>NC_141579.1:3698003-4930670 GCF_036417535.1 Chlamydotis macqueenii | reverse complement strand
AAAGGCGGGACCGCGCCCTCCGGCACGGCGCTTCCTCAACCGGCACCCTTCTAAAGGGCGAGGGAGGGCTCGTTCCTCTCGGCTGGCTAAAGCAGCCTTCCCCAGCCCTGCTTACAGGGAGCTAGGGCTGCTCCTGGGGACAGAGGGCTCCACGGATGGTGACACACGTGCCCCGAGTACGGGGCTGTCACGCTGGCCAGGCCGCCAGCAGGCAGAAAGCCGCCGGGGCCGCGGGACGGGCAAACGGCCCTCCCCTGCTTACAGGGTGGGCTTGGGGTCCAGAGAGCTCCCTTTCCCCCTCGGGTGCGGAGAGGGCGGCGCTCACCCTCCTTACAGGGTCGCCACTCTCTCCGGGCAGCCAAAGGAGCAAGACGGCAAAAGGCCAACGACAGCAAAAGCAAAGACCGAGCCCTGGTTACAGGGAGGTCGCCCAGCGCAAAAAGCCAGCCGGGGCACCCCAAGGGTGCCCGCCGTGCTCTTACGTGACCGCGCCCCGGTGACAGGGAGGTCTCTTTGCCCAGAGTGCCTTTCTCGTGCCCCCTCTTCAGCCCGACGCCGCTCCTCTTCTCGCTCGCTCTTGCCTCGCCGTTCCACACGACGCCTCTTCTTTCTTCTCCGCCAGCTGCTGCCAAGGAAGGAGGACACAGTTAGGCCTGAGAAGCGCCAAGTCCTCCGCCTGAAGGAAACAGGGACCCTAGAGCCCCGGAGGGAGCTCCCCAAGGCGCCACCCGCCCCCCGAGCCCCCACCTCTGCAAAACCCTCCCACTTCAGCCTGGCTCACCAGAGCGACGCGCAGCAGAGTTCCAGTCGGCGCTGGAGCCGGGCTCCGAGGCCGGCACCCTGGGCAAACAAAGCTGGGCACGCAAAGCGGCGGCCAAAGAGCCTGCACGCCCCTGCTTACAGGGGGGCTCGAGCCGCCGCCTGGACTGCAAAGCGCCCGGGACTGCAGGGCAGGGGCCAGGCCCTGACTTAGAGGGCAGCCCTGGTCCCAAAGGCCCACGGAGGCTCCTTCTCTCCGATTCAGGGGCACCCTGACCCGCACCCCGCTAACGGGGCGGTCACCCCACGCAGGCTGCCAGCTGAGCACAAAGGCTCCCAGACCCGGACCCTGCTTACAGGCGGGTCCACACCCAGGGGGCCAGAGAGCTCGGCCTTCCCCCCCAGCCGCAGGAACGAGACTCGACAGCCAGGCGATGGAGCTTCACGGCCAAAGGCCGGGGGGCCGGGAGGGCACACGCCCGGCCCCGCACGCCCTGGCCCCGCGCCTCTGAAAGGCCGGGGCCAGAGATACCCGCCTGCTTACAGGGGGTCCCCTCCGAGCACCTCCCGCCGAGCGCAGGGGACAGGCACAGCCCTGCTTACAGGGCGGTCCCCCTCGCCTCGGCACTCCCAACAAGCCCCACGGAGCCCGAGGCTCCGACCCGCGCCCGGGTTACGGGCCGGCCGCCCTGGCTGCAGCACACCACCACCGCGTACTACGTCTTCAGGAGCCCAGGGAGCGACCTCCACCCCAGCGCGGGGAGGTCGCCCCGGCCAAAAGCAGCGCCACAAAGGCGGGACCGCGCCCTCCGGCACGGCGCTTCCTCAACCGGCACCCTTCTAAAGGGCGAGGGAGGGCTCGTTCCTCTCGGCTGGCTAAAGCAGCCTTCCCCAGCCCTGCTTACAGGGAGCTAGGGCTGCTCCTGGGGACAGAGGGCTCCACGGATGGTGACACACGCGCCCCGAGTACGGGGCTGTCACGCTGGCCAGGCCGCCAGCAGGACAGGCAGCCGCGCGGGCGCAGACCCAGGCCCTGACTCCGGGCAGGTCGCCTTGCCCGCACTACGACTAAGCGGCTTCGCTCCGTCCTTAGAAAGAAGGGGCGAGCCCGGACCCTCCCTCCGCTCGCGGGCTGCTCCGAGGGGGCCCCCCTGTTACTGCACAGAGCCCTTCTCTCCCTCCCGGGAAGTTCAAGCTAAGCTGCAGCGATTTGAACTGGGGCCAGGCCTAAGGGGCAAGCTCGCTCGCTCACTCACACCGACAAAGACAAGGACACACGCACACAGAACGTTCCAGAAGGGAGAGCGAGCTCTGCGCAGCCAGTGTCTGGGGAGCCATCCCTACCCCCGAGCCGGAGAGGAGAGCCGCAGACCTGCCCCCGGGGCTGCGTGGAAGCCACAGGGGCCTCAACACGCCAAGGGGCTTCACGGGTGGCCAAGGGGCAAATGCCGTGACACGCCCCAACTCTAGGGGGGTCACGCTGGCCAGGCCGCCAGCAGGCAGAAAGCCGCCGGGGCCGCGGGACGGGCAAACGGCCCTCCCCTGCTTACAGGGTGGGCTTGGGGTCCAGAGAGCTCCCTTTCCCCCTCGGGTGCGGAGAGGGCGGCGCTCACCCTCCTTACAGGGTCGCCACTCTCTCCGGGCAGCCAAAGGAGCAAGACGGCAAAAGGCCAACGACAGCAAAAGCAAAGACCGAGCCCTGGTTACAGGGAGGTCGCCCAGCGCAAAAAGCCAGCCGGGGCACCCCAAAGGGTGCCCGCCGTGCTCTTACGTGACCGCGCCCCGGTGACAGGGAGGTCTCTTTGCCCAGAGTGCCTTTCTCGTGCCCCCTCTTCAGCCCGACGCCGCTCCTCTTCTCGCTCGCTCTTGCCTCGCCGTTCCACACGACGCCTCTTCTTTCTTCTCCGCCAGCTGCTGCCAAGGAAGGAGGACACAGTTAGGCCTGAGAAGCGCCAGCTCCTCCGCCTGAAGGAAACAGGGACCCCTAGAGCCCCGGAGGGAGCTCCCCAAGGCACCACCCGCCCCCCGAGCCCCCACCTCCGCAAAACCCTCCCACTTCAGCCTGGCTCACCAGAGCGACGCGCAGCAGAGTTCCAGCCGGCGCTGGAGCCGGGCTCCGAGGCCGGCACCCTGGGCAAACAAAGCTGGGCACGCAAAGCGGCGGCCAAAGAGCCTGCACGCCCCTGCTTACAGGGGGGCTCGAGCCGCCGCCTGGACTGCAAAGCGCCCGGGACTGCAGGGCAGGGGCCAGGCCCTGACTTAGAGGGCAGCCCTGGTCCCAAAGGCCCACGGAGGCTCCTTCTCTCCGATTCAGGGGCACCCTGACCCGCACCCCGCTAACGGGGCGGTCACCCCACGCAGGCTGCCAGCTGAGCACAAAGGCTCCCAGACCCGGACCCTGCTTACAGGCGGGTCCACACCCAGGGGGCCAGAGAGCTCGGCCTTCCCCCCCAGCCACAGGAACGAGACTCGACAGCCAGGCGGTGGAGCTTCACGGCCAAAGGCCGGGGGGCCGGGAGGGCACACGCCCGGCCCCGCACGCCCTGGCCCCGCGCCTCTGAAAGACCGGGGCCAGAGATACCCGCCTGCTTACAGGGGGTCCCCTCCGAGCACCTCCCGCCGAGCGCAGGGGACAGGCACAGCCCTGCTTACAGGGCGGTCCCCCTCGCCTCGGCACTCCCAACAAGCCCCACGGAGCCCGAGGCTCCGACCCGCGCCCGGGTTACGGGCCGGCCGCCCTGGCTGCAGCACACCACCACCGCGTACTACGTCTTCAGGAGCCCAGGGAGCGACCTCCACCCCAGCGCGGGGAGGTCGCCCCGGCCAAAAGCAGCGCCACAAAGGCGGGACCGCGCCCTCCGGCACGGCGCTTCCTCAACCGGCACCCTTCTAAAGGGCGAGGGAGGGCTCGTTCCTCTCGGCTGGCTAAAGCAGCCTTCCCCAGCCCTGCTTACAGGGAGCTCGGGCTGCTCCTGGGGACAGAGGGCTCCACGGATGGTGACACACGCGCCCCGAGTACGGGGCTGTCACGCTGACAGGTCGCCAGCAGGACAGGCAGCCGCACGGGCGCAGACCCAGGCCCTGACTCCGGGCAGGTCGCCTTGCCCGCACTACGACTAAGCGGCTTCGCTCCGTCCTTAGAAAGAAGGGGCGAGCCCGGACCCTCCCTCCGCTCGCGGGCTGCTCCGAGGGGGCCCCCCTGTTACTGCACAGAGCCCTTCTCTCCCTCCCGGGAAGTTCAAGCTAAGCTGCAGCGATTTGAACTGGGGCCAGGCCTAAGGGGCAAGCTCGCTCGCTCACTCACACCGACAAAGACAAGGACACACGCACACAGAACGTTCCAGAAGGGAGAGCGAGCTCTGCGCAGCCAGTGTCTGGGGAGCCATCCCTACCCCCGAGCCGGAGAGGAGAGCCGCAGACCTGCCCCCGGGGCTGCGTGGAAGCCACAGGGGCCTCAACACGCCAGGGGGCTTCACGGGTGGCCAAGGGGCAAATGCCGTGACACGCCCCAACTCTAGGGGGGTCACGCTGGCCAGGCCGCCAGCAGGCAGAAAGCCGCCGGGGCCGCGGGACGGGCAAACGGCCCTCCCCTGCTTACAGGGTGGGCTTGGGGTCCAGAGAGCTCCCTTTCCCCCTCGGGTGCGGAGAGGGCGGCGCTCACCCTCCTTACAGGGTCGCCACTCTCTCCGGGCAGCCAAAGGAGCAAGACGGCAAAAGGCCAACGACAGCAAAAGCAAAGACCGAGCCCTGGTTACAGGGAGGTCGCCCAGCGCAAAAAGCCAGCCAGGGCACCCCAAGGGTGCCCGCCGTGCTCTTACGTGACCGCGCCCCGGTGACAGGGAGGTCTCTTTGCCCAGAGTGCCTTTCTCGTGCCCCCTCTTCAGCCCGACGCCGCTCCTCTTCTCGCTCGCTCTTGCCTCGCCGTTCCACACGACGCCTCTTCTTTCTTCTCCGCCAGCTGCTGCCAAGGAAGGAGGACACAGTTAGGCCTGAGAAGCGCCAGCTCCTCCGCCTGAAGGAAACAGGGACCCCTAGAGCCCCGGAGGGAGCTCCCCAAGGCGCCACCCGCCCCCCGAGCCCCCACCTCCGCAAAACCCTCCCACTTCAGCCTGGCTCACCAGAGCGACGCGCAGCAGAGTTCCAGCCGGCGCTGGAGCCGGGCTCCGAGGCCGGCACCCTGGGCAAACAAAGCTGGGCACGCAAAGCGGCGGCCAAAGAGCCTGCACGCCCCTGCTTACAGGGGGGCTCGAGCCGCCGCCTGGACTGCAAAGCGCCCGGGACTGCAGGGCAGGGGCCAGGCCCTGACTTAGAGGGCAGCCCTGGTCCCAAAGGCCCACGGAGGCTCCTTCTCTCTGATTCAGGGGCACCCTGACCCGCACCCCGCTAACGGGGCGGTCACCCCACGCAGGCTGCCAGCTGAGCACAAAGGCTCCCAGACCCGGACCCTGCTTACAGGCGGGTCCACACCCAGGGGGCCAGAGAGCTCGGCCTTCCCCCCCAGCCACAGGAACGAGACTCGACAGCCAGGCGGTGGAGCTTCACGGCCAAAGGCCGGGGGGCCGGGAGGGCACACGCCCGGCCCCGCACGCCCTGGCCCCGCGCCTCTGAAAGGCCGGGGCCAGAGATACCCGCCTGCTTACAGGGGGTCCCCTCCGAGCACCTCCCGCCGAGCGCAGGGGACAGGCACAGCCCTGCTTACAGGGCGGTCCCCCTCGCCTCGGCACTCCCAACAAGCCCCACGGAGCCCGAGGCTCCGACCCGCGCCCGGGTTACGGGCCGGCCGCCCTGGCTGCAGCACACCACCACCGCGTACTACGTCTTCAGGAGCCCAGGGAGCGACCTCCACCCCAGCGCGGGGAGGTCGCCCCGGCCAAAAGCAGCGCCACAAAGGCGGGACCGCGCCCTCCGGCACGGCGCTTCCTCAACCGGCACCCTTCTAAAGGGCGAGGGAGGGCTCGTTCCTCTCGGCTGGCTAAAGCAGCCTTCCCCAGCCCTGCTTACAGGGAGCTCGGGCTGCTCCTGGGGACAGAGGGCTCCACGGATGGTGACACACGCGCCCCGAGTACGGGGCTGTCACGCTGGCAGGTCGCCAGCAGGACAGGCAGCCGCACGGGCGCAGACCCAGGCCCTGACTCCGGGCAGGTCGCCTTGCCCGCACTACGACTAAGCGGCTTCGCTCCGTCCTTAGAAAGAAGGGGCGAGCCCGGACCCTCCCTCCGCTCGCGGGCTGCTCCGAGGGGGCCCCCCTGTTACTGCACAGAGCCCTTCTCTCCCTCCCGGGAAGTTCAAGCTAAGCTGCAGCGATTTGAACTGGGGCCAGGCCTAAGGGGCAAGCTCGCTCGCTCACTCACACCGACAAAGACAAGGACACAGGCACACAGAACGTTCCAGAAGGGAGAGCGAGCTCTGCGCAGCCAGTGTCTGGGGAGCCATCCCTACCCCCGAGCCGGAGAGGAGAGCCGCAGACCTGCCCCCGGGGCTGCGTGGAAGCCACAGGGGCCTCAACACGCCAAGGGGCTTCACGGGTGGCCAAGGGGCAAATGCCGTGACACGCCCCAACTCTAGGGGGGTCACGCTGGCCAGGCCGCCAGCAGGCAGAAAGCCGCCGGGGCCGCGGGACGGGCAAACGGCCCTCCCCTGCTTACAGGGTGGGCTTGGGGTCCAGAGAGCTCCCTTTCCCCCTCGGGTGCGGAGAGGGCGGCGCTCACCCTCCTTACAGGGTCGCCACTCTCTCCGGGCAGCCAAAGGAGCAAGACGGCAAAAGGCCAACGACAGCAAAAGCAAAGACCGAGCCCTGGTTACAGGGAGGTCGCCCAGCGCAAAAAGCCAGCCGGGGCACCCCAAGGGTGCCCGCCGTGCTCTTACGTGACCGCGCCCCGGTGACAGGGAGGTCTCTTTGCCCAGAGTGCCTTTCTCGTGCCCCCTCTTCAGCCCGACGCCGCTCCTCTTCTCGCTCGCTCTTGCCTCACCGTTCCACGCGACGCCTCTTCTTTCTTCTCCGCCAGCTGCTGCCAAGGAAGGAGGACACAGACAGTTAGGCCTGAGAAGCGCCAGCTCCAAACCTGGATACCTGGAGAAGTCATGACTCCTAGACCACCATTGCTTTCATTAGATGTTCCCTTTTTAACCTAGGTGAAGGTTAATTTTTTCTACATGGATCTTCCTCTCATTTCTCCTCTAGCCATGTTCCTGCTCCCAGTCTCCCGCTTCAGCCCATTCTCTGTACAAATAACTCTTTCTGGACTCATCATGAAGTACTGTTTGATCCTTCTCCCTTCCTCCAGCAAGACTATGTCCATGAATTTCTGTTGATTCTGTGCTTTATAACTCTAAGTCACATAAAATACCAATGCTAAGTTATTAAGTCCATCCCTATCAGATAATTTTTTTATTTTTTAGACAATCCCTCTAAATGACCCTCTTTTCATCCCTCATACTCCTTAGTGCCTACAGCCAAAAGAACTACACCATCAAGACTGTTCATTCAGGAAACAACAGTTTGCTAACATCTTCATCTTTTCTGGCACTTTCAGCATGTAGTAACATCATAGGTTGTCCCAAGAAATGCTGCCAATGTTTTACCTAAGGTACCTCAGATGTTGCCCTCAAATATGTTCACTATCTATCCCCACAGTATCCATCCTAACTATCCTCAATATTACTCTGGGAAATGATGGAAGTCTCCCTTGAAGCTTTCCTGATCCTCTCAAATTTGCTCTTTAAAATACTGTTTCTCTGTCCTTTAAGAAACCTAAGCCTTTCCCTCAGTAATGCTTACCCTGTCCATTCCGAGGTGCCTCACATTTTTCATAAATTTGCCTGCTGGGTCCCCTCTAATTGACCTTAGCTGTTCCTGCCAAAATGCCATCTCTGTCCCCTCTACATTACCTCTGCTTTTCCTACAAAAATGCTTGTTTTGTGCCCTCTAAATTACCCTATATTTCCAACTAAAAATCTCACCTGTGTCCCTTCTAAGTTATCCCAGATTTTCTGTCAAAAATGTTGACTGTCTTCTCTGACTTACATCAGGCTTTCCCACTTTTCTCCTCTAAATTACTCCAGATTAACCCCTCCAAAAATGGGCATTTTGTTTCATCTGAATTACCTCTGGTTTTCTGTCAAAAATGGCGCCTTCGTCTCCCAAAACTTACCTCAGCTTTTCCCTCCAAAAAGTTCATTCTGTCCCCTATAGATCACCTGATTTTATTCCCAAAACATCCCATCTCTATCCCTGCTAATTTACTTCATTTTCTTCCCCCTACTCCATGTGAAGCTCACTCTGTCCCCCCCGTCCCCGAATTACCTCAGCTTTTCCCCTCAGAAATTCCACCGAAACACCGCGCTGTCCTCTGAAGCAGTTTGCCCAATACTCCCTCCCTGTGCAACAGCCCAAAGTCTGCCCCAGGGCGACCCCAAAACCCATGATCGAACCCCGCAATGCCCACCCCGGCCAGAGGCGCCCGTTTCAGGCCAGTGTGCCTGCCCTTCCTCTCGCCGGGGGACGCAGCGCCTCCGCCGTCGCCATTTCTAATTCGGCGCCCGCCCGCCTCCCGGAGGCGGGAAAGTTCCCGCGCGGCTCGCTCAGTGGCGGGCGAGGCGCAGCTTCCGTGAAGAAGCCCGCCTACCGCCGGAGGTGTCATGGCTGCGCGGGCTCTGCTCCGCTACCGCCTTCCCGCACCTCTCACCCCCTCTGCACCCAGCCGGGAGCTTCTGTTTCCCTGCAGCGGGCCCACGGGCTGCTCCACAGCTGGTTTTAACACAACAGGCCCTCTCATTTCATTTATTTATTTATTCTTAATCTCAAAGTATGTACTATGTGCTGTGATGCCATGTCCCCCAGTTCTGAGCCACACACACATCCATCCACTTTTTTTTTTTTTTTAATATATATAAACACATCCATTTGAATCTTTAACACATTCATGCTGCTGT
This sequence comes from Chlamydotis macqueenii, assembly GCF_036417535.1. Lineage (NCBI taxonomy): Eukaryota > Metazoa > Chordata > Aves > Otidiformes > Otididae > Chlamydotis > Chlamydotis macqueenii. The sequence continues at coordinate 4,921,979 of NC_141579.1, read as the reverse complement.
TTTTCCAGAACAAACACTTTGGCAGTATCATTCCTCTGCCAGTAATAATTCCGAAGAGCATGCTGTTTTGCACTGGAACGGGTGGTCAGAAAGATCTAGAAAAGTCAAGGAAATAAAGCTGGTTCCCTGTTCATTTTTAAGCATGTCTCTTACAGATCTCTCTGATCTTTCCACAGATTTTCTCATGGTTAGCGGGAAAAGACATTTTCCTTTAAATAAAGTCCTAGGTCAGACTGCAACCCTGTGGGTAATATCCCAGAATCCTACCTGACTGGTAACTGCAGTCATTTTAAGCAATCGGGAAAAACTGCCAGAAACAAATGCCAGCAGCCTTGAGTCAGCAAAGGCATGAGGGCAAAGCCGCCTCTGCCTGTAACAGTTAGTCAAGACTCTCTAACACCACAGGGCGAGCTGCAGGCCATACCCCTCAGCTTGCTTGGGTAGCTACAGAAAGGAAAACTTTGAGCATGGAGTCAGTGTACTTTGAATACTGAGGCAGCATTTGAGTCCCCCCTACTCCCCCCTACTCTCTTAGCACACCAGGTGGGAAAAGGAATTGTGCAGAGGCTTTGAAGGCCAAACTGAGAAGAGCAGGCAAAGGGCAGGCCAGGATCATTGCAGCCTCATGGGTGAGGTGGTGAGATATTAAGTGACCTCAGCTCCCAGTGAGTTGAACCTTCAGTTTCCAATACTCCAGAGCCTCAAGAACAACCTCTAAGCAAGGCAAAGCAGGACCCCCTTAGCCAATTCATTAATTGTCTTCCCTAGAGAGTCTTGGTGCTCTTGTGAGCTCAAGAGCTGATGTTTAGTCCAACTGGAAGCTCACATTCAGGCCTTGGATGCCTGCTGCCAGGCTGGAGACACTCTGCCAACATGAAAGACAGGGAGAAACTCTTCAGTAGGGCCTGTTGCAATAAAACAAGGGGTAATGGTTTTAAAATAGAGGGAGGTAGATTCAGATTAGACATTAGTAAAAAAATTTTTACAATGAGGGTTGTGGGGCACTGGAACAGGTTGCCTAGAGAGGTCATGGATGCCCCATCCCTGAAAACTTTCAAGGCCAGGTCAGACCAGGCTCTGAGCAACCTGATCTGGTTGGAGATGTCCCTGCTTCTTGCAGAGGGGGTGGGACCAGATGACCTTTAAAGGTCCCTTCCAACCCAAACCATTCTATGAAATGCTGAATCAATGCAAGTTTACTCTGCTGATTCAGGTGTGTTCCAGTTTTAATTTCTTTTTTTCTTTTTTAAAGAAGGAAGCTTTATTCCAGCAGGTTTATGCCAGATGAGCTATCATCTGTGCTCCCATAGCTGACAGCCAGCACAAATAGCTCTGCATGTGCCAGCAAATTGGACTAAAATCTGTTTGTGCATTGGTCTGGGCAATGCCTTCATTGCCAGTTAATCCACCAACACGTGGATCCAGCACTAATTAATGCAAAACAGTAGTCTGATAAAGCTATACTCTAAAAAGGTACTAGAAATTTTGTTGGAAGGGAACAGTCTCAAGGCAAAGGATAGCTTTATAGCAGGCAATATGCAGATACCAGCAGTGACACACAATGCCAGGTCTAGCAGAGCAGCTGTATTTCTCCAGTTGTTTTTCTAGGCTTTTCATGGCATTATTTTGTGCGTACAAGAGAAACCCATGAAAGGTACCCATGCCACATCACCCAGGCTAAGCTAAGTCTGAAGCACCATATCTTGTTTGGGCTGCTTCTTCTTTCCTGCTCAGACACAGCTCCCACTAGCATTACAACACTTCCAGAACCCCCCAGCCTCCCTTACTCTCCTTCAGCATTGTATTTGTTAACTCAGAGCCAAAAGAAATCTGATGAATATCCTACCCACCCTAGGGAACCACTTAAATAAAATGTAAGCTTATTTATGAATTCCACAGCCCCAAAAGACATTTTAGGAACCATACTGTTTCTGTCAACATTTATACCCGCCCTCAAGCCAAATACCTGTATCTCCCCGTTGTTCTTAGAAGCTTTAATCCCAAATGTAACAAGGAGCCTTCCAGCACCTCTCAGCTCTCTCACCCCAAACTGTAACACAAGCAGAAGCTTCTGTTTACTCCTAGGGAAGCTACTTATAGGGATCCCAGCTGTACGCCTTGGGTGCTGGGGGCAGGAACCCTCATTGGCAACACCTGAGGGGCAGTTAACACAACACAGCTGCAGCCCAGCCTGTTGTCTTAAGCAAATCCATTAAACCTTGCATTTGTGTAATTCTGGAGTTAAATTCTAAATAAATATTTTAGGCCCTTTACATGCAAATATACTGCTACTGTATAGTGTATGATCAGGAAATTATTGCTATTCTTCAGTGGTCTCCTTGGTGTTTTTTAAAAGCAACTTATCAAAAAGCTGCCTTTCTCTACCGTTCCTGTGGAATGGCAGGAAAAAAAATGTGGAAAAAAAGATTTGTGCTATCCCTTTTTACTTCTCAAGCCTCTGTCCTTCCTCTCCCTGCAACTGGTTTTGTACTGTTCATTGCCTTGAAGTTCCTGGATACGAAGCACTGGCCAGTCTGAGTATCACGATGTTCTCTTAGACTGCTAAAACTGAACCCTCTGAGATGTTCAAAATCCTGAAACAAGATTATATATTGTCGTGGTTCTGTTTAGTAGGGGGGGGCTGTTGTGAACCATCCTCTGCTCCCCTTCTTCTGAACTGACCTTGGCGTCTGCAGCTGTTCCTCACAACAGGCTGGTAGATGTCTCTCAGGATCTTTTTTACATCTTATTCACTTCTCATCTCCTCTCCACTTCCTGCAGCCGGGCTGGACCGAGTCTGGCCCAGTCGGCTGCCTGGCAAGAGGCCAGAGGGTGAGGCCTGCAAGGCCCATGAGGCCTGCGCCTCCCCCTCTGCGCCCACTCAGCTTCTTCACATCTTCTCTCCTCTCTCTTTTTTTTTCTGTTTTCCCCTTCTTAAATACGTTATCGCAGAGGCATTATCACGGAACATTCTGCTACCAATCGGCTCGGCCCTGGCCAGCAGCGGGTCCGCCCTAGGCCCGGCCGAGTCCACTGAACAAAGGGGGGCGACTTCTAGCAGTTTCCTACAGAAGCTACCACCTTAGGCCCCCCCCTACTAAACAAAACCACGACATTTATAATGAGATTATAAAGCTTATAAAACAAGCTTATAAGCATGAGATTATAAAAAAAAAAATAACATGCCAATCTATACATTGGTATAGGTTTTTTTTTCTGTTTTTTTTTTTTTTCTAATGTTGTGAATCTCTGTGTTGAAGAGATCCAGATTTCAGTCAAAAATGCATTGAGCAAGATACTCCAAAAGCAATGTTTAGAATCATGACCACAATCTAGGCTAAGGCTAGAAAATAGTAGAAAAAAAAATCCTCAAAATAGATATCATTGGAATCTATGCAGCTGTTACTCACAGGAAATATGCATCTTATTTGTTCTGGTTTTGTTTAGTAAGGGGGGGCCTAAGGTGGCGGCTTCTGTAGAAAACTGCTAGAAGTTGCTCCCCTTTGTTCAGTGGACTCGGCCGGGCCTACAGCAGACACGTTGCTGGCCAAGGCCAAGCCAATTGGTAGCAGAATGTTCCATGATAACGCCTCTGCGATAACCTATTTAAGAAGGGGAAAAGAGGAAAAAAAAAAAAAAGAAAAAAAAAAAGAAGATGTGAAGCAGCTGAGCAAGGGTAGAGAGTGGGAGGCACGAGCTTATAGACCTCACCCTCTGGTCTCCTGCTGGGCAGCCGATTGAGCTCAACTTGGCTCAGCCTGGCTGCAAGAAGTGGAGAGGAGATGAGAAGTGAATAAGATGTAAAAAGGATTCTGAGAGCTGTCTGCCAGCCTGTTGTGAGGAATGGCTGCAGATGCCAAGGTCAGTGAAGAAGGAGGGGGAGAAGTAATGCGGCTCCTGGCCAAGATTCCTCTGCAGCTTATGGTGATGACCATGGTGGAGAAGGTTGTCCCCCTACAGCCCATGGAGGGGAAGAGATCCACCTGCAGCCTGTGGAGGACCCCACGCCAGAGCAGGTGGATGCCTGAAGGTGACTGTGGCCCATGGAGGGCCCGCTGGGACAGCTGCTCTAGAGGGACTGCACCCTGTGGAAGAGATGACCCACGCCGGAGCAGTTTCATGAAGGACTGTGGCCCATGGGAGGGACCCCATGCTGGAGCAGAGGAGGAATGCAAGGAGTTCTGCCTCTAACGATGACACAGCAGCGTAAAACAACGCGTGATGAACTGACCGAGACCCCCATTCCCTTTTCCCCCCTGTGCCGCTCGGGAGAGGAAGGTAGTAGAGATAATGTTAAGCCTGGGAAGAGGGAGGGGTGAGGGGAGGTTATCTTGTTCCCTGTCTCATTCTCCTGCTAGTTTTAGAAATAAATGAATACTTTTCCCCAAGTTGAGTCTGTTTTGCCCGTGACGGTAACTTTAAGGATTTCTCCCTGTCCTTATCTCAAACCTCGAGCCGTTTTTCTTATATCATCTGCCCCTATTCTCTCGGAGGGTGCGGGAGGAGCGAAAGAGAGACTGTGTAGTCTGGTCCCAGTCGGGGCTGAACTACGACATTATTCAATAAGATTCCTTTTCTTTCTTGCAGTTTCTTAACTCACAATGCGAGTTATAGAATTTTCACAATGCGAGTTGTAGAACACTGGAACAGGTTGCCCAGAAAGTTGGTGGAGGCCCCATCCCTGAAAATGTTCAAGGCCAGGCTGGATGAGGCTCTGAGCAACCTGATCTGGCTGGAGATGTCCCTGCTCCTTGCAGGGTGGTTGGACTAGATGACCTTTGAAGGTCCCTTCCAACCCTAACCATTCTATTATTCTATGATTCTATGATTGAAGGAAGTACTTATTGTTATTTCTGAGACTACACGTTAGTAAACTCAAAAAAACCCTAAAGACCAAGTTATTTGCAACCAAAGGCAAAATGGAAAGTTCTGCTGGTGAAAATCAGAGGCAGGGACAGAGAGATGAGCAAAATGAGAAAGGTAGGTAAAGAATTAGATGTTAGACATACTATCAGAGAAAAACATTGCTGCTATAATCATGCATTCACAAAGACACTGGGGATGGCTTTACTTGCATATAAACACACACTTAACAAAAAGGGCATTTATTAAGCATCACAAACGATATAATCTGCTGTTTACTACAAGAATAGTAAATAAATGCTAGGAACCAAACCACAGGCTATTTTAATGCAATTCTTGTCTGTGCTCGCAGGCCAGGGCTACATTTCTGAAAATATGTTTGAAATAAATCACAAAAAGCTCTATCCAAATGAAGCAAAGCTTTGTAAATATTAATTAATCAAGTGTGAAGGGCCAACACAGACTGCCTTGAAGTCTCCATGTGTCCTCCTCGTGCAAAGCAATGACTTGGTAGACTTTTTCCACCATTCCTCTTGATGCTACATTAATTGCTTTAGTTGTGGAGATACCTGAAGGAATTTACACTGGAACCAGATGAAAAGAGTTAGAAACAGCTTTAACAGAGAGAGGGGAAGAAAGCAGCTTCCCTGGCATTCACAAGTGAATGTGATCAGCCCTTTGCACTTTGCTGTGTGTATTTAATGGCTTTTCGTGGTAAAGGCAGTCCATGTTATTTGAGCGAGGACGTGGGCTGGTCAGCATAGCTGGTCATCTTTTTATAGTGTAGGTTTTAGCGAGCCTGTGGTACTATGGCTCTTTCAGTGCTAAAGCTGTATGATACAGGTCAGGTGGCCTGCGTGGAGGGATGTAGGGAAAGCAGCATGATATTAGCATTCTTGGCTTGCAGCCTCTTTCTTAACTGTGGCGAGCAGTGGGCAGACTGGTTATTCTGCTAGAAAGCACCAGAGGGTAGTATTGCCTTTTGCTGGAGCGTGTATATGGGATCCAGTGTAGTGCTACTATTTTCCCTAACTATGGTGAGATTTGTTGGGGCGGAGCAGGCTGGATCCTGCAGTGGTCTGTTCTTGCATATAAAAGAAATGCAGTGTAGAAGCCAGAAGTATTATCTTTTGTCAATAGACTGTAATGTATTGGTAGGGTGGGTATTGATTTCTTTTTTTTAATGATACTTGGGTTTTCAGGGTTTAGTCTTCCGTGTGTAGGGTGGATAGGAGGGATGAAAGTGAGCTTTATAAACTTATCTTGAGTTGTACACCTCTATTTTGTGTATATGCTAGCAGGCCTAAGTTACTGAGGCAGGGCTTTTGTGGAGAAGCAGAGATTTCAGCAGGGAGGAGTGTTTCTACCTGTACAGAAAGGAGGAGTGGGAAGAAGTTAAAAAATGCTGTTCTCCTAGAAGCTTACTCTATGAAATGGTTGAAAGTAATAGCAGTACAACTTCTGAATGCTGGCAATGATGTGTATGGTGTGTGTAGTGGGTTCTGTGAAGCTGTATGGTTGCATCAAAGGGGTAAGGCAGACTTCAGTGGGGAGTGCTGGCAGGAAGAGAGTTGTAGCATTGCTGGAAAGCTGGACTAATGGTGTTTCTGAACAGTGTTAAAGTCTGCCTTCTCTGTCCTAGGCTTTCCAGGGCCAGCAACATTGCTAGCATACCTGTGTTTGATGGTGAGGCAGTAAGGGGCTTGGAATCCAGTAAGGCTCCTGGATTGTCTTTCCAGGCCTAATGTGTCCTTCTGCAGGTATGGACCAGGCTGAGGAAGGATGCTGAACCTGCCTCAATGGCTGTAGTTCTCTGAGTTGCACTGTACTGCCTGCCTGGCTGCAGCTCAAGCTACCTTGACCTATAAAAACATTTCAAACCTCTTGCTTAAACACGATCAGTAGCTGTTTTGTGATCACTTAAATATTTTCCTCTCCCACTTCTAGCCAGCCTCTCTCTTTGGCACCATTTACAATTTGAGATAGTTCAGTCAGCAGAATAAGTTGTTTCCTTGTTTGCAAAATAACACTTCTCCACTTGAGGGATACAGGGACCTTGTTTGCCCTCCTTCAGCTTGGAGTGAGGTTTTTATGGGCAGGTTATAAACCCTTGCACAGCAAGCTCTGTAATGTTGACAGACCTTTCAGTGTAGCTGCTTTAATACCTCCGCTCTGACAGCAGCAACACCATGCATCTCGGGGGATGGGATCAGAAGCAGACAGACATTATTGGCTATTGGCAGGCTTGTTTATACTTCACAGAAGCCTTTATCTTGCTAAGAAAGTGGAGACCTTTCAGTGTCTCTTGGTGGGGAGGGGGGAGGAATTCAACATGAACAAGGCAAACCCATTCCAGTCCTGCCGAAGCTACTGTTTTGTTCTGAGCCCCTGGTTGCCTGCAGCAAGAACTGCTTCTCTGTGCAGGATAGTGACAGTGTCCTGCTTCAGAGGTAGCTGCATAATTTTCTACCTACAGCAGAGATTGAGATCCTTCTGTGAGTGGCCTTAATGGAAGGCAGGCCAGAGCTTAACGAAGTGTTGGCCATCTATTTCCCATACAGTTTAATGGGATGCAACGGCCTGCTTTCACCTAAGTGACACTGGAGTGTGGTGAATACCTTGTCATTTTGCCTTCTGCATGAGGCATTTTGGAAATATAGCAGCTTTCAAGATCACTCAGCAATACTGGCCAGTGGCTCAGCAGCCAAATCCTGCATAGTCTACAGTATTAGCTCAGCTGTGGGAAGGGGCAAAACCGTAAGCAAACTCTTTTGTGGGGTGGAGGAAACAGAACCTGACTTTTCAAGAGGCTCTGGAAAGTAGTTTTAGGAAGATGAGAGATGCAATATGCCATGCTGAAGTTCTGTATTTTTCCATGAGGGAGCCTGAATAGGGGACTGTGTTAGGAAAAAGCAGAATCCTGGCTGAGAGGTAGCTTGGACTCTGGAGATTCTATCCAAATCTATTTTGTACTGTCCGTGTACTATGACATTGCCTCAGCCTTTCTAGTTTCCAGCAGTATTGAAGTACCATTGCTCCAGTTTTAGTTGTAGAGAAGCAAAGTCCCTAACAGACCATGCTCAAGTAGAGTCACTTTGTCTTCTGCAGACTTGAAGTTGCTTAGAGTTTGCAAGATGGGGTAGGGAGGAGATATGCAGAGCCAGCATGGTGCCTATTTGCCCCAGCTGAATTCGGTCTCAGTGGTGAATCCTGCTGAAGGGTGGGGGTCTGGTACCTGGCTCAACACAGAAAGTGGGACCTTTTTCTATGGCTAGCAATTCAGATCCCTGCTTGCTGGAAGCTGAGGAATTTACTGTACTCGAATTCCCTTGCTCCTGGCAGCCTGCTGGTAAAATTTTTCCAAGGAGATACTTGAGGCAGAAACCAAGTGCAGTATATAAGGGAGAAGCAACCATCAGGGAGTGATGGGGTGAACCTTGCTCTAGACCTGTCACTAGGCCAGTGTCCAGCCACCAGTGACACAGCGCTGAGGTCCTGCAAATACCCTTCTCTGTTCCCTGTGCCCTCTGCCATGTTTTCTTCTGCAGCCTTTGGTTCTTCCATGTCGTAAATCCTGTAGGATTTAACTTCTAGCTACTGATCCTTTTGACAGTAATGGACCATTAACTAAGTAGACATAAAATTGAAAGTGTAAATCCCTCTCCCCTGGGGAATTAGAAAGCACGTTTAGGATACAAGCCATGAAATGCAAGAGTTCATTGTAATCGCAAACGAGGCCTGATTAACTCTGCCTGCCCAACATCCCCAGGTCTGTGCCAGCTGATGAACAAGAAAGCCGAAGCTGAGGCTAGTACTGCAGAACTATTTGCATCTGACAGGGGAAAGCCTTTAGTTTCAGTGTTTGAGCTTGTTATCCCATTGCCAGGGTCTTCCCTGCAAGAGAGTGAGGGGAGTCTGGGCTGCTAAGGAATTATCTCCAGAGACTGATGCTGTCTCTGATTGCAAGCTTGCTGTGTTTTCCTTTTTTGGGGCAGAGTGAGAAGGAAAGACCAGGAGCTTTGCTCACATTAGAGGTGAGGGGGAAAAGCAGAAGGTGCCTCTTCCCCAGGGGAATGGCCCAGACTGCTCCCACCAGAGAGAAGGTACACATCAACCTGCAGAGCTGCTGTGTTATCTCATCCAAGTCCAGTTCCCAGCGCTTTCCCTGGGGTCTCCCATAATGTGGCAGGGCTCTGCTGTGTATCTGTGAGAGTGAGTTTGCTGCTGACTCAGTTTTCTAGACCTTGAGATCAGTGTCCACCAATTTAAAAAAAAAGTTAATTACCTTCCTCTTGCCGGGAATGACTCTACTTTCAAGGTCTCCCAGACCCTTAATCAAGCATCTCCCTTTGAAAGAAGTTTTGATTGAGTTGCAGTAAGCTGTCATTAGAGCCAGAATGGCCAGGTCAGAAGGGGATGAGTTGAGAGACCTAACTGGGCTCTGCTCATGGTGAATTGAAACTTCTCAGGAATAAGTGACTTAAATAATAGAGAAGAGGGAAATAAGTGACTTAAATAATAGAGAAGAGGTTCAAAAGCAGTTTAGTTATGCAGAAGTTATGTATCTTGGGCAGTCTGAGTACCATCTGGCAATTATACAAGCTGCAGCAGAAAAACTAGCTGCATATATGGAGGCTATTCAGCATGGGAACAATGTAGGAGAAGGAGAGGACCCAGCCTAGATTCTCACTGGGCTGTAGATGCAGTTTTTACAAGATTTGAGTGCTCAGTAATAACTAGTTTGAGGCTCTCCCTCCTCTGTGCTATGTTCTTTCTTCAGGCCCTGCTTTGGAACCGCAGAGTTAGAGGATAACTTGCTCCCCAAACACAGGATTCTCCAGTAATCACTTGATTGTATCAGCTGGGCTTTGGGAGCAGCAATGCTGGCAAGGTGCTGGATGGCCATGTCACCTGCCCTCACACTGCCTCCAACTTTCCTCTGAGCCTGCAATGTGAGGGACTCTAGGCGTGATGCTGATGGTAGGCAGGGCTGGGTGCAATCTGTATTGCTGCACACAGTGTGAGCCCTCCTGGGACTGCCTGGTGACTGCTGGCGAGTGGCCTCTGTGCATCTCAGCCAGCCTCACCACATATGTATGCTCTGGCATTTCCCTCCTTTCCTTGCCGTCTGTGGCCAGGCTTCTTCAGCCAAGCTGTGTGCTGGTGCCTGTGCCATTCATCGTGCCAGCAGTATAAGAGCAACTAGAAAGTGTCTCGAATTTATCACCCATGGCAGGAGCTTTTGTCTGTAATAAAAAGCATTCCCCCCCCCCCCCCCCAGTGCTTTCCCCCTTCCCTTCTTTCATTATTATTATTATTAAGAAGCTTAATGCCATGTGTCTTGCTGTTTCATAAATAACCCTTCTAATCAAACAGCACTGGGTAAATGGGCAGTCCAGCTTGTGCAATTTGTTTGACAAAATGAATCCAGAAGAATACAAGTCTGTGGAGGAAAGACAAATAGAGCAGCTTGGATGAATGTGTTAACCAAGAGAAAAACGGCTTGGCAGAGTGGTTGATGCTATATTTATCCACACAAATGGAGTTCAGCACTAATTTATTAAAAATAGAGTGCAGATCTTGCCAGGACGGTCAGTGTCTCCTGGGAGGGATAGCAAGACACATGGCCCTGCCAGGGTCAGAGAGAGGAGCTGGGCTCAGGCTTGGCCAGGGGGATTTAGGTCTGTCTGTGCTGTGTGGAGCTAATGGGACCCAACCCTCGGCTGATGGCCATGCAGGCTGCAGCAGCAGGGCTAGTATTCACATTCCTTGCACGTATTGGCAATGTGAGTAGCCCTGGTCCTGCCTGGTCTAGGTGTTGGGCATACCTGAAGGAGGATGGCTGAGCCTGGAGCATCAACCGGGTGGCAGGAAGGAAAGGCAGGGTGCCCCTGCGCTGGTAGTCCTGGCAGCTAGCTGTCCTCAGATCACAGGGAATCCCACAGAGCTACCAACTTGAGGCTCAGGAGAGCCAGCTCCCAGCTAGGTGTGACCCTGATAAAATCACAGAAGGTGTTGGGTAGCCAGGATTTGAAGCTGCAGTCCTTTCCACTAGCTCTGTCTTACCCTGCGCTGTGTGCCTTTTATTAAAGGCAGACTTTGTCTTTCTCCTCTGGGCAGAGTCCAGAGCCTGCATGGCTGCTCACCTTCTGCTGACCTCAGCTAGGCTGGGTTTTCCTAAAACTCTCCACAGCACCTGATGCTGCAAGTTCAAGGCTGTGGGTCAGGCTCCAGGTGCTGCTACAACACAGTACAGGTGATGGCATTTATAGGTGGCACTCTGGGTGTAACTGCTTTGTTTCCCTTCAGCCACTTCAGTTTTCCCCACAGAGGTCTCAATAAACACCAAGCACTGAGCACACAACAGTGAAAGCCTTTTGTCTTTCTGAGAATTCCTCCAATGCTTTTACATAAGGAGCTGGGCAGCGTGCATGCATAGCAGCAACCCTTTGGTGTGTCTGGGTTTGTTGGGAGGAGATCTCTGCCTTCCTGAACATCTCTCTGCAACTGGGCTGATGCTATTGGTACCTTGCTGCAAGACGTATCAGAGTATATGAATGATTTTCTTGGGTCAGGAAAAGCTGAGGTATGCCTGTAGTCATGTCCTGTATGGTCATGTCTTCACCAGTGCTATCTGCAGTCTCCCATGTGAAATGCACCTCAGAGAACAGTGAGAGCCTGCCTTTGCCTGGGAAGTGCTGCAACCTGGAGGAGAAATCTCTTTACGCTGCAGCAGGGCCCTGCCTCTTCTTCACCATCAGGCGGCAATACAGGCTCTGGTGACTGGCAGGGTTGGGATGCATCCAGAGCAGAGATTAAGAGCTTTTTTCATTGATGAGAAATATGTCGGCTACTACTCCCTGCATCTCACCTTTTACAGCCTTGCCCCTTGGCCATGTCAGCTGAAGAGATGAATTTTTGATCAAAGCAATGATTGTGGTTTTAGGTAAGGGGGGTGTGTGCAGAGGGGGATGTTTTCCTACCTCCTCACCTCCTTCCTGCCCTCCAAGCACCCGAGCTGTCTTTGCTCTGACTTTGCAAACACAAGGCTGTCCTGCAGGCTCAAAGGGAAGCCTGTGAGATGACCTGCACACTGGGATGCAGGCTGGAAAAAGCAGAGGCTGCTGCTCCTGCAGACCTTTCCTGGGCCTGAGCTGTGTGCCAGAGGGAGAGGCAGAAAAAGCTGCCTGCTAACATGTCGGACTGCACATCCACCCGGAGGGATGCTGGCTCATTAGTCGAGGAACCACCTCTCTCCTGTCTGCTTCCCTCCCCCTCCTCCAAGTGGGAAGGCAGCCCCCAGCCTCCATCCTTCTCCCCATTCCTAGTGTGTATGAGTATTCTTTTTAAAGTGGCAAGCTGAATATTTTAAACAAACACTGCTTAAAATCTATAATTTATGGGCAAAGCTTCAGAAGAGGAGATCAGTCGTATCTTGGTGCTGAGAGTGGCTCTCCATTTGCAGCAGCCCCCACTGCTCTGTTTCCAGTCAACTGGCACGGCAAAAGGGATTAGCCTTGGGCAGAGCAGCTACTGAGCAGCACCCAGAAAATTCCCAGCTCTGAATGAAGAGAAACCGGGTTGTCTTCTCTTGCAGGCAGGAGCAACTCAGCCCTTCTCCAGCACCTGCCCCCCGTAAGGGAGCCCTGTCCTCCTGCTAGCTCACGCAGGGCTGAGCCCTGAGGTTTGGCTCAGAGCTGGGCTATTTCAGCCTGCGCATCTCTCCTTCATCCCCTCTTAGTGCAACATGTTGGCTCCTGCTTGGAGCAATATAGCACTTTGTGGCACCTCTGCCATCTCCTGCCAGCCACTTTTGATGTTTGGGCTGGGACCCCAGCTGCAGCTCCCACCTTGCCCCTTTCCTGGCACTGTTTCAACTGCAGCTGCTCCTTCCCATTCCTCCTTTCCCAGACCTGCACCCTCAGCAAGAAGTGTTGAGGCACAGGGGTCCTTTATCTGGAGTGACCTCAGCCTTGGTCCTGGGGAGTTTGGCCCTGGGAAAGGGAGGACATGAGTGAAGAGGAAACAATGGCCATTTTTCAGGGTTGCTGCAGAGACAGCGATCCAAGGAGGAGCCTGCATGGGCTTGAAGCTAAAACCTATGGGAGCCAAGGTACAGGCAAGAAGTCCAGCTCACAGATGCTGAACTCTCAAAGCTGGCAAGCTAGACATGATGGGGAGCTGAACCAAGACCTGAGCTTGAGCTTAAAGGCACTGCTGGAGAGTGGGAGACCCCAGGTCACTGAGAGAAGACCCTGCCTGTGCTGTTCTTTTCCCCTCTGTGCCCCTGTATGTTCCCCAAGCTGAGCTGCATGTGGGAGGATTCCAGGCTTGTTCGTTAATGGAAGTGGAGAGACTTTTGCTTCGATTAATTAATTTGCTGCTCTTCCCCATTTTCAGGACCATCTTTTATTCATGGCCAAGTGGCGCAGGCACTGCTGCTTGCTGCCTTCTCAGGATGCTGGCATTAATATTTCATCCCGGAGCCCGCTCATGCTCAAGAGAGCTCATGTCCCACGTGCCTGCCTCTTCCTGCTGATCTCCTGCCCTGGCCCAGCTCACATTCCCCTCTTTCAGCCCCAGACTGGATTTCCCTCTCTCTTCACCAGCTGTATGGCCTCTCCCCAGCTCATATTCCCTGGCAATTAAATGTGGCACACTTAGAGCTGAGACTTTGTCTTCTGTAATGCTGGGTAATCAGCCCTGTGCAGAGGGTGCCGTGATTACTGTGGCAACGAGTTCTGGGAGCAACTTGTTTTGATATAAAGCAGCAGGGAAGGGAAGTGATTTGTGTTCTTCTGTCCTTCTGCCTCATCCTGGGAAAGCAGGGAAAACAGGACCTATATTTCAGTTGCTAGAGGAGCAGTTCAGTGCTGTGGCTGCAACCTGTGAGGAAAGCAGGATGCTGAAGAAGAAAACCCTGGCTGTACCTGTCAGAGGAGCAGCAGGAATGATGAAAAGAAGCTCTCCTCCTTCTGCTTCACCCCTCCCCTGGCTCCTTTGCATGCACTCTCAGGCGTTACTTAGCTTTGCAGAGCTCCAAGGCCAGGAGCAGCCTTTGCCTGCAGCTTCTGCGGCCCCAGCAAGGCGCTCTGTCTGAACAAGGGCAGGCCACAGTGCAGCTGTTTGGAGTGGCACTTCATTTACTGAATGGCAGCTCCATAATCCTCTTCAAATAAAAAGACTGTGAAGTTTCTGTGCTGGGAGCTGGGAGAAGCCTTTGCATTCAGGCAGGCGGCACAAAGGAGTATCTCCTTGCTGGACATAGGAGTTCCTGGGTTTTGCTTGGGCTTTGTTATTTGATTGTTTGTTTTCTTCTTCACTGGGCGTTTTAAGGATTCTTCAGGGGGCCTCATAGCTCCTTCCTGGTTGCCCTCTTCAGGGCACATTGTAATACGGGGCTTTCAGCAACACACTTATCTCAGGCTGTTGCAGTTGAGGAGGTAGATTAATTATGGTTCAATTTGTTATAGTTCAGCCTTAGTTTCCGGGGTGACTTTCATGTCAGGCTGTGCCTGCGTATTGGGGAGGATGTGTTTTTCCCCCTTTCCCACTTTGCAAAGGAGGGTAGGGTGGCAAAAGTGGGACTCCAGGGATGCCCACACTGCCTTTGCTCAGACAGGTTCTCAGGGAGGAGACTGGTATAGAGCTGTTAAAGTGAAGAGCTGGTCCTGTTCCCAACAGCAAGGTATCTTTGGCATTGGAGCTAGTGGATGGAATACGTTCGACCAGACTGTCAGAGAAATGCTTTGCAGCTCTCGTTTGGAGAGAGGATGGGAAGAGAGGGATGGGATTTGCAAGGCATGAACTGTGCCCTTTCGTCTTCACCCCAGCTCTCAGCAGAGCCAATTCCTGGTACATCATCCATCTCTTCAACAGCAAGATAGCTCAGCAGCTCATGAACTGTATTTACCCAGCTGTCTGGCTCAGAATAGAAAGGCCTTGCCTTGCCCTGCAGCAGAGCCAAGTGCTTTAAAAGTGACCAAACCAAAGGACCATCTTAAAAGATGTCCCAAAATTGGGGTGGGAAAATGTGCGTCTGCTCTGGACTGAGATGCTTTTGGAAAGACCAGATGTGGCTACTGGAGAGTCACAGTCCCCACATTTCCCTATGGCCCCAGGAGCCTGGGAGGAGGCACAGACAGAGAGGAGAGTTGGGAGCAACTGTTCTGCAAAGGGTGGATTGTGTTGGAGAGCACGTGCACTTGAGTGTGCATTCATACATGTGTAGTGGAGATGTGTTCAATTAAGGGAATGTGACTGCAGGTTGCAGGATGTGGAGGCTGCGAGTGGCAGAATCTCCACAGCCTCATTAAACTCTCATGTCCAAATTAAATGTCAGATTTGCATATCAGTTCTGTATTTTCAGGCCCATTATGCAGCAACCAGGAGGAAGCGCATGAGCAGGGATGCTGGGGGAATCCAGGGCAGGGAATGTGAGCCCTGGTGTCTCCTTGGTCACAAGGACACACCATGGAAAATGCCCAGGAGGCTGGAGGAGGAGGAGCTGGTGACAGAAGTGTGTGCAAGGCAGCAGTGAGCTGGGGCTTATACTTTGCAGGGGAGAACAGCCTGTACTCTTCACGGGTGCGTTTCAAAGGAATATTCTAAGGAGGGCATGGGCCCAGACTAGGTTGCCCATTGATGCTTCATTTTATAGTTGGGGAAACTGAGGCATGGGGGAAGGAAGTGACAGATTCACCTAGCAAAGCATTTCTGGGGATAAGGGACAGCACATGCCTGCCAGTTGTGCTGACAGGAGCAAACTACAGGATGCCAAGCACTTCTGCAAACCAGTCCTTCCAGTTGAAGATCACCTCCGTCCAGCATAGTACCCTCCTTGAAGAATCTGACATTCAGCGAGCCAGTCCTTCCTTCCTCCAGAGAGGGATGCAACCTGACCAGCCCTCTGCAGTGAGAGCTCTGGAGATGTGGCAATGCTGAGAGGCAGCTGAGCAACCTCTGAAGCTGCCTGGCAGGAGTGGGTACCGTGCAGTGCTCCACTCGGTCTGGTCCTGGCTGAGGGGCCGGGCTGGTTCCTCTCCAAAGCTGTGCATGAGAGAACAGATTGCTACCTTGCTCCTCGGAGTCTCACAAAGCCAAGCATGTGAAATTTTAGAGAGAATTAGGGACTAAGCTTGGTTTTACATGAGTCAAGGCTCTCTTATGGCTACCTCCACTCCTGCAGTGGAACAGAGAGCTGCATGTGATGGACAGTGTTGTACTGGAGCATCCAAACTGGTCTTTGGCTATGGACAGGTTCCTAAACCAGCTTCTATGGGTTTTTCACTACCCCCTTACTTTCAGGAGACAGAGAAAGGACACTGCTCTGCCTGGGCTCTGGTTGTAGAGCTTCACCTCCAGGAAGCCCTTTACAGTTTCCCCCAGGCTGGATTCCAGTAAGATCTTGTTTTAATCCGTATTTAATTACCTGTAAAGACAGACAAGCCTCTTCCTTGCCCCTTGGGAAGCCCAGCCAGCGGGGTAGCTTCAGGTATTGGTACAAAGCCAAACTGCAGCCCAGGTTGGTAAGCCCCTGAAGTGCACAGGAATTTCCATCATGAGTGTAGACCGATAAATGTGTCAAGGGACTGAACTAAGCAGCACTCAGAATCAGTGATACAGCACCTGAGAGAGGCAGATCCCCCTTCATGAGCAGTGGGAGGTTTACTGGCCTTTGTAGCTGAATCCCTATAATCCCACAGAGACTTCTGCCAGGGGTCTGGCTGCAGAGCAGTGGGTGTCAGTGGCAGAAAGACACTTCCTAAAAGCGTGCTGTCAACCGAGTAGCCAAAAGCAGGACTGACTGCAGGTACTTCTGTCCTGCAAGGCAGCAGGAGCAGAGCAAAACCTATCCTCTTCACCACACCTCCACAGGCAGGATCAGACTGGAGAGTCATGAAGGATTAGCAGGAATATTAGAGAGCATCATTTGGTGGGAGAAGGTGAGAAAACGTTTCTTCCTTCAGGAAAAGAATCATAGTCACCTGGGTATGATGTTATGTGTTGTGCCAGAGTCCCCTGCTCCTGAAGGAGTCAGGCAGATGGTGTGTCTTCAGTCTCTGGAAAGAGATGGTGTGCAAGAAGGAGGAATGAGGTCTGTATTGCTCCCCAAAGCCTGTGCCTGCTGTCCTGCACATCTGTGAAGCATGTCACATCCCTAATGGGCCAGATGCCGAAAGATGCTGAACATCCTTAGAAGGTCAAACTCAGATGGCAGAAAACGCTCCTGGCTAATTCTAAGACATGGAAGTGACAGGGCCTACATGACAGGATATGCCTGGGAGGCAGAGTGGCATCTGAGTCAGCCATCTCCAGAGAAAGTTTTGTTGATGGCTGGGCTAGTTTTCACCAGCTCCACAGCTGGTGGCAGTTTCTGCACTTCATGCAAGAAGCATCTTGTGTGGCTGACATGCTGGTCCCTGGAGGGGAGCCAGGGAGATGAAACCACTCCTTTCTGGGGGTTGATGCCTGTGGACTTTATCCAAGCACTCTTTGCACTGCAGTACCATCTCCCCAGGAAGAAAAGGGGCCCAGCATCAGGAGAGAGTCTGCGGGTGCAGGGCTGGGGGTCTGAATGGTCTGAAGCATCTTCACTGGCCACCTTCCCAACTCATGCCTGCTTGTGAGGCCAGGTTATGAGTGTAGCCCCACAGCTCGCTGCCTTGTAGCGGGCTGCTAGGCAGGTAAGGACAGCATACATCCAAGAGAATTACTGCTGATTTACACTGTTGTAAAGAAAAAAGATGCAGCTTTGATTAAACCTTGTTCTGAGTCCTGGGAGGGGCAAAGTGATGGAGGACTGGAGGTCAGTTGTGTAATTCCTCCTGGTTCCAGTTCTCCTATCCATAAAAGCTGGGGTACCTCCTGCCTTGGCTATGAGAAGTGCAAACCTTTCAGGGCTACAACTGCTCCTGCCGACCATTACAACATCCAGGAGAGTAATAGAGTTCCAGGTGCTGCTCTGCTGACAGCTCCAACCCTGACTGTGGGTTGGCAAAAGTGCTCATGGAGCAAAACTCACATTTCCTTTACAAGTCTCCAACTCTAAGACAGCACCCAACTCCCTGAGCCTGTGGTGGTGTTAGCCCCGACAGCCTCTGTGCTCTCCAAGCATTCCTCAGTGCGTTCTCTTCCCTGCCAGAAGGAATGACAGCTGCCCACTGCAGCAGGGCTGCAGAAAAGGCAGTGTGCTCGCTGAGCAGTGTAGGAGAGCATCCTTCGTGGCACAATGGAAGCAGTGAGCCTCGGGCTTCTGCAGGCGGGAGAGCAAGCCATGCAGCACAGCTGAGGTCATGGGGCTCTGAACCGGAACAGCACTGAGCTTTTACATGCACGCCCTTTTATGCTTGCCTCTATTCATGCCGGTGTGGAAACTGCTTTCTCTGTATCTGTCTTTCTGTCAGAAAATCCTTAGCCTCTGAATAGATTCACTCTCCAATTTGTAAGCTGTTTAACACCAAGCCTGTCTAATGGAAGGAAGTGAATGAGTCTGGAGGGCTTTATTGGCAGGATAGTGCTCTGGAGAGGAGGCTGGTTCACTTATTATTGATGAGACCCTTCACTGGTGAAGATAGCCTCGAGGATGGGGAGTTGGGCAGTGGTGGATAGCCCAAGATTGCAGACTGGGCTATAGACTTGACCCTAAGGTCTGCTACAGCCCCTCCACCCTGTACCCATGGGAAAATCCTCAGTATCTGCTTTACTTCTGTAACAATTGCCCTTCGGTAAAATGCAGTGAAGTGCTCCTCTCTCTCCATGGATGGTGAAGCAGAAGTCTCCTCTTCCCTCATGTTTAAGGCCCAGAGCTACTTGACTACCTATAAATAAGTAGATAGGTAGGTTGTGAAAAGGACACCACAACAGAGTGCTTGCTCAGCCTCTGCTTTCCGTCATTGCAATGATGGTGTAGACAAATCCTTGCTGCCTTTGGCTGGGTTCCCCAGAGGCTGTTGTTAATGCTGCCCCCAGCTCTTCCACTGAGCTGTCTCTGCCCACTGCGCTCATATAATCAGAAGTTGTAAAACCACCAAGTCCATAGACCAGAATGGAGATTACATGCAACATTAAAATTTAAAATGGGCCAGACTTACCAAGCTGTCTTCATTAGGCAGCTGTGTTTTATTTGTGGTTTTTACTGCCAAATAAATAATATTTCAGGTGAGTTAGTTAAGCTGCCCTCAGGAGGAAGAGAAGGTGGGGGAGGAGAGACGCTTCTGCATGGCCACTAGGGATTCTGCCACAAATCAGTCAGTCTGGAAATGGCAGAACTGGTGTAAAATCAGGATGAAAACCTTAAAAACCCGCCAATGCTCCCTGAGTCCTCAGTGCAGAGCAGGCTTTGGCACCGAGAGTAAATTCAGACATTTGAGGCTCTGCCTCCCTCACCTCCCTCACAGCCATTCACTTGGTTCCTCAGTTTTGTTTCTCTCCTTTTCTGCCAGGCTTCTGGCTTCAGGAGTGGTCCTAGGGAAAGCATTAAGAGAAGGCACCATTGTGGCTACTTAATGGCAGTGTTAGAAGGCAGAGCATTTGTGCTTTGGCATATTCCAGGACTTCTATGCAGCAAGTACACTGGTAATACACTCACATGGGTTTCAGTGCTTGGGGATTGTGTTTCACGTGGCTCCGGCCAAAGTCACGACTGCTGGTAGAAACTACAAAGCGTTGGTGACTTGGTTTGACTTTGCATCAGAACCACATGAAGTCTTGTATTCTGTTTTAATTTTCCCTTTGTGCTTCTAGACTTTTTCAAACCACAGACTTGAAATAAGTGACATTTGTTCCCCCAGGGACCAAAAAGCCTCATACAAGCCACTACAAAATGAGAGAAGTGATGCTGCCAACACGGCCAGCAGAGGAGATTCAGGGTGAAAGCAGCTACATTTGTCATTTGCTTCCTGCATGTTCTAGGCTGGGGTCTGTCTCCCTGATTACTCCTTGACTCCCCAACATCCTGGTCCAGGATCATGGTTAAAACAGAAATCCAGCCCTTCCCCTTCTGCAACTGGCAGACTGTGTCAGAAAAGCTCCTCAGCACTAATGAGAGAAGATGAGATATAACTAGGTGAGGTCAGGTATTCTCAGATTATCTGCTTCCTCATCAGAAAACCGCTTTAATGAAACTGAAAATCTTTGTGGAGAACACTTTCATAAACAAGTCAATTTCTACAAGAAATGCAATAACAAATTTATCTGTGGGAAAGAATGAAAGTTACAGGTGAACCATCCCATTTCAACACTTCCAAAATGGGAAAAATTTGCCACTTTACATTAGAAGACACTGTTTTGCTCAGAAATTAAAGTTCACTGTTATTACAAAGGAGATCACAGAGGCTGAGCTTGTACGGGTGCAGATTGTGAAGGAGCCCTTGTCCTCCTGCTCAAGGAGTTCAGACCACGCTCAGCTGAATGAACTTCATCCGTTTAATACAAAGCAGGTCTTTTCCCAATCCACCCTTAGACTTTTAAATACAGTGCTGTGAGCAGGAACATAATATTTTTCATATTACACCAGATAATAGGTTGAAAAATAAAGAGCACAGGAAGTGGGGCTTCAGTTGTTGAGACACCTACTAATCTGGTCCCCAGCAGGGAGGGGACCTTTGTCTTAGTGTGTGGCACCGCTCTGCTCAAGTGGATGTCTTTGGGTAGGGGCAGAGCGTCCTGTGCGGGATGCCAGCCTGGCCAGGCTGATGGCGCAGGGCATAAAGGAAGAAGGCAGTCAGTGAGCATCAGATCTGGATACAGATGTTGGCACTGATGCGGATTTGTTTCTTGGCCCTAGTTTTGTCATTTAGATTTATCTGTGTTTCTTCTCATCTCCCTGCCTGGAAAAAAGGGAGAAGTGCAGCTCATGATGCCCCTCCCCTAGGCGTGTGATAAGGATGTGTGAAGCTAGTGAGGAGGTCCTATACAATAGCAAAAGAGGTCATCTAAGCCTTGTAGATGGATATCGTTTCACTGGCACAGAT
The DNA here is from genome assembly GCF_036417535.1 of Chlamydotis macqueenii. Lineage (NCBI taxonomy): Eukaryota > Metazoa > Chordata > Aves > Otidiformes > Otididae > Chlamydotis > Chlamydotis macqueenii. The sequence continues at coordinate 4,901,142 of NC_141579.1, read as the reverse complement.
GCTAGACAATCGTAAATTCTCCGTGTCAGGCTTTTGCACTTCATACGAGACAGACAGCAGGACAGAGCCCACGGCCGTGCTCGGCAGCGTGTCTATGGCCTGGCTGTGTCTCCGCTCCCCATGCAGCCGGGGCTCCAGCCTTCTCATGCCACCATGGCGTGAGGTGCTGCAAACAGAGCACGAAGGGAACTCCCGCATCCCACAGCGGGAGCGATTTCTGAGAGCTCAAGTGCTCCCTAGGGAGGCAGCGGGAGAGCATTCATGCTGTTTGTCTGTGTGTGTCTATGTGTGTTTATTCCCTGGCAAAAAAAAAAATTATTTCTTGGCTCATCTGTCAGGGCATGGGGGAGCTCCCGCCTTCGCTGCACAGCCTTGCTATGAAAGACTTGTCACCCCATGATTCTGGAGGGGCACAGCACAAATAACAGTACTTGTCCCCAGCTGTGCTTTTAAGGAGGCGGTACTCATTTGTATAATGTCCTATTGTTATGGGATTTAATTATCTGTGGTTTGTTCGCTCAGCAGACACAAACGAGTTTTTAATTTTTTGTGTACGTTTGCGAGGTGGTTTTTATTCATCACATCAGGAGTTCTGAAGCCTCCCATGCCAGAAACTGCCTCCAAAAGGATGGAAAGGGCGAGACAAAACTGGGGTGATATTCAGAGTGATATCCAGATAGGAATATCACCCAGGATATATTCCAGGATAGGTTGTGGCTTTAATATGAGCTGAGGTTATTTGTCACAAACTCATTGCACTACAGTGTGCCCCTCCTAGCACCTTGGAAGTGTCCTGACTGCAGAACAACAATTAGTAACTTAGGAAAACTTGTCCTCAGCAATGGTACCAAAATGATGCAAGATTCCTAGGGTCACACACCATGCATGTACTGGTAGGAAACCACGTAGACACCCTCTTGCCTCAGTAGAGGTGTTGAAAGCATGGAAGGAGGTGCTCAGCATGGGAGAAATTCTTTGGGAAATTGGACAGTTGTCTTCATGCACCCCGAGAACCAGCCATCAATATTGGAAGAAACTTGCAAAGCCAATCAAGAAACATAGGGTGTTAGACACAACTGTGCAAATGTTTCTTCAGTGTTACTTTTATCTTTTTCTCTGTCTGCTTTCTACCTTTGCTGCCTTCCTTTGCATTTGCAGTCTTGCTCCCTCCATCAGAAAGCCCCAAGTCACTCTTCCTCTCAGCAAAATGAGAGTGTATAGATGCTAAGAGAGGCTGGGGAGAAGGCCTACATCTCTCTAAAACTTTCCAGAGCCTCATTTCCTTCTGCTCTACATTGTCTCTCCTCTCTACTCTCTTCAAGCACCCAGGAACAAAGTGGAATTTACTTTCTTGTTTAGTATCAATATTTGTTTTCCTTTGGAACTGTCTGTTTAAGAACAATTCTCGAGTACAGAGGAGAGGTGAGGCCTCTGGGACCAGATCTGTCAGCTCAAGCTTGGGAGGGTGGCACTCACATTTTCCCTACTTTCTCTGGAAGATGTTCTCCTGGGGTTGGAGCAGTGAAGGGAAAATGCCTGCACTCCAGGATGCTGACACATGCTTGCAGATAGGCGTTTGACTTCCGTGGGATGCCAGTGTGTCTGCTTCCTACTCCTGTATGTTTTTCCTCTCTGTGATGAATGCTGTCTATGGGACAGGCAGCTGCAGAGGGAGATGCAATTTTTCTTAGCTTGCCAGCCATCAATCTCCTGAACAATACTCAGCTAATGAAATGGCAATGTTATCACAAGCTTGTCACCAGCAGTAATGGAGCAATCCTTAGAAACTCAGACCAGGTGGAGAGAAAGTAAGAAAGACTTCAGAGCTTGTCTTCAGAGTGCCATTCCTGGTGAATTGCTTGTGACGAACTTTGGCCCCCCTTTAGAGCAGAACCAAGAGCCACCGTTTGCTGGCCACCTTCTCCCACTTTGAAAGGAACATCTTCCTCTTGTACTAGGAGAGAATAGAAGTGTCCACACATGAACAGCCACTGTCCTTTATGATCACGCTTTGCTTGCATCTGAATTCGCAATGTGGACACTGGCAGTCATCTAAGAAGGCATTTTCTCCTATCTCCTTTGGGAATTGACATCGCTAAGTGGGCAAGAATTTTTTTGATGCTTCTTCCTTTGAAAACCAACTGCGTTTTTTGAGTGGACAAGCTGTGTTCTAACCTGTTGCTATTCCACCCCCTGCTTTCCCCTGCTTGGCATTCTTTAGATTAGGCAGCAAACAGCTTGTTGAATGGTATTTTGTCCCCAAGGCCCTTCTGTTCACATTTTCAGTGCATCCCAAGGCACAAAGCACAGTGAGAGAATGCTGCTGAGCAGTGCTTTGTCTCCCAACTAGGTTTTCTACTTTGCACGGCTTGTTTATGATCTGACTGATTAAATGCAGTCTCGTGATCTGTTTTCATTGTGAGGAGACGGAGCTGATGGCAGATGGGGACACTCTTGGAACCTGCAGGAGGCATTAATCAAAGCAGAGGTGTTGCCTGGGCCAGGCTGCGTGTATCATGGGGCAGACTCTTTCCTTTAACAGTGAAGAACTTCCAGTTAAAATAAAACCCCTGTATGTGTGAACAGATGGAAGGAGCAACTTAGAGGAAATGAGAGATGAGGGGAAGATACCAAAGGGACAGTCTTTCCCTTAGCCAGGACTCTGGGCTGCCTCCAGACAGGAAAAATGAGCTGCTCTCTAGGTCTCATCTTGCTTTGGATTATGCTGAGAAAATGACAGGTTGCCTGTGGCTGTGACCAGCTTCTCTGCAGGATGAGCAGGAGAAAGGCCGGCTCGCTCCCCAGGTGTCCTGCCAGCTGAGGCAGCAGGAGGCTGAGCACAGGGACAGCAGTCCCTAGACCCTCCTTTTTCTGAGGCTGATCTCTCTGTTCAGCAACCTGCAGCAGGCTTCTGCTGACAATATGGACAAGTACCTGGCTGAACCAGCACTGAGGAAGTTGGTAACAGCTCCAAACTGTGAGAAGTGCTAGAAATACAGGTATTACATGCACACTCTTTCTTAGTAGCTTCTGTGTGTATCAGGTGCAAGTTAAGAAACTGCTGCAGATGTCAAGGGATGCAGAAGTTAAAAAGCACAAGATCTCTTCAGCTAGTGCAAATCTGCTTAGTGCACCCAGGCTCACTGGGGCTCCCAGGATTTCTGTAGCAGGTGGATCCAGCCAGATTGCTTCCTCTCTTAGAAACTGAGGTTTACATCACTGCTCCCATTCTAGGGCTTGGCTGGAAAAAATTGTTCTTTTTTGTAATAATTGTCATTGAACACTGGAAAAAAAAATATGAGAAATGACCAGAATATAACCTCCTGAGAATGCTGAAAAAAAAATTGTTGTTGTTTACTTACTTTAGGAAAAAGAAAAATCAAAGAGAAGAGTAATAAGAAAGCTATGACTCCGCAATGAGAGAAAAATGTAATTTTCTTTTTAAAGCACTTTCTGATTTTAAAGTGACATATGGAAAAGTATAAATGGTTGTAGAAAACTTCACAAAAATAGAGAGAACAGAAAATAACTACAATGAAGGGCAGTATATTGAGGGTCATGTCTGCCTTCATCTCCTGTAAAACAATATTTGCTGCAACAAAGGCATGGATATTTTAGTTATTTATTGTTGTGTCAGCTACAAAGTATTAAAAAAATAAAAAATTATGATTTACCCTGTATGTAGTGTAGTGGCCAAGGGAACAAGACTGCAGCATCATACTTGAATGCACAAGGAAGCAGGGATGAGGAGGGCAGACGGCTTAGAAAGCCAGCCACATACTGAAAGGAGTCATTGCTGGATGGAATCACATGGAAAGAAAAGGTTTATGACACGAGGGATGGAGTGGGAAGGAGGTGGCCAACCCTGGGTACCCCTTCCATTGCCTCCATCCACAACTACATCCTTCCCTGCACAGTCTTGTGCAGAAAGCAAACAGATAAGTCCAAGACAAGTTCTGACGAAAAGAGCCTCCGAATGAGAAAAGCAGGTCCCTTCTCTCCACTTGATGCTGGTCCAGGAAGAAGAGAAAGGTGCCAGGACCAAATGAGGAAATTGATTTCTTTAGAAAATGAAAATAGAATTGTTCACTTTACCCCAGCTCTTTGGTAATTGTTTCCACTTGTTTTCCCCACTTGTTCTGAAACAGGGTGTCCTTGTGGCTAATTTCTGCCTTTTGTTCTGTGTTACTATGCAACCGGTGGCATCAGGTGCCTTGCAAAGATGGTGATGGAAAACACAGCTGTGGTGTGCCTTCCCCACCCTGCAAACTGCTAGGCACAGTGAGCAATTGGACACCCCATGCAAGAAGCCACAATGTCTCACCAGACAAAGAGGACAGACAAGCTATGAGCAGTGCTGCAGATGGCCAGAGGGAGCAATGCCAGTTTTGCGTAACTCACTTGGCTTTGTGGAAGCACAATTAAGAGTCTGCTGAGCTTAAAAGAGGCAGAAACATTTCCTCCCACCTTAGTTGGGCTTTGGTCAAGAGCTTTTCTTGAGCTTGTCCTTTTTTCTCATGTCTTGGAAACAATCAGATGAGATGCCCGAAATGGGATCCCCTTCAGCACTCTTGGTGTTAGATCCCATCCAACAACATGACCAGGACAGGGAGACATGGCTTAGCAGCAAGCTGGAGCAATGAAGAGAGGGTCTCCATAGCAAGGCAGAGAGCAATCTGCAAGCAGCTTTCCAGAAGTGGGATTCTCCTCTGGCACTGATCAAAATAACAACATGCTGGGTGTAGTTAGAGGTGCTGGGACCTTTCCCTGGCAGTGAGAGGTCACTTCAGTGAGGTTTGTGGAGATTGGGAGGTCACAAGAGCGCAAGGAAGAAGAGGTCTTGAAGAACAGGTAAAGTGGCAGATAGCACCTGCTAGGAGAGGGCTGGACTCCTTCAGACACCATCACGCCACAGATAGACACTAATAAGCAAGATTTAAAAGTGCTGGAAACCCACCACCTTTTTCAAGTGAGCATGATCTCAGCTCTTCCTCATCCCAGTTTGTGGAATGAGTGTTCAGAGTTTCCTTCACTCCAGCCCACAAATCATCTTGTCCCTTTTATGTCTTCTCTTCACGCCGTTGGTATTTGTCATTAACACATTTTATTAGTCTTTGTTCCCCACCCTCAATTAAAAAAAAAAGTCTTAATAAAATGCCAGAACACATACTGAGCAGAAGAACAAATTGTTAATGCGTTCATTAAACAAATACACTTCTCCAGCCTTGGGATGGAAATTAATTACTCTCCTGGAACTTCAACGTGAATGTGTGCTTTGATTGACAGCTGGAGGTTGTGTCTGAATCCTTTTTTTAGGGGATGAAGTGAGAACTGACTTGACAGCACTACAGAGCAAAGTCTGACAGATTGCTGGGTGTAATCACCCCAGCATGGCTTCTGATTTGCCTCAGCCCCATCCCAGAAAAAAACCCATGCCAAGGCCAAAGTCACGCTGGCCCATTTACTGTTATGGAGGTTGGCTGTTAATTGTGGCATTTTCAGCCATGAGGACAGGTGATGGCAGGGCTCCGTGAAGGGCTCTGAGAAGGGATGAGACAACAGTCCTTGGAAGGTGGGCTCATTGGTAACTGCAAAGCACATGAGCAAGAAGCTTTCTAAATCCTAATAGCAGCTTGTGGGCTTTCTCCTTGGCTTGTGGCCCAGCTAGAGGCAAAATCCTGGGCTAGCTGAGTCTTTTATCGTACTTATGTTCATTTCCTCTTCCTGCCTCCCATTGCAAAAGCCATAGGAGGGCTGGATTCCTCTTTATCCTGGAAATAAATTGCCCTTAGACCTGGCCAGATGCATAACTCCATGCACAGGCAGTTGCAGCACGTCGCTGCCACACCGGTGCCTGGAGCACTGAAGAAAGCAAACCCTCAGGTCCAGATCCAGCATTTCCCGCAGGGCCAGACTGGCCTTCTGCTGCCAGCTTGGGCCAGTGACTGTAGGACTTGTAATTGTGCTCCATGATATGGAGGATATTACTAGTCCATGAGCATGTGATAATGAACCTTTTAGCTGGGAGTAGAGAGAGGGAGAAAGAAAGAGAATGAATGAGCTAGGAAAGAGAGAATGACTGCGGATTCAGTTAGTTAATAAAGGGATTGCAGAAAGCAAGGTGAAGAGACAGTGGTAATTTTATGCACTGCCAGTCAGGCCCATTTGTCCTGGGAGCAGCTCCAATTTCTCTCTGAGCTGTTCCTTTTCTTTAGAAATGGAGCTGTGAAAGGGAAAAAAACCCTGATTAAAATCAACACCCAAACTGACAAGTAAAAAAGCCATTTTAGTCTCTGCATCTGTAGACATATCTTCTCCTGAATAAGCGAAACAAAAGGGAATTTAGAATATTGGCCAGTCATACAGAGCAAAGGCTGAAATCATCCAGACTTTGATGGTAGTCTTGTCATATCCCAGTCCTAACCACAACAGAAAGCCAAATTTCATCTTTACAGCTATTAATTCCCACTCATCTATGCATCTCTCCACTCCGCCCTCATTCACTCCCCATTCATTCATGACCATTTAAGAGCAAGCCTGCCTTAAAATCCTTATTAGCAATGTAATCTTGATGCCTTATGTCTACAGCTGGGTCAAATCTCCTTCCTGCTATTAAATGTTCCTAATGCTGGATCATAACTCATAACCCCTGCCCGCGGCTAAGCTGAACACAGAGGAGGAGACAGTTGCTACTCTGCCAGCACCACACACTGGACCTCTGTTTCTTTTAAACGAACCTTTCGGCAGATCCGTGAGCGTCAAGGAAGAATAAGATGTGCTTGATGATGTTGCACAGAGCTTGAATTTCTGACTGAGAAGAAAATGAAGTTATTTGGGGAAGAGAGTTGGGAAGGGCATTCCTGTGTTCAAAAATAGGCATGGATTTTCCCCAGCAGTCAATGGGAACTCAGTGTGAAAAGGCTGCTTATACTTTGATACCACAGGAGGGGGACATAAACAGGAAAGTGGAAGTATTAAATTCTGAGTGAGTGGTGTTTGGAAGGAGTTGGATGAGACAGTTTTGCAGTGGGTGTCTGGGCAGGTGGATATGTTTGCCTATAAATTCCACTTCACTACAAAACATCCCCTGCAAGTGGGTCCAGTGTCTGGGCTCCGGAGCAGTTCGTGCACATCCAGGTCACGCTTTTGCTGTCACCAGAGACGGTCTGATCAGCTGTGGCTGTAGCTTGGTACAAGGGTGAGTGGGACTGAGAACATGAAGCACAATTTGGGCATCTGCAAACCACTAGTATAGGAGTATTTCTGATGCAGAAGGCAGTTGCCTTGTTTTATCCTCTCGTGTCCATCCACAGCTTGGCCAAGGGGAAGCTAAGACCTGGTGAGAGTAGACGTCAGCTGAGGCAGCAAGAGCACTCAGATAGGTCTGTTAGAGAAGCTTTCAGGACTTGTCTCCAAGGGAACACACAGAAAGGTTCAGGAGCTAAGCCAGTGCATTTCTTAAAGAGGATTAAATCTGATGGGGTTGCCCCTAAGCACAGGGTCTTGCACAAAAGGCTGAGTGTTCATATGTCTATTTTAACCTCTTTTAACTTTCCTGCCTTTACCCCTTTAACTGAGTGAGCACAATCCCCTTGTTTTTGTCTTGATGACTTGAGTGCAAAAAGGTGTGTGTGTTTTTTTTTTTTAACAGAGGGACCAATAGCATGTGCCCTTTTCTCAAGTGCACAGAGGATATAAACTACTCATCAGAGAGCCAAATATTTTTTTGGGGTTTTGTGTTGTTGCTTTTGGAGATAAGTTGCATGGGGCCTGGGAAATAAAGGTAAGCAGCCTTGCTGAGTTTTCATATAAAGGAGAAAGTGAGGAGCAGTGTTGGGGCTCAGTGAAATAAGGTGGTTTGTGTGATGCAGCTCAAGCTTGGGGGGACTTGGAGTTCCCAGCCGTCCTGTTCTTTTACTAGTAGTGGTTGTCTTGAGTTGAGGCTGTAGTTCAGCACTGTCTGGTTCTGGCACAGAGGCCCTGCTCCAGCAGATGTGATCACGTTACAGGGAATTATCAGGTGGTCGCACCTGGCTTAGAGAGCTCCAAGAAATCAAAGGGGTGCAAAAGGGAAGGCAAAGCACTGGTGGTTTATGAAATTAAAAAGTTCATGGGTGCCAAATCCATATGCTAGAGAGGAACTGAGATAGGGAAGAAGTCTCAGCAACATTTTATCAGGAGGTAGGACAAAGAGATTGGAATTGAAAGCCCTGTAGTGCCTGATTTGCTATCTCTTCTCTGCACCTTGGCTGCAACTTCTGCCTTTAGGGGTTTGTTAGGCACCTTGGGTGAGAAATATTTTATGTGTATTCTGTGAGTTCTGCTTGCAGGGGCCTTAGCATGCATAAGGTAGAAAGCCTGCCTGGAGGGATCAGGTGTCCCTTGTACTCTACTACAGACAAAAACAGAAGAGGGAAAAGGACAAAAAATTCTAACATGGGCTTCAGGTATAGGAAGGTCAAATACTGAAGCTTGAATCGCTGTTAGAGAGAACTGGGAGGGCCTGGCACAGAAGTTTGGCCAGAGGAGTGAGCTAGATGAATATGTGCAGAGCCTCCAGGGCATTTGTGCAGTGGGCTGTGGTGTGATGGAGAGCTGACCTACTGTGGGCAGGCAGGCCTTGACTTGACCTCTCTGAACAGAGCAGGGCTGGACAGATTACGGTGGTGGAAGAGGTGTCACAGCTGCTGCATTCTCCACACATTGTCCAAATGCTGGCTGCCTGGCAAAAGGCCTTATTTAAAGAGCAGAAGAGGTTCACTGGGAGATCTACTTCTGTGAGAACTGCTGTAGAGGGGAACAGAACTTCTCACCCCTCTGAACAGCATCTGGCTTGTCGTGCCTCCCAACATCTTTTTGGAGATGGACAGTAAGTTCTTCTGTACACTTCTCCTAAGCCTGATATGCTTGCAAACAGAACTGATATTTGCATTGTAAATGTTACTGGGTTAAACAATTCATATTTGAAAGGGACCTGGGCAGTACCTGGCTGGCAAGCTGCTGCCTTGATGCAAGAGAGGTTATGCAGGGGTACAGAGCAGGCTTTTTCATGTGTGAAATGCCTGCTGGATTAGAGTGTGTGGAGAAGGGAGAGAGAGGTCAGCGTCTCTCTGAAATGTAAGACCTTGCTCTTTCAGAAAGAAGGGGAGAAAATGCGTGGACTGACCTCTTCTTGTAAAGCTGGTGCTCAGGAGACTCTTGCTTTCTGTTGGTGCTGAAAGGGAGAAGGGGTCCTCACAGGCAGCTGTGTGGTTAGCTGAGAAGGAAGCTGGCAGAACCAAACAATACAATGAGTGCCTGTGGTTAGTCTGGGGTATACCAGCAGATCAGGAGAATCGTTGGGCCAGAGCTCAGCTGGTATCAGTGTATAGAAAACTCTCAAGAGGTCAAAACCCTTAAATGATGCAACCAGAGAGAATGAGGTTTTACTTTCTGTATTCTAAAGATGAGGCAGTTTGCTGGTTTTACTTTGAGAGCATGCTGCCAATTCAAAGCTGGATCTTGGGAGAGTAGATCAGATTCTCCTCTGTTTTCAGAGTCTACTGTCTCATCTCCATTCTTTCCTCTAAGGAAATATCTCCATTCTCCATTGAAGGCTGGAAACCTTGATACCACTGGGCACTAGTGTATTGTCAGATGCTGGCTGCAAGCATAGGTCTGGTTCTGTAGATGTTGGTGCTGATTGGAGATGCTTAGTAATAACATAAAGACTTGCTGGCAGTGGCACAACAGGAAATTGGAGTAGTAAAATATTTCCCTCCTCACTGAATCCCATTTACATGTTTATAATGGAGGTTTCTAAGACCCTAATGAGAAGGAATGCTTATTGCTGTGAGATGGTGATTAAAGCAGAGACAGACGTGATTGCAAACTATAACAAAGGGATGTTAATTACATCAGAGGAACCAGGAGAGCAGTGCAGCTGGAGTGGCTGCTGTTTGCCACCCTGTGATAGGGGCTGACCTTGTTTCCCTGATCCTGGCACAGATGTGCTCACCCACAGACTCCAGACCTCAGCGAAAAGCAGCTGAGATGTAGTTGGGGTACATAAGGACAAAGCAAAGGAAAATGCCTCAAACAAATAGCCTCCTTCCAGCTGCAGGCCTGCAATAGAAGGAAAGAGCTGAATCTGTGCATGGAAAACAGCCTTCTTGTGCTAGGGAGACAGGCAAAGCTGGCCTCTGCCTGCCTGTGAGGGAAGTAAGCAGTATTCAGAGAAAGAACAGAGATGCTCAGGAGAGGCAAAAAGAGGGGAAGGGCCCTGGAGACATGGCTGAGAGCTCAGCCTGTTAGGCAGGGTGGGCCAGGTAGTGAACTGATGGGGTGCAGATTAACGAGCTTCTTTTGGGTGCATATGAATCAGACTCAGCCTTTGAAGCTATGCAGAGGATTCTGTGGTTGTTTCTTCTTTGCCAGACAAGTTCTCTCCAAATTCTGATTTCTTCTACCCTGCTGGTGGAGCAATGCCCCAGGGGAGGTACTTTCTTGGGTACAAATCTCCATCTGCCTTCCCATGAGAGTATAGGGCACAGTATTGGCCTAGAAAAGGTGTTTGAGGAGATGTACACTTGGTGACAGAAGAGAGATAGAAAGAAAGGAATAAAGGCAAGCACATGTGTATAATTCAGCATAACCAAAAATAGCAGGGAAGAGTGAGTTAATGGAAGGATGCATGAATGAGTGAAAGAACAAATGAAAAAGAAGTCTTTAGCAACTGCATAGGGCCCAATTTAAGCAGAATAATCTAGATATTTTCTCTTTAAATAAATAAAACAGCAGAGCCCAAAGTGTTTGAGTTGGTCCCAGCCAAAGCCTCAGTATCAAACTTTCATCTGCTCTTGACAGAGCAATTAAAGGGAGAGATATAGACTCTGAAATGTAGCCCAGAGGAGTAGACTGAATATTTTATACAGTTCCAGGCTTTGAAAGTCCCAACAAACCAGTGGAATGGGGAAGCTGATGACAGCTTTGTCTTAATAAGGAAACGGAGGGAAAAAGCCAGCCGGCACGTGTTCTGCAGAGAGGGAGGCCCTCATTAGAAGGAAAGGCAGTGCAGCACTGGCAGCAATGTTACTCCAAGCTGTGGCTGGCAGCATGAGCACCTGTAAGTGAAGGACAAGAGGGAGGTGCTGACAGCCACAGGGCCATTCTTGCAGAGCATATGGGAAAGTGGGTTGGATTGCATTGTGATGCTTCTTTTTCTACTGGAGTGAGGACTCCCTCTAAAAACCAGAGAGGGAGAAACAAAGCATCAGACTTTAAGTAGGCTTTCTGCTCACAGATACTGCAGCGGTGCTATGACCAGAGCAGGGGGGAGAAAAGTTTAATCAGTGTGGCTGCTTGTATGCCTTGATTCTCAGAATTTGAATCTGATTTGGCTAGTCCCTGTGAAAGCAATTAAACCTGCCAATGTGGGGCAGTTGGAGGCTCCTGAAGCAGTAAGCTGCCCTCATTTATGCCTGATTTACACTCTTCCTTTGCATCACTGCAAAATATAGCACCAGTACAAAATAACGAAGAACCAGCCTTAAAGGCTGGATGAGGCTGCTGTAATACTGCCTACCATGCAGAGAAATTTTGCCTTCAGACTGAGGGAAGAATGTGTCCCTGTCATCCTTGCTGGCAGGGAAATACAAGCTAGGTAGGAAACAGGCAGCATCCTTCCAGACTGTCTCCTTGAATGCTGTAATAGCATTTCCCAAACCGGATTAAATGGAAAGGGAAATGGATCTTCCCACCTCTCCTATCTTATCTTAATACGAGTGCTGGGGAAAGCTGAGTTTTGTGCAGTACTGAGTGACTCTGAACAGTGACTACTAGCAGGTGAATGAGGGCTCAGTGAAGGCATCCCCTTTCAGAGGCAGCAGAAGTGGTACTTTGCTCCCCAGGGTGCTGTTCACAGAGCTGTGGGGCTGGGGTGCTCTGCTCTGTGATGCCAGCCCTTCCCAGCTCAGCAGGTGCCCCTTGTAGCAAAGGAAGTGCCGTTAACTCCAGTGAGCCTTGGGAATGAATGACTGAGACTGATTCAATGAGAGGTTTTAGCCCTTGTGCAAAACCTAATTTAGAGAGAGCAGTTCAGTCTGGCTTAATGTGCATGAATAGCCCAGGGTCATTCCACCCCTGTTTCTGTTTGCTGCAGGGAAGACACTGACTTGCGCTTGCCAAAGTAGTTGCCCTGCCTGTAAACACAACCTGTGCTGTGTGTGATGTGAGACTGGGCCCTGGGACACCTGGAGGGGAGCCCCACAGAGCAGTTCAGCACTGAAGGAAGCTTCAGGTCAAGTTGTGTCATGTGTTTTGATTTTTTTTTTTTTGTTTGGTGGTGAGTGTTTTGAGTTTTACAAGTGTCTCCCATGTTTTGCTGGTGGAAGGTGTTCCTTTGCCCTTGTCCTGTCATACATGTGACCTTCCTGGGATTGATAGGTACGGGCTATTTTATACTAGGCATTCCAGCTCTGGGTGCTAGACAGATTACCTGACATGTGTAGCATGCTTGGGGCTTTGTGAGACTGTTTCCATAGTGCTAAAGGAATAACAAAACACCTTAGTGCTTCTTCCCCACTGCTGAGGGCAATCTCTTGGTCCACAGCCTCTGATCACTAGCCGTGTCTCTCTGGGAGGAGGTGAAGATGAGAGCTTGTCTGGAAGGAGAAGAGAACTGGTGAGTTAGCATGCAGATTAGCTCAGCTGCCAGAGGTAAGGCAATTTATTAAAGGGATTAGCTGCCATCCCTGACTGGATTTAGGATGGTGGCTGTTGCTATCAATAAGTAATCCTATCTCGAGTCCTCTCTAGTGGCTTGGGAAAGACAGAGAAGAGAGGAAGGGTGGGAGGGAAGGCAGGACAGTAAGACATGAGAGGGATAAACTAAGGGAAGTGCTGGAGGCAAGGAAAAATTCATCCTTGAGAGAAGATGGCTTGCTGGCTAGCTAAGGAGCAAACTATTCCTGCTCCCTGGGCTGGAGAGCAGGCTGTGCTCTGGTGAGGAGCCAGGAGAGGATCAGTTTGCAAGTCACTGGAACCTGCAAGTATTTCATTATTTCTCCTTCCTCAGATCCTGGAGGTGCTGAAGTCCTACAAAGGATGGCATTGCAAAAGCAGGCTCTGGCACAGGACCCTGCTTTGATATAGTGTACAGGGCTTGCAACTATCCAAGTTAGACATGGTGAAAGAGGATTGTGCTGTGCAGTGGCTGGGGGATTTAATTTTGATTAGCTCTGACGCAATCGCTTATAACCTTTTCATTAGAAAATTATATTTAATAGAAACTGTTCTGACACCTCTCAGCAGCATTTTCTCCAAATTCATTACAGGCTCACATGGTGGGAAGAGAGGGAAGATAAATGGAAAGGTATCTGTTCAGACAGTTTCTGTTTGGTGGCAATATTTACTCTAATTGGGCTGTGGTGTGAAGTGACTGGAAAACAGGAGGGGTTACTGTGGGTGAAAGGAACAGAAGCAGATAAGAGAAATGCTAGTGATAATAGTTTCATGGAACCTTGAGGGAAAAGAGGCAAAATCAACCCAACTGCTCATAGCAGGGAAATGTAAAAGAGCTGGTGGACACAAACCAGACAGACAAGGAATGAAGAGCTGCTGCAGCAGCACAACAGCTTGTGCTGGCTCACAAGAGCAGTTGGTGCCAGCAGCATCTGCTACATTTGGGGACCTAAAGCCCAAGGGAACACCCCCAAGAAACTTCCTGCTGATCGTTCTGCCTGTGTGTCCAGCCTTCCACTCAGAGTAGCTGTATGTTCATCTGACCATCCACCTGCTTACCTCTGTTTCTTCTAATAACATATTTATCTATTCATCCATCTACAATATCTATCCATCTCTTGTTTACCTGCTCACCTATTTGCTAACTTGTCTGTGTATTCCTCTGTCAGCAATATCCATTCAAACTGAGGGTGAGGATGTCTACTTTCTGCTCTGAGTTAGAATCCAATGTTACTCTTTCCTGTGAAATAGAATTTTTTGAAAGGAACATTGTTTTGGGACAACTGCAATATTTCTTTTCAATTGTGCCTTGAAAAGATAATATAAAAGCCATGTTCTGACATGGCAGATCTTAAAATAAAAATGAAGGTGTTGCTTTCTAATGGTGTCAAAACTAAGCTTCTGCTGTACCAAAAGGCATCTGTATCTATTTTTTAACCTAAATTTCTTCCCAATTGATGGATATACAGATGCTGGAGGAAAAAGCAGCAGAGCAAGCATGGAAAATATCTCCATGTCCTCATCTGCATGATGCAGCCTAGTATAAAAAAGCAAAGGCATGTGTACAGCTTACACTTTTCTGTGAAGGATGTGTGTAGGGATGCTGATGTGTCCAGCCTAAAACACTGCTCCAGATAAGTGCCACATGGGACAGTACATGGCATGTCTGCACGTTTTGGGTTTCATAGAAGGTAAGAGAGATAAGACTTGGCAGAGAGTTTGAGTTGGTGGCAGCAATGACAGTGTGTTGGTGAAATTAGTAATACAAGGTGCTGCTGTGTGTTTATTTGCATTAGCTGACTTTCAGACACAGTAGCTGCTAAGTTCCTGCTGTAGTCGGTGGAAAGAGATGACTCTTCAAAGTGCAGTTGTGTCTGGTGTTTTCTATTAAAGCAGAAACAACTTGGTTAAGTTAAGCTTACTCTTCAGCCCTGTAATGTTAATATCTCCCCAGACCCCTATCTTGCGAGCTGCCTTGAACATTTTGTCCAACAGCAGGTTTTCGCAAGTTCAGTGCAGCTTCTTGGAGAGGTCATGCAATCTGGTGGAGAGTGCTGGCAGCTAATCCTCCTGCCTGCTTTTCCCTGACACCATGTATGACACAGAGCAGATTATGTCAACTCAGCCTCTATTTCCATATCTGTATGATGGAAGGGAGTACCACGTGTGGGAACATAAGGAATGATAGTTATTTGCACAGCTCTTTGAGATCCTTAAAGGGAAAACCCTGGAGAGATGTTAAGTATTATTATCAGGGCTGTAAGTTCTTTTTGGGTAGTTAAAGGGATAATAAATTCATTGCCCAGGAGATCTGGTAGTATAAGTTCTGTGCAGAATATAGTAAAAAAGGTAAGACTGCTGGAGACCAGGAGCTTTTAAAGACTGATAGTGAGCAGAAGGGCAGTATAGCCAGGGCTATCAAGGTGAGGGTTATCTTAGTTCTGGGTTAAAGTCAGTGGGATTGAAGAAGAGTTTGAGAAGGGTCAGTGTGAGTGTGTGCGCACACGTATTTTTGGGATGGTCTGTGCTGTGTGTTAGCCCTGAGGTCTGACTCTCGATTCCTTCCCCAAGGATGGGATTGTGCAGCTTGGAAAGGGGACAAATTGGTGCATTGACCACCAGGGACTACAGCATGGGGCACTTGTTTATCTTGCTTGCTAACAAAGCTATGTTCAGCAATTTTTCCCTAGGCCCTATTAAAGGAAGGGAGCCCTTGAAGAAGCCTTTTCTGATTCTCTGTTTCCTGTCTAGTAAAAGCAAATGAACATGAGCTCACCGACTTTTTGTTGGTTTAAAGCAGCCCTTTCATAAAACATTAAATGGAGCTTGAGAACATGCTATTCCCCTAGCAGTTTGTTAGTATTTAATCACATTTAGTCAGATATTTGGGCCTAATTTCTCATTTGAGTTTCTTTGGCTTCATCTTGCAGTCATTGGGTTGTTCTTATGTCTTTTCTGGCAGCCTTTAGTACCTGCTATTGTCTCCCCACAAAGGTTTTTATCTGTTCCAGTCAAGTCACTTCTCAATCTCTGTTGGATAAACTAAATGTATTGAGTTCTTTGTCACCCTCCAGGGAGCAATGGATCAGTGCTCTCAGCATGCTCTGCATCTGCCTATGGTCTTCACCAGGGAAAGCAGTTGTCCAGGCACCAGCCCTGCTCCAGTGAATTCCCGCTATATGGATGCTGGCGAGCCTGCATGTTTTCCATCAGGTCATTTGTGAGGCTCCAGATTTGCAGCATCCTCTGGAGAGCAGGGTAAGAAGCAGTGTTAAATTCCTCTCATTGGAGCTGTATTCAGTGGAGGAACTGCCTCTCTGCTCCGCTGCTGCTTGGTGCAGCCAGGAACTGTTGGCACCACGGGCTTGGTTACTCCTCTGCCTCCTGCCCCCATTTGCTCTAGAGCTGCAGACAGGTCCTTGTCCTGTGAAGCTGGAATGAGTGATTCAGATATCTTCCTGAGCAATTTGACCCCTTAATTGTCATATACCTTTACTTAGAGCTTTTGGCTTTCTGCAAATTTAATTAGTATTAATTTAATGCTTTATGTCAGGATTATTGAGGAAAATTGAGTCCAAGCCTAGAAATGTGTTAGGAGCACCACTTTGCACCTCTCCCTTGTTTAGTGATACTCCTCCAATGACGGCCACTTTCTGAGGAACTGCCAGAAAGCTGATTCTTAATTTGTTTAACATGTGCTTTGCTGATATCATATAGCACTAATTTTTTAATCAGAAGGTTGAGAGATACAGTCAAACATCTTACAACAGCTAAATATATTACGTTTTTGCCATTACCCTTATCAACCAAACTTGTAATCTCATCAAAGAATGAAATCAGATTTGTCTGACAAGACCTATTTTCCATAAAACCATGTTGACTGATGTTAATTATATTTCTCTCCTTTAATTCTTTATCAATTGAATCATATATCAACTTTTCTGATTACTTTGCCTGGGACAGATGTTGACTGGCCTAGATTCCCTAGTTCAATCTTGCAGCAAGTGTAAAACACAGGCACCATTTTCCTTCTGTAATTTTCTTCCTTTTTCAGAGAACTGCATAGACATGAGCCCTAATGTATAGGAGAGCATGGATGGGGGAGAAAATATAGCAGTCACTCTGTATAAATGTCAGGGCGAGGAAAGCGTATCTCTTGCTTTGGCTATTTGCTGTTGACTTCCCTGTGCTTTTTTTACACCATAGCTGGGATGCCTTATCCAAGGCATATGCCTGCAGTTTAGTGCATCTGTAACACTGATCTTGGCAAGACTCGTCCCTGAAGGAGTGGTGAAAGGGAGTTCTCACTTCAGGAGGTTCCCTGGAACTGGTGCAGGATCATGTTTAGCTGGTTAACTGACAGACTGTGCACAAGGTTGTAGCTTGCCCTTTATCTCTAATGGCCAGTAACTGGCTGCAGAGATGGTAGCTAGTATTAAATAAATATTCCTGTCACTTTCATGTTGCACCTGGTTGGCCTGGTGCTCCATAGCAACCCCTCTGGACTGGGTGGCATGGAGCTAAGTGATGGCATTGCCATCATGCATCGCAGGGAGAGACAGTGTGAGGCTGCAGAGCAGGGAGGGGGTGTGGTTGGGGGAGAGTGGGGATGGCTCTATCTGCCCCCGTCCAGTAGGAGGAGCTGGTAGGCCAGGCAACTACACAAGGAGCTGAGTGTTTTGGGACTTGTTTTTGACTCTGGAATGGAACAAAGGGGTTTTCCCTTTTGGGCTGCAACAGTTTTTTTTTTTTTTTTCCTATTTCCACACAGATGAATGTTTCTGGATGTTCCCAAAGACTACACCAGCCCCCCGAAAGTTTGTTCATGCTTTGAGACCGGATTTGTCAGCTGCTAGGTTTGTTCCCACTGAATACACAGGAGAAAAATTCTTTAAGAAAGGTCTTTCTGCTTCAGGACATGGCAAAGTGCTATTAAACTGGCATGACAGAGTAGCTACAACCACCTGTAGCATGGTGAGCTTGTAGGCATGATATATCCTTGGAGCTCACTGTTCAAGATATTAAGTGAGGTAAAATAGTGACCAAGGCTCATGCAAAGCTGCCTAGTTTTGGAGGTATTGACCACTTCGACAGGTATGTTAGATCTTATTGTGTGTATCCATCCACTTGATCAACTATCTCATCCTAGTTTCATGCTGCCAAGGTACATACTATTGTCTACCTGGCAAGAGGGCTGGGATTTATTAAGTGAGGAAAATTAAGTGGATTCGTGTAAAGCAGCTGATACCTTTCCCTGGGAGGAGGCATGTTACCTGACTGCTGTGATCCAGTGTCAGACCCTGCTATAGCGCTTCTCCTGTGAGTTTCCAGACATCAGAAGCAATCAGCTATCTCCTACTGCATGACAGTGTTAGATTTTCTTACCTCTCCTGATAAGAACTAACCTAGCATTTTACAACTGTATATCTGAAATTAGTAGCAGCTTAATCTCTCTCTGCTGGATCTCTCAGAGGTGTAATTGTGCAGAAAAAAAAAGGGTATTAAAATGCAAAACAGTCTCCTATACTTTTTCATGTTAAATCCGTCTTCCTTCTATTCTTCTTTTAATTCTACAAGAGAGTTTTTACTTTTTTTCCTTCCCCCATGCGTATGTCTGTGTGTCTTTCATAAAGAGAATGAGCTGGGCACGCAGAGAGAATAATTTCAATTTCTACATAAATCTCAGAAATGAATACTTAAATTCAAGCGAAAAATACATTCTTACACCTTTAATTTCCTCTCTATGAAGTATAATGAAAAAGCCTGATTATTTTTAATTCTTGCCTTTAATAATTCAGCAGCAGAGTGATTTAAAGCTGGGGACGATAATTACCTTTTCACTTCCCTGGTAAATGGAGTTTTAATAGAAATGGAAGCTCAAATGCTGGAATTAATTCAAACAGGTCAGTGTCAGGTCATCCATAGCATCCTCTGTATCAATCATTTATCTGAAAAATGGCCTGCTTCTCAGTTTCACAGGAATCCCTACCCAGAGGCTACATTTAAAAAAAAAGACGCAATGTTTATATCTTGTAAAGCATGGGGTGGGAGGGGGGGGAAGTGCAATCCACATGATCTTGGAAGGATTTTTTTAATGCAAATTAAACTGCTAGTTGAAGGACAGGAAAGCAGGGTCTTGTCTAGATTAGGGAAATTCAGCTGTAGCTACAACGATCATTTACCGTGGAAGCTTATATAGATCCCATTATCTGAGCAGTTTGTGCTGCTCAGTCTATTTATCTTCATACTACACCTGCTACACCCATTTTATAGATGAGGGATGGAGGCAAGCGGTGTCATCCAGAGGGAGCAGAGCAGCTGAGACTGGACCCCCAAAATGGGGGGGGTAGGCCCCATGCAGCCACTAAGGCCTTTCGGGAAGAGGGGCGGGGGGAAAGTCTCTTCAGCCAAGCCATCCATTAAGGTGTGTTTTGTTTAAACAAGGAAGAAAAGGCTAGGTTTAGCCAAAGCTGATCCTGCCCTTTGGATGGTGACCCCACAGAGCCGGCGCACCATGTCTTCTCCTGGCACAGGGGAGAAAGGGAAGGGCTCTGATAGCTCTGCTGAGATTCCCAGAGACTGCACGGAGGTCCTGTTCTAATGGCTTGAACTGCCAAACCATCCCTGTGGGGTCAGGACCTCTGCTGAAATGCCTACACTGAGCAGTCCCAAAACTGCTGTTGATGTTTCTGGGTGGGGGGGTGGGGGTGAGCCCAGCACCCTGTTGAAGTGGAAAGGGGTGGGCCAGAAGCAGAGGTTGGCTGGAATCGGGCAAAGCATCTGGGGGTTAAATTTTTCAAGAGAGCTAAACATAAGCTGCTTGGTCTCTAATTAAGCGCTGGGATGGCAGAACTTTAAAGCATTCCAGCTCTGATTCGCCACAAGTGCGTGGTAATGATTTCTTTTCAAATGTCAAGCAGTTTTGTTTCTATTTCCTTTCATAAATAATTGGTGCTGAGCCAGTGGCAACACCAGCCTCCAGCTGGCAGGAGGAGCCCTTGTGATCCGCTTCTAGCACCCAGCCAGGCTGTCACAGCATGTCCCAGGAGTGCAGACAGGACTGCCTGGCTAAGGGTGCTGCTCCACCCTGAGGGAAAAAGGGAGGGGTGGGAAAAAGCGCTTTCCCCCACCCCCGGTGAAAACTTGTGCTTTCCTGCTATCACTGCAGGGTGCAAGAAGCCATTGCCGTTTCTTTGAGGTTTTCTGTTTCATTTTATCAGGTCTTTTGTTTTCACTAAGACTAACCCAGCATTTACAGAAGTGTGCTCATGGCAGGGAACTGCGCTGCGCACTGCAAGGATGGAGGGTGGCAAAAGGCATGTGCTCTTCCACAGAAATAAGGGGGAGACATCACGCCTGAGGCCCAGACGGATTCTAGACAACCATTGCCTCTGTGCCGGATCACAACTGAGGAGAGGAGCATGGCAATGAGAGCTAGGTGAATGAGTTGTTTGCCATACCACATGCTGGTGAAAGAACCTGGTTAGGCAGGTTTTAAAGTGAGTGTGTGTTAGGGGATTGTTTTTATTGTGGCACTTGTGGTTCACAAGTTTGTTTACTTTTCCATAACGCAGGACATGCCTCTGGTTGTGCCAGTACTGGCACAGCACTGGGATGCTGCCAGGTTAGCACTGGCCGGAGAGCCTGCAGGTAAATAAATGCATGCCCAGCTGTGCTGTTCTGGTAGAGGTGACGTGCGCAGCCAACGGTTCCAGGCGAGTCCTCCCCTTCCTGGTCCTCTGCAAGTAAGCAGCACGTCCTGCTGGGATGTGTTGCCCTTCCTGGAGCTCCACCGGTTCCTGTGTGTTTTCCCTGACAGTTAGACTCTACACTAATACTTCTATATCCATTACTGTTTACAGCTATGTATTATAAGCCATTGCCTGGGGAACTCAAGCAAATGATTGCATTGTTGGAATCTCAAACTCTGTCGGTAAATACAAATACAGCTTCCAGACATAGGCAATGACCCAATCAGTCATCAAGTCAAGGAGATCAAACTGATGTCTTTTTTTTTTGGAGTCTTACTTAAAATGCTGCAGAAGTGCAGTATGTTATAAAAATGTTCAACACAAGTTGCAGGTCCCTATTTAGACTGACAGACTCCCTAATCAGAAGTTAAATAATGCCTTTTTTTCTTTTCCCTGCTTTCTGTTGTCTTCAGGGTTGGTACTTCCAGCACTATAAGTCCATTCAACTAAAAGTGTTTCAGAAATGTAAAAACTTTGGAAATCAGATCTCCTGTCAGAAAGGTGCCCTGCTACAGGATATCCTGCTCTTACTGCAGTGATAAAATTGATCACCTAACCATCTTTTGAAAGGAATGCCTGCAGTTTTTCAGATTCCCTGGACCTATCCAGCCTAGGAAGGCAGATGCTTAAACACTTATTTTGCTTGCCTCTTACTGTATTCTTTATTTAGCCCCAGAAATATCTGAAGTGGCTATGCTGCTTGTCTCAGGAGGGAAGGAAGAAAATAAATCAGACATAATAGAAGCTATGTTGTTTGCTTAAGGCACGTTAAAGAAGTGTGTGCATGGCCTTCTGCCTCAGCTGCAGGGCAGTGCCATGGCTAATATCTCTTCCTTGTTCCCATGTGTCAGATGCCTACTGGGGGCAGCCAACTTGCCCTGTTTGGGGCCACGAAAGACAGATGCTCGCATAATACGCGTTTCAGTCACAGATCCACTGGCTGGCTTACGTATAGGAGAAGTCTATGCATGCCCTGGTGTTGGCCATGCACATGTAGCTATGTCCCTAGGCACATGTGGCTGTCCCATATAATCCAACCCTCCATTATTGGAACAAGCTGGAGCAATGCAATGGGATGCTTCGAACAGCCAGCCTTTTCCCTGCTCTCCTTGGTGTCACTGCTCTGAGTCACTGCTGGTTGCTTTGCTCTGGCAGCACCTTGTATGAACAGGCCTTTCCCCTCTCCTGTTGTAGTAATGATGTTTATTGAATCGCACACACATCCACTCTCCTGCATTTTTCATGGGTCTGCTCTCCAGAGGCAGTGCAGCCTGCTAATCAAACAGCACCAAACCAGGCAATTGTTTCTGCTCCCTACTACAGCTGATAATTACCCTCCTTCCCTTGCAGCAAGCTCTGATAACTGCCACCCGGTTGGTCACTAGCTACTGATTTAATTGACAGGTGGTCTGTTACCTCTGGTCATGCAGGCTCTCTGATTAAATCTTAGGAAAAGGTGGATGGTCCCCTGTCCATCTCTGAGCAAAGGAGGGGAGGAAATGGGTTGTGGTGTATGGCTGGGACCAACCACTGGTGGTATTATTCATAATAAATTCTGCATTTTCCATCCTGTCCTCTTACAGCAGTTCAGCAGGGGATGGTGGCCATGATAGTAAAGCAGAGCCCTCACCTTACCAGCTCTGCTCTGCAAGAGGACCATGCAAGATGGAGAAACGTACATGGGTGGAAGGGATGTTCTCTTA
The DNA here is from genome assembly GCF_036417535.1 of Chlamydotis macqueenii. Lineage (NCBI taxonomy): Eukaryota > Metazoa > Chordata > Aves > Otidiformes > Otididae > Chlamydotis > Chlamydotis macqueenii. The sequence continues at coordinate 4,878,968 of NC_141579.1, read as the reverse complement.
AAACAATCCAGCAAGAGTCTGCTGTGTGAAACAGTCCCCTTCATTTGAAGGTCCCAGCCTTGAAAGCAGTGAGGCAGCAATCTTGCTTTCCTTAGAGGGGAGTTTTTAACAATCAGTGGGAAGAACAAGGTAGGGCAGCTTCTGGCTCTCTAGAGCAAGTGCTCCAAGTGCTGCAATGCTCCTGGGTAAAAGGAATGTGCCTTTGCTGTAATGAACCAAGGCTCCAGAAACTGCACTCCTCCCTCCTTCACCAGTCACTCCCAGAGCCTGGATTTTTTTTTTAATCCCAATCTCAGATAGACTAGAATGCTGTCATGTATTTCTTGGTGTGTGGGTGCTTGCTGTTGCCCTAGGTAAAGGCAAGCTTGGGTCCACAAGCTGCTATGACTTTACCGTACCCCCTCCCCAATCCCAGCAAAAAACCACCTTTCCCAGTGTTTGATCTGTTCCTGGCACAAACTGACATGGAGCATCCTGTGGCCTCAGTGTGCCAGGAGGGCTGTTGCTGGTTATAAGGTAGGAAAACAGCTGCTTGAGCTGCTTCACTGCTAGTATGGGATAAGGAGTCTTAGTAATATTGTGGGAGATGCCTGGGCGTTGTGGGACTTCATAGTGAAGGAAGAGATGTGCAGGGTGTGAAGGATATGCAGAGCTCTGAGAGAAACAAGAGCATTTAGTTTCCTTACCCTTTGCTAGGAAGTTGCCCTTCACTTTTTATTTGTCTGTGGTGAATTGAATATTCTAGATAAGTAAGTCTCATGCTATGGAAACATCATGAAACCTGAAAAGTTTTGTTCTTGGTTCTTTCTCTCCCTGCATGGTTCCCCCTATCCTGCTGGATATGCACATGTGCACTGTCAAGGCTTGTGGTCATATGCCATCTCTTCATCTCCTCCCTGAAATGAAAACACATCCTCCAGACAAAAAAAAAAAAGGAACAAAGAGTGGTGATTGATGAATACTGAATAATTCAAGGGACTTCTGTGCCCTGCTTCTTTATTGTTATTGCCCCTTGGGAGAATCCACCCCCAACACACACAGAGTCCTCACCATGCACACACATGGGGAATGGGAGAGAGGGAGACCCTCCTGGGAGACACAAACATTGCACATACTCCTTTCTCTTTTCATCCATCCATTCATCCCTCCAGCCATCTCATCCTCTGTATAAACACAACTGTCTCCCCAGCCATCCCTTTCCATGCTTTGCTTTCTCTCTGTCTTGCACACACACCTCAGCCTTCCTGTGCCTCACCACCACAATATCCTCGAGTCTCCCTCAAGAGCACTCCATTTCAGTAGGAGATGGGACCTGGGAATTTGGCTTGAATATTTCATAAGCTTCCTTCTAAAATGTAAAGCATATTTATGTTATTTACATCAACTACCAGGAAAACAAATACCTTCGATTTGCAAGCAGATCCTAACCTGCTGCCCATTTTTCCAGGGCTGAGCATAAATAACACAATTTATTCAAAGGAACGCTTTTTCCTATTTACATTTATATTGAATAATTTAAAACAACTTCTTCCGCTTCCATAAATTTTTCCTTGTAGGATGGGGGAACCTGTCCATGTCTAAGGAACGTGCTCCTAAGGGGAATTTTTGACTACACAAGCACACATGTATGTTCACAAATCTGATCATATTTGTGCCTGAGCCATTCTCCAGGATGGACTGACCATCGTGAGCAAAGAAAGAGGGGACACAGTGTTTGGGTCCTAGATACGATGGTGAGCTCAGGAATGAGGGCTGCAAGTTGAAGCATCCTGAGGAAGAGATTTGGACATTAAAATGCCACGGTGAAGCAAACTAAGCACTCTATTCTTGCACTGATAACATTGTACCATGTGTGCTGATTAGGGAAAGAGGGAAGAGTTTGTGTTTCAGATGTAAACTGGCACTACAGCTTGTAAGCTGGGAGAGGACAGGACCAAAAATAGTCTGTCCCTTTCCAAATTCTGTTCGTTCATCTTTTGCCTGCGTCTGAAGAGGGGATACAAAGGGACTGTGTTAGAAATCAACATATGCCGATGCAAGAGCACAACATAACTAACTCAGACTCCGCAATCTTAATGCTGGAAAAAGCTTGTAGGATTCAGCCTGCAGAGTGTTAGGGCTGAGCTCCTCCCAGCAGCATCCAGGGAGGCAGATCTTCAGCTGGTGTCAATCTGTGATAATCAGGGAGTTGATTTAAACCCACTGAATACCACTTTCATACTTTCATTTCCTCTCTCCCTGGACAGGTTTAGACTCTTTATCTTTTATAACTTTCTAATCATTTATATTTTCATCTCTTTTTCTTCCTCAGGGTTTCTTTGGCAGCATTCTCTTAAGTTTTGTCTGCTAGACACAGAGTTAATGTTATTATTCTATACTGGCTTCCAGACACATTGTCCATCACTTAGGCACGACTGGGAAATGAGCTCAGGAAACTCTGCTGGGAGGAAGGAAGAGCCTGATCCAGCACTGGGGAGATGCGAGTGCAATGGAAGTGGAGAAACAGGCAGTAACACCAGGCAGTGACGATAGGAAGCCTCCTCCTTTTCACTGCAGCAGTTTTTTTTTTTATGTGCTCAGTATCTGCTTGACTGAGAAAGTGGTCAATTTATTCCACAGAGGTAGCAGATCCTAAAGTGTAGACAGTCACTTGCTAGTGACTGCACAGCTTGGTTCAAAAATGCTCAGAGACCACCAGAAAGTTGCAGTCTCTTATTCGAGTTCGAGGGTAAAGACTTTGTGGCCCCAGATCAGAAAGTCCTTAACTCATTGTTTTTAAGGAGAAATTTGATCGATGACCCCAAGATGATTTGTATATAAACTGAGTGGGTCAGGTCATGAAGGAATGGGAGCTGGTCATGTTGGGCTATCCCAAAGGAGAACCCAAACAAACCACAGGAATTGCTGTCCTCAAATTGGTGTAAATTAGGAGCTATTCTAATGAAGCCCAAGGCACTCATGAACTATTTGGGTAAATACACTTCTAATCTGGTTTCGACTCAATTAGAAAAGAGGAATGTAATTTCTGCTTGCAGTAGTACTAAAGAAAGATGCTGGCAAATGAAAGCTGATAGAGTAACAGAAGTATTAGTCTTTCAATTGAAAGTGGAATAAATCCACCTGTGTATAATACCTCCCCAGAACATTCCTCCTTTAAGATAGCTTCCTTTTCTTTTCTCAGCCATTACTAAAATTTCAAGGTTAGAGATTAATTATAATGGTAATATTACAATTTATTTTATTGCCAGCTGTACAGGGAGAATAAACCTAGCTTGAAAATAAATTGTGATTACTGTATCCACGCTTAAACACTTGCGATAGTGCCTCTGTATTAATGAAATATTATCGACTAGTTCTATTGAATTTGGCAAAAGCCCTCCCTTGCTGCTTCCACCGCACTGAGGCACAGACCTTGGGAAAACAAGATCTTGTATAAACAAGAGTTCAACTCCTGGCATCTAGCAAACTGTAACATCAGAAAAGAAAGTGAGGAACACCCTTTCCTTTGTCCCCATTAATCTAAAATAGCCTGTTTCCATTTCCCCTTCTTTTGTCTTGTTTACTTCTCCGAAATTCAACACTCAGCAGGTACCTCCTGGTACTGTTTTATGTTCAAGGGCACAGATACCTGTTTAATTAACTCCATAATTGTATGGTAAGTGCTGGCCTTCTGATTGCACAGTAAGCAGCAGATCGATTAGGACAGTAATTTCATGGTTATTTCTATCTTTCCCAATGACTGGTCTCTTAGGGACAAATTTGGATGTCCCTTACAAAACTTATAATCAGGCAAAGCCTCTCACTCAGGCCAGGGAGAGATTGCTGTACCCAGGGAGGCCAAGGGCAGGACCTCTGCACGTGGCTATTAACCCTGTTGTTAGTGCTGTAAGGAAAGGAGCTGGAGCTTGCTGCTCAGGGCTCAGCAGCACCAAGGGCCACACAGCAGAGAGGATACCTGTCTCCTGTAGCTTGCAATGTGGACAGCTGGGCTGGGGAAATAGAGGCAGATGGTGAGGAAAGGCCCAGTTCATCTACCAAGTGCCACATTAGGAGTGTGGTCCCCCTACTTCCTCTGCAATACAAAGGAAAGGGTAGACAGCTCCTGAGTATGATTTAGCTCACCTACAGAGCTGAATGGTCTGTAGAGAGAGAGTGACTGCAAGAATGATGAGGGTGAGGGGGAAAGCAGCTCTGATTTTTCCTGAACTCTGCTCCATCTGTCCAGATATGGCATGGAGTCAGGAAACAGCTACTGGACTCGTGTTCCCCTGCCTCGTCAGCACGGCACTCATGTCAGAGGGATGGGATCCAGGCAGCCTTTTCCTGTCCAGGACCATACTGATGCAGCAGTGTTACAGGAGAAAGAGCAGAGTTCGGGACACACACACACACACACACACACACACACACACACACACACACGACTTCAGAGCCCCTCATAGCAATGCTCATCAGTCATCCTTGCTGATGGAGGTGACGGCATCAGGCTTTGCAGAAGCAGGAAGATGCCTGGTGCTCACACCAGTCATAGGGAACACTGAAAATAGGGCTGGAGGGAGGTGATCAGAGAAAGTTGGGAGAAAATGCCTGCAGCAAATCTAGGCCAAGGGAAAGAAAAGATAACCTCTTCTACTCCCCATCTTTGCATCTCTTTTGCCTCTTGCAGTATCCCTGCTTGTATAACTGCCTGATTGCTATACCCTTGAATGTAATTATCTCTATCTGAAGCCATTCTCATAACTATAAAGACAGATTTCCCATGAGCTGCTGACATTTGAAACTGAGGTCTACAGGCAAGATCAACCACAAGTCTTTCTGGGGGCTGTAACTGTGTGATACAATGAACAAATCCCACATGGCTGCTCAGAGCATGAAACTCTTGGCTTTATTAACTCAGACTTCTTTACTGATATTAGACTTGTGATGTCCACGGAACAGATTGCCCATTAGCTAGGTAAATTGTGCTAGGAAATGACAAATTCCCTCTTCCTCTAGCAGCTCTCCCCGTCCATCTCAGCTGGTGTGTCATGCTTTTTCCCTTTCTGTCAACCGACAGCTACCTCAGACATGAGGTTTTACAATCCAGAGTCGAATCAGGAATGGCAAAAATTCAGTCTCTGTTGACTATGAGGCGGGGCCACAGTTCTTTGAAGCCAATGCGAGACTCCATTAGACTAAACATTGTGTCAGGACTTAAAAAGGATTAAAATACAAAGTAACAGGTAGGAGCAGAATAAGAAATCTGAATGACTTGGCAAACACTACTGTCAGTGAGCATCGAGTGAACCTAGAGCAAACTCAGTACAAGATTCAAAGCTGAGATCCACTGGTAGTTTCCACTGGGTCTTCAAACTGTATTTAGTTGTGAGAGCATCTGGGAACCATGATGGGACTTGCCACAGAGCTTGATGTTCTGAAAATTCTGTTGAGGAACCAAAATAAAATCTTTCTGGATACACTTCCCAAAGACCAAAATTGTGATATCCCTTCAAGCACCAAACAGGGGCCCATTAGGGTGCTTGTGTTTGAACATTTGAAGCAATTATTCATGTTCACCCAACTCCAAATAGCTACCAAACACCATGTGGTTTTCCTCAGTGTTAATAAAAACCTAAATGATTCTTCATTAAGAAGCCCATTAAGACGACTGCAGTTTCCTCAAAGCTCATTAGAGGATATTCTCACCACTAAATTATCACACTGAAGTTTTATAGAAGTCTGAGGAAAGATGCCTTATTGTGATTAATTCGTGATAGATTTTCTCTCCATTGCTTGCAGTCTGTTCCCTAGACTCAGCTTTGCTAATTTCCCAGCCTTTGGATTACATGGAGAATAATACTGACCCATCAGCTTTGCTTTGTGGGAATGACGTTCTAGAGCTGCGAGATGCCGAGCCTGCCATCTGTGTTTGTAAAGGGTCCCTTCCTATTGCATCTTCCACCGGGACGTCTCCTCCACAGAGATGCAATGGTCTTGAGCTCTGCCTGGAGCCCTGCTCTCCAGGCACCAAAGTACCACACTGCACCCATTAACCAGACACCTTCCTCTTCCACTGAGCTGGGACCCGACCTGCTAGCTGCTCCCAAATCCTCCCCTGTAACTCTTCCATCTACAAAGCATTAGGATCAAGAGCAGCCTTGCAAAGCAAAAATCTGAAGACAAAGTGGAAAAAAAATAGCAGAAGATAGAATCATGTAAGCTAAGCCCATGCTGGGTCAGTGTGTGTGCTCCCTACAGCAGGTTCTGAACCCAGTGGCAGGCTGTAGGAGCTGGGCATCATTGAATTGTGGGAACACAGGCTGCTTTAGCAAAACAGAGCTGCTCTAATCTCCCGCTGAGTATTAAAAATCTCATTTAATGCTACATTATAAACTTGGCCTTTTGAACAATCAGTGACCATAAATGGTGTTTGCATCCTGAAGCCAAATCTAGGGAAAGAACAAGAGATAATCCATTTGGCTGGAGAGGAGGGAGCGGGAAGGGCCAGCACTGCACGATTATTTATGTCCATTCAGAGACGCCGGGAAATTAAGTGCATTAACAGGGCTGCCAGGCCCTCCTCAGAATGGGGCTTTAAATGATATTGATGTGGTGATAATAGGTGTACAGTTTGTCTTTTTTGTATTACAGCTCAGGGCTTGGAACAGGCAGTTGGACAGAGAGTTTAGGCATATTCTCTCCCTTCAAGGGGATTTGTTTCTAGGGATTTTGAGTTTCAAAAAGCTGCAGAACCCATTTGACCCAACAAGAGGATCAGGAAGGTGTCGGGGTACCCAGACACAGTGCCCACCAAACCCAACATGGAACCCCATTCAGCATGGCACTGGCAGAGCGCTGACATCTGCTGTTTTAACTCAGACTTCATTCACCAATCAAGGGTCAGGACTCCCTGAATTAGATTTTTCCTTAAGAAGAAATGAAGAATGAATCTGAATAATATCCTTCACCTGAGGATGACCTTTGGCAAGCCATTATTTGAGTCAGGCAGAACGCCTCATGTCTAAAGAAAAGTCCAGATTTAGGACCAGCTCTGAAGCACCTGTGATAATTTCTGGAGTTATTACGAGTAGGGACAAATTTGTCTTTCAGGAATCCTGACTGGATTCCTGACTGAATCTCTCCTTTGTGTCAGTTTCCAACACCACAGGGCACTGCCAGGGCTGCTGTTATCCTGTAGGGATGTGCAGGTAATCTGCTGGCCCTGCCTGTAACTGGGGCTCTGTGCAGGATGTTCCCTTCTCTGGGAGCACTTTCAGTGTCAAATAGCTTGGAGAGGGAGGAGGTCAGTCCCTAGACAGGTATGTGCTTTTCCTTTTCTGTCTCGCTTTCTGCTCACAGTTGCTAACAGGCATTGTTTGAATTCATTCTCAAGTATAACAGCAATAATAAAACACTGTGCAAGGTATTTGACTGAAGTCCATGGGCTGCATACAAATGAAAGTGGCACAATCCCCAGTCAGAAGCTGGGGAAACGTTTTTGAGTGAGCTGTGTGAGGAACAGCTCATGGTTCTTTCCAGACTGCTGAGATTCTATTAGTAATTCCATCTACCCAACCTGATTTTATTTCTAAGATTTCAATCACTTTTTATCCTTATGAAGGGCAAAATTTCTTATGCAAGCATCATGATATCACCCCACTGATTTTTAAGGGACTATGCTACTGGCGTCTGAGTTGCATTTCATCCTTAAATGCATTCTACACAACGTCCTCTTTTGTACAGAGCTCCGCCTTGCACATTTGGGGAAGACCTCTTAGATCATTGAAAGTAACTGGGCAGTGACCAGGCACAAGTAAATACTGCGTAAGTGGAAGTGCCTGTGGGATTCAGATTCAGAAAGAAAAGGAGAATAGAGCCCTTGTGTTGGGTTTTTGTGGCAGAAAGCTGCTCCCTGGCGTGGGCTGTGTACCACTTGCACATTTCTGATCTGAAAGTCGATCCGCAAGTGCTTCTGAAGTAGGATGTGTTAAGGCATGACAGTATCTTTGGAGCTGTGTGTCCAGGCATTTGGGACATGCCTGATGCTGAAGACTGGTGTGTTGTGGGGACTTAAAGGGCTCAGTCCTTTGCTGGCCTCTGGTTCAGGGAATGTAGTCTTCTTTTGCTTCCCTAGGGTTTTGAGACATACCTCCTATGAGAAACCACTTTTTCTCAGGTGACGGGGAAACCTCTATCCACTCTTTCAGACTCTGTGCCTGCACTTGTAAGACTGCCTAGGAAATCCCTGTCACCTACGGAAAAATGTTCCTCCTACGTGGCCTATTCCTTTCAGCTTTAATCTTTTCCAGAATCAGCTATTAAATCAAGAGTGTGTGCGATTATCTGCTGTCATCTTTGGAGGAAAAGGTGCAGAATTTGAAAGCAAACACTGTTTATTCATTTAGTTCCTTCTGCAGCTCAGGCAGGAACACCAATCTTGGCACAGGATTAGCTGAGGAAGGGCAGTGCTGCAATTTGTTGTCTCGATTTGACGGGCAATTTTCAGATCTGGATCAGGAAGTTACAGTGAAAGTTTGAGAAGCAGCTGCATTTGGGTTTAGCTTTGGGGAGAAGAGTGTTATTATCACTCTAGTTTCAGAAAAAAAAAATATATGAGTTTTCAATATGTTGTGGCAGGTTTTAATTATTCAGTTCTATTACTGTAGCATCGACTGAAGCTAGCTGAGACCAGAGACCAGTTGTGCTATGCACTGCACAGGTATGAAGCAAACACGATCCCTCCCCAAAAAGAGCTCGGTTATGCTAAGAAACAAAGACTAACGGAGGAAATTAACCAATGAGTAATGAATCACAACCATGGATATATGCAATGCCATTATTTCTAATTCACTTCCTTCTGATCTGAGGGTGTAAATACAGCACTTAGGTCAGCTGAGTGAAGCTGATCTGGTGTCGAAGAAGTTATCGGGCCACATCTGTGGGGTGGGCAGATCCGTGTAGTGAACTTGTGCATGGGGTATTTCACAGCATCTGTTTCTTAAGGGAGAACTTTCTTCAGATGTCTTGGGGAAAATACAAGCAGGCAAGACGATTTGATGGCAACTCAGAAATCCAGGCAGGAGCCAGCCAGACCATCTATCTGAGCACATGCTGCATACGTTTTTTCTCTTCCGCCCTCTCTCTTTCTCTTCATGAGCTGAGATAATTATTTCTGTGCATTGTGGTTCTAAAGCGAACATCCCTGATACTAGCTCTGTCTCTTATCATGAGGCAGCTGCAAAAGTGCTTTCAAATTGTTTTACAATTGGGTTTTGCTTGTGAACCTCTTGATCAAGCAAGGCAGAACTGACATGAGAAAAGTGTTTGGAAAGGAGGGAGAAGAAAGAAGCCTGTTCTGGTTTTGTTAGTGAGGGGGGGCCTAAGGTGGTAGCTTCTGTAGGAAACTGCTAGAAGTCGCTCCCCTTTGTTCAGTGGACTCGGCCGGGCCTAGGGCGGACCCGCTGCTGGCCAAGGCCGAGCCGAGTGGTAGCAGAATGTCCCGTGATAACGCCTCTGCGATAACGTATTTAAGTAGGGGAAAACAGGAAAAAAAGGAGGAGAAGATGTGAAGCAGCTGAGCGGGGGGCAGAGAGGGGGAGGCGCGAGCCTCATGGGCCTTGCAGGCCTCACCCTCTGGCCTCCCGCCGGGCAGCCGACTGGGCCCAACTCGGCCCGGCCCGGCCCGGCTGCAAGAAGTGGAGAGGAGATGAGAAGTGAATAAGATGTAAAAAGGATCCTGCGAGACGTCTGCCAGCCTGTTGTGAGGAACGGCTGCAGACGCCAAGGTCAGTGAAGAAGGAGGGGGAGGAGTAATATGGCTCCTGGCCAAGATTCCTCTGCAACTCGTGGTGACGACCATGGTGGAGCAGGTTGTCCCCCTGCAGCCCATGGAGGTCCACGGAGGGGCAGAGATCCACCTGCAGCCCGTGGAGGACCCCACGCCAGAGCAGGTGGAGGCCTGAAGGAGGCTGTGGCCCGTGGAGGGCCCGCTGGGACAGCTGTTCTAGAGGGACTGCACCCCGTGGAAGAGATGACCCACGCCGGAGCAGTTTCACGGAGGACTGTGGCCTGTGGGAGGGACCCCACGCTGGAGCAGAGGAGGAATGCGAGGAGTTCTTCCCCTGACGATGATATAGCGGCGTAAAACAACGCGTGCATGCCGCTCGGGAGGGGAAGGTAGTAGAGATAATGTTAAGCCCGGGAAGAGAGAGGGGTGGGGGGAGGTTATCTTGTTCCCTGTCTCATTCTCCTGCTAATTTTAGAAATAAATGAATAGTTTTCCTCAAGTCGAGTCTGTTTTGCCCGTGACGGTAACTTTAAGGATTTCTCCCTGTCCTTATCTCAAACCTTGAGCCGTTTTTCTTATATCATCTCCCCCTATTCTCTCGGAGGGTGGGGGGAGCGAGAGAGAGACTGCATAGTCTGGTCCTGATCGGGGCTGAACTACGACAGAGCCCAAGAAATGGAGACTACAGAGACTGAAGGGATGTGAGGAGGGACGAAAGATGCTGTTTTCAACAGAAGCTCATGGGTCACAGCAGAAGGGATGTCTTCCTTAGCCTTTCAGAGTGAGAAACAGCTCATGTGCTGTGCACACAAGTGTGGCTGCTGCCCCATGTCTGTGCAGAGCCTAGCACATGCAGGGCCTGGCACGTGGTTGGAGAGGATGTGAAGTACTACAGGAAGGCTGGTGTCTTTGTGTCTATAACACCTGCCCACACATTGTGGTTAAAATAAGTCTAGTTGTTTGAGACAGACCCAGCATCTATTTAGCCTGCTGTCTTTTCTCCAACAGTGATAGAAAAAGGAGAATCACAGCCATTTTGTGAGCAAGTATGGACCCTAGTAAGAAATGAAACCCTCCAGGTGAAATTGTGCCCTCTGAGAAGTGAAAAGTAATTTTTCTACTGGCTGCATGTAACCACAGTTCCACCATCCCCCATCAGATGCTGGGCCAAAGTTAGCACTGCTGCCAAGGAATTTCCTTGCAGTGCAATAAAAATAAAATACTATCCGATCCAGCAATTCTGATAGCAGTGACTTTGTTTAAGCAACTTTGTAATGAGTCCTAGTTCTTCTCCCAATAGATGCCTTTGCTATAATATCCTGGAGTAGCAATGGAATAAAATAAATCAGCTTTTACAAACTCATAAACACATAGAAGGGAATGTAAACCAATTTCTGATCTAGTTGAGGTGCACTGAGATTTCACCGAGTGGCATGAAGGTTGAGTGGATTCTGAAATTGCTCTTAAGCCTGTGAATTCATTTCTCCTTTCTCTCCTCTGCCAACAGAGGTGTTCCTCTTAACCCTTTGAAGGTAGTCCCTGTATTCACACTTCCTTTTGGTCTTTCTCCATGTATGTGTGCATTGTACTGTCTTGTGTAGGTATGTGCAGGTAAACCCAAGCGTGCACACACACAATCTCCTGGAGCATTTTAAGAATGAAAGTTGAGAGAACTCAGATTTTCTTCCTGTGTAGTTAGCCAGCTTGGCATTTAGAAATGCTTTTCAGTTTTATTTGTATCACTGGCTCTTGCTGGAGGTCAAATTGCAATTGGGGAGTGAGTGCAGCCAGGACTCAGGGACACTGCACTGCCTTGTGAGAGGTGCTGGAGAAATGAAATGGAATTCTACCCACTGAAGGGCCATCCCTCTGCAGCTCCATCCCCTAGCTTACGCCTAGAGCTTGCTTCTGGGGCCCAAAGAGAGAATTTTCTTCCCTGGCTGAATTAACTACATCCATCCTCTGAAGGAAAAATCCAGGCCTTTCTGCCTTCCCTCCCCACTCCCCATTCAGGGAAGTTATTGCTGTAACCCTTATCCATCTCCTGGAAAGGAAGGAAAACATACCAGGGAGGCAGGATACCATCTCTGAAGGATGTGGCAGAGTGGGGATGGTGTTGGCATGGCAACAGCATGGTGCTGGCGAGCTCCCTGGACCCTCCTCGCTCCCCAGTACTGGCCTGCATGCGGAGGAGCAGCACACAGCATCGCTGTGACGGTGCTGGGGGTCATGCACATTACCCAGCTGTCACCGATAATGGGAAATGGGAAAAGCGAGGCTGAATGCTAAAATACTGCAGGGAGCAGCAGGGACAATGCGCAAGTTGTGGCTGGGAATGCTCAGGTTTGATTTCAGTGAGGGTGCCATGCAGGTTCTGAGTGCACCAGCCCGGCAGGCACAGCTCTGACCGTCTGCTTGGCTGCTGGAGCCTGTGCTGACAGCTGTGCGCTCTGCGGGCCTGGAGCTGGTGGGTGTCTGCTGACAGAGAGGACTGATGATGGGAACTCTCCTGGCAAAACACTCACAGGGACCTGCAGGCCTTGCTCTCCAGTGAGGAGTATCTTGCTCAGGGTGCTCCCACTCAAAAGAGCAATTATATTCACACTTCTTTGCACCTCTTTTTGTCCCATGGCATCATTTACTGCCCCAGAGAGCTGCTCTGAGACGCAGCAGGACAGGCTGAATGGAGCACCCTGAGATGGTGTTCAGCTTGTTGGCTGCAGATGAGTAGTTTGCTGGGTATCTACAGAAGCATGTGTCACAAATTGCTGGCACAGAAAGGGGAGACATTGTCTTCCCGTGGCTCTGCTGAACAGGTTCTCTGCTTGCTGGGACCTTGGTGGTTCAATGCCACTGAGCAGATCTGTCCTTGCCTTTCTCTCATCCCCTCGCCCTCCTTGCCCATGGGTACTGGCAGGAAGCATGAACAAGTTCTTGTTGTACAGACTTCATTTTCCAGATCATGAGTGAAAGATGGAACATGATTTTTTTGGGCAGACTGATTAACATCCCCATACCAAGTCCCAGGAACATCACTGGTGAAGTCCGCAGCTACTCATGTCAGACGTGGTCAGTCTATTCAGTGCTACATGTTCCCAAGCACTGCGGCATCTGCTGGGAAACCAAGACACGTTCTTATCATCACAGGAAACAAATGCCCATCCACTGTAATTAACCCAGTTAACAGAGACATTGATGCATGCTAACTCCATGAAACAAGCTTATTATCTGCACTGCTAATTAGCCATGGGAAAACAGGCACGCATTTTATGAATATCCGTTTAAGAAGCAGGGAGGAGGAAATGAAAAGCTGTTGAAACTGATTTTTTTTTTCCCTGTTATTCCTTTCCTTTATAATGAGAGATGAAAGCAGAAACAAAATAAAAGGTACCCATATCAAATAAAAGATTGGTTTGACAGGCTCAGGCAGAGCAGGCGTACTTCAGCTGGCCATGTCTGGCCTCTGCAGTGGCGAACAGGGAACAAAGTTTGCTAGCCTGGGTCAGACTCTCTTCTAGGAGTGTTTTTCCTATCAAGCACTATGAGTGCCTGTACTGGAAGTGTTGTATTATGTGCACAGCTCTAGCAGCAAAGCTGGGCTTTCCTCTCGCTTCCCGTACCCTCCTCTGCGTGCTCCATTAAGTTTCACCTCGTGAAAAGGTGCTGCTTTTCATGCCTGTCTCTTCCAGACTTTGCAGCGTTCATTTACCTGTCTGCCATGGCGGGCATAAGCAGGGAGCAGAGGGACTCTCTCAGCAACGGAGAGTGGCAAAGAAAGGCTGATTTGTTTGGGCCGTGGCTGCTGCTGCTATCTGGGAAGGCGGTGGGAGACCCAAGGCTTGGAGGGGTCATGGATGGAGGGGAGAGTGGTCTGGGGAGAGCAGGGTGAAGAGCTGTGGGGAGATGGGCTTTGCCATCAATTCCTGTACCTCTTTGGGTCACTGTGACCCTTCTGCCTGCCTGGCCATATTGATCAGTGCTTTTGTTGAGCATGTTGCCTGACCTGGCTGTAATGGGGGCTGCAAACAGCCCTGAGCAGGGACTGGGGAAGAGAGCAGCAGCAAGGCAGCATCCAGAACATGCATCCAGTCTGTGCTCACAAACCAGAGCCCTTTGCTCTCAAAGGAAGCACATTCTGGAGTTTGCAGATGCATTTAGTATTCGGAGAAGAGCCAAATTCACTGATTGTGCTGATGGGATATGAAAGGCAGGATAGCGTTTTACTGAAGAGCAGTTGACCTTGCTCCAGAGATACTCTGGATACACAACTGCTATTCAACATTTCAAAACATTATAGTCACTATGTGAAACTGTCTGCTAAGAGAAGCAATTAGACTTCAGAGCATTACGATCTGCCTTTTTTAAAAAAAGGTCATGTAGAGGTGGGAGGATGGGGCAGTTTCCTCTCTGGCTCAGTTGGTGGGAGAGCTCTGGGGGAACACACAGAGTGCCTTATGCTGTCATCGAGGGTCCAGGCAATGACCCTTCCCCACTTCAAGCCATTTGAAAACAGGGTGGCAATGTGCTTCTACAGGTTGTTTAGTGGGATGGGAGTTTGCAGTGGCAATCTCCAATAGTGAAACCAGTCGGTGAGGGGTTAAACACTAGAACAAATCCTGGAGGCTCTTCCAAGCTCTCCTCACTAACATCCTTGGTTGCCTCAATAAGATCAGCCTGCTGCACACAGCTGCGTGCTGGGGTATGTTAAAGCCAGGGTAGCATGGTTTGGCTATGGTCATATCCTCCTGAGCACTGGCTCATGGTATGTCAGATCTCATCACCTCACTATGAGGATATATGAAGGACTTCTTGGCTCCAAGGCAGAGATGGACAGGACAATGGTATGTTTAGAGCTTCCTCTTGTGAAGGCAGTTTGCAACCTGGGCAAGAGTGGTGTATCCCCAGCATAATCTGGGGGCTACTGGAGAGGCTCTGATGTGGCAAAAGCCATGTGTTTCTGCTGGAAGGTGGTTTAATGACAAACCTGATTCATGCTGGGCCTTTGCCTGGCAGAAGTTTATCCCTTTAAACTCTTTAATACCAACATTAAGTAAATGCAGTGCTCAAACAAGAGGCTCAGATTGACAACCCTGGAGGCCTCACCAGGGCCCCGCTCCCACCTGCTTTGTTCCCAGTGAACTCAGTGGGACAACTTGAGTGTTTGAAGCTCAATGCGTGCTTAAGGGTTTTGCTCTGCTGGGGCCCTTTGTGCATCAAACAGGTGATGGGGACAGCACTAGCTGCACAGATTTAATAAATTCATGCCTGATGGTATTTGTCAGAGCAGAGTTCAGTTTTCAAGGCTTCCCTTTCAAACACTCTGCTGCCAAAACCAGATCAGAGGCTTTGCTGACATGCAGACAGGCAGGGTAACTGCCTGAAGGCCTGGAGGGTTCAGGACCACGGTGCGAAGATGAAGAAGATGGAGAGGAAACTAATAGCTGGAGGGCCCCATGCCTTTCCCAGGCTGTGCATCTTGGCTAGCGGAATTGGAGACGGGCAACCTGTTTCACATGGATCCTTCCATAGATGCCAAAGAGTATTGCCACAATTAGGGTTGCTGGCTCATTAGTACACGTCCTGCAGGGAGGGGACATCACAAGGGAACTCATGAACAAATCATGTCTGTAATCTGGCATGGGCTCGCTTGGACATATGGTTGACTGAAGTGCGGAGGTGGCAAAGGGGGAGTCTACCTCTAGCAAGAACGTGTGAAGCTAATCTCAAGGACTGTTGCAATATAGGATATTCAAGGCGAGGGAGGGAGGACAGGGAAGGTTTTTGTGCTTACTAGTGAACAATTATTATGCTGAAAGTCCGTATCACTGATTACACTTGTTCCGTTTGTACAGCGCAGGGCTGGTGGCTTGTTTAACAATGCACAGTGCATTGTTCTCTCTCTAACCCCTTAACGCCACAAAATTGGTATTGCTTTTCCACGGCAGAGAGATAAGACATGTATTTAGTACACTGTCAGGGCCATGATACCATCGCCACACAGGGAAATTAAAAATCCTGACATGGCCACAAAGGCCCTCTTCCCTCCTGAGCACGTTGCTGGGCAGCACAGAAGCTCCCAGCAGGAATAATAAAGAGGACAGCAAGCGAGAGGGGATGTGCCAGTGAGGGACGCTCTGGAAATGGGAGGGACTCCTTCTGCACAGGAGAGGAGCTTAGAAAAAAACATCTTGTCTCACGGCCATTAGGGAAGTTGAAGTTGCACCTCAGATTGTCCCTGTAACTTTAAAGCAGCTAGTGACTTTTCTGCCCTTCCCATGCCAAGTCTCCAAAATATACTCTTTCTTTGTCTGGGCACACAGCAAAGTGTGTGTTTGTATGGCAGAGAGTGGGAAGCTGTCACATGCTACGGTCCAGAATGGGGGGTAATTAAGAGGGAATGAAAGAAATTGAAGGAGAGTAGTGAGCATGAGATTGCCTCTGACAGACAGACACAGTGGCAGTTTTTTCAGTGAGATGCATTTTTGTCCTTCACTGAAAAGTGCTGATCTGTTGCAATAGTTGTTCTGATATAGTCTGTTGAATAATTGGTTGCAATTCAAGATTTGAAAGCATTCGTGATGAATTTTCCTGGTTGGAAAAACATAGTTTGAAAATTACCAAGGCACCCCAGTCTCATATAATCAAGGCACAAAGTCTGGGAGAGTCTTAGTTGAAGTTTACCATTTCACTTGAAGTTTAAACTTGCATGCTTTTAAATACCCCAAATCTCAAAATCGAAATGGAACAATCAAAAGTTATTGGAGTAAAGTGTGGAGTGACCCAATCTACACTGTATTTCTACTGGTCATCTTGGGAAAATTGACAACACATTCACTTCTTACCTCAATTTGAGATGGATTTCTGTCAGTAAAAAAATCCATTTTCCCTTTTGTTGCCTCAGATGCCTGCTCGTGTCCTCAAAGGCCTCCCCTTCCCTGTCACTATCCTGTTAATCAAGTTGACAATAAGCAGAGCAAATCCTGTTGGATAAGTAATGAATCAGGAGGGTGGGGCAGTGGAATAGCATTCGTTTTTGCAAAGCCAGGGATCTCTCTGCAGAGAAACCCCACAGCACAGAGGGATGGGAAGGCCTGGGGTGGGCAGTGTGAGGAAGGGCAGGGCAGTCACCTGTCTGGGTGATTGGTGATGGACATTGAGAAGAAGATGGGTCAGAGAGACAAGGGATGTTCAGCTGAATTTCCTGAGACTGGCCCCTGCTTATGGGGAACATGTGCTGGACAAATCTGCTGACCACTGCTCTGAGACTGAAAATGAGGGGAGGCTCAGGCACTTTGTCGGGGGACATAAGGCAAAAAGAGGGAGGAGCTGCTGCAAAGAGAGATGAGCTCAGGTAATGGCAAGGAGAGACTATTGCACGGAGACAGCTAATTTCAGCTGCTGGGAGTTTTAGGCCATGTTTTCCTGCTGCTTTTCTGGGCAAGTCCCACCACAGCCTGGCTGTGATGAGAATTGGTTTCTGTTTCTGTGAGCCTCCCTGGCCCAGCTCTGCAGCCAGAGAAGAGGTGGGAAGGAAGCTGAACCTCAGCCCTGGCCAAGTCAAGAGAAAGGCAAGAAGGGGGTACTCAGAGAGGGACAAGCTAGAAAAGAACTTGCAGGGGTATGTGATCTCTCAGTAATTTTATTCTTTTTGAGGAAATAGCAAATGAATCCCTAAAATAAAGGTCTGGGGGATAATGAAACAATGTGGCATGTCTAATATTTAAGCATTAAATACTTTCTTTTGTAAAAGGCTGAACCGACATTTACTTGTGTCAGACAAAACTTTACTATCTCTCATTCCAAAACCACATTTTGTCAGTTAATAATAGCCTTCATCCCAAAGAAAGCAGCAAAGCAAGTGTGGACCATCCACAGGGTAATCCCCAAAGCCAACCTAAATATTCTGACTTGAATATAAGGAACTTTGAAGTTCACCCAAAAGGGCAATAATCGGTTTCTCTGTCTCATCCCCAGAATATACATTTTCTCCTGTTTCTCCTCTATTGAATTAAACCAACACAGTTTTTATGCACCTCTAGCCAGTGACTTGCTCTCCCCCATCCTGCAGGAGGTCTGAGAGTGCAGCGGGGAGGCTGAAGCTTCAGCCTCCGGACTGCTGGAAAAGCAGGGATGCTGCAGTCCTGGCTGGCTGTAGGGGCTGTATCAGACACCACAGGCAGCTCTGCCTTCCCCTCCTCAACCCAAGCAACTTGGAGAAGAGAAGCAGGACCCCGGAGTCTCTGCTTTGTGCCAGTAATGACTCTCTGGAGTATTCTCATTTTCATAGATTTACTGGCTTAATGCTTTGTTAGAATGATAAAGCTAGTTAATTATCCCTTATGAAAGCCTGCCTCCCGACCTGCCTTCCTCACCCCCCCCCCCCAGCCCCAGCCTCCCCATGGCTATATATTTATCTTTTGTTTGTTCATTTGATTTGGAGTTGAATAAATTGGAAAAGCTGGAGTGATTCATGTACTGTGGATTGCATATTGATCTGGCACACTTTCCTCCTTAAAGTCCCCATTAGTCACACTGATCAATGGTTCCTACTGGCTGGGCGTCTGTGTTCACGGAGCCAAGAGTGGAGGCGCAGGCTCAGGGAAGGTCTGTGCACTTCACAGCCCTGCCCAGCCCCTTCTATTTTGCATCCTCTCTTGCCAGAAATTTGGATGCTTAAACTTTGTGGAGGCAGGATAGCTCTGCTACATTCATGCCTCCGAGAATGGCCTGGCTTACGTTATCTGGAAAAGCTACACCAGAGGCATCACACAGCTTCGGTCTTGAGAAATTCTGGCTCCATGTCTGGTTTGAGCGGTGTTTCAGATGCTCTTCAAGACAGCCTGCGAGGGGCTTGTGCGGTGTGTAACCCCATTTCTGTAGCTCTTCTAGGGATGCCCTGGCTAATAACAGTATTCACAGCCTCTGTCTCCATAGTGATGTCTTAATCTTTGACTTCATCTCCTGGATTCTCTCCTGAGCTAGCAGTGCCTGAAAGCACTCACCAGGGCAACTAAAAACTGCATGTTTCCAGCTGCACCAGGCGCAACAAAATACAGCCCCTCCTCGTCTGCCTCAGAGAGGAAAGGTGCATTCACCGAAGTTTATGAGTAGGGGTGTCTCCAGGCTCACAAAAGGAATTAGTGGTTGAAGCAAACCCTTGATCCCAACCACCCTGTGCACCCGTTTAGCATTTCCATTGTCAGATGATGCATCACAAAAGCTGCTTTAGGGGTGAGGAATTGGAGACCTTGCTGGTCCAGTTGGAGAGGTGAGGAGAGCTAGGCATTGCTTGAGGGGGACTGGAGAGCAGTGGATGTTAGCGTGTCAGAATGGGTCTGCTGACACCTGCTAGACGCTGAACGCCATTGGAAAACTTTCTCAGGTGCAGCAGAGCAGGGACCTCATTTGCAGCTGTAATAGTTATTCCACAACATCAGGGGGACTCAGGTATAGGCTGGCTGGATATAATCTGCCTTAGGTTCAAAGGTTTCAGGCTTTCCTGGCAGGAGGTCAGATGAACACAGGAAGATTTGCAAATTGAAAACAAAGAGGATTAAAGGCAGCAGAGGTGGAGGAACGACCAGGAGCTGGAGAAAGGGAAGGGGGACACCTAATAGGGGGCTGGTGGGCATAGCAAAGGGCTGGCCTGGAGTGGAGTCAAAAGAGCAGAGGTTAGGTACATGTCTTGTACCCTACACCACTGTTACACCCCACTGTGCTCCAACAGCCACAGCCTTCCTGGCTGTCTCCTTCCCTCTGCTCTGGCTGAGGATGGGGGTGGCAGGAGCCAGGCATGCTGAGGGGAAAGGGGACATCCCTGAGCATTGGCAGCAAGTCTTGCGAGAGCCTGCCTAATGCAGTAAACACTTGCAGGAGCTGATGTTGATTGCACCTCTGTCAGTGCACTTTTTTGGATGAGCATCAGAAGTCAGGGGGTAAAGGAACGTGTTATTTTGTGGGCTACTAGAGAAATATTTCCTCCTACATGGAAAAACACAAGGTTTTCCATCAAGACAGGATGCTATCAAAACAGTATCACTCTGCACTAGCCTAGCATCTTCCAGCAGAGCTCATGAAACACTTTGATGAGGTACAGCAGCATGATCTTCCTCAGATACAGACACAGCCAGCATCTCCACAGCTAAATGAGGCCATTGAGACAGTCATCGGAGAGCCATCAGCATCCCCAAATCCAGGTCTCAACCTCATGACTCCCTGTTTTTTGTCTGAATCATGTTCACACATCGCTGGGTAACACCATACAGGAATCTGGATCCATAACAATCCCCTGGTGTTGGGAAGCAGTTTTAAGCTAGGTGCTGAGGTGGCAGACACCAAAATGCTACAGGTCAGTGATTTTCAGCCTGTACTTTGAAGACTGTTGTGGGTAAACAGATTATATCTAAGGAGCTGCAAGAAGAAACTAAGAAAAGCCAACTTGCTGTTAGCAGGCTTAACTGAAGTCTTCAGGGGTCAGAAAAACTGTTCCTCTGTGGGAAACTTAGCAGGATCAGAAATAAAAAAAAAAAGACTGAAAACTCAGTATGTGACTGAGGCTAAGTACTCAAACACAAGGATAATGCAGGAGGACCTTTTCGTCTGTTAAATTTTAAGTTTTTTTTATATTTCTTTCAGACTGCGTTCTCCTCAAGAAGCCTAGGCTTTATGTCCCATGCCAGACCTCCTTCTGTGCCAGGTGAAGTAGCTCTGAGCTACTCCTGAAAATAGCAGGTCTGCTGGAAGCAGCTGGTTGTTCAGCACTGCAATCATACTGTCCTGTTGTGCCCTGAGAAAGGGAGCAGGTGCCCCTCAGACTCCTCCAGTTGTCTCCTGGCTATTTCAGAAGCAGGAGCTGTTCACTCCAAGCTCAAAGCCACAGTTTCGCCCACACTAACAAAGCAAATTAAATTCGTTTGAGTTGGAAAAACTTCCTCTGACACTCTTTCAGTCTTGGGCCATAAGTCTGCTACTCTCTCTTCAGGACCAGTCGCAGCCTGCCTGTACTGGGAACAGCATCACTGGGAGCAGCAAGGAGCATTTGACCTGTGCTTCACCCCATGCCACAACCCCAGCTGGGCCTGGCAAGAAGAACTTGCTGCATCTCAAACTTTCCATGCAAACTCAGTTCTCCCCTGAGGCTGCTGGGAGCTGATGTGTCAGATCTAGATGTGGGCATGGTTGTGTCCATTCCATAGGGTCTCCTCCTTCATGTCTCTGCTAGATACACAGTAGAAGGGGAGATGGCTATGCCTTGTCCTGTCAGGCTGATAAAATCCTTCAGCAGCTTTAGATGTGCTAACACGTTCTGCCTGCCAGGTTCAGGGTGATCAGAGCATCTGACAGACAGCAGCTTCACTGTGTGTTAAACATTAATAGCTTTCCAGCTTTGCCGCTGGATTTTGTGTTGCGAAGACCTGAGCTGCCTCTCTGGAGTTGTCAACCTGCGACAGAACAATTACTGCCCAAGCTCCACACTTCTGAAGAGGCCCGATGGCTTCAGCACAGAAAGGGAATGGATCTCCCAAGAGAGATTAAAGGAAATATGGAAGCATGAAGGGACTGAATCAAGGTTGTGTCACATGGGCTCAGAGGCAGAGGACAGCTGTGGAATCCATCTCTGTGGTTGTGGAATCCATCTCCACCGAGGAAGATGAGTGGTTTGATTTCAGAGAGATGTTATCTCCAATATCTGATTACTTATGGTACCTTGGACAAAAACTAGGGCCACGGTTTGATTCTGCCACCATTTTCATCTGCCTTCTCTACTTCTCTCATTCTGAATAACTTTCCAAGTACCCATCTGCATCCTCACCTGACACATCTCTGCAGACTTTTGGCGCTCTGCTCTGCTCTGCTCCTCTCTGGTGATGGCTGCTTTTCAGGGAAGCTGCTCAAGGATGTAAATATGGCAATGTTGTATAAAGTCTCAGCAGCTTTTTTCCTTCTTCTTCTTCTTTTGTATATGATTCACAATTTTATCTTTTGGGAAAACTCATGCCAGTGAAATATGTCTTCTCTGTGAAATTGCGCCAAGCTGAGGGTTTTCTGTGCTGAAAATATCTGAAACTGCAAGGTTTTGATATAAATCTGCCTTCGTGATATTCACCATTTGGAACTGATTCAAGATTTTCTATGTGGCCACGTGATCTTTCACATAGGCTAGATTTGAAAACAAACTCATTTTCTCTGCCAAAAAGGGAGGAATCCTTTCATGAAAACAGGATAAATTCCAGTTCGGCAATGATCTATGTAAACACAAAAATATAGGGTGCTATCTTTCATAAATCTAGGCATTAAAAGATCAGCTAACAGAAAATGGCATGATTGCTTTGAAACCTACATAATTTGCACTGTTGGATGGAAAAACATGGACACATGAAATAAAAGCAGCAGGATATAAGCGTTAATTACTAGAGAAACAGTACTTTTCTAAACAGTGTGTCTCTGTATGTGGGCCTGTCTCTACCTCTCTCGTTCTCACAAAGGTGTTTCTGCTGGTGCTCGGTGCAGGGGACACCAGCTCAAGGCCTGGCCCAGACCCACAGGAACTGGAAAGAAGAGATGCAATTGAGCCTCCTGCTTCAGATCTGTTTGCTAGTCCCATACTACTTGTCAGCATCACAAGACGTTGCAGAGCCTTGGTGTCACTGCTGGAGGGGACAGATGTCTTCAGAGGCAATAGGAGTTACTGTGCAAATAGCAAGGCAGGGTGGAACTGAGGAGCTTAGGGGAAGGGGCCCTGTAATTCGCACCTCTGTGGTGTTTAGTCTCTGCTGTGAGAGGACCAGACTGGTGGGGAAGGATCTTGCCTGTATCTGGAGGTCTGACAGTTAAATCCTATGCACTAATTTTACAGATCATTCTGTGTTGGTTTGCATGCGACAGGAGGTAAGTCAGGCTTGCCTTGTTCAATAAGCAAGCCCAGCTGCACTCTCTCTGACGGCACCAGCCCTGGGCTATCCGAGGAAGCAGGGTGCTTTGGAAAAGACATTCCTTTTCTTGAAATATTTTTTTTTTTCCCCACCATGTTGCAGAGTGGCACAGATGGGCACAAGCAAAGAGGTATGTGGAGCGAGGGGAACTCCAAACAGCTTGCAGTTTGAGGCATGGATTTAGCCTTGAGGAAAGCACCGGCTCAGTTTGGGACAGCTGTGGCCCAGGGGCAAGTGAGAACAAGATTTCTGTTGTGCTATTTGCTTCCCCTGACACCAGTAGTTGCTAAAGGGGTGCACCACAGCAGCACTACAGGCACTTATTCCCCAGGGAGCGGCGTGAGACTCGTCTGCTGGCTGTGGGGTGCTGCTGGATCCCCCTCCCTGGTCACGACTGAGACTACGTGAGGAGAACGTCCCCCCGTGACGCAGAAGCTTACTATAAAATGGAAACCCTGCAAGTTTCTCCAGCCTCAGCAGCTTTTTGCAGCAAAAGTTCGAAGTGACCCAGGCGTGCTCTGCAGGGAGCGTGGCAAAGCAGAGAAAGCCACGTGTTACACAGGGTGTATACAGCCACTCACCCCTGAGCCCCTGCAGGTTGGAGGAACTCAGCAGATCCCTTCCTCACCAAGGAGAATGTCCCTCTTTTCTCCTTTCCTTTGCAGCTCAGGGAGGAGCACTGACCCTTCTTGGTCCCCATCTCCACTGGTCCCACTCAGAGCGTCTGTTGCTGAATTCAGTTAGGAGCCCTGCCCATAAATACTCGCTTTTTATAGCAGCAGCCAGACTCTAAGGGATTATATGGCCTAATGGTTCCATCCATTTGCTTTTCTAATAGTCGTATTAGTAATACTGTGAGTGCTCGGAGTCACAGATAAATCCTAGTGCTATAAACCCGCTTCTGCATTTCACGCCGCGAAGCCCTTTTCACTCAAGTCACTCCTCTGGCACAAAGCTCTCATCTAGCTCAAGGCATGTGTCACTGTCCTTCAGGGTCCCAACTGAATTCGTTGGAGACAAGGCCTGTTGCTTTAATCTGTAGATGAAGTTTTCCTCCGCTGTTTCCCCCTAACATGCACACATTTTACTAAAGTGCAAATGAAAGTGTCTGTTGATTTCTCACTCAGTTGTTTATCTGGTGAAATTGTTGGAAGGGGAGAGAACAGATAAATACTCTGTTGAAAGAAAGCAAAGGAAAGAAGGAAAGAGCTTGTTAGTATTTCTTTTTCTGGCAGCAAGGCACTGGAGGCTGATGGTTTGAGCTGTGGTGGAAGGGGAGAAGAAAACCAGACATTTGAACATTATTTCCTTACAGTAAAATACTGTGTGGTATTGCAGCCAGGCTGGTGTCCTGGTTCTGGCTAGGATAGAGTTAATTTGCACCTGAGCTGGGAGAGGAGATGGAATTGGTGGTACACAGCTGGGACAGTTTACTAATTAGCCAACAGCTGGGATAGCTCACCCAAATTAGCCCAAGGGCCATTCCATCCCACATGACCTCATGCTCAGTATACAAAGTGGGTAGGGTGCTCAAGGAAAGGTTTTGCTGTTCCGGAGGAAGCTGGGTCTCAGGATCCACCATGAGCTATTATACTGTAAGTTATGTGCTTCTGTATATTCTGTTATTGGTTTTGTTTTCAATTTTGGTTTTCTCTTCCTCTGCTGTTCTGTTAAACTTTTATATCCCAACCCATGAGTTTTGCTATCCTTTCTTTTCTGAGTCTCCTCCCCATCCCACTGGGAGCAGTGAGGGTAGGAGTGAGTGAGTGACTGTGTGGTATTTTAGCTGCTGAGTACAGTTAAACCGTGACAGTTGTGGGCCCTCTTCTCTGTGCAGCTCCAGGGACAAGGTGGGACATGGAGGGAGAAGCAGGGAGGTGGATGCCTTGTGGGAAGTGGGTTGGAAGCGCTTCTTTTAGGAGACCAATACTGGGCTGGCCCAGGGAGTTTACTTCTGAGATGCCTCAGGGCAGATCCAGAGCATGCCCTGGTTGCTGCCGAGGTCAGAGCACCAGGACCTGTCACCGTCAGACTTGGGAGTGAGCTGCATCACCCCTTGGTGCCTCAGTTTACCCCTGTGGCCAATGGAGCCTATGGGGCAGAACCTTCCTCAGACCACACACTGCAGCCACACAGTGAAGAGCCCCATCATGGTGCAGAATCACTTTTCATCTAGGCAGCCTGCTCTGATAACACCACAGCAGGTACTGGGTCTGGATTAAAACTTTCCCTTTTGCTGTAGTCTCATTTACCAACGCAACCACCCCACTTCCCTGGTTAAAATAACGTGGAAGAGGTGAGAGCAGAGCGAAGAAGAAATAAGGTTACATATTTACCAGCCTGTTAATATTTATGAGGACTATGAATCTGATTAATTTCCATGCACCATTTCACCTGTGATGCTTTCCTTTCGTATTTATGTAAAGGGGAAATAAGTAAACAGACAAAAAGAAATCCAAATATCTAGTTTCTTTTAGAGAGTGTATGAGCCATCTGTCATTGCTGCAGCAGCACCAAAGGGTTGAGAGTATTATTATAGGGGCAAGATAGCCTGAGATTGGGCTTTTCCTGTGAGTGGTGCCACAAGACCTACAGGTTGGAAATGGGTGGGAAAGAACCATCCTCAGAGGCACAGAGGAAGCAAAAAGCAGGGCCAGTGACAGACCTATTGTCCTGACAGATCATGCACTGCACTAACCATTCGGCTGCACTTCAACCTAATCCCAGGTGGTTGCAGATTTTTTAATTCAGAAATACAACTGCTGCTGTTCGGGTACTCCCAGTCCCTCAGGGAAGCATTTTCTTATTGTCTCTAGGAGAAACATATTCAAGTCTGTTTATAAAACTAGTTATTGGTATAAATTAACATTTAAAACCCTCTACAGTTTACATTTCCATTTATAAAATCTCCTGTTAGGATTACTTGATAATGCAAATTCTCATCTACTGCTTTAATAGACCCTTCAGTGTTGGGGTGGGGTTTGATTTCAATTGCTTTTTTTTTTTTCTTCTTCTTCTAGTAATAGGATCTGCTATACATATGACAGATTTGTTAGTGGAATTTTAACAAATAATATAAAATGAACTTTAAATGCCATTTGTATCATCAGTTTTTAATTTCAAAAGTGACACTCTATTGCATTTTGGGAATATGTAAATTAACAGTTCACCTCCTAAATTTTATGGCAGCCCAACGTGTCTAGAATACTTTCTGCTGATGTTTCTGTTTATTTAATCCTTGCAATATAAGGGAAAGATTAGCTGTTCATATTTTGTATATTTGTTTTATAATGGCTTGGGTTTTTTTAGGTAATGAAATGATTTAGAGTTATGCAAAACAAGGTACAAACTGTATTGGAAGTTGACTATGAAATACACAGCTTGGGGGGGGGAACCCTTAGGCTAAAGATATAGATAGTACAGTGCAACAGCCTATGATAAGAGTCTTTAAACCCCTGTCTTCACCTGGCTTCATGAGGAGATACATACAGAAGAGACACTGACCGTGCATGTTACATCTGAAGTGTAAGAAGGGAGGATAGCTAATTTGGACATCCAGACTCTGTTTCATTGCACAGCTTTACATCCTCATCAACCACTGCTCCTCTTTGAGAAAGCACCGTTCTCACATGGTTAATACTTTACTCACTTTTCCTAAGTGTTTAAGGACTCCAAAAAGACACTGCGGAGATTTAAACTTCATTTTTGGGGAAGCTGACTTAGAATTGTTAATAATGTTTTTTCTGCCCTCCAAAGCAACACCCAGGGCACCCTCTCGGGACCCCAAACTCCCAAATGCCCCACTTGTCCATACTGGCTGCTGGTTTGGCTCCCGGCAGGACAGTGCAGGCATGCAAAGAGGAAGGATAGGACCAGTTCCATTTTAGCCTTTTCCTACGAGTAGTGTGCGTGCAACTGATCCACTCAGCTCTTTGGACTTACTGTAGTATAGCTTGCAGGGTGGGAGGCGCACAGCCTGAGGGAGACAGTTATTCCTGCTCAGTGGAAGGAGATAGCTCTGTGTTGTAGCTCAAGTCCTGTGGCCATCTGTAATGGGCTGAGAGGGCTCCTGGCTGAAATCAGCCGTTACTAACTACAGATCGCACCGTGCTGCTCTGCATCCAAATGGGATTGTGAGAGACTGGCCTGAATGTACTAGAATCAACCAGCTGTATGCATGAATGCTGGTGGGAAGGTTTCCAGAGATGCTGCCCTTCTCCCGCGTATGCATGGCTCTTCCATGTGGACTGGATGCTGGGAACCAGCTGGCTGGAGGAGTGGAGCAAGCTTGAGTGCTGGTTGGTGCTGCCAGGGGAGAAGGGGATTTGGTTTTGGAGGCATTTCTCTGTGAGACAAAGTGTAGAGGCCTTAGGAAATGTGGTGGGAAACAGGCTGAAAACATGTCTTGTTGTCGCTTAGATAAAAAGCACTGCGATAGGCACTTTGGCAAGGCAGGGCAGAACAGGGAGGCTGCAATGGCAAAGCCTGAATCCCATAGGGACAGTCTGTCCCTCCCACCTGCATTTGCCCCAAAATAGGGTGGCCGTGCCAAGCCCTGGAGACTGATCAGGGACTGGGACTCTGTAGTGCTTGTACAAGGAGTGTGTGGAAAGTGGAAGTCCACTTTCATCCACGCAAGCTCCCTGCCATCCATCTCTAATGAAAGAACTCTTATGATAACTTCATCAGCCTATCACTTCATCAGAGGAAATGAATTTATCCAGAGAGAGATGCATCTCTCATGAAGCTGTCCACATGAGAGCGCCTTTCTCTCTCTTACAGGTTGTCACTTCTCCAATGCAGTGGGATCCCTGGGAATTTGCCAGCAAACTTTCAGGTGCATCTCCATTAATTACCATAAGCTGGTTAACCACAGAGTAATCATAAATCCCTCTCATTTGTTACTGGCCAGTGATTACAGCAGCAGCAGGAGAGGTGAAGGCAGAGAAAGTGGAGAGACATCAATTCCCACCGCAGGAAGATGGCAGATCATCTAACGCAGTTTGCTGCTTGTGCGTGTCTGGGTACATGGATCTTTGCACAGATAATGACTGGAGCAAATGTGTATTTGTTCAGACATAGGCTTGAGAGGCTCTTACAGGATGCTTTGTCTTGGGAAACCAGTACTACTATTTGCAGAGAGAAGGGAAAGAAGGGAAATGCCTCTATGGAAGAGAGTGTGGTATGGCTGTTTGTGGTTCGGTGGCCCAGGACATGGTGTTTGGAGTTGGTCAGGAGGAGGGCTGGCTCCTGCTGCAGCACAGCCATGTGCCTGGCACACGGTCTTCTAACTCACCCAGGCTTCTCTCCTCTCTAACGTGAGGCATCAAAATAGATCTGTCCCTTGAACTCAACTGGCAAGGCCAGACATTTATGCAAAAGGCAGATCCTGGCTTTTCTGAGCAGGGAACATGGGACGCAAGAGCACTGGCAAACTTCGGGGTGTGTTTCAAACTGGGGAGGCCAGCTCTCCTATCACGCCACAGCCAGCCAGCACCTGTGAGTATGTGGTGTCCTCTTGGTGCCACCTGAGCAGAGGCAAGCAGTGACTGACACATGTGGACCTAAGCAGATACCTTACAGTGGAGTTCTTGCTTCCACAGGAACACAACCCCTTTACAGCTAGATAAATAACTCCCTTTGGATCATCTTGCTACACCGACTTCATGACCCATGCCAACGTGTTCAAACACAAGAAAGGATCATCATGTTAATTGCAATCCTCTTGTTATACAAAACCATCAGCAGACTAATGTCCCATGTTATTACTAGGAACTGCAGACACCTCAATTCAAACAGAAGCCAAGATGTGTGCAAAGACAGACCTGAGAGCTACAGCTGGCTGGCAAGCTGGCTGGGCTCTGGGGATACCTTGGCAAGGCAGACAACTCTCATGTTATTGCTGGAGTTAGTGACTGTGGCGGCAGAGGGGAGCCTTTCTTCCTCATCTGAAGGAGAAAAAAACCCACACACTCTCTTGCAAAAGCCCATCTATTTCTCTGCCACATTGTTTCCCAAGTCTCAGTTTCCTCCTTTTCTGCTGGTGTCGTCTGAGCCCATAAACCACTCATCATCATCATCATCGTTGCTCTGAGACATTGCCCAGGCTGTGCAGTCTCCATCCTTAGGAGTTTTCAGGACCAAACTGAGTCAAGTCCTGAGTGACCTGCTCTGAATTCATAGGTAGCCCTGCTCTGAGCAGGAGATTGGGCCTAGAGAAACCCTGGGGTCCCTTCCCATTTGAACTCTCCTGTGGTCACAGATACTAAATCCTTGGCCGAAGATCACCCATGGGCACCATGCCATGGTTGCTAAGGCCTCTGCAGATGAAGAGTTGCAAAATTACACATTTTTTGGTGACTGGTTGTTTTCTGTTTGTTTCAAAAGAACCGGAGGATTTATTTGAGTAGAAACCTGCTGGTGGGATGAATTACACTTGTCTGTGGTGTTTTCCTGCCCCAGCCCTGGTCTCTGACGGGAGTGGTATTCCCTGGAGGATTATTTGACTCCTGTAAGCAGCTTTTGATGTCCTGTAGCACAGTTCTGGGAGAAGGAAGCTGGAGCCAACACAGCTGCCTGTGACCGCAGGAAGCACGTGCTCTGCTCTGCACTGTTGCTCTCATTCATTCTTAGTGAATGTAGGGCTTTTGAAATGACACGGATATTAAGTAAGCAAAGTATTCGGCTTAGTCACAGACTGTGTGTGCTCTTGAGTGAGATGGAGCCAGCTTCTCTCTCACACCAATTTGAAACATATGGAGGAAATAAGTGTGCTCTGAGTCTCTGTTGGGGAACCACAGTGCAGCAAAGGTTTGTCCAGCGGAGGGACCCCAGAGACGCTGAAAGATGCTGCCCGCTTAAATAGGACAAAAGAACCTCAGAAAACAGAATTCCCCCTTGAGATGCCACTTGGTATCAGGAGCCTTGGACAGACTTGGCTACCCATGAAAAGAGAAAGCTATCTATGGGCCCCATGTGAGCTTTACTCAGACTGCTCTGCCCTAGTAGGACTGAGCTAGGATCCACTCTTCACAGCAGCTTGTCCAAAGAGGATGAGAGGAGGGCTTTCTCTGAGGAGACATGAGAACCACCCTAAGAGACAGGTATTTTTTTATAGAGAAAAATCTCTTCTTAACACAAAATACCCTCTTCCAGCCCCTTGTCCCTAAGTGACTCAGCTGTATAGCTGAGCCCTCTATGATACCTGGTGTCGTGGATCATGAGAAACTGCTGCTGGAAGGACACTCTGGGATGCAATAATTCAGATTATTTACATATAGACATCCCCCACCCTTGCATATTGGACAGAATGGTACTCAGAAGAGTCCTCTGAGTTTCAACCAGAAGATCTGGATAAAATATTGCTTGTGGTACAGTGTCAAGTATGCCACAGCAGAATTGCTGGCAAAGTGGAAAGGCTGGCCAAGCAAGGCCTACATTTCTCTCAGTGCTCTCTCTAAGTCGCAGCTCTCCAAAACTGGTGGCTTCCCAGACAGTGGGAGAGAGACAATTACTTTTCTTTCTTGATCTTCCCCTCCCTGTCCCCCTGCTCACGCATCCTGTCCCTTTTGCATGTATTCTTTGTCTCTCCTTTTCTCTGAACCTCCCTTGCCTCTTCTGTTTAAGTTGCAGTGGCAGTAGTTGGGTTGTGGGAACCTTCAATTTCCTATTCAGCGCATCGTGGAGCAGTAATTTTCTGCACTTCCATAATTAGGGGAATTTTAAGCAAACTACCCTGTGGATGATTACAGCCGGATTCAATTTCTGTTGCTTTGATCACCAAAGGACGAAGATGCTGCTTGAATATTTGCTTGTGTGCTCTGCCTAAAGAACCTCACACCAGCTGCTTCCTTCCTGTCTTCTCTCTCAACCTTGCTCCTTTCAGCCTGCAACAGCCCTCCCTGCCAATTCAGAGATTGTCTTTCTGCTGCTTCTTTCTCTCAAGTGGAAGTAAATGCCCCTTTCTGAAAGAAGCAGCTCTATTAAAATCAGGATGTTTTCCCAGCTAAGAGACAGCATGATCTGATTGTTGGAGCAGGGCATAAGAAAAGCGTAGTCAGGGAATTTAACTTCTAGGCATGTGCCTCAGTTTCCTCATCTATAAAGTGATGAGGCTGAGGGACAGTATTAATTAGCTGTTCTGCTTTGTAAAGGCTCCTGTATGCAATGTTCCAAGGCAAAATGCAAGCCTGACTTCTTGGGTCTGCAAGATGGTTTGGGAAACCCTATGACATCAAGGTGGCTTTGAAATAGTAATTGGTTCTTCCTGGTTTTATCAGCTTTAACACTCAGAAACAAACACAAGACCTTTGGTTGTCACCTTTTTGCTTTAGCCATGCTTTAGCTATCTCCCTGGTCATCTACTTTTCGCTCCAGGGCTGGGAATTCATCCGAGAGAGCAGTCCATTGCAGCATTTAATTGTTTCTAGTTCCAGAGAGGGGGAAATGACATACCACGGCTGAAGTGGCCGAGGACACCCTGTGTGTTCCCTGAGCCTCCATCAATGTCTAGTGAGGGTTGCAATGAGTGGGAAGGATGTAGGGTGGGAGACATGGGGAGATGCACATCAGGATTTAAGAGGAGGCCAGAACAGAGGAAAGGGCTGGGAGGATCAGTAGAAGAGTCAGACCACAGCGTCTTCACTCCACCTCACATACACAGATTGGTGGTGTACCAGCCCTGCCACAGTCCTTCCCAGGATGGGGGAAGGTCAGACCTTACCTTCCACAGGTATTCGCAACGGGAGATCCCGTTTAAGGAGGTTCTGCCTTCCTGTTCCCATGCGGGAGCGTGATGGGCTGTCAGCGCCAGTATATTAATAGACTATTAATGCTTCCAAGTTTCCTGAGACACGTGTATGGGTTTTCCATAGGTTAATTAGGCCATATTTCAGGATAATTACAGCTGTATATTTCTACACTAATTAAGTGGCTTTAAAACATACCCACAATGTGGCTCAGTGAATCATAATTAAACTTCCTCTGCCTCCTGCTATACACTATGGAACTAATACCCATAAAAGACCCAAATGCTGCTCCTTGCCAGCAGCAAATTAGAGCTCGCAAAAATAATCTTATGGAATGTATCTTTTTTAATAGAATCTTGTACAAATTAATTCAAAATGAATATTACATGAGTCATCAAAATGCTTCAGCTCCCTTCTCTTTATTTATATTTATCCTCCCACGTGAACAGTCACCTGGTGGGGACAGTGGGGAAACGGGGTGAGGGGAAAGTGACTCATTCGTGAAACATTTGCCGACAGCAACGTGCTCTGCTTTTCCCTCCCTTCAAGCTAGGGAAGGCTTAAGGTCCATGGTAAAACTGATGGTGAAATCTGTGCTTATTTCTTCCACTTCTGTGAAAGTCTGCGTGCCGAAGCAAAGCGCGGGCTGTGGTTAGGTGCTGGTGGGCTAAAGGAAGGCCGGTCCTGAATGCTACCTGGCTGGCTGTTACCACTGCTCTGCTAGTGGTCAACAATCCTGCAGCTCGCTCAGCAGGTGATGTGGGCTGTGTGGGGCACCAGAGCTTGCCTGGCCACCGTCAGCCCAACACAGATGAGGAGTGCTCTGGCACATCTGTGAAATGAGTGACCAGGGATGCAGGCAGCCCCAGTGGCACTGGCCTATGGCAGATGCAACCAGTTTGGTCCTCTCCATGGGCTGTGACCTTCTCCAGCATGGAGAGCATCTTCAGTTTGGTTATTGTTTGTCCTCATGAATACCAGCAGGCCTGGTTGCCCTGACGGCAAAGAACTTCCTTCTGCTTTCTAGCCTAACTGTGGCCACAAATATTTTTCTGTTTGTCCTCCTTTTTTTTTGTTACAGTTTAGCTGGAGGACTAAAGTTCTCTCCTTTTTTTTTTCTCTGCTTTTTTTTTTTTTAGCCACAGGCATCAGATGCCCTTTCAGCTTCCACTCTCGTTAGACAAAAATGCTAGCCCCTTCTCTTTGAGGTCATTCCCTAAATGATCCCAGTACTCCCTTCTCTGTACTGGTTCCTTTTGTGTTTCTCAAGATGTGATCTATCCCTTTCTTTGTGCCTTGTCTCAAGGTGTTGTCACTGCCTCTTGCCTGCTGGAAACTGCTGCTGAGCCATTCTAGTCTTTTCACTGGCTGCTTGTAGGGACAGCGTCCTGACACTTGGCGGAGGGCTCCCGGACTCTCCTGCAATACAAATAATAACCATACTCTTGCCCCTTACATCAGATTTTGCTGTTTCCAGTGGAACTTTGTCAACCCTGAGCAAATTTAAACTTTCATTTATTTTCATCCCCCCTGCGCCCCATCCCTTTCTGGATTTGTGAATGTTATTCAGCAGTTTAAAAGGGCCTGGAAAAGTGGGATTAGATATAGGGAAATGTCTTGGACAGTAGATTTCAGACAATATCTGCTCAAATTTTTAAACTACTTTAGTTGTATCTATATGTCTTTGATGTGAGCTTGCAGCAAACATTCTAGCGGACAAATTAATAATTAGAGGGTGCAGTGATGGGTGCTCCAGAAATAAAATTATACAGATGGACAGATGGATCAGTCTGACTGAGAGAAGTGAATTTTAAGCAATGTTATAGCACATTAATTGAAATCACATGTGATATTCACCCTGGAAACTCATTCCAAGGGTTGAGTTCAGCTGCTCAAGAGACAGACACAATGCCATGTGAGCAGCATAGCCAAGCTGGAACAGCTCTCGTTTTGAGACCTGAATTTTTGCAACTAACTTCTGCTACAAAGCAAAGCAAATTCAAAACTTCATTAGGACCAGGGTTTCACACCCGGAGTCCTTCTGCCATTTTTATGAGTAATCTCACCTAATGAATAGATTCTAGGAGACATATTCATGCAGAGAGCTCATCTATAGGAGTGCAAGCCACATTTGTAGGATAATTGTTGAATTATTCAGCCATCTCTTCCTGTAACACTGACATGTGAGTCAGGAGCTTAATGCCCTGAGGCACCACATTCATTGTGGGAGTACAAATCTTGGAGTGCTGGTTTATAATCAACGTATTGCATAAATGCCTCTTACTTCTGCAAATCATTTTTTTTCTAGGTCTCAGGCCTTAATCTCAAGTGCCTCATGCCTGAGAACAAAAAATTAAGTTCTGGGTGGGGTCATTCCCTATGGCTCATGTCAAAAGTTAACATTGAGCAAGGAAGGCAGGAAAACTGCTTGATTCATTACTTATTTATTTGTAATGAATGCAGGAGGGAAAAATGCAAGAAGACAATTCAGTGATGTATAAGGAAAAGCTCTCTGATTGTGAGAGGAGTGAGACATGGAAACAAGTTATTCAGGAGAGTCATTGAATCTCCTCCCTCAAAGGGTTATAAAGGTGGGCTTTGCTAGCATCTGACAAGGATGTTTTGGATATCTATGATTCAGCTTCAGTGAAAGAGGTAGGGATGCCTCTATTGAGGTCCCTCCCTGCTGTACATGTCTGAGACAGAAAGGAAGAAAATTAAATTACAGGTCAGCTGAGAGAGGCCTCAGTTGTAATGAAGATGTTTCAGAAACATCACTGAGTGTGGGAGACATTAGCCTTGGCAATATGCAGATTCCCCAGGATGGATGAAACCTGCCTTAATTCAAGCTACAGATGCCTTGTCCTGCAACAATCATCAATGCTAAGGGTGGCTTTATTTTCAAAAGGCCTCTAAGCAGCAAGGAGAGAAGAGGAGGGAGTTCAGCAGATCTTGGAAGACTTACACCTCTCTTCTCTCCTGTCCCCTGGAGTCCAAGTTGCAGGTCTAGCAATAGTGTAGGGGGCTACTTCTCCCCTCAGCCAGACGTAAATCTGCTCCAAGCCTTGCCACAAAGCCTCCAGGAATTCCAAAAGCAGTCTCTTAACAAAAAAAAAAAAAAAAACCCCACACTGAAATTGGGTCGTTGTTAGAAATGCAAGTGAGGATTTTTAAAGCTATTTGAAAGATTTGGCTGCCGTGCTCCAGTTCAGAAGGTAGGGAGTCAACCTTCCCCTCCGCCTGTTCACCCAGGTTACTGGACAACGCTTGCCACATGCCATTAACCCAGCTTTCATGTTGCACTTCCCAAGGGGGTATTTTTCTGGCTCTAGAGGAAATGAGGGACTGTATTTTGATGCAACCTGCTAAGTGCCTTGCAACACTTGGGCTGTATAAACTGTCAACCATTATCATTAATCGCTCCTCTATGTTGCTGCTGACTTTTATGTGGCAGGCACTGCAGTCTATAACAAGCTACTGTCACTGTAAAAATATTCCTGTACATCTGTGGCTGAGCTGGAGGACAGATCAGGAGAAGGGGAGCAAGCATTTGCAGCTGCTGAGAGGGATGAAGGGGGCTGATGCTTTGCAGAGCTTGGCAGAGGTATGGAGAAGAGGCAAGGCTGGGTGCAGCTTCAGTAGGGTTGGGGCTGCACCAGGCAGTGCTTCCAGCGGGAGCTAGTTTGCTGCAATAACTCCATCCCTGAGTGCAAACACGGGGAGGATTGGCTCTCTGAATACAAATGGGCTTTGCCGCTGTGTGAATGGCCTGAGAGAAATCAGTCACATCTTTTCCTGCAGTTGAACAGCAATAGTATACCTGTGGTGACTTCCAGCAAAATTCTGGATTATGGAGTGTAACTGGGTGCTGGGCACTTGATTTTGAGGACTGAAGGCACGCCGCCACAGGGCAGGAGAGAGCAGGGCTGAGGAGGATCCCCATTGTAGGGGACTCAGAGGACAGGAGATGGCTGTTGGAGGAGGGTGGTGGTGCTGAGGGTGCATCGAAATCAGAGAGTTCCTGCTTAGGCAGGGCTGAGAGTCCTGGCTGCAATAGAGTGCATCCCTGGGAACTCAGTACACACTAGAGGAAAGCTCTTCAGGGTGCAGGTGAGCTCAACAAGTGGAAATCGAGTGTGTACAAGCCAGAGGATAATCTGGCAACTACATCTGCTTTCAGAGACACAGCTTCCTGGCAGACAACTCCTCTCTGGTGGAGGGCATGGGGATGTGGCTTGGCTGCACCACTGAAACCCAGCTGTGCTCCCATCTCCTCCTGCCTCTCCTCGGGCTGGAAGGGGACATGATCCCCCCCAACAAGCCACTGCCACTTGCCTTTGTCTTGCCAACAGAGCTGGTAACAGATTAAAGGAGAGAGCAGAGGATTTGTTCTAGAAGAAAAGCTATCACCTATAAAGAACAGACTACAATAAATTAACATCTTTTACCAGGAGCCAGGCAAGACTATCCTTTTAAAGCCATTGTCAGTGTTGTAACTGGTGAGAAAAAGGAGGGAGGGGAGAAGAAGGGGCAGTCGAGGGGAAAAGCAGGAGGAAAAAAAACCCGAACCATTTAACCCTGCTTGTTAGACATGCGAATCCTGCGTCTCATTTCTGACGGCCTTACACCATGTGCGAGTGCTGATAAGGCCCTGTGTGAAATTGACAGCTCGGTCTGAGGCGTCTATCTGCCATAAACCATTTCTTTATTGCACTGATAAAGGAGCGAGGCTGGCTGAGCATGACTGCGTGATTAAACTTTCCATCTGAGGAAGGAGAGGTGAAGAAAGAAACACATTCCTATTAAGGCTGCTATTAGTTAATGAGCAAGTGTGTGTGCGTGGTGATACAGCATTTGCATGCGCACAGACACACCTGGTCCCAGGTCGTGTGTGAGAGCAGAGCAGGATGGAGGTGGAGAGGCAGGATGGGCAGTGGAGGGAGTAGGGGCAGTGCAAGCATTGTGCAACACAAGCGGGCTTGGAGATGTGTGCAAGAAACCGAGTGTGAGAAGCAGGTAAATAGGGAGAAATCCAGGTGCAAACCACATTTTGTCATGTTCAGCTGTGTTTGTGAGGACAGGCGTGCAGCAATGCCAGAGGAGTGGACCATACAGCAGCTGGAAAATGGCGCAGTGCTGCTGCTGCCTGATGGAGCAGCTGTCTGAGCTCAGCTGTGAGGGTTCTGTGCTTTGGGTACTGAAACTTTGATGGCTTTGCTGGGTGGTGTTACGCTGCCTGGCATGTTTCCTGAGGGCATTGTCCTTGCACTTCTGCTGCTGCTTTACATGCATCTCTATCCCCAGTGTACTCCCCAGCTAAGATCAATGGTGATCAGTAGGGTGAGTAGCAAGAGGAAAGAGAGGTATAGCCCTTGGCCTCTTCCAGCTGTGGATTCCTCCTCTCCCTCGCCAGTGAAGGTCCCATCTCAGTGCCTGGACAGTGGCACGGAACCATGTAGTAGGCAGCAGTGTGCCCCTCGCCCTGTCCTCACTGCTAATGGAAACCAGCGTACTGGGGAGGAGGGGAAGAGTGGCTTAGAAACACTTGGACTGGAGCAGGCCCGCTAAATCAGAGCAGATGGCCGCATTAGCCCTGCAAAAGAGCAGCGACTCTCCCTGTTCATCACTGGCCCCCCGTCCGGTCTCAACCTTCCAATTTTCTCTGCAAGCCTTTGACAGCTGCTCCCGGGGAAATTGCACTTGTGTGGTGAACCGGGGTGAGAGAAACGTAGCACTCACCTCCTTTTCATTACCAATAAGCACGCGCTCCCTTTGTCTTCTAAAGCAATTTCATAGCCGGTGCACAAACACGGAGCCATCAAAGGAGCCTTTTACTGGGCTGGCACAAGAGACAATGGGAAGCAGATACACCTTCATCAACAAAGAGGCGCATTTCCATTTTGATAACCAATGTGTCTGGCTCCCCGTTGAACACCCGCATCTTGTTTTCCCTTTGTTTTCTCCCTCCTTCCCCAAGCCAGTGAGAGGAGTCCGCCAAGCAGAATGGTGTATACAATAGCAATTCCCCCTTCCCTCCCATTGCCAGTTGTTGTGCTGACAGATCTGATAGGCCTGCATGCCACGTTTTGCCTTTCGCTCTAAACAGGAGAGAGAGAGAGAAGCAGGCCTTATTTTCCTCCCTTCAGTGTTATCTTCCTCTTTCATGTTCTCATTACAATGCCACCATGGTGATAGAAAAGGAGAGATTCAGGAGCTGCCAAAAGAGCCACCGGACCTTTTTCTGCAAGTGCCCTTCCCTGGGTGTGTGTATGCTGGACAAAATGTTCCTGCAGAATAGCAGCATTCCTGGGCTTGCACCACGGCTAAGTGTGACTTCCTAGGCCTGTTATTTTAACTGGCTGCCTGGATGTAGTCTGGGGAGGAAT
The DNA here is from genome assembly GCF_036417535.1 of Chlamydotis macqueenii. Lineage (NCBI taxonomy): Eukaryota > Metazoa > Chordata > Aves > Otidiformes > Otididae > Chlamydotis > Chlamydotis macqueenii. The sequence goes on along the minus strand of NC_141579.1, from coordinate 4,841,137 downwards.
AGGGCTGCACACAGGGCTTCCAGCCAACTGACAGGTGGCAAACCCTGCTTGATATGTACAGGGGTGCTGTCCCGTTAGAATTGGTGAACATGGCCCTAACCGTACAAAGACAGGCAGCTATTGTAATTAGAGGACTTCACCAATTTCTAAATTATTTACATGTTATTACCTCCTCTGTAAACTAATTATCTCAAGCAATTGCACAGCAGATCTCAGGCCATGTTGCATAAGATGAACAACACTGGTTCCTCTTGCTTTTGCCATACTGACAAAGCAAGGCACTGAGTTTCTGTCTACCTCCCCATCTTGGCCTGGTGCTGTCCTGTGTTTAAGGTGTTTTCCATGCTGCGTGAGCAAGACCAGCATCTCGTCACTTGTCTGCATCAGAGATAAGGAGCCTGATCTTGTTAGGCATTGTGTTACAGAGGGAAATTAGCATAGACAGCCCTCCCTGTTCAGCTGCTGTCTCCCAGGGCTTGCAATATTCATGTCTCCATGGCCAGAAGAAATGTGAGCATGTTCCCCTGTGAGCAGCTCCCAGCTGGGGTCTCCTGACAAGGGAATACATCAGAGAGTGAATCAAAGCCAGTGGGGACAGGGGAAGGCAAGCTGGGAGATATTCTGCTCTGAGCATTCAGACTCCAAAGCAGCACTGCCCTGATGTTGTCATGGCTGTCGAACATCATATTTGATCCCAGCCACTGGGGATCCTGGGAAAAGCAGGAGAGGCAATGAAGAGCTCCAGCTCTTTGTCCTGAGGGGCACTCTGTGACAGAGCACTAGCTGAGCACAGCAAGGCTGCATTTGCTCCCTCCAGACTCTCCTGGGAGAGGATCCTGAGACGTGGTTACAAAGATGTGATGTGCTGTACATGTTCCTCCCTTTACTGCTATCAAGTGGTGAAGGGATCCAGTGCCAGGAGCTGGCCAGAATGCTGCTTAGTCTGTCTCCTTTGTGTCTCAGTCTCCAGTCACAAAACTGGACTCCCTCTTGTGATGGTGAAGACCACATCCACATGCATGCACTTGCTGCTGGTCCTCAGCAGATGGATTGGCTTTACTCCCCAGAGCTTGTTTTTATGGCCATTATTTCATCTACCAACACTTCTTGCTCTGATAAAATTTCCAGCCTCAGCAGAAGAGCAGTTTTCTTATCAGACTCGCTCTGAGAGGACGAACAGATGCCTTCTTTCATTGCAGTACATCTTGGTGACGTGACATGGTACAGGGACTGAGAAAGAAGCAGGGCTGGAAGGGGAAGCAGATTTGGAAGAAAGAAAGAAAGAGAGAGAAAGAATAAGTTAAAGACATCCTAAAGAGAGGGAAAGTGGAATGGGAAGAGGATAAGGAAACACACAGGATACCTTTTTAAAGGTAGGAGGGGATGAAAGAGTGGGGAAGTGACAAAAACAGAAAGGGAAAGAAGCATTGCATATGATAGATTTTTCACCACGAATCCAAGATCAAAATGCCAACTAAATTAGGGTATTATAGGTCACTGAACAGAAATTGCACAATGGCTGAGTCTCTAGCAAAGGTTAAAACATGAAACAAAGTCAAATAATGACACAATCCAGAATCAGTGACCATAAACTCCAAATAAAAAGGAGGGCTTTGCAGAGATGATGGGAAAGCAGAAGAAATCGTTGCTTGCGATCAGTGTTCAGTGGGTCAGATTGAAAATAAAATGTGCTTTTCAGTGCTAGAATCCTAGATGCAAACACAGATGCAGGTTTGACAGTGTCCTTCAATAAGATTAATACGTTTAAAACATTCAGTAGGAATGAGAAGGCAACATCAGCTTAGGGACAGACAGAAACGTGCTTAAAATGTGTAGTATTGCATATGAACATGAGAATGAAGGAAGGAAACCCTGGTTTATCTGAGCTGCTGAATACAGCTGCCTGGGAATTTTTCAGTGAAATCTTTGGTTGGAAAATAACAGCTTAGCCAAATTGAAGCCCTTTACATTGAAAAGGGCAGTTTTGCTAAACTTCTGGTTTTGAAAACATTTACAGAAAAGAATTGAAATGGTCCAAGTCTACCAGTTTTAGCTTAGTTTTTTAAGGAAAGGAAGCATATGAGATCATGTGACATACCATATGCACGAGAGAGAGCAATTGCTTTTCTGTCCCCTCCTACAACTCTTGAACCCTTTGACAAGCTTTAACCAAATTGGACAAAGGGATAATGGGCCTCGGTGTCACTAAACTCTACAGAGGTTAGTGCAAGAGGGAGGTCAAATAGAAAAGATATTTGGAGAGCAGACGGGTTGTGATATTAAACACCAGCACTCATTTTCAGGGCTGATTACCTTTTTCTGGTAAGGAGAGAGCCTTGGAGTCCTTGGTGCATGGGTAGTCCCCATTGCCTGTGGAAACCCAGCCTGTGTCTGCTATGGTCCTTGGGGTCTCACACCCTCCAGAGTCCCAGAAATCCTGACTTCCCATAATCTTATCCATAAACCATCTCTGATTTCCCAGAAAAAAAAACCTGTCCTCTAGGTGACTTTTGGGGTTGCTCTGGCAGCAAAATTGATAACTCCCATCTAAAAAGGCAATTTGGTGTTGCACAGGGGATCAACAACATCCATCATACCTGTACCCTGTAGGTGCTAGGATGTATGACCACTGTGTCTACCTCAGCTGTATTTTTCAGAAGTCCTTGTAGCTGCATGCTGTTAGTTGAGCCATCCCATGAAGAGAAAGCTATAGCCCAGCATGTGGAAAATGTGTGAAAGACAGGCAACATTTTTGCTTTTCCACAGGTGTTTTACTTCACCCTAGATAAGTCTCAGTAGAGGGTGGCTATGACCATGGGTGCTGCTTGTCAGATGCTCAGTAGTGCACTGCTCTTTGGGGGGATGCTTTGGGTCCTGTGTGTGGTGATAGATGCTCCTTCAGCTTCATATCTTGTTCTGCGGTGTGTCTGAGATATGAAAGTCTTTGCTGGCTTTCTTCAGGGTACTCTCTCTTTAATACCTCAGAACTGCCCGGCAGCCGATGAGGTTGTATAAATAGAAGGAAGCTAGGGATGCAGAAGATGGAAAGGCAAGCTATGTGGTCTGTGACATAAAACCAGGCTGTTATCTCTCTCTCCAGACTGAGGGCAGAGCTGGGAGTAATTCATCCTCCAACTGTCTTGCAGCAGCTGGTTTCAGATCTGAACCCAACAACTCTCCCTGCAGATGCAGGGCCAGAGAGTTTGTCTCTAAGGCTGTTCCTTTTCCTTGGCCCTTTCCACAGACACTGCATTTGGCACGGTGCATTCAGGAGGCAAAGGTGTGAGCTCCTTGGTCCCTAGACAGACCAAGAGAGGAGACAGACGCTGCACGCTGGCTCCATGGAGGGCAGCTGCAGCTCACAGTACCTTAGCAGTGCACACAGCAACTATACTGACTGGGAAGAAAAGAAAGGGAGTGAGGAGAGGCACATGGCAAAGCTGAGAGCACAATCTGGATATAAAACCTCCTGGCTGTAAGAAATTCAGGTGATAACAGCATGTGGAAGATCCCTTCACTGGTCTAGACCCTTCTAGGGTCACCATATCTCACCCTTTTTTTGACACAATTTTTTTTTTTTGTCTCTGGAAAATAACATGAAAAGCAAACACTGCTCCTCTCCTCTCCAAAATACCAGGCAAAAAGACAATGATGAGCTCCAGCTGCTGGTACTACAGCACTTAATAAATGTTCACAATTTTTACAGAGAGAACTCTCTAAGTATTTTATTGATGTTAATATGATCTACACAGGATTAACAGGATCCCAAAAACTGTTCTCTCACCATGCAAGTAAAGGCATATTCGGACTTGCCTCTTATTTTGGATTTCATTATAACTCTCCTTCCTTTCAATGGTGAGATGATGGAGCAGGGATGGGATTAGCCCCCTCCAGCTCCCCAGACCTGGGGAGCCACTTTACACCTCCTAGCCCCCTCCCTGGCAGCAGGGTCACGCTGCCCTGCTCTGTTGCCGAAGCAGTCGCTGTGCTGCTCGTATCTGCTCTCCTTCATTTTCCCTTTTGACCTGCCTTATTTTTAGCTGCTTCTCACAGCTCTCTGAGCTGCATATCTCTTCAGCTCTGATTGTAGCGGCTGAGGTAGCAATGGCAAGTGCAATTTCCAAGCTATGTTTTATGGACGATTTAGAATAAAAGCCCCTGCATTAGCCTGAGCAGGCTTCATAGTGTTCACAAAGTGACTGCTTATCATGCACACACGCTACACTCTGCCCTCTCTTCTCTCCCCTGCTTGTAGGACTGACACCATTAACTGGACTGGCCCAGAGCTGCTGTTTCCTATCCACACATCCTGAAAACAAACCTCTTCCTTAGTGTGCCTCCAGAGGAAAAAACCAATTGCTTTCTACTTCAGTATCCCTCACCAGTTATGGAGATGAAGGGTCCTCCTCTCCTGTCCAAACCAGTAGGTCATCCTCCATCCCACATGGGTACCACACACCAAAACTCTCTCTGCTGGGTCCTGTTGCTACCTGCTAGATTGTCCTTCTCCACAGTCAGGGCAATGTCTGTGACAAGCGTCCAGCCATTCCTCTGGAAGCCTGCGAGAAGGTCAATGGTGGGCTAAATCTAGCTCAGCTCTGTGACCAAGCAGCCTGCCAGGTAGAGTACCTCCAGCCGAGGGCATGAGCTCTGAATCATTGCTTATACCTCCGAGTATTTTCCGGCCTGTACCTCAGCCCTGCTTCCTGCCTCTCTCCATGGTGGAAGAATGAATAATCCCGACAAGCCACAGGATGTTAAAGGCAGGCTCTTGTTCCCTCCCAGGACTCATCCCATCTGTGCAGCTGCAGTCACCTTCCTCTCCATTAATCCCATGGAAGCGCTGCAAACTGCTGCTCCAGAGCCCCAGCACTGGTAAATCTCTCTCTCAGTCACAGCTGTTTATTCCCTGGTTGGAGCAGCTGGAATTTGCAGCTCTATAAAAGTCTCTGAGCACTACTGGGGCCCCCAGGCACCCTCATGAATAACACTACTCAGTATGGAAATGATCTGTCTGGGGAGGAGAGGAGGCAGAGCCCCTGGGCTGCCGTTGTTGTCTCTTGGCTGAGGGGAGCTCATCTGTCTGGTGTCTCAGCCTAAAGCCTGTTTCCTTCACAATGGTTTTGTATGCAAATGTTTCACCCGGCACACAGGGATGAAGGAGATCTTCTCCACAGCTTCCTGGCTTCTGTGCAAGCCTTGTCCTTTCCAGCTCACTGTATGCAAAGTCCCTGGGACCATGTACCCAGACATAGGGAGGTAAATCCATTCAGCAACAGCATCACTTACAGGAAATGGCAACTCCACCTCAGGGCGTTAGGGTCTTCCTGCCAACTGAGGCAACCCCGGGGAGAAGTCTCTATGCGACCCAGAAAGAACTGTCAATACCTCTATTAATGGTGTGCTGAGGCACAGGGAGCTCATGTGAGCACGCAGATGGAGGAAACTATACAGACTGCAGTCCTGACCCTGACTACCTACCTACAACTGTGCACAATCTTTTCATCTCTCTTTACCATCCACTGCCAGCCCTGTCTCTCTGTCCTGCTGTTCAGTGCACATACAGTACAACTTGTGTCATGCTGTTCTCAGTGACTCAGTAAGCAGATATCTGATAAATACACAAAAAAACTCTCATCTCCCCATGTTACCCGGAGCCTGGGGGAAAAGCTCTGGGAGAGCTTATTCCAGCCCACTCCTTCTGACGCCTCCTTGCCTGGCCAGCCAACGTGCTGGCCACCGCACCGAGCTGAGTTCAGCAACCACATATTCTCAAGTGGGTGAGCAGGGAAGGATTTAGCCAAGACCCTGTCAGAGATGAAGTCAGAGAAACAGTGAGGTCTGCACCTCATTAAGTAGAGTTAGGAAGTGTGACGGTGAGCTACAGGTTGCTGGACATTAATGTTCTGCAGAAGGAGAAGTCTTGAAAGCGAAGGGAGAGGGGAAAGAGAAGGGCTTTGTATTCAGCATTTGAAACAAACCACAGATAAATAGCAAGGCCAGCTCTATCCATGGGCTCTAAAGGATCTCTGTGCAATGCAGTCAGCTGGGAGACTTGCAGGCTTTGCTCTTTCTACTCAGGCTGGCACTAGCACAAGCCCACTCAAGGTCCTCAGCCACTCACATGTTTTTACAGCTTGGTCCCAAAGCAACGTAGCTGTTCCAGGAGACTTCCTCAGTAGCACTGCTGTGTTGATGTGACTTTGCTGCTCCTGTGTCAGAATGGTTTCTGCTTGCGCAGGGATCTCTGCCCGCTTCAGGGACTTGCCTCTAGGTCAGGCTGATGAACCTGTAAAGCAGCTGGCCCCAGGGCTCCTGTGGCCCATTTGCCACCCCTTCTGCATGCGTTGGCACCTGGAGCAACAGCTTCTGCCTCAGACACATTGTTCTGCGCAGAGGCACCGGGCACGCATCTTGGCACAGCGGCTGCTGGGTGTGCAAAAGGGCACCTACCAGCTGGCAAAGGGTTTGGGCCAGATGGTGGGCAGGATTAGAGACATTTGATTTCTCAGAATGCATCGCAAACCTAGATGATCTAATATCACTCCAGATGTGAAATGCCTTAATCCACAGGGAGGAGATGTTTTTTGGGGGAAGGGACAGTCCCTGCCAATTCCCCTCCTGGAGAAGAATTCTCTTGCCTTGTGGGGGGTAGTGGTCTGCGAGTGTGTTAAGGAAATTACAGCATATAGCTGGCTCACCACTCTTCACTGGCAAACCACACAGAGAGCCTTCCTGCACAGCAGCTCCCATACCCCTCCATGCAGTCATTCGGGCTATGAGTTTTAAAAAAACGCCTTTATTACAGAGATTATTATCGCAAGTAGGTTAAACCATCATTGACAATGCCAGCTACCCTGAGGAGAAAAAAATAGTGACTTGGAGACTGGTGATTTCAAGCAGCTGCCCATCTCCGCTCCCAACCCCATTCTGACTAATTCAGACCTCAGGCAGATGCCTCTTGGCTATGATCTGCAATGCACAAAAAAAAGCCTTATAAATAACCGCTATTGTTCCAAGATTGCCATCTCTGCCTCTCGCTCCTTCGTCCTCTCCCTGATATGTATTCTAAGGCCTCCGTTTGTGCTAAGGAGAAGCAGAGGAGGGCTGTGCACATCTTCCCTTTGTACTCTGCACTCCCTTTGCTTTTCTCCCAGCACACATAGCTTTGCTGCAGCAGAGACACAAAGCTGTGCTCCCCCTTGTTCCAAAGCACACCTTGTGTAAAAGGCAAGAGGGAACTCAGCTTTGTGTATCCTCACCCACCTTGCTCCTGTGTAAGAACAGCTACCTCTTAATTTGTGCATATTGGTTTCACATCTGGATTTGATTCATCACCGTGCTCCTGAACATTCCTAAGTGAAGAAGTATTTTACCATTCAGGAAAGCATGCTCCTGAGCAGGGTTTGTGAATAAGGACTGAGAGCCTCAGCGGATACAGCTGGAGCAGCTCAGCCGAGCTGCTCATCTGGACTCCCAGCACCCAGAGGTTTTGCATGCACCCCCGTGGACTGCCTGCATGTGCCCCTTAGCCCTCAGGAGCTTTGTATCCCCTTGCTAGGTTGTGCAGTGCCTTTGCAGGACAAAGGGTACCTCTGTGCGTGTGCGTAGTCCAAGGACTCGAAGCACCAGATCCAGAAGCTGGATGTCGAGAGAGACTGAATGCAAAAATCTGTTCCTGAGCAGGGTGACAGCCAAAAGTGTAACGTATGTAACCGATGTAACTCCATCTGATGCATGCCTTGAAATCCTGGCTGCCATCAGTCCTGCTCAGGCTGGTGGGCAGCAGCTGTGACTCCAGGGAGCTAGCGATGGGCCAGATGCATTCTCCTGCTCAAAGCAGCTTGCCTTCTTCTCTAAAGGGAGACCCTGGTTCATGGGATGCTTTGAAGACAGGCAACTTGAGAGCCAGCTGAGAGGAGAATTTGGTGTATTCACCCTCAGTGCCCCCTCCTAGATTATTTGAATGTGAGAGATTAAACTGAAGAAACACCCCCGGTTACAGATGGTTCTCTCTCTTAGATAATACACCCAGTCAGCTCCCCTTCCAAATTAACTTCATCCCTTCTGGCCTGAGGGGCTTAACACAGATGGAGACCCTAATTTCCTGCTTCCGCGCAGGCGGGCACCCACTGTGTGAAGACAGGCTGGTTTCTCTGTGTGTGAGCATGGCACCGGGAGGGCAAAGCAGTCTCTCCCAGCCTGGTTTGATGGGGAAACTTCAGTGCCAAGGGGTATTTTCCAAGAAGGAATTCTAGACAAGGGAAGCAGAGCATTCCCTGGAGCTGGTTGATGGTAGTTTTCACACTTACCAGCTGTTGGCACATGAAATTGTTTCACGCGATTAAGCAGTTAACAGCACCTTTAAGCCCTGTGTCAAATATTATTATGCAATGAAATAAAACCCTGAAGGAAGTAGTCTTGACACACACCTTGATTTACACCCTGCACTGTGAAGATAATTACATTTCAGTTTGATACATAAAAGGCAGCATAGGAAACTTGTGAAGGAGGTGCAGCTTTCTGTGGTACCTGCTAAGTCAGAAGTGTCTTGTTAATAATTGTTTCACAGGAATCCGACAAACATTGATACAAAGAGGGACTGAGCATCCCTATTCCCTGTGCCCAGAATAAGGGCACTGGGCTGTGTTGAGGCTTCATTCTACTTCTGACCTAGTCTATTGGAAGGAGAAGTATTGAGGTAGGTGGTCACTAGAGCTTATCTGTAGTCCATCTTTACCTTGCCTTAGTGCAGAAAGATTTTCCTTCTTTCTCAGTTATAAGGAAGGCACCTCATGGGGAAATCCCAGGAAGCACTGAGATTTAACCCTGTCTTATTGCCAAAAAGCTTATGCCATGAGTTCAAGACCAGCACTGATTTTTCCTTTTTTCCTTCTCTTGCTTGGAGGTTGGTGAGACGAATCCTTTCAGGGTGTTAAAATGGGCAGAAAAGCCAGAGGCAACCGAGAGTCTCAGTTCCCACCTCCTTTCCCAGTAGAGGCATTGTGGCCTGGAAGTGCAGCTCTGTGGTCTCTAAGCAGAGCGAGAAGTCAGGAGAGGAGAGTAGTTTGTTACGTGGACCATCACTGACTGAAGTGAGCAGGACATGGAGCACTTCATTTCTCTGTGGTTCATAGCCCTTCAGCCTTGGCAGCCCCTGCAATTCATCACTTAACGCAAAGGAATATGTATTAGAAATGACAGGCAGATTACACTCTGGGTAGAGGCAAACCTTCTTCATTTGGGTCTGGAATTAGTTTTAGGCTGCAGGGGACCTTGACAGTGATAAATAGTTGGTGTGGCGGCCACTGCTGCCTGCACTCACAACTCATTGAGTGGAGTGTGTATTTCATTAACATTGTTTTATTAACTTCCCAGTGATGAGGAGGCATCAGTCGTCAGGTTGCATTTTGACTAGAGAGAGCACAAGATAAGCCTGAGACACAGCTGAAGGTTCACAAGGTGGCTCTTCCGAGCTGTCTTCGCAGGCACACACCTAGGACAGCAAGACTGGGACTTGGGAGAGTCAGTTTGGAGGGGACATCAGTGCTGGGGGAGTGAGTGGGAAAGATAAAAACAAGAGAGTATTTGTCAGGAAGAGAAGCAGAGCCATAGCTGGACCTGCTGTGACGTTGTCACAGAGGCTGGGGCTGCACTAGCAGGTCTGTGGATGTTGCAAGTAAAGCCTGGGGTGTGGGCAAACTCAGGATGAGGACAGTGAGACTGACATAGCTGCTGACTGTGGCTGAGGAGAGCAGATTGAAAGCTAGGATTAACTGGACGTTGCAGCATTGAACTGAGTTCTGTCCCACTCTCACGTCTTTGCCTTTTTGCTTGTATGAGCATAGGCGAAATAAGCACTGTGATTAGAAAAAGAAGAGAAGAGAAAGAAATTAATTACTCATAAGAAACTTTTAAGATCATGGGTTAGACACTGCCTTCTTAAAAGTCTCCAAATCCCCACGAAAAGCCAGGTCCATGCAATGCACTTTACATACTGACAGAGTCTAATTCCGTCTGATAAAAGCAGAAGGAGAGATAAAAAAGCCTGAAGGCAAATAGGATTAATTGTGTGTCAGAGGTGCCTAATTAGAAAGAATGATGGACTGGAAGACAACACACAGGAGCCACGAGCCAGCCCAAGCTGCTCTTAACGGCTTCTTCTCTGCATCTAGGAGCATCAGCTATATGCAACATAAATGCTCTAGCATCAATGAGTGAGCTTTTTCTGGTCTGCCCCTTCACTCAGGGAGCTGGGAAGCCCTTCTCTAGTAACTCTCATGTGTCAGTATAACCCTGGGAAGATTTCATGCATCCACACACTTATTTACTCCATCTACCTATTCACTGAAGAATCGATATGTTAAGGAATTCTCATTCCTTCTTCCCTTTCCCTCTTCATTTCAGTGTCTGTCATTCCTAGCCTTTTCTGCTGCAAGTATTTTGAGCATCTGGAGTTTCTGAAGCAAATATTTCTGCTCACTCTCCACCGCAGGGGTCCCCTGAGTCCCTGGCCCTCTATGAGGACAAAGAGTTGGCTTTGTTAGACTTGCCCCGTCCTGGTAGGAAATCCAAGCCACTCAATGGAACTCATAGTCCACAGGCAGGCACTAGAGATGGGGAGAGGAGCCTTTGATCCTGGAATTCTCCTAGTGTGGATCAGGGCAGTGCTGCTGAAGGCCCTTGTTCTCTTGCTGGCCCCAGGACCCTACCTACACCAGTCCTGCCTGCCTGAGCAAAAAAGAGGAGTCCAGCTGACACAGTCAGCAGAGATATCAATAGCTGGCTGGACCAGAGATACCTCCTGGCAGTGTCCCATGGCTCATTTGGAGAGACGCTGCCCAGAGAGAGAATACGGGTTGCCATAGTAAATGGAAATAAATGTCCAGCAGTGTTGCACTGGACTTTTCCACAAAGGAGAGCGGCCTGAGGGGATCTGGTTATTACATGGAATGGGCAGGTTCCAGTCTCTTCTGCTTGAGGGCTCAGAGAGCGTGAGTGGGACTAATTTCATTTCACCTAATGCATGCAGTGAATCCTTTTCACCATGTAAAATCCATTGCAGTTTTCTCATTAATCCTCCAAAGTACAGACACTTACTCCAGGCCTAATCCTACTCTGCTATTGTGTTTCGCTACTGCAGCCTTCCCTCATCAGCTTAACAAATTCCCTCTATTTCAATAGAATATCCAAAGCTGAACATGCTGGGCATTAAACTGAAACCGTCTCCCAAGGGCTGCTACGCCTTCTTCAGCGGCAGCCTCATTTCCTGGCCTGGGCAGGGAAGAATCCTGAAAGCAGATGGGAGAGGTGGAGGTCATGAGCTGTGACATTAAAAAATTGCTTCTCTGAGCCTGCGTCAGGTGCGACAAAAAATGTATCATGTCTCAGGCAAATTAGAATTGATCGCAGCTTGGTTTGGGGTTGAGATTTCTTTTTTCCCTTTGTCTCTCATCTGAGGCTGCTTCTAACTCAGGTGGGGAAATATATCGAGAGTCCATGCTGGTGATAAGGCACTGAATCTAATTAAAGACTTTGTCAAAGGGGTTTGTTTCAGAGGCTCAGCTCCCACTGCCAACAGACCCCTTCGTCCATCAGTTTTAGGCAGGCCCTTTCTATGCATAGATACTGTGCCTCAAAGTAAGCGATGTGCTGTGGACCTCTTAAACCCCCAGCCACTGACCCTCAGCCCTTCTGTTCTCGTCAGATGAGGAACAACCTCAGCACAGAGCTGCTGCTGGGAGAGTTCCTCTGAGGACTTCTAACTTGGATGCCTGGTTTCTTTCTTCTGTGTTCATTTTACTTTCCTTTCCTGTTTCCACACAGAGGCAAGACTCCGAGTCCTTTCTTTACCTTGGCTATTGATTCAGGGTTAAGCTATTTCTTTCTCTCCGTGCATTAGTTTGTCACCGCTGAACTGAAGAATGCCTACCCTTCCATTTGCTTGGAGATTTTGAAGGAAGGGCTGAAAGATGTGTGTATTAATATTTTCGTCTCCAACTGCTTATGCTTTGTTCACTCATGTAATTTGAACAGCTATTTCCTTAATTGACACTATGAAATGATGGTGTTTTCTCCTAGTCCAGCCTCTGGCTCCCCCTCTCCAGTGTGGCACCTGTGAGTCACAGCAGGGAAGTGTTGCTTTAGCTTTTATGCGATTCCCCAATTGGGGTGGTTGTCATACAAAGGATTTCAAGCCAGGAAGAGCTAAAAATCTCCCTGACCTGGGTGTCTGTGAAGTTCTAGGCCAGGAAGAGCCTTCTCACACCTATTCACCTAAAGAGCAACTAAACAAATAACTACACAAACTGATTCAGCTGCATTGCCAACTATTCAGTTACTTATCAACAGCCATTCACAATTCACTGGGGACCTGAGGTGACCTACACAGCTCAGTTTTCCTGTCCTACCTGGCCCTGCTTTAGCTCTCAGCGTGTACCTAGCACCTAAATAAGTTTCAGAGACATATCTGGCCTTAGACCACTTGTCAGTATTACATGCTAATACCATTTGCTCTGTTTCCATTTATAAGACATGATTCCCATGTAAATGTTTAATTTGCTTCTGAAATTACTTTGATCTCTTCTGAATTTTTTATCTCTTTTTAGTGCGTTCTGGGATCATAATTCTGCTTTATATCCTGGTATCTTTTGGATAGGCCAAATGCCTGCATGCATTTGTTTTTCAGTCTGGCGTTTTCACCACGCAATTGCTACATGAGCACACTTCTGAGGGAAAGATTCACAGTGGAAATTAAGAACAAAAGACTAAATGCTCCTGTTGAGCTATGAGCTGTTGTGTTGTTTTGTTAATTTTTTAAGAGTATTTGGATGGAAATAGTCCCTTTTCTGGTTTAGTTTTTACAAATCTCCTCTGAGGAACCATAGCAGCCTTCTGGAATATGCACGAAAAACTTGTCTTTTTTAATAAAAGTGAGAAGAAAGAAACAAAATAAACCCAGAAATAGCTATATATTCCCTGAAATGAGCAGCATCACAGGCATCCTAGTAGAACTAAGTTGAGAATTATGGTGTCACATGCACAGAAATGGGGGAGAGGCTTTTAATCTCATTAGGCATGCTCCAAGGTCAATGCTGGGTAGAAAGTGGTGGTCTTACTCTACTCATACACAACCCCTGGTGTGATTTCTTTTTTGGAGTACAGCTCTATCAACACAGTGCTGGAGTGCTGAATTCATGCAGCAGGGGGAAATGGGCATCATTGGTATGGGGCTATAACCAAGAGAACAAACATAGGAGCAAGAGGGGTGGGAAGGAAGTGTGGGTGAAAGCTAGGCTTGGAGGAGATGAATACGGTGCAGAAGGGAGAATGCTTATTTTGCGTATCGCATGTGCCTGTGCTGTGAGAGAATAAGATCTTGTTTTCCATCTTTACCCTATTCTGATCTGTAAAGGGAGCTCACCCAGCCAAGAGGCTTGCACTACTGCTGGCTTCTGAAAAAAAAGAAAAAAACAAAACCTGTCCATAAAGGACCAGTCTGAAATTCCCAACGTGAGCCTGATAGTGCCTCACATTGCTATGCAGGATCCCCTGTGTTTTATTTTCCTGCATTAGTGAACCACCTCTGCTCCCCTACATTCAGGAGGTGATTTAACCTGCGCATAGTGATTACTTAGGGAAAGGCCAGCTGAGTGTCTAGTCTGCTCATTACACATGCACATGATCTTGATGTGTGCCGTGAATGGGTGCTGAATTTAAACGATCAGCCTCTGATCAGATGGCTTTGAGGCATTACTAAAACATAAAGCATGGGACAGGCCTAGGGAATCCTAAAAGCACAGGCTCGGGGTGATCAAACCTGTCTGTCCCTGTTACACTTCAATCCTGTCTTCCTGCAGATCTCTCAAAACAAAGTACAGCCAACAAGACAATCATGTCCTTAGACAGACAAAGAAGCCGCCGGTGCTATCTGCGAACAAAGCATTTGATGCTGATTGCAACATTTGAAGAGAAATCACTCTTCCCCAGCCCCAGCTCCAGTCCACCGGCTCTCATCACTGGCAGAGGAGGTTCGATGACAGCCCCCTCTTTTCCCTTTACCTTCCTCCCTGTCGTTGCAGCGAGTGAAATGTTTCCACTGTGTATTTGTCTGAGTTACAGAGTTATGGTTGTTATTAAGTTTGGATATTTTAATGAACTTCTCCACTTACAATATACAAGCGTGCATACACACATGACCCTTTTGCTTTAATTTAGTCCTCTCCTTCCCTGCACCACATCAAGTGACTTCTAATAAATGACCAAATAAATGCATTCAGATAGTGCTGTAATGGAGAAAAATTCAGTGTCTAATGAAGAGATTGTTCGTACCTCGAGACTGTAAAGATGAATGATGGTGACTACAGTTTGAAAACTCTTTTTAGTTTAAAATATTGCTCCTTGGTAAGGAAAAAAGAAAGCACAAAGCAAAAAAAAAACCCCAATCTTGTATAGTTTTTACCAGGAAGGAGCTGCATGCACACAGAACAGAACTGTCGCAGCCAAAATTGCTTCATATATCATAGACCAACACCAGGCAGATAATGGCAAACAAGTTCTGATCAGGGAGTGATTATTGCTCTGTGTTCCAAGCCCTGATGTGCAGAGAACTGACTACAGCTTGATTTTCTTTAACTGAACTGACCTTCTGAGGTTGAAATCAAGAATGTGATCATGCTGGCTGGTAAGATGGGGGGCCAACCTGAAGGAAAATTCATAAAACAGGTCAGTTCTTCCTCTCTCATGTCTACATTTTCTGTTTGAAATGGGATTGTCTCTTTCCACATCGTAGCTGTATGTGCTTGTGCTTAAAGGAAAAAAAAAAAAAGGCTTTTGTCTTCCTGACCCGTTATTGACAGATATCAAATTGTCTCAAAATCATCTTGCACCTGATGGAAATCTATGGTCAGATGAGTTATCAGATTTCAGACCCTGGCAGCAATAGGAAGTAGAGTGGAAGGAATTATGATGAGATCATTTAGTTTAGTATCAGTCTGCTCTCCCCCGGTTTATCTGGCATGATACTCAGGCACCCATCATCTCCCGTGCAGTCAGTTTGTATGTGTTTGTTTTGCCAATGCAGGAGATGTTCATGCAGAACAAAAGGCAGGCTGCTAGGAATGATTTGGGAGTGGAGGGGAATGCCAGGGGATGTTTTTGCAGGCAAGACACAAGGCCCGTTAGTACTGTGTCCACTGGCCGTGAACGTGTAAGGAGTGCTTGTCCTTCTGCCGAGTCTTACTCAGCCACATAGGTCCTTTGGAGAGGGTATAAACCTCAGCAGACACCAGTGGACATCTGCTTGATGCCATCTGCTCTGTTATACCCCTCTGGTCGTTAGATCGGTTTCCCTGGGCTCTTCTTCCTGCTCTTTGATTTTATTTTGCTCTTACTGTACTGCTGGTGCTTACAAACACATTCACGCTTTTCAGACTCACAAAAGACAGCAGGATCAAGTGCTTTGGCCCTGGAGGTTTAGGCTGGAACAGGGGAGATGCAAAGGCAGGTCCTGAAGGGAGGCCCCGTTCCATGCCGCTTTGATGTGACCACATGGGATCATCAATCAGCACACTTGGCCAGACTGAAAACTCTTCCCTTCTCCCAACGTTTCGTCTAGTTAGGCCATATGAGTTTCAGAACAGGGACACTTCCTACCTTGTACAGCACCCAGTCAGACAGGATCTGCAGAGACCGTCACAGTACAAACAATGATCAAATGCAACAACTAAATTCTGTCCGCTAACAACAGAGCTGTGGGCACACTTCTCTTCCTCTCCACTCCCTGAGCCCAATCAAATGGGTCAATCTGTTCAGTGCCAGGCTAGATTTGCAGCTAATACAAGGTTATAATGGCAACTTTGTACCTTAAGGCCAATTTTTTTTTTTTTTTTTTTTCATGACACAGGCGTAGCCTCAGAAAGGATAGTAAGTTGGATGAAGCCCAGGCTTAATCAAATTCAGCAGTTCCTATGTGCCTATTATTAACATTTCACTACTGCAGAGCAAGCTCCCAGCTGAGAAAGGCATCCAGTGGTTAAAGCAACATTGTCGGGGCACAGCTCCACAGAACGAGACACGAGCACATTACAAGTACCAGGAGGTCTCCAGAGCAGGAGTAGTCAGTGAAGAGGGAAGCTCAGATTTCATTCCTGTCTAGAAGTTCGCACGCTGTGTGGCATGTCTTATACATCAGCCTGCATCTTATGAAGAAAGCTAAGGCTGACTGCATCTTCCTTCAGTGTAAATGTAAATCTAGAGTAATTCATGGGATCATAGGATCATAGGATGGTTAGGGTTGGAAGGGACCTTCAAAGGTCATCTAGTCCAACCCCCCTGGCAAGGAGCAGGGACATCCCCAACTAGATCAGGTTGCTCAGAGCCTCATCCAGCCTGGCCTTGAATGTTTCCAGAGATGGGGCCTCCACCACCTTTCTGGGCAACCTGTTCCAGTGTTCTATAACTCGCATCGTAAAAAATTTTTTCCTAATTTCTAATCTAAATCTACCCCCCTCTATCTTAAAACCATTATCCCTCGTCCTATCGCAACAGGCCCTACTAAACAGCCTCTCCCCATCTTTCTTGTAGGCCCCCTTGAGGTGCTGGAAGACCGCTATGAGGTCTCCCTGGAGCCTCCTCTTCTGCAGGCTGAACAGCCCCAGCTCTCTCAGCCTGTCCTCATAAGAGAGGTGCTCCAGCCCTTTTATCATCTTCGTGGCCCTCCTCTGGACCTTCTCCAACTGGTCCATGTCCTTGTGTCCTTCCCTAGAAGCCGATAAGCAGGAGCAAAGAGGGAGTTAGATCCAGCGTATTCAGTGCAAGTGGCATTGAAATGGAGTGCTGGGCTTCAGCTGGACTGTGTGCTCTGATTCGGTACTTCTGCAGGGGCTGGAGGGGAGAGAGTGTCTCAGCCTGTGTGAGGTGAGGTCAAACTATGCAGCCTTACCGCCTGGCAGAGGGGAAGGTGGCTGTGAGCGCTGGGCCAGGCTGAGCTGTGGGCTGTGGCAGGAGGGAAGCTGCCTGAATCTGCCCTTTCCTCTGCCCATCCTGATATCGACAGAACTTCAGCCTCTGGTGTGAGTCTGCCAGTCAATACTTCAAGGGAAGAAATCAAGTTGACCAGGATTTTTCAAAGGTTCAGGGGTCCATGGCATGTCACTGCATTGAGCTGAGCAGTTGCCCAAGAGGAGTCCTGAGAGAGTTCAAAGTAGCAAGCAAATAATATAACAAGAAAAGTCATGCATAGACAAATCCCCAGCCACTAAGACAAAAACAAGTCGAATTTTCACCTTTCATGACTAAACAGCACATTAAAATTAATTGAATGAGCCCCAACCTGAATCCTTGCTTCCCTCAAAGATGCTTTTGCGTCATTAATCCAAACTTGCACTGAGTATACTCATCGAAGCACAATGAGACATACAAGACCCAGGATCTGCCACAGTGTGTTATTTAGTTTGTAATATGCAATTGTGGGAATGATTATAATATCACCAACTGGATTTCATCTGCCCCTGCACATTCAAATATGCAAGCAGAAATGAACAGTGACAGGAAAATGTTCTTGTTTGCACACAAATACTTTAATAACTAGCAATTTTAGAAAGAAAAAAGTAGGAGAAAAAAGTTGAAGGACAAAGAACTCACATGAAATTCTACAGTGAAGTTAACTCTTAAAAACAATATCATTACGGCTTTCAAAGTTCCCTGGAAAGAGGTAAAAGCAACCAAAAGGGTTAATTCTCCCCCTAAATCTCTCATCCAGCAACCAATACTTTGCATGCCTTTTAAGGCAGCCAGGAAATTATATTAATTTCTGTAATGTGTGCAATCCATAAGTTCTTTTTTTAATTATGATGATCAAAATATTGCTTAAAATTAAAGGCAGCTGCATTTGTTTCTGATGGATATCATAATTGCAATTGTAAATTGGGAAATGTAATGTTTCCTGGTGCTGCTTTGAGTAATGGTTCTGAAATCATTATAGATAGGTAGATATAAATAAACCAAGAGATCTGTCAAAATAGAGCAAAAGCAAGCTAAAAGGGTAATTAGCAGAGTGAATAGGAACAGAAGAAGCCAATGCTCAAAAATTATGTCTAAAACTTCTGTGGAGTTCCATGACTATATTAATAGCATTTTTAAGAAAAAAAAATAAAATCACTTTCCAAAAAGGGAGGAAAAAAACCCCAAAGAGAAAAAAAAATAATTTGAACTCTGTATTTACTATGAAGTTTCTTTGCTGTCTTTTATACCTTGCACAGAAATAAATTCCTCTCCATGAGATACTCAAATGTGAATGCCACAGATAACAGAGTCCTGTTACTTTTGGTTTGTGCTACCCTTGGGCTTGACTTGGAGCACTGCCTACACTTCATGCTGGCTGCCCTGCTTTTCCCTGGGAATCAGCAGGTGAAAAGTGAGTGGTCCTAGAGCTCTGTCATTGCTGGTGATGAAAAGGCAGGTCAGGTCTTTCAAACTAGCAAAGAGGATGATCTGCTGCCTCTTTTCACTTGCTGCTCCTGAAGAGGCAATGTGAAGCAGAGCTTGGGCTCCTTGCCCCAGGCCTATGCCTAATCCCGGAGGCTGTTACCCTCTGAGAGAGGTATGGAGTGGTTTTAAGCCCAGGAAGCATTTCTGTTCCATACAGCTACAGAAGAGCTGAATGTATTCAGGAAAGCCCAGCAAGATACTGTTGGGCTCTTTTTGTGTCATTGAATGCTCTTCTAGAAATTAATGAGCTAATTCTGATTGGGTGTAAATCCAGAGGAATAGACTATACATCTGTTTAATCCATGAGGTAAAAAACAAACAGAACAGAAACAGTTGTAGAAAGTGTGGCTTGTATTTGCCCTGGCCAACACCCATCTATTTAGACTGTAGAGGAAAGGGAGGAAGCTTAATCATAAAGTCTTGGGCTTTTTTTTTTTTAAGAGAAAAGAAAAATAAAGGTTTCCTGGTACTGAGGTCCTGACAACTGTAAAATGGCCAGCTTAATAGTGGCATTTATCAGTAGAGTCTGAGATATAACAAGCAATCACACTCCAGCTGCTTTTTCATCAATAAGAAGGGATGAAATATTAGTAACGATTCTGTAGGTTTTAGAAGGTGAACACTGAAAAAGAGCAGTTGCAAATTGGAGACCTCAGCCTGGATTTCCTGGTCTGCTAAACTCACTTGTTCGACAGCTCCAGGTGGTGTTGCCACGTAACTACATCACAAGATCCATACTGGAACTTGCGGACTGAACTGATGACTCACTGAGTAGATAAACAGATGGAAACGGGAAAGCCATCAACAGCTGTACAAGCCCCTGGAATATCCCCAGATGGAAAGAAGCTATCACTCGACCAGCTGACCACAGGGCTGGAATGTTTCCTAGAACAGGCAGAATGAGCAGAATGCAAGAGATCAAAAACTGTTTTGAATATACTTGCCGGAGGTAAAATTAGAGACATAGGAAATGGCAAAAAACTGTGGAGCTCTGATGCTCTGGGACAGACCAAACTTGGCTTTTATTGTTGTGCCCACAAAATTTGCAAACACAAGTAGAGCTGAAATCATTTAACATCTGCTGAAGAAATACATGTTCTTGCATGTGTAAGAAGACACTTTGACCTTAATTGGAGCAAAACCAAGCACCAGAATTTGACTAGCCAGGCAAAATTCAAAAAAAAAAAAAAAAAAAAAAGCCAGACCATCCCTTAAAGTGGATTGCTAAGAAACACTTTCCTTCTACCAGGGGCAGGGATAGAATCTTACAGACTTCTCAGGGTTCATTAGAGAAATGAGGATCATTATTTTCCTTCTTCAGCTCATAGAATCACTTCCTGAAAGGATCTTTTGGCAGCCAGAAACAAACTTAACAAGGACACTGACTGATTGAAGAGCCTTTGTGGATTCTATAAACAGTATTGATTTTCACATTCATAAAGAAATGAATTAGATGCCAATTGTATATGAACGGAGCTGTTGTCTCTTGTATGCAGTGTGTCTCACTACCTGTGTGAACAGAGGAACACTGGGTGCCTTCCAGGGTGAAAAATATTGAGGGAGGAGGGAGTACAGCTGTGGGATTAATGAGGTTGTCTCCAGTTTAGTCTTCTGTTGTCAGCAAGCGCCTTAGGGAAGGCCATTTCTCAACTAATCAGGCTGCTGTATAAAACCACAGGAAAAAAGATTGGAACCCTAGGATCAACATAGTGTTGATGTACATGGTTACAGACTAACCTCAGACCTTCTAGCTACCAGAAGAGAGAGAAAATGGTGAATACCAAGTAAATAATGTGAAACTGAACTCCATCTGCTCTGTGTGAGTGACTTTTCACTCACACAAATACAACTGCATATTTTTTCTCATGCTTGACAAATGACAAAATAGACATGCGGGCATCGAGGATCACTATCACCTCCATGCCAGTCACAATGATCTTTCCCTTCCAGAGCTTCAAAACCACTGTTCAGGACCGTAGTCCACCTCTGGGAGGTGGAGGGATGCAGAGGTCCCTGGGAATGGACAGGATACCAGTGCTGTGTCCCCTCCTGTGCTGGCCATACTTGACAAGGGCAGACCTGAAAGTCATGACAAATGACATGACCCCATGTCATAAAGCTCTATCTCCTACTCTACTCTTCATCATCACCATCACGGAGAAGCTCAGACACTGAAGCTGGGGCTAGTTTAATCTTCTGCAGGCCTATAATGACTCTGAACCCTCTGTCTAACATCACTCAGCATGACTGCTTAATTACAGTAATTAGGGAGCATGGTAGAAACCTGCGCAGTGTGGAGGAGGCACTGTGCTCAGGAAATGGATTCTCTGTCAGTCGGGTCTATTAGGAGGTCAGCCTGCCTGTCACTTCCATCTCCTGTGGCAGCCTATGCTCAAGTCTGGGAGGCCTGTCTGAAACATGCTGGGCTGGACCCCGTATTCTAGGCAGGGGACATGCAGCTTCTCATCTTTCTTCCTTCTCTCCCAGTCCCAGGACTGCTTTTACACTCCAAGATCAGGCCTGGTGAAAGACCATTCCTGTCTACTCTTTAAAAGAAGACAAGAACAGTGCTTGTTAGAGAGGTGTCTGTGGGAGAGATGGTGGCAGCAAGGGCTCCTCTCTTACTGTCATCCGCCATGAGAATGGAAGTGTTCATCGTAGCTTTGCCACTGAGTCACAGGCAGTCTAGGTAGACTCTACAGCTGGCTTAGTCCTCTGCTCCAAGAAAAGGCATATGGAGAACTGACACGGAGGACTTACCACTGGGATACCGTTGCCCTCACCCCAAATGCATAAGCCAGGATGACCTTTCCAGTCCATGGAATGTTAACAGAGTGATTAGAGCTTGCTCTCAAAATACGTGTGCTGTCTTTCAGCATCTCGCTCCTGACTACGTCCAGCCACCTAACCAGGTTGCCTTAGGTCAGGCAGTGAAAATCCTCTCTGTCCTGTGCTATGAGTGGCTTCCACAGGCTCACAGCAACTCCGTACCAGCCTTGAAGCCAGATCTCCTGAGTGCTGATACAAACCTTTCCCCACACCACCAAACATGTTCTTTTCAGACCTGACCCACCCTGACACGTAGCCGCCTGGCAGCAAGCCCTGCTGCTCTCACTCTGCTAGTCACACCTGATCTTCCCTGAACTGTAACAAAACTTGTTTCACACTGGGCTTGCACCAGGGGTGTTGACCCCTTTCCAGTCCTCCTGCAGTTCAGAAACACCTTCCCTGGCTGGCGTGATACCCCAGTATGAGTGCACGCGACTTTTTTCACACTCCAATAGGCGATGCTGAGCATGGCTGAGGGACACAGATTAGAACATGCCCCCAGCCAGGATGGAAATAATCCTGGCCCCACACCACTGCACCGAGGTAGAACTCTGGCTCTGAGTTAATGAACCATAAATTCCAGCTTAATGAGTTTTATACTGAGGAGAATAATTAATGTAATTAGTACTGATATGAAAATGATGGTACTCGAGCCTGGATTACAAGGGGGAGGGGAGGATCTGGAGGTGGGAGGAAGCTTGGAGAAAGCTCATTCAGTCTATGGTGCTGTTCACCCAGAGGAACAGGGCTGGATGCATTTTTGGCAGGCTTTAAAACCTCACCTCCCATCCGCCATAAAGGGAAAGAAAATAGAGCATGACAGTATAGCAAAAAAGAGATCAGCCATCCCTGTTTGCAGCAGAGATGTGAAATCTTTAATGCAGCTCTTTCTGTGCCATCCTTTAATTTGCAGCTCCCCCACTCCGCTACATACTTGTGGTATATCGTCTGCCCTCCACGGTGCCTATTTTTTGCTTCTACACGAAAGCTCTTTATAAAGGTGACTAGCTCCAAGGATGAAACAACAGCTCTTTAGCTATATAACTGTATTGATATGTTTTATGTATTTAGAGCAGTCCAAGAGGCAGTCACATCAATATTTTAGTTTTATGTATATAGATTGATACATACATTTCTCTATACACATAAAGTGACTCAACAGGGGTCTCTGAGTGAGACACTGATTATGGTACATTCAGCACTGGAGAAAGAGACCTCAAAACTAATCTTAAATGCTGTCCCTGCTTGCACATCTGATAGCGGTGAGGAGATTAAAAAAAAAGCAGGAATGGATGTGCTCCACAGCACCTCTTTTTGAGAGGGCATCTTTTCCACCTTTTCTGTGCAAAGTGTCTCTGATACTAGCCTGGGCGTTTGTGTGCCTTTTCGACTCAGACAAGCAAAGCTCTGCCTGGGCACTGGTGGGAGCCTGCGAGCAAATGGCACCTGTGTTATAAACTGCCATGCAGGAGGTGAATCCAGATTCTTTTCCCCTGTTCAGAAAGTAAATGCAGTCCTAAGGGGAGATGCCAGGTTCCAGAAATACAGGATAAACTTGTCTGGTTTTGTGCAAAGAAAGGATATCATTGCCAGCAGTCTGCTTTCACCGTCCTGCGCTGGTGCTTGGGTCTGCACGCTATCCTGGCCCACATTTCCCTGAGGATAAGTTGTGGCTCTCCTTGAACCATTCTGAGAAACCACCAAGAGAATCTCCGGAGTTCTCAGCGCCATGTGCCATTGCTTATCTCATACAATCCAATAAATACCTACCTGGTAATGACCAGCTTTGGCTGCTGCTCACACAGGCTGTATTCAACCCACTGACTGCAAGACAAAGACTCTTTTAGCTCTCCCTGACCCCTCACGCAGCCCTCTGCCATTTACTAGCCCAGATCTGTGGCTAAATTGTTCCAAAGGGTCTTTATCCAGATGCAGAGGCTCTAGCCGTGTGCAGTGGAGCTTTTTTATTAAAAAATATCCTGGGGATTTTTCATTCTCAGAGTTAGTGGCTTGTGCTAAAAATTCTCTAATGGTATATTGATCAAATCTATCTGATGGGGCACCTCCTAGCTAAGTGTGAGCTTCGTGTTCAGCTAGACTGGACTGACGCCCGGTCCCCTGTAAGCGCGCACGTGCTTGCACGCGCACACGTCGATCTGCCAGTCTGTCTGTAGCTCCTCCGCCTGCCACAGGATGGTGAAATGCTCATCAGGGCACGCAGGCACCATGGCAGAGTTCTGCCCATTCAGCAAGGCAAACTTAGCCACAGGGGCAGGATTGCCAGGCTGTTACGTAACACTCTGTGCAGCTTGTGTGCCCTCCTCTTGAAGTGAGCAGTGTCTGGAAGGGGAAACAGCAGGAGTCCGACTGGGAACCCCTGATCCTGCTGCCTCTTGGGCTGCTGAGGCTGAGCAGGTATGCAGTCGGGCTGGGGCTGTGCCACCAGCACCATGGTCACCTGTCCATGGGACATTGCCTGCAGTCTTGGGGCTGCAGAGGAAATCCCCCCAGACAGGAGCACTTTCTCCTCCTCACCCCATGCCCTCTCATGGGACTGCTTGCTTCACTCTTTTTTAACTAGAGGACTCCCTTTAAATATGGATTTTTATTCTGTTGCCTGTTTCTTGTAAGAATCCAGCTGTTGCTAATCCCAGATTAACCAGGGAGCGCTTCCTGTCAGCTGGTGCGGTGCCCGGTCTTGCCCCCGACCTAGGCACATTTGATCGCCATGTGCTGCTGTTGGGGAAATATCCGGGACACCAATGCTTGCCTGCTCGCTGCACCATGATTCATGGGCACTAGCGGAGCGTGTAATTAAGCAGGGCCAGAGATGGAGTAGTCTCCTTCCCCCTGCGTTATGGATGGGGCAGGGGAGGGGTCACCAGGCTCCCCATCCCATCTCTGACAGCTCCCACGCAGCACACCAGAGTGCAGCGGGGGCTGTTGAGCAGTCCCTTGCAGCAGAAGCAGGAGCAATGGATTTTTTGTCTTAAAACATTCAGTGTATACCTATATATGGAACCAGAAGTGCTGCTTGCAGCAGAAGGAAATCAGGGTACTTGCAAGAGAAGTGGGCTAGAGAGGAGGGGGCCCTGGGTGTCACTTCACCTAGACCTTCCCCAAATAGCTGCTGGCCCAGAGGACTGGCTGTTTGTGGCTCTGAATCTATTCCACCCACTTGCACGTGCAAGCTGGGAGGAGGCTTCCCAAAAAGGTAACAGGTCAAGTGGATCAACTGAAAGCCACATCTCTCACAGAGCACTTGGGCATCGTAATTATGTTTATATTTCTCCGAGGACAGAGCTATAGTAGTAATGTGCACCAGGCATTGCCTTGCAGGTCACCTGAACACTACTCCTCTGTTCACCCTTAAGTCCCGTGTCCCCGCCAGTGCAGCAGACAGTGAAGGATGCGACATGAAAGGCAGGTTAATTTAGTCCTGAGAAGCTGTGGATGCCCCGTCCCTGCAAGTGTTCAAGGCCAGGCTGGATGGGGCTCTGAGCGACCTGGTCTAGTGGAAGGTGTCCTGGCCCAGGGCAGGGGGGTTGGAACTCAATGATCTTTAAGGTCCCTTCCAACCCAAACTATTCCATGATTCTATGATGCTATAGAGCCTTCTTTGCAAAAGGCAGAACTCAATCAGTAACTCCTGGGGCCCAGTGCGAAGGCAGGAATGCACGTGCATGCGTGTACATTTTGGGGTGTGAATGTGCAATGATGGATGTAGCGAACAACTCAGGAAGAAGTCAGCACTGAGAGAAAGAAAGAGATTAAGCACCTCACACAAATTTCACAGCTATGACAGAAGTTGTTACAACTCTTCAGTTCACTTTTATTTAAGTTCTGTGATCAGTCTTTTCCATCTGCAAGAGCTCTTGTGTCAGTGCCATCAACATATGGAACAGAAATTATGACATTTCACCCCAGTAACAGGAAGAATGGCTTCATGTCTCACACCAATAAGACAAAGAAATAAAACACCAGTTTCTCCCACATACTGCTAGCCCACTGGATGCATGATCACACTGCATCAGTTTCCTGTTCAACTTGTTCAGCAGTCTACCCCCAACAATGTTACTGGATGGCTCTCTTCCCGCAAAAGGGATCTTTTAAAATCAATTTGCACCATGGTGGGGGGGGAACACTTCTCATTAGCATTGCTGCAGCAGGATTTCTGTGCCTGCACGGTCACCGCAGACATGGGCAGCCTTGTCTTGGAGCAAAGCCAGTGTGACAACAGGTGCGGCAAACTTTGGAAATAGCCATTAAGCAAACGTTGTGCAACTGTGCTGAAACAGAGGGAGGAATAAGAGCCCTGAGTCAGAACCATTTCTAAATGCAGCTTTGTGAAACCGAAACAATGTACTCCAACCCCACTATCTCTTTCTTCAGGGTTTTTCTTCAGGGGTTTCCCCTCTTTTGCTAGGGTATAAATGAATTTGGTCATGTGTGGAACCTCTCTTTTGCCTTTTTTTTTTTTTTTGAGACCAACCCAGTTCTTAAGGAAAAGAGAGAATGTTAAGAGGCAAAGAGAACAAAAACATTCCCAAGCTTAATATATGTGCTGGCGTAAGTCAAACTGCTGCATTGAATTTAGGCTTTTCTTGCCTTTTCCTTTTCTAAGGAGGATTGAAAACCTTTTGCTTTGCTGAAAAGTGCAGTAAAACCTTTTGTGGCAGTCTTCTGTGGGCAGCTCAAATTCAAAGCTGCACAAGGCAACTGGAGTGTCTCTGTTATGCTGCAGTCTGTATCTCTGCCTTCCCCTTCCTCATCAAAGCATCACCCCTCCAGCCACCGGCAGCAGAGAAAACCACCTCCAACATGTTCTCTGCCCCCTCTGGCAAAAAACCCCATTTTGTTTAACTTGTTTCCTTATGTAGCTGCAGACCTGACCACATTCAGCTTCTTATTTAAATTTAGATCTGTCTGAAACTGCCTCAGGTGAAGGCTCCCAGTCAAATCTACTTTCATTGCCATTGTGCAGGCAGCACCCTGCTACTACAGGCATGCAAATAGGGAAGCGTGTAATGGACTTTTGCTTGCTTTTTCTCCATGGTCAGTGGTGCTGGGTTGATTCCAGGATGTCAGAGACCCCTGGGTTTTCCACCACCTCGTCACCTTTCCAAACAGAGTGACCAAAGGCAGGTTTGGTAGACTCCAAAGCATGATTCCCTTGCTGGGGTGAATGTGTTGGCTGTTGCTTCAGTTCAGAGCACACCCAATTTCCAGCTCTGTGGTAACCAGAAAGTACCCCAAGGCATGCTGAGAAGAAAAGAGAGAGAAATACATTATCTGAATCAAGACATGTAGCACTTGAGTCCTTTGGTGTAAGGAAATGACTGGCTGAATTCTCTGGAGACTGGCAGAGGAAATGTGAATCCAAATGACTCCAAAAAGGGTTCCATCAGTCAAGAGTAAAAGGATGGTATTGGAAAAGTTGTGTTTAATGCTTTAAGGCTGTGTCTGTATAGTTTTCTGATCCTCTGGGAATGAGAGCGCTCCATGCACTAGCACATATGAAAGCTGCTATGCCTGTTAGAGGTACTGGCCCTTTCAGCTTGGCCAAGAAATGCATCCGTGCTCTTTCATCCACACCTCAGTCAGCCAAGCAGAGCCAGGTCACCTAGCTGATGCAACAACCTGTCAATCTAGTGGGAAACCACCTCCCAGCAGGAAAACAGCTCCCTACATCTTGCAGTGATTTCCCACCACAGAGAAGAAATCTTGTCCTTGTGACCAGCTACCATGCTGCCTCCACAAAGCACAAAGTGGCAACGTGCACTGGGGAAGCAGGGGAAGAGGGGTGGGAAGAGTTGGTTCTCCAAGGGTGTGTTGTATGCCATGCAAGGGCCCAAGGGGATCCATGCGTGTGGCGTCATCCTCACACAGTGCTATAGTGCCTAACTAACTGAAGTATAAATGTCTCTCTTCTATACAGATCTGTTTATTAGCCTGCAGGGAATCCACGAGGTAGTGTGAACACAGATGTGCTTCTCTGTGGAGGAAGAGGGACAAGCAGGGTGAATCTTCAGGCTGCTGTAGGTGATGGGAACACAGAAAGTGCATAGAACGTCTATAGCTGTTTCGACTCAGATATACAAAAATTAAATGGTGCCTCAGTCCATGTGGCATGGCAGGAGCTGGGCTGGTAGCATCCAATATGGTGTTCATACCTCCTGTTATGGACAGGCTTTCATCTTGATGGTAGTTTCACTTCTCATTTGTACAAGTCACACTGAAATGTTTTTTTGGTGTCTGGACAGCAGGATAATGGTGTGGTCCCCATCTCTCCCTCCCACATGCTCTTTGTTCAAACATTCTTGTGGTTTCCAGAGTGATGTTAAGTGTGCAATGTCTAGAGAATGCCAAATACCCAACCCGAGACAAAGGAAAGTAAATGCCCATTCACCAAGAAGACATGTCCCCTTGTTCACAACTGTCCCAGCCGTCATCTCTTCTATGCCATACCTGGGTGAAACAACTGAAAGTTATCCTTGAAACCAAGCTCTTATACAGGAATTCATTCCTTTTTCTCCTCTTCCTTTTCTTTGCTTTTATATGCATTGAAGTGTATATCTATTTTTCCTCTAGTACAAGTGAACACAAATGTGATGTGGAGATAAATTCCCTTCTCTAAAACACTTTGTGGTCACAGGAATGTACACATTTGGATTTATACACCCACACACATTCCAATATCAAAAAATGTGTAGTCCCAAAACTAAGATGCTTTTAAAAAAGTTAAAAGGCCAGATACTGCTGTTGGCTTTTATCCTTCATTAAGAGCAAGAAGATTACCTGAAATCATTATTTATTCTCTATATTCTGCCTGAGTTCATTTTAAAATTCCAATCAACAGATGCAAGGAAGAGAGAGGGAAAAGCTAGTGGGGGGTCACATTATGCTTTGAGAAGGAAAATTAAAGATAATGTTTTCCTTTCTAATTTTTTTTCCCCTTTGGGCTTCATGTTATAAGACGATTATTTAAAGGATGCTTTCTCCAAATGTGTTGGCTTCAAAATATGTCCCCATGTTGTCTGGATTTAAAATAGTCAATCCAAGAGATTGGGAGTGGGAGCAGGAGGGAAGAAGGACAGAAAAAAAAAAAAAACCTAAACCAAGCCCCTTTCTCTATTCTTGGGTTGGTTTTGAGCATCTTTAATTATAAGCATCTTATTATTTGGTTCAGCAACCTTGGCTATTTAGCTCTTCCCAACAGGGATTTCCTGTCCCCACTGCCAAGGGAGAAACAAATTTCTCCAAAGGAGGGAGAGGAAAAAGAAAAGCTACAGCCTCAGATTTGAGCACTGGCTGTGCTGCAGAACTTCACACAAGCT
Organism: Chlamydotis macqueenii; assembly: GCF_036417535.1. Classification (NCBI taxonomy): domain Eukaryota; kingdom Metazoa; phylum Chordata; class Aves; order Otidiformes; family Otididae; genus Chlamydotis; species Chlamydotis macqueenii. Next base: position 4,812,482 of record NC_141579.1, on the reverse strand, counting down.
GGAACAAGCGCTGTGAAGAATCCACACCCGGCTACTCTGGTGCAAACAGTGTAGAGATTGACACAAGGGAACCTACGGACATTTAATCAGGTTGGGCACATCCCATCCAACACAGGGCAGCTGTTACCCACAGACACATGCACACACATAGCCAGCTAGATACAGGAGGGTCAGGATGAGAGAAGAAAGATGCAAGTACTGAATGAGATGTGGGCGAAGGCAGAGTGTTCCCTTGAGCATTAGCAAGCCAGGCAGATACTTAACCTAATCATGTCAATTACAATTGCACCAAAATTTAAAAATCAATAAATAAAATAAGCAATGGCAAAAGGGGGATCTAAGAGGCCTGGGTTGTTGAGAAACAGGGTCAGGAGAAGTGAAAAACATTAGCTTCTTCATTTTGCTGTGTTGACACTTTAAACATACTGTTCCTTAGGACAGATGTAAGGAGCCCGGGAACCGGGAGGTGGACAGCAGAAGGAGATGTCAGAATGATGAGGATAAAGATCTTGCGGGAGATCTGACAAGGGGGTATAGACATGAGGGATCTTCTCCAGATATCGATCTTCATGTGAGTAACAGCGGGTCAGGTAATCACTCGCATTCGATATCTCTGTGTGACACTTTCCAAAGTTCTGTAAGTAGAGACAAAAGTCAATGGGTAAAAACTCTGGGATCACTGGCCATAAAACATACAACTCTTCAGTTCCTTGCTGAGACACACATATAACAAGTAAGATGGAAAATCAAACAGTTCTGCTTACTGCTTCAGGAAAATAGTCAAGTGATAAATCCTCACATCTCAAAATTTTTGTCTCATTTCCTAAAACATCCATATTGCCAATGAATTTGTATAGATTTGGCACGGTTTGCCCCTTGTCTGTAAATGCTTTACCTCTCTGGATAAAACAAGCAGTTGGCCAAGAAAGGACAGTTTATTTTCAATCTTCCTAACTCTTCCACACCTGAATTTTCAAAAAGCAGTGCTAGTATGTATCATTAATCTAATCCAGGCTCATGCTTTTTGTTCTTAAAGGGCACATGTGTCTGACCAGGGACTTTGGAGGCAAAGTAGCTCATTGTGTCTAATGTTTACCTAGTAGATAGGAGTGCATGTGCTAAGCTTTACCTGTGTGAGCAGCTCCACTGAAAGCCTTGGGGCCTGTTTTGTAAGTCAAATCAACTACAGAGAATATAAAGCACTTGCAAGATCGAGACCGCTCTGTGGTCCCACGATCTTTCCTCTGATGGAGTGTATCTGTATGGATGCTTTGCAAAATCTGATTCTTCCCTTTTAAATGCCAAATGAAATGAAAGCGCCTTGGAGTTCAAAGTGCTTTGATTTCTATTGAGATAATTTTGCAGAGGTGTGGCAAGCAATACTGAAGAAACGCTGCTTGTTCAAGTGCAAAAAACCAGAGACCCTTCTTCTCCCACAAAGCTCCATGCAAACAGCATCAACCGGAAGGCAGAGGCCTCCCTGCCTCTCCTGGGTGCCTGCGGAGGAGGCCGGTGTCACCTCGGAGGAGCGCAGAGGTCTTTAAAATCAGCCCACGTTCGTGGGCTCTCACCAAGGGCTAATCTCTTCTCAAAGAGAGAGCAAACACACTGGCAATCACCTTTTATGCCTGTGGTTTGAACTGGGGCTGGATGAAGCAAGTAACTTGCCCTTGAGTCCTTCCTTGTTCTCTTTCAAAATACCAGAGACAGTCAGTTTAGTAGAAAGGACAAGGATTTGACCCTCAGGAGAAAATGCCTGAAGGAACAGAACAATCTGCTCTACTCATCTGCTGCCAGTTCCTGGATAAATATTTCACCAGGACACTTAAAAAAATCATATAGAAAACAAAGTGTTGACAATAATTTATTGATGGTTTAGACTGCTAGAAGAGGCAACAAGCAAGTTGGAGGGCTGCACAGTCTTAAGGCAATTTCAGGAGTAGCCTCACTGAGAGTAATGAAGGCTGCTGCAAGATGGAAAGTTTGTCTCAGCACCAGGAAAACAGCAGCAGTGCTAAGGTCAATCTGATTTTCATTTCCCCTTTCTTGGCAAAACTGTATATCCCACCACTTAAGCTTTTTAAAGTCCGTGATCTTGGCCTGGCCAGATAGTAAAGAATAATAGTCTCTAGGCCCCTTCTATTTAGCATTGCTGCATTGATATCTAAAATTTGGGTGTGCCATTCCCACAGCTACCTCAGGAGATATTTGTCCACTTCCGGCTTTTAATTGCAAAATGGAAAGGTGGAAAGGTGCTGTGCAGCATTATAGCTGTTTAACAGGAGGAACTTAAGCCCAGGGACATGAGGAAGCGTCACTAACTTTACCTTAACCCCTACAATCTCTTCTTAGCTGCTTTAGGCAGCCCTGACTCACAGATCTCCCATTAGGCCTCTACAGGATTCAAGGCTCAGATTTACACTGTGCTACACACAGCCCTATGGCTAGAAAACCGAGCAGGCTGTGGCTACACCTGCTTCAACCTTGGAGAAAGTTCTCTTCAAAGAAATTCTACAGCATAAACCGCTATCCAGACCATATGGGAAGCAGGGAACAAAGAACAGCTGTTTGCTATTCTTCTGATTGCACCAGCTGATAAAAAGGGATAAAGAAGGGCTAATAGCTAGGGAGTGTGTTAGCCAGCACAGAATGTGTAAAGGTCCTCTCCCTGTATAATCTACTCTCAGGAAATTTCCAACACAACTGAGCTCCTTTCCATGCCTGCAAGGGGGAAAAGCAAGTATTAAGTGTGCTCTCTTCCTGCTTTATAGAGGTAAGTCATTAACTGCTAGCTCAACTTTCTGGATAAACCTAACCTGAAAGCAAAGTTGTCTTGATTGAAATTTAGTAAGATATAGCAGGCAAGAAGGTGTCTTAGCAAAGCTAGCAATCTATTATCCAATAAATGGGAGGGTAGGTAGGTCTATATGCTTTTTGAGCATGCAACAGAAAAGCATAGGACTTAGTACTAATGTGTGCACTCAAATGGTCTAATAGACAAAAAGGTCTAATAGGAAAGAGTTTCTCAGTAAACATAAGTAGATATCTTGTGTAAATTGAGCTCTGTGTCAACACTGAAAGAAGTGGGGGGTCATGAGGTAATATTTTGTGGGCTGCTGATTGACAATATACAGGGTCAGCAAAGCATATTTCTTTCTGTTTATTTGTCAGTTAATGTGAGTGTGAAATAAGCATCCATGAAGTAGGGCTAGAGAAAATAAGTGCAATTTTGTCAGCACTTCTATTTAGCCAAGTGAGTATGATCAAGCTCTTTCTTTCTGGCCAATGTTTTGAGCTCACCCTTCACAGGTGAGAGTGGGGCCAGAGCAGGGCAGCTAGAGAATGCCAGCATCAGGGTCAAAGAAAGGGACTTCCCTGTCTCCTTTTAAATTTCTTCAGCGTACGACACCAAGAATCACATTGCTTTGGCTTTGTTTCTTGATCTCATTTCTAAGTAGCAAAAGGGAAGAGAACAAAATCAGCCTGATGTTTTTTAACATATTTAGCAGCCAGCGCCCTTTGACTTCCTTCCTCACTGTGACTTTTCCCAAATCTAATTTATCTTCGACACAGTTTGAAATTAAATTAGGGATAATGAACTAATTAAATTCAATTGGCACACAATTTTGCCACCTTCCCCCCACCTGACTTCTCCCGCTTGCCTTTGTTTCCAGCATTACTCCATACAATTCTTAGTTATCTGGGTTACATCCTCTCCTCTCAGTTTTATTTTCAAGAGCTTGATTAAATGGGGTGTCAGCAATCTGTCTATTTCAGACAGCCTGGTAGATTACCTTTAAACAGTCTTTATTTGATTGAATTAGAGAGCTTTCATTTCTGCCATGGCTTACTCTCAACCCTTCTCCACCTATCTCCAGCTTTTCTTCTATTTGCAGATCATCTCTTTGGTAAAACCAGGCGTGCTGCAGGCAGCTTTCCCTGTGATCCGACCATATCCTATACTTTTAATCATACTGAAGTAATGAGTTCTTACTGGTTGTCTTCAGGACTTCCCAGGGTCCTGAAGATTTCGCTGCTATTGTCTCTGGAAAATCTGAAGCCTCTCTTACACATGAGAGTTGGACAGATACTGCTACAGAGCACTGTGGTTTCTGCTATTGTCTAAAAGCCCAAGAGCCAATTAATAACCTCTCATGCAGTTTAAACTTGTCTTTAAGTGTGGCTCACAAAGAGAGGTAGGCTGGTTTTCTCTGCTTGGCCAAACTCAAGGCAAACACAGTGCACATTCCTGTGCTTATTGGATGTGTTAGCCTGTTCCCTGCTGGGAAAAGTCCCTGCTGTTGAAAACTTTTCAGACTTTGGGCTGCCACTACCCTGACCCTCTCCATCAGTTGGTTTTCAATTTGGGGGTGCAGCATAGGCTGAGAGGAAGAAGCAGTTTTGTTGAGTGACAGCAACAGAAGACTGTTGTTATACCGTGGACCAGTCAGTTGAGAGGATGTAGGTGTTGGAAGACAGAAAATATAATGGGAATTAAAAATAAGAAGCATTTCATTATGGTGTTGGGAGCCTCACATCCTCTCCTCCCTGTTTCTAAAATCCTGCTCAGCATTTTCGAGCTGCTTTTCGTCTTCCAAGTATGACTGGAACTTTAGGTATCTCTTGGTGTGCTCCTTCTCTCTGACACTTTATCTATGAGGGAGTTCCTTGAATAATCACTCTCCTGAGTAAAGAACAAATATCAAGGTGTCGGGGACAAGCAGGAACCAGTGGCTGTGAGCTTGCACTTAGGAGTTGTGGACTTCTGTGAGGATAAAACAGAGGACAAGTGGGACAGAGGGGCTCACCCCTGGGTTCAGTAAAAGAAAAGGTTGAGCATGAGGGAGGCTGAAATTCTAAAAATATAGGGCAAGGACCTATGATGAGGGATGCACCCACAGACACATGCAAGTATTACTTATGAAGAAAACTTGCTCAGAAAGTTGCATTCCTTCTTACAGCATGCTTTTAACTTTCTCTTGCTGTCTATAGTACGTACCTGTTCTGTGTTCCTACAGCATCTTAGACCATCAATAATCTTAAACATTTCCCTCCTTGCTGTTTCTCTGCTGACTCCTTCACTCCACTCTTTTGGAGTCAGGGCAGGGCTGTTATCTTTATTTACAAATGGGGAACTAATAAGGAGCCACTGTAGTTCTTTGCTTTATTTCTCCTGAAAATTGGAAATGGGGCTATTGACCTGCGGGGGGATACTCAGGCAAACTTTGTGTTGATAGGAAGGAAATGTGGCAACTGGGATCTGAATCAAGGCTGCTACGTTTGATAGTTCTCTGAAATCCCCAGCTCAGTCTGCACCGAATCTGTAACTGCTGCAGGTTTAGTAGTTTTATAGGGACACTTAGAAAGCAGAGCTGGGAATCTGAACCCTGGTCACTAATTTGCTGGGATCTTGGTGCATGTCTTATGGTTTTGAGCTATTCTTGCTCTAACAGGGACAAGAAATTCCCAAATTAAAAAAGCATTTCAAAAAATTCACCCTGATCTAGCAGGGAGATTTTATGGTGGTGAGATTACACCTTCAAAGCACCATATGACTGGCTTTATTTTTACTTCAGAGAAACTGGGAGGATTTCCAAATTTGGATTTGGAGGATTACTGCCCTTTTGCTGACAATAAAATCCCCCACCCCAAGGAAGACAAGTGAGACCTCCCAAGATGGATTAGGGAGCACTTGGCTTGTTTGTAACAGTGGGAGTGGTCTTCCAGTGCATCCCAAGAAACTGTTGGGAATTGGAAGTGAAGGTATAAGAGAAGGTGGTTGCTTTCAACCACATCTTCCTCCGTGCCAGCGTTTTCATCCTCTCTCTGTGTATCAGAGGCTGGCAGTGATGCTATCTGTTGGTGACAGGCAGGCGGGTGCCTGGGAGCTGATCAGTGCCTCTCTCCAGTGACAAATAGACCCCACAGCCAAATGGAGAAAAGAAAAACCAATCCACAACTTACTGTCCACTCTCGCTCGTTACGTCTACGAAGACTTTGATCCTCATTCTGGGAGCAGGAGTGGGTGAGACACCACAAGAGAGAGAGGTTACCGTTCTGGTCCGGGCCAGGGCTGCTGCAGACACTTACCTAGGAAGGCTTATGCTACAGCAAGGGAACTACAGGGCTACTTCCAACACAGGAAAACCAGGGACCACAGGGATAAAGGCACAATGAACTAGCCCATTGCACAACTTCCACTCAGGTATTTCTGCTCCACATTCACCTGCCTGTTAGCACAGATATTCCTAGTCTGCAAGGAGGCAGTAATCAACAGGACTGTTCAGTGCAGCTTTTTAAAAACATTTTTCTCCTGCTTATCCTCCTACGTGGAGCTATTCTTCTCCTTCCCAAGGATCCAATTCCCCTGCCCTTTATCTTCTCCAAACCAACCCTCTCCATCCCCGAGCTGCTGCTTCTCTGGGTGCGTCCTCTGATCTACCCTGGGTGACCTGGGAGGGATTCGGTGAACTACAAAGAACCTCATCTCTCCCTTTGCTTTCTTCCTTGTTTCTTCACCCTTCTCTGCACCTCTTCATTGAATACCCCTGTGGGGCTGTAGTGCCATTAAACCCACAGCCCCTTCCTCCGGTTTAAAAGGTCGCAAAATAAAGGGGAAGGAGCAAGGCAGAAGCTGTAGTCACCACAACTTGGGAAATACACAGGAGTGAGGGAGAGTCACCGCCAAGGAGGGGGCTGCCAATGGTGTTTCCTTGGCCAGCTACTCTTGGCATCACCCAGCAAATCTCCCATGGGGTGGGAAAAGAGTTGCCTCCCTTTCAGACAGGGACCTGATGGCTTTAATACCTGAGAAAAGGGTATGATTATATGGTGAGGGAACATAAGAAGAGCTGAAGACACTTCTTTCCACTGCAAACACTGTTCTGCTTCAAAGGGTCACTGGTAGCTAGAGATAATCCAGAACAACCACTTGTAGGTTTAAATGCAAGCTGAGTCCTAATCTGTCCCTGCCACAGGACCTGAGCTTGCTTGAAGGAGCCTGGGGACACTTAAAGTGGTCAGAAAAACATGAGAACAAGGAAACAGTCAGGTCTGGTCTCTAATTTTGAGAAGGAGAGTGCCAAAGAAAATCATCTTTCTCCCTTTCTCTCAAACATCCAAGCATACTGTGCACCAACCTCTCACAACGAAGCTCTTCTATTTTTGCGTATGTAGTCCCTCTCTGACTGTCTCTTATTCACCCACTCTTTCAGATGCAGGAGCCTTTCCATGTTCCCATATTCTCTCACATACTCTCCCACCTTGTTCTTTCACACATGCACATATGCTCCATCTTATCTATAGTTGCTTCTATGCACACAAACTTTTTTTTTCTTTCAGTCAGTCTCCTCTTCTTTCCCTCCCCTTCTTGTAGTGACTAGCTTGGAAATGTCCTTGTAGCATCTCCATGAGGTTTTTTGGCTTCAGCTTCTGCACATCCTAGTATAGCTGCTCTGCCTCATGCTGCTGAGCCTTACAAAAATTCCCCTAACCAAATCCTGCACCAAGAGCTGTACCCTCCAAACCCACCTCATTTCTCCCTGTGTCTCCAGCCACACTGACTGCAGAGGGAGCAGACCCCTGTTCTGAAACAAAACCATTAACTCTTTCCCCCTCCCACATGCCTCACTGAAGAAAGCAAAGGAAAACACTGCAAAGAACGTGCACAGAAGGCAAGACAAGGCAAAGGCATTCCTGTCAGCACCCCTAGAAATAAAGGTAGCGAAGAGCAGGCAGCGTGCAGGAGATGGAGGGGCTGGGGAGGAGGACAGACTGGATGCATAGGGGCCACTCCACAGGAAGGGAAGGAGATGCAGGATGGGAGCACTGACTTCAGAGGGGTGCAGTGAGGAAGGCAGAGTGTGATCATGTACCTTGAGGCCAGAATCTGAGGGGAAAGGGCCTAGAGTGACATGCGCTAGCGTAAGTTGGGCTGGATGGTTGCATACTCGACTAGGTCTCCGCCAGCATGGATGGAGGTCCGAGGACTGGGTGACGAGGCCAGAGCGGAAGTGTCCAGCTCTGCATAGTGGACATCGCAATCCTTGTTGCCAGAGTTCTGGAGAGAAGAGAGCAGCAAGGCGGTGGGGACACAGGAGGGAGGAATTGGGGTTGAAGTGGGGAGGAGGGGGAGGGAGAACATAGGAACCATGCAGAAGGTGGGGAATGAGTGAATGAGACAGGAGTGGGAGTGTGTGAAGGGTGGAGGGAGAGAGAAGAAAAGGGTGAGAGGGGACAGGAAGAAAAAAAACAGTTAAAAAGAGGGAGGTAGGGAAGTAATGAACAATCAGTCAGGTAAAATCCCAAATCAAAGCAAAGGTCCCAATGGCATTGCTCCCCAAAGAGTGACTCAGCCCAGGCTGGCAGCATACCCAGCAACTGCCCCATCTCCTCCTTTTACTGGGGCTGCTCCCAGCAGCATCTCGCTGCTCTCATCTTCCTGTCAACCCCTCTGGGATCAGCTTTTTCCTTAGCTGGGGGTGGTTCAGTGAATTTAAACCTTATTGGATACCTAAGCTGTCAGTTTTGACCTAGGAATTTGGGGTTCATTGCAGCACATTTGGAGGCAAATGCAAGGTTGGGAGCGTGAGCGAAAATCATGGGGAAGGCTTGACTTTTGGGTGTCAGGAAGGGGATACTGAAAGAGTGGCTTCAAAGCCATAGCTCCAAGGGCAGGTTTGCAGCAGACGCGTTACCATAGAGAAATGACACTGCTTAGCCAATACTGTTGGCTTGCCCTAACTTGGAGGCTGTAGAGTTCTCAAGTGCTGTATTTTAACGTGAGGCTTGACTGCACAGTATGCTACTGCAGATTAACTATGCAGCATGATTTTGATATTGTTATAATGTCTAATAGATGCTAAAAGCATCTTTCTTTAGCATGAAAATATTTATGGGTATTCCCTTACTAAGCAAGCTTATCAGCAAGAACTGCATGAATGTAATATTATCCAATTTGTCTGATCGCTCCTACCCAGACATCTTTCATGCTTGAGAAATAGTAATGGTCAGAGACCACTGGAAGGCAGGATGGCCTGGAAACCTCGCTATTCCCTGGGGAAAATGAGACACCAAGAGCCTGTGTCAGTAGCCAAGGTATGAGGGGATACCCTGGCTACCTGCCCTGTAGAGTTTTTTTAATGCTTGCTTCTGTGCCAGAATTAGCCAAGCATCTGCAAAGCCTTTCTGAGAGGAGAGAGTTGTCTCTTCCAAATGAAATAGCTTTCCAGTTTCTCTGTCCCCTTTCCAAAATGGCTGCATCACATGGCAATTATGCAAAAGGTGTTTAATTTGAAAATGTTTCTCTTCTCTTTGTTTGGAAGTGTCCTCAGCCACGTACCAGCTGTGGCAGATCCATTTCCAGAAGTTTATAGGCCTGTAATGGGCTGTTTTAGTGCCTGTTGCTGGAAGGGGTTATTCAGTGAGTGATTATCTCACTGCTGCGCTGTTCTGTGGCAGGGTTTGCAGGCCTGCTGGTGTCTCCCAGCCAGTGGGATGAGGAGAAAGGGGAACACAGCTGTGATGGCACTTCCAGTGTCTGGTTCCCCTGTGGTGCTCAGCGAAGCTGGATGCTGGAGGACTGGGAGGTTTGAGGTTGCCCTTTGTCCTGCCATAGGGAGATGGCCAGATGGCAGTGGCAAGCTGTTGGCATGAAAACTGTGTATCTATGGCCTCTCTGCTTCATGTCTGGACCCAGACTGTCGACAGACACTTAAACAAAATTAGTAATGCCAACTGCAGTCTCAAACCTAAACCAGTGTCCTGCAGAACTCTTTCCCCCTGAACTTTGTATCTCAGTACTTCCTCTAGTCCCAGAGAAAGGCAGACTGACTCTTTACCTCCTCGTTCCTTTCTATCTACTTTGCCTCACTCCTCTCCAAAATAGTCCTTCCTTCCCACTGGAGGTGTTTTCTCCATGGAGTTCCCCTGCTTTTTGCCACCCTTGGGCTTGCTCCTGCTCCCTACTGCTAGTTTGGAGCAAAATTTATTACAATATCAATAATGTGACTTGTATACAAGCTCTAGCAGTGCCACACGCAAGCGCTTTGTGTAAATCATCAGCATCGGCACCCTGGTAATTGCCCTGTAAACTGAAAGGAATTATTTTGCTGTCTGCAGCAATGAAACTTTCCCTTCTACCTGTGCAAATGGGTATTGCTGACGCTTACACCAATCATATATCTGCTCCTACAAGCACTCGTACCTCCACCTCTCTCGTGCACAAGCACACAGCATCTACAGGACACATAGGCACTGCCATGTGCATGCAGGGTATACCTCTACATTTACCCACCTACGTGTTACTCTGTGCGCTGACGCGCGTGGGTTCCGGCACTCTGATGTGCGTATTATTTGTAAGTATTATCTGAAGCACATACTCACCTGCCCATCCCATTCACTCCCGCTTAGATATCTTTGCATAAACCAAAGATTTTACCTCAGAAGAGCTCAGAGACAAATGCTAGAGGTAATCCCATCACCTCTTGCCCACTTCTCCACCCTTAATCATCCATTACACTGTCCTTGCATATTTCAGTACTGTCAGCTTTGTGTTATCTTTACCACAGTCTGCAACACATAAACATACATATTCATTTGAAGCCTCAACATGGGGCCCACCCCTGCTCCCTTCTGTAGGTATCTTGTCCCTGCAGACATGCCCCAGCCTCTCCTCTTCACCTGGTCCCCTGCCAGCACGCATCTGCACGCGTCCGCACACGCATACCTGCGCACCCTCTTTGGGGATTCCTCCTTCACCTGCCGCTCTTATTTTCTGCTGGCACCTCTCCGATTACCCCCTCCCTCACTCTTTGCCAGCTCTAATCACTTTCTGACTCCCATTCTAGCGCTGTGAAATTGTCAACCCCAGGCAGTAGCTTTCATGTCGCCTTGTGATGAATCTGGTTTGTCCCAAATTACGAGGTTTTGCACAATTCATTTAAAGCTGAATGCACCCGCCCCATTTTCCTCCAGAATCCGTTCCCTTCAACTCTCATCTTCTTCACTACCCTCCCAAGTCAAATCTCCAGATGAAGTGCAAGCAGAACAAGAATATCCTGCCTTTCTTTTGTGCCTACCCCTCTAAAGGATCCCAAAACCACATGTACAACAGAGCAGCTGCCTACATCTGCATCTGAACACAGTGGGAGTGGGGCTGTATCAAAGTGAGATTGGCAGAGACCCGGTGAAGCTGAAGGGAATGTGCTTCCCTCATCCTCCAACTGGCTCATCTCTCAGATGTAGGACTGTGCAGGTCTAGTTTGCCTTGGTCAGTCCCTTAGCGTGCTGTTCGAGTGTGGTGACTGGGCCTGAGCTGCGTCTGCTGGTTTTAGTAACTACCATTATCCCTGCTGCTGTTTGCTGGAGGTTTCCAGTGCTATCCCAGCCAGACACTCCTCAGCATCCCCTCTGCAGGGAACTGCATGTGTGACATGAACAGGAGGCCTCTGCAGTGCTTTAGGGGTGAAAAATGTGATGCTCATGAGTGGTCCTGCAGGGAGGAGGGCAAGAGCTGGCTCCTTTGCAAAGCGTGGCTGCAAAACATGATGCACACCTGGCCCTGGCTGTGGCAGCCTATACTGCCTCTTATCTGGGAAGAATCCAGCAAAACCAGCACCCCTTGGCAGCAAAGTGACACCCTCCTTCCCCTTGCCAGTCACGAACTTGAATAGCCTGCTGCCTGCCCAAAGGATACTGCGATTTAGCAGGAAATGGGAGCAAGCCTCATCTCGTTCCTGGGGCAAAAAGCCAAAGCACAGTGCCTGTGCGTGATGAGGGAGCCTGATATCGTTCACAGGGACTGCCAGCCAAGCTGACCAGAGGACAGGTTGAATTCACAGCTGTGCTAGACTTGTGCCAAGAGCGGGCAGAGCTGTGGCAGCAGCGGCTGAGTCACCCAGACACTGCATCCCTACTGCAAAGGGTATTTGTTCATGGGCCAGATGAAATGAGGTCTCCACAGTCCATCACGTTTTGGCTAAAACTAAGGGTAAGGAGCAGCGAGTGCCAAGCACAGGACATAGAAATGCATCTTCTCAGACCAGGATAGAGAGCAGCAAACTCCGTTTCCATGGTTACAGAGCAGCTACCCATCAGGCCTCATCTCACATCACTAACTCTGCCACTTAATTAACTGACTGCTCATTATTTCCCAAAATGAGCTGCTCCTCCGTCCTCCTGCTTGCCTGAAATTCAGCTCTCGGATGCTCTCCACAGAGCAGCCTTTATGGCTCTAGCATCCTGTTTTTCATTTAAAACTCACCTACCACTCAGCGAGGATTAGAAAGAGCTGGAGACAAGCCCCAGGACTGAGGGAGGGCTCCAAAGGGAAGTTTTTATTTAGGAACATCAGCTAGCGTGAAGCAAATAGGATTGCATCAACACAGCTCAGCACAGAACTGTGCCTTTTTATTTCCAGTGCCCTCGGCATCTGTCTTACTGCAGGCTTCTGCTAGCTAAAGGTCACTGGGCCCTGTCCTTCTATTATCTGCACAGGAATACGCATTAAAGGGTCATAACAGGATGAACTGGAGGGAGCATTATAATTAGTTATGTTCATAAAATGTTACTCTAGTAGGGGCTGATATTTATACTGCTTTCTCAATCAAATGAGTTCACATTGCTGAGACCTAGAAGCACCAGAGTGGGTGTGCAGCGTTCTGAACCACCCTTCATGGAAGAAGAGTGTGAGGGAGACCTGCAGCATTTACATGGGTATCCTGTGTCTCCTATGGAGGATGGGAGGGAGCAGCCTCGTGCCACGGGGTGATAGAGGGAAAGGATATTGTCCAAGGCCTGGGAGGAGGAAGGTTTTCTGTTTTCTTAAGGGAGGACTCTAATCCTACATGTTCTCTGTTTCCTATGCCTTTGCCCTTTGAATCTAACATTTCCTTCTCCAGCCTCAGTTCTTGAAAACCAGCCTTTCCTGCGTGGCTGCTAACATCTCTCCCTGACCCTAATCTCTCTGCTTCTGCTGCCTCACATTAGCAGTTCCCTATCTGAGGCTGAACAAATCCATAGACACACACACACACACACACACACACACACACACACACACACACACACACACACACAAAAAGAGGGTTAAAGAATTTGTTGTCCATTGAGAGTTAAACACTAACACACTCTGCCCTGCAGATAATTGCTTTGTGAAGCTCTCACTGCAGCGCATGCTTGTCTTTGAGAGCTGCCTTGTTCAGCTGCAAACTCTAACAGGGGCTCAGCTACAGGAGGTTAAGAGTGACCAGGGTGGGATAGCTGGCTTGTAGGCTTAGCTGCCATATGTAGGTAAAGATGAGACTATCACAGGTTGTGACAGTGCTCTGATGAAGATTTGGAATAAGCAGGGTGTTTTACTGAGGAATGACCTGTAAAGGTGCAGCTCTAGGACCTATGGAAACCAAGGGCAAAAGGCGCAAGTGCTGAATTAGTCAGTGGTATTTGAGGGGTGGGCTGAGATCATAGTGTGGATGTTACCTTCCTCCAGGACAGGACGCTCCTGGACTGTGAAGGCTGCTTGTTCACCCCCATGGATGGTGGAGGTCTTTTGGTTTTTAGGGTGAGAGATCCTGTGTGAGAGGCTGGGGGTAAGGATGAGGCCAGGCAGCACTATTAGCACCCTGATCTCCTTACCAGTTTGTCAGTGTAGGGAGAGGGCTCGGTGGCTGCCATGTCATAGTATGGAGTCTGCAAAGGGAGTTTCTGCATTTCCTCTTCGTGTTTCATGTTGTCTAGGTGAACAACCTGTAATAGAGGAGAGAAGATAGATGAGGAGAGCAAGTATGATCCTTCTATCACAGCTTGGGGCAATATCTGTTTCAGGTGACGCCACCACAAGACATCACCATGAAGGGCAGTGCATCTTAGCTTCTCCCTTGGTCCTACCATCTTATTTGCCTCCTGTACTCTTTCTTTCATTCTCATACCCCTCACTGCCACTCATGCTCAAAAGTCCTAACACCTAAGAACCTATCTGAATGCCATTTAATTTAGAATTCAATCCCCATGAAAGGGAGTAAACAGGATCCAAAATACAGCTTTCAATTAGTGACAATCTTTGGGAATACTGGGGAGACAAGTCCTTACTTGCTGCCCCTCAACCTTAGGCCATGGACTTCTTTGCTTTTGCAAACCTGGGTTTCCAAAATTTAGGCACTGCAGATGCTGCTTGGAATAAATTTTCCTTACCAGAGGAAGGAAATTGCAGCAGGGCTGGGGAGGCCTACCTGGATGTCTTCTGCAGTCAGGTGGCTTTTCATCTCCTGTTTCCTCTTCGGTGGAGGGACAGGTTTGTGGGATGGAGGCAAGTCAGTTCTGCAGATAAAGAAGTGGTTGCTGATTAGAGAGCAAGAGAAAAGGGGTCTGCTTGCCTTGATGTTCTGTAACAAGCCAGATCCTGCATGCACCAAATATTTGATTGTGTTTGTCACCAAACTGCCAATATGATAATATAGATTATTCTCAGCAACCCCCCACTGCCCTCTTTCTCACACCAATTAGAATTGTTAATAAAAATAAACTTTCCCCTAGATTCTGTTCCTAATTCCAAGCAAATCCCCATGTCAGATTGCAGATTCCGAGGGTGCAGCTGGGATACCTGTCTCCTGGCACTGTTTTGGAATGGCTCCAAATCATCCCATGGGAGGTGGCTCATTTTATGGCTGTAGGGTACCAGAAAGAGTCACCCCCAGTTCAGGACCTTATCGGGAATGGTAGCCCCTGCCACAGGTATCCCAGTAAGAGTTTGAATCTTCCTCCTAGACATGCTATGCCATGCAGGGACATTTATCCCTGATCACCAGTCAGGGGATCAGCTTTTGCCCCAGAGCATAAGGATTGGTAATCATCATAATCCCAGCCTAGAGACTGTCTCTTCACATTCTGTTCATATGCACAGATGTGTCTAATCCTTTTACAAAACTTATTAAAACTCTGATCCACTAATTAGCTGGCTCCCCCTTCCTTCTCTCTGTACAAACTTCACCAAAGCTTCTGATAGAGATGGGTGACTTTCCTTGGCAACCCAATGGATTCCAGCGTGGGACCAGAGTGTACGGGTGAGGGCAAAATGGGTCCCTGAGGCTCTGCAAAACATTAACTTGATGGCTCTAAAGAAAAGAAATGCTATTTACTTTTGGAGGCTTTGGAGCAGACTCCACAATAGAGGCAGCACCTCTGCAGACTAGGGCATCATTGTGTTTCTGTTCTCAGCTGAAGTGGCTCTTCCCTGTGCCTGCGTGGAGGGCCATTGTGGGAAGTGGATTGTCTGAATTAATCTCTATCACAGAGCCGATGCTGTTCATGCAATTTCACCTTGTGGTGCTATTTTTTGTTTGTGTGCCTTTCTGTCTCTTCTTCTGCTTTCCTCGCTTCTCTTCCCTCCCTCTTCTGTTATCCTCCAATGCCCTCTCTCAAATGGGATTAAATGGAGCACAAAATGTGACCAAGACGTAACAACGAGGTGGTGGGTTGTGGAAGATAAAAGCAACGTAGAGCCTTTGGGCTTTCCATTCCTCCCCTGTGAGGTGGGAAGGAAGCAGGGGGGTGCTTTTGTGAAAAGGCAGTGACAAGATGGAGCTTTTTAGGAAGAGGGCAAGGTAAACATTTCATGCTGCACAGACTGGACTCCCTGCCACTGAATTCCCTGCCTGGGGTCTGTGCTGCAGAGTGTAAGGCAGAACAAAGCAAGAACCTCTCAAAGAGGAGCCCCTGGGGTGTCCCCTGTGCCTGCTCTCATATTGCCAGAGTTAATGTCTTCAGGCTGGCACCATATGAACAAAACTGGAATGATGAGCAGATGTGAATCATTTCTGGACTCTTTGGGATACATTCAGAGGTGCTTAGGATCTATCAGAGACCCCTCTCTGGTGGCGGAATGTGATTCAGTCTAATTTAGGAGCCTGAAGCCATTTCTTTGAAATAGGAAAAATAGGATCCTTTCCTACCACTGGAGGTGAGGGTGGCACTGAGCCACTGCACCATGTCAAAGGATATGCTACAGCATCTGGGTGAACATCGTTGTGCTTCAGTTTCCACTTAAGGCTTGCGATAAGAGTTCAAAAATAGGAGAGAGCAGGATGGAAAGCACTAGAGGGGGCCAAGGAAGGGAAGGAAGTCAGAGGAGTGAGCTAGAGGGTGGCAGGCAGGAAAAATGGTTTGCCGCCAGCCTTTTCTTGTGTGCAGGTAGCAGAAGTGCCAGCAGTGCCCCTCCATCCAAGGGTACCTGTACCATCAGTGTGCTGTATTTCTGTAAGAATGGGGCTACTTACAGGTCATTGTCCGTTTCAGTGCGGTTCTTTTGCTGCCGCCTGTAGACAATAATTACGGTGACAACCACACCGATGATGAGAGCTGCTGCGATGACTCCTCCCATGATACCAATAATGCCTCCTGGGGCACCCTGAGGTAATGGCTTGTCTGCAACACACAGGGAAGCACAGGAGAGAGGGTTAGAGCATCAGACAACACAACTGGTAAGGTGTAAAGACCAATAGAACCAGGGACTCTGGGAGCAAGGATGCCAGCGTGCTCTGAAACTGTCTCAGGTAGCCATGTGCAGGCAGCTTGATGGGGGGAGACAGGTCATACTGAAATGTAGTAGTCAGAGCTCAAGAGGAACAGAAATCTGTGGCTGCAATTGCAGTCCACTGTGTCTCCAAGAGCTCACAGCTTCCTTACTCTATTTTGCAATTTCCCCTTAAGTCAGGTGGTTATTCCTGGATCCATTTTTCTGCCTTTGTTCTATCCTCAAAGAAAGAAAGGTTTAGGGAATAAAGATACTTCCAAGAAGCCATCCCATGTGATGCAGAGGAATTAATGTGGACCTTCTAATTGATACTAGTTAACTATTTTGAAAGCCTTCTGCACAGCTTTGTCACAGTGTCTTCACTGAATTCCTGGTGCTGTTGAAGTGAAGGAGAGCTTTGCTATTAATATAGACCTTAGAAAAGCTAAGGACCAATGCTCAATTTATTGAGATAGAGCGGAGGGATGTGCACCCCTAAACTTTACCAAAAAAAAAAAAAAGTGTCCTGAGTATAGAATTTAGGGGTGAGTGGGACATATATTGCATCTTGCATTTCGTCTCCTGTTTGTCCCGTGGCTGGAGAGCTCTGTGACTTGGGCCAGCTCCTTGGTGACTAACGTGGACCTCATTCAAAGGAAACCTATCCCATGGGTCTGATGGGAAAGCGCTTTGAAACATATGATAAAAGGATTTAATTTGTTCTACCTTCCAACCTAATTAAACTTGAAAACTAGCTAATTGGTACTTTGTACTTACAGCTATGGCAGTGATGAAAGAAGGAGATAATTGGAATGGAGGGAGGAGGAGGAGAAGGAAAGGAAATTCAGGGGAGGGGAGCGAGACTGGGATGAGGGAACAAGGTGCTTTGTAGAACTTGTCTGTGACACGTGATTTTTGTACTTTTCTTAATGCACTGGCTACTGACTGCTTTTAGAGACTATAGATACTGGACTATACATACCTTACTATGCAACAATTATGGCTTTGGGTATCATAGTGGTAACCAGTATCTCCACTAAACCACCCATCCCCAGGACCTCAAAATTATACCCCCTTTACATGTGTGCATGTCTGCACACATTCCTAAACCACATAGGACAACTTATACAGGACTTTTCAGGGTGAAAATCTGCCCCTTACTTCCACCTCACATCCATGGACTCAGGACTTGCTTAGCTCGAAGGCTGCCCGAAGTCCCACATACCAGGCGCAATCGCAGAACTGACTGTGCTGAATTATTGCCAACGGCCTATTCCCAGATCTCACCGCACAGCCAGCCTTTTTCACCTTTCAGATTTGCTGCTGTCATCCAGGAGTGAACTGAGGTGTATAAACATTTCCCAGGGAAATCCCTCTCTGGTCAATACCAGCAAATTGCACAGCGGAGAACTGGCATCTTTACTGTATCAGTACAAAACGCTTGAACTCCTAGCACTGTACTGAGACATTGCTACCAATGAAGAATTTACCCTGGGAACTGTCTTGATACCGATTCCCCATCCCTTTCTGTGCAGACCTGTTTTTCTCTTGCCTCACAAGGACCCCCCCCCAGAGCCTCCATTGGTCAGCATCCCACATCCTGCCTTCCCCTGTTCCTTAATTAAGAGCTCAGGGCTGTGTGTCTTCGAGTGGCAGGATGCTGTAGTCATCAGAATGTGAGGCTCCGCTCCCCACTGTCCTCGGCAATGGCAGTCACTTTTCTTTCTTTTCCCTTCTCCATAAGCCACATTATCTTGTAAATAATATTTCTGCCTTGAGACAGCTCACTTACAGCCATGCTCAGGCAGACAGCTGACTTGTTGCAATCCAAAGCCCCAGACAGCATTCGAGATTGTGGCAGGGATGGCGACTGTAAAGAATTTTCTAGTCACTTTGGCTGGGGCATTTCTGTGATGAATTGGCCCCAAATGGCTCTCTGGATGGCAGGTAGCAAGCAGAGAACATCAGCCTCCTGCTACAGCTGTAAATCAGTAGATGTGTATATGTGTGTGGGGGAAGGGGGCGGAATGAGAAAGAAGGAAAGGGAAATAAATAAAACAACAATGAATCTCCAGGAACTTGAACAGGGCTGTGTAATGGTGTAAAGGAGCCAGGAAAACTTAGAGCCTGGCAGCCATCAGTTTGCAGAAGAGTGGTAAATACAGGGCACTGGGTAAAGACAGAAGGGGATGAGGGATAGGGAAAGAACAGAGGAGCACAAGGAGAAATGCAGATGTTTTGGGGTATTTATCAGAGTACCTCCTTCTTGCCAAGCTCTCATGAACATCCCGTTGTTGGTACCCATTCCAGCTGCCTAAGACAGAGCTGTGTGGCAATACAGTGCTTCCACAGAATGACAAGTACCAAACAATGACACAATCCTATGACAATAAGCCCTGCCACTACATCTGCAGGTCTTTTTCCTGAGGACAGACGGAGCCATTCTGCAGAAGTTTTGGTCACCTCTTTGCAGGAGCCTGGCTAGGAAGCTGTGAAAGGTGATAGGGATAATTGCTGACAATAAGAGAAGGCAGGAGACAAGGAAGATAAATGAGGAGATGAGGGTACTGAAACAGCAAGAAAGTGCAGAGGAGAGGAGAAGAAAATGGGAAGAGGCAGAGAGAGAGACCTTCCTTTCTGCTGGTTCTTCCCTATTTTCCTTTTTTTTTTTTTTTTTTTTTTCCCTTCCATTTTTTAAACTTTTTTTTTTTTTTCATCTGCGTCCCCAGCTGTTTATTTTTTCAATCTCCCCTTCCTGGGGAAAAGCTGTGGCTAGTACTTTTTGGAGGACTCTCCTGCAACCCCGCCTATTTCCTTTCCTCCTGTGTGTGCATTGCCTCTTTAACAGGTAAAGTCAGAGGCACCAACAAGGCTTTTCTGGAGGGCAGGGTGTCTGCGAGAAGGGGCGCAGTCAAACAGGAGAACACTATAAGAACTGGCAGATGAGGATTCAGTTACATTGCCAGGGCTTTTGGGCAGCCCTGGGAAGATGTTTGCAAGGCTTCTGAATCAGGATCAGAATAAATTGGCAGGGAAACTCAGGGGCCTTCAGACTGGAGTGGGAAAAGGCTTTGCCAATTAAGAATGCAAAATTTCTTGCTCTATGTCATGCCCAAATAACTTAAAACTCCCCCAAAAGTTTATGTGAAGTAGTTGGCAGTGAGGCAGGTACCAGAGAACCCAAAGGGGCTGAACAAATAGCTCAGCCTTATCTGGATGTCAAGGGCTGCTGGGAACTCCTCGTTCCTGCTGGAAACTGAATTAATTCACAGTATTAACGAGAAAAGAAGGACACTCCACCCCCAGTCTCTTTCAGAGCAGTTTTGTTCATTACTTTGTTCTTCTGGAGATGGAAGCAGACACAGGAAAGGAGAAGAAGTGGTTATCTATCCATAAAGCATCCTTCCCGGTCACCTGACGATATGTGTGTCTGGGTTTCCAAAAGTAACCAGTAACAAATTAAGATCTTTCTACCAACTAGATCAATTAAAACATTTTGTGAGGTGCTGATACTGTAATTCACCAATCCTTGGTTAAATCACATCCAGCAGTTCTATTCTGTCAGTTGTTCACATCTCTTAAAGAAGTGAAGAATGTCCCCAAGACAACAATGTCCACCCCGGAGAGATGCATCAGGCACAACCGCAGTGCACAAATGACATGTAGTTTCATAGCACTGGCTATGAAAAAATCCTTGTCCAAACAGCCACAGGGCTGATGACTCCATCTGTATGGATAGAGCTGTGGCTCAGATTTACTGTGAACAGCCATGGTAGCACTTCAGAACACAGAAACAAACGGACGGAGCTGTGCCCACGGGGTGAAATAATGCAGCCGCAGAGCACAATAGTAAATAATAATAGAGGAACAATGAAGGCCTTGGAGAGCTAGCTTGCAGGAGAGCAAGAGAGATGTTCCCAAAGGGAACTTAAAGTTGAAAGCTTCCAGAGAAGGGTATACCAGAGCAGAGGGAATGACTCACTTGCTCTTGCTGTAAGGGGAGTGGTGTGGAGGACTTTGCAAAAGGAAAGGAGAGACAGCGTCTGTCACACTTTTGGAAGTCTGTTCCTTTCTTCCCTTAAAGCTACTCATGTGGCTGGGACATTTGCATCATGAAGCAGCCCGGCTGTTCTTGGGATCGAGACTTGAAAGCGGGATATGTTACATCCCCACCAAGGGTCTGTGCCTGTCTATGATTATCTTTTTATGTAAAGCTGCAGTCAGCCAGACAATTCTGCACTTGCTGTGGTATATGCACAGTGACATCCAGCCTGACCAGGTGGGGAGGAGCAGGCCTGTGAAATGGGGTCCTGCACGAATTGCGCAGACAGCTGTGGGGTGGCACAGAGGTGCTGGCAAGCAGGAAGGCTTTATTTGGATGAGAGGGCTGGGTTTCACACCAGTACTCTCTCTGTCGTCTTTCTGTCCTGACTGCCTGCCATATATTCAGCTTCCTCAGAGAGTGCCTGAGCCCCATCTAATCACCGATGCACTAACCTGCATCCTCTAGGTAAATCTGGAAGATGAGTCAGTCTCTGGGCCTGGTTCATTGCAGTTCTGAGTGAAGCTAGTTTGCTCAAAGGGAGCTGCACACTCTTCTCCTGTTTTTTCCTCCTCCTAACTTCAACGTAATCCTTCACTGCTTTGCAGAAAACCAGCATAACAACATACAACACATCTGATAAGCCATTTGCTCAAAAATCTGCCTGCATCTGTAACCAATTGCAAAGTAGGCTTCCCTTTCCATTTATCACCTCCTCACACAAAACAAGTCCCCATCTATTTCATGGCTGGCTAGCCAAGGCACCCAGCAATGTGCTGCCTTGCTCACAGACACATTGCAAATCAATGGGAAGGAGTTGTGATTCTTCTCCTTCCTTTACACTAGCAGCTTTGAAGCTCTTCTATCTGCCAGCCTTGCTGGAGTTAATGTTACCTTGTGCTCCATTGCATCCCTGTTCACAGGCGTACACAGCCTTCCTGGCTAAAGCAGCCTGGCCCAGTACAGTGCCAGGTCAAAGTAAGCCTGTCTGTGACCTGGATTGCCACCCTGATCCAGTGGAAGAAGTTAGCGCTTGCTGGACTCTTTCTGCCTGCTGAACCTTTGAGCAAGACAATGAGATCAGATGATGCCTATTTATAATACACCCCACCTGACACATTCCGGGGAGCCTGAGACACGGCAAGTTCACAGAGCTAAATTAAACTGAGTTGAAAAGGTTGGCAGAACAAATCCAGTTTGGTTTTAAAGACGAGAGCAGGATTGGCTAATTTGAGACACACTCCAATAGCATGCGCACCCCCAGGCACAAGCTGTGCCTCAGAGCCTCATGACGTCTTGTGTTTGCAAAGGGTTAATGAAATGCTGTTCCCAGGAGAGCCAGAGCTGTGAGCTGGTAGAGCTGATGGGCCAAAGGGTAGAATAAACAGCAGGGCTTGCAAGTCACTGGAGATTTCAAAGGCATGGTAAGGAGGAGAGGTGGGGTAGGTTTCTCTGGGGGCAGTTCCCTTCATTGTGTATATTGAGTGAATCCCTTGCAGGAACAGCTAAGCGTCCGGAGGATATAAGGGATTAAGAAGGGAAAGACAACTGCTTGGAAAGCTGAGCCGGTGGCACTGGACCATTAGTGTGCGAGGCTGAAGTGGCCCTCCTGCCCCCTCAGCAGCAGCATTTCCTACTTCCATCAGAGCTGGGTCCAAAATCCTCATGCCCCTTCCTTTGGCCCTGGCCTGGAGAGGAGAAGAGGAACAGGGCATCTCAATCTCCTTCCACCTAAGCCTGGCTCAGATCCTCACCTAACTGCAGGTGGAGGTGGCCCGGCTGCAAGAAACACTTGTGAAAGCACTTCACAGTGAGGCGATTCTGTCCCTGTGCAAGCAGAAATCAGTGTTCTTGCTCAGTTTGCAGCACCACGTAACCCCTGCAGTAACCAGAACCAGCTGTGCTACCAAGTCCTGTTCATCTGGTGAGATATGGCAGGAGAAAGAGGAGGAGTTAGACCTCAGCCTGTGGAAGAGGAGCAATTTGGAGAGCAAAGGTGGCTGGCAAGGTTTTTGTGCAGGACTATCTGGGCTTCACTTGGTGACAAAAGTCAGAGCAGAGCGGATCCAGCAGCCCTCCCCATCCCTGCCTCCCAGAGACTCCTCCAGCTACAGAAAGATTTCAGGGGCTCTCTTTCTTGCAAGAGTTTTGTGCCACCTCAGGAGCTGGAGGTGCAGCTAGCCAGCCAAAGGTTAAACACCAAAATGAAGGCAGAGCTGCTGTTCTGGCTCTATGCCCTGATATAAGTCAGAAGGAATTTTAAAAGCTGTCACAGCCTCTCTTGCCAGGATGTTTGTTGATGTAACTCTCATTTACACAATTAGCCGCCACAGATGTGAGTGCCAAGCCATGGCTGCACGCCTGACGCTGCCGCCGCACAGGGCTTCAGCCTCATTTCCCAGGAAATCCCCGACTGCACAGGCTGCATTCGCAGGGCCCTGGTGAGGTGGAGGATCTTGCCTCCCACACTCCCACAAGCTGCTTGCTGCTGCACCTCCCTGCATCTGGTCCAAGCAAATGGGTGCTGGGAGGGTCTCGGGTTCATCATATATTTTGAGTGGGGCCAAAAGCCGGTGTTGCCAAGGGAGGTTAAACAAAAAAAAAATGTTCCTGACTGCTCTGTGCATTGTCCTCCCTCTCCTTCCCACAAGTGGGAGCCCCTCATGGCTGCCAAGCCCCTCTATGAGTGATGTGATTTATCCCCTCTCTGATTGCTCTCTGCTGAAGACCAGATGACCGGGTATCCCTTGGGTCCTGAGAGCATTTGGAGCATGGGTATCCCACTGTCTAGGTACTAATCACAGCATCTCTTTAAGATCCCTGCCCGCTTTGCTTTCCTCTGTAATTTTTACTAGCCCAACTGGCACTTAAAGGCTTTGCAGACCACTTCCCTGTCTCTGATGAGGTTTTGGGAGAACTTGGCAGTGTGATGTGCAGATCCAGACCTCCCCTGTGCCTGCTTTGAAGAGCACGCCCAACTGCAGCCGGACACATGGATGCACTTGATATTAGTGGAGATTTCACACACGCTCCAGGAAAGGCAATTGCTTTGCTGTTCACCAAGGGTGGAGGCATCTCTGCTCTCTCCAGCAATGACCAGCTTTCTCCCTTTCCTCTCCTCCACAGGAAGCAGCAGAGTCATTTTTGGTTAAGTAGCATCTGGTTAAGTAGCTGCTGGCTGCAAAAGCATGTCTGGAATGTGGCTTTAACCCCTGGTGACCTTCCCTTGCAATGCTTCCCAGTGGTCACTAACAAGGATGGGGCTTGGATAACAGCAACAGCATGTTAACCCCATGGGATCCAGCGGAGATGAGACCAGAGTTCTGCAGAGTAGCTGTTGTAGTGGGAGCTCTCCTGCAGATACCTCTTACTGGGCTGGTTTTTCTTCTGCTCCTGGAGCAAAGTGTAGCAGTTGTGGAGCAGCACCTGGAAACACGGTTTGACAGCTTAAGATGGAACCCTTTTCTCTGTGTGAAAGGACGGGGCCTAGCAAAGTCATTCCTGTGCCACAGAAAGAGCCGGTGTTCAGAGGGTGCAGCAGCAAGAAGTTATTTGCAGCAGTGTCCACCCATAGAAATGGAGCCCCTCTGTATGTGCACATGCATGCTACATCCCCACGCTTTCTGCTCAGCCAAGAAATGTCTGCGTTAACTCCAAATTCTGGGATGTCCCTGTCTCTCTGTGCCACTCAAAATGGCTCTAGCGAAGAGGAGCCAGACTTGACCTTGTTATCTCTAACCCATCTGTCCAAATCCAGCACGAACCTCACCCTGCTCTCTCTCCACCCGACTTGGCCAACTCCACAGATCCCCTTGCCTTCTCAGAACCAGGGGCTTCACAGCTTGGTGCAGCAGCATGGAGAGTGCAATGGCCTGTTTTGGGGGAGAAGATGGGCCCTTGAGAAGATGGGAAATGTTATCTGACGTTTCCTTTGCCTCCCAGCCCTTCATTTTAGTTCTGCTTCATCTCCTTGCAGCTCAGCAGAGTAATGAACAATCAAATCCCTTTCGTAATTTATTTCTTCTGCCATACAGTTTCGAGGAGGTGATGACACTTGAAATTGCCTCTCCTGGAGGGATGAAGGGGCCAGATCCTGCGCCCTATTACACCAGAGTGTGTGTCCCTTCATCTTAGCAGCCTGCTCGAGCTGCCCACAGCATGGTCCCAAATCCATGTTTAACCAGAGAGACAGCCTTGCTCCCTTGATGAGTCCATTAAGGTCGTGCTATTACAAGCAGCCACCAGATGAATTCTGTCAGATAGAAGGTACAGGGATTGCAGCTCAGAATCTTATCATTTGCGTTAGTAGAGTTAATTTGCTCAACAATCTTCAGCAGCGCTCCTGGGAACTTCTCACTCTGCTTGGCCATGTGCCCTGGGCTGTATTTGTCTCCTATTGCCTCCGGGGTGCTTATAGCACAGGGCAGCTGTGACTTGGATGTCCCCAAAGGATGAGATCAGCTCCCTGTTTGCATCTATGCAGTGACACAGCTGGGAGTTAGATGCAGACACGGGGTACGTGCGGCAGATGCTTCTCTGTCATCTGGCCAAAGGGTGTGAACAGTTGTGCAAATGGAAAAGGGGACAGGGCTGCAGTTCTCTTATCTCCCTGGTAGCCTCAGCAGCCAGGAAAGCTGGAGGCTGCTATGCCTTTTCATACACCCCCTTCCCTTCTCTCCTCTCCCACGGCTTCCCAAATACCCTTGAGACCTGCTGCAGTTCAGACAAAAGAATGACTCTTCAGGCTCCTGGAGCAGGGAGGGAGCTGCCAGCCATTCTGGAGTGATGTGTGAGAATGAAGCTGTTGGATGCTCATGTGGTTCTGACCTGGACCTTAGTGCCATTGCCTCCCCTGCTGCTCCTCATGCATCTTCCTGACTGACAATGCCCAGGGTGAGATCTGCTTCTCCCAGGCCAGGGCAGTCACTGTGCCTGCACTGACTTAATGTGTCCCTGGCTGGCCCCATTCAACCCTGCTCTAGGAGAGGGACGATTATGCAGAAGGCAACTTATGTTCCTGACCCTTTTCCTGATTCCTTCCTCCTGTTAATAGCCATAAAAGACTCCTAACACACCTTCCCTCCTAACCTCTCAAAAGTCTTCCAAGCTCTGTGCGGCAGTCTCTGCCTTACCATGTAACCACCAGTATTTAGCCATGTAACCTTATTCAGCTGGGTATCTGTTAGGTTCCACACTGGAAGCTTCCCCTGTCTCCAGTATGGATCACATGGAAAAGCTGGAAAGAGAGTGATCAGTCAGTGTGAAAGAGAAGCTGTGAAGTACAGGTGATTGATACAAAAGCTAGGGTTACCCTAGGGAATACAACAGGAATAGACAAAATCTCTGCAGGGCTCTATAGGTATTTTACCAGATGGATAAGGTCAAGAGGGCAGTAATGATTCAGAAAAGGCAGAAGATTTTAATAACTATTCATGATCTGTCTCTGGAGACCAACAGACATTTGTTTGTGGTTTCTGAGATGACAAAACAATTTCTGTATCTTTGAGAATGACAAGGCTGAGCAGCTTGCTGGACATCATCTCCTTGGATACTCCACTTATTATAAGCAAACAGGTTGAAAGATTTAACCGAGGAGATCTCAAACTCACTGCTATTAGTTTTTACTATTTGTTGAAACAGTTAAATTCTAGAATGCTGCTGTGTGCCAGCAGACTGGAAGGGGACACAGAGAATGAATTGAGTACTACAGGGTGATTTGCTGGCACCAAAGAAAAAGCTAACACAGGTTCCTGTTAATAAAGAACTGAAAGGCAGGAATATAATCGATGCCAGTCTACGTGGTTTGTGGGAAATGGTTCTTGTCAGTCAAATACAATGTCATTTTTTGCCTTCTAAACCAGTCATCTCATCAAAGTAAGTGGAGAGATGGAATAGAAAAGAGATTAAGAATGGCTAGCTGACAGGTCTCAGAACGAGTTGTCAAGAGGGAATCACTGTCAGCGGGCACATTTCTACAGTCTGCAAGGACGGGTGGTGGGCCTGATGCTGCTCAGTACTTTCCTAGGGCATGTAGAGACAATGGCCACCTCAGTGCCTTAGTAGTCCCTGAGACAGAGGTTGGTGGAAGCCCATTAATAGACTCGGGATGTTGTAATTCAGCCGTTGCAATGCTCTGTATCCCTCCTGAAGCACTTTTATTTTTAAAAGGAAGAGGACTCAGAAGGGAAGAATGCAGAAGATGCCTGAATATAGCTTTTCAGTAAGTCTATTGAAACCAGATCTTAAAGGATGTTCCTTAAGGCCTCCCTGGCGAGAAAGAAACTGGTGCCAACCTGCAGCAGAGGAAAAGGGAAACAAGCAAGGGCTGGGAGTTGAGCACAGAATCCAAGAGGCTGGCAGAGCTGATCAGTCACAAGGTCACGTACAAGCCTTCCCCATCTCTAAATCTCTTTCTCCCACCCTAATCCCCTGCTGTGTGTCAGCCTTTTTGGCTCAGCAGTCAGCTGAAAGCTTGAGAGAGAGGAGGTGACCCCCTCTCTGACACAGGGAAGGTTCTGTTGCTCAGGTAACACTTTCAAGGCAGGTCCTCCAAGTAAATTTTTAGGTCAGTTATAATTGGGAAACCTCGCATGGAGCTATAAAACATCAGTTAATATGCTGGAACTATCTAGTTAAATTCCAATTAAAAAACCCCATAAGCTCCTCAACTCAAATACATTAATAACGTAATTAAATATTTATTGCTTATGCAAATTTAAAGTTAAGTTAATCGGACATCAATGAAACCCCAGGAAGTGACCATTTAAGTAACACATTTCTATTTAATTATGATTCCTTCCTATTATAAAGCCCCCATGCCATTATTTCAGGACTGCTCTGCCATATTTACTCGAGCCATTCAGACTCGGCATTCCCACTCCAGTATTCATTCATAATCCCAGACAGCTGCAGCATTCATATCAACAGCAGTGGACCTCTCACAGCTGGCAGCAGCTGGACTGAGTGCCCCTCCCACTTGTTCCTCCGTCTCCTACCTCCTCCTGTGCTAAGCTACTGGGAAGGGCACAGCCAGAATTAAGACTCCTCCAGACTGTGCAGATTCAGGGTGGGTAGAGCAAGGGCTATGCACCAGGCCCATGGAAAGGCACCTGCTGGGGATGGCGACAGCCAGCATGTGTTTGTGTCCATCCCACAGGCAGAAGTGTGCTCCCACGAGCAAGATCAGGATTTAGATCTTCCAAGTCCACCCCGGAGCCTTCTCCCTGGTTCCCTGCACACCATCACTAAAGTAATTTCACTTCTTTGTATCACTTCCCTGAGGAAGGGCGCTCTTTTGCACAACGGGGAAATTACGGACCTCGGGGGATGAGTGTTTCCTGATGGGATCAGCTCCTTGGGTGGACAAAGCTGTGTGCCAGCAGAAAGCTACAGTTCATTATTGTTGCAAAGTGGTAATTGAAAGGGCTGGGAGCTACAGCAGGACAATGAGATGAGGCCAGGAGATGGGAAATAAACCATTTTGCTTCTTGAGGGATGGAGACATTTCCCCTGGCGAGCAGAGCCTCTGCAGCCAGGGCCATGCAGATGGACTCACTCTCTCCAAGCGACAGGCAATCAGTTAAACCTGACAGGTGTGAAGTTGGTAATTTTCTTCTCAAAACTGTGAGATAAACGGGCTGGCAGGAGTTTGAAAGGAACAAAGAGATAAGGGAGAAATGGAAGCATTCAGGTGCCCTCTCCCCATGGAGCTAGCGATGGCTCACAGGCAGCTAGATGGACGGAAGCGTTTGCTTTGCAAAGCCCCAGATACACCAGGAACTCAGGTGCTAGGCTGGAAAAGGCTTGACAACCAGACACTAATGAAAAAGAGAAACCCCTTCCCTTCACAGCTCCTCAAAGGGTGCTCCCTTTTATCTCTTAAGATTTGATCCACATTCATCTCCTGGGATTTAGCCAGCACTGAACTGCTTCTCCCAAGCTCTTCGGCAAAGTACAGGACAGTGTTTTCTGCAAAGGGGCAGCAAGAGCATTTAGTGCTTCTTTGCATGCAAATCGTTTTCTTCCCCAAAATCCACACAGTTCAGACAAGAACCCCTGCCTGTTTCCTATGAGGATCTGAATTTGATTCAGCAGTTGTGAAATCTACGGAGGAGGAACTGTCCCTAACTCTCCTTGCGCTGGGCTTAGTCAGATGAGGCCACAACATTCAACTCCTGAGACTACGGGAGCAACTCCAGTGGCTGATATCCATAAATTACCTTTCGATAACTCAGGCCCTGGGGTATGATACAACGTTTTTTAACCTACTTTTTAATCATGTACATATTTATCGTGCTGTGCCCCTGCTTTGCCTGCGTGGCCATGCGTTACTCTTCTGCTAGCTCCTATGTAAAGCTTTAGGACTGCAACACACACATCCAGTTATTTTTTACAGGCTGATCCTTTTTCTGCAAATACTATATAAAAGAGAGCCTACATCTAAACACGCCAGGGAAGGCTGTGAAATGCCGTGTTTGGAGGAGGAGTGAACCAGCCCCCCTTCCCTTCTGCTAGGCACCACTGAGGACATTTGAGGCTCAGCAGCACTTCTCGGTGTCACAGGTCCCCCAGCTGGAATGCATTTGCATAAAGCAATTTCCTCTAACAAATATGTTCATACAAATCAAACTCAAGTTTGCAAATAATCTGAAACCACGGAAAAAAAATTAATCAAACATATTTGTTACTGCAAGTAATTCACCCAGCACTGTTTTAAACTGGCAAGTTCCTTCAGTTCAAGCTAGCTCTAGGACGCTCAGTGGTATGGGTGACCTTGAGTGCTCTGACTTGAACTCAAGCACGGATTACCTCTTACCTCACAATGAATTTTGGATTGAGAGTCATATTTCTGGACTGATGCTCTCTGACCTAACCTGTCTCCAGTGCCCCTTGAGCTCCCAACCCTTTGTAGCCAGCCTGGTTGACATCTCCCAGTTACACTGCCTTTTCCTCTGTCTGTTGGAGCCCTTTGGCTCTGGCACTTCCAGTTCTGAGTCTGCCATGAATGTGGATCCCTGGGAGATAGATCCATCTGGTTTTGAGTGTTGTGCAAGGCATTAACCCCAGTGTGGGAAGGACATCTCCTTCCCAGGTGCCTGTGCCCAGCGACATTGGACAGGTTGCCTGGTAATTCCCTGATTACACTGCCCTATATCTCACTCTCACTATAAATCCTACTTAGGCCACCTTCCTTTGTGTGGGTGGAAATAAGCATAACTCCACTCTAGTCAGAAAAGCTGGATGTATTTGCACCAGCTGGGAACCTGGCTCTGTATCTTCATCACAGGCATTTCAGCACTGAGCACTGCGCACATCTCCCGGTTGCAGGGAGGCAAATCTCGTGGTATTCGCTCTGGCCGAGACTGGCTCTCTGCTGCTAGACCATGTTCAGTGGTGGGCATACAGCCTAAGAGCAAACATGAGCCTCTTGTTCACCTCCTCCTGCCCTGATCCAGCTCCTCCCCTGGCTCTCTGCTGATTGTCAGGGCTCTGAATTTGCTTTTGGGGCCAGCAGTGCTCGCCTGCAGAGATGTGGCTTTGAGAAGAGATCCAAGCCACGCTACCATTTTTCCATGGGCTACATGCATTGCTGGCATTTGCGCCCCCAACGTGTTTCTGTTTTGTTCCAGAGAAACACAATACTTAAGGGCACTGCATGGGAGTCCATTCCTGCTGTGTTCAGCTCTCTGCAACCTGAGCTGCTGAGAAGAGGCCCCATGCAATGCGTTTTATCCATCATCACTTAACTGTAAGACATGGCCTGGGAAATCAGTGCAGCATTTCCCAGGGGTTCATCCCAGCAGGACCATGGGCAAAGATAGCCCCTCCTATCCTGCTTTCTATCTTAGACCCCCATCCCAGCTTCCTCGTGCTCCTTTTCTTTCTCTGCACCCCCAAACTTGCCTGATGTGGCTGAGCCAGCTGCTGGGAATCCAGTTCTGTAGGATGCTATCCCTCTGCATCGCTGTCTTGATCCCTCCTAGGGCTACTGACCTGAACAGCTGCAGCTGAAGCAAACCCACACTTCCAACATCTGTCATTACTAAGAGGAGCTGGCAGACAGGGGAAAATGAGAGGAGTAAAATAGGTGGACATACAGATACAGCCTAGATAGTGGTCGCAACTCCCTTGGCCACATTGAAGCCCGACAACAAGAGTGTTCCTGGCTTTTTGCCCCTTTGCATCTGGAGAAAGCCTCCCCAAGGCTATCTTTAACCTTTTCCAAAGCAAGGTGCCCAGCACTCTCCTTTTTCAGCAGAATGAGTGACAACTGGTTCTGTTAGCAGCATGGGGTTTGGAGGGAGCTTGTCTGCCAAGCAACACACAATGCATTGACCATCGAGCCCGGTATCAGAGAGTCTCCTGCTGCTCTGGCACATGCTCCACGCCTGCTTTGCTGCTGTCAGGGAATGAACAGTCTGCACCAAACCACTCCTTTCCAGCCTAATCCTGAACACTTCCCTCTCCGTCCAGCTCATCTCTTCACAATGGAGACGAGTTAAAGTTCAGATTTGGGTCAGGATCCCTCTCCCTCTCTCCCTGTGATGAGGAGTGCTGGGTTTGGTTCAGATCTCCAGCAGATCATCTATGTGCTGAAGCTGGGGGCAAAAATCCCTCTCCAGGGAGTGTTCCGCTCTTTAGGCCAGAGACATGGCAAAGTGCCTGTTGATACCAGTTCGAGGAAGAGCATGCATATTTTCTCTGATCTCTTGCTTGCTTTGTCTCTGCCTCCCTTGCAAAAGCCTGGGTCTTGCAGAGTTGCCTGCCTTCAACTTTGGGAACACAGCTTTCCTTGTAGCATATATTCACAGAGAAGAAGCAGGAGGAAAGGGGAAAGCAAGCAGTTCTTCCCAATGCAGAGATCAGTAACAGAGATGTAGGGACGCAGTCTGACTGATCTTGCCTCCCAATAGACCCTTAGCATCCCTGTAGCATTTAGATGGTTTTGGTGCACAATCGTCATGGTAGCCAGGTGTTGCACTATAGGAACATGCTACTGTGGCAAATCAAAGCTTGGCCTAGCCCAGCATCCTGGCTCTGACCACAGCTAATTACACATGCCTAGAGAAAACCTAAGAAGAGAGCAAGTGTGTACTGACATTTTTCCAATAGCCTGTCCTATCTGCTATAGTTAACAGCAACTTAAGAACTTCCTAAGCTAGTGTCATAGTTTTTAATAGCTTTTGATGAATTTTTCTTCCCTAGGTTTTTCTAGCCACCTCTAAAGCTCAGGTTAACTTTTGGCATCAGTAGCATCCTTTGACAAGGAACTTCATTGTTTACATCAATAGGGGGAAACACTCCCACCTCCTTTTGTCTGTCTTGAATCTGCTGTCCAAGAATTTCACACAATATCACCTGTATCAGTGGCAAAACCAGTCATTCTCTATCCACCTTCCACAGGCCACTTGCTGTTTTGGGAACTCTTAGCCCTTAGCCTTCAGCCTTCATCTGCAAGCATCTCGCATTACAAAATACTGCGTATCATGGGAACAGACCTAGGTTGCTGGAAAGCTGATGCCGTTTCTGTGACTCTCCTTACAACTATCAGTCACAGGTTGCAGAATGACGCAGTCATAGATGCACAAAAAAAAAAAGGAAAATGTTATCTTTTTTTTTTTAAAATTCTTTATTTATAAAAAAGTACATTTTTTTTTTCCACAGCTGAGCCACTATTGTTTTTGTACAAGTAAAAGGAAAGGTGATGCAAGACCCTGCCCACACAAATTATAACCATGAAAATGCCCCCCCGGACCCCAAACAAACAAATTATTACAAAGGATGGAAAACAAACAAAAAAAAACCAAACAAAAATCATAAAAGTCCATTACATTATTATTATTTTTATTTTCTATTTTTTACAAAAGCACTTACAACACAGATTACAAAAAAAAAAAAAAAGTAGGGTTGGGGTTGTTTGTCTGTCTGTAGTCTTTATTCCACAATGATAATTACAGCAAGAGGAAGAACAAAAAGAGAGACAAAATCACTGGTGTTAAGGAATCACATATTAAAAAAAGAAAGGCAAAAGAAAAGAAAAACCAGAGTACCTTCACCAATGCCAGTTTATGCTAGCAGAGGATCTGACTCCATATGCTCATTACAGTCACCCCCAAGTACGTTACATTTGGAAAGAAGAACTGGTCCGATGTACAAGCTCACCCCCCCTCTCTAAGACTTGGGTTTCCTTCCCTTGCTGGTGGACTGAATCCTCTCCTTCACACCATTGCAGAAGGCAGCACCACCTGCTCCAGCACCCCAGCCCTGGCTTCCCCTGCCTCTCTCAAGGAGTTGCTCAAATTGTCAGCAAATTGCATCAAATACAAAGGGAAGAGAAAGAGAGTGGTGAAACTGCAGGCTAGGGGAGAGTAAAGTGCTATCTTAAGCCCCACAGAATAAAGAGCAGACATCAGTGCACAGGATGCTAGCAGCATCTCCTCTCCCTGCCACGGCCCACTGCCCACAGCCTGGCAGAGCAAACAGACCCGAAAACTCTGGTGCTATGGCAGGAGCGGAACGTGGGCCTCTTACCATGAATTTTAACCTCCTGTCAAAACGCTACAGCCTGCCCCACTGTTTCTCTTCTTAGAATGAAATGGGCCTGGGATACCCCCCCCATTTCCACAGAACAATACCTCTGAGCTTTGTGCAGCCTGACATTCGCCCGTCTTCTGCACGGAGCTGGGCAATGGGTTTTCCCCTCCGCTCTTTGAACTTAATAACCGGTGCCTGAAACTCCGCAGATCTGTGTGTGTGTGTGTGTGCGTGTTTGTGTATGGGAAAGAAAAACAGCAAAGGAGAGCAGCAGACCCCATTCTAATTGCATTCCCTTCTCTAATTGCTTGAAGATCAATCTTTTGAATCTCTCTCTCTCTAACCCTCAGTGATTTCTGCTGAACAGTTGTTGTGTTTCTTTTTTGATGGCTCCCTTTGTCCCTTATGTCTTTGCAATCAATTTGGTGCTACCATTTCAGTGTGTTTGATTTCTTTTTTACTAAGAAATCTTCAGGGTTTTTTAATTTTTTTTTCCCTGGCTGAACGAAAATGATTTAACAACAAGGAAAAAAAAATCTGGTAATTAAAGAAGGGAAAATAACATCACTAGGGTGAATTGCAATGAATAATCCTGGAGATAAGCCCCAGCAGGAAAACAGCTGGGGTGTCTTTGTACATAAAATACAGGCTCATTTTGGGTTGTGACACAGGTGCGTCTACTTCAGTATGGCTCCCTGAACACACACAGGGAAGGAGCTGGGGGCTCGGCCCAAATTCACCTGCATTTTCTTTGCTGAAACGGTGGTGAGACCCAGAGCGAAGTACCACAGGGCTCAGATAGACTTCACTCTCATCCACCTGTTCAGCTTTCTCATCCGCCCATCTTAATCCTGAAGTACCACAAGTTTTGCCGTGGATTGCCATCCAGGATCAGGGTTTGGGAAGGGAAAAGCACCATGCTGATATGTCTCTTTGCTGGCAAGAACTCAGCGAAGGGATCTGGACAGTGACCCATTCAAATGGAGGCAGAGCAACCAGCCGTGCCTCTGAGGCACTTCGCTGGTCCCTGGTCAGTGCATTGGTCCTTCCCAGGCAGAAAGACGAACTGGGGTGTAACTAATGCAACACACCAGTTCAGGTCCAGTGTAAAGCGCGGCATTTCCTGGAAAGCAGCAGCTCCCTTGCACCTTGGTGGAGAGGTGACCAAAGCTGTGCTCACAGCAGGTGCTGGGAAATGAGAAAGGATGGGGACGTGCTCCGCCCTGACCGAAGGGGTAGCCTGGGGGTCCCCAGCCCATCCTCTCCTGCTGGCTGTGAAGCAGGGGCAGCACCTTCACTCCCCTGCAGAACCTCCTAGGCAGCAGGATGTACATGGCCTTCAGCTTGGCATCTCTACTGAGCTCTCCCTTGCATTCGGGTAGAGACAGGTACCACTTTCTTCCTGATGCTGGTGGAAAACCTGTTCTAATTACCTTCAAGAGCCCTCTCAGAGCAATTTAACCCAGGGAAGGGAGTGATGCTATTACTGGATCAAAACAGCTCTCAGATGAAACATCAATCTGATTTTTCCCCGCCACACTTCTTTTTTCTTCTACCTTGCTATGGATTAATGGGTAATCACTTGGCTAATTACCAAGAGTCTCTTAGCCAATTAGCTGACCTTGCAAGGGACAGCAAGAAGCAAGTCAGTGCACAGAGGTGGCATTTCTCTATGGCTGTGGGGATAACTGCACCAATGGAGTAATGCTCAAGGGCCCAAGGATGAGAGGAATGCACTACTGAACCTTGAACCTGCAGAGCACCTCGCTGCTGTGCCAGGCAATACTGTCTAAGGATCTTCCACATCCAGGTTCTGGATGAAAAATAATCATTTGACCTCGCTTCTGAACCACACCGATGAGCTAAGTGACTGAGCGTTTTCCAGAATTGTGCTGGTGCAGTGTTGGGAGCAAAAAGTGTGATGTAGCAGAAAGGGAACTGTATATAGACTCTAGCTTGAAAATACCATAGTGCTTAGCTATCTCCCCTTCTTTCTCTGAGTTCCACTATTTTTTTGAGCTGCCACTCAGCTAACTACGTGGACAGTGTGTGAATGGGCAATGAATAAGCCAAGGAAGCTACATCTTGAAAAATGACACCTCGAAGTGCAAGGCTAATAACTACTAAAGCACATTTCTTAGGACTCCTTGTTCCTATTTCCTGCAAGCCATACCTTAACTCAGGAACAGTCATACTGTCCCGATCTCTGCCCAGGCCCATGCGCTCCATTTGCAAGGCTCTGTACCTTTGGTCTTTAGGACACAACTTCAGTGTGGGCTAGAGCAATGTGAATTTGCCAGATCAGATCAGTGGCCCCTACCTCTGACTAATGCAGAAGATGAAAGGATTGCTGCTTGACCCTGCAGATTTTACAAAAGGTTGTTTTATTCCAAATACATCTCTTTGTGGTATGTATCTGTGCTGAGGGAAATTTGCCGAGGAGGGTCTGTGCCACTGACTGCTGCTCTGCGCTTGGTCATGGACCACCCAGAATTTGGTGTTGGAGGTGTTGTCACAACCCCTTTTAGAGCCTAGTTGTGAAATTCAGATCTAAAGGATTATTCACTTGAGAGATGGACTTTGTTGAGAATTATCTCCAAATCACAAACTGTGCGGGCTCTGCAGCGTACCCCAGGTTACATTAGTGAGCTGTGGCTAAGGTACAGTGCTCAGCAATGCTGCCGTGTCCTGATCCAGATTACAGGGATCACACTTCGGGGATTTAAAGCCCTGTGTATGTTGTTATCCCAAGGCACTGGTGGGAAATTCCCTCTGCAGGTTTACAACCACCCCTAATAACCAGCCCCTACTAGTAATCAGAAACATGGAGAGATGTTAGAGATTCCATTTCCTTTACTTGGGGGGTTGTTTGGTAGCAGAGCGCTCCTGGTAGCAGCGGATGGACATGGGAAGGTTTAGCTGTATTTTTTAAGGTTCAGCCTGAGAGATCCCAAGGGAATCTCTGTCTGCCTTTCTTGGAGTGGACATAAAGC
The DNA here is from genome assembly GCF_036417535.1 of Chlamydotis macqueenii. Classification (NCBI taxonomy): domain Eukaryota; kingdom Metazoa; phylum Chordata; class Aves; order Otidiformes; family Otididae; genus Chlamydotis; species Chlamydotis macqueenii. The sequence goes on along the minus strand of NC_141579.1, from coordinate 4,776,406 downwards.
AGCCTTCCTGTGGCATTTGGCTGTTCTGCCAGAAGCCAGGAAGCAGGGAGGGCTGGCAGGAACAGCAGAAAGATTACAGCATAACAATAGGAATTCCCACTCCCCTACACCACTAATGCAATAAGAGCAAGCTACGAACTATGGATGGCTCTGGCTGAGTTTCACGTTGTCTGAGTGGAGCACCACACACTAAAGGAAAGCATTGGAGGCTGCCTGGATCAGAGATCTGACCTTGACTCATCTGTTTGGGTCTGACTCTCTACCCTCCCTTTTGTAGCAGGATAACCGCTGGATGCTATGGAACAAAACACAGCGGGTTAGGCAGGAGGAGAATTAGTCCTGCTATTTTTAGATGTGCATGATAATACAGCTCAGAAAACTGGGGATTTCTTTTCAAACAAAAGATTTATTTATACATCAAATTAAAAAAAAAAAACAAAACAAAAACCACAAGAAGAAAAATAAGCCCCAACCCAGTGAATCTAATCTGGATACGATCAGTGTCAGTCAGAGGGCCCTGAAGTCTGGAATCCCATTTATCCACAGAGCAGAGATAGCAGCAATCCAAGCCTCCCCATCACAACACAGTGGCTCGAGGGAAGGGAGACGAGATCAGTACCCCAGGCTCATTCACTCCTGCCCTGTCCACCAAGCCTTTGCTGAGAAGAGGGCTGTGATATTGGAAAAGTGGCAATCAGTGCAGACTAAGCAATCTATCTAAGGGCTGAGGTTGTTGCTAGGAGAGTTAGAGAGAAGTGTCACCATGCTCTGACCCCCCCCAAAAAAAGAAAAAAAAAGGTGTAAACACATGACAATTAAGTCTTAGTGGTATAATAAAACATAGGGGCCTGATCCTGTACTGAAGCCCTCAAAGACACTGGATGGTACCCCGGAAGATCTGCCCTGCAGGGTCTGCAGACCAGAGCTGAAGGCAGTGAGCTGGTGGGAAAGCGAGGCGTTATCAGTTTGTCCCCTTCCCCAAGCAATGGCAGCAAGGTGCGTGCACAATGCGCTTCACGCAACCATTGTGCCAGTTAACTGCTCTGTGGCTAATACTAGCAACAACAACAGCAACAAGAACAAAAAGAGCCAGTATTTCTCTGAACCATCACAGGGGAAAAAATGTCAGCAATAAATACTCCTTTTCTTTCTTTTAAAAGAACACTCAAACAAAGACAGAAAATGAAAACCCAGGAAATAATAAATTGTAGGAGGAAAACGGCAGTTCCGTTTCCCTGCCCTGCTATCAGCCCATGCACCTGGGGTTTGTTCTAGGGCTTTTTCTGCTCCCTCTCTCCTAGTTTTCCTTTTATTGACTCATTAAAGACTGGGAGTGGATCTCCCAAGGCGTGCAGTGGGCAATGGGAATGCAACCCAGACCCCGCTGAAAAGAAAGTTATTAGAAAAAAAAAATCAGTTCACCTGATAATGGCACCTATGTTTCCATCGCCATAAGCTTTCTTGGCCTCTGTCCTTCTACTGACAGCCCACTTGACCCCCTCCCAAGGTTAAAAAAACCAAAGAGGACAACATACAAACAAATTCCAGTGTTTCAGGGGTGCGGAAGTGGGAGGAGGAACCTCGGGGAGGGAAGTGGGGCTGAAGGGCACTCTGAGACATGAAGACACAAACAGAGTGTAATATACAGGCTGGGCAACAGTCGTTAAAGCAAATAGTAACACCTAAGCCACCGACCAATACAAACACCACAGAAGGGGACAAAAGTCATCAAGAGAAATTAAAAAGCAAAACCAAAACCGAGAAAATAATTACCCAACCTCCCACCTCCCATACGCCCCAAAAATGATCTGTAAGCAAAGCTGCCCTCCCTCCCCACTCGCCCCAGACTGCCCTTCCTGCCAGCGCTGGAAGTGTCCAAAGTCTCTGCCGAGCGCTCAGGCCTGGCCGGGGCGTGGGTGTGTGAGCCGGGGGGTGAGCATGCGTGCAGTGTGTGTGTGCAAGCGGCCGTGGCACGCTCGGCTCTGCTCGGCTCCGCTCCGCAGGGATGCAGGGAGAGTGGGAGGGCATCACTCGTGTGTACGCGCGCGTGTGTGTGTGTGTGTGTAGCAATGGGGTGCCGAGCTACACGTACCACTCCTTTTTGGAAATAAAAGATCCGTCATTCTGTGAGACCATGTTCTCCGCTATGTCGAGCTGCTCGGGATCGTACTGGAAGCCGAGTGTCCTTTCGTCGTAAGGTTCGGGGTGCGCCTCCCCCTCGTCTACTGTGAAGTAAGGCCGCTTAGCATCCTCTTCGTATTTGTTGGGGCCACCGAGCTTGCGCTCGCCTCCTGCATCCTCGTCCTCATCTTCGTAGGTGCTACCGCCCAGCGGGCCTGGCTTCTTCTCGTCATCTGAATCGTCGGGATACTGGAGGTTTTGGGCCATGGGAGGGTGATGCTGTGGGATGCCAGCCTTGCTGTAGCCATTGCCATACACGTGCTTCTTTGTGCTGTAGTCACCCTTGAAGGTGTGACGCCGGCGCCGGAGTACCACAAAAAGCACCACGGCCACCACCAGGACCAGCGAGACTCCTCCCACTATGCCCCCAATCACCGGTGTGGGGATGTTCGGCTGCACCATGGATTTGCGATCATCGATTGGAGACGGGGTGTAGGGAAATTCTGGGTAGGAAAAGACAGATGGAAGGGGGAACAATGTCAAACCATGCGGAAACGCGCCCTCCCTCCATGCTTTCATTGCCATTTTTGAGGGGTGAGGGGGTGGGAAGATGAGGGTAAGGAACAGGGAAGGGAAAAACTAGGGAAAGGGGAAAAGGATGCATCCTTACGGGGTCAGCGCACGGGAGCTCTGCCTTAGCAAGGGGAACGCAGCGTGCTGTGCCAAGCTTGCCAAGCCTCATGCAGGAGCCCAGCAGGCTGGAAGCAGTGTTTCCCTCCCCACCCCACCTGGTTTCTCCAGACGTGCTCAGATCGCACAAGCCCAGTGCCTTGAGTCCAGACGCCTTCTGTCTTACTGAGTGACATTTCAGGTCCAGTTTACCAGAGCATACTGACAGCCCCAGGGTGCTCCTGCTGGGGAGCAAGACCCAAATCCCATCCAACGGTGGGCACCAAGCTGCCATGACTGATCCCATAGATGCCATGCTGGACCTACCAGCTTTGCATCCCCGTCCTCAGCATCCCAGCCCAGCCTGACCCCAACCAGTCTAGGTCGGGCCAGAAGGCAGCAGCACCTTGTGATCTCCCCTCCCAGCCACCCCACAAGCGATCTATGGCTGCACAGTGCTGCTCATGGTCACGGCTGGCTCCCGAGACCTGGCTGTGCTCTGCAGCACGGGGACACAGACCTCCCACTCTTTCTTTTTCTTCTGCTGTGGCCAGTGTAGTGCCACTACTCATGCTAATCTTGTTCCTACAGTTACCCTGACCTATTTTAAAAAATGACTAACTCAAAAGAGAAAAAGAAAAGATGAGAAAGCAGCTCTCTCCTCTTTAATGCAGTTCAACACCTACACTTTGGCACAGCTAAAGTTTGATCGAGGACTTAAATCAACTTTTGTTACCCTCCCTGGGCACAGTTACAGCCCCTGGCCAAAGCCAGCTTTCACAAACTGCCTGTTGAGCATCCATGTGCATGAGGCACTAAGCACCACATGGCTGTCCCAGTCCTTCACCTGCCTCTCAATTCAGACACCAAGCGCCTGGTTAATGCTCCCTGGCAGCCTTGCCCTTGCATACCATGCTCCGATTCCTTGCACTGTTTTTTCCACCCCCAAGGCTTGTCTGCCAGCCCTGCTCATAGCTGCAAGCTGTTATTGCTGCTCTGGAGCCTCCTAGCCATCACTTTTTACCCCGGCAGCCAAGGAGAGGCACAGCCCAACCAGCAATCTCAGCGTGGTCTCCCAGATGAGCAGCCAGGATGGGGTGATGGGGAAGAACGGGCTCAAAAGCAGCAAATTCAAAAGGGGTATGAGGCAGAATCTGATTCCTGCCCCCTTTTAGATGCCTGCGGGACTGCCTGCTTCTGGCAGCCAAGCTTCTACGTTAGGGCATGAATCCCTGAAACAAGCAGAGGCTGAGCAGGCAGCTTAGCCCAGCCGCTAAGGAAGAGGGGAGGCAAGAGCTTCTCCTGGGTAGAGGCAGTTCCTGAAACAGCTGCAGATTTTGGGCAAGGGTATTGAATTCAAGCAATTGCTGTCCTGATCCTTGCGGCATAAACGTTTTGCTTGTGCCTGAGGGCTGCTTCATTCCTGCCTTTCCTGAGACATCATCCCAACAACAGCATCTTGGTTTCTGCAGTGCTGACTTGCCTTGAGCAAAGCCTCACGAGCCTGAAACCACACACAGAGCAGCACACTGGGCAGAACGGGCTGGGGACAGGCAGATGGAGGGGCTCCCTGCTGCAGCAAGAATGAGGAGCAAGACACTGTGCAGGCAGAAGCCAGCATATCTTTCCAAAGACAGCCTTCAGAGCAGGAGTGAGGGCATGTATTTCAGCAAAAGGAGCTCAGATTGGGTTCTGCTAAGCCAAAACCACATGTTGCATCAACAGAAGGCTTGTCACAGCCAGTTAGTTAATGCAAAACCTCTCTGCAGAGACAGCAAGAAATGTCACATCCATCCCCTGGTAGTCTTGGCTGCTGAGGGCTCAGCTTCAGCCAGACAAGCATCCACACAGCTCTTGCCACCCCTGCTCATGCCACCTCCCCAGGCCTGCTCCTTGCCATCACAGCCTCTGCAACCTTGTGGAGCCCAATTCCCAAAACTGTGCACAAAGCAGGGGTGCACCTGGAGGTTAAGTCTGTGCAGGGAAAGCCCACCAAGCTGGCTCAGACCCCAGGGGTTATGTCTTTTATTTTCCCCCATCCACAGCTCTGATCTGAAACCTCTTCCTTCCTTGCTTTTCCCCAGAGCAAGGCTGATATTGTGCATGGAACTGTGGGACCCAATACCCCACCCTGTGGGTCCCCACCCCACTTACGGTGTGCATGCCGGGTGCAGGGTCCCTAAAGCCGTACTGATCCCCTTTGCCTCCCAGTCTGGAAAACAGACAATCTGAGAGGGGAAGTCTGTGCACGATATCAAAAGCAGCTTGGCCCACTTTTCTATTAAAAGCCTCATTAACCAGCCCAGGTTGGACGCATGAAGTGAAAGGGGGAATGTTTTTCTACCTTTCTCATATCTATTTTTTTGCCCTGCCCTTTGTGCTGTCCGCCCCTGAGATAGCACTCGCCTACATGCCACCCCCCCGCCACTGCCAACGCCGTGGACATGAAAACGAACATGCTGCTGTCTTGGATTTCACACGTTGTTCAGGGAAGGAACTATTTTCTACTCGGATCCCATCCCCATCCTCCTCGCAGTGGCCCAGTTCCCATGCCAGAGAAAACAAAAACGAACTATGGGAAGAGAAGGGGAAGAAAGAGGGGAAGATGGCAAGCCAGCAGCCGAAATGATCCCCTTCCTACCCACACAGCTCCCTCCTTGCCTGGTCCACCCACCGCACTCCTTCGGAGCCTGGAAAAGCGAGCGGCTGTGGGGATGCAGTGGGGGGATGTGGCTAAGCCCCGGGTGGGGAGTAGAGGGGGACGGATCGAAAGGAGGGACGAGTGACCCGGACCGCAGGAGGACAGGCTGCTCCGCAGCAGGGAGGGCCCACGCGTGACACTGCCGCTGGATGGCGGTACAGACCGCCGCTGGCGCCGCAGCACGGGTGGGCACTGCCGCAGCCCCTCTCCGTGGCCTCTGGGCTGCAGCGAGCCGCAAGCCCAGGCTGAGCAAGGGGGGAATCCCTGGCTTGGGCTCTGCCCCGGCCTTGCCACAAGGTCCCCTTCGGGACTCGGGAACAGGTCCGGCTCTCGGCGGGTGTTGTTCTGCATGCACCCGCTGCTGTCAGCCCCACAAAGGGGGATTTACCCCTCTGCCTGCTGCGTTCCGTGCCTGGGGTGCAAAAGAGAGCAGAACTACAGCCCTGAGAGAGAGGGGAAAGTGTGGGAAAAGGATCCCCTTTTTGTGTTCAAGGGGGTGCGTGAAATTTCTGGAAACTGGTGCGATGCCTGAGCGTGCTGGGGGCCCCATGTGAAAAATCCATTAGGAAGAGTCTGGAGAGAATTAAAGCCACTGTGAAAAGCGGACTGGAGAAACAGGAGACAGCAGAGTGGAGGGAGGGGGAACAAGCTAGGCTTTAATGCCAGCATAAAAAGCCTTCCCCCCCTCTCCTGCTACCTCCCAGCCCTCATAAAAACAGGGAGTGCTGTATGAATAGGAATTAAAGCAGCAACACTATCTGCCCGCTGCCCGGCTCTGCCAGCTGTTGCATTCAGCCCAGCTTCCTGTCCCCGTGCCAGGAGCCGGACCTCTGGGGTGGCAGCTGGGAGCACAGGGAGATGGCGGGTCACCCTGGGCTTTGCTCAGGCACCCGGCCGAGCCCACAGATTCTCTTTGATCCCCACATGCAAGGCGGAGGGCTCGAGCATCTCCCTGCCCCGGCTCCTGCCTTCTCCCTGCAGCACCTGGGGCACAGTAGTGCTGTGACTGCAGAGACAGGCCTTCCCCATCACAACAGTGGCTCCAAAACCACATGTTTTAAAAACCACATTTTTCTTATAATGACTGGTTTCCAATAAAAATGAGACATATGCAAATCATCCTGCCTGTCCATCAATCCCTTATCTAATGCTTTTGAACCTGCTGGCCAATTTCAGTGCTATCTGACAGAAGAATGGGCCAAAATTATCCGTATCACAAAGCTCTTTGAGAGAGCTGGAGTGGGATCCCTGGCAGAGGTGGGAGCTAAACCTCATTAGACATCAGAGAAACCACAGGGAGAAGAGGCTGCTCCCAAGGGCAGGAAAGGCCCAGATCAGAAAAAGCACATTTTTAGACACCAAATAATTCTATGATATGCAGATCCACAGGAAACTAGCTTTCAAAAACCCTTCTGCTCATCACAGTGCTTAGATATTTTAAAAGATACTACCTTCCTGTGAACACATTTTTTCTTGAAGTCACATTTCCATCTCTTTCCCTTCAATCATAAGGGCCAAGGAAAAATCCATCAGCAGCTGAGATTCTCACTGCAGCCACGGACATTGAGGAAAATGTCAAACTCCATGAGAAATTTCCTTCTGGACATGTGTCAGCCCAAGCCGCTCCTTCCATAAAGCTCATCCAGAGGAAGGCCATGGATTTCCTTCTGCCACTGTAAAATCAAACACCTGCTGCAATGGGAAGCAGGGGAGCCTTTGGCTGGCTCTAGCCAGGCCGAGCAGCAGCTCCAGGGAGGAGCAGGAACCTGAATTCCAACGGGTTCATGGAGCTTCCCAGTTCCCAGATGGCCTCAGCAAATACAGTGGTGATCATGTGGGTTTTTTTTAAGAGACAGACTGCTGATGGCAAACTTTCCCTGCCAGTACAGTCCATGCCAAATTATCCCAGGACTTTGACCCGCTGTGTTACAGACACATACACGAGTGAGGATGAAGAGATACCTCTGGATCTGCCTCAGCCCAAACAGGGCTGCAATTCGAGGAGCCCACAACACTGCTGTCCTTTTTCCTCCACAACAGCCCTTGCACCTAAGCATGCACATTTCCGGCTTCAAGGGATCCTGCCTTTCCTCTTCCTACCAGGGATTTCTGCTCTCCTCACGCAGAGCGCAGCCGGAGGGAGTGGAGGCGGTGGGGGCGGAAAAACCACTGGCAACTAATCCAGAAGTTTAGCAGCTGCCATTGGCATTTCAGAGTGTGACGGCTTTTAGGCCGGATGCCAACCGTGTCTTAGGTTTTAATCTCTCTGTCGGGTCACCTATTGCTTGTCGATCAAGCACTGCTCCTGCAGGGGCTGTTGGCACAGATGCCACCTGACAGGATGCAGCAGATGCTCCTACTCGCCATCCGGAAGATTAGCATCAGACGGACCCTCTAGGCTTGCTCCTCTTTAGCCCCTGGCCCCATGTCCTCCCACCTACAGCAGCCAGAAGCACTTGCTGGTGCAGTGTGGCATGGCCATGGCCAGCGGCTGGGCTTTGGGTGCACCTTCTCTGGGCTCGGGATTTAATGCTTCCCAGAAAGCACTTTCTCTTGCACTCTGAGCCTTAGCGAAGGCCTGCTGCTGCACGGCAGAGAGCTCCAGTGAGCCCCACGGGCTATCTGCAGTGACCTTGCTGGGACGAGATCACTGGTGGCATGTAAATAACTCCCTGCTGCAAGCCAAGCCAAGCGGGGGGGCGTCAGCCCCTGCCAGCCTTTCCTCTCCCCCACAGCCTGCAGCACATCCAAGTCCAGGGCTGCAAAGCCGCCTGCCCACGGCCCTGGGCAGGGAATGGCACAGAGCCTCCTGTCCTCACAGCCCCTCTCTGGGCACCTGCACATCATGTCCTGTCTCCTGGAAATCCAGGGTGTGCACAGGTGGGGATACACCACGCAAACAGGGGAGCCAGCAGTATCCTGGAGGAAAAGAGCCCTTCCTGCCCTCAGGAAACAGGTGGGAGCCCTGCAGCTGAGAGGCTGATTGCGGTCACCGTGTCAGCAAGGCTCTGCTCTCCCTGCTCCCCCAGCTTGTGATTCTCTCTGTGAAAATATCCATGATTTTCCCTCAATTTTGATGTTTGCCTGGTGCTTGAAGGCCCATGGGAAGAAGAGGTGCTTCAACATCTTTCTCTTTGTGTTTCCTCTGGCTGAAGCCAGTACACAAGTGAATTAATGGTCCTCTGCATACACACACAAATGTGTATGTGCACACATGCACAAGGTCCAGGGTATGTATATGCACTGCTGTACACAAGCCCACACAGGCAAGCATGTGTTCATAAACACATGTGCATTCACACATGCCAATGCACTGATGCTCTTGCGTCCTGTATGCGCACGTGACTCTGCAGCAGGGCATCCCAGTGCATCCCATGCCAGGATGCAGATCGAGGTCACACATATGTGTGTATGTCCGTAACCAGCTCTCTGTGCAGGAGCACTGCACCTGTGTGCGGGCACGCAGCGTCACACATGCAGTCTATAACCATAGCCTTTTATTATGTCATCCAACCGCCTGTAATAAATAGTTACATGTCACACTACATGGCTTGGCTGCAGCTGACAAAGGTCCTGCAAGGCAGGAGAAGCTATTATAGGAACAGATTGCTGGAATAAAATATTAAATTTCCACTTATCAATCTCTTTAATGCGCTATAACTCCAACAGAAGCTTTCAGCCTTCTCCCCCTGAACAAATCACCCTCCCCATGGGGGGGCTGAACTAGCCCTGTACTCCTCTTCTCTAGGGCTGTGGCTGGGAGGAAGGATGCTGGGTGGCAGGAGGGGGCAATTCTGTACCCAGGGAGACGGCAGGGGGAATAGTCACTGCAGGGTTTTCTCTGCATCAGCCTTCTGGTTTTTTTTTTCTCCCAAGGCTGGCTGCTCACTAGACTGAACTGCATTTATTGCATGCAGCCCTTGAAAGAGGTTTCATGGTCTACTGACAATCCCTAAATTGCCTGCAAGACCCAAACAAATGTACCTGTAATAGCTGAGTGAGGCTGAGCCCTCCCCAGCACTGGCCTAATCGGTCCTTAGGGAGAGCTGGATAAACATATTCAGATCCCATGAATTATTAAAACAAGGGGTTTTTTTTTATGTAGCGGAGGCCTGGCCCCCCTGAGAAGCGTGTTTCATCACTCTCAGGTCAGACAACTCTTCAAGGACTGGGTGGCTTACAGAGGTGGCCTGCTACCAGAACAGCAGGCACTCTGATTTGCCTCAGGCTGGACATCAGGAAGAGCTAACAACCCTGGGAACCTGTCCCGTATTTCCCATGCCTTGGGAGGCCCCCGCGCGCCTCACTGCCACCCAACTTGGCAGCACCTGTGCCGTCTGCGGCATTTGCAGGATGCAGGCAGCTGGCTGCTCTCCGGCTCACCTGGCTGCAGTCACAGCCCTGCTGCTCTCCCCAGGGAGCGGTCCCTGCTGTAAGCCCAGCTGGAAAAGTGGCCATGTGCCGTGGTCTGTCCTGCCTGACCACCTGGCAGTGGTGCCAAGCTGGAGTGTAGGGGCAGCACCCAAAGGAGACCAGTGCTGAGCCCCCACAGCGCTGCTGGCCAGCTAGGGGGCCAGAGGGGAAGTCGCCCCAGCTGCCAGGCATGTTTCCCAGGCAGGCAGCGTGGCTTCATCAGATGGTCACTGTCCTCTGTCCCCCCGAGAGCCTAGAGCTCATTGCAGTGTGGCAGTGTTCCAACTCACTACTGTAAGAGGTACTTCCATGTCTCTCGAGAGACCCAGAGCTGCTGGTCACTGCCTGTCATTAACCCACTGATAAAACGAATTGCTCCTTTTACCCCAAAGGAATGGGATAAACTTTCCTTCTCTGCTCTCAAAGCACCAACAGCCACTTTTCCCATTTGGTGATGCCTCACAATATTACTTTGTCTCTCTGAAATCAGGCTATTGCCATATGTTATTTCTTCTCTTTAACCTATTTCTTGATGCCACTTTCTCTCCCTGACACTACCTAAGCATATCCACATGTCTTTTCCTCACTCCTGTGGCTACACTGATTTGCAGGTTGTCAAATTCCTTCTGTCCCATATGACATCACATAGCATCACTTCCCATTGTCTGCATCCTGTGATGTTATTCCTTTCTGGAGCCCAGACAAAGCTACTCAAGTGCTCACAGTCTCTCGGTAATCTGCGGCAGCCAGGTGAGCAAGTGCACAGACCAACGTGGCATTGGAAGGAGCCCAAATGAAAAATTATGAGGATTGCCGAACATCAGAAACACCAAATATCACCCTGAACAAATGACTCATCCATCTCATGCTTTATTGCCTCAGTGGCAGTCTATATCCTCATCCCACTCCTTCTTCTGCCTCCTAACAAATATCTCTCTGACACGTCTTTGCTTTTAACACATCCAATGATCTCTCTGAATCCAAAGCAGAAGACAAGGCGGGAACAAACTGAATGTATCTCGGTGTAAGAAAGGAAAAGACAACAAGAGGAAGGAGAAAAAAATACAAGCCAAACCAGTGCAAAGCAAAGAACTTCACTGCTCCCTTTGCCTCCTGAAACTCCCCACCCCTAGAAGGAGACGCTGGTGGTTAAGACAGACATTAAGGAGATGTAACTGACTGATAGTTGTCAGCCGCCCACACTGTCCTCTCCCCACCTCCTCCTCCTCTTCTGTCTTTCAAAGCACACCAAGTGTTTTCCTACCTGTAACATTGACTTCCACCAAGCCTGACCGTGTACCGATGGCATTGGACGCTTCACAGATGTAGGTGCCAGCCACGCTGTAGGACACAGGCCCTTTAAAGTAGATAGTGTTGTTCTGGATTTCCACGCTTCCTGGCAGAGTCCCATTTGGCCTAGGGAAAACAAAGATCATGGTTGACCTCTGAGATCATACTCAGTAGGGTCAAGCAGTATTGCAGAGGTGACATGGACATGCTGGTTCTGTGCTTGCCCTTGGGCAAGTCCAGAACCCGGTGGTGCTAGCTGGAAAATACCCATTAATGTAGTCAGCCTTGAAACATCAGACAGCAGCATTACAGGAAAGAGTCAGTACAGTGTCTCCAGGGTAAATCCATTGCATGATGAGAATCAGGTTCTTTACATGGATTCTTTTTTTTCCCCCTTGCTCTGTGATTACAAGGGAGATTGGACACATTTGGGTCACATATCGCCCCTTGGACTTGTCTAACGGGATGTGGAGCACTTTCAGTCTATATTCTCCCCTAGCCAGAAAATAGACTCAGAGCCTTAAAGTGGTTCATTTTCCAGCACAATCCTCGAGTAGGTACAAGCTTAGGGCAAGATGGCTAGGTCACTCCCTTGTTTCAGGTGGCTCACCTTGAGCAGGCTCATCTTCAGAGTGTTCCTCCATCCCTGACTTTCCATTTGATGGAAAACACAGGAATGAGACACCAATCTGCTTTACTCCAATTTCCTGTCCATGTAACTCTCCTGGGCAGCTGATCAACCAGTGTTAATTGCAACTCAAGCTCTAGTAAAGTGGTGCTGATTCAGAGCCCTGCCATCTATGAACTGCCCATGTAAGTGGGCCAGGTAAGTGTGAAACTGGGAAAATGCAAAACTAAGTCTAAAGATACAAAGAACAGATGAACAAAGGCAGAAAAAAAATTTTAAAACCCTGTGCATTAGGAAAAGACACACATGGCCTGGTTATTCTTAATTACTGAAGCGAAGTAAACTAATTACTTCTCTTGGGCAATTAAAAATTACTCAAGTAATTCTTTCCCCTCCTCACAACAAAAATGTGCACATATTGTCAGTAATTTGTAAGAAACAAAAGGGAATAATGGGGTTATAATTAAGTTTGTAAAGAAGTGCCTAAACGCACATGCACATATTTTGCATGTCTACATATACAAATAGGCACATATGTATAGCAAACACATTAGTTCTTCCCAGCTCCATCGAGCCAATGATCCCAAAGCTGATGGAAAAACAGAATAGCCTAATGTTGGTCCTCTGCCTATGGGTGAACTAGGGCTCAGAATCTACAAAAAAAAGGGCACATCTAAAACTGTGCTGCGGGATGCTAAAGATGGCTATTGCTTCCTCTAACAGCTCCCCTGACTGTTGCTCATCACCATCCAAATGAGAGGAGAGGAAAGCATGACTGGTTTTTACGTTCCAGGCAAGAGCAAAACAGTAGCAGTACTAATTGCTTCCTGACCCTCAGGAAGGGGAAAAGGCACGTATGTGTACATGGATGAACCAAAGATGCTCGTGGTTATTTCTCTGGCTCTCCAGCCAAAGAAATGAGGAATCTGTTCGATGTTACCAAAGTGGCACTGTGGGAAGGAAGGAGATGGCCATGGACCTTATTCCCACTTCTTACTTCCCCCCACACACACAAACGCTGCATGCCTAGGTGACTGGATGCAGTACCATTATTTATCAGGCTTTCATCCCATCTGCTTGGTCTGCCTCTTCCTCGCAGAGCCCTGCTCACAGGCAGCCTGGGGCCAAGAATAGGAGAGCAGGAGTCTGGGCTGAAAGAACCAAGAGACAACTCTGTGCCTCAGTTTTTTCTTCCCCATCTCCTTCCACCTCTATTACCCTTAATCTACTTGCTCTCCCTCACTCTCTACTTTCCTCTTCTTCCATCTCTATTCTCCTTACCTTCAGCTGCGCTACATGTTTTCCTCTGTCAAGTCAATAATCCTATACTTGGTCCTAACTGACCCACCAAGTGTGCAAAAAGGGAGAGGCTCAGGAATCAGACTGAAGCGCTGTTGGACTTAGAAACGCATACTCTTTAATTTCGTGCTTTCTCCATTTTTCTTCCCACAGTTCGTTCTCAAAGCAAATTATTGATGCTCCTAGCCTCTTAGCTGGAAGTCAAGAAACCCTTGCAGGCTAAAGACAGACAAATAGACATACACGCAGCTCACAGAGAATCCGTAGGAAAACAACAAAATCATCAATCACAAGAGCATGTAGGGACCGACTCATTCCCTGGCTCAAATATGTGCTGTTCCCAAAAATCGTTTCTGCCAGAGTTGAATTTATTACCAGCACAGTGTGTGAACCAGGTGTGCAAATGAGACGTCATACTCAGTCATGCAGTGCCATGCTCAGCCCTGACACCTGCATCCCCTGCTGTATTTCAGCCTAGTTGGTAACTAACCCTTTTTCTTGCCCTGGGCTACAGAAACATCATCCGGCTGAGACATTTGGCACCAGGTTACCCTGTGCTTCAGCTCTCAGCCTGCCTTCAGTATCACTATCACAGCAAGAGCAGACTGTCCCAACAGAGATCAGGAGCTGCTTGTGGCTGTGTCCGTTCACAGCGATTGAGCTCCTGCCACGGAGAGCCCGATGCCTAGGCACCCAGCAAGCATTCAGACTCCAGCTCCACATGTGAGCAGCAGCAGAACAAAGGGATGAAATTACCTGTCCAAAAGCAGAGTGAAAGCCTGCCTCCTGACCCCAGCTCCATCTCATAAGGCTCGCTTCAGCTCAGTTCGACAGCCCTGCTACACAGAGATAGCCTAAACTGGGATCTCTTCTGGCTTGGGTGCCACAAAGGGCACCTTTGACTCTAACGCTTTCCTGGCAGGCAGTGTTGTGAGGAACCCAGAGAGCCATCTCGGAGTTTAAGTCAAACTGGCAGAACCAACAGAGGGAGAGAGCTGGGGACAAGAAGTAGAAAAAAGACAATCCTCTCCAGTCTTTCACTGTGAGCAGTTTGATCTGGTAAATGAAGGGAGAGAGAATATGCCTAGCTGCTTGCAAAGCCATTTTGAGAGCCTCTTTCCTGATGACAAATGCCAGCTGAAAAGAAGAAAGGATCCATTTGATCTTTCTTTTTTACAGCTACATGAGTGCTTATAGAAAAGAAAGAGAGAGAAGGAGAACCACATCAGGTTGCATCAATTCTCATCCGACTCCCCAGACACCCCTTGCTCACTTTTCAGTCCCTTTAGTGTGTTCAGCCAAAAGTTGAAACCCTGGAGGACAAGGAACTGCTTCTGTTTAATGTCAGTGGCATGGGGATGAGTGCTTCTGCTTAGACCTGGGGCTGATTCCAGAGAAAGATTTTTTCACACGCAGATTAATTTTGTGCTATTTGTGCCCCTTTAAGGAAGGGAAATCCTGGGTTCTTTTCCAGCTGTGCTACTGAAGCACTTAGAGGTGCTGGGCAAATTATTCACCTTGTCATATCTCAACTGCTTCACATCACCAGGGCAGAATACTACTCCAGTGAAGTGAGAATAGGAAGTTATCCTGGGTACTGAGGCTGCACTGTGCTGGTAGCAAGCTCCATCCCAGTCCAGTGGAGAGGGAGTGTGTATGATCCTTAACCACTGCCCTTCCCTCCTGAGTCTGAACTGGAAGATGCTGGGGGAAGACCCAGCTGAAAGACAGGGAATAACTTCTGTCCATCGCAAGCTGAGGTGGCTCAACCAAAATGCTAGTCCCAGCTCTGTCAGCTGGGAGTGAAACTTCTGATAAAGCCCATCAGGGAGGGCTGGCAGGGCAGCAAGCCTTGGTTTGGATCAGACAAGCTCAGCTTCAGAGGATGGCCAGCACAGGATGAGGTGAGCCAGAAAGGCCAAGGCTGAAGACAGCAGCTTCCCTGGTTTGCAAATAAAGAAATTAGTTCCAGTCTCCGTGCAATGAAGGCCTCCTGGCAGAGCTATGCCAGGGAACCAGAATCAGCTCTGAGCATTCAGCAGGAGCACAGCTCCAGCAACTACAAGTGTCCAACTCTGCCCTCACATGTACAGGTTTTACCTTGGAGTGACAGTACTGACAACAATGGGCCTGGGCCCTAATTGACCAGAGGGTGACCGAGGTTTCTACAGAGACTCCTTGGCCCTGTTCGAAGATCATATGTGCTGCTGAGAGCAGAAGCACTGTAGGCACTTACAGCTTCCATTCATAGGTATGAGCTGGGGGGTTGGCATCAGATTTGCATATCAGCTTCACATCCTTCCGGTTGAGAAACCAGTTACCATCAAAGCCCTCAATAGTGACTTCTGGCTCATCTGCAGGGGGATGAAAAAGATAGAAAAGCAGGATGGAAAAGCAGAGGGAAGAGTTATGGAAAAGAAAGGGGAAGAAAATGAAACAGGAAGAGATGAGGGGGCAGGAGTGGGAGAAGGAGAGAGATTGCAGGGTGGGAAAGATGACGGGACAAGGAATGTGATAGAGGGTGAATGAAGGAGAGAGAAAAGGGGGGGAACAAAGGGACATGACAGAGGCAGAGAGAGAAAGAAGGTGTGAAAAAGAGAAAGCACATGATTATTCCAAGGGATCACTTCAGTTTTCACTCTCCAGAAAAAGAGCAGCCTCTACTTCAGCCCCTCCACCAGACCAACCCTTCAGAAAAATCCTCTTTTGCCAGACTTTATCACCCACCCCAGGAACTGATCACAGAGCATCACTCTCCAGCCCTGCCCATGCTCACTTACACTGCACATTGAGGATCATGCTGTCGGTGAAGCGGTCCAGCTGGTAATTGACCACGCACATGAGCTGCTGCCGATGGGCCTCCCGGCTTGGCACCAGCCGGTACCGGCTGATCACTGTGATAGTGCCATTGCTGTTCCGGATCTCTTGAAACTCCGCTTCCCCTTTGAGCTTGGTGTCCCAGGTGACAGTGCTGGGGGGCTTCCCATTAGAGGAGGTGCAGGTAGCTACCAAGATCTTTTCTGTCCTGCCAGACTTAGCGATTAGCGGCCGCTTGGTGCCCTCCATCCAATTTGTGGGCTTTGCTGCAAGGAATTGCAAAAAGGAGGAGGATGAGGAGAAGAAAAGGGCACAAAAAGGATGGTTAGGATGGTTAGGAAAGCAATATTACAACTCAAAAGACATCTAGCAAGACTGAGCCTGTGACAGGCCTTATGGTGAATCCAGAGCTGCTGCAAATTGCCAGCAACCTACTCTGGGGAAAGAATGGTGGAGGTGCCCTAGATGCACAGATACAAGATGGAAAGTCAATTCTTTCCTGGCATAGGTTTTCAGCCCTATGTTAGAATTAGAAATTGAAATTGGAGAGCAAATGAATCATGTAGACCTTGGGTGGGGTCTGTTAAGTCACAACTCTAAGCTCCATGGACAAGCTCTACCTGTGCTTAGTATCTCTCTGTTATCTTTTCACTCACCACTCCCTTAGGGAACAGGTCACTGTTATTGCACCTGCATTAAGAGATAGGGGAACTGCGACCTGGAAAGAGGAAGAGGCGTTCCTATGAAGCTCAGTGAACCACCTACCCTTGGTTCCCTGCCCTTCACCTCTTTACAGTCAACCTGAAAGATCATAATTTACCCCCAAGATTCACCTTTGCCCTGAGTTCCCAGGACATGAGTCTCAGGTTCCTCCAGATCTATTTAACTGGAGGCAATGGTTCACACTGCAAAGCTTGTCCAGTATCTTACCCAGCACAGTGAGGTTCAGTTGACTTTCCCGGTTGCCAGCTGGGAAGGTAGCAAACTCGCAGATGTAAACTCCCTCATCCTCCAGCTCTAGCCGAGAGAGCTGAATGGTGCCATCTTTGAAGGAAGGATTCCGGAAAGTCACCCGCTCTTTGTAGGGAGAGAGGATGGAGACTCCCATGGCAGGGTTGTAGATGGCCACATTCTTCTTGGAGCCATTGGTGGCTTTCTGCCATGTGACCTGCGTGATCTTCACATTGGGGAGTGGATTGGTGAAGCTGCAGTGCAGGACCACATCTGTCCCAATAAACCCCGAGACCGTGTCATTGACTAAGACAGTCTGAGCTTGCAGCCCTGCAAGAAAATGGAAAGACATGAATATACGTGTACTTCTCAGACAGAGAAAGAGAGAAAAAGCACTTGAACATCAGGCCTGTGAACTCCTTTATTTATTCCATTTGCTGCTTCTTGGCATGGCTGATACAAGAACAGTCTATGGCTACATGCACTCAGTACCTTCTGCTACTATCTGCATCCACCTGCAGCTCCTGCAGCTTCATTCCTGTTCATAAACACCTTCCTTCCCACAACTGGTGTTCACACTTCACTACAACCAGTCCTAATGCTCTGCAGCCAGTCTAGGGCTCATGATCACCAAAAGGCACAAGCTTGGATCAATAATACTTTCCTTCCTTTTGTTTTCAACTTTGGGTGACACTAAATAAGTTATTGTAAATATACAGAGCATGTGCATCTGGAGGCAGATGAAAGCACTGATATTTGTCAGCATAGCGTATCCTAACATAGGCTAACGCACACTCAGACATCCATTTAATCCTATTGGAAATGCATTGGTAATTAAATGAGCTGCAAAGACTCAGCCTTGATTTCAGGGCAGCAATAGTTCCCATATAAGAAGATTTTTACAGCAGTACCCATACACCTTGCACAATCTACCTGCATGATCTAGATAATTTCTGTGGCTTTTTTTTTTTAACCCCAGAAGTGGCTGCATTTAGGAAGTTTCCATCTTGATTCTCGTGAGTAACGATGAAAAGTGCTTGGGAAAAGTGGTGGCCGATGTTCATGACTGCTATTCTGTCTCAGCTGATTCCTCCCCTGACAGCTGGAGAAAAATGTCTCCCACTAGACTGACCCTGAAATTCATCTTTAGCTGCCACTGTGTTTTTCCCTGATCTGTATGTTTGGAGATAATGCTCTGGTAATTACACAGCCAGTATTTATATGATAAATACAATAGAGAAGCAAGGTGGTAAGAACAAGAAAAGCGGGTTTTGCTCACTCCTTCTGGCAGAATCTGAAACTGAATGTATTCTGGGAGACTGAGAGTAAAGGAAAGACGGGGTAATGAAAAAAAGAAAGATGTACAAAGAGTGAGGAATATGAAAGGGTAATGAAAGGGAGAGAGGTTTGGGACAGAAAAAAAATGCATAGCAAGGGAAACAGGACAGCATCTTCTAACTGAGGGGACAGAGTATTTCTGAAAAGTCTTCTCACCCACAAACACCGCCTTTACTGTCCTCTCAGGATGCTCCCGTGTTGCCCCCTCACTCTGCGCCTGCTGTAGTCAGCCCGATCTCAGTCCCCACATCTCATCTACGCCTCTTCTTTCTCCCCTTCTCCTTCCCTCCGCATCAAGCCTGTGACCCTGAGGACAAGCCTCAACAACCCAGCCCGGCCATGAGACGCCATCAGCTGACCACAGCCATCAGCAGTTAAGACTGAAACTCAGTCTCTAGAGCTTTGTGTGAACTTGCCCCCTTCCCTGAGTCAAGCGCTGGTTTGCCCCACACCCTAGCATTGCGGCTGGGTGCTGAGGAATGTTTTTCAGCGCTGCTTACAGCCACAGCAAAGCACTGGTGCCCTCATGTGCCTGCATGCACGAAGCCATCGAGTCCTTAGAGGCTGTCAGCTGAGCTGGCAGGGTTGCACGTTCCCCTTCCCAAGTGTAGCAAGGGCCATTTTTGCCATGCATGTCCAGAAAACAGAGGAAAGGGATGTTCCTGCTCTGACAAAGTCACAGCTGGACCATGTTTCTCCATGCCAACTGGAGGCAGTGGACTGCTGGAGAAGGATGTCCAGGCAGTAAGATATTTCTGACACCAGTCTGGCCTGTGGCCCGTGGGACCCCGTGGCCCACAACAGCCTTCCTGATGAAATGAGGGCACCGAGTGCAGAGTAGGGCTGAGTTTAGATCACGCTGTGCTGGGATTTGAGGAAAGAATGGGTGGATGGGGAGGGGGGGGATGTCTCCAACATGCTTTGCAGCATATGCTGCTCCTTCTACCCTGGAGGTGAGAAAGCTTCTTGCAGAATTGCCCACACCTGCGGAGGTGAGCAACAGCTTTGCCAAGCAGTCTGGCTCTGAAGTCTTTAGAGCCTCGCAAAGCGTGTGGGAGCTTGCCGGAGAGCAAAAGCAATCACGTAGCAAAGGCCCTGGGAACAACCTGCCGCCCATCTCACGGCTGCCTGGCTGTAGGTGTGCTCAGCACTTCCTCTTTCTCCCGAGGCTGGAGGAGAGCGGATTCACCAGCACCTGTCCCCACCTCTTTCATGAAGGGCCCATGCCCCCAAGCAGAACCTGCCAGCGGCTGGGGCGATGGCACAAGCTGGCTCTGCTCCCACACAAGCTCCCTGACCCTCCCCAGGCCTTAGCAGTTCCCTTTGAACCAGGTTTTCGACATCCCAATAAAAGAGGCCCTGTTCGTGACAGCAGGAAGTCATGGCCCAGCACCTCCTCCCAGTACAAGAAAAGTGAGAGATGAGCTGAACCCCAGAGAGAGGAGGACGAAAGTCACCAACTTCTCCTTGGAGTTGCCCTTGCACGGCATCTGGGAGGACAGCCTGGCCTCTCCTGAGCAAGGAGTGCAGATGAGGAGGACGGCACGCAGGAGGCTATGCCGTGCTGAAGGTCATCACTGCCCAAGGATGGGCACCTAAGACGTGCCACTTAAATAAAGATACTGTCAGCTACCCTACTTCTGCCATGGGATCCATGCATCAGTGCAGATTGTACTTGGACACAAACTGGAGAAAAAGCAGACTTTGGTGCTAATGAACCTGACCCTAAACCAGACCCCAGAATGGTCCTGCAGAACCCTCCTCTGCCCAGGTGTAAAGAGTAAGAGTTTTGGCTAAGGAAAAAGCCGGTGCCAGTTGAGGACTGCTTGCCAAAAACAAAGTGCTGCCAACGCTGGGATTCAGGCCCCTACATGTAGCAGCCTTAACAAAAACACATTCCAAACTTTCTAGAGGCTTCAGGGGTAATGGCAAAAAAAAAAAAAAAAGAGCAGAAGAAAGAACAAAACAAAACAAAAACCCAGAAAACCCCAAACACTGTGCGGAAATTGTGTTTCCTTTCCAGGTGACTGAGTAACTCATGGCTCTTTTGCAAGACAGGTCTTTATGTTCCACTCCTCCAAGCCTCTCACCAGAGAAAGAATGTACCCATTGCTCTGCTCCGTACCATGGCAATAGCACCCATACCTCAACAGGAATGAGGAGGAAGGGGAACAGAGGGAGTAAAGGGGTTCTGCGAGTTGCTGAATCAGTTTCCCATGCTCCCCATCCTAAATCAGAAGCCAGAGGGCAAACTAGCTGCTGTCATGCTCTGGGGAGCGTTTGTTTGCAAGGTGACTGAGCTGGGACGGCGGGTGTTCCCTTGCCCCGTTACACACTCAATAATTCATCAGGGCAAATGCATAGATAATTGATGGCAATGAGCATGCAAGGCAGGGAGAGGAGGAGAAAATGAAATCACTAATCAGCCTCTGGAGAGGCTTGAACATGTTAAGCAGGATGTGTGTGAGCATGTGCAGTGCTAGGGTTCGCCTTGCTTTTTCTTTGCTGAATGGTGCGTGTGGTCGGTATGGCAGAGAAAAGGCTTGGGATACATCCTGCCGTTTGCAGTTCCTGTGCCAGATCTCCCAATGCCCACCAATCCACTCTGACACCTCCCGGGGGCAGCCAGCACACGAGGAACGATTAGCTGTATAGGCTGAAGCTTGCCAAGTTGCGTTTTACTCATTAGTTCTTCGGTGTTGTTGAGGACCAAAAACAGTAAAAAAGGCCCAGCTGAGTGCCAAAGACTTGCTGGTGCCAAGACCTCTGAGATCCTAGTCCTCCACCTTAGCCTCTGAAGTGGTTTATGTTGATGTCTTTCCCCACGATCCCAAACCCAGATATTTACTAGGTCATGCAAGGCCTTGGGGGCACTGCGTGGAACTCAGAGTGCCCTGTGGCAGAGGCAGTGGGCTGGGAAGGAAGGTCTGAACTCCCTGGGTGTGAGGGGCAACGCAGGGGGAGCAGACTAAGTAGCAGCTGGTGGCTCTTGAACCTGAAAAGCCTCTCTCCTAAAAGCCCGGGAGGTGCTCTTACATTAAGGCTCCCACACTTGCAAATCTGGTTCTTGCTCCCCCATATAGAAAGCTCTGGAAATGATCTCCAGGCACTAGTGAGCTCTGTTACAACAGCAAGCCTCCAATCAATGCCTCTTTGTTAAGAACCATGTGAACTCCACACTGCTTTGCACAACCTTGCCTCTGCTGAGCCTCTCACTAATTTCTCTCCCTCCTCTTCCCTGATACTCATCTCACCCCAAGGGCATTGAAACAGCCCTTGGCAGAAGTGATGAGCCGCCCTTTGGTGTGGCAATATCATGGCTGATGCAAATGTCAGAGGAATCAGTCCTAGCAGTCTTTGCATCACTTCTTAGAACTAAACTGAAGGGGACATGGAGAAGGTCACAGTAGCCAGACCTTACAAAAGGACAAAACAAAGCATCACACTTCAACCTACAAAAGATGCTACACAAAGTACCTGATTATCTGATATTGAGACAGCCCCTTTCACTGCCCCTTGACTCTGGGCAATGATGTCCTCCTGTACATGGTCCTGTACTCCTGGACTCACAGACACTTCAGAACAGATCTCCAAGAACTTTCCATGAGAGGAAAAATGAGATGGAGTAGGACCTCAAAACTTTCCAGCTGGTGGCATTTATAATTTTTTCTCCTGGTTCTTCTGCATTCACCTTTCAAATCTTCCCTATTTCTAAGTGGAAGTCAAGGTCTGCAATGCAACCCTCATGGTGCAGAACACAATCAGCCTCCAACAGCCCAAAGTAATGACACAGGTGTGTTAGGCAGGGTGGGAAATGGGAAAGAAGATCCTAAATCCCAGCAGGGGAATTTCAGGTGGCAAGAACCAAAGGTCTAAGCTGGTACTGGGCCAAGAGGTTAGGGTTAATACCTCTCCTCTTGCCAGTGAGACTTTGTATTGATTGCCAGGCATTCAAATCAGTACTCTGCTGCTCTTCCAAAAGAGCACAGCAACTGCCTCACCCCGACTGCAATGAAGGAGTGGTCTCCAGTGACTCACCAACATGCACCTCCTGCAGCAGCAGACTTTCACTGGAGGTCTCCCTGTCATGCACTGATTCAGTTCTGACCCACTTAAGCGTGGAGCTTGGACACCAAAAGGATTAGAAGGGGGAAGACTGAGTTTCCAACACAAGGGGAGGGGGCCTCTAAAAAGAAGATGAGAGATAAGAGATGTGGCAAGATTATAGCTCCAGGTGACATGGCTGCACATGAAAGCGAAAGGCCTGAGATAACAGTGATCAGTGCAGGCACACCAAGAGAAACTGCAAGCCCAAGCAGCCCTTCCCCCAGCTGAGAGCTGGGAGTTTTATGAGAGCTGATGAGAAATGGCAGTGCGTACAATGGCCCATCTGGCTTTCATCCAAATCCTTCTCAAAAAAGAAAGAACAGGCTTGGCTTTGGCTTCTGAATGGGAAACATAGGGCCTTTTACTCTAGGTCACTGGTTCATATCCAGAACTAGCACATAGTAGCAATAGTAGAGATGTTATTATCTGAGGACCCGTCAATGGCTTGTATTGAGTGAGGTCTCTAGCCAGCCCTTCATTGGCTGTCTGTTAGGACAGGATGGCGGAGATGCCATTGGGATAAATCAGGGTTGCCTTCTCCTGCCTATGCAGTATTTCCTCTTTAGATAAATAGAGCACAAAGCAGCCTCAGGATCCACTTGAATGAAAGATCTTTCCGAAAGGGCTTGATCCATTGATGCTCTGTTAAGGTTTGGGAAGTCTATTCTTTGAGCCACCACTGGAATTCACACAAGGGCCCTAAACAAGACCAAGGCCATGTTTGTCCTAGATGAAAGAAAAACAGATGCCAGGGCGAGAACGGCCACAGATCAAGCAGACAGTGAAAAGCAAAGATGAACACCAGACTAGATCACTAGTTCTTGCTGTCTGTGCTTCAGCCTCACAAACAGCTCCAGCTGCGGCCAACCTTCTAGTTCTCTAGGAAAGGGGCTGCAGACCAGAGGAGTGGAAAAGGAATAACCATGCCTGCCTTTGCTCCCGGCTTTCACACTCTGCTTTCCTGGCTTTCAGACAGCTGCTTTGCTTCACCCCTCAAAGTTAAGGGGAGGGGAACATGCCCCATGGCAAAAGCAGGAAGGCTGGCAGAGCAGGGCTCCTGAAAGAGCTGACACAGCACTGGGAAAGGCCTTCCTGAAATAAAGCTATGAAACTCCACACTCAGCAACAAAGCACAAAGGCTCCTCAGTCACCACGGAGAAGCCAGCTCCTGTTGCCTGCCCCGCCCCACAAGCATGCCAGCTAATCCTTCGGCAAGAGCTGCAGTTCCCACACACCTGAGCAGCGAGCCATACTGCCCCTTGCCTCGACCTGATGTGCACCAGTACTTGGCTCACCTTCCTGTCGATGCAACCCGTCCCTCTAGGCCTTTTGGACTGGACTTTACTCCAGCTCCTTCCACAGCTCTTTTCCCACTGTGCGCTCTTACTCATACCTGTCCAGTGCCTGGCTTCAGAAGACTCTCACCTCCTTTCCCCTCTGGCCTTGTGCAACTTACATCTCCCTTCTGCTCTCACTACCTGTCTCCATAAGCCAGGAGAGGATTGCCTCTCAACCTGGTCTACAATGCTGCTTTGACTTGTCCTCCCTCCATTTTAGCCTTACAAATTTTCCCACCCCTTTTGTGTCTCTCCAATATCGTCATTACATCCCCAGCCACTCACTCGCCTCTTCCCATCCCCAGCCACTAATTCCTCTGGATAAGCACCAGTGAATGTCCAGGATCCTAATTCTGCAGGCAGCTGGCCAGGCAAAGATAAGGGTGGACAAAGAACAACAAATCAAAGATCCTTCTCTCAAGAATCATCTCGTTGCCTACCAGCAAGGAAAAACTAAGGGTCTTCTTGCTTCCCAACTCTGACCTGTAAACAAGAGGAAAGACTGAGAAAGGGGACCACGTTCAGAGCCAAAGCTTATTGGGTGGGTGGGGAAGTGAGGGTAGAAAAGAACAGTACAGCTGGAAAATCAAGTGTGGAGGAGGGGAAAGGAGCTGAAGCATTGAGCAGGGGGAAGCCAATTAAGCCGAGACTGTCCTGAGACCTTATCTTGATGGGCTGAGTCCCCAAATGTACATGAGCATTTTCTCTGCCTTGCCTCTTTCTTGGGACTTCCGTGTTGCCTTGGATGTTGTTCAAGGAGCCCTGGTCCAGGGCTAAATATTCTTGCTATTAGAGCTCTCCAGGTGCTAAGGAGGAGGGATTTAATGAAGAGCTGTGAAGAGGGGATCAATATAGTAACCCATAGAGAGCCTCATTTCCGAAATGAAGGAACTTGAAATTGAAGAGATTCAATAAAAACAAAAATAAACTTGATGGCACAGAAAGAGAGAACATCAGATCCTTCCTTCCTTCCCTGGGCTGACAACTCAGAGCAGGAGCAGGAAACAAGGGAGCTCTCAGGGATCGGCCGGTGATGACTCACTCGCCTCCACAATGGGAATGCGACAAAGCCGAAACTCTGCTGACTCAGGCGTGACTTCAGCGCCGGGGTTAATAGCTGGCAGCCCTAATTTGACTGCCCCCACCAGCCTCACCATCCCCTGATCCTCTCTCTCCTCACTCAAATCAAGCCTCTTTTATCAGAGGGGTAGATGCCAGGTCACAGGAAATTGAAATTACCGAAGGATACAAACTCTCTGGTCTTCTGTCCAAGACACGGTGAAAAAAGCACCCCTGCCAAACTATGCTGGTATTGGCCAGGCCTACAATTTTTGTGGAGAAGATCAGAACTCCTACTTTCCTATAGTTTAAATGCATGCTAACCAGCCATAGCTTTCTGACTGTGGTCTTGCTTTCCTCTTGTCTTTCCTCCCATTATCCTCTTGGTATGTTAACACATTGCTGGTATTTCACTATCTCCTTAAATTAAAGAGAAACATTTTCTACTATTGCAAGTGGGAATGCCCTGCTATGTTCTACAATAATTTGTCTGAAGATAGAAATAGCAAAAAATAATTTTTTTGAGACCAGAAAAATGTGATATATGTTGTGGTGGCTCATGACCCGTCAGAGCTGACAACTAGGAAAAATCTTTGCAAACAACACAAATGCAAACATTGCACCCAGCAGATGCAATGGACAGACACCCTTTGCCAGCTGACTGCCTCTGATTTATCTCCTAATGTGTTTTATCTTGCCCTAGAGATATTTCTGCAGGGAAGTGGAAGAGAATCAGACCTCCCAACTTTGTCTGGGTCCTTTAAGGATTCCTGCCCATTCCAGGCCATAAAGAACAGTGTGTACATATGAACCAAAACTCATGCCCTGCCTGATTTCCAGCCTGCTGCTGCTCAGCTTTCTTATAATGAAGTTCCTGTGCAGGGAACTAATTTTGCAAATTTCACCTCTCCCCAGATTTATGCACTCCACAGTGCAGAGTGACAGACACCACGCTTCAGTCCTACCTGGGCCCCATCTGTAGGAGTAAGTCTGCATATTTATGGAAAGCTTTGCATCTTCAAAAGCTTTTTCAAACAGTAACTAATTAATCCTCCAACACCCTGAGAGGCAGGAAAGTATTATTACCTGTGTTTTCAGGGATGGGGAAATCAGAGGTGCTGAATGACAAAGAGATGTGCCCAAGGCCACCCAGGCAATCAGTGGCAATCTCACTTGAATGGCTTGGTTTAGATGTGGCTATCTGCATATTATGGTGACAATTCTCACCTAAGGAAGCAGGTATGGAGGCATTTGTAGTAAGGTCTCACAGCCCCACCCACCACTCATGCAAATAGAAAAGGTTGCCCTCATTTCTATGGCTGAGGAAACTGAGGCACACCAAGATGAAGTGGAAAACCTATTCTGTTGACAGAGCCTGGAAGCAAACCTAAACATGATCCACATCAACAGCTAGACTAAATGTTCCCACAGCGTGGCTCGTATTTTTCTCAACAATGGACAAACTGGCTGCAACAAAATCTATGACATGTTGTGCTAAGAACAGGACAGAAATGATGCGAGACGTTGAAGCTGATGGTGAGTGTCCCACTCAACCTCTGATCAAAGCCAGCTCCACGCTTCCAGTCCCCACTGCCCCGAGGAGCCGACATGGCTCCAGGTTTGCCTCACCTCTCTCACTTGCTAGATCAGCGGCTGCTGTCATCCTCCTAGCCCAGGTTTGGATCTGGCATGGCCCGCTACAGCTCAGCAGCAGTGCCACCTCAGCAAGGAGAGAGATCTGCACAGGGCAGATTTGGGTGCGTGGCCGTCCCTTCGACTCCAGACCTCACGGCAGCTGGTGGGGTTGAGCGGAGATGCTGGATGGAGATGCAGTTCTCGTATCTATTAAGGTCACAGCCTCCATCCAGGCTGTCTCGGGCATGATTGCTGAGCTTCCAAATGGCTGCACAGGTGGGGTCTTAGAGGAGCCTGCTGAGCTTGTAAGGCTCAGGACTGTAAACAAGTGACAAGACCACCCATTAAAGGCAGCCTGTTCTGGCCCCAGTCATGAGCATCTGAGAGGGGGGAGGAAGGCAATGGGTGAGAGTCAGAGCCCGGTGGGGAGGCCTCCCACAGCGGGTCATGCTCCCTGCCTCGTCTGGCGGTGGCTTTGCCTTACTGGGGATGGTGAGGGAGACCAATATGGTTATATCCTCTCTCATCTGCCCAGAAAGGCGAGGGCAGCCAGTGAGGGCTCACTGAACTATAAAGACAGACAGTGTTTAGTACAGAGCAGAGGGCAAGTCAGGAGGAGCAGGAGTTCAAAGGGACTTCTGCAGAGAGGAATTTACAAAATAGGGACCACATCACATTTCCCTTGGGACACCCCTCAACGGGAGCAAGGCTGGCTCTTTCTGGTGGGGCAAACAGGGGTAACTGAGGACTTAGACTTATGAATTTTATAAACTTAGTGACTGTAGCACAAGGGGGGAGGCAAGCAAACTTCCAGGAAGAGAAACTAAAGGCTTCTCCATGCCTTATTATTCCCTCCTCAAATAAGGTGGCTTTGTGCTTCCAGGCAGCCCCAGGGAGGAGCTGGGTTGTGATATAACACTCAGGGGAATTCAATGACAAATGTCACTCAGGAGGTGGAATGACACTGTGCTGTGCTGTGCTGAGTGACTCATCCGGCCTCTTATGCCCAGGTACAAAGGTGCCCCTTCATACACATCCTGGGAGGTGTTTCAGCTATGCATCACTCAGAGTCTGATGGATGCATTAGCAAGTATCTACAATGGGTTGCTGCTCTTTTGGCTGGTTTTTGGGCCTCTCTCAGCACATTTCACTTCCCCCCCCCCCCCAGTATGGGGATGCCTGAGCAGAAAGGGTGGGATACCAACAACTGTGACAGGAGCTGTGGGTAGCTACAAGGCCTGAATCCCTACGGCAGGCCCAAATCACGTATTTGCTCTAAACCTAACTGCTCCCAAAGTCTAGATTAATGAGAGAGAAGCCAGAACCAAAAAGCAATCAGTTCCCCATAAAGTCCTCTACTAACAGGCGACAGGATGGAGCAAGCCAAGAGTCAACATCCCATTTCCAGCCTCATGCTGGAAAAACTAGGAGAAAAAAGGGAAAAACCATGCCTAGAGATTGAGGGTTAAATAGCTCAGTTGGCCTTAATTGACATATTTCATTGACTTTCACAGTTATTTCATTGAGTTTTGTTGAAACTGCAACAGCACTAGGCTGTTTCCTTCTTATGTAGTCATAAGCTGTGTTCAAAAGGCTGGCTATGTGGAGAGCAGGCGGCTCAGTGGGGCAGATGTATTTTCCTCTGTGCCGCTGGGGAGAGCTCCAGTGATTCATCCTGGTCTTCAAAGACCAAGAGGTCAACTGCTCTCTCGGGACTTCTGCGTGTTTCATCCTAGCTGAAACTGGGGACTGATGAAGTTGCCACAAAAATGGAAAGTATGCGAAAAAAAACCTAGAACTAGTGGAAAATTTTCTAACACAGCATGTTTTTCTGATGGAAAGTACCATTTAGTCCAAGCCAAAACTGTCCACTGGAACGTGCTGATTTTGACAAAATTCAATTAAAAAAAAAGCCTTTTGATAAGGTTGAAACAGTCTGTGCTAAACTTGAAACTTAATGTTTCCCTTTTTTTGTGTGTGGTTTTAGTTTTTCCCATTTTAAAAAAAAAGGGTTTTCTCATTTTAAGACTTATTAAATTTATGGTAGAACAACTTATCCTTTTGGTCTCTCATTTCTTTTCAATGGTATATGGTAAAATATTGACCAGAACTGCAACCAGAATGACATGCTTTGGTTGTAATGCAATGGGACATTTTAGATTAAGCCAGACCAAAGTTTTCTTTTGAAATTCCATTTCCATTTCAAACGCCAGTTTGTTTCAAAGAAGAAGGAAAATTCATTCTGAAATGCCCAATATCCCCACTTGTAAGCCTATTCTGCGTTTCAGTCATCTCCACAGCTGACCCTTCTAACAGCTCTCACACCCAAAGAGAAAGCACCTCCCGCCTGCCTGTGACTCTCCCCGACTTTATTTTCTACAGCCCACTCTGAGCTCCAGTCCATCTGGATTCATTCTGCAAGAGTCTCAGCCCACCCTGTCCCCAGCTTAGGAGTTTTCTGGGGCTTTGGGCCAACCCGCACAGCTGTGTGATGTAGCCTGGGATGGGACCACTCCAGAGCCCGTTCCTCTGGACTCCGTGTCTCTTCCTGCTTCCCGACAGACGGATTTGCTCCCACCCTCCACCTGCCTGGTGTGCCCATCTCCTCCTCCGTCTGCTGTTTGTGTCTTCCCACTTGCTAACAGCTACATGGGAGGCTATTTAAGAGAACTCATGTTCTTTTCAGGCTGGGGGGAAAAAAACGATGGAGAGAGAACACAAACCAGACTATTACATTTTTTAGCAGACACGACAATATGGACACAGTTCTGCAGAACGTTGTACATTTTTAAAGACAAACTTTACCCCAAAAATGTCAGCCAGCTCCCCTGGTGGGAGGAAAAATGAAGAAAAGAAAGGGTCCTTTAGGTTTCTAGCAGAACTTTCACGTTTTCTCCTTGGAAAGCCGAAAGCAACTGGGCAAGATCTCTCAGCACCTGGCTGCACTGTCAGGAGGCCGAGTGCTTGGCTACTGCACGCAGCAGCTGCTCTTTGACGCGCTGCAGAGAGCTTTTTGCCTGCCAAGAGTGAGCTCCCGCACAGCGGTGCCCCAGTATCAGCCAGCATCCCAGCTCCCCAACCCTCCTCGTGACAGGTCTCGTCTGCTGCCTCCCTTGAGGATGGGAAAATGGCTCTGGAGCCAAAACACCAGAGGCAGAAGGAGGGAGACTTGCAGGTGAGATGTGATGGACTTTCTTGACCTACCTTGCCAGGTCCCAGAGCAGCTGAGGACCACCACACAAGTGAGGGAACAAGGGAAGGAGGAGCTGTGCAGAATGAATCCCTAGGAGACAAGAACACCTCCCCCGGGGTCCAAATGCTCCATAGAAGGACAGGACAAGACTGGGCAGGGTTCTCCTTGGTGCTTCACCACCTCTGGCACGGCAGCTGGGCTTGAATTACTCATAAGCTGCACAGCAGCTCGAGTGTCACTTGTTTGCCACCCCTGCTCTACAGCAGCCATTGCTTGAGCTAACAGCTGTTAAGAAACTTCTTTACTTGTTGCTTAGGTACCAAGGTGACAGATATAACACAGCTGGATACTTGACTACCTAAGATGATGGATGGAAAGATATAAATAGCTAACAGCAAGAGAAAAGAGGACAAAAAGTCCCATCTTGAATTTTGTAAAAAATGACCAGGACAGGAGTGGAGAAAGATTTCCAGAAATAACCACATGGCTATTAAATGAATGGCTAAGAAAAAAAAAAAGAAAAAAAAAAGAAAAAAAAAGAAAGAAGAAACGAGGAAAAAGAGATTAAAGAGAGGTTCTTAATTTGTTTGAACAGTAATTCTCCCATCATGGAAAAAGAGTTAATGTCACCTGGATGCCACAAACTGTTATTGGCAGGAAGGTACCCAGATACTTCAGCGTGGGGAGTAATGGAGTAGGCAGTGGAAAAGAAAGATAAGTATGTAGATAAATGTCATTAACTCCTATTAGTGTGGGGGTTAGAGAGTTCAAAGGGTCATTCTTCAGTTAGGGCAGAGGTCTTAGGGGCTGTGTCTGGCAACAGAAGCTTGTCTGTAGAAACTGAGAGGAGGCAAAGGTGAGCAGAAAGCAACACCAGTTTTAAGGCATGTTGTCACCTTGTGTGAACACAGAGCAGAGCAGGACATGTCCTCCTGGCGCAGCACAGTGCCATGCAGAAATAGATTAACTTGCTCATTAAAAGTAAGCTCAGGCACTGGCAAATGGTATAGCCATTCTGGTAAAGGACTCTAGTCGTGCTAAGCAGCCTGGTTGCTGTAAGCAAGAGGAACACTGCTGCAAGGCACAGACTAGTGCCTTGCCAATATAGTCACAAATGGGATGAAACAAAAGAATCATTAATTAAACCAAAAGCTAAGTCTCTTCCTAGTTCTGGAAAGGCACCAGACTTGAGAATCTCCTGTTTCTGATGCTGCCACAGCACCAAATCTATGACAGTCATAGGGAACCGGTCTTTGGACTTGAATTCTCAACAGATCAATAGTGTGGCGAGCAGATCAGTCCGCACTGGAATCACCCGTGCAAGAATGCAAAGGTGATGGGTTCTGCATCTGAAGTCACCCTGTGCCTGGACCCAGTAAAACACACAGGCTGTGAGATGGAGGAAACAGAGAACAAGAGGATAAGGATGATGAGCCCCAAAGGGAAATCAAAATACTTCACTTAGGGGAGAGACACACCTTCCTCAGGAGACATCTCATCAGAAATAGAAACAACACCCCTGAAATGCAAAATTACTGCCTCTTTGCAGGGCTGAAGGCAACCTGAAAGGACAGCCCAATCTTTTACCCAAGGCTGTTTTCAACCCTGTCGGCTAGACATGCTCAATAAGAACTGAGAAAAGGAGTAGGATTTTTTTGTTGTGGATCTTGTAAAGTAAAGGACTCAGACAGGGAAGCAACAGGAAGCCCAAGAGGAAGAGGAAGTTTACAGTTGTCCTCAGAAAAATTAATGTGGCCTTTTCTCTCAGAGCTTCCATATCCCTTAGGAAAGTGTAACAGCTTATATGCAAGTCTGCACAGGACTCTTTCGGAGTCTAAACCTCAGGCCTGACAACTCACTGGCATAGTGTGAATCTAAAGTAATGGCATTGTTTGCTCTGAGAATACTCCAGATATGCTTGGCATAACTGAGAAATAGACTTCAAATTCTCCCATTGTGGGATCTACAAATCCCCTGCTCTTTCACATCCCTAGGATCTGGTTTTTTTCTGTTCCCTCATCCCCTCTTTCTTTCCATTGCCTTGATCCCAGAAAAAAGGTATCTGAGTTTCTGCCTCCACTCTCTCACTGTGCAATGAAATCCTTGTATCCTCCAAACATGCCTTGCAGTTAAGGGGTTCTCTGGAGCGGACAATGAGGTAAGGGTCCCTTGGGCACAAAGACAAGTTATCTGCAGGCAGCTGTTTGGGCTGCAGGGTTAAGCCATTTTAATTACCTGGAAGCAGAGCACCAGCCAAAGAACTATCAACGTGTAAAGTAAGCCCCGCTGTCCCAGTGGGGCTGGGATGTCTCAGGAAGGCTGCCTGCTGATCTTCTGCTAGATTAAATTCTTCTGTGAGAGCTGGCCTACCATTTTATGGCAACGGGGATAACTTCTTTCCTGCACCCTAGAGTCCGTTGTTTGGTTTGGGGCAATGCCTGTGATCCCAGAGCAGTGCAACTACAAACCTCCCATCTGGATTACAGCATACCCTGCAGAATCCCAGGAATCGTGATTTCAGCAGGGTTTGAAGTTGTAACTTTTCCACAAAAGGGAAATCCTATAATTGCTGAGAGGCAGATACCACTTTCCCAGAGCCCTAGAGCTTCAGGAGATCAGTGTCTTCCAGGATGTGTCATCCAGGATGTGTCATCCCCAGAAACGGCCATTGCTGGGCCAGAGGCAGTGATTTAGGGTTTAGCACAGTAACACAACAAAACTGATACACAGCTTGTTACAAGAGTGGGATTTTTTGTTTTCCAAAGTAAAGACAAATTAATCAGAAAAAAGGGAAAAAAGAAAAAAAAAGAAAAAAAAAAAAAGCTGCATCCTGAACTTCCCAACCTGTTTTCTATTCGTTATTTTCTTGTCTCTCGGAGGATTTTGATCACCTTTATGCCTCCTGGCTGCCTCTCCAGTCTCAGTTCAGGTTGGCACCCACTGTGGAAGTTTTTGAACAGCTGTTCTCATACACAGTGTCCTCAAGTAAACTGGTGCCAGGCGAAACACTCTCACCATGGCTCAGCCTAGGACTAAGCAGGATCGTGGCACTGAGCTGTGCAAGGAGACTCGCTGTCATGATCCTGTCTCCCCAACTCAGCAGGTTCCTGGACCTCTGGGCTCCATCCACCTATGTGAGTCCATCTGTCCCCATCCTACTAGCCCTACCCAACTCCCAATAGCTCCCCATGGTTCTGATCCCTTCATATTCCTGCCATCTTCCTCACATGCCTGCAGTGTAACCATGTGAAAGAAAATGGTGTTTGGGTGTGTTTATATGTGGGCAGAGGGAAGGGAAGGAACGGATCTTTCCCAAGAGACTAAGATGAGAGCCAGTGCTGAACAGCAGCTCTTCCCAGTGCTGGCATGGCCATTTGCCTGCCAGCTGGGTCACTCTGGCCTTGTGTGAAGTCATCTAATGCTATGGCAGCGTTCCTCACCAGAAGCTCAAATAGCCTGTACGTGGCATACTGCTTGGCAAGCTATGCTGTGCCTCCGTCAAAACTCCTGCAAATGCTTAACTGCTCTCTCTGCTTTTCCCCTGCCTCTTCCCAAGTCCTGCCGATCCAGGGAACCCAGTGGCACTCCCCAAGGTAAACCTGTCCCCTCCCAACTGGCAGAGGCTCTGCTGCATAGACCCCATATGGAGCTGCTCTGCCGAGGGGAACGTGCCTTCCAGGCTTCTCACCTCCTTCCCTTCTCTCTCCATGTTTGTAGGTACTAGTAAAGTCACAGCTTGGTCCCACGGGACTCACGGTCTCCAGTATGCTCCCGCTTCCCCTTGCTCTGCCATGTGGGAAGCCGCACCCTGACCTCTTCGAGCTCTGACTTGCTTTTCCAAATTCGACTGGTTATGGGCAGGACGTGCTGAGGCCTGCTGCCTCCTCCCTGTCCCTTTGAACACAGACACGTAGGCAGCGAAGCACGCTGAACGCAGCTGCACACCGCAGGATCCAGCCCTCAGACTTTCGTGTGGAAAAACCACAAATCCATGAGTCACCTGGATTCAGCAGAGACAGGGCTTGCAACTGTTCCTGTTCTCTTCCCTTTCTTGGTGGGACAGCTGTGCTCCCAAGACACCATGCCTTCCTTCTCCCACCCCAATAATTGGCTCCTGGAGGGGGACAGACTTTTGCCTGCCAGGCTGTGCCAGGCTTTGGGAGCAGGGTCTCGGACCAAGACCTCAGAACAGGCAAAGGGGAGGCCTTTGTGCAACCTGGTGTCCCTGCTGCAAGAAAGGGGAAGGAAAGAAAGGACAGGGATGTCTGGTGCCACAGCAGATAACTAGAGCAGATGGCTCCCTGCAGAGCAACCTGCAAGACACGGAGGCCTGGCGTGCTTCAGCCTCGATGCTACAGCAGAGGAGCCTGCTTTGGCTGAAGGATTCTGCATGCTCAGCACCGAACCCTTCCCTTTTCCCCTTTCTCAGAGACCTCCTCTTCTCCTCATCTCCATTACCATCCCATTCAGGTGCTCTCCTCCTTCCACCAGCTCTGCTGGTGCCTCTCCAAGCGTAAGGGATGAGGGTGAATTGAGTGGGAGAAGGTTCCTGCCCAGCACTAGAGCTATTATCTGACAAGTGGGTATAGATAGAGCAGGGCGCATGTGGAAAGGACATTTTGGGGAAGAGGAAATACATGCTGTATTACATGAACGCACGCCAACTTTCAGGGCTCGGCACAAATGTTTCTCAACTTCTGCAAGCCCAGCTAGAAATCCCTCACAAAGGCCATTTTCTCAGCCAAAGAGACAATAGAGATCTAACATAAACAACCTAGTACGGTTAGCACACGAGTAACAGGCCCGCCCCACTGCTGCCTCTCTTCCCCCTCAGTGGAGCTGAGGCTAGTGCGACACAATGTGTAATTAGGTTAATGAGCTAAGCACAGATTTTAATTGGGATTCCCTGATTTACTGGTCTATCTCCTCCTTTTGTTTTACCGTTGGTGAAGGTTCCTAAAAGCTGCCCTTGCTAAAGGCTCTGATATCAGAGAGGTCTTACGGATCTTTAATTGTATTTAATCATCAAGGTAATTAATGATCCTTGAGCAAAATGGAGATTGCATCTAGAGTAGTTCTAGTCTTGCCCTTCAGCATCTGTTGTGTCTGGGCAGAGGCATCCTGCAGACATGCAGGAAGGGGGTTGAAACAGAGGAAGACAAAAGAATAGTAGAGAGAGGAGAGGAATGGAAAGATAAATGGTTGGGGAAAAAAACCCCCAACATTTAAAATAGAGAAGGAGCTGAATAGAAGAGAAGGAAGTAGGAAAAGGGAAACAATGCTATTCCCTCACATCATATGTGAGCACTCCCCTGTCCCATGGCTGATTCGTATGATGGAGGGAAACCAAGTCCCTCAGCAACATGTTCAAGGTGACTCATGATGCTCCTCAGCCTTTCTTGCAAGCTATCCATCAAATGTCCAGCTATCTATGAAAGAGCTTGAAGTTGCACAGTGATCTCAGTGGGTACAGCAACAAGGCAAGGGGGAGGCTGGCTTCCACTACTGGAGCCTAGACCCCAAAGGCAGAGATCCAAGCTGTATAGGGGTCCTGGGAGCCCAGGGGACCTTCCTGGATTCACATGGCCCTGCCTGAGCTACCAGAGTGGTATGCCACCGGGGCGGCATTCCCCTAGGGGACAGGAGACTACAAGCCACCTCATTCCAGAGTCTGGAGCATTAGCTCATGGGGGATGGCTGGTCTTCCCTATGCCTCCAAACTGTACAGCTCAGTGCTCAGACTCCAGCAAGTGTACTCCCGTAAGACAGAACCACCTGTTTATGCTGTTCCCCTTTTTCCTTCTTTGCTTCCCTCTGGCACCATTTCACACGCCTTTTTGCAGGAAGGCATTTCCCAAGTTCAAAACCCTGAGAGGGAACCCGAGAGAGGGGGAGCAATGGGCAGCAAGTTGCAACACGCCCCCTCTTTTCCAGGCCACAACTGTGCAACTCCCGTCCCAGCTGAGGCCTGCTCAACCTCTCAATTTCTCCCAGAGCACAAACAAAGCTTGTCCAACCAGAAATTGGGCTGCCTGTTCCGACTTGACCCAGAAATGCAGCTTTAGTTAGCAACGTCAGTGGGAAAGCAGAAGGGCCATGGAATCAGTCCACGTCGCTTGGGACCTATCAGACACAGGCCGTCATAAACACAGGGATGTGCAAAGCAGGGAGAGGTGTGCATGTCAGGAGCGGGGGTATGTGGTGGCTTGTTGAGGAACATACTCTGGCCCCCAGCCCTAACGACAGGAGATGGTTTAGTGCAGAAACATGATTGCCCTCCCCTCGTCCAGCCTCAGCAAGGGTGGGCAGGCTAAATGCAGCTGCTCTGGTGCTATAGAGTTGGGGACAGATGCAAATATTGCATATGAACCAGGGGAAGGACCAGTGGAGCCCAATAGTGGGGTGGTACTCGAGACTATGTAACCTAAGTCCTCTGTAGAGAAAATCCAGCTGTCACAGCAGGATCCACCAAAAAAGTTTCCTCTCTCATTCCTATTCTGCTGGGCTCTCCATGGTCAAGCACAAGTGAAAGGTCCTGGCATGATGCTAGAATGAGCCTGCTTTTATACTGTCATTGTAAATTAGCGTGGCTTCAGATGGGACCCAGATAAGCTCTGTGAGTTGTGACTTGCAGAGAGAAATTGTTGGGTTGGGCTTGCATTTCAAACGGGGCACAAACTGGGTTCACAGGCTTCCTGAAGTTTTGACCAGCCTGAACTCAAGGTTAAGGGTTGGGGGCAGAGTTCCCCTTCAGATATTGAAAGCCTAGTTTTTCCTGGAAACCTTGGGCTCCATTGCCATGAGAAAGGGACTTTGCAAAGCCAGTCCTCACTGGGAACCTGGCCCTTCCCACTCTGGAACAAGCCTGCTCACCAGGCAGGTTTCAGCTTGCTTGGGCCGTCAGCTTGGCGGCTTTCATTTCTAGTGTTTTTTCTCCTTTATTGCCTACCTGTCTGCCCCAGGGCTTGAGAAAAGTCTGCCTCCTTCTTTACAGCATTAGCAAACGTCAATTTTCCCCACTTGTAATATTTCATACACAGGCCCTTTTCTCCCACGCTCACTCCCTACCCGCCTTCTCCATCCCGTGTTCGGCTATGGCTACGGCGGCAGCTTGTCAGGCGTGTGCGTTCAGGCGCTGGCAGGAGCAGGTGGGCAGGTAGTGTGCCTGTTCCCTCTGCTTTACCCCTCCAACCATAACACAACTGCGCAAACAGGAGCACTAGATGTGAGATACGGGGAGAGGCAGAGCGCCAGGAGCTGCATAGGAAGGGGTGTCACCCAGACACACGGGACAAGGAGCAAGCCAGCACAAATGCACAGAGAACCAGAGGGGAGGAAGTTACAGGCTGGCTTGTGTCTGTCCATAGCAATGGGGCTTGAGAAGCATGGCACTTCAGTGGGGAGAAAGGACAGGGCTGGAAAACTGGGAAAGCGATTGGGCTACAGCAGCAGCATGACACTGGGGTCGGTCATGCTCCCACAAAAACTCCCCTCCCTGCAGGCAGAGCAGGGTCTTGGTCTCCCTACCAGGGCTGATCTCTACAGACACTGATCCTGGGAACGGCTAAGCTGATTGCAGCAGCAATGAAGATCTGGATCAGTCCTCTCCTCCCTCCCGACACATAAGATCAGGCCGCCTGATTGTGTCATTTATTCCCCTGTAAACAAAGCAGCCAAAAGAGAAACTCAGCCCATAAATGAGAAATCTTCCTAGAGACACAGCTCAGCACGGAGCAGCTGCGCAGAGCAGGAAGAGAGCAGGGCTGGTGCTTCCTGGCCTGACCTCATTTGTGCAGGAGCTGCTTTGGGCTGGAGCGTGGTGGGATGCACGGCACCTTCATCTGCACCCGCTGCCCTGGTGGCAAAGCCCCTGAGGTGCCTGGTGGGCTGGTCTTGCCGCACAGGACCCACATTCTGCTGCAGACCACATGTGCAGAGGACAATCTCCACAGGAAGCACCTCTCAACCAAACAAGGGGGTGATTTGGCAGATGCTGCTCCCGCAGCCTGCCCTGCCCTCCTGCTTCCCAGTCTGGCGAAGGAGGGAAGAGTGAGGCTGAAAGCAGCTTCTGCCGTAACAACTGTGCCTCAGCCTCTTTCTAGGGTGTCCTCCCACGAGTGCCCTCCCTCTCCTCCTGTCCCTCAAGGCAGGCCACCCGCGCTCCAGAGGAGAACATAGACAGCATTTCAACCCTGCTGCTTCATGGCTTGCCATACCAGGGAGGAACTGTCCCTTCAAGGCATGCTACTTACTGTCCACTCTTTCCTACTGCTAATACCAACCACGTTTTCTTGGTTGAAAGGCAGGACCTAGGTTCAAAGCCAGTATCTGCAGAAGTGGGGCTCAAATCCTGCAGCCTGCTAGCAGCTGGGTTATTTTATATCCCATGAGGGGGAGACTTCAAAAAGCTCCTACAGCTCACAGTATCCTGTTGGGATGCAGACTGCTGTGCAGGGTAACCTGGTGAGCAACCATAGCTGTGATCACACACAGGCATTTAGAATTGTCCCATTGTCACCAGATCACCGCCTCCTGCAAAGAGACGTCCACAATGAAGGAGATGCTGGATAATACCAGCATCCGCAGAGCCAGGGGATCCTGACGCAAAGGGAGGAGGTGCTGGGCTCCTCTGTTTGCTCTCCTCAACCTGTGCTGCAGCTCAGCTCTGAAGTACCAAACAGAAGAGCTCCAGTTCCCCTCCCACTGTTTCTGGGAGGCAGGGCTGGCCTTCCAGCGGCAGGGTCCCGAGCTTCAGCGCACGCTCAGCCAGGGCTGGCTGTATTGCACCAAGGAAAGCCCAGGGCTCTCTTTGGAGCCGCTCAGCGTAGCTCTGGTGCCAGGGCCTGCTGGCAGCATCCGTGCCTTCTCCTGGGGGATGCTGTGCGCGGGAGGCAAGCTGTGCTGGAAGCGCTTGCCTTGGGGTCTCTGCCAGCACGGTGATTTCCCTCTTGCGTGTCAAGGGCAGCCGGCAAAGAGCTGGCTTCGAAGCTCCCCCTCTGTCTCTCAGCTCTGCCTTCCCAGGAGGAAGGGTAAGCAGAGCAGCAGGCTCAGAAACATACACAAATGCACACAAATGCACACAAATGCACCTGACTTTCTCTTTCTTCTCCTTTTCCTTTTCACCCGCCCTCCACAATGCTTTTTGCTTTGCCCTTCTGGCACCTCTGCACACAACAGCACCGTCCTTCTTGGCCAGAAAGAGCAACCTGACAAATTTAAAGCAGCAAAAATCAGCAATGGCGTACAGGGAGCTGGGAGCGTGGGAAGGGGAGAGCTGAGGAGGCTCACTTGACCCCATCTCACTGTCGAAATGTTTCCCTGCCGACCCCGCCTTGAAACATCTGCACTTAATAAACACGAATGCAAAGACATCCAGCAACGGGAAGCACCACGATGGTAGTTTCCAGCCACAACTCAGCAAAGAGCCCACGCTGTCCTTGTTTGCTACTGCCTGCCGAGGAAGGATCAGGCCCAAGGGTCCTTGTAGTACGGAGAAAGCTTGTTTGAAAACTAATTGCAATCCGCTGCCTTTGGTTTTTTTACAGAGAGGTAGAAATAGAGCAGAAGATCTTGAGGGATGCAGAGAAGTCACTACCTGAATACACAGCCTATGAGACCTCACGAAAACACTGGGAAACCTTTGAATCATTGTTCAAATAAGTTTTAAATAGAGTCCCAGGCCTTGATGGTGATGAAGGATAAAATGAACCAGGAATTTTTCAATGCACACATTGAAGATAAATGGCTTTTTCATTGATAATGCCAGGGGCTGAAGCCAGGGGATTCATCAGCATGTTTTGGCATCCCAGAGGATTGCAGGATTCTGCCCATACTAGTGTCAAATAACACATTAACAGGAGCAAAAGTGCAAGCAGGAGTGTAAGGCCTCCCAGCAGCTTAAAGTACCACATAAGCTGTTGCCAGACGTGCTCAGGAGACTTCAGCTCCCAGAGTCAACCCCTCCTTTAGATGAGTGGAGAGTAACTCCTACAGTACAGACACCAGTTTGCAGCCAGGTCACTTGGCTTGGGTTGGCCTCTGCAACACTACTGCTTCTGTCCCAGATGAAGCACTGTCCTGCAGTGTCCCGCAGCGAGCATAAGCAGCTGAAAGGGAGGCTTCTGCCCAGTCATTCCTGCTCTGTCTTATCCTCAGCTTTCTGTGCGCACACAGTGCCGGGATGCCACCGTGCCCTGTCTGCCCAGGCTGTGTGTTTTGCTCTTCATTCCCCTCAGGAGGCTCTTCTCAGCCTCACTGTCACAGAAATGAGACTCTTGGGATCAAGTCACTGGCGTGTCGGAACCCAGGCAAGGAGATGAATCTTAGAGAGACAGTAATTAGTTTTGTCATATTAATAAATTTTAAAAATTCTCATTTGTTCTCCAGATTAAATTTCCCATCCCTGTGTTTTCTTTTCCTGTCACAAAAACACACTACTGAAAAAGGTTGGAAGGCACAAGCAGTGATTGAGAGAAGCAGGGAAGGGGAGAAGGAGACTCTAAGAAAGGGGCCACCTTCCACTCCGTAAAGCTGTTTAGCATCTCCAGGAAACAATGCCAGGCTACTGAAATGGCTCCTAAAGTTGCAGTGGCAGAAAGGTGAGAGGAGTAGAAACTCTGTCGGCACAACAGGCAGCCCCCCTCGTGCAAAGAGGCTCATGCCACACAGTGCAGACATCTTCATCTTAGCTGGCTGTCTGCACTAACTGCGGAGTCAATGAAGAGAAATTTCTACCACATAATTCACCCAGTGTGCATAAGAAATTTACTTTGTGCTGGATTAATCTGAGCCTGAAAGTGTCTATTTATTTCCTTGGACATGAAGGAGTTTGGACGATTAGCTCCATGTTCCCATTCGATGTCAAAGCAGGGTCTTGCAGGAACCTTTCCCCAGTGAAATCAAGCTTTTCTCACTGACCTGGACTAGAAGGAGGGCTCTGCGCATTCAGTGACTTACGCAACAACTGCTTGAAACACTCATTCGGGAGACCTTGGCCTGCGTTTTCTAAAGGGGCTGCCTAGCTGGAGACCCCTTTTCATGAGAGCCTTTTCTTTTCAGAAATGCCTTACGAAGTGCTGGCCTCCTTAATGGGTCTTAACCTGGACATCCCGAATCACAAGCCACAAGGGGAACATCAGCTGAACCTATCTCCTCCTCCAGAGCCTCCTTGGCACTACTAGTTCTCACCCAAATTTCTAAGCAAAGCATTTTTCTTTTCACTTCTCACTTTGCAAACTACCCCTCTGTGAAAACTGACACTGCCTGTGGATCAGATTTCTGATTCATCACTTAAAGATGATGCATTTTGGCCCAGTGCTCAATATAGTCTTTGTAAAACGATGCTTGGCCTCCTCTCTTTTCCACCCCCTCCTGCCCTCCTGAACGGTAGCAGTGGTAACCTGGATGTATTTGTTGCAGGGGAGGAGGCACTGACAGCCTGATGCTGCAAGGACCTGTCGATGTCTCCCATCTTAGCAAAGAGAGGGGC
Organism: Chlamydotis macqueenii; assembly: GCF_036417535.1. Lineage (NCBI taxonomy): Eukaryota > Metazoa > Chordata > Aves > Otidiformes > Otididae > Chlamydotis > Chlamydotis macqueenii. The sequence goes on along the minus strand of NC_141579.1, from coordinate 4,735,360 downwards.
TCAAGGGGTGCATCCATTTAGCCACAGTAGGAAGAGGAGGAAACGGAAGATCCTACTGTGGGCCATCAGGTCTTTTTCATTAGGAAGGCATACACCTCATGTTACAACTCTGAATGACCCTGTACTTCCCTACCTTACTTACGATTTCTTGCTGGCAAAAATACAAGCAGAAAGATGCGAGGTTTCTTGCCAAAAAATGCGTGGCTGGACCAGGAATAAGAGCAGGGACATCGATAATCAAACTCTCCTGCTCAAAGCATTCCTCCCCTGGGCACCCAAGGCAGTAGGATGTTCACCTGTGTGGATGCAGGGCTATGCCAAAGTTTTCTTTCCTTGCTGCTGTGGGGAAGCAGAAGGGAAAAAACCCCAAGGATGGCCACAACCGATAGCCATATTCTGGCCACAGAAGGTAAAAAAGCAACAACAAAAGACAGCAGCCCTTCCCTGCCCCCTTCCCCACTCCCTGCAGATGTCTGCTGTCTGCTGTCTAATCCGCCCAGGTTCGCCAGGCACTAAAGCTGCTCCGGTCAGCAGTGTCAGATGGCGGGAGGCGATGGCAATCCGTCGCCCCTGGATGCGGCCTCTCGCACAAAGAGCACCAAGGAGCATGGGGATGGGGGAGCGGCTGGACCAGCCATCCCCAACCCGGCTGTGTGCTATCCTGGGTCTGCAAGAGGAGGGACAGCAAGGCTGGGAGGCGGTTGTATCACTGCTTGTGCCAAGAGCAGGAACAAAGCCATGGGGCCAGGAATTCAGAGCAACCAACAGCATTTCTATGCTAATGAGAGCTCCGAGTTAGATCCTGCCGCCTGTGGCAAACTGGAGAGAAAATGCAGGCTTGAAAGGATGCAAGTTTTATGTCCGATGAGCGCCTTCAACACCAATCCTTCTCCCTCGGTTTATTTTTAATTGACTCCTACTAAGCCAGAGTACATGCTCATCCGTTCCAAATGGAACAGCTGTTGAAACTGAAAATCAGCATCATAAAGTGCGGACGTATATATTTTGTGGTGTTCACTTCTCAGCACTCCATTTCCAAACCTCAGCAGCCTGCCCAGAACAAAGGATGCCTTGGCAGAGCATTAACCCCATCCTGCAACCCTTGCAACCCCTTGAGCTTGTGCAGAAAGGGCTGCGGGCTGGATCCTGCGCTGAGCATCACCTGTACACTGTGGCAGTGCAAGGTGACAGACTGGAAAAGATCTGTCCCACATGACCTTCATAACCTGCAAGGGATCTTACCAGCTCCTCCTTTTACATCTATGTAGAACCTGAGACTCAGGATACCAGCTATAGAAATATTAATAGGAAAGACCACAAAGCTGTCCCAAACTGTGCAGAATTCTCACCCTTTGTTCAGTTAAGGGTATGTGACACCAACTTGCTGGGTCTATTAAGGGTGACAAGTCTTCTCTTGGCTTTAAAAGGACAACTGCATTTTCTATGGCCTGAGTAAGACGTCAATGAGATTATAGGCCAATACAAAGCAGAAGGTGTCTGGCATGGTCTGCGTGTCCCAGCCCACTTCCTTTCTAAAGACAGTAGGAAGCAGGTACTCAGTACCCTTTGCCAATTGTGAAAACTCCAACCTCACGCACCTCAGAACAACACCCTGTCCCTGGCAATCATCCTGCTCCCCAACTTGCTAACCATTCCCCATGCAGCTCACAAAGGTAGCTACACTTCAGCCAGCCCTGTGCTGCAGCCCCAGCAGGGAGTGTTTCGATCAACAGAGTCAGAACCAAGGTCTCTATCCTTTGCATAACTGTCCACCGACAGGCCAGCACACAAAACCCTGCACTCTCAGAAACAAGACCTGACAAGGCACTGGCCCCTGAAGGTGGACTGCTGGACTCCATGACCTAACACAATCGCTGGTTTTTAGCAGGCATGATGTTCTGATCATCAGGCAACAGAGCTGACATGCTGGTGCTTGGTCGTTCTGGCAAATAAACCGTGCCCTCCTACACAACGAAAACACCAGCTGGCTAAGTCTTGGCCATCCCACTCCTCAATCTCAAGGGATAATAATCCAGAGACTTGGCATTGCAAAATATACTGGAGAACCCCACAGATTGCCAAATTCCTGCAGCAATCCAAAGTCAACATGGAAATGTTGCAAATGGGAGCAACTGAGGAGCTGCGCTCTGCAGAGCAACAGGATCCATCAAGCAGGGATTGACCTTTGCTAACACAGTGCTGTAGGGTCTGGCTGGCTCTGAGTACTGGCAGGATTCACTCATACCTCCCTGGAAAGAGATCGTGTACTTCGAGGTGAAGAGGGGGAACAGCAAATTTCTAAGGTTGGTGTGCCAATGTCTTTCCCAAATGAAAGGACAGAAGGGGCAGTAAAAACTCCACAGAGACCAGGAGAGGCAGGATTCTGCAGACCAGCTGGTGAGTGGTATCATCCTTTTAGACTGGATACTAGGAAAAATTTCTTCACCAAAAGGGTTATCAAGCATTGGAACTGCCTGCCCAGGGAGATGGTGGAGTCACCATCCCTGGAGGTATTTAAAAGACGTTTAGATGTGGCACTTAGGGATATGGCTTAGTGGTGAACTTGGCAGCGTTAGGCTTACTGTTGGACTCGATCATCTTAAAGGTCTTTTCCAACCTAAGCGATTCTATTCTATCCTGCCTCAAGTATTCCAGTAGGTTCTGGGCTTGGGACAAGGAGCATTCCTGGATTCTTCTCACTAAATGTTACAGCTGCCACCTTCCAGTTTGGCAGTATCCCCCTCAAAACCCTGTGTGCCTTTTCTGTTCTCTGACTTTGGCCTGAAGGAGTCAGAAGAAAAGTGGAGCAATGCTCCAGATAGGCTGGCCATGGACTCCAGCTGTAGATACCTGCTGGAAACTTTTCTGTAGATGGCAGGAATTGCTGATGAGGGAATCAAAGCTCAACCTTTCTCCCATAGGATTTTTCAGCAGAGTTTCTATGCTTACAATTGTAAAGGGCCTGGATCCCTAATACCAGCAAAGACCTCCCTAAGAAAGCTAGATCCAGTTACAGGAAGGATATCCCTCTTGCCTCCTAACTGTATACTGGGGAGCAGAACCCAACCATGTGAACAGACCTGGAGGAAAACCCCAAGAAGGAACAGGAGAAGGGGTAGTGGATGCAGATAACGCTTTGCTAGCATGTGTCAGCAAGACTTTTTCTATAAATAATATTTCACACTGAGGGCATGCTGGGTGCCAGTCATTTCAGATGCTTCGGCATTTATTAAGGCGGTTTGCTGGGAGCTGAGGTGTTTAGAAAACCTGTCACTGACAGGTGTGCTATAATCTTAAAATAACTGATTAATTAAAAGCTGACCCTGAGCTTTTTGGAAAGTCTAGCCCTATCCATCTGGCTCCAAAAACAGAAAAAGAAATTTTTATGTTTTGCCAACCAAACAAATCCAGCTTCAGACCTCTGATTAAATATTAACTCTTTTGCACAGACCACAAGCAAGATCCACAGCTATTTATTGCTCCAAAGGCAGCTGCAGCAAGAAACAAAACAAAACAAACAAAACCAGCCAGGAATGAACGGTGCCGTCCACATCAACAAGTTTCCCATGTGTGCTTGAGTCAGCTTGAAGCCAGGAGGCATTTAAGAGCACGTTTCACTGGGCTCAGCACTCAGGGACCCGGCGCTGTCGGTGCATTTCTCTCCCAGGCCCACATGCCTCCCAGCACCTACCGCTCCTCCCTGCGCCGCATGAGTGAACCGACTACAGGCCCAATCCGTAGGCTAATGACGTCAATGATCTTCACTTTGGATCTCGCTACAAAACCTCTGTGATGCCTGCGGAGCTAATATCACTTTGGGAGGGTAAAGTGGTGACTGCCTGATTTATCCTCCTTTCATCTCCTTTTCAAAGCCCAGTTTGGGACCAGCAGAAGCCTGACAATGACATTTAGAGACACAGAAGGAGGTAAGCATGTGCAAGAGGCACGGACCCTGCGGCAGGACTGCTGCTCTGAGCGGTGCCCGGCCAGCACTGTGAGCCAGCAGCTGCAGAGGTCAGTGAGGCTGCCGTTGCTGCAACGTTTGGCCCAGTGCAGTGACAGCTAGGGCACAAGTGTAGGACACCGGTGGGAACGAAGGTCAAACAATGTCCCTACGCCAAAGCTGCCCATTTCTTGCAGCCCTATTAAACACCTGATCACACCATGACAGAGATTTCTCTATTTTAAAAAAAGATCGCCCATTTGTCTGGATGGTACAGCCTTTGCCTTTCCTCCTCCTCTTCTTCCTCCCCGGCAGAACGGCTGTAGCGTGGGCACGCGGGTTTTTCCAAACTGCCCGGCGTGCACCGACCAGCAGTGTGACGGTGGGCAGTGGGTGTGCTCACCCTGTACCCCCGGCAGCCCTGTACCCCTGGCAGCTGCCCAGCGCTGTCCCATGAAGCACAGCACTCACACAGCTGCTTCTCCTTAGGGCTCCTCACGTGCCTAGAGCTGAGCAAATGCTGAAGGGCTGTGGGGAGCGGAGCTGCCCTCTTTGCTGTGCATCCATCTGCTCAGGCAGGTTTTTGCAGCCGTCGATGACCTGGGGCCTCGCTAAAGCCAGGCTGAGGTAGGGCAGCCTGCAGCACTGGCTGGACTTTGTCCCATTAAGTGGCTAGGTAGTGTTAACACCCCTTGTCTGCCCCATACATGTCTTTGAAGGCTTTTCCCCAGGCTTCCTCGTATCATTTGATGCCCTGGAGCAATGGGACAAAAGGTGCTTGTTCCCCATCTTATTTCTAATTATTATTGGAAATAAAAAAGCAGCTGTGCTCCTATTTGGGCACCGAGCCAGCCCTGGTGTGTCCCCCCTCCCCGCCTGATTTCGCAGACATATGCTCAGGTTTCTGACGCACAGAGATCAAATAACCCATCACTCAGGGAAAGATATTATCCCCTATTACCAATTCAATGCAAACAGCTCTCATCTTCCTCAGATTAAAAGCCAATTAAAGAACCTTGCTTTTCAAGGGGAGAGGAAGCTGAGAGGAGTTGTTTGTGGGGTTTCTGTTGGTCTCTGGCAAGCAGGCAATATCCCCCATAAGTGTTATCGATGAGTTCTTTTCAAATCTCATTGATTTTGCTCAGAACAGTTTGGGACTCACGTCTCCAGAGAAAAAGAGAAATACAGAGAGGACAACAACAAAATCTCAACAACCTGTGTCCTTAAAAGGAAAAAGAAAGAAATTTTACTTCCTGGAGGATCAATGGTGTTTGCTTAAGTCAGCAATTGGTGTTTTGGGTTTCAAAGCTTTCTCAGAGCAAGGGAGCCTTACTCTCAAGGTGAAAAGCAAGCTCATAAATCTGGGAGAAGCTTCAAGACCAGAATATGCTTATTCCCCACTGCAGGGAGGGCAGAGCCAACAGGAAAAGGGCATTTGCTCAGCAAACAAGAAGCAGGATGAGCGCTTGTAAATCGCTAGTCACAAGGGAACAGGTGACATTCAGTCCTGCTGTACTCAGATCTGGGATACAAGGGGAGAGAAAAGTGACTTTAAGCCAGCTCTGCAGTCACAAGGGCCACACGAGCCCCTGGTTTCTCCTGTCAGCTCCCAGAACAGGTCAGTGAAGCTCAGGTGTGATATTCCTATTTCCCACAGTTCTTACTGAGAATCCAAGATTTATCTTCAAGGCAGCAGACTCAGCCCTGGCCCCAAATGCCTCCTATTGCCTTACTACCCCAGGAGCAGACATGTCCAGAGACCTGTCCAGTGCAGGGGTAAAGCCAGAGACTGGAAAATCTCCTGGCTGGGACTGCAGCCAGCACAGCGGAACTCCAACACAAAGGTATACAGCGATAACTCGCTTCATCGATCCCGTTTCCCTAGATTTAGTAGAAACAAACAAAAAGCCTCATCATCAAAAACCCTGGACTGCCTTTCCAGCAAGTACTGTACCCAAAAGGAGCTCTGCGTTTAGGCTTCCCCCAGCTTGCTGCCGTTTTACTCACTGCCCGTTGACCCTTCCAGCCTCTCAGGGCCCACGCTGCTCATAGCCCCATTGCCATCAGTTTGCAATCAGCACGCAGGAACCGCCGGGGCTTGGCCTCAACGCTCCTGTCTGCCATGGCCCTGCAAAGCCCTGCCACTGAGAGCAGCCTTCTGTAGCATCTGCTGCAATGTGAAGAGGTTCTGAGTTCTTGACAGAGAGCGTTTAGCACACTCATTCACTTCAGTAGGTGGGTAGATGACCTCCTGAGGTCCTTCGCAACCTGAATTATCTTCTGTTTCTACCAGGATGCTAAACTAGCACAAAAACATGTCTATCTTTCTGTCAATCTGTCACTTTGCGTTGATTTAATTTTCATCTGTCACACATTAGCTCAGATCTTACTGTCTACAAACAGATATCTATTGTTTCCTCTTTTGTTTTCTTTCGTAAAGCCATTTCCACTTGAAATATACTGATGCACACACAGACACAGGCATACGTACACAAAGAGCAGAGCACCATTTTCACCATCTTTACTTTCTGGTTCCAGGCTTACTGAGTGAGAAAGACTGGGAGTAACTTGGTCTGACAAGTGACTCTTTGCACTAAACCAACAGCCGAACTGCCACAGCCTTGTACTGGTGCATCTGTGGGCAGGGCGAGGGGATCTACCCAGCTTCCTCGCACGGCCCGGGCTCAGCTGGTGCAGAGGCAGAGCAGGAGGCCAGGTCGTGTCTACACTGCCAGCAGCAGATCGCACCCCGTTTGCCAGTCCGCACTTGCCCACCAGCCAACGTGTTCCCATGCAACCGCAAGTTTTGCATCAGGAAAGGAGGGGCCTGACCACCGCCCAGCAAGCAGGAACCCAAAATCTTGCTCCCACTGTCTGGGCTGAGTGTGAGCACAAACCAAGCCACCCACCAGCAGACCTCCTCAATGTCCTTGTGCTCAGGACCGCACAGGTGACTTCAGCCACCAGCCCAGACAGAAAGTGGGGAAGTGGGGGGACTGAGACACAGCCACAGCTTGTGAGTGACTAAATCAGCTTCTTCTCTGGGTCAGCAGGCATGCTCCAGCAGCACACATGCCAGCGATGGGTGCTAGATGGAAACAGCACCAGGGCTGGGGCAGAGGCAGAGCCCAGTGGGGCTGCTCGGGGAGGCACCCTGCGGGCTCGCTGCCTGCCACCATGCCGGGGCAGACAGGGGACCTCCCAGCACACACCTGCACAGACGCTGCTGCTGCGTACATGCACAGGAGATCCAAACTGGAGGGAAAGAGAGACAGGGGAAGGGAAAAGGGGCAAGCAGGAGGAGCCTGGGGACAGCAGAGCCATGCCTCTGCCAGCAGGATCCCTCCCTCTCCCCTTCATTTCCACCCAGGAAAAAAAAAAAAGACGACTTTTCCCTGCCTGTATTTTTTTCCCAGCATCCCTGGCCGCCGCTGATGAAACCCCATCTCAAGCCACCCCGTCGCCATGGCAACGGGCCGAAAGGAACAGATGGTCCTGGCGAGCTAAATCCCAATTCAATGGGGAGAGGCACAGGGGTGCAGGGCAGGAAAGGAGTGGGCCCCAGCCACATGCTCAAGGGGACAAGGAGGTCAACCCCTTGTCCTCCAACTATGGTGAGACATTTGTAGGCTTGGTACCACCTCAGGATGGCCTTGCAGGAGCGAGCGAGATGCACGCTCCCCTCCCAAGCAGCATGAACCCTCTGAGACCCACCATTCCGTGACCTGGACTTCCCTGGCTGCGGGAAGAGCCATGTTTTCTCACGCATCCAGAGCATCCTCCCACCCACCTTTACCAAACCTCACTCCCTAAGACGGAGGGATTGCACAGGGGGGCGGGGGGGGCATGGGGGACAGACCTTTTCATCTGTGAAGTGGACGGGCTCAGGGCTCAGCTGGCACAGCCTTGTCGGGTCTCCCAGACGGATTCATCTGAGCAGACGGGGGATGAGGAATGGAGTGGGTGAAGATAAAACTCGGCCACTAATCTCCCTGTGGATTAACTGTCAAGCCTGTCCACGTGGGACCGTGGTGTGGGGCTTTGGAGCAGACAAACAACATCTAAGCCCTCCTGGAGATACCCACAACTCCTCTGGAGTATGTGAGAGACGCAGCCAGGCATGCACCAGGCACCCGCAGAGAAGAGGGCGTTTCTCAGGGGCACAGACCTCTTCTCTCCTCACCAGATTTGCAGAGCTGCAAATCCAAGAGCTTGGTGTGGTCAGCTCCATAACTGGCTGCATTTTGGGGGAAAGCAGCAAGTGTGAAACTACACTTTAAAGCCTACAAAGCTGTCTGGACCTGCAAAGGGGAAGGCCTCTCTATGGGAAAACACAGGCTAAAGACAACAAAGAACATTGTTGCAAGAAGGAAAAAGTGAAAGAAGTGGCTTTTCCTTTAGGAGCCTTAGCTCCTAGCACAGGCTGTCTCAACAGCTCAGGTCCATCTTCTCCTGAAAAACCCAAAGAGACATTAAGTGTCTGGAGCCAGTTTTGGAGCTGTTACCACCATTATCCCAACTTCCTTAGCTCCAGACAAGTTCAGTCTCTGTGGATTACTGTTGAGTTTTGCAGCCCTGTACCCAGATCCACGGAGGCCAGACAGCTGGTTTTCTTGCTTGCAGAGTCCCGGGGAGCTTTCGTCCTACCAGTGTTTGTCAGAGCTCAAGGGCCAGAAGAGGCTGGGGATGGGAAGCAAGCGGTCCCAGAGCGAGAGATGTGCATGCTGGGAGGCCGAACAGAGCAGGGAGCTAAACCCCCTCCTGCCGAACAGCGATCGCTTCTCCCTGCGCTAACTGTTCCCGAGCCAAGCTGCTCCCTTTCCTGTGGCCCTGGCACGCTCACAGAGATACTGGCCTGGGGGGCCCAGCCCGGCCCAACCGGCTCCCAGCCCACACCCGTGAGAAGAGCGAGAGCCCGTCCTGCCTCTCAGGTGTGGCCCTTCGCCTGCGGGCTCCTGCCTGGCGAGAGCACTGGTGCCAGCTTGGATGCAGCCACTTTTGCTGGGGAGAGCAGGGGAGCGGGTGCTGCCGGGCAGCAACACCCTGCCAGGGTGGTCTGTGCCAGGGTAGCAGCTCGTCAAGCCTCCCGGCCTGGATGGGGTTGGCCGCAGCACCCCTTCTTGCTTCGTCTCCTTCAGAGAGGGTTCCCAGATTTTTTTTTTCTGCTACTGTCTGGCTCCAGCCCTTTCTTCCCCAGCCCAACAAGCCCTAAAACCCCACATCTTTTCTCTGCAGAACAGGTTGGGTGCAGGAGCAGCCATGCCTACTTCCCACGCACCAGCACAGCCCAGCCTGGCCCACACCCTCCCCCTGCCCCAATAGCCCATCTTTTTTTTTCCCTCTGCTCTCTTTCCTGGATCAAAGCTGCCTCTCCTCCCTGTATTACAAACATTATTCAGCTGCTAGATAAGAAGCTCTCCAGCAGCTCTTTATTAATCCCACTGGAGGCAGGAGAAAGGCAGAGAGAAAGGACTCAGCGTGGCCAGGACAGAGACTAATGGTCCACAAAACACCTCTGCAAAAGAGAGGCATGTCTTTTTCCCAGAAAGTCTCATGGGAAGCTTGGGTAATAATTAACAATTATAGAACTTTAACCCCTCCATTTCTCTCCTTGTCCTGACCAGGATTTTGTAATAACTCACCGAGTCTGAAACACTCCCAGCCTGGTTCGCTGGGACACTGGCGCAGGAGTAAGGAGGAGCAGGAGGCATTGCTGAGCCTGCTGCTTCCTTGCTTTTACACTGAGCTGCACTGTCCCAGCTCCAAGCTTCCACAGAGCTCGGATGTGAAACTCTTTTCCCTCCTTCAGCAGTGCATCTTGCAGCTCCTTCGGCCACAAAAAGAAACAGCTTGTTGTGGTACACATCTTCCTAGGGAAGTTTCCCCCAGCCTCGGAATGCCATACACTCTTGCATATGGCTAAAATCGTAAGCTACCCAGGAAACAGACTAGAAAGCTTTTATAGCGTAAATACACTTGTTTAAATCCATCTGCTGTCTGAGGCAACGATAATCGGTACCATGTGATGGCTCACACGTGAAACAAGTTGGATGGCTCCTAGGGCCTGGGATTGCATTGCTACCTGCCCTCTCTTATGGAAGGAGGACCAGAGAATTTTTTAAATGCTTGTTCCTGCAATAGGCAGGGTATTTATGTTATTTGCATCCTATAATAGGGCAATGCAGGTGTTATGAAACTTGCTCACAGCCACCTAGGAAATCGGTGGCAAAACCAAGACACATTGCCGATATCTGAAGGCTTACATTACTGTCCCCAGCATGCTGCCATCCTTCCTGCCTCAGCTTTCACAGCAAGTCCACCAAGGACAGGGCACGGCGTGAACCCCTCCTGCCTGTCCTGCCTAGTGCGCTGTCCAGCAAAGAGCCGGGGCGCGGCTGGGAGCTGCCCCAGGCTGGCAGGGCAGCAAGGGCGCGGAGGGCTGTCCAGCCCACACCTCTCACCCACCTGCAACCCCTGCCAGATAGCGACTGGAAACCACAAGTGACCCAAACACAAAATTAGTGGAGTGAGAAATCAAGAGGCCTTTCAATTAAACCAGGCAGGGAAGCCAATGGACCACGTTCCCCCACCTCCATGATTTCAACCCACACGTCACACACAGAGCAGTAAGAAACTGGATCCAGTGTTGGCACTGACAGCATATTTGTACATTGATCTCTGCAAAACAATTTATTGACTTCTAAAATCCCTGGGCAAGGAGCTGTCAGCTCCTGGCTGCTACGAAAAACGACAAAATAAAGGGGAGTCACCTTCCCATGAGCTTTGCAAACGGTCCCCTGCTTTTATAGAGTAATGTCGGCAAGATCAGTTGTGCAAGGCACCTTGCAGACACAGGGCAATATGAGCTGAGAAGAGAGGGACTGCCACCGGCAGCTTCTGACAAGGAAAGGCACACAGAGGTGAAGTGAGCTAGCCAAGGATATCCCAGGGAGCTTGTGGCAAAGCCAAGAAATGATGCCAGCCCTTCTGAGCTCAGCTTGCCTTTGCCATCACCTCCAGGCCATTCTTTCCCTTTAAGTAAAAGCTGATTCACGCCTGGTAGAAGCCAGCATGAGGCAGCAGATATTCCCATTTCCAGCGAGGTACTGTAAGGTACTCCGCAGGCACGGCAGCAGTTGGGACATCAAGAATACAAAGTAATATATATACACCTAAAAAGATTTATTTTTAGCCTTATATTTCCAAAGTGAATTTAGAGCCAGTGAAAGGTGTCAGATCAATACCAGCAAAACTGCAAACTGGATCCTTCCCCTTAGCCACAGAAGGGGTACAGCTGAGACAGCATCTGCACAAACAGCCTGCCCACAGTCTCTGCCAGCATGCCTCAGCTCTGACCTTGAGGAGCTGCCTCGAAGTGCGAAAGGGCAACTCCCCCTTCCTCCTTCCTCTCCCCTTCCCATGCAGCCCCGGGCTTTTGTTCCCAAGCAGGGAGATCACTGCTGGTTTATTTTACTTTGGTACATTCTGTCTAGAGAAGAAATTGAGTCTTGACGAACTCACTCCACATGCTTACCAAGAAGACCTGCTTCATCATGTGGCTAGAAAGAAGTCCAAAGGGGTTTAAGGGGATTCTGCAGCAGATTTTGAGGCAAATCCAGCCCCAGAGAGAGCTTAGCTACCAGGCTGGCACTGGCATTTCAGATGGTGAGATGCAGTTGCCTGTCCATGTGCTCCATTATAAGCAGGCCTTTCTTCTTCTCCTGCTCCACAGCTGTACATGTGCTTGGCCCCATGCCCCAGGGACCTTTGAAAACTGCATTATAGGTTCTCCCCATACAAAGTTTGGATCAATACAGCTGTCAGGCTTTGGCCACATTACCCCTGCTAATTGGAATTACAATAGGCAGACTACAGCTTTCACTCCATCTCTCTGTTGCTTGTCATAGTAATCAAAATCTCTCTTGCTCTCTCTTTATCGTGGAGCGTGACAGGAGCAGAGGCGCTGGCAACCATGAGGCCTCCAGAGATTACAGATTCCTGTGGATCAGACTGGGGCTGGGAAGCTTTGGCACTGGGGTGGGAAAAGAGCTTCTCACTACCGAAACTCTCCAGCCTGCCTTTGGCCAGGCAGGTTAATGGGAGAGCCAACCTCAGCCCCAGCTGGGCAGAGACCTGGCCAGTCACGGCAGGGAGACAGACCAAGGGTGCTGGCGGAGCAGGTGCTGCAGGAAGGAGGGCTAAGACCAGAAGCAGCCACAGCTTGATGTTGGAGCTGGACACTGGCCAGCAGCAGAGCCCAAATGCTCACCTGGCTGTGCTGAGGAAGGGACCTTCCTCTTCAGTCAAGCCATGCCTGTGCTGATCAAGCGTGGGGTCACGGAGAGGGTGCCTCCTCCTCACTGCCTCCAGGCATCCCCGGCTCCTGCCTCCCCACCAGTGCCCAGCCAGCCCCACGGCAGGGGCTTCCCACCAGCTGCCGGAGACAAAAGTGAGCACAGGATAAGCAATGCGGCAGCTTGGCATGGGCAAGGCATGGGGCACTGCCCACGACTCGGGTGGCAGGACAGGAATGAGCCAAAGCTTTGTGCTGAAATAGGAAGCTGCCTGTTTCTTGCTTAGTCCTAGTACAAGCAAAGCTGAGATAGCATCCAAAGGTTTCAGCTAGGTCAGGATCCCTGCCCCAGCAAGCTCCCCACTACACTGACTCACAAACCCCTGCTCACCTCTTGCTCACTGCTCTCCTGTCTATGTGCAGCAGCCCTGCCAGCAAGAGGCCGTGCACGTCTTGCTCATGCCGGCTCTGAAGGCTCGGCCAATTTACGGAGCCCGGGTGATACATAGCGGGCAATAGAAACAGCATCTGTGATTTGTTGACCATTATCAAATGGCAGTAATGCAGGGCTGAATTACCCAGATGAGGGAAGGATCAGCAGCCTGGACCTACTCAGCTCCCCAGAGATTGGCCATAAACAAAACTTAAATAATTAGAGGGCTTGGGCGGAGATGCAGCCTCTAAGTATTCTTAGGCTCACGCAAATAAAGGAAATAAATTCTTGGAAGGTGCCAGGCTGGATGGGGCAGAGGGAGGCTCATTTTCCACATCACTTGAAAGCAGCCGTTATAAATCTCACTGAAAGATGCACCTCCCCAGGCTAGCGATATTTTTAAACTCCAGGAGAGAAGGGGGAGAAAAAACACATTTTAGTATTTACACCACAGGCAAAAAGGGTATTTAAAAATCAGAGTACATTTTTGAAAGTCTGTTCCTGTCATGCTAAGAAAGAAAGAAAGAATTTTCTTTCTATAGTGTGATAGCTGGAAATATTAGCCCCAGAGACTTCACTCCTACCACCATCCTTCTGTTGTAAGCTGAGAAATTGAACTCCCAGAAGGACTCAGGGCTGGGGGGAGTCAGGGGATAAAGGTTCTTTCTCTGGCAAATTGCTAGTTCAGTTCCCAACAGAATCAGTAGCAAATGCAAATCAGCTCCTCTGAATCCTGAGGGGTGACTTCTGTGCTATCCTTGCTTACTTGGTGTCTGGGATAAAGTCCCCCAGGAGAAGAGATGACATGGCTGTACGCAGCGGCACCCTCCTGGGAACAGCAGTCTGGTTTGCTGGGCCAGGAACCCGAGCACGTAACCAGACACAGCGGGGCTGGGATGCTGGGCCACAGGGACCTGCTCGTGGATGTCAACTGAAGGACATGGCCCTGGAGTTAGAGCCAAGGCAGAGCCCCACGTGGTGCTTTTCCCGCTGGAGCAGTGTGTCCCAACCGATCTGCACGGCAAGGCCATCTACTCTTTGGGGCAGGGAAATCCATGCATCAGCCTGTGCAGGATCGCCAGGCCAGTTTTCCTTTCTGATGCTTTATTGTTTCTCCAGTCGGTTAGTGTTTCCTTCGCTGCACAGGGTGGGGAGTGGGGTGGGCTCCTGTTTCAGCAGTCATCTAGGAAATCTTGGCAACACCTCATCGATCACAGGTTGACTGATCACAGGCTGAACGAGGCTGCATGGCAACAGTATGCCACAGGAGGTGTAATGATATAAGAGTTCTCAGCCTTGCTCTTAGGGGGGTCCTAGAGGACCCCATGATAAACTGCCAGAGCACTGCCTTCCTCTGCAACCGCTGCAGTTTTCCTCCTGCCAAACTCAGTCCCGCTCCCAATTCCCTCCCGGGTCCTCAGGCACTGAGAACATTCCCCGTTTTACAAGCTGTGCTCTGTGCAAGCCTCTCTTCCTCCCACCCCTTATCAGGACTGCTGTCATCCTCCCAAAAGGATTCTATGTAGCTTGTATCAAAGGGATACATGAGCACACCCATTAGGCATCGGAGCATCAAGCAAATCCCCAAACAAGCCGCCTCTAAAGATCAGAGTACACTGTAATCGCTCCTTCTGCAAGGAGATCCCAATAAGCCCTCCCCCACTTTTTCTGGGTTCTCCCTGAACCCAAGCACATGAGATATGTTTGGCAAGCTCAGCCCCGTCACTAGCAAAAGTCTCTTCATAAAACTTGCACACACAGAGCTCCTGGCCTCTCCCTGTTCTCCATTTCAGCTATCAGCAGATGTTCAGAGGCTGCCCCAGCCCTCCTGCCCTGCAGTAAGGAGGACATTGCTGCTGCCCTGAAGGTCTGGGTCTCACATCCCCGCCTGCACACCACCTGGGCTGGGCAAGAGTGGCTGCTGCAGCTGTCCCCTCGCCCTCACCGCCCTTCTCTCCCTGCTTCCCCCCCAGGAGACAGTGGAAAAGCAATGCAGCCTGGGGAGAGGGGAACGCTGGCAGCAGTGTGGACGTGTCTGCACAGCGGCAAACACCAGGACAGAAGTGGCATTCCAGTACATGCGTGTTGATTCACGTGTTGGTGCACATGAGTGCCTTTCATAACCATGGCCTCGAAGAGAAAAGCAAGAAGCCTTCTCTAAAGCCTTTCGTAAGATACCATGTGCTTTACCAGTATGGCACAACAAGCACAGCACTTGGCTTTGAAGTTGTGAGGATTGGTGTCCTGTAGATTTGGATCCTGGGCTGGTCTGAGACTGCCCTTTCTTCAGCATCTACCACCTAGGTCTCAGCCCCTTGGTACACAAAAACGAACTCATCTTCCCAGAGTGAAACATACAGAGCTCCAGTGTGTCCAGCTGTGGGGTACAGTGCACAGCCTGACTGCACCCAGCAGCACTGCCTATAGAGCCAAGAGGGGTCCTGTATCCAATGGAAACTGTGGCAGCTGATATAAATTACAGCATGGCAAGGATGCAGCTGTGCAACACATCCCTGATCCTTAATGACCATACAAGGGCACAGCCTTGGTTCTCCTCTCCACCCAGAAGATACCCCTTCCTGCAGCTCCATCCCTAGCCAGCATGCTGGTGCAGCTGACAACGGGGAGAGCACAAACAGGCCCAGTCATGAACAGCTTGTGCAGTTGTTTCTGCTGCACACCGCCAAACCACTAGCTGCTGCCTTCTGTTCCAGCCCTTAAAACAACATTGCTTCTCAAATGACGCAGGCCTTGGCTAAGTGAGGAAGGTGACATAGGCAAGAGTGGCAAGGAAATACTGTGTGCTGCAGCCTCTTTGGAACAGGCGTGATCTTTTTCCTGTGTGTACCTACAGCCCCTAAACCGACTTTGATTATCCATCCTTAACATTTCCTCTAGTTTTGGCACCTCCAGGCTAGGAGGCCGTCAGCACAACTACTCTGGTGGGAATGTGACTCCGGGCTTGCCTACAAGGGCTCTCACTGCTGTTCATCTAACCCAAGAAAAGTCAAAGAGTAAAGCCCATTAGATGTCTCTCTCTAAGAAAAAAAAAGTCGCCATAGCTTGATGCAGCTTAATTCTCCACTGAAACCAGTGTACTCCTGACCACAGGCTTCATATGGAAGTTTAATCTGCTGGCAGCTATGGGCACTCTTCTCTTGCCCATCCCCAGCATTCACTTTGCTGGGCATACTGCACTTACCAGTCTCTGGTGCAGCGGCTGTAGCTGCAGCAGTTAGGAAAGCTGGGACAGTAGCATACTGAGACACCAGGACAGTCTCTATTTTTAGTCAGTGGGAGGGCGAAGAGATGTTTCAAGGCATGGGGAACCTCCGTCACGGCCATGGGTTTGGGTGAGGGGTGAGTTACACGCTCCACAGTGTGCTGATAACTCACTTGGCCCCGAACTCTGAGCTCAACCAGCTCTTTTGTTTGGGTTGTTCAAGGACGGAGCAGGGTTCATTCCTCCCTCACTGCTCTCCCCTGCCCTGAGTGCCACGGTGCCTTGCACAGGCCAGCATAACCATCGTGTATCAAGCTGCTCTACACAGAAACCTGGAGAAGACAGTGAGAGAAACCCTGACCTCTCTCCTCAACTATCCAGCTCTCTGTATGTGCCTCCCAGTAAATCCTGTTCATCATATTAAACTCTCCCCTCAGTCTATGACTTCTGCCCATCATGGATCATTTGCAACCTCTGGCTTTGCTAGGACACTCGGCACAACAGCCTCTAATTATAGGCCTCTGCTTGAGCTCTTGAGTCCCATCAGCCTCTTCTACTCATTAGCATGAGACCTTAAGTCCATAGCCAGAACTCTGCCCCTAGATTGCCCCCTTGGGCTGTCTCTCCTAGGGACAAGGAAAATGGTCAGTGGAAAGCTTCTCAAGCAATATCCCCCTCAGTCCGGAGGGTATCTTGCCAGGGGATAAGAAATGAAACCTGGTTTTGCCCAGTGTGGGATCCTCAGTGCAAAAAGTAGATACCTACAAGGCTAGCTAAAATCCAGTGTCCATCCCCCCAGATCCACATAAAGTGGCTACAGGCTATTGCCTGTTCCAATACCGTGTCTTTAGCCTCACACAGAGAACAAGGCTAGTTTTGCTCTCAGGTGGCCACACAGCCCTCTGCTCCAGCCCCCTCCTCTCCCACACAGATGGGCCTTTGTGCTGAGAACTGCTCTCGTCTGTCGCCAGAGCAGAAATGCTGGATGTTAGCCACTGGCTGCGAGCTGCATGGACCCTCTGTCACTCCTGGCCATGCCTCCGGATGCCTTGCTCAAGCACGGGGGGAGGCATGGATCTTCCATGGGAAAGGAAAGATAGACTCAAGATCAGTCTGATTAAGAGGTTTTCCCAGGTAGAGAGAGAACTGCTGAGAACAGAGACGGAGGCAGAGTCCTCCTGCCTAACCAGGCTTGGAAGCGCCTGCTGTCTTATAGCCAGGTGGTCCATCTGGTACCTGCCGCTGCTTCAAGGCAGTGATGTGATTTGCAGGTCCTTCTGCAGCATTCCTGCATGGTCAGGTGCAGACTGAGACATTTCGATATTTCCTGCAGTTAAAAAGGCAAACAGGCTGGGATGGGGAACAGAAAACTCCATCCCTGTGTTTTCTCTTTCAAGGAGGAGTGTCACATGGATCCTGCCTCTCCTCAAGCTCTTCCCCTCTGTCCATGTGTAGGTCAAATGCAGATGGAAAGCAGTGCTCTACACCAATCTCCAAGTGGACTGTCTCAGAGCCAGGGAGGGGAGGCCTGGAGCAGAATGAGGGAGAGAGGCAGAGTTGGGTGGATAGTGCTTAGAAAGGCTTTCCTCCTGCATCACACCAAATAATGTCAAAGGAGGATTATAAACCTCCTGCAGGGACAGCTTCATTGTGGGGGAATGGAGATGTGATGGTTCATCAAGTTGGGTTGGTTCCTCCTATGCATCCCCAGCACCCCACATAGATGCCGAGGGGACAAGAGACCGCCGGCCAGATTCCCCCTGGCCCTGGTCACTGCAACACCTGTGCCATGCAGGGCACAAGCAGTTTCCCTAGCCTGGGACATGCTGTTCTCCTGGGACAGGCAAATAGCAAGGGACTGAAGCTCTCTCTCTCTTCCTCTCATGCCCAGTAGCTGCTGTTTGTCTGCCTTGGGATTGCTGCAGAGCCGAGCGCTGCCGCAGCTTTTACAACGCCAGCCTGCATGAATGGCTGCATCAGCCCCAGACACAAGGAGAAAGAGCAAATGGACAGCAAGGCATTAAACTCCCATGCTTCCTCAGGTGCCCAGGGAGGCAGGGACACACAGAAATGACAGCATGGGGCATATAAAATAACACAGTGCTCGGAAGGGTAGCCCTTGTGCCTGCAACTTTTGCTTCCCATTTCTGTGTGTGACAGAGACAAGATTGTAAATGCACAACTTTAAGCCTAGCTTGGTAGCACAGCGGAAGGCCAGAGAGGTGCCTGTCTGGCTGCCACAGGCTCTCACTCACAGACTGAGGGGAAACTATCCTTCCTCCCATGGATGATACTTCTGCATTTAAGCAGCTTGGGCAGGAGCTTCTCTTATGCTTGGGACCTGAGGGGTTCCCCTTGAAAACCAAGCTGGGAGGGTACGTGCATGTGTATTGAGATGCATGTGCATGTGTGCTGGGAGGGTACGTGCAGCCATCTAGCCTGGACGAAACCATCGCTGCGAGAAGCGAAGAAAACTGTAAGGCCAGGAGAATATCTGCGGCTTGACAGCAGCCAGGAGGAAAGCAAGGGGATGTATCATGAGAGGTTTCATTCTTTAGTTAAACAAATTTTCACTTGAAACAATAATCTGGGTTAGGGAGCCCTCACTGCAGAGCTGTGAATTCTCTGTGCTGGGACAGCTGTGCTCCGGTAATTAACGCAATAGGTGTCTCAAATGCAAACCGGGTCCCGGCTCCCGTGGCTGGCGGCACCAACTCACCCTGCATCAGAGCTGCCCTGATTTAATCTGACGTATTTGAAAAAGCAAGAAGATCTTGAGGGGTTGCTCAGATTGGAGTACCTTTGTCTCTCTCTCATTTGTTTCTGCTTTCTGCACTGATATGCCTTGCTGGTTTGCAAAAAGGACTGAGCAAGAGCCATTGCAACCTCAAGCAATGATGTTGCAAGATGCAAACCTTTTCTCAGAGGCCCTGAGGACCGTGACCATCCATCTGAGGACTTACCAGCTCATCCCTGCAGTATTCACAGGCAGCCTGACTTCTGCTCTTCCAAAAAATCTTTTTCCCCTGATGCTGCCCCGCCATCTCCTCCACACGCCTGTCTGCTGGCAGTGCTGTGTAACTCCCCAGGGCATTGGAGGTGGGAAAGAGCCTTCGCCTGGCTAGTGGTGGCCACTCACTGCTCTCCTCTCACTGTCCCCAGCCTTAGGCGTTGAGGCAGAGGGCAAGGGGTGCCAGTGGAAATGCAGGCCTGGGAAGCAGGTCAGGACAACCGGCTCTTCTTGTTCCCTTTGTGATTCAGCTGAGGAGTGAGCGGTGCCCAAAGGATCCTTCTGGTGCCTCCCTGTAAACTTGGCTTTGTCGCTGGTACAGCTGCAACCCAGAGGAGGGGCGATGCAAAGAAAGATGTGCCAGGCTCTGCCAGCATCGGCATCTTGTCAGCCACCAGTTAATTTGTGAGCATTTGCCTCACGCTAGATGTGTTGCTGGATGTGGTAATGCCCCTGCCTCTCTACGTCTCTTTGCAAATGGATCCATGTGCGCTGGGCTGGGAGCTCTTGCTTGATTAACGCTGCCGGTTCAGAGAGCAAACAGCATTAACCACAGTCGTCCCCTGGCTCTGGCCACGGGGCAGACACCCTCCTGCTTGTGGGCTGAGCTGGCTCTCAGTACAGCCTGTCACCTCACCCACACTGACACATACATGAGCTCATCAATTCACACCAAGTTAAAACTCGATGGGTCGGTTCTACCGCAGCAAGCGACGTTTAATGAGAAAATACCTGCAAAAGACACACTTTTGCTTCCTGAAATAGCCTCATGTTGTTGTTTCTGAGTCTTGGCAGAAGGTAGGTGGGGGAAAGGAAAAATAACAACTAAGAACTAAAATGAAAGGCTGAACAAAACTGGGAACTTTTTGCCTTTTGGAAGCTGCTTTGGGATATTAAAGCAGCTCTATAGAGTACAAGATGGACCAGATCCTGCATTGACACACTTTGACGATTCCCAGCACTCCAGAGAGCTGTCGTACCTCCCCAAAAAGGAACCCTGCCTCCAGCTGCAGCCAAGTTTGACCTAAGGCCTCCAGGTCATTACAGTTCAGTCAATGCTGCTTTCAAGCGCCATGATGGAAAAACCCTGTGTCAAAGCTTCAAACACCTCTCCAGCTCTCCCCTGCTGAGGATCTCAAAGCACTTTGCAAAGGAAGACTCACAGGCCCCTCTTGGAGCCCAAGAGGTAGCCCAGTGATAGCAGACAGGAATTTGTCCCCAGACAGAGGGGTGTGTTTGGAAATAAGAGGCCCAGATCTGCAGATGCAGGACTGAGCACAAGATGAATGTCTCTGCTCTGCGTGGTTGCATCTCAAGCTGTACCGAGTTTCATGGCGGGGATAAACAGACAGATTGCTAAGAAGACTTGTAAAGCATAAATTTAACCGCAAGTGTTCCTAACCTCCGAGGATCAACCGCCTAGGATTCCTCCTCCCATGTACCCCAAGGCTTTTCAATAAGCCCTATTCATATTAATATCTTGAAGCCATGTTGCTGTAGCCTGAGTTGATACCTGGTTAATGGTTCCAAATGGACAGGCAGGCAGATTTGCATGGAAGGCTGCAGGAAGCCTGAACTGAATCCGTTCTGGACGATTGAGCCGATCACATTAAAGACAATTTGTAAAGCAGATTTTTATAAGTGACTCCTTACAGCTTTTACAGCAGGGAACTTTTAGTTCCTTATCAGGAAAAAAGCTAACATTGTCAGAAGGGGGAGGTAGTATACGTGAATGGGAACAAAATGAAATGGCATTGATCAGATGAGCCTGAAAGGTTTTTCAGAAAGCAGGTAGTGTCTCCTGCCTCCTCCCGTCCTTCTTGGGTGCTAGGTATCAAACCGCATTTTCCAACAAAGTCCATGGGTACTAATTCACTTATAATAGAGGATCCTAAGTTTCCCTCTCCCCTTCTCCTTGGTAAGCAAGCCTGTCTGTGCTCAAAGCTTACATATGGCTTGTTATACACATACCCCCAGCTGATCTTGGCACAATGCATTGCCAACTTGAGGAACTACCTGCCTCAGTATGGCATCCAGACCTGTGGTTTAGTAAGGACTGTCAGTCTGTTGTGGCTTTGTGCAGCACCTAGCACAGTATTGTGCTGGTCCTTCCCTGCAGCTCTGGGATGTGTCCACAGTACAAATAAGCGCACAAATGAATGAAACGAATGAATGAATAAATACATAATATAGGATCAGTCATTCCCGCAAATGTGGTGCATCCACCACTAAACTGGCCCAGCTGAGTCTCGCCCACACAGGCTTCAGGGTACTGGGTGATGATGGACAGGGGTCGGAGAGGATTACCTTCCCGGAGCATTGCAGAGCTGGCAAGCCCTTTCCTTGGCAAGGCACCACTAGATGCACCACTGGCTTATCCTTGGCAGAGCTGTCAGTGGGACAGTGCAAGACAAACTACCGGACTACTGCAGAGTGGCAGGAGATGAGATTGCCTGACTGCTGGCAGCAAAGCATTGAGAACAGCCAGAAATAGAATAAGTGTGGAAAAAAAGTTTCTCTTGGCAGGACAAGGTGAGATGCCAGGCTGCCCCAGGGTCACTGTCTGTGTGTGTCCTCAGTGAAAGCAGTTCCTGGAGGGACTGGGGGAGCATAAACCCCTTTTGGTTTACCCAGCACAGTCACCACAGCATTATTCCACCTCCAGTGCCTTTCCCAGGGGTTGTGGGGAGGGTTTCCTACATGGGGCTGCCTGGTGGAGGGGTGAGAAGGAGGGAAGACCAGGTGAAGAATGGCATGGAAAGCTCTGAAGTTCCTTGTGCAAGCCAGCGCTCAGGCAGGCACCTGCCTGGAAGCACAGAGGACTGCAGGAAGCCCGGGGCTGTCCCCTCCATCACCTCTTTTTGCAATGCACAGCAGATCCCTTTGTCCTGGGAATACAGAGCTATACCCAGACCTACTTTCTCATCACTCTGTTAACCTTTTCGCTCTCACAGTCTCCCTGGCTTCATGACCACCAGCCCCCTCCCATTGCATCGCTGTCCTCACCTGTTTTAGCTGGACCATCCAGTCACTGCACTGTGTTGATCTCCCATGCCCTGGATGTTGCCACCTCTGTCTTTGCTAGCACTGGGAAACCCTGGGCGCTGGCTTTTGCTCAGATGGCCAGTCTTTTAGCCCAGATCTTGCTAAGCACAGCCACATCTCAGCCGTAGCCCAGCCAGCCTGGCTGCCCTTCTAGGATGCTGCCCCAGCCCAATGAGAGGAGGACCGGGGGCAATTCCACCCTGCATTCACTGTAACTTCGCCTCTCCAGCTGCAGACCCCCCTCCTTCTGCAGGCATAGGCTGCCTCTTACCCGTGCAGAAGGCTGGGCACCGGCCCGGGGGTACCACACGTGCCTGCTGCCACGGACTCCAGACGCTAGCCTCAAAAAAGGCAAAAATCGGTTCTATTCGCATTTCCCTGTTCATTCACAAGCGCTGTAAACCCAGACTGCTGGTCCCCCTTTCCATGTCTCCGACAGCCGACTCCGGAAAGCCCTCCTGGATGGCATTAACCCGTTCTGCACCGGAGCAGAATAAAAGAGTGTCCCTCCCCGCAGGGCACTTCGCAAAGTGGGTCACTCTCCGGCTTCCAAGGGCTGTGCCAGAGCCCAGGGCAGGACCAAGCCCTGGGGTGGGGACACACGGGCTGCTCTGCAGCCATCAGGGTCAGTCGAATGAGCTGGGAAGAAGCGCATCCAAATCTTCGCCCATCTGCTTCTTTCCAGGGATGGATCAGAACCAAAGAGATGGATCAGATGCCATCAGTCACCCCACCGCAAAAGCGGGGAGAGGAAGGTCTGAAACCTGGGAGACGTCCAGCCCTTCCACTAAAAGAGCCCGTGGGAAGTGTATGTGTGTTGGGGGGAGCGGGGATTTCGGGGATGCTGGACAGCCGAAACCTCCCATCTCTCCTTCCGAAACATCTGTGCTCGTCACCCAGCCCTGTAGCTCCCTTTCCCAGGAAGCCTGGCTGCTATGCCTCGCTAGACGCTGCTCGATCCAAAAAGCAAACAAACCGCCGCAGCTCCCAGGACTCCGGAGCCCACTGCCTGCAGCTGCTTCCAAAACAAACGATCGTGTTGTTCCTCTCCAAGCCAGAGATGAAATCAGTGCCGACTCTCTCCCACCCTCACGCAGATGCTTCCACACCTGCTCCACACCCGGGTGCGCTGCCCCCCAAAAAAGCCGGTCCTCATCCTCCTCCGCCGTCCCGCAGCCCATCCCGTACCGCCCCCCCCCCCCCCCCCCCACACCTCGGCACCCCGCAGCCCTCCTCCGGGGCTGCCCCGACCCCCGCAGCGCCCGGGCAGAGCCCACCCCTTCCCGGGGGACCAGCGGCTCACCTGGTAGGAGCGCGGCTGCCAGGATGCAAACTCCGATAGTCCACCAAGATGCACGGCAACTTGTCTGCAGGTGTGAAGCCATGAGAGTTCCTTAGGAGAAATGGGCAGGGGTCGGTCTGGCAGCGTCGCTGGGCCTCCCTCCCACCCACCCCTCCACCCTGCTCTCGGCGATGTTTAAAAAAAAAAAAATTAAAAAAAAATGGTGTAGGTGCAGGAGGACAAAGAGGTGGTGCGCCCAGCAGGCGGGAGGACGGGCGGCCGGAGCGGAGCTTCGCACATCCGCGGGGCCCCGGGGCTCGGCGGGGCCCCTCTCCGCGGGTGCCTTCCTCCGGGAGCGAGCGGAGCCGGGCAAGTGAGAAGGGGAGGGGGAAAATGTAATAAAAAAAAAAAAAAAGAAGAAGAAGAAGAAGGAAGAGAGGGGAGGAAAAACAAATAAAGAAAAGCGAGGAAGAGCCCTCCGCGGGCTGCAGCGCGGCGGTCCCGTGGCTCCAGCGGCGGGGCCGGGCAGCCCCCGCCCGCTGCCTGCCCCCTCCGCTTCCCGGGGCGCGGGGCGCCGGCGCTCAGGGGGCGGCGGCAGCGGCGGCAGCGGCGGCGGGAGGGGGGGACCGGTTGCGTCGCTCCATGGCCGGTCGAGGGACGCGGGGCTGGGCCGGCCGCGGGGGTGGGGGGCTGTGGAGAGCGGGGGTGGGGGGGTGTCCGGGCTGCAGGGCAGGGCCGCCCGCTCGCAGAGGCAGAGGCAGAGGCACACAGTGGCGGGCGGGGCGGCGGCGGCAGCGCTCGCCCTCTCCTGCGTGATGTCAGTGCACGGCGGAAGGAGGGCGCAGCGTTAACCCTTCGCTCGCCCCGCACCCGCCGCCCCCGGCTGCCGGCGTCCCCCCGCCTGGGCTGGCGGGAGGGGTGGGGGCGGCCCGGCCTCGCCCCTTCTCCCTTCCAGCTGGCTGATGTTGGCAGCCGCCTTTTGTTCGGCGAGTGTCCGGCGTGCTGCGCTGGCGGGGGATGGAGCTTTCCTGAGCTGCTCCTCGGCCGTGCCTCGGCACCAGGGTTTTGTGGACTCGAGGCTTGTTTTCCGAATTCCCCCCGCGGGTGGTGGGCCGTGGCTGCTGGCCGGCGACAGCAGCCTTACCATCCGGCCACTGGTACCACGTACAAAACCACCCCACGTAAACCCCCTGTGAAACAGACATAGCTATCACGTGGAATCTAGATTTACGCTTACAAATGCTTCTGCATGCAGATCCCAAGTAATATACAGCGTTTTCATGGGGCCTACTGGCAGCAGGAGGTTGTTCTGGACACATTCTGTATGTGCTGATAAGCGAGGGGATTCAGAATCAGCACAAGGGCTGATGTGCTGGAGGAGAGAGGCACTGGCTTGCCGTGCTTTGTAACAGCCCTTATTCTGAGGACACAGACACAGCCTTTGTGGATCTTTTGCTAAGGAGGTATTTAACCTGCTGATGCCAGCTTCTGAGCTGCCCTGGCCTCGACAAGGATGCTGAACTTCAAACAAAGATGCAAACAACAATGACAACAACCAACAACAAAGTCATGTTGATTTCAAGCTCCATTAGAACAACACAGGAACAAATCAATGCCTGGCAAGCAGAAAAGGACAGAATCAGTGGGGAAGGATACCACACATAGTGGAGAAGGGAAGGGGCGGGGGAGCAGCTATAAAAAGATACCTCTAAGGACCCCTTTGGCAGTCTCCTCCTTCTTTTAATTCCTTTAGAAGTTAATTCCTGTTCGAGGGAAGGATGGGCAGCTCTGTAACAAAGCGGATTAGCCAGATAGAAGGTTTGTTCCAAAATAACAAAAGTTATTATGTAGTAATGAGGTTTAGTTTATAGATTCATAGACTTTAAGACCAGATTCCTCTGGACATCCTGCTTGTGGAGCAGAGCCTGCTGAACTTGCCCTGATGATTTCTGCCTCCTGGCTCTTTTGTAAAGCTGCGGGCTGGAGCTTAGGAGTGCAACCCCTGTCCTTGTGGACAGGCCAGCTGCGGAGAGCTCCCAGCATCCTTGCAACATTTGTTTCAGTGATTGGTTTTCCTGTCCTTGGAGTGTTTATCTGGCTAGTTTCACCTTTCATCCATAAAATCTCATTATTTATTTTCCCATCTCCATTAAAGAGATAACTCCAATGAGATATTACTCCCCTGGACAGGTCTCTCTAAGTCATGATCGAGTCCTCCACATCACACAATGTTCCAACTTAAGTTCTTCCCAGTGTGATACTCTCTCATCTCACTTTTAATGTACTGGCACCTGAGCTAGCCTCTCCCAAGACGCGTGGGGCAGGACAGGCCTCAGCACCAAGCTTTCTGCAAACCCAGGCAAAGACATCTTGGGTTGGTTACCCTTGCTTCACACATTCAGGTTTTCCTTCATAGGCCCAGCAGATAGAGATTGTCGTCTGTGAAAGGAAACAGAAGAGCCAAAGCTGTGAGTATGCAGTAAATTATGCAGGCAGGTCTGTTCTCACCCTCGGCAACCCTTTGGTGCACTGCTTGGCTGTGAGGAGCAGTGATGGTTTGTTAAACACTGAAATTATCCAACTCACAATGAGGGCTAGGAACGAGAACACTGTTCCTGTGGACTTGTGGGTGACACAGAACAGAGATGGCAAATACATGAAATTCTCCCCCTGGTTTATTGCAAACTCAAATCTGAAATGAATCGCAGAAAGAAAAACTCGGTATTGGTCATCACTTGATCTCAGCAAAGTGATGTGTCAGTGCTACATCTGGGGTGCGATTAAGATTTCCCTTCAAGAATATGGGGAGATTTGATAAAGCTTTGGGTCTTGGTCTCCCAAATCACAGACCTCAAACATTCGAGACAAAAATGTAAATCCATTAGCGGCAGCAGCAGTAGACCATTAGCCCTGATGCATCAGGCCTAACTTACTGAGCCAGAATGTTATTATTTTCATGATCCTGCGCAAAGCAAAACCCATCACATTTGGCACAGTTCTGGCTGTTAACTTCTAAGATTTATTACACAGTGCCATGGGGCCCCTGTTCTGCAGCTTTTTGTGAGTCCAAAATTTCCGTGAAGCCCAAGGGGACTTCTGCATGAGCAGGAAAGGCATGAGTAGAATACTTTGGTTTGGCAGTTTTTGTTATTTCTAGGGGAGGAAGATCATAATATGTAACATATTTAATTGTATCATACTTTTTTTTTTTTTTTTTTATTTGAGGAGGTCTCTGTGTGCATGTCCTCTGAGGGGCTTTCTGCTTTGCTATATCAGCTGGCTTAGACAATTGTTCCCTTGTTTCTAAATCTTGCAGCAGTAGATTTCTAAAGCACATCCCAGACAGAGACTTGGGAGCAGGAGCCCCAACCACTTTATATACCGTGATGCCAGCAATAATGGGGCAGGGGTTTCAAAGGTTGTCCATCCTTTCTGCTGCTGGTACAGGAACACATGGACCACGCTGAGGCTCAGAAATCTCTTTCACAAATCTATAAACATATTCCACTAGAAACAAAGAGACAAAAAAAAAACCAACCCACCTGGTGCTTCAGATAGTCCGAAGGACTGGACTGTAAGGAATCTCCCCTTCCCCAAATAAAATCCTTTTTCAAACTGTAAAGGAGTGATATTTACCCCTTCTTGATATTTAGGGATGGCAAAAGTCTCATTTCAGATGGCAACTAGCCATCAGAACAGAGATCCAAAAGTTATACAAGCCCCTTCCTCTACACCTCTGTGAAATCTCTTTTAGGCACTAGATACTAGACACTAGCAATGGTGTAGTAACTTGGCCGACACTTACATAAGTTGTCATGCTAATATAGTTCTTGAAAATTGCAATTAAAGCATGAAACAACATTTGGCTGGGGGGAAAAAAAAAAAAAAGGCTTGCTTGTAAGCCGAGCACTGTTTTGTCCGCCCAGCATTTTGGATGTTCAGCCAGCACATGAGTATTCTGCTGATGCTGACATGTGAGGTAACGTCTCTGCAGCAACCTGCTGTAATAGGACGTTTCACACGCACCTCCTCAAATCCTTCCCACTGGCTAACATGGTTGAGCATGGTCTTTTGGCAATGTGCAGGAGGACACAGAGTAGGTTTGGTAAGAATTCTGCAATGACACAACTCCCCTGGACAGGGTCTTCCCTGGCAGGCTGATACACATCCTTCCCCAGAGCTGAACAGTTGCTGGGTTGGAGTCAGGGCAAAATGGCTCAGCCAGATCTTTGTAAACTCAGCTCCTATCTGCTCTGGGATGAGCGCAGCACATGCTCGGGAACAATGGGGCTGGGCTGATGGATAGCCCTCAGGAGACCACTGTCTTTCCATCCTTGGGGCTGCTGCCTGCCATGGAGGAGGAAATGTCACCCAGGAATTGCCCTACACTAGTGAACTCCAGTTCCTCCACTGATGTCTGGGGCTGTGCCTCTGCTCCTCTTCCCAAGCAGTGGCTGTTATCCAGTGGCTCCCCACACACACATGGTCTGGCAAGGTCCCTGCGACTTGAAAGGCTCAGTGGGAATGGACATCTTACATTATTTTTTACAATTATGATTACCAGAGGGGACTGGAAGGAGGAAAGAAGGGGGGAGAGGGGGAAGAATTGTTCTTTAAAACATTCCTCAGTAGGTTTTTTCAGCTGCTTTTGTTTGTTGAAGAGCCCACAGCAGAGTCCTGTCATTCTGAGCTGGGAGCGCATTTGACACTCTGTCGTGTACCTGGTGTGTATTTCCTGCAGTGCTGATTACATTAACTTCTGTGTTTATAAACATTTTGAATCAGTGCAGAAGGCTGTGCTGAACAGAATTTTAAAGCCGGCATCAGTTTTATTTTTGCATTTTCATCTGTAAACACACATAATGTGCCTGCAGAGCAGTCAACAATGAGGGATCAGAGGTGCAAAGGGCTTCCTGAGCTGTTTCTCTGCTTGGCTTCACTTCTGCACTCTCCTGATACAGCCTCCTACATGCTTACATGAACACACATACATACACGCACATGTACAGTGTACAGGCAGCAGATACTCCTTCAGATCTGAAAGCACCATCCTTTTAAAAGGCAATTCAGTGCTGGTAGTCACTCCTCTCCTGCTGTTCTCTGGATAGGGCCAACAGTTGGAGAAGAAATTAAATCTGAACTGGTGAGGAAATTGCCTCCCGGTTAATGGAAGCTGATGCAAGTTGTAAGCAGTCTGCAAACACCAGTGGAGTTTTTCTGTCCTTCTCTGTCGAAGGGTTTGTAATAGCCTTGCTGCAATACTATCCGGGTGCCTTAACCCTCTCAATCCCCACAGGACTCCCTTGTGAGGCAGGAATTAAACCGTAATCCTCATTATACATGGAGAAAAGAAACCCAGGGAGATTAGAAATTCCAGCCTGCAGAAAGCAGTACGAGGTCTGCTAAGGGCTTTCAGTGGAAGTGCAAGGCTGGTAGGCTTGGGAGGGCCCACATTTTGGAAATGCCCAACATCGGCCGATCTGAGTGCCTTTCAATCCAACCGGCCACAAACTGGGAGTGGATTTGGGCTGGAGTACTCTTGCATGGGCAAGTCTGCTGCAAGCAGCAGCACCCCTGTCTAGCTCAAACCACTGCACCATGCAGCTCTTTGGTCCACCCTCTTCTTCTTGGCTTTCCGTGTCAATGCACACCTTCCACTCCAGCCATCAACAGTAAAGTTACTGCCTGGAGATGTTTTTAATTTGGGGTGTCCTCTCTGAGTGAGGCAGAGGAAGGGATGGAGGCTCCATGTGTACTGGGTTAGGAAAAGGGCGCCAAACTTTTCTGGTGCTCTCGAGGTATCTCCCGGCCTACAGCAGCAGCAAGAGAGGCCAGGTCTCCCACTGCAGGCAGTGCCGGAGCAGAAGGAGGGGCTGGCTGATCCCACCCTGCCCGGGACAGGGAGCACCGGGGCAGAGGCATGCCCATTGCACGGCAGGAGGAGCATTTCTGACGGAGCAGACGGGCCGAACACCTCGCAAAGGAAAAAGGCAGGGGAAACCGGCCTCCGCGCAATTCCCCGCGGGAGCCCGAGAGCCTGCCCTGGGCGCGGCCGCCGCGAGCACAACTGCCGAGCACCATCTAGTGTCAGCGGGGCCGGCTCTGCCGTGCCTGCCCCAAACACCCCGGGACCGGCCCCGCTCCCGCCGAGATGAAGGCGACAAACAGACCTCGGCCCCAGCTCCATGCGGGAGCCATCCCCATCCCAGTGCTGCGGCCTCTCCCCGGCCCAGGCAAAGGGCATCTGCTTCGCGGAGGCGTCGAGGTGCTCCACGTTGGCAGCGAACAATGGCTTCCGCAAATCTCCTTGTAGGCTTGATAGAAAGAGCAACGGTCTTTCTTGACGGAGCTGACATCTAAGAAGGAATTAGAAGGTCTGTCTTACGTGCACACAAACACGCGGGCTTCACTAGGGCTTGTGTGTGTGCTTATGCACATGTAGAGGGCCAGTGCTAGGCAGAAGATTAAACACAGCATTCACAGAGATGCAACAGCATAGAGAAAGAAAATACAGAGGGGAAATGTAACATGAAATCTACAGAAGTATCTCAAAGGGCATGTGTTGCCAGCATTGTTAATGAGGTCCAGCAAGGGGAATTCTCTCTCTTCTCTTCAAGGCTTGTCTCTCAGCTCCAACGTCTGAACTGATACGCTCTCCGGCACTGGCACAGCTCGCTCAGAACGCACACAAGCCTCAGTGGTTATTGTATTAGAAAGCAGCATACATTATTGAGCAGCACTGTAGCCCTGCCTTCCTGAGTGTCTTGGCAGTGCCCGTGCGTTGCAGGGAAGGCAGGACACAGAGTCCCAAACCAATACCCAGAACAGCTTTCTGACTGAGGATTTTAGAAGCTGCTGTCCAGTCATCCATGAGACAAAAGCCACAGAGAGGATTTCCTCTGAACTGGAAATTCACTGACTTGCTCTGCTTCGGATTTGAATCAAGATCAGAACTTGCTGTAAATTTACAAGTGGAAATAAGCCTTTTGCTTTTAGTAGTTGGAGAAATGGGCTTCTTTTCTTGCATAAGCTCTTCTGAGAGCTGATCTCTGGATCACAGGGTGAGAAGTCAAGAGGTCTGCAGGCCTGTCTCATTTGCAGGCTGTCAAGTCAATAGCACGATAGTGCAAATTTGGTGCTATGGCAGTAGAGCTGCTGCTGTGAATGGGGAGTAATGCCCCTGCAGCCACCACAGTGAGTCTGGAGGGGTACATTGCCATCAGCAGGGTAACTCCACTGTCACCCCACTGGAATCCCTGAAGTTGGACATGATAAACTCCCTCCTGTCAAGGTGTACCTCTGGAGCAACTCCAATACATTAACTTCAGCAAATCTGCAGCAAGTCCAGCCTGGACATGAGAATTTGTGGCGTAAATCTGGAATGAGTTGAGCCGTTACTGCTGTGGACATGGAGCAGCCCCACGTGTGGGACAACAGGGCAGCCCCCTCCCTGTCCATGCTGACATGGTTGGACATGGAAGGCATCCCCAGACCCATTCCCAGCTGGTGCAGCTACGCAGATGCGAGCTTTGTTAAAATCCACATCCAGGTAGGGAAACATTTCTGCAGCACAAGCAGCTTCCCCATTCAATCCTTGTGTCCTGGTTTCAGTGGGGATGCAGTTAATTTTCCTCTCAGTAGGTGACATGTTTTGGATTTCCTATGTGAAGAATATTGATAAACATGCTGATGTTATGAGTTGTTGCTAAAGAGACCAAGGTCACTGTCCAGCTTCCCAGGTTTCGCTAATGTGCAGGTGCAGGAAGCTGGGAGGGATATAGCCAGAATCGTTGACCCAAACTGAACAAAGAGAGTATCCCATGCCATAAATGTCACGCTTGGTACTTAAGAGGGAGTGGGGTGGTGAGCTGTTTTTTTTTCATTCTGTGATTGCTGCTCAGGACAGGCTGTATCAATCATCAGGTCGTCAGGTGGTGAGAAATTGTGTATAATTCATTTTGGGTTTTTGTATTACTATTATTCCTATTGTTTTTCCTATTAGTATTATTATCATTATATATGTTAAAAATATATTTTCTTTTGCTAACCTAGTAAACTGTCTTTATCTCAACCCACAAGTTTTCTTTTCTTCCTGATTGTCTCCCCACCTCCTCGGGAGGGGCAGGGTGATTGAGCGGCTGTGTGGTACTCGATTGCTGACTGTAGTTAAACCATGACACCTTGCCATTTGCTTCTGAGACACATCCAGCAAAGACTGTCCTCTCTGCTTTCAGCCAAGCCGTTAATTTCCGTCTGTCACAAATGAGTGGTTTCTCTGTGAGCAGGGCCCTCTGCCCCGCTCCGCCAGGCGACGCAGGCATCAGCCTTGTCAGCATCAGAATCAGCCACAGGAATCAACATATCCCAGTGATGCTGATTTATCGCCCTCTAGGTTGTCAGCATAAATACTTGATAAATACAGATATGAATAATACAACCTGAGTTTACCTTGTTGGCATTAACGCATCTCCTGTTGGTGAGCAGGGGGAGACGACTGCCAGGCTGTGCTTGCCGTGGTCTCTTGTGCATGCTCCTGCACTATCCCAGGAAAGGCAACAGGTTTTACTCCAAACAGTGTTTTCCTGAACCTAGAGCAATCTCCTCTGCAGCCTGTTTTGTAAATCCCAGCTCAGCCTGGCTGATGCCTATTCAGAGGAATTTTGCTGCAGTCTGAGGAGTTAGCAATGTGAATTTGGAGGGACTCCAAGGGAAATGTTTCTGTCAGCCTGGAGTAACTGCAGAGGGGCCAGTGAAATGACGTCACTGTTCTCTCTCAGAGGACAAACCTCTCCTCATGGGTCAGTTCCCTCCTCCTGTCTAATTGTGGAAGCAATTGTTCTCCATCCATGAGCTTCTGCTTTCTTCTGCAGATGCTGGAGGGAGGTCACCTTCCTTATGCTGAGCTCCAAGGAGATCATGAGACCTTTCCAAAGACACTGGATAGGGAGGCTTTGCCCATCTCCCTGGGAGAGCTGCTGACCTAGCACTGAGGATGGGCATTTGTCCCCATGGCAAGTCCACCCAGATTTTCACTCAACCAGCCAAAGAGCCAAGCTCTGCCTGCTAATTCCTACTAGCAGTTTCGTTGGGGGATTTTTGTGACAGAAAAGTATACTAGAAGAAATTTGGTAGATCTATGGTACTTTACAGCCTTTCCATTAGGAGAAAGGATTCACGCAGGCCCGGGATTTGGAGGAGCTAGGTTTATTTATTTATTTATTTATTTTTATTAGTGCTTGGGGATAATGTGACTGTACTTCAAAGTGCTGTGAGACCTTGCCATCGTGGGCATCCAATGAGAGTTGTAGACTGACTTAATGAGTCGTCTCTTTCCAAGCGGGGAGCAAAATGTCACATTAAATTTTTGTTTGCAAATTTTTCAAATGTGTAGCTTGAGTTCTCGACATAAATTAACTTACAATGGAAACTGTCTGCAGGGCTGAGTTTTCCATGGCCATGTTTTTGATGGAGATTTGGTGGTGTTTCTGTATTCCAAACCCCCTCTCACGGAGTGACAGCTAAGCCAGCATCTACGTGTTGTTTCATGATAGTAAAATTTGGTGTGTCTTCTGGAGATCTGGGGCAAGAAGATAGAAATCTTTTAGCAGCAGAAACAGACTCTTGAGTGCAGCCTGTATTTCTGATTAGAAATCATTTTGCAACAGAGCTACCAATGCCTGTCTATTATATCTGTTCTGCTAGTGTATCTGGGTCTGAGTCTTCATCTTTTCATGCCTCAGTTTACCACCAGACAACGTGTCACAGCTAATAGGAAAGTTTGGAGGCCAAAAGCCTTTAGTGGCTGGAACATGCTCAGCCAGAACTTGGATAAATAAATAGATGGTTTCCATCTGGAGCATTGTGGGAAATTGGACCTCTTTATTGCGAGATAGCAGGGATAAGCTGTTAAGGGCTTTCTGTCCTTCTGTGGGCAGCAAAGGTTTCTGTTATCTTTTAAGATAACCTGAGAGGAGTAAGACTATGGGCTTATTCCATTTTTCAAGTGATATTTTAAATGTATTTAAATACGTTTACAGTATTTGTTAATGAAACTTTGGTGACCCTGGGGCTCCTGAGGGAATCCATCTGCATCTAAGTGATGGAAAATGAACTCGTTAATAGCTGAGGCCTGCTCAGTCAATATAGGAAATCAATCCCTGGTGATGAAGGGCTGTATGGGAAGAGGCTTGGCTAAGTGGGTTTTCTCCTTAGGATGAGTAGGGATGGGTGGGGTGTGTGGGAAGTGTAGAGCAGTGACTGATGAAAACGATCAGATGGTGGCTGGGAAAATGCCTTTTTTTTGCTGCTAACTGCAGAAATTTAGAAGGGCTTGCCAAACTGAGGTACTTGTGCCTGAAGGACATGTAGAAAGCCTGTGCAAGACCTGATTGCAATCTCTCTACTTCTCTTTTTCTCTGCTTGTATACCCCCTAGCACCATAGAGGATCTTCTTTCCCTTCCTTCCCAGGTTCTCTCTGGGAAGGAGAGATGTCTCTCCAAAACTACCTATGCCTGCTCCCATCAAAACTAACTTCCTTCTGTCACAAATTATTCAGTATAGGGAGGGAGACTAGAGCTCCTGGAAGCGCTCACACTATGGATAATAACAGAAGATAAAGGCTGGCACTACCAGAAAGCTGTTGGAAAGCTGTGCGCCAGGTGCCTGGGTCCTCTGGGAAGTGCTCTAGAGCAGTTTGGAATATCTGTCCTGCATCTAACAGGAGGTATTCTGAGGAAGGGCTTATCCTGACCTTGCCTTCGCTTGGACTAGCAAACTCCCATGAATCCATTTTCAGTGACTTTGGGACACTTGCCTCTCTGCCATTCTCCCTTTGCTAAGCCTCTTCACCTCCAGCTCATTCCTTTCCCCTATGGCCTTTCTGCACCGCAACAGGGGCACAGGTTCCCCTGCCTCATGCTGAACTTGAACGTGAGTAGGGACTCACAACTCCAGGGGTACTTGGAGTGGTAGAGTTACATCATTGAGGGCAAGATGTAAAGGGCAGAAGATGACACCTGGCTACTTGGCAGTCTGCTGCAGGAAAAGGGAATCATCTATGTGGATGTGGAGAGCCACTGCTCCTGTTTGAAAGGAAAGGTATGAAGGTGGGGAGGAGGATGACAAATTAGAAGAGGGAAGAAGGGAACAGGAAGCATATTTTTCTGCATTTGGGGATGTTATGTGTGCAATCCTTCCGTACACACCATCTGTGCACTGGTAAAACTGTGTTGGATCTTTTAAGAGTCCTGCTTCACCCTTTCATCTCTCACGCAGGACAAAACACGTACCATAGAGCTGGGAAGAGAGCCTCAGACAGAGTAAATTGGTCATGTTCTGCTGGTATCCACAGGGTGATACTGATTTTCATTACAGAGGCGGATGGCCCAGCATGATCAGAACAGCAGGGCTGACTATGCTTTTACTCAGGGTCCCTTTACACCCCTCTCCTCTGCTTTGGGGGGATAGCCTTGATTTAGAGCAGCTGAACTTCCAGGGAGTGTATGTAAAAGGCAAGTTTAGAAATGCGAGCAAAACCTTTATGGCTCTGAAGCAGCTTTGGACAGCTGCAAAATGCTTTGAGATCTGCAGCAGCCAGTTGCTGAAGATGAGCAGTTTTCTTATGGTGTGATTGGTGCTATGCCCTTCAATAATTCGCACATCCCATGGGTTAGATCCTCAGCTGATAAAAAGCTGGGACAACTGAACTGATTTATGTCCACCAAAGATCAGCTGCAGCAAGGCCACATTATACCATTTGATTAAGAGTCTGCTCTCTCTTTTCTCTCCACTTGCCTTTAGTCAGTAAAATCTGCGTCATTAACAAACTCTCCCTAATCACTGCTCCTGAGCAGTGGAGCACTTTGCCCAGTGGGGCTCTGCATGAAGCTTCTGCCCAAGGATTGTTCCAGTGAGTCTAATGCACACTTTAATGACTTTGCTTCTCCTTAGCCAGTTGTTGGAGGTTATGGAGCAGTGATTCTGCAAAGCTCGCTGTGCTGGGAGTCTCTCATGGGCGGCTGGATGTTAGCTGTGAATCTGCTCACATTCTGACAAAGAAATATTTTCCTTCCCTAAATAGGGGACAGTCTTTTAGCTAAAGGAATTTTTACAGAGTCAGAAAGTGAAGGGCAGGGGGATGGTGGAGGTGATACTTCAGGGTTTAGACATGTCACGGAAAGAGTTTAGGGGTCTTTAAGGATTTCATTGTTGTGCCAGGATTTGGCTGGAGATTTTTGCAAAAAAAAAAAAGAAATCTTCCAGGAAATATAGTTTCCTGATCTGGAAGCGATTAGATTTTGTCTATGCCATGAGGAAGGGAAAGATAGGTATTGAAAAGAGCAGGTTCAGATATGGAAGCATGATCAGGGTGTGTGCTCAGCGGTGGCTGTCGATGGTCTCCACTCCATGGGCCGTGCTTGCAGACCTGCTCTGTCGGCATGGCTGATGGAGTCCCGCACCCAGCCCCGCGATGCAAGATGAAGAGTATAATTTAAGCTGTTCTATTCCTATCCTGGCATGGAGCCACTTGTTTGAAACGTAAGAGTCTCCCCCACACAACCCATTGCAGCAGCGTTTTTGCTGTGGGGAGCCAGGCACTCCACTGAGGTGCCGGGCGAGCAGCAAAGCTGTGAGGAGCAGCCCAGCCAACATTATCCTGTGGGCGGCTTGTTTTTCATCCTTCCCACCCTCTCGGTGATGATGAGGCCTATTTTTCTCCTCTTCCATTGCAGAAATAGCTTGCATTTGTCGTAAATCACCTCGGCTGCAGATGGTGAGTCACTGGTTGATCAAAGGCAAGACCCTTTTCTAGGTCTGAGGGGAAGACTAGATGTTTCAATAAATCATTAAGAATCAGCAGTAAAGAGAGTTTCCTTTGGGTTTAATAAGAAAACCTCACCACCTCCCTCCTTTGTCCCCCATGCCCCTTGACTTGTGTAGTGTAAATTGCAAATTTTAGTGACATGAATGGGGATACTTGATTTAGGATCCCTGTTACAGCTGTTCCTGGATATTGGGCAGTAGTTTTCTGCGCTAACCAACAAGTCTGGACAGCAGCAAGGGAAAAAGTGCTATAGCTGAGGGGGATAGATGTGAGTGAGTGTATGTGCTAGGAGCAGGGAATGAGAGAGGACACAGAGCATCGACATGTGCCATACACCAGCAGACAATGAGATAAGAAA
Organism: Chlamydotis macqueenii; assembly: GCF_036417535.1. NCBI lineage: Eukaryota > Metazoa > Chordata > Aves > Otidiformes > Otididae > Chlamydotis > Chlamydotis macqueenii. Next base: position 4,698,949 of record NC_141579.1, on the reverse strand, counting down.
TGCGGAGTCCAACAGGATCAACATCAGCTGGGCATGCGCTTGACTTGAGCTAGCGTAGTGGTGACAGGAGCTGGGATGCAAGATGAGATAAACTACAGGCCCATGACATAACTGCATCAGGATCCAAGATACTGCACTGTGTACCTGTGGCAAGGTGGGATGAGGTGGCACTGAACAAGACTGCTTGCTCAGAGGAGACAAGGAGCAGTAATACGGCAGTAGGGAGAGGAGGAGGGACTAAACCCAAGCTGTGCATCTGCCAGCATTGTGACTGCCCGGGAGAGAGTACTGGGTTACAGGGGAACAGAGGATGGCGTGAGAGCTGTCAAGGGAACAGGGAAAGACAGGGAATTTTTCCTGTACACTACATACTCCTTTCCTCTCCGTGCCCCTTGCATGTCACAAGCTAGCCTCCCTGGGAAGGAAGGGATCAATGGCTCTTGAGTCAGAGACTCCACTGAAAGCTGAGCTGATGAAGGGTTTGCCATCTGTGAACAAGTTGTTCTGATTGAATTAGGGAACATTTAACATTTACAGATAATTAGAAACAGCCACCCATTACAAAGGGAGCAAGGGCAGCAGAAAGAAGGGAAGGTTTTGAAAGGCTATTGGAAGCTCCTTGACACATCAGCCAGGGGAGCTTTTCAAACACAACTTCTGAGCATTTCCAAATGCTTTGTGCTCATTACATCCCCAGATCTTGGAAGCCAAGTATCTATCTCTGTCTCTCTCTTCTGTCCTCTCCATTATTTTTTAACTGCCTTTTGCCTTTTTCTCCCAGCCAGCGCTCAGCTAGCTGCCTTTCTGGGAAATTTCAACAGGGTCTCCCTTTTGGTCCCATACTGGGCTGTCAGCTGTGAAGCAAAAGAGAAGGAAATTTGCTTTTCTTCTCCATGACTGTCACAATCTCCTTGGCCTGGAGCTGGGCCGTGCAGCCATGGGGAGGGACAGCTCTGAATGTAGAGGCTCCTAGGCTACCTTCACCTTTACAGGACAGATCTGGACATAAAGCTGGTTAATATTTTTTTCAAACTAACTATGTTACATAGAAAGATGAATACATTTGGAATAGAAAAATACATTTTTTTGTCTACAGATTTCAAAAAAAAAAGAAAGTAAAATACGTAAAATGCTCCCTTTTTCACTCAAAAATAGCTTCCCTCTTACAGAATTCTCTTTTTTTTTCCTTGTGTTCCCTTAATATGTTTTTACATCAACAGTATTAAGAGAAGCATGTTTCTCATACTTTTCTTTTGAGAGAAGCAGCAGCTAGTGGAAATTTAAAATTCCCCAGAACACAAAAAGAGATTATTTCCATCCCAAATTTCCTCTGAAAAATAACTGGCATTTCTCAAGCAGCTCTAGCAGTAATTGCGCTTACATCAGTGATGCTAATTGCATTGCATCTGCTGCAGAGTTACCCAAGAGGTGACACCATAAAGCTGCAGCTGCCCTTTTGCTGGAAGAAGCCTCAGTGAAGGCTCTTGGGCAGTGGCTCCATGACTTGATCTCTGCTCGCAGCACCAAGGGTAACTCCATGAGCAGAGGCAGCTGTAGTCACTGCCCCATGCCGGCTGGCACTGCTGCACCTTGCAAGTCCTGCTCCCAGGCTGACACAGCCATGGCAGTCCCTCTCCTCCCTGCCACATGCCGAGGGTCTGCTCGCCTCCTGCTGGGCTCCCACCCGCCAGAAGGCACAAAAGACAACCCAACTGGGGGAAAAATGTTTGTGTGAAGGTGGCTATCCCCTCTTTCCAGAAAGGCTGCCACCTTCCTGAGCCTGCTGACCCTCCTAGGAGTGACCAGGTCTCAGAGCAACAGGGTTTTACGGTAAATGGCAAAGGAACCACTGAGGGCTCCTGTCACCATGGTTCATGTTCTGAGCAGCACTGGAGTGAGCATCTGGAGCATTAGAAGTGAGGCCAGATTAATCTTCCCCGTCTATGAAGGCACTCAGCTCCCAGCAAGACCAGAACAGGTCCCCGAGGCCTGGACAGGCCAGGGCAAGAGGACAGCGAGAAGTGCAGAGTTGAAAGGAGACTGGAGAGGTGAGAGAAGGACGAGCTGGAGGGGTGAGAGAAGGATGAGTTCGAGGATATCTTCAGGAGGTCAGCTCAGGCCTGGTGAGTTCAGGACAGGACACATCACTTGAGAGTGGGATGACAAAAAAGTGACATAGCCTTTGCAAGGTGTTCTCAGCTCTTCAAAGAACTTGAGCTACATAAATATTTTGTCCTTGTAGGATTGATTTTGGGTGTTGACTTCTGCTACAAGGAAGGGCTTATTCAATGGTTGCACAGCTGAATTTGCTCTTGGCTGGTACAGGAACTGCATCTTTTTGTTGTCCTTGTCCCCGTGGTAGGGTATAGGTGAAGGCCTTTCTGAGCAACCCTAATGGAGGTACCTACCCAGAGGTCATGTCCTGAGAGGAACCTTTTCCAAACTGGTCTAAAAACAGCTGCAATGAAACCAGAGAAAAGCTTATGGTACACAGAGATAATACTCAGCTTCCCAACATTTCATAGAAGGAAATAAATGGATAATCGAGATTTTTCTACAGGTACACAAGTATCAGAAATCCTGACTGGGATACTGAAGAGAGAAACAGACACAGCTTTATGCATAGCTTGCACCCCAGCCTTGTCGCCCTTGTTTACCAGGGCTGTCCCTAGCAGGCAATGTGTAGGACCCTGACAGACATCTAGTGGCATTTTACTGTAACTACAAGAACATGTAGCTAAGAAGGGGAAATGGCGGGGTACGGTGGTAAAGAGATGGTTCTGCTCTCCAAATAAATAACAGACTTTGGTCACGGGAAAAATATAAGCCCCCGTCCCTTGCACTGGCATCCATCTTATGGAAGAAGGAAGGGAGAGATCTGTGATCTAACAGCGTCGTTTCTTGGAGAGTCAGGCTGAACGCAAAGGAATAGCTGCAGACAGCTCACCTTACACAACCCCATCCCACTGCCACTAATATCTCTGCTGCTGTTGGTGGGGAAGGAGAGGGTACGGAGAGCAGCCCCCCGCCATGAGAAACGGTGAGCGCTGGGGGGATCTGCACGTGCCCACATCTTGGCTGGGAGCATGAGAAAATGCCTCCAAGGGGGTGTCAGACACAGTTAGAGTGAAACGTGATATTTATAACAAAGTGTGGGGGAAGGTGTCACATCACATTACACTGATGCTCCGGCACCAGAGACACAGGGACAATGCTGTGGAGTGGGATGTGGTGAGGGCCAGCAGGCAGTAAGAGGAGTTTGCTCTTCAAATACTGTTTCTTCTCTGAAGTTCTGGCAGCATGGCACACAGCAGCAGGGTTTTCCTGGAGGCAGGAGGGAAGGGCAAGGCTCTCATGTGTGCTGGCATCAGCTGGTGGTGTCACCCGGCTCTTGTGTTCTTGTGCCTGCTCCTGCTCTGTTTTCCAAGGGACAATAGAGCTAAGGTGTATGGTGGTAAAATGGGGGAAATAAAATCCAGCTATCTCCAATGTCCTTAAAGACTGGTCTCTTTTTTCTTTTCTGGATGGACACATTCCACTTGCTTTTGCCTCAGTGCGAGGACATTGGTCTAGGAGTTTAACCTTGCTGATAGACCTTGCCTTACCAAGCTAACATTAAATGCAGTAATCTTTTGAATAACCAGTTCTTTAGAGAAAGCTAGGCTGTGTCACTGCAAGCATGTGGGATTGCACAACTCCCTCCCTAAGGAATGAAAGTACCGAGCTCTTTCTAGTTGCTGCAGTGAATGGGCCAAGATGCAGAAAGCTGAAGCCAAGGGCCAGGTCTCAGAGCTGCAGTTTCCCAGTGCAGCAGGAGGACACCTGGATCCCCATGTGGAAATACCCTCATGCATTGTAACGAGAGCAGTGGGAGCTCCTACACATACACAAGCATATTTCTGTGCATTCAGCTCCTGCTCCTTCCCCCTGCCCTAGCAACGGTACAGTAAAACATGGATGCAATGTAGCGCAGCAATTGCAGCCTTCACCGGCCTCTTGGGGCTAATTGCCTGGGAATAACTTTTGTCAGCTGCCGTTTCTCCCTCACTGCAAACACGTGAGCATCTCTTGAGAAAGCAGCCGGCACATGGGCAGATAGAACTGGAGCCTGCTCTCTCCCTCGCTCTCCAGTGAAGGTATTTGGTGCAGTTCTGGTGGCAGGTAAACCCTCTCCCCATGGTGGTGAATGGATCCTGGTCCCCACACGATGGGCTTTGCCCACCCTGCAGTGCGCTGGGAGCCCTTTCTTCCCTCTCTGCTCTGCCCTCTAGTCCTCTGTGACTCACTCAACAGAGGATTTGGCCACACTGCCCTGTAGTCCTTCGTGGGCTCGTTCAGCCTCTGCCCATCCCATGCTAGCCCTGCTTTTCTCCCCACTTCTCCCCCCCATACAGACAGCCCTGCCATTTCCTTTTTGAGGATTCAGCTGCTCAGTGCCTGCAGGGATTGATGTTCTTTCCCAGGGTGGTTTGAGGCCAGTTTAAGCATCACAGCTCCGTCCAGAAGTGGAGACCTCATCACTACTGGCATGTCAGTGCCAGCTTTTATTCTCATGGGAGCACCGCGCTGACTGCTCTCACTTGAGTGCAAGCGTGGGTAGGGGTGACCTTGGCCCCTTTGCCTGCCCTTATGAAGCTGCTTCCAAGTGCCTGCAGCGCTGAAGCTGCAGTCCCTGAGTGGAAATGGCAGCAGCGGCTGCAGACAGGGAGGCAGGCTCTCCCGCAGCTGCCTGTGAGGGAGCATTCCCTGGGAAAGGCACAGGCTCCTGCCCCCTTTGCAAAGCGGGCTTGCATGCGCCTGCTATGGGGGAAAGCAACTATTAATTTTCCAAGGGAAATGAACACTCTTGACCTCAGCCCTAGACCAAGCCAGCCCTGAACTCCCGCAGGCTCTGTGTGTGGCAATAATCAGCAGGTGGATGTGAGATGCCCTCATTAGGCTATCACACAGGCCTGGGCTCGTTCACTTGAGGCATGAAAATCTCCACATGAGGAAAAAGCCAGGAGAAAGGAGAGGCAAAAAGCACAGGCTGCCATCCAATCCTGGCAGGGCAAAGGGCTGTAGCACCTTAACAGGTATGGTCCTTCATTAGCGCTGCCATCAGGGCTGCTGGTAGCTCTTGGCTGCTTTGGGGAGGAAGAGGGCTGGTGGAGGTGCTGGAAGCATGCAGGTTGCTGAGTGAGAGCCATTAAGTAGGTTGTAGGCTGTGTCTTTGTGGGATAGGGGAGTGCTGGCTGTGTAAGTGTTGTACTAGATGCATCTATATGGTCTGTATAACACCCACTTGTGATTTTCTTTCATGCAGCTGTGTTGCATACCTTCTGTGATGCAGGCCAGCACATGTGCTGTGACTGATGCTCTGGTGGTGACTATATGGGGAAATACATTTGCGGAGTACATCTTTTCTGTGCTACATTTGCAGGGGGATCAGAGAGGGACACAATGGCCACACGAGTACAGAAAATGGCTGGGTCCCTGCACAGCACCTCCGTGTGTGGGTGACACATGTAAGCATTCTGCCTTGGACATATTTATGTCGATGTCTGAATGCAGACGTCATGTCCATGTGGCGTGATGGGCTGAGGAGTGATGGCATGTGTGTGGCTGTAAGGCATTATGTCTCTGCATCCTGGTCGGCAGACGTGTTTTTCTGCAGATCTCAAATATGTCACATGTGAGTCAGTGTTTGCACGAAAGCTAAGCATTTGGTTAAGATGTCCCTGACTATGTGTGTGGGTTACCCCACTGTATGTGCCTAACACGTGTTTGTTTTGTAAGGCACATTCTGAAGTGTGTGTGTTCCCACGTGTCTGTTTGCCGTTGGCCCAGCCCTGCCCGAGGTCCTGCCGGCTGTATGCCCGCAGCGATGGCAGAATGCCACAACGCAGCCAGCCCTTTAATGTGGCTACTGTTCCTCTCACTGCACAGGCAGTTTAAAGGAGGTCGTCCTTGTCCCGCTAGAGCCGGTGACTAAGGCAGCCTGGCATTTACCCAGGATTTATTTGGACGCTCTACAGCCAGCTGCACACTTTTTTTTTTTTTTTGTTTGCTTTTTGTCTGACTTCATGCCCTTTTGGTGATTGCTTATAACCCCAGTGCAGAGAAGGGACCAATCCTCTCTGCTTTCAGGGGAAGGAGAATAGTGCAGCATCCACCAGATGCAAACAGATCAAAAGGGAAGCAAGCGAAAAAAAAAAAAAGCCTCATGTATTATCTGTCTTGGAAATGGCATATTCTTTATCCAATTCCCTTTGACTTTTTAGGGAAAGATTTATTCTTTCCTTCTCCTCATGCTAGCAGAGTTTGCAGTGTTGCTGTAAGTTTGGACCAGCCCAAATTAACTGTGCATCCTCAGTGTCTGATTAGCTTTATTTGCTGTGTTTTTATTGACCTATGCAAGAGAAAAACTAGGTCAAGCCAGGCTGATGAGGCTAGATCTGGCTGTAATATAAATCAGTATAAACGAGGCCATCCATTCGCTGAGCCATCAAATCACGCTCTGGGGTGAGTCGCCTCCAAAGTGTCCAGGGGACATAATTAGGAACTTTCCCAAGCTGTCAATCAGAATTGAAGCGTGGTTTAGAGGTAGAGGGCGGGTAGATTTTTTTAGAAGCTGCTCTTTGTTTCTGTGGTGAGGGACGTTTTATCAGCAAGCGGATGAAGCACAGGCAATGGGATGGCTGCAAAGAGAAATGGCCCCTGCCTGTCTGTGACTCCTGTACAAATCTCTACACAGAGAAGGGATGGAGGCAGCTAAAAGAAGCCTGCAGGGCTGAGATTAGGTTTTTCTACAGAAGTAGAAGGAGGACAGAAACTTTTACCCGGCTTCCTTGCTAGCAGACCTTATTGATGGCTTTTGTCATGCAGAGCCAAGGGCGATACAGCCAGCCTCTAGTATGGAGAAGCCCTTGAGACTGTCTCTTCCTGGCAGTCCTGAATCTCCTCTAACGTTGCCTCCCCTGGTTTGGTTGGATCAGAGCAGGAATCAGCCTGTGACCCAATCTGCTGCTGCTGCTAAGTTAGTCACCCTGCTCTGGGGAGAAAGCAGGCAGCAAAGTCTGTGACAGGCTGATTTCAAATGCATTAAAAAACCCCTCCATCACCCTGAAAAAGCTCTTTGCAGGGAGACTTAGGTGTCTGGTGCTGGAAGTTTCCAGGACAGGAAGCAGGGACCAGCCTCAGCTGGTCTCATCTTCGGTGTGTGATGTGCTGGGAGTGAGATGTCACGCAGCATTAGCTTCACTTTTGGTGGGGTGGAGGCGGGCTGCAGTCGTGCTGCAACAGCTCAGGGGCTCACAAAGCCACCCTGTGGGGGAGGGGACAAGGGAAAAACAGAGCAAAGCAGAGGGGTCCAAATCCCGAATAGGTTATGCTGGTGTAGCAGGGGGCTCAAAGAGGGCGTACTGAGAAGGGGGTGGAGGAGTCTGGAGTGCTGTACGCACAGAGGGCATGGCAGGCTCTCCCTGCTCATCATGATTACCCACGGGGCTGTCAGCAAGCCGCTGCTGGATTGGCCTGCTTTGTGGAGCAGCAGCCTGCGTGGAAGGGAAGCTCAGGTCAGCATCACGTTGGAGTGCCAAGAGCCACACATGTGGTGGCCAGGCAGCAGGGTGGTGAGGGGGAAGTGTCCCTGAAGAAGGTCACCTGGATGTGAAAGCCAGTTGGGATCTGCTTTTGAAGAAGGAAGTGGTTTGGGCAGAGCCGTGCAGGGTGAATTCAGCCATGATGACAGACGGGGATGTTTTCAATGTGCAGGGGAAGGCAGAGCTCTCAGTGTCTTCCAAAGTCTTTGGGGATCTTGCATAGACATCACGCCACAAATGCCTCATTCTTCACCCCTGAGAATATCTGCAGTCCCTTCCCAGTTGGTGGGATGTGAAGGTATTTTCTGTTTTGCAATATACGGGGCAGAAACACCTTCAATGGGAGTGTCGCGATGCTGCTGGAGACAGAAACTCGCCTGTTATGAACAGGGACAATCCACCATCTTTTGTACAGGTATGCACCCAGCTCTGTACTGTAGGTGTCAAACATGCGTAGAACCAGAGATACAGGGTATCCTCCACTGAACCCAAACGTCCATTCAGCTCAGCCAGCTTCCAAGGAGATGCTTCCTATCTCCTGTAAGTTGCTGCCTTTGCTGGGTGAAGCCAGCGGCTGATGGGAATGCAGGGTGCTGCCACTCTCGCAGGGTAGGAGCCAGCACGGGCATCTCTGCCTGTGCAGCTTCCAGGCCTGCCCCTCCTGGCTGAGCTCAATGGCAGCCCAGTGTGAGTGATGGCCCTGGCTTCCCGTATGCATTTACATTCCCTTTGCATACTGCTGTTGCCTTCCCTTCTTTATGGCTGTGATTTACTGACATCACAGATGCAGCATCATGGAATTGAATTTACAGGAGGCTGAATTTATGATTAGAGAAATGAACCCTTCACCACTTCATGCTGTGCCCCCCCCCTTCTGTACACACACGCACGCAGATGTACCTCGCGCTGCTCTGTAGCTCCACAGCACAGTGACAGAGGGGGAAGAGAAGCCATGGAAGACCCTAGTTCATGGAGGATATTTGCTCCCCTGGCTGCAGACAGAAATTAAGGCATCATGGAAAGGGTTCAACTGGGGCCTGGACATCCAAAGCTCCTGAGCTCTGTCCATAGATGTGCAAGCTGGCACTACAGCCTTTCTTGTAAGCTGGGCTTTTGCACTCATATCTGAGAGGAGAAGTGGGTTGCAGCCTGTAAGGCGGGGCTCCTGACTGTTTTGTTTCATATTAACAGTGCTCTTAACAATGATGTGTTCCTGCTTTTGGGTGATTTCCAAAGCATTCCCAGCAGGCATTTCTCAGCCTCGCCATCTCCCGTCCCTCCCCTCTGAATTTTGCCCTCCCTCCAGCTGAACTTCTGGATAAACTGCAAGGTCAGTAAGCCAGACAAAAAAGGGCGGGCATCAGAAATGAGAGAGAGTTTACAGGTTGTAAGTCAAACGCATAATAGGATGCAGCTCCGTGCAGCTTGAAGCATGGTTCAGTTTGTGTCTGAGTGTGTTGGAATAACTCCATCCTTGGGAGCCAATTTAGGACGTCCTCTGTTCTCTGCCTGGGGAGGAAACGGCTTCTGTACAGAAGGCGCTTGTCTGTGACAGATCTCTTGTAAACAGCATGATAGCTTGATGTCAGGCACACTGAAGACATCTTTATCAGGTACTTTGCCAAAGTCCCCACGGGGAAGCTGTAGGACAGACCTTGGTCAGCAGAGATTTTTTCAGGCACAGACTGGCTGAGATTCAGAGCCAGGCTGCATGGAGCCCTCGCTAACCCAAAGGCTTGGGTAGACCACTAGCTATTAATAAAAAAGGAGATCTTTGTTATACCATGCTGCATCACAGACCCAGCTGTCTCTAAGCAGAGGAGCTTTGCTGAGATATTCTAGGCAGAGGCACTAAAGAAAAGATTATATAAAAAATGGCGCAGGTTAGAAAAGCAGGATGGATAGAGGATTTCCTGCTCTGGGGGAAGGTCAAAGCCTTCTTTCCCAAAATTAAAATCACAGTGGTTTTCATCAATAATCAAAACCCATTTTTGTCTGGGCTTAATCACAATGATTCAGGTTCATGTAGGCATTTTAATATTTTTTTTTTCCCACTACTTCTGTATGTGTATTAACTACCTTTCCAATGAAATGTCCCTTCATACCAACAGTCCCTGAAATCTTGGTTTGAAAACTGGAAAAAAAAAATGGCTGCGTTTCTTTTTCTCTGGGACTGTTATTAAGTGAGGGGAATCAGTCCTGCTTTTTCATGAACAATTTTGGGTGTTTGCAGGAAGCTGAAAGCATTTTAGTGGGCATCAGTGTTTCTCTAGTGATGTACTTGTTTTTTTCCAGCCTCTGAAAACAGACACACCTGTGCCTGCTACCAGTCCATCCATTCATTCATCCATCTATCCAAACCCATCTCTCCCTGCATACCAGAGTACCTTCTGGCTACGCTGAAACATACTGAGCTGCAGAAATCATGCACAAGGTGGAGAAATTGCAGAAGCAGAAGGAACCTTTACAGCAAGCAGTCTGTTTATTGATATTTTATTACGCTGTTTAGCAGGACCCTAGTGCCTGTAATACAGCGTTAAGGAAGTGCAGCAGCACATTCTCATTGATCCCATTCAGTACTGTGATATTAGTTTGAGGGCCAGTGACAAAGAAAAGAAATTATTTTGTTCCCCTCCCCTGTGCTGAATTGCTGATGGCAAAATGCCCTGTAAGCCTGAAGATTAGTTAGTCGTACTGTGACCCCCAACTCAATGATCACAAACCACATGCAAAAAGGGAAAGTCAGCTTTTTTTTTTGATCTATAGAACTACACAGTGAGGGATCTGGAGAAATCCATGGTGACTCAGGAGAGCTCAGATCTATCAAGCCTGATATTTGATGACTGAAGATGGAAATGGTCTGGGCTGGTCCTGAATAGCAGCCAGGGAATGAGATGAGCTGAAAGTTTCTCTGTGTGACAGAAGCATTTCCAGTTTTGTCTGCTCTGTGTTTTCTAGTTACAGGATACAGCAGCTAGTCTGGATTGCTACACAGGGAAAAAAACGCTTCAGCTCTCAGGTCTGTAATCCCCTGGCTGGTACTTTTCCCTCTGCCCCTCAGGTGCTCCACAGCCCCATATGGTTTCAGTAGAGAGGGACAGATGCGAGCCCATCACTGACAGGCCACAGTGAAGCTGCTACACATAGCCCTAACAGGAGACATCCCCTACCTTCAAGAGTTTATACCACAAATAGAAAAAGGTGAGAACAGTAGCAAAATGGAGAAACAGACCTCTAGTCTGCCAGTGGCATACAGATGCAAACTCTATCTGGCCACTAAATGATAAGCAAGACACTCCAAACACTGCCCACTGAGGTAGTGAAGACCTCTTGCTTCTTCCCTCTGATCCCTCCCAGGTGTTAAGTGGCGGAGGCCATGGCCAGACTTGGGCAGCCTCCTGCCCCTCAGCCCCACAGATTGCCCCATGCCCCAGAGCCTGCCTTGTGCCTGAGCAGGGTGCATGCCTCAGAGCTCTGCCAGGGGAGCAGCTGTACTGTCAGTGCCAGGAGCTGGGAGCCTCTCCTCTGGGATCGGGAGTGGTGCTCCTGCTTTCTCCTTTATTCCTCCAGACAGGTTTTGGCAGGGCCCACAAGTGCTGCTTCTGGCTGAATCGCAGCTCCTGCATGCTATTCTCTGTCTATGCAGCCCTTGCCCCAGAGTGGGTGGCTCTGTGTCAGCCTGTCCAGATTAACATGTGCAAACATTGCATTAGCCAAACGGCATTTCCAGAGGGAGGAGATGCATGGATGTTTGAGGTGGAATTTAGCTCTATTGTCACCTGGACAGCTGGTCTTCTGGACCCAGCATGGCTAAATATTTACAAACAAGCAGAGCGGCTGGGGAATACGACACATGGAGTGTCCTCTCCTCAGCCAGACCTTGGTGGACAATTTTATCTGCACTCAGACTGCTGTCTCTGCTGCCCAGTGGAGCTGTGCTGCTGCTCACCAGCAGAGGAATGACTCCTGAAGTCTGCTTTCTAACCCTGCTCCTCTACCAAATTCCTACATGGGCTTTTCATTGTTTGATGCTCCTTTCTCTCCTCCCTGTGAAAATTAGGGTAATAAGAATAGTAGCCCTTGGGATCACTGGAAGAAGATGAATCGTTAGTTCCAATAATGTTCTCAAGGGCCTAAACCTCTCATTTTGTGCGTCGTGGGGTTCGCATCAGCATGAACATGCTTCCTCCTATTTTAGCAATCTCCGCACTCTCCCACTGTGACTGTGGGGACAATTAGTGGCTGTAATCTCCTGAGCGTTGTGTAAGAAGGGGAAGAATCCGGTAATACCTGGCTGGGATTTTGTGTGGATTAATTAGCTATCGTTTGCACAGCTCTTTGAAGCTTCAAACCTATTCAAGTGCTAAGTATTATTATTAAATAGGGATCCATTAGTTCTGCTCATTGGCTACAGCCTCTCCGTAGCCTCTCTGGTGTCATTTTCTACAGCATCATATATTTGTCTTTGCTATTCCAAATACATTTATTAAGGAGATGTGGCAGTAAAAGAGTCCATCTGCAGTTTTGGTTTAAGTGTGGTTTTGGTAATCATACTCATGATGGCTATGTTATAACATAGCAGCAGCAAGTGTATTAAAACATGTACTTCCCTGGTTCTGCATCACCTGCTCCTGGGCAGCTGAGTACCAGGTGAGCTAAACACGAAACTTATATAAGCAGGCCATATCCTTCCCAGTGGCAATACAACACCTTAAACCCCCTTTCTAGTTTGGCAAATGGAATTCTATCTGGCACCACAAACGAGAAAGAAATCTGTTAGCTCAGAGCTTGATGAAAGCTCGAATGCATCCAACCTCACATTTGAGACGTGTCTAGCTGGTTTCCGTGTTTTGGCTGGGCTGTGATAACTCATGAAGCCATGGGAATTTGTGTTGTGCTCTAAATCCCTTTTCTGTGCCTGTAGAGCTATGGCTGTTGCTGGTGCATGGCACCAGAGCACAACTATGGGATCAGACGCTACCAATGCTGCAAGAACATTGCCTCTGTGCCATCCTTCTCCTGAGCTATGTTGTAAGAGATACCTTACTCCCAGCTGAGCTCCAAAGGGCAGCTTTAGTGCTGGCAGTCATCTTCTAGCTTGCATCCCTCCTGGAGCTGTTGGCTTGCCTGTTTCCAGCACCGTCACCTTAACGTGGGCTGGGCTGGCCTGTCACTTTGCTGACCAGCTATGCTGGGTGCCAGGGTCACAGACCACAGGACAGGCAGCTGCGTGACGCTGCCGCTAGCCCGAGCATTGCCTCACAGGATTTTTTTTTCAAAGAGTGCTGTGGCAAGTGGCACATGCCAGCTGTTGGCCTCCTAGGCGTGTGACCCCTAAGCAGCGCAGTGTGCATGAAGACCCTTTGGGAAAGCAGGAGCCTCCCTCCTTCTCACACAGATCTTGCACAATATTGCTCTGCTGGGTAAGCCATACCAGGGACAGGTCTGTGAAGCTCCCTGTGAGGCAAGACCAGCTGTTTAAACCAGCTGAGCATTATGTGCATCTGTGAGTTTACTCCTGGTACTTAACAATGGGAGGAGATCAGAGCCTCTGGCACTGACATATATATGTGGGTGCATATTTCTGTCTGGAATTGAGGTTTCATTCTTGTAAACATTGTATTTATTATTTAAAAAAAAAACATACAGGCTTCCAAATTCATATTGCACAAAAAAGCCATAAATCTCCCACTAAAGAGCCAGAAAAATGCTATGAGGAAACAAAGCAGGCATATATCACTATATTTAGCCAATCTTAAACCCAGTCACAGCATTGCAAATAAAATACACAGTGCTCCTTTCACCACAAATGTCTTCTCAATCAGGGAAAAAATACATATAATTCAAGATCTGATATACTCTAAATCAAGATGTGACTTGTGTTCAGGAATCAAAAAGATAAAAAATCTGGGCAATTCTATATCATTCAGGTCTCCAAATGCTAGTTCTTCAACTGATGTTTGAGGGAGAAGCTTTAGGAACAAGCAAAGATTGTTAAGTGGGATAAGTAATTCAGAATGCCTCAAATTTTGAGACCAAACCCCAGCTTTCTTACATTCCAGTATCACACCACTGAAGGTAGTAAATATTGCTCATTGTGTTTAAACAGTTCTCCACACGTAACATTTTATTTTTCCGGGATGATTTAACTCTTGCTCTGCCTGATGCAGGCTGAAAATCTGAAGGATGTGTGTAAGCCAAGAATTTCTTGCCTGAGGTCCTGACTTCTGGTATATCAGTCCTTTCACCGTATATTCTTCGGGGTTAGTGTATGGATTGGGCTGCAGTTTCCAACATGGAGCAGAGAAATTTCCTGACAAAATGACCACTTCCCAATCTAACTCAATCTAACAATGATACCTCCTTTCTCATATATGCAATCCACCTCGATTTTTTAATCTGCTGGTTTAAAACTGTGTTCTGCAAGTCTAGGCAGTACTTAGGCTATTTTTCAAGGATCTACCAAAGTGATTAGGGAAAGCAAAGCCCAGTATTGCCAGGCTTAAATTTGATACGCTGGGTCCACACTTCCCCTGGTAAGTTTGTAGGGGTGTGCAAACGGAAAGTGAAAGCTAAAGTCACTGTGGCAGCGACTGCATCTCTGTAGAGGTCTGGACAGCATGTAGAACAGCAGAGACCTCTCTGGCTTGGGGAATTTAAGCCCTATGTTAATATATAAACAAGCATTGTGACAGAACCTGGACCTCTTTGCCAGAACTTCCAAATGGTGCTGCAATGCAGAACTATTTTGTGCTTGAATGTACCTGATACTGTTTCAGAGCTATTTAAGTCTAGTTTACCTTGATCTTCATCCCTTAATGATATCATTTGGATCATTTCCAAACCAGTTCTCTAAAATATCTGACTCCTGAGTCTGAAGAGAGCTGTTATCCAACTTTTGATCCATTTTCCTGATAAAGCTTATGAGGTGGGTTTTACTGTGATACTGCTTTCTCTGATGCTGAAGAGGCCAGATTTAGATGCAAGAGAGTCTGTGCATTCAGGTGATGACCATTTCAAATTACATTCGTATGTTGGTCTATGGTGAGTGTTGTGAACACTATACAGATATTTTGATGGCTCTACCAGTGTGGTGGATCTAACTCAGAATGCTGCTGCTCCGTACAACGTTGTGGTTTTTTGCCTAAATTGCAACCCAGACCTTATTGTGCAGAGTGCTGTATAGGCACATAGAGATGCCTTGGGGAACCTCAGAGAAGGAGGGAGGCAAAAGATGTGCGGAAAGGCGTGTTATTCCCCCGGTTGTACAGCTGGGGGCTCTGAGGCACAACAGGATTAAGTGCTCTGCCCACAGTCCTCCTGTCCAGTGCTTTACTCCTTTTCCAGGCTGGGAGCCCTGCAGAGCCCTGTGGGTTTTCCTTGTCCCAGTCAGATAAGGGATTAGGTCTTCAGCAGGCATAAATTTGCATAGCACCATTGGGCAATGCTTGCCTGCACCCACTGTCTCTGTGGTCCTTTGGCCTTTGTTTCTTAGCACGGATTAGTGTTAACACATATGGGAACTTTTGCTTCCCAGGTTAATCTGTGCTTCTGGTTCAGGGTCATTTATTAAACACGCAGTTGGAAATGAGGCTGCATCTTCTCTCTTTAGTCTTGGAGACCCTGCCTGCACACATGTGGTTTCAATATAAATACAAAGTGCGGAAGAGCTCTTTTCTTATTTGAGGAGAAGGTGTAAACCTTTGCAGGATAAACATACCTCCATCAATAAGGGAGAATGACTTCACTTCTGGCTCACAATCATTGCTTGTGTGAGCTTTAATCATTCTGCTCTTTGTACCAAGCGAAGCCCTTATGATCAAACAGAACTTTGAAGTTTTGTTATAAAAATGCAAATGAAATGCATTTCTAAACGAAGCTTTTCTTCTGCCTTGCACGCCTCTCCATTCTTCCACACACACTCACAGAAAGGACAACGGTGCTGATAACAGCACAATCGCTTTGCTGGGCCATTTCAGCACTGAGGTGCACGTTTTCCTCCTTCCTCCCATTCTCTTCACTGCTTCCACTCTTCCACTTATAAAAAAAAAGAGAAAAGAAAAGAGGTGCAGGTCTGCCTCCTGTATGTTTCTAGACATTCTGATCCAATTGGGAGACAAAATGTTCTTCTGATTACAGATCTAAAAATAAAGATGGGGCATGTAGGGAAAATACTGTGCTGCTAGTTGCTTCTTTTTTAAAAGTTAAGCCTGACTCCTGAGGGAAGCAAGGTGTATGCAACCTGCTGTCTGTCTGCATGTGTGTCTGGTACGTTCCACTAATAACTTCTGCTGTCGCTGGCCTCTTTCCTCTGACTCTTATAGAAAGAGAGATGTCTCTGAGGTCTGAAGTTCCCATAAGTTTCAGAAAATCCCATAGGTCCAAGCATGCTGGTTTTGTTCCAGTATCTGAGACTTAGCAAAATAAATCAGTATCTCAAACTAGTTCTTCATAAGTCTGGCCCTGGTGATGTGCAGCTATCAACCATCTGGCCACAGACCTCAGAGAAGCACTTCCCAAGGGTTTTAGCCAGGATCTGATCATAGAAAGGAACAGCCAGTGGTGGATCTGTGATGGCTAGGTGGAAGGTGGAGAAGAAAAGTCTAGGGCTTAATTTCAAGCTGTTTCATCAAATTCCACTTTCACTGCCACTCTTAGCAACTTCCTGGGAAGCAGAGCCAGCCAAGTCTGGCGAAAAGGAAAAAAAGACAGCTCCATCATGCCCTAAACACTTATTCTGGACATGTGGGTGGATTTTTTGTTTCCAGTATTTTTCTGCAGAGTTTTGCTGGTGATTTGGCGAAACCTCTCAGTGTCCATAAGGCCCTGCTCCTCTAGTGATCGCTGCACACCTCTCTCTCAGGGCATCAGTGGGCTGCCATTCACCTCTGCAGAGCAAGGGAAAGCTCGCTAGGACACCTGCAAGGCTGTGGAAGGGTCAGTCTTGGGAGCAAGGTCACATATCTGGGATGTACGCAGCATGCATTGGATCCAAGTCTCCTATCATCTCCTGAAGGCTTGGGAGAAGCATATGATAACTGCTATTGTGAAGCGACATGAGCACACTCATGCACAAGCCATTTATTTTGTCCTCCAAGCCACCCCAGTGCACAAGTGCTCACCTGCTCACATACACTCTCACGCCATGGCGATGTGAGGCCATCTATTCCTTTTTGTGATTCCCTTTCTGATGGTCCTCTCTCAAGCCAAACCAGAGTGCCTTCAAAGAGCAAAGAGTGATTGCAGTTGTGGGAACCCAGAGGCAAGGGGAAGAGCAATGCCAATTTCTTATCTCCAGTTTTCTGTTGCTATAGCACTTTTCTGAGGAGCTAATGTGATTTTGGGCAGCCACTTGGCTCTATGAATGGCTGGAGTCCAGAGCAAGGTCCAGCTTTTTCCTAGTGCACGTGGCATCTCTCTCCTATCGCCAGGAGCGGCAGGCTGCCTCACCTGTCCACAAGACACTTCGGGAGACAAATTCCGCATGTGAAAGTGCTGATGGGGCAAACCTCTGTCCCTTTGCTTGTAATTGGTATTGACATGGTACTTCCTAGCCCTGGAGTGCTCCAGAGCCAAACAGGGGTTACAGGGTTTCAATCTGGGAAGTGTGCTTAGTAAAGACTTTCTTGAATGTAAGGGAGGATAACACTTTTTATAGAAATGCATTGGTTACGTGTTATATTTGTTCTTTACTACAGTCAAACCTGGCAGCATTTTTTAGCCCAACTCTCTCTCTGTGTGTGTGTGTGTGTGTGTGTGTCTATCTGCCAGTCTTGTTCTTAATCAGTTTGAACTATCGACTGATTTCAGCAGATCCCTCGTGAAGTTCTGATGGGTTTTGCTAGCTGGGAGAATAAGACCGAAATTACTTCCCCAGCTAAGTGAAGAGCTGCCGTGTCAGCACAGCAGCACTAGTAGGCACCAGAGAATCCACACAGGCCAGGAACATGCTGATTGCTTAGCCCTGAGAAAAGCTC
Organism: Chlamydotis macqueenii; assembly: GCF_036417535.1. Lineage (NCBI taxonomy): Eukaryota > Metazoa > Chordata > Aves > Otidiformes > Otididae > Chlamydotis > Chlamydotis macqueenii. Next base: position 4,681,389 of record NC_141579.1, on the reverse strand, counting down.
CAGTCAGAATTTGCAACTAATTTGTTACAGGAAATCTGAGTGCCAGAAACAACTAAACAGAAAACAACTAAAGTTTTGTTAGCTGCACATCTCACCAGAGTACTTCTTTTTTTTTTTTTTTTTTGTCAGCTGGATATCTTAAATCTGGAGTCATGTTTTTAAGCCTTTAGAGGTCCCAGCACCATTTTGAAAATGGTATTTAGACATGCTCCCAAGTCACTGACCACTTGGAAAAAATTCTGGTTTGATCCTGTGTTCCAAATCTAACAGTGCCTTTATTTCCTGAGCAAAGAGCTTTGGTCTCTTCTGAGTATTCCACAGGACTGGCAGGTCAGCAGATATGCCAGGAGATGTTTTGCCATGTCTCACGTCAGTTTAGATATATGCTGACTTTCAAGCTGCAGTCCATGGATTCCAGGCAACCCACTGACTATTTCTGATTGGTGAAAACAAACTCATTGACAGTAGACTTAAATTTGCTATACAAGGATTTGGAATTGCAGGAGAACATTCTAAGGATTCAGCAAACGGGGGGAAAAAATAAAGACAGGAAAAGTGCTCTTCCAGGCTGATCCATTTTGTTATCTAGGTCAGACACTAAGTTTTTGAGTGGCTGTGATTTTAGTTTGGATCCAGTGTAGATCTGTTCATTCTAATGTCCACAGATAATAAACTTCAAGCTGGAGAGGGAGTCTCTAGATGCTAGTTGGTAGACTGTACAAATTGATAGCAAAGCATCCTTTGTCTGAAAGAGTATTTTACTGAGTATTAGATTTATGCCATTTACTACTCTATAGATAAAACAGTCACTATATTCTAAAGCGATGATGTACTTAGAATGGGGAACGGACTGGTTTAGTGGTTTCTGAATTTGATTGCTTAGAGGGCAGTTTACTTCTAGATTGGAGAGATTGTGTTCTAAATTATAGAGCTACTGCTTTTATGAATTGAGCAGGGGATGGATTAAGCAGGTGAGGGGGCTGTCTGTGTTGACTAGTGGCTTAATATCTTTCAGGATGAGTGGCTGAGGTCAATTCAAGTTTGTTACACTGCAAGGAGTTTATGATTTCTTTGTTATGGAGGTTCAATATGAATTGATTTTTAAATAAACTTTTTTTTTGACCAATTTAATAAATTTGCTTTATTGTTCAGGCTTTGATGTTATTTTCCATGTGACCAGCATAAAGCATTTCCCTTGCTACCTCTATCACTGTGAATGTTATTTAGACATTCTCTCCAAAGCTTGATCAAAAGATGGGCATGAACTGAAGCTCATTTGAGGCTTGCGTCTAGATGCCAGTTTTGCAGCTGTAGTTCAGGAATTCAGACAGCACAACACAGTGTGAGAGAGACACTTTTTGCTCAAGCCAGTGTTTTCCCAGGTATTTTTGTTGCAATTAAGGAATTCCAAGTCTTTTCAATGGGTACTAACAGATAGAAAATTTCAAACACACCATCATCCTTTGCAACATAGTACAATTTTGAAAATAATCGCAGCTATTCCTTGGGGATGTCTGAGGATCAACTTTTCCACTCATCCAAGCAAGGACCAAGAGCAAGGAAACCATGACCACTTTGCAAACCTAAATGCATTGTTAAATAGGTCCTGGCACTGGGGAACTTACGGACTCATAGTTCCAAAGGATGAACATTTGCATAGCTTCTTCAGTGTCTAATGGACTCATGCTGCAGCTTTTCCTTGAGTACAGACAGCGCTAGGAAGTTTCTCTGCCTAACCCTAAGATGCAGAAATCTGTCAGAGCTTCACTCTTGCACACTGTCCTGTGAATGGAGTGAAACTGGACAGGGATTTCAGGAGTTCTCTAGGATAAACAGCAAACCAGCAGAAACATAAACAGTATGAGTGTTTTGTGGAGTGATCTGAGCAGTCCTAAGCCTCACTTGGGCACACAGCTGATTCAGTTAATTGGGACAATAAAATTTTTCCCTTAGGAAAATACTTTCTCCCACATTAATGTATCAGTTTCTTCAGTCTATTAAAATACTGAAGATCACCTGAAGATGCTACCTGCCATCTGAGACCTGTGTGTAACATTGGATTGAGCAGTTATGATTGTAAACAAACCATGGTTTAGGCATTCCTTACCCACCTGTTTCTGTTAAGGCCATGATGCCTCAATCAGCACCATCACTTGGGGGCAGGAAAAACCCTCCTCGGTTTTTGTATTGCAAATGCTGTGCTGCTTCTTGTTGGATGTCCCACTTGAGCTAGAGCTTTTAGGTGGGTTTTTTTTTTTTAATTTTGTAATAAAAATATATTTACTGTGGCTGTAGGTACAAGGTGATTTTCCTATCTGAGCAATTATGCCTTGCTCAACCTCAGAGCTGCATTGATAAGGTAGGAAGGCTTTTTGTTACTTTTTGTTACTTTGTTTTTCGGTCTCCTATCCCTTCCTTCAGCCTGGCATGCTCAGGGAGGTGGTGGGGAAAATGCAGCAGATCTGTCAGTGAGATAAGTGCCTTTTAAAGAGTAGTGATATCTGTCAATGAGGCAGCAGCTGCACAGCAATTCATTTCCATCTCTGCCTCCTTATCTGCCCTAGAAATGTCGACACAGCACTTTTCTCTCTCAGGTTGTTTCTTGAGTTTTTTGACTGCTTTCAGTGTGTCTAGGGGCTATATTCAGGAATGGACACAGAAAACTAGGAAAAGCTCTGTTGTCTGTGTAGCCCAGCCCCAAACCTCTCCCTGGTTTGGACTTTTCTCCTTAGTGTACAGTGGTGGATGAGTGGAAGTTTATCACGGTTGTGCCTCAGGAGATCTTGCATTGCTACAAAGAGTATCAAGGGGAATAGCTAAAAAGTAATCAAAAAATGCCTATCTGTTGGCTTTGCATTTACAATCTGTCTCTCTCTTTCTCACTCTCTGCCCCTCAGTAAGGTCAGCCAGACTGCAAGGCCCCAAGTATGTCCCAGAATAAGGCTCAGGATTCTTTCTGGGGATGTTGCAAGCTGCAAACAGCATAGAATCATGAAATCATACAAAAGTTTGGGTTGGAAGGGACCTTTAAAAATCATCCAGTCCAACCTCCCCTGCCAGGAGCAGGGACAGCTCCAACCAGATCAGGTTGCTCAGAGCCCTGGCCAACCTGGCCTTGAATGTTTCCAGGGATGGGGCATCCACCACCTCTCTGGGCAACCTTGGGCCAGTGTTCCACCACTCTCATTGTAATTTTTTTTTTCTACTGTCTAATCTGAATCTGCCTCCTTCTAATTTAAAACCATTGCCCCTTGTCCTATCACAACAGGCCCTACTGAACAGTCTCTCCCCATCTTTCCTGTAGGTCCCCTTTAGGCATTGGAAGGCCACTATAAGGCCTCCCCAGAGCCTCCTCTTCTCCAGACTGAACAGCCCCAACTCTCTCAGCCTGTCCTCACAGAGGTGCTCCAGCCAGCCAGGCTATTCACAGGGAAGGGCTGCCTGAGGTGGGGAATAAGTCAGTGGCTTTTGTTGGATGCAAAACCTGGAAGGGGATTTTGGTATTTGCACCTGCTGGCCTCTACACTGACCTGTGCCAGAGATCTCTATTAGCATCTCATGGCCCCTGGGCTGCCCAGCTCCCATTGTGTTCATGTAGGACACTAGCAGAGGAACTTAGGCAGTGGCCCTAGTTCTCTCTGAAAATCCCCATCCCACTCTGAAATCAGGACGATTTTACTGAAAACAGGAACTTTGTGAGGCCATTTGTGATCACCTTCTGCAGAGATTACCAAAAGCACCCCTGGCTTGGGTAGGCAAGTGTGAGTTGGCAAGTAGCCCTTTGCATCTCTAGCTACTTGTGGTTGTCTGAGTGGATACAGATGCTTCACTTGCCCTCTGTCAGGCTTGGTGTTTCTGCCTTCTTGCTCTACAGTTGCCACAGCCTCCTCCATGCATCTGCTCCCTTGGGCTGCAGAGAAATCTGCAGTGTTTCAGAGCTTTGCATGCCCTGGGTTATGCTTATTGAAGAGGGATTGGTAAAAATTATTTATAAACTGCCCTTAAAAAGCAGAGGGAGAAACTGCAGCATGCGTAACTAATGCAGGCAACAGTGATGAAAAGCAGCAGGTTGAATATCTACCTTGAAGTGACATACTTTCCTGAGTTACCTACCCTTTTCTCCTGGTGCTTGTTGCCAAGATCGAAATTTTTTTTTTGCTGGCACTGCTGTGGTGTGAGGGGAAATAACTTCTGACTATGTCTATGTATTGGAAATTCCCTTGCTGCTTCTGCTCTTGTTTGGAAGTCTTGTCTTTAAGCTCATGTCCTTTACTCTGTGCTACTGTATGCAGTCAATCATCGTGGTGCTGTGCTCTGCAATACAAACAATATCTATCATGTGACAGGGGAAGTTACGGGAACACTTTGTTACCTGTTCCCAATCATTTCCAATACACAGTAACAGCTGTGATGCTGATGAATATGCTTAAGGGTTTAAGTGTAAGCAATATAGGTTTATCCAGATGTTCTACTGGGATGATTAAAAATGTTTGTTGCTTTGTTTCAGTTAGGAACGTGTCACTTGTAATGGCTTCTATTGTTTCTGTGTGGTGGAGGATGTTAGAGGGCCAAATTATTACCTGCTGTAAGTTGCACATTGGAGCTTCAAAGTCTACTGAACTAGGCTGATTTATGCCAGCTGAAGATCCGTTTCTAAAACTGTTTAAGGCTTAGCATTCCTCTCTCAGCATCCCTGGGAGATAAGGATTTACTGCAGCTGTTTGAAAAATGCAAATTTTTTTTCAGGAAATACGTTTTTTTTTCATAAAAATGCTTCTTCAGTGAGTGAAAAATATTTCATGAGCATCTTTAAGGTTTTGATGTGAGATAGAATCCCAGAAAGCAAAACATTTTGAGCTTGCTTTTTTAGAACACTGGATTTGCTCATGGTCTCAATTATTTACATTTTCTTTATGATAAAAACTATGATAAATGAAAACTGGCAAGTTTCTCATGCACACAGGGTATTTTGGGGGAGCCTCTTTTCAGTGAAAGAAATGCGTTGTATTATATTGTTCCAGGCAGCCCTGAAAGTGACAAGCTTAAGCTTAAAATAAGAAAATCCTGGGTTAAATTTCTATTTGGCAGGTTTCTTTTTTCTTTTATCAGCTTCTGCAAAGCAGTCCATGTTTCCCCTCCTAGTTAAAAAGCAGAATCAATACCCAAGAAGGGTCAACCAGCTTACAATTCATTACATGTGTGCGTTTCTAACTGACAATGCAATTCTTGTTTCTCATTTTTCATGTCAACTGTTTCTCAGAAAAACAATAAAAGAAAGAAAGAAAGGCAGAAAAAGACAAAGAGACAGAGAGATTTACCCAAGGCATCAAGTGAAATGAGAGCTGACAGGTTCTCTAATGTTACATGCCCAGAACAAAAAAGATTCCTCACTCTGCTCGTCTGTAAATGTTTGAGAATCCTTTGTGTTTAACTGTGCTATTCACTGGGAACCTCAGCTCCAACATTCCCCAGTAATTCCTTTAGAAATGTGCCCAAGATGCTCCTTGGCCTTGCAGGAATTATTCAGCAGATCAAAGGCAGCAGCAATGAATTGTTTGGATCTTTTCCCATCTTCGTCACTGAATGTGCCCAAGTTCCACCAAGCACAGGAATTATTTTTTTTGCCTAAGTTTCTTTTCCTGTTGCATGGCAAGAATAGTGGCAACATTGAGGGGGAATGGTCAAGATTCAAAACTTCAGGAAAAATTCCTGTTGGGGAGAAACTCCTTTTCTGATTCAAGCAGGCTAAGAATCTACTACTGTAATGAAGTTTTAATCTAATTCAAAATTTTCCCAAGTTCAGATATGCTTGCAAGTGTATTTGAAGGTTGCAACCGTCTCCACTCAGTCAGGCATGTATAGTTAGAAGCTGTAATTCCAGAGGAAAAATGTTGGTTTGTGATTCACACTTCAGCACTTGGAGACAGTTTTCCTGGTGCTGAGATTGCAGAGGCTGTCTGAGGCTGGTGGGGATGTCACTTCAGCCCTGGGGCAACATGTTTAAGGGGAAGTTGCAAAGCAAGGTCAAAATATAACAGGAAAGCCAGGGAGGTGCTGGGTCATCTCCTTGCTGTAATGCCAGCTCTGCTTTCATTGACAAAACTTCTGCAGATATGTAGGCTGAAATCTCCCAATGAAAAGCTCATTAATTAGAGATAGAGGTTGGGTCTGGGTCTGTTCCAGAGATGGTTTTGGAACTGCTTGGTCAGAGCAAGTGTCTTGGAGGGCTTGATCACAAGAACTTCAACCCTTGTAAAGGGCAGACAGAATTTTTTTTTCTTTACTTTTTTTTTTTTTTTTTTTTTTTTTTTTTTTTTACAATACATCCTGAAGCTTCTTTTGAGCCAAACCTAATTTATCTGCAGAGGCTAAAGGGAAAAAGCTGACAAAGTTGTTCCAGTTTGGGCTGGTTTTTTTGTAACTGTTTGATGTGGTAGGTCCCTTTGCATTTCTTTGTGCCTCATCTACCCCAGTTGTCTTCCACCTGGGAGCTCAAGCAGCCAGGGGTTGAGAGGGGCATGATGAATGAAAAAGAGCCTCCTTAGTCTTTTCTACTCCTTCCCCTTGAGACGCAGCATACACTGCCAGCCCGGATAACTCTAGCACTTTCCTGTCCTGATAAGATAAACCCATCACTTCCCGAACAGACTTGGCTTTTTGCTAGAAAGCAAGCTGAAACCTCTTTTCTCTGTCTTTCTGTTAGTTCCCCCTCCATCTCCTGCATGACAATATTCCCTCCAGTCCTTACATGGTGCGATGCATCTGGTGAATCATCCTGCAAGTCAGCACTGTCTGGGGGCTCAGAGCATACCTGTCGTGGAGAAAGGAGGCAAGAAATTAATTCAAGTCCCCAGTGGTGGCTTGCTGGAGGAGAGGGGATTGGAGGGAAACATTGCTCCTGAGAGTGGATTACTCTTAATTTCTACCCTGAAAGGAAGAGCTCATTCAAAGAAAATCCTTCTTAACTCTTGTAACCTAAATGCAAAGTAGAATTGCTGGGCTGAGCAAATTTTATGGAATGCTGAACTGGAGTATTGTCAGCTGATTTGGAGAGGAATGGAGAATGGGGAGATAGTTTGCAGTGCTAATTGATGGAGGAGGCTTTGCATCTTCTAGGTGGGGGAGGGAAAAGACCAAAAGGTGAACTAATTTCGCTGTTTCTTGCACTGTACTAAATGACTCCCTTCTTCAGGGCTTCTGGTACTGGTCTGCAGGGAGCAGGAAGAATCTGCACCATCAGTCTTTCTACTTTTCTCCAATCTTTAACTTATGGATTGCTGCTTTTTACCTCTTCTGAATTAGCAGAGATTGGTCACAGCTAGAGACAGGACAGCAGGCGGGATGTACTGGTTTTCCCAGGGGTACTGAAGAACTCCTCTGGAGTCTGGTGACTCTTGCTCACATGCTTTTGAGGACTGATAGTCCTTCCTGACCTCATTGCTGGTCAATGTCCCACCTTGAACAGGAGCTAGTAGAAGATTTTCCTCTGTAATTCAAGGCACAACCCTACTGTAGGATCATATGTTGAATTTCATGTAATGTGTTCCCTAGGATATTGATAAAACCCTCTAATTTATCCTCCTTGGTTTATTCTTTGCAACGCGTTCAACTATTAGGACTTCTGCATATGCAAGATAGAAGGGTAGCCATAGAAATATGAGGCTGATGGGACTTGGAGGTCATTTAATTCATCTTCTTATGCTCTATACAACTGACTGTCACACCAACCCTGACAGATGTCCTTAAAATCCTCCTCTCTCAAGGATTCAATGCACTGTAGTCTATTCCAGTGCTTATTTATCCATAGCATTAAAAAGTTTATCCTAACAAGAAACCTAGATCTACCTTTTTCTGTTCCCTCCCCTGCAGAGTCACCCTGTTTTCCCCTGTCCTACCTCTAGTGGCTTGAAGGATAATTGCTCACTTCCTTTCTCAGAACAACCTTTTACATTATTAGAAGTCTGTTATATCCCTGATTCAGAAAACTCATATCTGGGCTGAGCAAGCCTATTTCATTTGACCTTTCTTTGAGGCTTGTATTTGCTAAGCCTCCCATCAGCCCCCTGTGAGCTCGATGTGCAAGTTGTTGATACAGAGCCTGACGTGAGCTTTTGGCCACCAGAATTTGACTAGCAATTTACTTGCCACACCCCCCTGCGGCAGGACAGCAAAAATCACAAGTATTTACAGCGCTATGCTAGAAGTCATGATAACCCATTCCTATATCACTGAGCCACAAGCCCAACTGTGTTTTTCACTGCACTGCAGCTTGCTTTGGCAGGGGAATGGACCAGCCAGTGTAGGCAGCCCCATCTGGCTTTTGATACAAAATGTGTTTCCCAGTTTGACTCAAGCTGTGGGGGCGGGATTGCTCACACAGCCTGGCCAGCCCTTGGCCCTCTGTGTTGAAGCTGGCTCCTGCAGGACCAATGCAATTGAGTTCCTCGCCAGTCAGAGCTTGACTGAAAGTCATGGAAATAAGGAGCATCCCTTGTACCAGGAAGCTCAGGATCAGGTCCTCTGCCTTGATCTTCCCCAAGTCCTTCTCCAGTTAGATATAATTCCTATCACTGCTGGCAGCTACAGCTTTTCCTATTAGCTGAAAAAAATATGCACAAATAAACTACTCGTGCATCTCTTTCTCTTAGACTAGCATGACTTTCCTGTCTTGTTTTCTGTGTTTTCTCCTAGTACTTGATGTTTGCAAGTCTCTTTGCTTTAAGCCATGTCAGCTACAGGCCCAGAACATGCGATAGCTACAATTTTCTTTCACTCTTCCTCTCTCTCCCCTCAGCTTGAGTGTTTAATTTGCTCCAGACTCTGCTTGAGCAATTTTTGGAGAGTACAGTTTATATTTGTGTATGCAAATAAGCTGAGCAAATATGCTAAGGAGTTCCAAAGATAGATCAGTACATTCAAGTACATCCCAGCCCACAGTAAAATCATCCAGGCCATTCTGGTCTCAGTTAACCTTTCTGCCTTCTTCAGTTTAGAGTCTGTTTGACAAGTAGGTGGTACTGGGAGATACTCTCCCACCTCCCGTATTGCTTTAAACAGATGAACATCACTGGTGTCAGTGATACTGTTTTGCACTGTGAGCCAGGAAACAGGCACAGGGCTTTGCCCATGGTTACACACAGTTATGTATTCAAATATTAGTTGTCTTTCGTGTCCTTTTTATTGTTGAACAAGCAGTTCCAGGAGCTGCAAAAGTAATGTAGCCAGCTTTCCTTCAGACTTGTGATTTATGTTAGAGTCTCTGGTGTATAATAAAATGTGTGCTTCTGGAGCTTTGTGCATGGTTGGAGAGTTCATAAAAACACTCTTCCCTGTAGATGCTCTGATAGCTAATAATATAGCTGAGCATAGTTGTTGCCTTTTCTTTAGGGGTGGGGAAAGAACTTGACCTTTCTCCTCGAATTCCTGCCAGTGTTTATAAAACTTGTGAAAAATTAATTTCCCTTAAGCTGGTAGATGTGTCAAATTGGTTCAAATGTCTCCTGAAGAAGACTAGCTCTCCTAATCTTGTTTCCCTCCCCATAAGAGGGAAATGAGAGATCATTGTCATTCACTGGGCTCGCCTATGCTGAGGGATTGACTAGAATAGCTGTTGCAGAATAAGCTGTTCAGCCAGATGCTTTCCAGAATAGTTGCCTGCATGGACGCACTTTTGGAACATAAGTAACTTTACTGTAGCATAATTATTTCACTTTGGAAGGATGCTAATTACTTTGGAGTGTTTTTTATTCAAGAATAAAACCCTGCTGTCATAATGTCCTTCGGGAAGCATGATGGAATAGTTTCTCCAGTAGTCACTACTTCAGACATTTTCCTCTTGTGGATAAGGGAAATAGTCTGCAAAGACAGCTGACTATTCTGGTGGTGAACCTGCATAAGACTTGAGGAAAAAGGATCTAAGCAAATTTGTGATGCTTATAATGCAGGGCTTATTTAACCTTAGAATATGTGGAAGACGATATAGCTTTTCATTACCATTTCTTAGCTTAGTTTCTTAAAGAAATGAGGCTTACATAATCAGTGTCTATATACATGCTTCCCATAACTTCTGTGCCATTAGCTCATTTCAGTTGCATTTAGCAGAGGACAGGTTTCAAGTGTTACATTCCTTCCTAGACATTTTGGGGCTCAGCAAGAGACATCCTATAGCACCTGCATTAAGAGAGAGGCTACAGCACACCACTGTCCTGATAAAACATCAAAGCACCTGCATTCCAGAATGGCCAAACTTTTTCCTCATCAGAAGGAAAGCTCTCTGCTGGAGGCTAACGCCTTCCCAAATGGCAAAGCCCATCAACACCAGATCCACAGGACTGATGTCTTGTGTTCATGAAGACTTTTATTCTCAGTGTTAGGGGGTTTAAATCTTCAGCTGCTCCCTAAGCGTCACAAGCTGTTCTCTGTAATACTGAAAAGTAGCCAGCTCTGGGGAGAAAGATGTTGCCATTTTTTTTTATTCTCCATTTTTTCTATTTTGCTGTCCCAGCCTGACTCACTCATGAGAGCTGGAACACTTTTCTTGCAGGCCTCCCACTTTGGATTGTTTCCTTGTATATCTGCAAAAGGGAAACTCTGCAGCAAACCTTCCTAAATAGAGTCAGATGGCATCTCAGGGTGGTGTAGTGGTTTTGCAAATGTAGTGCTGTGCTTGCAGCCAAAAGCAATCTCACTAGAAGGCCTTGCTAGGCAGTGTAATCTAAATTCTTCCCCCTCAAGTCTGCACAGCTGCAAAGTAGAATGAAAAGCGGGGAGAAGTCCTTATTTGCAGGGCCCTGCTACCCATTACCAAAACAAACATTTTTGTTGAGATTAATTTTGCTTACACCACCACACTGAGAAAGGCAGCACCTATGACTACATCTGATCTGTTCCTCTGTATTAGTCAATGAAGGGAAAAAGGAACAGATGAGGTACTGCCTAGTATTAAGAGTCTGCTTTGGGATGTGGGTGTGATGCGTTGCTCTTTAGAAGCACCTACTCAGTTAACTGTCTGAGGAGTCAGTCCAGATAATGTGCTTAAATGAAGAACTTCTCCTGGTCAGTGGCTACATTAAGACAAGTACAAGAGCAACTCCTCTGCTCTTGCGTTGTGCCGCAGCAGTGTCAAACTCTGTGCAGAGCACCTGATTGCCCAAGGTCCCAGCTAGGTAGCCCTGACTCCACCAGGAGCAGGACAGGTGACCTCTCTTGGCCCATGCCAGGCAGGCTATGGGAAAGGGCTGTTTTGGGCACTCAGAGCCAAAGCTGCATGTGCCTCTGCAGAGACTGCTGCCTTGTCCCTTCTGCATGCCCTGGTTTCTGCTGGTGAATGGTGACAGGCAAGTGCCTGCTGGAAGTGCTGGCGCATTCCATGGGCTCTGGGATCTGTTCCCAGATCTGGGCACAGCAGGGATTTTTTGCATGTGTCAACATTAGAAAGCAAAAGCCAGACACAGAGCAATATTGAGGAATCTCTTACCCAGCCCAGCTCTTGCATTTTTATTTGTCAACACTTATTTTTGTTTCCTGACACAAAGTGGAAGCATTTGGGCAGTGTTTTGGCTGGTCTTCTTACCCAGACTATAGTGTCACTTGCAATGGCGTTTCTAGCTCTTCTAGCCATTTGTGTCTGCAGGCTCTGACACCTAATGAGGTTGTAAAATGTTTGTTGCAGCCCCTAATCTGAGTGAGGGGTAACAGCATTCTACTTACAGGGGCTGTTTTGTTAGCTCAAGCAGTGAAGGGTTGCCCTCTGGTAGAGAGAATATTATAAAAACCTTCTGCGTAGTTGCTAAACTTGTGATCATTTAGCTTAGTAAATGAGATGATAGTGCATAGAGTTGAACAGAACTAAAAATAATTTGGCTAAGCTTATGCTCAATGGTCCAAGTCTTAGTCTGAGTCTTAAAAATTTTAATGCAATTACCCTCAGTGTTATGGTCTGATAAATCAATCCCCAAAGCAGAGATCAGGGAAGACTTGAATGTGTTTGTTCATTTTCCCTCTCTCTGCATCCGGCCACTGGATAAAACATCATAGAACATGAGTCTGACCCAGCACAGCCTGTTAAGCCTGCAATTAAGACATTGAATTCACCCTTGCTATCACTTATGGAATTAAGAAGCAGAAATGCCTTGTTTTTCCTTAATAGAGTAATCAAGCCTAGTTTTCTATGACTTCCCATGATTGCTGCTACGCTTATTTCAACTGCTTTATTCCCAGCAGTCTAAGGGAGGTCAGAGTTGCTTCCTTGCTGTATTAAGCAGTACTTCTCAGTAACCAGAAGCACAGTTGGTGTTTGAACTTCATTGCCCAGGTGCTTTGCTAACTTTTTGTCAAATATTATGCTGCTGTTATGTCATTTTTTGCATCTTTGTGGTATGTCAGTAACAAGACATAAGGCTGGTTTGTAAAGACAAATGGCTAATCCTGTAGGTGAAATAAAGTTCCTACTGCCTTTGCTTGACAGACATGCAGAGACTTGTTCCAGTTTATAGCACCAAAGATTTGTCCCATATATTGAGTCATGCCATGTCTTCTATTTCTGCTTTTAACACAGGCATCTTTTGACCTTGAGCAAACATTTACTTTCATGAGCTTCAGTTTCTCCATCCCTGAATGGGATGTCTGGATCCCTCTACACCTGGCAGAGCATAGAGTTCAGAGTAATTCATTCATTCATGCTTTGAGAAGCACTTGAAGAAAATAAACACAAGCTGTATAACATTATACTTCCTTCTCTGAGAGAACAACATTGAGGCAACAGCCAGATCTCCAAGAGGCTGGGAACATCAGAGCAGAGATTGCTTTAAATAACTTGAGTTCTTCCTGCTTATGCCTGTGTCTTATATCTTTAAGCACCTACAATTTGCTCTGCAAGACCTGTGCCTCCCTCCATGTGCAAGAACTGATGGTGGTAACAGCATGGCTATTTTTAAGCACTTTTTTACTCTCGTCACAAACTGCCTGCCTGCATGCATATTTATGATGCAGTCTGTAATGCCTGTACTGACTACAACACAGCACTGAATTTCCACAAGAGCTTTGCCATGACACAGCTGTCAAAATATGAGTGCTCTGCAAACTTTAATGAATTTCTACTTGGAGAGCCCTGTATCTATTCTTTAATTACTTTTCTTTAATATATTCCAATTTTCTAATGAGTCTCTACATATCGGTATGGATACCATTGCAAAAATTAACCCAATATATTGTTTATTTCTTACTATAGGTAAAGTATATGGTTTTTCCTGTAAAAAAAAAAAAAAAAAAACAACCTACCTTCTTGGGAGCAGCAAACTTATCCCAAAAGAAGCTCCTCAGTCAGATTTTTGTCTGGTAGACAGGCCCCTGGCATAGACACTTTTAGCTGAATTGATAAGCATGCGACAAAGGTAACTGAAGGCAGGGTCATAAAAGCAAGTGCTGGGCAGCCCACCTGCATGCCTCACCTGCATTGCCTATAGTAAATCTTGCAGTGGAAGGCTGGAATCACATCTGGCCTGAAACCAAAATGAGAAGTGAAGATTGGAGGTGAAGCATCTTTCAGGCACATGGTCAATGTCTAGAACATATCGAAGAAACAGAGTACATGTCTGTACATCAACGTGTTTAAAGAATTTATTCCTTTTGGCAGACTCTTGTAAAAGGCAGGCAGCACATGTGAGCTTCTGCTGTCAAGGGAAATTGGAAGCTCACTGTTGTTTGACAGGTATATTATTCCAACTGCCCTCGACTTATTTACAAAACAAGGAGCTAAGATCTCATGTGATGCAAGTCAGTGCTCCAGAGCTGCAAGAAGCCTGTTTTTTTAGCCCTTCAGAGCTGGTCTCAATGTGCTTGACATTTGAAATGGATGAAGGAGGAGGAAGGAAAAAAATTTTTGCTTCGCAGCCTGTTCTTTCAAGGAGACAGACTTAAATTTAAAACACTCGGAGTGAAAGAATTGAGGTTTAATTTTCCTGGCTATGCCAGCAGGGATGGTAATATGACAGTCTCTCCTGCATCTTCCACACCTCCATGCTCCTCCATCCAACTTCATTGGCATGGACGCATAAGTATGAGTGCTCTGGGCAGGGCGGATATGGAGGCATGTGGCTTACCCTTGGAGAGGGTTTCTCTTCCCTGACCACCAGTGAGGGAAGCTAGAACCATTAGCCTGCAGTGTCTCTGACTGGGTGATGCAAATACCCATATTTGTTCCTGCTTCATAGCTGTTCTTCCATGCTTGTTTTCAGACAGTTGAAGCTTAAGGAATTGGTTTTGAACAGTGGCTTGGAGCCTGCCTGCTTGAAGGAATTTCACTGTACCCTTGAAGAATTACTTAATGTATTGAGATACAGTTGTCTGGTTATCTAAGTGTTTCTTTCTTGCATTTCCAGAGAGGAATAGCTGACTTCTATCAATGTTTGACATAAAATACTGTTTCCTAAAAGCTACACCTCTCCACCTTGTCTTGCTGAAGGCCAGAACTCCACTTGAGCAGAGGAGGATATAAAAAGGCCCCTCCCTTAATGCTTTCAGCTACATTGAGATGATGAAAAAAAAATCTCATCCCAGCCACAAAACTTCCTGTATGACATTTGTATTATTCCCTTCTTTATTCAAAACAAATGCAATTATGTTTGTTTTTCTGTCTGCTTAGTTACAAAGCTGCTCTGAAGTGTTTTTTTATTTGGATATTTACTCCATTCCACGTAGCCAGGCTTCAGTCACAGGTAGGCGATGTAGGTCCTACAACAATGCAAATACTGAGGCTCCTCACTTTGTTTCTTTTCTGGCATGACTGTGTGTCCCTCTCTTCCCTGGAAGATGAAGAGTAGAGCCTTAGTATGCTAAGGTTTTTTTTTTTGTACCAAGAAAGCTCCCTACAGGGCTGGGTGTTTGGATTTGCCAAACTCTGCATAATGGAATTGTCTCCTATGATAAGGATCTTGAGGATGCTGCAGCAGACAGTAAGTCATTCTGTCTGTATAAACTTGACATGGGACCCTAGACAGTTTCCCTTGTGTTCAGGATGCTTTGAACCTGGTTGTTCATGAAGCGAATGGGACACTGTACAGTGTCTTTGTGATAGGAAACATGTTCTGGCATATGTTTACCTGTGTGCTTTACCTGAAGGTAATTTTTCTATATAAAGTGTGTTTGCATGCATAGGAACCCTTCTCAGGCAGTGGTGAGAGGCAGAGTCCTTGGAGAATATGGGATGATTAAATGAAATATTAACTTGTATGTTCCTGGAGAATTGAAGTGGGAATCAGCCCTGACTTTGTAGCATATTCAGCACACGCCCCCTGTCTTCAAACTCGAATGCAAGATTCAACAGCCATCAGGCTATAGAAAACTACTGAGACATTCTGGGAGGCACAGAAATTGTCCTGTCCTGAGAGGTGAGGCACAAATAGACCTGGAAAGAATGTCTAAAAATGAGCTCTCATTTTGTGGTGTCAGTTAGCAGGGCTGGCATTGCAGGTATGCTTCATTAAAGGTACATGCTGCTGAGAGTTCCTGTAAACACTATTGAACTCTTCTCTATCCATCTACATCTTGGGAGCATTTCTCAAGCTCTCTAGCTGTTCCTCATTTTTCCCATGGGGTTTTGATTTTTTTTTTTTTTTTTTTTTGAGGGCTTGCAATGCCCTTGGGATGGAGGCAGCCTGTCTTGTAATGAAGTTGTTATCAGTAATCTTTCACAGATGAAAAGGCAGAGCGTGCAAGTGACTGGCTCAAAGGTACTCCAGAATTCTGGCTGTAGCCCATGCCAGTGGACTCCCTTGCCCTTGGAAACAAGGGGAGATAAAGAGATAGTGTGTGGCTGGTGAATAGAATGAGTTTTTCAGTAAAGTGTGTGAAAAGCCTTGCTGTTTTTCAGCAGTGATTAGATGAAAATACATATATGCACACAGAGACCTGATCTCAACCCTGTAGGCAACACAGTCTGAGATGAGAAACTGAAGAAATAAAAAATTGTCACTGATGTTATGAATTCACTGTGCCCCCCTAGGTTTCAGGGTTTTCCTTTACTTGATGACATTTTTTAATATAGTGTATTGAAATCACTTTGGAGACAAGAATACAGGCAGTATCTGGCAAAAGAGGGGATTTGCCATGCACAACCCTCTGCAGGTTCACATGTTCTTGTCTCCTGTGGTATTATCTGAAAGCTGGTATCTTGTGTTATCAAGAGGAATGCCTCTCTGGAGCCCTGTGGCTCCAGATTTGAAACCTACTCAGTGAAGCATTTATATGCTTCACATTCAGTGCTGCTGGTCTTCCTGAGGAAGCCCTCATTTTAGTGTTGTGTCCAAAAGTAAACAGATGATGAGGGGATGTCGTAGTTCAGCCTGTTCTCTGCGAGGAAGGTACCACAGCCCTCTGCCTCTCCTCTGGAGTCAAGGGGTGTTGCAACTGTTTGTTACCCCTCAGGGTTAGATTTTAAGGGAACATAGAATCGTAGAATATGTTTGTGCTGTGAATTAGAAGCAGATATTGGGAAAGAAGCTCATGCTTCTGTCAGACAAAATGGAGGTATTTCTTTTTATCCTGGTTCTGGCCAGGATAGAGTTAATATTTACCTGAGCTGGGTGGAGAACTGAAGCTGGTAGCCCCTATGGCTGGGATAGTTAACTAATTAGCTAACAGCTAATTTGGGTTAATTTACCCAAATTAGCCAAAGGGCTATTCCATCCCATCTGACATCATGCTCAGTATATAAGTGAGGAGGGTGCTGAAGGGAGGCTCCCTGCTACTTGGAAGAGACTGGATGTGGAGATCTGTTGTGAGCCATTGTACTGTATTTGTGTTCCATCACTGTCTTGTTTTCTTCTGTCATTACTGTTAAATCTACTTTTTGTTCAATTTCAACCCACATGTTTGGTCTTTTTTTCTTCTGGTTTTATTTTGTTTGTCAAATCTCCTCCTATTCTCTCGGAGAGTAGGGGGAGTGAGAGAGAGACTGTGTAGTCTGGTCCCCGTCGGGGCTGAACTACGACACTTTTAGATGTGTATAAAAAGTAGACTGAGGGTAACCTGAATGTGGGAGCCAGGAGTTTGGGTTCTCCTGTGTTCTGATGTTGAGCACACCTCATCACACTGTCCAAAATATTTGGGGATGTGGGCTACATACAGGCACTCAGCTCTGGTTTGTGGCCCCTGATGATCAGGAAGGCTGCTGAGACTTCAAGCTTTTCAGGGCAGCATAGCACCAGAATTATCTTCTTACAGCTGGAGATGTTACAGCCTCAACCCCTTTGTCCTTTGCATGTGAATCCAAGATACTCAACAAGAGCCTCCTGAGATAGTGTCTTGCAAGTATTCACCTGGTACCTCAGCAAACTGAAAATACAGAGGGCATTCCCCAGATGGGAAGCAGGCTTTCAGGCCTGCCCTCATCACTGATGCTTACTGGAGCTTTTTAGGCCAACATTTTTCTGGATACTAACCTGGGATCTGAAACCATGCTTCTCTTCTTTTTTCCCCTTTCTCCCTGTTTTATAGCTCACCTTTAAATTCTCCTTAGAGAACAGAACAGGCACAAAGGCAGCACAGAAGGGCAAGAGATTATAGCATCCTTGGTGTCAAAAATAGCTGCCTGAGAAATTCTTCCTCCTGCTGCTTTAAGCTAAATTATGATCACAAGTTGCTGTCCTCTAATTTTATAATGCAGTGTCCTTCCCTCCACAGCTTCTCCCAGCCCTTGCCAGCTTCAGGGCCCAATCCTTTTATCTCACGTCAGACACTGCAGGCAGCAAGTGGCAAGGCTGCAGAGTCCAGGGCTGACAGATCAAACACTCCTTAATTAATGTGAAACCAGTGGCTTCATTAGTCATAGCCATATGTGTCTTTAAAAAGCTGCCTTACAGCAGAGAGGCAGTGGGGGAGGAGGGAGTATAGGGGTCGCTGCTGATGGAGGAAAGGGGAAAGGTTTGTTTGAGGTGTACAGCTGCCCAGCTCAGCCTCTGCGTAGTGGGACGGAGCAGTTACTGCTGCAAATGAATCTTGCTGTCTTTATTTGCTCACTGGACTGTTTTAGAGCACATAGCTGGGGGTTGCCTTTAAGCTAAGGCTGAGTGCATTCCTCTGTTTCTCTCCTTGGCTACTTCTTTAAATCTTCAGGGCGAGTTCTGCCCAGACTTGAGCGTGTTATGTTCCCTCCTTACAGAGTCCAAATCAAAAGCTGGAGGCTCAGGTGCTGGAAGAGGCAACCCTCAACTTTCTCTTGCTGCTTTGCAGAAGTCTGTTCATGCTGACTTGCACAGAAAGTGCCCCAGGTCCTGGGATAGCATAGGTGTGTGTCTGGCTATGCAATGGGGAGATGATATAGGGCAAAGTTACTTGGTTTATCCTCTTGTGTGCTTTTGCTGAATGCCTGCCAGTGATCTCAAAGCAGGATTTTGCACCTGAGGATTTCTTTGCTTCACCACCTCGTCAATAGCTTCCCCTGCAAACATCATGTTGGTGCTCTGTGGCAGACCCTGATATACTACTTTGTGCCCTCAGCATCACTGCAGACAGCCTGTATCTGTCAGCAAACTGAGCTGCTATACTGCACTGTTTCTACAAACTGATCCACTCTCCCTTGTGCTTCAAGCTCTGGCATGGAAGTCAGAACCCTGTGGATGCACAAGGGATTCTGCAGCTGGGGAAGGCTCGAGTCTTGCTGAGTACCCTGAGTAGACAGCCCCAGGAAAAACCAAAGAGTGGATGTGCTGAGGAGACTTTGTTCCTTTGCTTAGCGCTGACTGAAGGCCTGTTAGCCAGGAGGCAACTGCTGTGAGGGCTGAGACCATGAGGAAGGGGTGATAAACTGTTGAAGGACATCTTTCCACATATGCTGTATTTAAAAGGAACAAAAAGGGCTGGCACCACCACAAGCACCAGGCTACTAGAGTTTCTGCTATAACTGTTAAAAACCTCCTGCTTTATGTGCTCTAGCATTGAGTGGAGCTGTGCCTCTGCTTTTGCAGGTGGAGCAACACTGTTGGGCAGATCACAACATCTCTGCAGCTTAGATGCCCTGGGGTGTAGTGGGGACTGACTAGCACTGACTGTTCCAGTTTAGGATGGTGAATGCTATAGGCAGATCAATACTTTAATGCATCGGTACATCATGCATCAGCGTGGCTGTGTCACTCACCTGGGAAGAAAAGAATGCAAGAGATTAACTTGCATTTATTAAGAGTTCCACTTAATGAATAATTAAATAAATGAGCAAGGGAGCGGCTTGGAGTGCAAGTGTGAGGTAAGGGTAGAGAAGAGAAAACGAGTGGGAAATGGGACAAAGTCTTTCAAGCTCAAAAGAAGGACCCAAGCACCAGCTTTCATGTTGCAGTGTGTGATGTAGCTGCTTCTGATCTGAGAAAGGGAGCTGGGAAACACAAACTTCAGCTGATTGGTGCAAGTTGTGACCACTGGATTATTTGTGTCAGCCTCTGCTTTGGCTGAACTTCCTTTTAACTGGTGTTAGAGGCTTGCTCAGAATGCCAGCCATGCTGCTGACAGCCGTTGCAGGGAGCTCTTCCTTTGAATCGTAATGAAAGTCTTGGCTGTGCTGTGGTTTTCTATATGCTTTTACTTTTTTCTTTAAATAAAGAGGACTTATCTCTGTCCACAGTGTTCAAGAGAGATAAGATCTAACAGGAAATGTGAGGTTTATATGGTCCCAGGGCTTCTGGAAATCAGTCTGACAAAGTTCAGATGCCCAACAGCAAGACCTTTTTGAAGTGTGGATAGACTTGCATGCACACATTCACAAAAGCAATACTTTTGAACCTGTGATGTTCATGGAAGGAAAGGGGACTTCTGGGCCCAGGCACTGGCAAGGCTACATGACTTTTAGAGATAGGATTACATGAGTGAGAACTCTGGTGCTAGGGATAGTCTGCCTGTACCATAGGAGTAAGTGTTTCTCTGGGGTGATTCAGGAATTTTCTTATGGATCTAAAAATTAAGGGCAAAGGAGGTCTGCTAGAGTCAAGATTTTAATCAATTCAGACAACAGTGTTAAAAGCTTATAGGTGAGGAAGGCAGGGTTGTTAGTAATTCTACATTAGTACTGCATTAGTGGAGAAAGCTGAACAGGGCAGAAGTCTGTGTGTAGAAACCCTACTAGGTAGCATGCAGTGAATACACATGAATTCTCCACATGCAGAGTAAAAAATCATACATTTCATTTCTGTCTAGAAGGAACTTATTTGGACTTTACTTAAAAGGACAAGGCTGTGATAGGGGATGAGGTCTTTCTCTGCTTGTTGTGAAATGATATTGCCAATAAAGATTATTCAGCTGCTTCTACCCTCTTTAGGTAGTCTGTCTTTGTGGGACCACATTATTTGATTCATTTTCTAGTTTCTATTTTTCTTGATAAATTTGAAATTGCCTATACCATTGATATTGTTGGTTATAGGGAGATTACCTGTAGACTGACACAAAAACAAGTGAGATCATCAAAGTAATTTGAATTGCTCGCACCTAGTAGTCTTGTATTTCCAGGTCAATGTGAGTTAGATTCAGTCTGGTAACTCAGAGCTGAAAGGACCAGACTACACATTCCAGACCTGTAAACCCTCAAATTCTCTGCTTCAAAGCATGTTCAGCTCAATTTGTCTCTAATTTTACATCTCTTGCTTCTATGTAGCCCTTGATCAATATGTTTTCCTCTGCCCCCAAAATAAATTGCTCTCCAATTAAGTTCTTATGCCTTGGAGAACATCCAGATAAAATTGCTTTACTTCCTGTGTTACTTGTCATAGAGGGAAGATGAAGATTTCTTTTTAAAAGCCTCATACAAATGTTCAGCTTTTGCTGCTGTTCAATAAAGTTGATAATTTTACTCAGGAAGTATCAATGCAATTTTCCACGCCACTAACTTAAAGATTGTATCTCAGTAAATGCATCCATTCCTTTTCTCTCATTTTTGTGTTGGAAAAAAAAAACAAAAACCAAAAGAAAAAGTAGATGTCTGATGTTGTCTCCCTGACAAACATATTAGTATCTTATATAAATCGCTGAAAGTCTGTCCAGAATAGACACCACCAATGCATTTCTGCAAGTCCCTATTCCATCTGTGTCTCAGCTAGAGTAGTGATTGCAGAGCCAGGGAATGTCTTTCCACCCCATTACATTCCCAGTAAAATATGTGAGAATTACCTCTGATGTTAGTAGGAAGCCATCAGGACATAAAACACAGGAAATGAAATATTAACTTTCCTATCCAACCCAGTAATGGCTGTTATGTTTTGTATTATAACACATTAAGGTGAAGTTCCTGAATAAGAAATAAATAAATAAAAATCCAAGGCTCCCATCTAGGCAGTATTGCAAATAAATGCCATGCTGACGATAGATGATAAAATTGGAAAGTTGGGGGGAGAAATATATATATTCACAGTTTAGATGACAGTGAATATAAAGACAGACTGAGCTTAAGTGGAAGTTGCAAAATATCTCTGAGAATTCTTATTCCCTCCAGATTGCTACAAGTTACACTGGTAAGTATAAATTTGGAACAGAAGAAAAGCAAAACCTTATGGATCCATGAACTGAAAGCACCTCTGTGTAATGCCATTTAGTTCACTGAATTTACAGAAAGGCTCATAGTAGCATCCTCTTGCTGTTTTTAATCTTGGACTGGTCCCTGACTCAATAGGGTGGCTGAGTACACAGATATCTCCAAACACAGGGGGCTTGGGAGGCTCTATTCCCTAGGTAAGCAGTTGTATGGCCAGGGCAGGATGCTTGTTTTTCTTTTGTGACAATCATTTCGCCTTTTGTTCAGGGGCAGATTGCCTCTTACCATGCATCTTGTTGTAGGATTTGCTCCGAGCTGGAACCCACAGAAAACAAAAGCATCTTGAGAGACCAAGAATCCAGAATTAGGACAGAATGGATAAATAATCCGTTCATTCACTGCTTTTCTTTCATTATCTGTTCACTTATTACATGCATCTCCATCAAAGAATGCCTTTCGGTACTTAGGTGGAAAGATAATTGGGAAATAACTGCCCAGTCCCTTTCCTGCTCTGCTCCTCCAAAAGCTAAATATACCTTCAACATAATGCTGCTTATTTCAATGAGCTTCAGTGAAAAGGATAAATGCTGGGTCATTATCTCTGATTGCCTCATTTTGTTGCCTAGTCTTGGGTTATTTGTTTGGATACTGAGGGCCTAGTCTCTGTTTTGGGTTCTTTGGTGTTACAGCAGTTTCCTTGGTTGAGAACTTTTTGTCTCTGAAACATAAGGTTTGAGGCCAGATTTGCAAAGATATTGTGGTGATGTGGTTCCAACAGAAACTGCATGCTCAAGTGCCTTTAAGTAAATTATTCTTACTGTAGATGTTCTAATTAAACTGTCTGGAGATTTCAAGGGCCAGGGAGAGAAAAAGGTGATAAAACAATGCAGTTGATAATGTTTAGGATTCAAAATAATCTTCAATTAGTTAGTGGGGTACCAGGAGTCTTAAACTAGCTAAATTAAAATTTATGTACAAATGAATGGCAGTTGATAACATCATAGAGCATATCTTTTTCTTGTTTGCTAGGATTGCAGCTTTGTCTTAAAGCACATCTGTAGTGAGGAGTTAAAAACTAGATTGGCTGCTTTAGTGGAAGTGTTTTTAGAAAGGATTTCTCTTCTGATGAATGCATTAGACCTGGTATTTTTTTCCCAGTTTAGTTATGATATAGTAACTTAATGTCTGGAAAGGCTGCATTTCACATACCCCAGGTGCCAGAAGACACTATTGTATATTTTCATTTTAGAAGTAAAGATTGTTCTTCAGATTTCAACAAATACTTAATCATCTTCAATAAGACTTGTCTTTTAGTATAGTTCTTAGAATCTGGTAGCTCTGCAGAAGTTACAGATCATATATGGGCTTGATTTGAGACACAGAAATCTTGTGTCACAGAATTATCAGGTATCACTATCCTGTCTCCTGGAATTCAAATAATGTCAGTCTTCTGCTTTCAGTAGTTGGAGGGGCTTGCTAGGAAATTCATGGTCTAGGTAAAGTGAGAAGGGAGGAAACATAATCTGCCTCATTCATTCTGTTTTCTTATGAATTCAGACTAGCTCACACCATACTTTCTGGAGCCATTACATGTGTATAACCCAAGTATGTTGGAAAAGGAGGTGACACAGTTAAGGACCAAAACCAAGTGAAGCATAGATGAGTAAGGGACATTTATCACGGTATCTGGAGTTATTACTGTATCAGGCACAACTGATGGTACTGGGGACAGCTTAGACCCACCTGGGAGGTGCTGTGTGATGCAGAGGGTGCCATATGGTCTTAGGGGAAGAACCACAGCTTTCCTCCTTCTCCTGAATTAGCCAGTCAGATCAGGTATTGGAGAGGAACACTGGAGGGGACAGCTCTGGCTAGAGAAAGGGGGAGAAGGGGGAAAATTTTTTTCCTAGTATCTAATCTAAATCTACCTCCCTCTATTTTGAAACCATTACCCCTTGTCCTGTCACAACAGGCCCTACTGAAGAGGTTTTTTTCTCGTCTTTCCTGTAGGGTCCCCTTTTGGTATTGGAAGGCCGCTATAAGGTCTCCTTGGAGCCTCCTCTTCTCCAGGCTGAACAGCCCCAACTCTGTTTCTGGATCCCCGGCCATTTAGAGTTTAACTGGTCAACAACTGTGATGAGGAGTTGTGTGTGAGTGCTCAGATGATGAGTTAAATGGGCAGGATTCAAATCCACAGCTTGGAGCTGAAAGGGTTCATCTACCCACTTACTGATGCTTCAAGCCCTTGGACACATCTTTCTTAAAATCCACTCTCATTTGGCTTGAATGGAGTGATGAAATGGTTACAAGGGAAAGTGCAGAGAGTAATTTCCCATTTGTTTCCAGCATCATCTTCTTGCTTGGATTATCATTTGTCCCCAGAGGTATTTGAGAAATACCTCTGTACATAGGGGAAGGAGGAGAGGAAGGAAAGCCAGGTGCTCATGAGTTTTGCATGATCTGAAATGAAGCTGTCTTTAATAGCTGTGCAATTTGCAGGCAGCCTCATCAAAGTGCTGTGAGGCTGAGCAAGGCAATGCAGTGTCAGGCAGTGCTAACATGTTCTGTTCTAGAGAGCAAACTATTAGCAGAAGCCTCTTAATCTCTGTAGTAAGTGGAACATACTCTGACTGATTGCTTCCTCAGAGAGAACTTAATTTCTTCTCAGAGGTGAGTGTTTTGTCTGTACTGGGATTCTTGGGGCATCCAGGAGTTGTTGGAAAAATGAGCCGATAATCCAACAACAGTCGCAAGGGAGAAGTGAAAACAATGAACTGTCTTGTGTCTCAAAGTGAGATTGGCCTAGTGCGGAAATGGAGCAAGAAGGGACTGTTAGCACTGCAGTGTGCTGCGTGGAGTGCACAGGTGTGGGGAAACAGGAAAAGTAGATTAGGGAAGGAAAAGACATGGAAGAAGCAGAAATGCCCAGTGGTGAGAGTGGCTGGCTCTGTCCCCCATAAATTCATTCCAGAGAAGCTGCTGTACCCTGCATTAACTAACTGGCCTCCAGATCGCTTGTAGCTTCTGAAAAAAAATCTCTGTCCATTGACACTGACTTCAGATGCTTTTAGCTTTTGAAACCTCATCCTTGGTCGCTGGGGACTGGGTTCTAAGCTTGGCTTTTGCCGAGTGGTGCCACATTTCACACAGCAGGCTGCTTGCTTCAGAGTGACTCTCTGAAGTGCACCAGGCAAAGGTTTGCTAGCTGGCTGTGTGATGATAAGGTAAGGCGATGGGTTTTGCTAAAATTAATTTGAGGAGGGAAATACTCATGACTCCTTCAGGAAGGATGGAACTGCACAATTCCTGGGCCATAACTAGGGATCTGCTTGCTTTTCTGGGTGTGAGTCTTCCTTGCCACCAATGTCCCTAGGCATCTAATAATTATTTATAGAGAAAACTCAGACAAAGTTGACATGTTTGGAGGCAGATCAGATACAAGGCTACCTTATAAAAATGGCCATAGACTTATTCCCTCTTTGGGTCTAAAATTACTATGTAAATACCTTCTCCTCACCCTCAGTGTCTACGTGTTCCGTCTCTGAAATGTCATTCAGAAGTGACAGATATGGAGATCTATAGTTTTATCGGCAGCAATGCAGTGAGAAGAGATCCAAAGGAAACAGCTCTAGCTCTCAGCCCAGAATCCTTGAAACAGCAAAAGATCATTGATTTGTGAAAGGCTGCTTCTAGAGTCAGGGCGCAAGAGCCAGGGTGAGCACAGCAGTGGGAACTGGAACGCTGCTGGTTATGTGCTAAAATGTTACCAGCTCTGAATTTTGAGTAGGCTTGCAGTGCACTTAACAAGAGTTTGACTTCATTCCTTTTATTTTTTTTCCTTTCTTTTTCTTTCTCCATTCCTGATAATGCTTTATGTAGAATATATTGATTCCATTTGCTGCAGTATTTCTTCCTTAAATATTTTTTACTTAATGTGTATTGTACATACTTGTAATGGCTTTTGCAATCCTTGTCTTTAAGTGACAGCAATAAAGAAATTGGGTTTAAGTTAAATTGAATTCAGTGAAACAGAGAATGGAAATTGAGAAAGGGAAAAGAAGTGTAGGTTTTTACTGCAGGGTGGAAGGCAAAGGATTAAGTGTGCAAGCTAGGGAGAGATTTTTCTGAAAGAGAAAAAGATGGGGGGAAAAAAAAGCAAGGAGAGGAAACAAAAATCCAGAAGTAGGGAAATATTATTGGTGACTCATGGCTATCGAGAATCTAGCGTGCTGAAATCAGTCTTTTGAATAGGATACGCAGACATGATGATGCTGTTGGGAATACAAAAGGTTCTTTTTGTGCTTCTGTCAAAGACAATGGCAGTTTTGCTTTTGAATTTCACAGTGAGATTATAGGGTTGAATTTCCCAGTTCACCAGTATGGTCATGGAGCAGCACCTTGCTGATTTTCAGCCTTTGAGAGAAGGGGAGAAGGGAGGCATAGTGGCAGGTGACAAATTTCTCATGTCCTGAGCAAACAGTGAAACGAGAGCATCCTTTCTATCTAAATGTCACATGATGTATGTCACCAGGTATTTATACACCTCTCTTGACCTGCTAATGATGAAGTTTCTTTCATGTGTAGTGTGCTTTCTATAGGGCCATGCATGAAGTGCATAAGGTCTATGGGACCACAGAAGTGATTCCAAGCCAGAGGAAACTGATGGTTATGTGTTCCTATTGCTCTCCAAAAGGTTCTTGTCTATCCTTTCACACAGTAGGGTACAACTCAGTCTTGGGATAGGTCAGGCCAAAAGTGCTTTAGACAACTATCTACTATTTGTTTGCCTTTATTGTCTGTTCCTTTTATTATTTTTTTTTTTATATATCTTTACAGGCATCTTATTGTAGGTTTGATCTGATTTTTGTGTAATTGACAGGGATTCAATTATGCCCCTGAATACAACTGTCACTTAATCAGCAACAGAAATTGTCAGGCGTCTTTTCAAGGGGGGGAATGAATGTCATGTTTCCATCCTCCCCTTCCCTGTCCCCTATTTGCTTTGCTTTGTTTCCACTCTCAGGTTTGTTTTATTGTGGATTCAATTTGAAAACAGTAAAATAAAACAAGAAACTTCAGATAATGAGACAGCAGGAAAGACTGAGCTGCAGTGCAGCTTATTTTACTGGACTTAAGGGCTGCTGCTGTCTGTCGGAGCTGTACCCTGAGCCCTCAGACTGGAGCCATGTCTGTCTCTTCTGTAAGATGCTGTCACTACCAGAAAGGAGGTCTTTGAGAATCACTTTTCAGTGCACGAGAAGCTATTTGTATCTTCACCATAGCTTGCTTTGGGATGAAAAGAACTTTGAGAAATGTAATGGCTAGAAGGCATCCCTCATCCAGCCCTCCCTAATCCAGTGTACCCTGAAGCTTGTGCCTGCCTGCTTTACAGACTGAGGGCCCTGGAGAGCAGTGTCTTTCTCCCCATGGGCATCTGGAGAGGAGGAAGATGAGACAGAGATGCTAAGAGCCCAGGAATTGTCATTGTTCGTTCCCTCCATTTACTTCCTAGAGGGCAATGAGCGTGCTAATGGCATCTTGATATTTAAAAACAGGCAATAGTTGAAGCATCTAATTTTTTTTTACTAGGTCTCTGACATTTCAGAGAGCTGTTGTTGAATAAATGCGCAGGCAATTAGCTGATGAGGTCTAAGTACCTGTAGGTATGCTAAGATCATTGCCTAAGCTAACTCGTCTAATGACAGCTGGGGCATGTCTGTCTGAGCTGCTTGTCTTAGCAAGGCAGTGCTAGTGATCTTTGTGAGATGGTGATCAGCTGTCACCAGAAAAGCCTCTCTTTCTTACCCTGTAGTAGTAGAAATGCAGGAAATGTTTTGGTAGCTGCTTTTTCCCCCATGCTGAATTCACAGAAACCAAGAGCAGGGGTTCCCCAAGGTAGCAGCCACCCCAGAATAGCTTGGAAAAAGATATCTTTGTTTCTGAATGCTGTCAAAGAGGCTCTGTTTTAGGAGTTGTTTGAGTCTTGGAAAAGGAGAGGGCTTGCTTGAAGGTGAAAGAATGAGCACTGAAATCTGTGTAAGGGCCTTGGCTTCAGTGGTCTTGGTATTTCCATATGCCTCGTAATTAAATTGTAAGTAAAAGTAAGGGGCCGACTGCTTCACTAATAGCAGCGAAAGGAGGCAATCATGTAACTTCCATCTGTCTGCAAATATAGTTTATGGTGGAAATACGTTAGCAACCTGGAGTTGTGTGCCAGGCTCAATTAGGCTAAACAGGATCAAAGGGCACCCTGGGTAATAAATATCCTTGCGGAATCAAGCAGAGTCTTTCTATTTATTGCTAGAGGAGATAATAATCATTAGTGAGCTGAAGTGAAATCCAGCAACCAAAGAAAGGTCAGCTTGGGGAGGGGGTGACATTGTATTACAGGGTAAGAAAACATGTCCCTTCTCTCTAGGATTATAGGCAGGCTGGTGTTATTATCTAGATTGCCTTTTACATTCCACTGGAGTTTGGGAAAGGAATTTAGCCCATATATTGATTGTGGGACTGTAACAGGAGAGAAGTGCCAAATGTAATTGGGTAAGTGTTTAAAATGTACACTAGGTAATTGGAAGCTAGTATCAAATCCTAGTTCAAGCACAGAAGAAACTCCTAATGAGGCATAAGGTGAAAGGAGATTGGCTCTGACTTGTATTGCTACTCTCAGAGAATTGCTTTGCTCTTCTGTTTTTAGATGCCTCTGTGTGTGTGTACACATTCATGCTTTTATTGGCACGCTAATGTTACTGAATCGCAGCAGAGCTTTTGTGACACATTGCATACAGAAACATAATACCAATTGTGTCTGTTTGGTCATGGCCTTGTAAAAAAATGCTGAACTAAATAATCTTCTGGTTCAACAGCAAATAAAGAGGAGATCAAAATATTTTAGTATCAAGGCTTGCTTTCCATCAGATTTCCTCCTGCTCTTAAAAAAAACAAAACAGCAAAAACTACCTAAAGAAAGGAGTATTTTTTCAACATGAGCCTGTTACGCTATCCGATTCAGTGATCCAGTTACTCAGGCAATGTTTTTTTTTGCTGTTGTAATAGTTACTAAGGGAAGCATGTAGCTGTGATATTTCACTACCTATTCTAGCTTCAATCTTCCCTAGGAATTTTTGAAAGAGCTCAGTGAAAATATTAAGGCAGCTAATCAAATGACCCTATTTTAGCAGCTTTTTCTCTCAAATGCAGAGGAAGACTTTTCCAAGGCTGCTTAGGTGATGACAGGGCACAACTTGTCTTGCCCCAAAAAGCCATATGTCAGTAAATCTCTTGTACTGGGGCATCACTATGTTCATGAAGTGTCACGTTAACTATTTCAGATAATTGTGATGTGGTCACATCAGCTCTGCTCTCTGTACAGCTTCCTGCATCACTTGACTGAAACCCATAGAAAAGTGGCAAAAGTGAGTGACAGTATGGAGAAGTGCAGCCTTGTGGAAAGTGCACGATAAGTTGGAGGTATCAGCATGACTTTCAGGGAGCACTTGCTTTTGTTGACCACAAGATATTTTCCACTGCTGCTTTTTTTTTTTTTTTTTTTTTAAGGCTCATTTTGGGCATTTTGCCCACCAAACTCTGCTTGCCAGCCAGGAGCCTTTGCTAGTTCCCTTCCTTCCTCTCCCTTTCTTCTAAGGCCAACTATTTAAAAAGACAATAAATCAAACCACAAGCTTTGCAGTCTGTAAGCGAGCACCAAACTGTTCCTTCTTGATTTGTTTTCCTGTAGCATCTTCCCCTTCTGCCCATCTGTCTGCTTATGCCATTTGGCTGGAGATGAGCTCTTTGCTGTGTTAGCAATGTGCTAGGGATGCCAACACCCAAACCTTGATTTAGAGCTTTGGGAAGTGCCCATAATATGAAATGTTGATATATACAAACTTTTGCTAAAGGGTGAGCTAAAACTGCCTCTAAGTGCACTGAGCAGTATCATCTCATTGACTCAAGATGCTTCTTTCTAAGAGTCTGTCCTAAAACTTCCATATTTAACCTTTTTGTGGCAGGTAGCATATTTATTGTTTGCACAATGCTTTTTCCCAACACCTGTTACATTCTACTCAATGCAAATAATTACATTGAAAGTGACACTGAAAACACTTAAGATGTATACAGTTGATACTGTATAAAAATATTTACCTGCTGTTTCTGTAAATATTTTTTACCTTTCTGTAAATATTATTGGTTTCCTTGCTTCATGTATTTTTCCATTGGTGTTATTACTACATTGTAGCTCTGCCTGTCAAGTCTGATCACATTTGGATACTGATTTGCTAATAGCCAGTTTTTAAGCTGCTAAAGAACAAGGAAGTAACTTTTTTCTCCCTGTATAACAGTATAATGTATTTTCTTTTACATACAGTCAAAAATATTTCTTCTGGTTTTAAAAATACAATTCAGTAATTTATTTCCTTGAAGGTAAAAGATAGCTAGTTGTCCTGAAATAATTTATTTTCTAGTGAGATTCTGCAAAAGTAGTTGTATTTTCTTTGCCGGAAAACCTTTACCTTCCACATGCAATCCTGTGTACCTGGCATGTCCCACGTTGACAGCGAGGAAGAAATTCCTTAGGGCAGAGGAAGAGTTGCAGTTGAGTTATGCACCAGCTCCACACTGTACAGAGAAACAAAATGACTCTCCGAACCTGCTCCAGGTATTCCCTTGTAGCATGGTGGTAAAGTAGGTCCAAGATGCTACTGCTTCTACTGTTTGCTCCTTAGCTTCCCACCAAAACATATCTAAAGAAGGGACATCCACATATGCAGAATTTACCTTCCTCTGTCTTTCATCTGCCACTTGCAAGCTACTGTGCCCAAGTTTGGGGGAGATATGTCTGTATTTTACGGCCAGTAACACACTTCATGGGTGTTATATGGCTTGTGTCTGGCTTGAGCCTAGACAAGCAGCAATCTTTCTGACCAGAAATAAAGATTTTTATAGAAGGTTGGTGAAGCCAGGGTACTCCCATGCACTTATATCTGCTACTGCTGATCTGAGATCAAGGGTGTCTCTCCCATGCTGCCCTCCCCATGCTCTGTGCCTCCTTCCCCTCTGTTGCTGGGGGCCCAGCCCACACCCTGAGGAGCAGTTGAGTCTGTCATACGTGTGTGCAAAGCTAAGCACAGAGTGTGACTGTTCCTAGTTGGGGCCTGAAAATACTTTTTCAGTATGGATGACAACAATAAATAATGAATAAAGCTTATGACAACCCAACCTGTCTTCTGCTCTCTGAGAGCAGAAGAGTTTGAAAGTCAGCCTTTACATCCACTTGGCTAAGGGTTCTAATAAATGCAAAAAGGCTCAGTTGTTTAAAAGCTCATTTATAGTTTAAAAGGAGACAAAATATTAAATTTTAATTGTAAGCTTTGTTTATATGTCAGTATGGGGGGAAAAAAAGCTACCTAACTGGTTAAACTTGTGTTCTCTAGTGGTTCAGTATTCAGCTTTATTGACTGAGTGTGTTTTGTTGTTGTGAATGCATTGGGATAACCGACTTTGCAGATTTTTTCCAAATGTCTGATGTGGATCTATGAAACTAGTGATGCCAGATGTGAGTTCATGTTTATGATCATCTGCAAATTGATTTGGGAAAGACAAAATAAATCAGCAGCACAGTGACTGTTTATCTAATGGCTGTAAATTTTAATCACTTCCATATTTTGATATCCTTGTTGAGGGTTTTTCTCCTCTTTATTTAATTGGAGTTTCCTTTTTAGCAGAAAAGTGAGACAGAGTATCCTTGCTTTGTCAAGAGAAATATTAATAAAAGGAATGTAATTATGAAAAGATAGGAATAATCTTAAAAAAAAAAGAAAACCAAAACAACAAAAAAACCCACTAAACAAACAAAAACAAAACAAAACAAAAACCAAAACAAACAAACAAACAAAAACAAAAAAAAACCCCAAACCACTGTAGAAAACCAAATCCAAACAAAAAACCCCAACACCAAAATCCCAACATGCTTCAAATGATGGTCCAGGGTAGAATTTCTAGGTAAGATCAAAACCAAGCTCTCAACTTCGTAAAATGTTTTTCCTCTTTATGATTATGTAGTTTCTTTGGGTCTTTTGCTGAATGGTGAATAATCTCAAAAATACTGGAAATGCTACCTGCTTTTTTCCTATCTTTGCATAAAGGCTATGAGCTCTAATGGCTTTAGGAAATGTTTTGTTCTTAATCTGCCAGCAACAGTAGAGTTTCCTTATAGTTTTTATCTTAGCCTGTGTGATTATTGTCCTAACTGTGGAGGCAGATAGATGGTCGGGGTTCTGGATTTTCTCCTAGGGTCTCCAGAAGAACTTCTGTTTATCAGTTGCCTTATGCCTCTCTTTGTGAAAGTTCAGAGATGTCTGATTTCATTGTTAGCTAATTGTATATCTTGGCTCTGGCTGCGGTTCTTGAACAAAGTTACACCAGATGCCCAAAAGCCCAACAGTAAACCTCAGATTTTGGTCCAAAGCACTTAGTCTAAAATGGCGATAGTTCTGGTTTAATAGTGAGTTTTAGAGAGCAATGCTTTATCCTGTCAGCTAGTTTGCCGCCTTTGCTGCCCCCAGTTATCTCTGTTCAGCAACAGAGCCTTGAGTAGAATTATCTGAACTAGCTGTACATATGCTGTATCATGGGATGCAAAAGGGTTACAAGACCTGCTAGACCTATAGGGGATAGGTAGCGATGAACTCTTGATGGAGATGCTGTTGCAATCTCCTCTGGTTTAAAGCTGATGGGTATGGCTGTATCAGCTGCACATGCCCCTGTGGGCTCTTCAGCAGGTAGTGGTGGTGTGGTTGGAGAAAGCGGAGGTTTCAGTTTTCACATAGGTGTGTTTGGCTGTCCTGACACTTAGAAAGATGGAGATGACTCCTTCACAGACTGCTGGAGGAAATAGGAAGGATATGGCCAGGGAAGGGCAATCATTGTTTTACACATGACCCTCAGAAAAGAGCATAAATATCTTTCACTTGAGATGTTATGAAGCTAAATTGACTCTAGACATCTGCTTTGGCTCTCTATTCGGGAAGACTTTTTCCTTTATTTCTGCCTGTACTTTTTCTGTATTTAGAGTAATGCTCATTTTGTCATCTCTAAGGACATCTCTGATTCTTCTACTCTTGTAATTAGAACTGATTTAAGGAGTGGAGGAGGCTGAATGTTTTCCTTTGCTGGAAAATACAACTTGTGTTGACTGGAACTATCCATGAGCTCATGCCACACTGGACTAATAGTTTTCAGAAAGAAAGTTTTCAGAAAGAAATAGTTTTCAGTCAGAAAGATAAAAGTTTTTCTCAACCCCAAATGATATTATTATATATATGGGGGTCGAAACATGAGGGGGAGGGGATTATTTCTATGAGAAACAGGGATATATTTATTTTCAACAGACATGAAAAGAATATGTTTTAGATGCTTTGGTTTTGGCTAGGATATTAAAAAATGTACTTTGCACAAAGCTCATTCTAGTGCTCTTTGCTTCCATACTGTAACCCATTTTATCTTCACTTTGGGAGAATTCAGACTTTAAACTAGCTGTGAGGTGAACGGCAATCCTTTCAGTGACAATCCTAGGCATCAGGATGGCAGATGATCTCTGCCTATCTCTGGCTCCTGTTGGGAGGTTCTTAACATGACCTTCTATGTAACCTCCGTGGGAGTATTTGGAGTGGTGCTGCCAGCCTGCCTCTGAAGGCATGTATTAATGCTGATGCTCCCACTTCCCTGCTGGCAAGAAGGATTGTTGTCTGCCTAAAGCCTGAGCCTGGGAATCAGCTGGCAACTGACTTGACTGTAAACTCCCTGAGTGCCAATGGGCAAGTCCTTTCATCCTTCTGTGCTTCTTTCCTCTTTTGTGAAGCAGCAGGTCACAACCCCTTTTTACCCTCCCCTATTGCCATCTATTTTTGGAGGCTCTTGGAGCAAATCTTTCCTTAGTGCTTAGCACAAATAGGGTTTACAGTTTTTTGCCAGAGGTCTGTTGTGGCTACTATATAATAGTAATAATGCCAGAAAGGGAGGGCATGGGGAAGGAAGACTTGAGGGGGAGGTAGTGGGGAGCAAACAGGGAAATAGAGCTGGAAGAAGGTTACCCTGTCTGACCCCAGAGGACTGTGCCTCCAGAGGCAGATCACAGTCGCTAAGTATTGCTTGGCAGCTCTGTCAGCAAGCCCGAGCCACTGGGGTGCTATTTATGAAGCCTCATATATGCTTAGGCTGCTCTGCTCAGTGAATTGCTGAGATGTGGATTCCTGACAGCACACAGCAAAAGGGAAATTAGCAATGGATAAAGTGAATTAAACATAATAAAAATAAGTGTCCAGCTGGAGCATTCATCTATTACATGAATAGCTTTTCAGCTTGGGGAATGTTCTAGCTGGAGAGGTGCTACATAATGCAAGAGGCAGGCGCGGGTTTGGTGAGGAGAGCTCTTGAGATTGTTTGATAGCAGGCTGGTAGCACTGATGCTGAATAAATTTGACCTGTTGGCAGCACAGAGAGATCTTGGTGCCACTCTGGGCACCAGGCTCTGGTGTTCAACCCCCTGTCACTTTATTTGGGAAGTCAAGATTGTCTCAGTGAGAAGAAAAGTTTGAGGTGAAACTGAGGAATGCTCCCCACAATGATGATACCTGACTGGATTCTGCTTCTCTATAAAGCCAAAGAGCAAAGTAGCGAGGAAGGCTTAAGT
Source organism: Chlamydotis macqueenii (assembly GCF_036417535.1). Taxonomy (NCBI): domain Eukaryota; kingdom Metazoa; phylum Chordata; class Aves; order Otidiformes; family Otididae; genus Chlamydotis; species Chlamydotis macqueenii. Next base: position 4,647,193 of record NC_141579.1, on the reverse strand, counting down.
ACCTGTGGTTATTCAGTAAGCTCAGAAGGGGGTCTTGAAGTGAGGTGTGACTTCATGGGAGACTGACTCAGGAGGCTGCAAGAATGGAGCCTTGACACATCCCTTTGCTGGGAAATGTGCAACAAAGCTCTTAAGGTTTGACGTGTTCCTTTCTCCTCTTGCCTTTGAGAAAGATGGCTCTGTTCCCTCAAAGCTGTCCCCATTGCAAAACATTGCTCTGCTTCTGTGTGGTCGCCTTCCTCCCACTTACATCTAAGCAAGACCTGGTTCAAATTCTCTCAGTTTTTCTTTCACTGGTTGGCACAGCAGAGAAATTTCAGAGTCCCTGGGTCTGTCCCACTCCTGCCACTGACTCATACACTGCCCTTGACCACGGCATTTCTCTGCTGTTTCAAGCAGCAGAGTCGTCATACAGACTCTTCAGGGCTTTGGGGGCTTGATCTTGTCAATGTTCTTTTAACAAAACCTGACCTTTTGAGTTATGAGTTTGAGGAGATGAGCCCTGTATAGCCTGACCACTTGAATAATACAAGCTACAATTTTCCTCAGTGATGGCTGTTATGAAGGGAATCATTCTTCCCTCCTATGTAAGCACGCACTCTCAAACCACCTACTTGCAGCCTATAATTTTGTACCTATCTTAGTTGTACTTTGGCTGAGATTTATAGCACAACACAAGTTTATTTTGTATAGCATCTTTCATGCAAACACTATCCCCTGAACGCTTTTCAGAGGCAAATAAAACAAGGCCCTACAGAGTACAAATTAGGGGAAGCTGTGGTTTTGAGATGTCAGCTAGTGAATACATTTACAGCATTCAGTCATGAGACTGGTAAATGAAGGGGAGAGAAAATCTGAAGCATGTGGAAAACCAATATATTTAATTTTGAAGATGATGTTTTTTAAAATGAGCAGAACAGCTTGGAGGCATGATGGGATGTGAGTGATGCTCTGAAGGAGCAGGTGAAGGTGCGTGCCTGAGTGGAAGGGCTTCAAGGATGGAAGACAACAACATTCTCCTAATAGGGAGCAATGAGAAAACGGGAATAGAAACAAGATCTCGGTATAAGCCAACCTTCTGAAGAAGCGTAGACTGCTACTAGCAGCATGTCTGGTGCTTTTCTAGAGTGCGTCAGAGTACAGTAGTGCTGAAGCTTGTCTGAGTACAGTGTCCATTTCTCAGTGACATCTCTGATTTGCCATTTCCTTCTAAAATGTACTGTGTGTGCCACTCTTGTCTTAAAGGAGGACTGTTAGAATATCTGTCATGTGCCTTATACAGCTGGCAGTCAAAAACTGAAAGAGATCTGGGCTTCAAGCACAGGAATTGTCACTGCACACTGAGCTGACTCTCTTGTACAAGGGCAAACTTAGGCTTGCTAAGATCTGACCTGACTCAAACATCTTTGAGCGTATCGTTGTAAAAGTGTTTCAGTGAAGGCCCATCACATGCCCTGCAAACTCACTTTTTTACAGAGCAGGCACTTTGCTTTCCAAGGCTGTTAGTAGCACTGTCCTGGCTGGGACCCAGGTGTCCTGGTGCCAATGCTTTGATCCCTTGCAAACATGCCGTCTCAATTGGAGAGACAGGGGAAATGTGTGAAAGGCCATGCTGGATGCATACAGAAGCCAGTGGCATTGCCCCAGGGATGAATCTGTCCTCCAGAGATTGCTCTATGTATCTGAGCAATGCACAGCCAAGTAGCAGTGTACAAATGTAAAATAATGAGGTAGCAGCTGAGAGTGTCTGGTGCAAGCAGAGAGGAATGAAGATGGATGTCTATAGCTAAGAGACAATTTGAAAAGGGATAAATACAGGCAACAAGTTATTCACCACAGCAATTTGTAAAGAGTCCTAAAAACCTTCAGACAAGATTGCTTCACATCACCTCTTTTTCTATTTGCAGTCTGACAGTTCTTGTGTAAATGGTACTGATGGATGGCTGCAAACCAGTCCCCTTAATCTGTTCTTCTAGTATTGATGAGCTTAACTCTTACAATGCTTGGTGCTGGTGGGGTCTGTCATGACTGACTGAGAGACAGCAGCCCCATAGGCATGGAAAGCTGGGTGACTGAGTGGGAACCCGATCCTGGCTGTAAAGGGACAGTGGGAAGAGCCAGCAGCACTGAGTAGATCCTGCCAGCAGGACAGAGCGTTACTGAAAAGGGAAGTGACCAGCTGTGGTTAGGAATTAATGGCCTGAAACACAGAGGTGAGAAGGAGATGGAGTGTTTTCCCTTAAAACAAAATGGCTATGTGCAGTTTTGATGGGACATTGGCTGCAGTTCAAGGGAATACATCCCCAGTCTGAAAAGCCCTTACAAGCTAGGAAGAAGTAATAGGAAGCACAGCTTGTTTTGCAGACTCTGCATGATTCAGTTTGCCTCTTACCCAAAACCCACAGCTGCCTTGGGAATGTAGGATACCCTAAGTGAGACTCTTGCATCTGCATAAACTCTTACAGCACCTGATCTTTCTGTGCCTTTGTTTTTTCATGTGTTGGATAAAGAATGGTAATGAATCCTGACATCCAGAATACACTTGTTCAAGTGTGTTAGACTTGAGTAATGAAAGGGAGGCAGGTAACCTTCAGAGCAGGGAAGTGAAGTGTGTCAGTGGGTACAGAATGCAATTACCCATTCTAGGAGCTGGCTATAGCATCAAAGTTAATCTCTTAACAAATTACCTTTGGATCTTTAATTAAGAGAAATGCACAAGGATCTTGGAGTCTGCAAGGGAGTCTGTTTCCTTTTTTTTTTTTTTTTTTTTTTTTTTTTTTTAATTTTACTTACCATCTATAAAAACAACATCTTTCCAGTAGCAAGCCATTCTCTGTTTAGTCCACCATGTGGGCCAATCTTGATTCAAAGAGCTGTGCACCAACTGCTGAGCCTGGTAGCTCTTAATCTTGGTAGCACTGCTCTTTCCCCACTGTGGCTATAACCTGGACTGACCTTCCTGCATTGTATCCTAGGACTGACAGGATCACAGTGAGCACTAGTATAGCTGTAGCAGCCCGGGGTAAAGGAAGAAAGATGTGGATGAAGATAGAATTAATTTAATTCAGCTGTTTTTTGTTTTTTTTTTTTTTTTTTCTTAAGGAATGAGGGGAAATTGCTGCAAGCAGCAAGAATAGGCAGGATCTTTGCAACAGAAAGAACAGAGAAATTGAAATAGGTGTTTTATTGGAAGCCTTTAGGACATGCCAGGTTAGAAGAGGTATTACCATACTGCAATGTTAACAGAGAAAAAAAGACAACTGGAGGGGAGAGGTGGAAATGGAGGAAACAATGAAGGCAGACTCAGCTTCAGCTCTGTTGCTTTTCAAATCATAGTGCTTAGACATATTCCAAATCTATTAACTCTTTGTATTATCACAGTGGCACAGGCCATGCTGTGCATGCACCATCATGGGGATATGAATATTGGAAGCAGATTTTCTGTGAGTCAGTCTGTACCAGCTGTCCACCTTTACTGGCACTTCCCTGAGTTCTTTATGATCTGTTTTGATTCAAAATGGAATATTAATTCTGTGCATTTAGTATCAGTCCCCTGCAAAGTAAGAGCTGGTGCATTTTGCCAGACTGAAATCCCCCTAACTCATCAGGATCTTTCAAAGTGTGGCTAGATAAGAACAAGATTCTCCTATTCTCCTAGACTGACTTGCTAAGCAATAGTCTCCCAATTTCAGAAGAGAAGCAGCTCTGGAGAAGGGATTGTCAATTATATTTGTTAAGACTGGAGGCATACATATTGGCCAAACAGACATGACAACCTTCCTCCTTGTGTTTGGAGGCTAGCCATGTTCAATCCAACCTCTACCAGCAGCACTCAATTCATTTCAGCAGAATACATTCTTTGGCTGGAAACAATAAAACAGATTATACTATCTTCAGTGAAATTGCAGAATTGTCTCCCAAGTGCTTAATTGACCTTGTTGCCTAGAATCATATATGGAATGGGTTACTACACTGCTGAATGAGCAGATCCAGCCCCTTCTGTCCCAGTATTTCCTTTTAGTGTGTAGACTTGCAGATTTCCTTCTGTCATTTCCAGCAAGACGAGATGATTTGGGATGTGAAAGTCACTATCAGTTAGGTCAGCTTGCCCTTTGCCAGAAATGTGACTTTCAGAGGCACATCTGGCTGTGACTCAGCATTCCAGATGAATACGATCCTTCCCTCTCTTCTGCAGCCAGCATGCAGCATCTGATACTTTGAGGAGAGCCAGCCAGGTACACAGTTGTATATCAGAGCTCTTCAGCAGATGCTCTCTCTTTTCCTTGATGAGAAAATCCAAGCAGCTCTTGAATAGCCTTTGAATATATAGGCTATGTCGTACTCTAAATCTCAGGGCTGACATCAGTGGCACTAGCTTCAACACAACTGCAAGCTCAATATTAGTCTTCCACTTGAAAAATCAGGATTTGTCTAGCAGGACCTACTGCAGTCTGATTGTCTAAGTCAGGTCTTTAAGAAATGAGCAGTGCTGCACAATTTTCTGACTGAAAACTGGTCAAAAGTATGCCCACACCAAAGAATTTATTCTGAAACCTGCAAACTTAGTGTTCATATTATGCACTGAGATGAATTGGACTATGCATAGTTCTGGAAAGAGCATTTTTCTTAGCTAGATTGATCTACACGTGTGCATTACAGACGTTGTCTTGGCTATAAGATGGTCCTTTGTAGAAAATCCTTCCTTCATTCAAATTCTAGGGGTTCAGGTCTTACTTCATCTGAACTCTTCTTGTACTTTAATGCTGATCTGTAGCCCCAATTCCACTTTGGATTCTACCTCTTTCCCAGACAACAAATGTTGAAACATTTTCTTCAAGTTGTATCAGGACTTGGATTAGAAATCATGTTACATTATACTGCACTGAAGATTTTGTCCAAATGGTATTTCCTGCATAAGGAAGGCTGTGCAAGGAAGAGCCATGAGGCTTGTGGGTCCAGGAGGAGTTATTAGTGGGAGATTTCTGGAATGTGGCATGGTGCATAGAAACTACAGTTCTGAAGGTCACTTTATTTCCACTGAAAAACTTAAATAGGCTTTTATAAAGCGTTTTGATTTAAGAGTGGAAGATTTTTAGCTCCCTTGCTGGGATCACTCATGAATATTAAATTAAACAAAGACTGAACAAGAATCAGCCCTCAAGTTCTCTCTCTAGTTCTTCTATCTTCAGAATCTACTTCTCACGTTGTTACCATGTAGGGGAGCCCTATTGGAAATTATAGCATTGTACTGCAAAGAACCTCCCCCTTCAAAATGCCTTGGCAGGAGGAAATGGCAGCACAAGCTGGAACTGTGCACAGCCTCCTGCAAAGCCATCCTTTCCTGCTCCTGCTCCAGACAGAGGTGTAGCGGTACCCAGAAACAGCATTCTGCTGGGGAGGAGGCTCCTCTGGTGCTGGGAGTCTTGGGAAAGAAAGTCATGCATCTTGGAAGGGAAAAGTTTGTTATCTACTGGGGAATATTTGTTTGCCTTTACATAAATATATACGTATGTAAATTTTGGTTTGTTTCTTTTCCCTGCTCCTGGAAACATCCCAGAAATCCTAGCATTTGTGAAGATTCTGCAGGAACCAAAAGTACTGAACATGTGTGAAGGTAGTCCTTGAATGCAAGAAAATTTGAGGTGGGAGAGGGATAAAATCGGTAATACCTGTTTGCTTTGCTCTCCAAGTCCTGAATTGCCAGGGCTTGGATTCTGCAGCCAGAGGTGGACATCCACTGCATGCACAGTGAGCCTGACGTGCTATAGGAGTTTGGGCTTCTGTTAAGTGTGGATCCAAAGCTTCTTTCAAAACAATAGACTTGTAGTAGCACCTGGCAAACAAGAAGCCCCAGAAAGCCAAGACTGTGCCTGACCCTGCCCCTTCTGCAAGTAGGGCATTACTGGAGTGGACAAACAAGTACGGTAGATGAGAAGCTGGGAGAAAAATCCTTCTCGTAAGCAGGCAGCTGACTTGGGTCATCATTCTCTGTACCTCCTCCACAAGTATTTCAGATTGCATATCACTGAGCATTTCCTGTGCTTCCAGGCTGTCAGGAGTGAAAACTTAAAATCTGATCCACTTCTCCCAAATCACTATTTGACTTCACCTATTTCACTGTTGCTCTTTTGGGACTAATGTTCCTTTTCTTTTGTCCATGTTGTTTTAGCTTCACTGTTTGATCCTCTTCATATCACTCCTATTAATTGCATGATCTTATTAATAAACTTTTAGGCCCCAAGCAATGAAAATGGTTTGTTCTTATAAAGACTCCCTAGTGTTGGGTGACAGGAGCTTTCATTGCTGCCCTTGCCTGGCATGTCTGTTACAAAGATCATTTCATGTATCTGAGATTCCCATGTTTGACTATCAATCCCCTCTCTATTTCTTGTCTTTCCCTTTATAACCTTGTGTCTTAATCGAGAAAAAAAGCTAGGACTGATACAACTGTGCACTCTTTTGCGCCTGAAGCCCAAGACTTTCTCTGTGAACTCCTGACTTCTCCTGAGGAAGTATCTTTTGATTACCTTTATGGAAAAGCTGCATGTTCCACCTTGGAAAGAGCCAAAACATAAACAGAAATCTTTGCCTGCCTGTTGCAGGAGAAGAGTTAACAGGAGAGAGAGGAGAGGACACAGGGAGAAAAGTTGTCTATCTGGAAGAGAACACATTATGGAAATAAGTAATCTTAGAGCACTGTGATCTGTGTTATAGTAAGCAAATTGACCTTATATTTAAATGGTTATTATGCTGATTCCAAGAGGGATATTGGCTGCAAATATATTACTGACATAATGAAAATGTAGTGACTGCCTGTTTTTTGAGTGGAGCAGGTTTGCAGTAGAGTGGCAGGCACATAGCTGTGGAGTGGGAGGAAGCTGTAGCTTCTCCTTGCTTCAGTCTTTACTATTAATTTTCATTACAGAGGAAATGAAATTCAGCCCAGGAGACCCTCTTTGGCTCCCAAGGAGGAAAGCATCTTGCTTTATGGCAGGAAAATGTACTTTAAAAGGTCTTTAGATTCCCTTGCAGACTAGTTTACAGTTCAAGTCATAGCTTGTCAGCTGGCAGGTAGCTACTGCTTCCTCTGAGCAACCTTTTGTCTACTTTTTGGTTTCTTGTCATGTTCATCTCCATGCTTCAGGGCATCAGGCAGCTGCTAATTAATCATGGTCAGGAATAAGATTTCCCTGGGGAAAGGTTATTTTGTATCCACCTGCTGCAAGGCTTGCTGAGCCGCTGGAACTAGCTGTGGGCAGAGAGAGTATAGTAGAGTAAATCGGGCTTGTGTCTACACCAGCCTGAAAATGTCAGGACTTGAATGCTTCCCAGTATCTTATGGACACTTGTGAACTGCTGCCTCTGAACTAACTACAAATGCATTGGTCAGCTCTGATCTTTTTTGAAACATTAGCTTTTGGGAAAATAACTTGCCAGTGCAGCTCTGACAGAGTCTCTGTTAAGGGGTGGCAGAATTTTATCCCATAGAGGGGGAGGGCTGACAATTGAGTTGGTTTACTACTACAGTCAGGTTAACTGCAGTCTTAGCTTTGTACTTTACAATAATAGTACCTCAGATGCAAGCAGGATCAGGGAAGAAAACTCTATATCCTCAGGGATGGGTTTGGTTCTAATCTACATATTGGTGATGGGTAACCAGCAGCATCTGAGGGCTGTGGCATAAAGACAGCAGGCTTTGGTTTTATCCTGTAGAGTACAAGTGATGAGCTAATCTCCTGTTGCCTTCCACTTTGCAAGCAGCCTCATGCTCAATTTGCCCATGTACTAAAGGGGTATAACACCACTTCGCTCCTGTCTAGGCACAGGCTGCTGTGCTGAGCACTGCATAGCAGCTCAAGACCCTCAGCTGACCTCCTGGGGTAGTGCTGCCTTTAATAGCAACAGGCTTTTAATTCCAGGTGCCATCTGCACATTGGCAGGAGACAGACATTTTTCTGTGTTGAGAAACCTCAATGAGATGGGCAAACAAAGTGAGGGAAAAAAAAAGGTTATTCTGCTGGTACAGAACAATGAACTGACCTGTCTTAGTCACAAAGGGAATTTGTGATAGAGACAAGAGCACAGATCTCCAGTGTCCCCATGCAGTACTTCAGCCCTAGAGTAAATTCTGTTAGTAGAGAAAATGAATGTTTCTCCTTAGCACCTGATGACAGATGACTTCCCTCAACCTGTCCTTTCTAATCTCAAGGGACAGTAAAGTCTTCCTCTGTCAGACTTCTAAGCAGGGAGCTCAGATTTTGAAAAAGCTGCTCTCATGTCCTGTACCCCCCCCCCCCCACACACACAGTGCTGAGGACAGGGTGTTTCAAGGGCTCTTTCAGCTGCCTGGAAATAATCCCAAGACAAACTTAACTTTCAGAGACTTTACCAAGGAGAAGCTTGTTTGGAGTTACAAGCTGGCAGAAGCTTGAAAAGGAATTTTAATAGAAGCTTGTGGTTTCTCCTCAAACAGCAACTGCAAAATCCTGCGTTAGTGAAGTGTCGGATCATTTAGGACTCCAGCATGAAGCTGGCCTCCATCACACTCTCTGCCTCATCCACTGCTTTCTCTCCCTTCCCTTACGGATTCTAACAGCCAGAGCCAGCAACGGCAGCTTCAGCCAGCTGATGCTGGTACTGTACTGTTGTTGTCTTGGAGGGGCAAGCATTGCTTTTTCTTTTTGTTCTCTCTCTCTCTCCCCCTATTGGCATAGAACTTCAGATACAGCAATGTCTCCTATTGGGAATTTTTTTTTTTTAATAGACTTGGACAGATTCACATTGCATTAGTGCTGCAGCAGTAGCAAAGCTGCAGCAATTCAGAATTCAAAGGTAAGTGTATTCAAACATTTTGAATAGCGATGTGCAGAGCAATTTCCAACAGGGAATGGACTGGGCCAGGATAGACAGAGATGCTTGGAGGGCTTTTGGATGGAGGGGGGTACTGGAGCCACAGGGTGAGGTGGATGAACAAGTGGAGAGCTACTATTATAAAGCATGAAGCACTTTTAAAATACAGCAATTGGCAAAGGCAGTGTAAGCTAACAACCTGAATTGAACAGATGCATCCATCTTCTGTCCCTGAGTAAAGAACACTTGCTATGCCTGCATACTGGGATCCTCTGCCAGCAGTTTTCCATTAACTGCTAGTTCTGGTCTAGGTGTAAGCTAGTCTGTGGAGCATGCCCTGGGTCCTGGCAAAGGAAAGGCCACAGAAGATTTCTTTTAAGAGCTTCCCTGTCCCAGTTTTGACTGACAGCTCCAATGAGGTGAAATCTCATCTCCTTGATATTAAACTTAACCTTTATGGATTTAACTTTAAACAGCTATGGAATTACACTGCCTGTCCTTTTATCATAGGAGGTTTTAAGGTAACATTTTTTGTTTAATGCTGTAGTCCACTCAGATTTACTGGTGATGGGAAGGAGAGGGCATGGGAGGCCGGTAGAGAAGAGAACCCATCTGCATCTCTGAGGCAGCTCTTGAGAGAAAGTTGCTGGAGGCAGCACTTGGGGACAACAGCAGAGGGCTTCAGCAGCATCCTGATGGATGTCTGCATTTATGTGGGCTAGGAGAATACAGAACACTCTGGGCCTGGAATTTCTGTCTGGCTCAGGAAAGGAATTGCCTCTTTCTTCCCCACTCAGCTCCAGTCGATCTCCTTGTTTCTCTGCTCATGAGAGGAAACTAAGATACCAGTCTGCTGCTCTAGGCATATGAAATGCCTCAGGGAAGTAAAGCAGGCCTGATGTAGGTCAGTCCAGAATAACATAGCATAGTTGTGCATTCTGTCGTTCTTGTTCAGGCCTAAATATTAGCATGTCTCCCTTCAAAATACTCTCTTGTGCCCTAGTGCATGAAACTGCCCCATAAGAACTGTGGCAAATCACCAGCAGCACTGCACATGCACGAGTGTAGGTGAAGAATTGGACAAATCTTCCCCAAGTTTTACAGCCTCAGGAAAATCCAACACATGAGTTTTATTCCCCTCTGAGTAGTATTGGAATGTCCCGACTTCCTGTGTTGCAGCCCATTATCTTTAATTAACACTCCCACGTTTTCTTGCTATAGTTTCCAGACTTGTTAATATTTCTTGGATCTCATTAGTGTTTTTTATTTTTCCTTGACAAATTCACATTTTCTTTCCAAGTCAGACATTTTAACAGATAATTAGTCTAATTTATTCTTGCAGAAAAAAAGAGCTGACCTAAGTCTTATATAGCAATTTACAAAAAACAGAGGGGGAGAAGAGGTGCTGTGAACTGACTCCAGAAGTGGCTGTAGGAAGTGAAGTATGAGGCACAGATCTTCCTCATCAATTAGCTTTTTGTGCAAATTGGCTAATAAAGGAGCAACATGCTGGCCCTTCTGAAGTGGGAGCAAATTATCTCCCTGCACCACTAGCCCCTCTGTGAGTCAGAACAGCATCTCATTGCATCCTAACCTGGCTGTGTTCCCCACTCTGCATTTTGAGGACAAGGTAGAAGCTGACAGGGTTAAATTTATATCTGCTTGCAGCATAGAAATAAGTGATGTATTATTCGAGACTTAAAACTTTAAATACCACATCTATAAATAGCTGCAAGGTGAGCTGGTGGTAGGGCAGAGTGAGGAGGTTGGCCATTTCCACTAGTTGTGTCCTGCCCTCAGCCAGCCTTCAAGGTCTCTGAGGGTGAGGGCTGTCTCCTGAGAACTGGTAGAGGGGCTCTATGCAATGTGACTGTGCCTCTGACTGCAAAGAGATGATTGTGTAAAACATGCAGCTGGATGAGATAGAAGTGATTTAGCTGGAGATCATTTGCAGTGTATAGCAGTGCAGGGAATAAGCTCTCTGCACTCAGTGCCTGCACCATAAGACTAGCTTTCTTTTTTTCTGTGCTGTGGACATTCTCTGAATCAGGAGGGAGCTCCTTGGCACTGAAGGGGGCATGAACTTGGTTTGGATACCTGGCTGAGTGCTGAACAAGCAGCTGATGCAACAGGGGATTGTTAGAGCACCAGTCCCACCTCTAGTGACCTGATGCCAGTAAGGGCTCAGGCATTGGGGCTCACAGGTACCACAGCTGCTGGTGGGGAAAATGCCTGGAGTGAATGCCAGCTTCTGATGGGATCTCTACTGAGAGGCTTTACCCACTTGTAAAGAAATGCTCCTATCCTACTCTTTCCTTTTAACCGTCAGGGTGACGTTTGTCTGCTGTTTGTTCCCTCCTTCAGCTGGAGACTTAGTGCTCCCAAGAGCAATATCTGAAATTTATTGCCAGCTTCAGTTCTGCATCTGAGCAGATGCATCAGGCCACTAAGTCATCACCATGTGACTGAGATCAGAATTGGGCTCAGCTCTTCTGCAGCTAAATCTTTGAAAGGCAAAAAAAAAACCAAACCCAAATGAAGGAATGAAAGGAAGGCTCCTGTTTGAGATGTTGGGAGAGGAGATTCAGATAAAAGTTCACTGGAGGAGATTTTCAGAATCCAGAAAGATTGATAGATTCTATTGTTTAGTCTAGGGCTCCTGAAGAGAGGTTTTATATCCAAAATAGGGATCTGTCATGGATGAGATTGAGATAGTTCACAAAAGAATTATGCAGGACAGGCAACCAGACATAATACAGAGAGCTCAGAGTGGGTATGTGTCTGCATAAGCTCCACGGGCCTGGATTTAATGATAATCACTGACCTAGCATTTCCTTCAATGGCTGCTCTTTATCCACTGAAATCCTGCACAAGCGTGTAGGGTAATCAGGGCAGTAGTCAGTCTGGTTTCCCTGTCACAATCAGGACCATGCCAAGTTTAATGGTCGGGCCTGTTCTTCCTGCTGTTTTCTGCAGGCTGACTTTACCTATACTTCCAGTTCAGTTGCCGGAAGAGGAGCTGTGACCTCCAGAGCTAAAAGCATGAGCTGTTATGGTGTGAGCTAGAGGCAGATGTCAACACAACAACTTATCCTCTGGGGTCAGGCATAGCTAGGGAACTTCTAAGATGCACAGGGCCACAGACAGCTACAGAAAGCCTTTCATTTCAGCACTTTTCCCCACTGCTCCTTCCCATGCTTGATCTCTCTCTACCTCTTAACACCTCCATCTCACCTCTGAAGGAGCCTGGGAGCAGCAGTGTGCAGCTATCTCCCCTCAGTGCCCTATTACTAATGCAGATGCCACAGGGAAGAGCCATGCCAAGGTGTTTCCAAGGACGTGCAGACCTGCAGATGGCCTGCAGCATCACTTTGTCACTTGGGGCTCTGTGTTTCAGTGGGATGTCCTAGCCTTTCAGGCATTAGTTTGCTAATTAATTGAGTTGTGAGCTGCCCCACCATGCTTAGCACTGTTTGGTGCAGTACAATGAAGTTAAATTGTATCTCAAAGAAAGTACTGCTCCTTCATATAGAGGATGCTGGCTTGTCAGTCTGACTTGCTGCATTCAGCTGGCAATGAATGTGCTCTCCCTGAAGGCTGGTGGCTTGAGATGCATCACCCTGAGCACGATACAGCTCTAATGGTGGGAAAGCAGAGTTCTGCCATGCTGGTGCATAAGCCTTCCCATTCTGCATTGTGCACACAGTAGATAGATACAGCCCTTATGATGCCAATGCCCTTCAGGTCTGCTCCTGAAATGCCTAAACCCTGCAGGCGCTCTCCTGCTGTGAGCTGGAAGCCTGCAGTTCAGTCTTGCACAAATATGCCCTTGTACCAGTTAACAGAGTGAGCCTGAGCTGTGCAGCATAGCTGAACCTCAGCGTGGTACCAGCTACAAACTGCAAGCAAGGAGCAATGTTCAAGGGAATTGGCGGCTGTGATAGATCCGCAGAGCAAAGACATCCAGTGTGCTCTACAGAGCAAAGAGCATAAAGAGGAAAAGAGTTGAATATCTTGTACCCTTCTTCTCACTGTTATCTTATTGCTGGCTGTTGCCAGTGACCTATTTTGGCATCCTGGAGTAGATTCCTGCAAAGGAATTTTGTCAGGGAGAGGCTGGTGAAGGAGCACCACAGACTGGTACAAAACCTCAGTGTCACTTCAGTATGTGGCAAAACTAAGCAAGTCTAAAAGTAACAAGAAAGAATCATAGATCAAAAAAAACCCCAAAACACTGCCTGGCCAGATAAGGGGTAAATGTCTGAGCTGACAGAAAACAAGCCAAGGTGTTAGGCTAGAATCAATAACCATGGCAGCCCAGGGAGGAGGAGATGGGATTCATTATAGGAGGGATAAAACAGATATTACCCAACCTTAGCCTATAGTGTGTGTAGGAGAATTAAGGATTTTAACTTTCCAAGTACTGACAACAGAAAGGAGGATTTGCAATAAAGTCAACTTGTGTAACTCTGCAAAGGCCTAGAGAAAGGGGCTGGGGGGGGGGGGGGGGGGAATTTTTTTCTTTCCCTCTGCAGCTTTCTTCATAACTTGTTTTCTGTTCCATTCTCTGTGATGTGAGGAACCATGTTGCCCAGGGTTGAGAAGCAGCTTAGCTTCTTTTATTTATTTATTTATTTATTTACTTATTTATTGCTATTTGGTGGAGTATCTAACCAGACTTTCAGTTTTTGCTCTGCCTCTAATCTCCTGTACCTAATACATGGAAATTTTTTTTTTTTTTTTTTTTTTTTTTTTTTTGATGGCACAACAGTATGATTTGTGCCTGATCCTGCTGTGACTCCTCTGGTGAGTTCTGGATAATTACAGACATGAGGAGTATTTTTAAGTTTTGCATTTGTAAGGTTTTATGTCCCAGTTATTGGCCAGCACTTCAGGGTGTAGCACTTGAATATGCAAGAACGGATCCTCTTTCTTCCTTGTTGGCTTTCTTGCTGAGGCCTTACATGGGAAGACGTTTTATTGCTTGTTACTGTATGCAAGGATCACTGGCATACAGAAAGCACTTAGGTGTTGATGTTAGACTCTAACCATAGTATGAGAAACTGAAGAGTATTACCCTAGCAGATAACTCTCTGCTGGGCAGAGGAATGACTTGTCCTAGGATTTGTCTCACCTAGCTTATTGAACCTGTTCTCAGCTATAAGCTCTTGGTACAGTGTAAAATGAATAATAAAGTATGGAGTAAGTGGTCCAGGTCATGCAGAACTGTAAGTGCTGAGGATCAGCAAAATCCAGGAAGCTTTTAATGGCTTAAGTTCCAGGAACTTCTGTATGAGACTGCCCCTTGCATTGGGAGCGAAGGTGCAGTATGTCTTTCAGTACTTTCTGTCCAAAATATCAGTACATCCAATGCAAATGTAACAACAAATCTTATCTATGCACACCAAATTTAGCAGGCTTTGGTACTGGCCCCAGGAATCTGTGTGCTGTAGAACAGCCAGTACTGATGGCAGAGGGCAAGCAGGGGAGAGTGGGGAGAGATAAGACAGGGAGGATGGCAATGAAAGAAGTCCAGACTACTGAGCAGGGGAGGCAAGTGCTGCAGGAACCCATCTGCTCTTCCTCTTAATTGTTATGTGAAATAGAAAAAACTTTTTTTTTTTTTTTTAAGTGAAGTTGTCAGAGGGCTTTGCTGCAATTCCTGATGAGCTGCTGTCTCTGGCTATGCCCAAAGGTTGGGTTATGTGCAGAAAACATTCTGTAGTTTAGATAAAAGCTGACAGTTGAACAAAAGTAATTCAATCTTTGCACTGCAATTTACATATTCTGGTTTAAAACTGGGCTGATGCTAATTCACGTGCATCTTGCATTGAATTGGCTGCATGGATGTGTCGTGATGTAGGCTGCCTTGAGCTGGGAATGTGAATTTCTGTCCTCTGGGCATCGTGCAGCACTGAGATGATGGATGTGTGGTTCCCTTGGCCTAAGGAGACTCTAGAGGGTGGAGCTTGTTTCACTAGGGCACCGAATCACAGGTAGACGAAGAAAACCCTGATGCTGTTTTAGAAAGTGCATCCCTTTGTCTCATGCCTAGGTGAAGCAGAACACATGCTCGCTCCCTGGTCCAAAGTGAGGATGTTACTCCGCTATGTTGGCAGCGCTTTCATCTCTGAGAAGCAAGGAGTCCATTCTTTGCTGAGCAGGAGTTTTTTGGATGTGCTCAGAGTTTCACATCTAGCTGGGGGAGAAGGGCACATAGGTGCCAAAATGGCACACTTTGATAGCTCTCCCAATGTAAGGAAAATGCTTTGCATAAGTGTTTTTCTTTTTTTAACATTCATATGTTTCTAAATATTTCCACTTCTGTGGCTAAATCTGCCCAGCAGTGTGAAGGCTTCTTAAGCATCTACTGTGCTTAATCCCCTAATAGCCTCTCATTTGGGTAAAACCACAGTTTTACAGCTACTTATGTCCAAAGAGGTGAGAGAGCACAAGTGACAAAGGATTAGGTGGAGCAGAAGAGAAGTAATAAATGTAGCAGTGTAGCTGGACAGATAGAGTACACTTCAAAAGACAGGAGGAAGAAAAGGAAACATTAATCTGCTTCTATCTGGGCTGAGAGATCTGAACAGACTTACCTGTTGAAAGCAAAGCCAGCCTCTTGTCTAATCCCTGGAGCTCTCTATGTACCCATCCCAAGGGGATGGGGACAGCTCATCTCCCCTCTCCTTCTCAAATAATAAATTAAGGAGAGTGGGCCCCACTTTTTTTCCTTAAGTGGTAAATTTCCAGACCACCCAGTTTGTAAATGAGGGCTTCCTTAGAGTGGAAGATGGATGGCAATTTTATACAGAGGCTCTAGCTAAGGGGTATGTCAGAATGATGAATATTCCCATGACTTTTTTAACTGACTTAAAAGAAAGTAGTGGAGAAACTCCCCTAGGCACAGCCATGGGTCAAGGAGAGGAAAAGATAGTGCAGGAACACTTAGACAAAGATTGACTTCACTATGGGGAGGAAGGGAACCAATGAGAGGGAGTCACAAAAAAGTTATTTTTTTTTTGTCCTCTCCTTCCAAAGGGACACTTGCTACATTGGACGAATGCCTGTGTCAGAGCAGCGTGATTTTAAAGGAAGGAGATGTGTTGCTGAGCCATGCTTGTAGCCATCCAGTAACAGAATCTTCCTTCTCCTGCCCCACATTAGTTTGATAACTGGAATTAACTAGGGACAGCTGGATCTAAAAATGTTTAGCTGACTATTGTGAAAAGATGGTATCTTGTAGTTCAGCTTGTTGCACGAATGCTAGCTTACGTTCTGCATCCTCAGCTTTGTGGGCATCCTGGGTGTGAGTTCGGGGTGACATATGCTCAGGCCCATGTCTACCTGTGGTGTGACTGGTGTGTGCCCGCGCACAGCAGGATGCTGCACTGTCCCACAGGCAGCATTGCTGCATGAGTGAACAGGTAGATATGGTTCTGGTCCTTCCCTTGTCCCTGCATGGACCTTCACACCAGCAAAAGCTTGGCTCCAAAGTTCTTTGCCTGCTTTCACTGGCTTGGCAAGAAAACTGGGAGAGATTCTGAAGGGCTATCCTTTTTGGGCTGTTCAGGAGGCTCAGGCAGGGTCATAACTGGAGTATTTTGGGTAGAAGGGAATTAGGCTCTGGGGCTCTGCTGCAAGAATGGATCCCAGCCAGGCAGAGACACACTAATGAGCTTTTGTGCAGGGGAGCCATATTCTTTCAACTGAGCAGCACCTGGGATTACTTTGCCCTGCCACATAATTTGTCCAATTTCTTCATCACTCTTGTGTGGCAAGAGTTCCCTTTCCTAGGGACAGGGTGATGTAGCAGCCTCAGCTAATCCCCTGAAGAAATATTTTATGCTTCTGACTGAGCAGAGTGGAGGGGAACAGGGCATATGTGTCTTTCGGCAGAACGCAGAAATCCTCCTGTTTTTCTCTGAGGGAGGAAGGAATGGATGAGCAGACAGGAAAACCCTGTAAGAGAGTCATTGCTCCTGTGGGACAGATTATACTACTCCTCTTAGGGCAAAATCCCCTGTAAGCACAGGCAGCAACAACCCCCTTTGCTCATGTTAAGCCTCAGGCTTCTGAAATTCTCATTTGGCCTTTTCATTTCACAGTGGCTGAGGATGACATTTCCAAAGCGGCCTATGGAAATGAGGTGGCCACGTCCCGATGGGAGGTGGACCACTGCTCAGAGAACACTTAAATGAGCTATTGGCTTTCTATGCCTTTCCCTATGTATAATTGCAACTGCCAAAAATCTCACCTGATCTTCTCAGTGCTCTTCTACTCCATCTTTCCACCTTCGACCCTTTGATTGCACCATCACAATCTATTGTGATGTGGGATCTATTGTGATGTGGGATCTATTGTCTTATGCCATTAGAACGCATGGACCATGTATTGACATAGGTGTGAAAAGACAGCGCTGTGCTATTAGCTGCCTGTGGTTTCCTGGGGACAGCAGGACCCAAGGAACTTGGGAGGGAGACATGTGGGAGTGGGACCCTTGCCTGGATTTGCTGTGTCTCACTTTGCCTCGCTGGACAGAGATGATGAATTTCCTTCTGCTTTGGTTCTTTTTGGATGTGGTTAAACCATGACAATGTGTTAAGATTTCCAAATGAACTGCAGCATGCCATTGTTAGCCAGTGTGAGGCTGTAAGTGCATTGGGTTAGCATGCATGTGTGTGTTCTAGGAGTGTTAAGCATCTAACACAAGGGCTGGGATCAGGATTTTGTACCCCTGTGATATAAATGCCAAACAGAATTAATAATGAACAAACCCAGTCCTGCTAGATACTGGAAGGGAGAAGGAAGCAGCTGTTGTTTGTTTGTTTTTTAATGGCTCCCAGGAACAGGAGGCTATAAACAGTTAAATTTCTCTTGACAGCTGGGGAATGCTTTGGATGCCTAACACAGTGCTGTGGGTTCTTCAGCACCTCTGCTTATTTCCCCTGCAGAAGCCAATGTTTTGCTGTCTATTGCTTTCCTGCTTTGATCAGAGAAAGAATACAAATGACACCTTGATGATTACTCACATTTTCAAATGCTGTCCAACAGCAATAACTGTCACCTTTCATAACACTACTTTGGGCTCCCATTGCATTGCTTTGTGGCTTGCACATGTCTCCTCTAATGATGGAGCCCACGCTTGTGATTTCTTACAGCTTTGGCTCCTTAGGAGAGGTGGATGATGAAGAGGACTTTTGTAGCTGGTCAGGTAATTTCTGATCTGCGAGTGCAGTTGTACAACAACAAGAAGAGCTGCTTGGCTTGGGATCACTGGGATGTGCAGCATCTTTTCCCTCAGGGGTGTCAAGAGTTTCCATATGACGGTTATCAGTGAATAAATGAGTTGAGGATGTTAGCTCAGTCTTGCTAGAAGAATGGCTTTTTCCAGTTCACACCATGATTTAATTAGGACACCGAAACCAGAACAAGGCAGTGTTTCTTAGGGGGTGAATATTTGACAAACAAATATTATGAGCACCAGTTTCAGGTTGACTGAAAGGATTTGTACATTAGTGCTAAGTTTGGCAAATTGTTTCAGCTGGGGGAAAGAAAGGGAGGGAATTTGGTGTGTGGATCCAAGCCTTTGCAACTAGTCAAGCAGTACCAATACCCAGTAGGTGTGTGGCTGACTCTGTTCCTTTATGCCATGGTAAATCTAGGGTGCAGTAAAAGACAATCTTGAAAATATGACTGTATTGTAGATCACAATCTAGAATTGAGAATTGCTTAAAATAAGATTAATCTTCAAAATTACTGTTGTGATTATAGGTTGCAGCTCTGTATGTTTTCAGAACAGGGCAATGGCAGGTCAGGCACTACCTGGGAAATGTTTCAACCTTGTTCTGCACATTTTTCTCGCCAGCCACCGTGCTGTCCACATACAAGCTCACTGAAAATGAAATGTCTAGTAACTGGGAGTGGCCTCAGTGCCTTTTCCTGCCTTTGGAAATGCTGGATAGGATGGTTCAAGCTCCACAGCCACTTAACTTCAAAAAAGGAGATGATGTGCCATATGCGCCAATGTGGCTTTCATGTCCAGTGGGAAATGGGCATTGCCTGCCTTCAAACCAAGGCTCTCATCTGCCCTCAGTCTCCAAGACAGCGTGGCCTGAGCAGGCTCCTCCTGTGACATTTCTATTCTGAAAATATCTGCTTCTCCTTCCATCACCTATCTCTCTTGCCTCCTCTTTTGGTTTTCTGAGTGTGGTCACCCAATTTCTCACTCCTGGGAGCAGCTGGGGCTTCTGGAAACAAATTGAAGTGTCTTCATTTTTAAGAGAAGTGATGCATTGCACCAGCCAGCTGCCCTTCCTCAGCTGCTCCCTAGTATTACATGCACATGCTCACACACGCACCCTGTGCGCACAAACGCCTTGACAGATGGCGATGCTCTGAGGAACTGCTTCAATTTTTACTCTTTTCTATAATCCATGGCTGGAGTGGCAAATACTTTAAGGCTGCTACTGTTCCATAGATCACCCCAAAGTGTTAAAGTCCAGTGCAGTTAATAACACTCTGGAAATGCTATCAATCAGCAGAGGAAAAACATTTAACAGCAAACTCCTTAGCGCCCGATGTACCTGCTCATGTCAGAGACAGATGAGGCTGCAGTGTTTTGCAGGGCATTTTTTTTCTCTTCCATTCTCCCTAAACCTTTATTGGAGGTTTTCTGATCAAGGCAGCATATTTCGTGCTTCCAGGCTTGGTGGCTGGCATTTCTTCCCCCTGCCCTGGACTTATCTAATCTAAACCAGTCCACGCTGTATCAGATGAGGGGCAGGACTGTGTGTAGCAGAGGCAGAGCTGTGTACTGGCAGGATGGGATGGGGACTACATGTGCCTCAGTGCCACTGCTAGTTGTGTGTCTGAAGTGTGGTGTTTGGCTGGGAGCTCTGAGGAGGGCTCTCAGGGAGCCCACGTGGATTTGCCTTAAGTGTTTTGGCAGTGTTATCTGGCAGGATACCTCAGGGAAGACCTGTGCTGGACATGCAGCAGAGAAACTCCTGCTGCATGTTGTGACACTTGTGCATCCATGTAGCCTGCTGTCAGGTGTTGGCAAGCGTGGGTATGTGTTGCTGGGCTGTGTTTAAGGCAGGGATTGGTGCCTTGTTACTCTTAAACTAATTTCTCACATACGTCTTTTCACTTACTCTACACTTGTCTCTTCCTACCTTTAGGCAGCAGGCTCCATGTGTGGGGGCTGTTTCTGTCTACAGATGTGTACAGTGCCTAGCCCAGAAGTGCTTTTACATTTGTAGAAACTTCTAGGCACTCCTGCTCAGAAGGGCTGCAGCCTTGTTGCCTTGCTCCTGTTTGCAACTCTTGCCTCTACTGACATAATTTCTTGGCTGAGTAGCTGTCTGTTCTTTGATCTGTAACAGCCACTATGGTCTTAGGTATTGAATCCCACAATTGTCACAAACCAGAGAAACTATGTAATGCATGGTAGGTAATATTGCCTCCCTTCCTGTGCAACCTTTCTTTAATGCAGCATCTCTCTGAAAAAGCTCCTGCTGTGGCAGCCATCACATTGTAGGTAATGGCATAGTGGATGGGGAAACGTGGCCCTGCCACAGTTCCTGTGCATTTGTATTCTAGCAGCACTGACAGTTCCTACTGGAGGTCAGGATGCCACTCTGCCAGGCACTGCACTCAGACACCATAATGAGAGATAGCAGTGTGAGAGCAATACAAAGCCAAAACAGAGAAAGGAGTCTTATTCAGAACAAAATGAGAGACAGAAATCATCTAGTCTTGATTTTCCTCAGAGAGGATGGTACCCAGAGTTTTCCTTACCAATTCCAATCTGTGCCAGGCTTGCATAAACACAGATGCAAAGACGGCTTCTTTGTCCTGGAGGCTGCAAACGATATCCTGCTCTTAAGTGTTCCAAATCTCCCGAAGTCAGCAGAGTGGCTGTTTCTCAGGGAAAAGTCAGGATAGTTACTTCATGAATAACACAATGGATTAAGTTTATTCTAGAGTCAGCCTAAAGCTGCGTAAACTTCTTAGTTAACTGTGCTGGAGAATCAATATCAAGAGCTATCCATCTGCTAATAGGCACATTGGAGAGGTGTTTTTTTTCTTTTGCTCTATGAAGAGACCTCTGTGCAAATACACACCTCTACACTATTCCTTTCCATCTCCTCCAGTTTTCCCTGCATCCACTTCTCCAATCAAAGATCACATCACCATGCCCTATGCCTTCCCACAAGCCACTAGAGGATGTTTCTCTCCTTTCCCCAAACCTCTTGTCTGAAGCTATGTCAGGCCAGATGGGACGTGCTCAAGGGAACAAACAGCTTGGCTCTTACTGTGCTTGAGTAAACAAGTGTCAAGCAGATTGCTGTGGGAAGTGATACATTAACCAGGTGACCCGCGCAGCAGCAACCTGTTGCTCTTCTCTCTCAGCATATGATACCTGCTATGCAAATTCACATTTTCTTCTGAGGTAGGTGCGAGGGCCAAAAAGCTGCAGGACAGCTACAAGTTCTTTGCTGGAGGACGCTTGCAAAAAATGCTACAGGGAAAAAGCAAGTGGGTGGTAACAGAAGACCTTAGCTCTTACTTTTGGATGTGATCTTGCCCCAGTGTCAGAGATCCTAATGTGCATGTACTTTATTTCCCCATGCATATTGCTTTGCTCCCAGCTCCCTTCCTAGCTGCAGCACCCCACTTTGGTTGCTCCATGATGAGTTAATAGCATATTAACACACTGCCTTATAGCAGGATATTCAGGATAACTCCAAGTCCATTCTGAATTATTAGAAACAGATTTTTAATAGGCTCATCACTTCTCTCGTCTTGGCTGCTGTAATGTTAATGGGATGTACTGTTCATTCACCTTAAACAGCTGTGTATAAAAGACCTCCAATCTCTTTAAGTACTTGCTATTGAAAGCCAACGGTACCCTAGTGATACAGAACTGGATCCAGAGATCATTGTGTGCAGTATAAATAACTACACAGTTAAGCCACTTAATTAAGAACTGTCTGTGCCTAGTAGCAAGAAAGCTTTGTACTGTATCATAGAGTTATGTACAGGGTGATAAAAAAATCTGTATCAAACACCAGAAAAATCCCTCTGGATTTACTTAAGTGGATGTAGTCTCCGTGCCAAATGCCTCAGACTTCTTGAGGTCAGGAAGGTGTATTACCTTGTCCTTCTGTGCCTCTCCTCTCCTCTTCCTTTGCTCTTCCCAGGAAATGTTGCACACTTGACTGGACAAAGGTATCTGCAGTATCAGCTTAGGAGGCTGTCTGGCACTGGCTAGACAGACTGTGTAACATCTAAGTTGTTTTTATTTGGTTTTAGATATGAAAAAAAGAGAAAACGGGTACTGATGGAGGACTGTGACAGGGATAAGGATGCTGTTCCCTCCTTTTGAGTCTTATCCCTCCAGCCTTTGCTCATGTTGAAGCTAAGTACTAATTTCAATTAGAGCATTAAATCCAAACCAGTTCCCTTGGATCCCTAAAACCCTTCTATGTTTCTTGTCCCCACAGCTTGTGTCCTGTAGGAAGGGCTGCAATTTTTCATCTGTTCTGGTCTGGGAACAGACCTCTTAGGCTTGCTTCAGGATACTTCAGCATCAGGTTACCATAATGCTCTGGACCCAAATCCAAAGCTCTCTCCTGGTCCTACCCCCCCTGACCTCCTTACTGTCTCTGGTACTTGGCTGACCTTGACCCTTGATCCTCTGCTGTGTTGAGAAATGAGGCTGTCAATCACATCTGGGAACAACTCTTCTGTAACCATGCTGCTTCTCAATCTACTTGACTCTAGAGAATTCAAGCCTAAACTAAGGCACAGGCCGTGTAGTTAATGCTTTAGCTCTCTTCTTGTGTGGGTGACAGTGCTGCAGACCCATCTTGACAAGATATTCTCCTTTGATAGTTTAAAAATTAACAGTAGCCCAGAAAGAGGTAGGAAATCCTATAAAACTCACTTTTTGCTTTCCCTTTCCCCTCCTTGGCCTCTTTCCCTAAACCCTGCTGCGAAGGTCCAGGATCGTGTAAATCTCCATTCCTTCTCTGCACTACACCTCCATTTTCCTAAGTCAGACACATGAAAACCACTTTTGGTTGACTGTTTAGTTCCGCTTTTAGCAAACAGGCATACATTTGATTTCTCCTTTGCCTTTACAAAGGCAGAAGCAGGGAAGTGGCTGAGCAACAAATGTACTTGTCTGTGTCGTTATGAAGTAACCATAAATAAAGCAGACAACAAAAGCAGTCTTTTTTACTCTCTCTCTTCAAATAGTGACGGGAGCTTCCTGGAAAATTACCTTTTTACCTTTTTCCCTTTTTTTTAGAGTACAAGTTAAAAGGGTTTGGTATTTCTCGACATCTAATAAACAATCACTTTTCCCTCATTTTCCATTCACTGAAGTACAGGTAATGAATGCATTTTATCACTGTCTCTCAAGAGAAGACAAAGAATCAAGGATCTAAAGCTTTACATTTTCATAGATGGAAGCAGAATTGAAATAGGGGCAGGCATATTCTTCCATCTCTGCAGTCTGGTTGCTGTAAGGAAGGATACACATGGCAATCCTAATCTTCCACCAGTAGAAGAGTAAATCTTTTGAGAATGACTAAAATTAGTCCATGCTATAGTGTAAGTAAAATGTGATGCAGTGAAAAAATGCCGTTGGGATTTCCGTGCAATAGAGGCTGAGGGGGTAGCGGGAGGCCAATGGGGTGGTGGGAGGCCGATGGGGTATTGGGTGGTTGAGGGCACAGTGGATGCTAAATATGTAAATAAATACTTCAAAATTCAAAACATGCTGTCTTGCTAACTAGTTAGGCTATCAGAAATGCTTACTATAAAGTAGAAAGGAGGCAGGTTCAGGGAGGGAAAGTAGGCATAGCTTTGACACAACTTCCCTGATTTCACCATGGAGGAGTTCCTTAATCCCATTGTGCTGCAGCTCCCTGTCTGCAAAAGAGGAATACTGGTTTGTGTGTGGTATTGAAGACTGTATCTCCCTGTATGCATTCCCAGCATCAACCATTTCTCAGCAATGATTATTCACTAAACAGTCACTCAGACTGCCTGTTGTTTGAGGCTCTTTTATTGATACTAAATGGGGTGACAAACCAGGATGTTTTTGGTGAGGAGGAAGAATTTGCAATGCACAGTAAGCCCCCTTTCCCTGCTTGCAGCTTCCACCTCCCTTGGAAATTCTTATCTGTGGAAGCAGAAAAACAGGAACTCCCAAGGCTAAGAAGGGTGAAGCAGTTCTGCAGCAAAGGTTACTTTCTTTTCCTAAATGGAAATGTGTTTATGAACTGAGAAAAATGATTTCTGGCGGCTCAGTTCAAGGAAAAAAAATAAAGGCGGAGATAAAGGGGTTGGGTGAGAAGTGAGTGTTTTGTGTTACTGAAGGTCTGGAGAAACCACAATCAATGAATGCAAAGTTCAACCTCATTTCTTTCCTGAGGGCTTGGTGAATGAGGCTATCAGGGATTCCTCCTGTAGCTCATAGACACAGAGGTTCTGCCCTACAATCAAGAAGGAGCAAGCGTCTCTCTCCCCAACCACACAGACACATGCTGTGAGCTCACTAAAGGTTCCTGGCTGACATTCAGTATAGCATCAAAAGGAGACTTGGCTCTAAATCACTATGTCACTTTGTTGCTAGCTAGTTGCCAGGTCCCACCCCAGAACTGGTGGTGTTCCTGTGGTGGAAGAGGTGATTCTTCAATCAACAGCTCAAAGTTATTTCAGATTCTGTAATGCGCTGCCCTGCAGGCCAATTTCTGCTATGGAGGCAGTGTTTCTAATTTAGCTCCTGTATGCATCTACCCCTCAGCCTACTGGGATGGTAACAAAGGCCACCAATTGTATAAATGAGTGGTTTTTATATCAATCACTTTTTTACTTGGGAGTAGGTTGGGACGCAGAGACAGCAAGAGCGAATGTGCAGAATGGCATTCTCACAAGGGAGATGGAGCTCCCTAAAAGCCACACCGCCTCTGAAGTCACTGGTGGAGGAGAGAAGTGCTTTTATATTGAGTGTCAGATAAAACTCCTGCTCAGATTGTCAGTGTTCTGGAGCAGAGACTGGTTTTTTTTTTGTTGTTGTTCTTTTGTTTTTTTTTTTTTTTTGTTTTGTTTTTTAATGCTTTATACAAGGTATCTCTATATAACAATGCACAATGCAGATGTGTAATGCTGATGTCAGGGGAACAGCTGGAGCCACTTCGTATTCTCATGTTCTCTGGACTTTGCAAAGGACTTAGCTAATTAAAACTAGCAAATTGGCAACATGAAGCATAAACATGATTTCTTGTTATTTCTGTGAAAAATTATGCAACCAAGCTGAGGCCTGCAACATAGGTGCTGTGCTGTGCCATAGGAGGAAAGAGTCTGTTCCTCTTCTAGTGGTGTTTTCCTCTCCTTTATAACAACACCTTGAATATAATCTGTGCAGAAGGATGCTGGGATCTCCTCTCCTTTTCACACATTTCTTATGCCCAAGCAACAAGAGGCAGGTGGCATTTCTACTGATGATTGACACATTCAGAGGATACAGTGACAGATTACAAATGCATCGATAGGAAGATGTGTTGATCTTTCAAGGCAGGGATATGTTTTCTATTTAGGAGCAAAATTGTTTCTATGTACAAATGTATTGTAAGAGAAAGACGCAACAAGGAGAGGAATGACCTCCTGCCCTGTGAGCTGGGAGTTATCAGGACCTATTAAGCTTTGCATCCTCCCAGGCACCAGTGTGAGAATAGAAAAGTAGCGGCAAGGAAGAAACCAAGCCACTAAAAACTGTTAGGGGCTGAAAGGCTGTGCTATACTCCTTTCTCCAGGATATTCAGTAGTCTTATATATTTATACACCAGGACATTTCTTTGTTGTTGCGATCTTAAGTGAGTGATTCAATGATAGCCTCCAAATACGAGTCCATTCACAAGAGATTAGATCTTAATCACCAGCATGTTGGTGCCAGCCTGGGCCTCGTGTTGCAGAGTTGTTTCAATGACACCTGTTTGGCCAAAGGTGTTAAGGGATGGATTTGGTCTCAGAATTGAGATGTGTTGCTTTGGGTCATGGGGAAGAAATAACAAGGAAGGGAGAGGATGAAGAGGGTGCTGTGAATTTGCACCTCCCCTCTTTGTTTCTGTTTGTGCTGTAATAAACCAAAACAAGAGGGGCGGGGA
Organism: Chlamydotis macqueenii; assembly: GCF_036417535.1. Lineage (NCBI taxonomy): Eukaryota > Metazoa > Chordata > Aves > Otidiformes > Otididae > Chlamydotis > Chlamydotis macqueenii. The sequence continues at coordinate 4,621,160 of NC_141579.1, read as the reverse complement.
TCCCTGCAGGAAAGAGACAGCTGTCACTGTTAAGTCACACATGGTTTAATTTCTGGCGCTGACACTAGTCACTGAGATGTGGTTTTGAGACTCTGGCTCAGAATGAGGCAGCTGCAGGGTGGGCAGAGCCAGCAGTGCAGCCTTTTGGGTGCTCTTTTTCCTTTATACATGCTCTAGCCTTGGTCACTATGGTTATTTACATGCCACCAGTGCACCAGGCTGCTGTGAACACAAGCTCTCCGTCATGCTACCACTGTATCCAAACATGCCAAACACCTCCTGACCAAGGGGTAGCATAGGCAATAGTGGTACTGATTTTTCTTGCAAAAATAGCGCATGGGCCAAGGAGGGTTAAGTGACCAACCTGGGATCTTGCATGACTCTCTGGTAGAGCTGGGAACTAAACCTAGACCTCTAGTACCTCTACCTCTCACGCTTTCTCAGAAAGCATGAGAGTCAAGTGCACAGACTGACCTGGGGAAACATCAGTCATAGAGCATCCTGCCACTCAGCTGTAGTGGTGCAAGCGCAAAACTAAGCCCATCAGATCCCTCCTTGTATTTGAAAACAATCTTGACCTCAATTCACATGTCAACCTTGTTGCTGAGGGGATGGTAGGAAAAAGATAGGTTTCAAGTCCAGCTTCCTCTGCCAGCACTGTAGCTTTTCTTTAAATGGAATGGTTAAATGCGTCTTTCTAGATAAACTTTCTGGGCTCCTGGGAGGGATAGGGCTGTGGTGGTTTAGCCCCCCCCCCTCTAGCTTCACAGTGTTCTGGCTACATTGCAATGACACTTGTCAGGCCAATGTCGCTCAGGGCACAGCTGTGATTCCAATGGTCCCTTTCTGGTTAGTCTCCCAATGCTGCCATAGGCTGTGGCTCCTCCAAGACATTGGTCTGTGGCCTGGTAGAACAAAATTGACATGTCAAGCCAAATAAGTTTAGAGGCCTTCATGCTGAATAACTGTGTGGAGTGACCTTGCAAGCCACTATGGGGAAGGTGAGGGGGGCAGGAAGTCATTCCTGCCTGACAAAGCAAGTTTTTTAGACTGAAAACACTTTTTTCCCCCCCTCTAAAACACTCCTCAGCAAGTTGAATATACAAGGAAAAATGTAGATGTTCACCATTATCTGACTACATTGCCTTCTCCTGTGCTTTTCCTTTGAAATCCTCTTTGCAGTGTGTTTGTACATTTAATTATTCCCTTGGTAGATTGAATTACATTAGCTTTTCTGTTCATTCTGTCAATATCATAACCTGAAAAAGCAGCATCTCCATTGAGACTGCTAGACAGAGAAGGAATAGACAGGATCTCCAAGTACATTTTATTTTAGGATTATTCTTGTTAATATATCCTGTTGCAGGAATTGTGTGGAAAGTAAGGGATTTAGAGCTCATGCCTTTGGTTTGTTTCCTTTGGGAGGTGACAACAGGAGTGTCTGGAATAGCCTATGGCCTGGAAATTATAGGTTGTCATTGTGCTGCAGGGCAGGTCTCTACTTCCACCATCAACCTTTGTAACCAGCCAAGATTTTCAGTTCTGAGTAGTTATTTAATTGTGTGTGCCTTCAGAGGGACCATCAGAAGTAACAGAACACTTGAAGCTGTATAATCTAGAGTAAGCTTCATCTGTCATCTGTGGCCTCTTACTGTTTTAATACCACTGATGATTCCAGGCAATTGTTGTTGAATTTATCTGTCATCTAATTAGACAACAGCTTCAAATATATCTCATTGTAAAAAGCAATAAACAGGTTCCACCCACTTAGCCTTTGCTAAGTTAGCATCTGTCAAGAGATGTGATATTAAGATTGGAAGGTAAGAGATTGAGTGAAGCCATGTTGCTATCCAAAGGCAATCCAAGGAATTTAGAAACTTTCATTAAAATTTGGAGAAATGGCAGGGGGAGAGCACACACTAAGAGGGAGAATGGGAAAAAGAGAAAGCAAGAGGCAATTTCAGACTGTCCTAAACAGGCAGAGCCTCCTGCTTGCAGTGCTCAGTTCTCCCGTTCTCCAGAGCATTTGTCAGACACTCATTACCTGGAGTCTGAGATTGTGACGAGCACTTCACATTACCTACATTATGCCTTGTCCTCTCAGTTGGATTTTCTCTAATGCTCTCCTTTATTGGCAATAGACAATGAAATCATGGTATGCTGTCAAACTGAGGTTGTTTACTTGTCTGGTTAACCATTGCTGTCCTCCACTTTCCAGCCTTCACTTCCGCCCCTATTGAGCCAACAACTTTCACAATCACCCGTTGTAAAGGCAGATAAATTAGTGGCTAATCTTTTAAAGAACGTATGTGATGTTAAGCCTCATTGGCTGCGTTCAGTGCAAGCTAAGAGCACACGTGACTGCCACGGAGTAATAAATTAAGCTATAGCGATGTAACCACTTTCAGCTCTGTATTTTGGCTTGCAAGGCACAGCTGATCTCCTGCATGCCCTTGAAAAAGGACACTTGGGTTCCTGGTTAAAGCAGAGGCAGGAAGGGCTCAGTAGGTGTGTTCTGCTGTACAGTTTTTGGTCAAGTCACCTCACTCCTCTGCTTCATCTTCCCAAGGCAAACTGCCAGTGGGGGAGCTGGAAAGGCACTTTCAGGTACACAGCTAAGTGAGGCTGCAAAATGTTAACAAGGTATTGTTATTAACTGATACTTCAAGTGTGTGGAAGGAAAATAGAAATGCGTATTTCAGCTGCTTTTGCTTTGCTGCTGTTAGCTGAGGTTGTGATATTTCCTGATTGTACCTGTGTCTATAAACAAATATGGTATTTAACATAGTATATCTCATCTAATCAACATCAATAATGGGGAGATAATTATTGCAGTGGAAAGCTGTGGAGTGTAACTCCCTTGATTTATGGCTCTGGAGGGGTACATCATCATGCTAAAGGACAGAGCAAAGGTTTTGTTAGCAGTCTATAAATGTGGTTCTGGCTTACATGACTGAATTAAGTCTGGCTTTCTGAAGCAGAACCAGCCTGAGAGCTCTGAGTATTCATCTGCTTTCTGGAAGTAAAATAGCAGTGTCCACAGATTAAGTAGCTCCTGAAGAACAGCTTTAGCTGTGAGTAGGGAGTAAATGTATTTTCCTAGTTTCTCTGCTGAATATTAATGTTTCATCCCTGGAGCGGTGAGGTTTAGCACAAGATCTTTCTGCAGGAGTTCTATTAGAGTATACTGTAATACACCTGGTAGCCTAAGCATGAATGAAGAAACTTGTCAGGGGTTTTACTTAGAGTTTTAACAAAAATAAACAGGGGCATGAAATGTTTTGGAAAACATCCTGAATAGTTGCTTCTCAGCAAGTAAACCACTGAAATTGAAAGCTATATATGGGTGAGCACTAAAGGAAGGACAGATCAGTGTTCTGAGACATAAGGACAGTTTACCTATCTTTCCACACCTGCAGAATAGCCACATCTTGTCCACAGAGAAGAAGCCGCGCCCTTTGCCCAATGCAGGGACATACTATTCAGCATTCAGCTCCTTTTGTTGAGCCTGATCTGGAGGAATTGTTACGATACAGCAGCCCAAGGTGCCCAAGCAGATCCTCCTAGTGCCTCAAGGCAGCACGGTCCTGGGCAAATGCTGTGCTTGCTGGCCCTGTGCTGAGGATCTGCAGCCTCACTGGCACAGTGGGATGTGGATGTCCCTCTGTGGATGCTGGTTCCTTTGGCTTATAAAAGCAATATATGGAAATGTAGCATAAAACTTTGGCCCTCAGCACTTCTTTAATCCTCTTCAGTAACACAGGAGTTGTTCTTTATGCATCACGTAATCAAATTTCTCTGGGTTGATCTGTCACTTGCAGACCTTCATCACCCTTACCTAGGAGCAGGGGGAGATATGTCAGTGACTTGTAATGCCAACCATGTCCTATTGTTCCCATTTGTTTGCTGAGCATGAGGGTGGAGAGGCATAAATATTAAAATATACCTATTATGTAGCCAGCCCTCCATTGATAAATGATATATAAAATCAATTTACAACCTAGGAATAAAAAGCATCGTGAAGCTGTTGCTAGCTGCAGATACTAGGAAATTATTCCTCCATAACTTTCTCTGACTGGAACTCATTACACGCTCTGTCCGTAGAATGATTTTGTTGTTAAAAACTGTGTCACTCAGAGCTTATTTATTCCATCTCTTGGCAAAGACTTTTTGAGTGCCTGCTGCCGGTAAAGCAAAGAGGTACATTGCTTTGCTGTTCTGCGCTGGTGCAGCACTGCCAGTCCTGCATGCCTCAGTGCCTCAACAGTAGTTAGGCTGCAGGAGACATTGCTCTGATAGAGCAGGATGAAGAAAACAGAGAACCAGTGACATCTCAGATCCCCAAGTGCTAGCAACTGCATATCTGACTTTATATTGGTGAATAGTCTCACTTTTCTTCTGAAGTTTAACCACTTGTTTACCTGCTCTGCTGGATCACATTCACAAAAGGGAACTTATCTCCTGCCAGAGTGTAGCCTGGAAATAACACTTAGTTCCTGATTCTCCAGCTTTTGTTATAGTGGCTGCTTTTCTGAGGGGTTTAGGAGAGTGCCTTCAATTTTAGGAAAGAGTAACAGCAACATACGAGACTTCAGAAGTCTGGAATAAAGACATCTTCCTTCTCCTCCTTTACACAGCTAAGGTGAGGTTAGATTTGGATGCTTCCACAAATGTTCTGGGTATGCAATGCAGGGACAAAACAAATCTGAATAGTTTGGTTCTCATACTTGAAAGATAGTTTGTGTCACCAGCTTTATGCTATCTCACTGCTGACATTTTTGTACGTGGTTTTGTGTGTCAGTGTCGCGAAATGATCAGAAAAGGAAGACTTTCCTGTTCGTCTGAAGGGATACCTAAAATCTAGTTTTATTGTACACATCTCTGCTCTGCTCCCAGAGATGTGCAAAATGGAGGCACTGAAACCTACTTAGGAACTGCGGTGTTAATTTAAATTCTTTCCCCTTCAGAGGAACATCTATATGGATGGATGCAGACAGAGATGAGCTCATTCTGCCCTTGTTCTGATCTGGCTGGATGCAAGCCAGCTCTGGTGTCTAGAAACCATATAGCTACATTAGCTAATAAGGCCTTTTGAAAGATGAGGTATGTATAGTTGAGCATGGCACATGTCTGTGTGGTTATACAGCTTCTAGCCTAGCTCAGGATGAAAACCCTTCACTGTTCTTGCTCTGAAACATTCTGCCAAATCCTTTTGAGATTTGCAAGTTTTAAATAAGGGTAAAAAGAGGCAAGCCAGATGGTGAGAAAAGCAGCAGTCTGAGGTCAAACCTGTGTAACATAGAGGAATGGCTGATCTGGTATTTCAGGAAAAACAAATCAGAGGATAAAAATAAAATGAATGTAAGTCAGCAGAGTGTCCTCTGAGGTAGGTCTCATCAAATACACTTGTTATCTTTTTTTGACAGGTGTGCAGATCTGGCTGATATGTGTAACAGTGTTGGTAGCATATCCTTAGTTTCCTCTGAGGCATTTGACTTGGTATCACCTGACACTTTGATTAAGAAAAACTTTCATGAGGTGGAATTAATAGGGTGCATGTTAGATGGATGAGAGCGTGGCTCAGAGACAACTCAAAATGCAGTTGTTCAAGAAACAATATCAATGAAGAAGGTCGTATCAAGTAGGCTCCCCAGGGACAGATTATTTTGGTTCACAGCTATTCAATACTTTTATTAATGACTTAGCTGATGATCCATATCCTTTGTTGGGCTAGATTGCAGTTGAGGTAAAGATCTGTGATGCTGCAAATTGAGTTATTGTTATAGCATGAGGCAAACTGCCTGGTTAAATGGTCACAGTCCAAGAAATTGCACCATAGGAACTAAAAGCATCCAGTGGATCAAGGAACTAAGATTCTAGTGTTTGGGAGCTCAGTAGTTTGCCAGAGACAGACCTTCATGCCTTGCTGGACAGTTTTAGCTACTCTGCAGCACTGCTTCTACCAAATAAATATTGCACGATACTCCAGTGTCAAAACCTCTACTTAAGGGATATAATTACACTCAGGTTTGTAAGCATCCTGCTTGTAGCAAAACTAATCCTAATCTAAAGCAAGGAGCCAATCCAGCCCTGTGAATGAGATGTCTTCAAAATGCAGACTGTTTCCATGGCCAGTCATTCAAAATATTGGCACTTCTCCAGGTTTTGGAAGAAGGGACACAGTCTGTGGTGGTTTTTAGGGATGTTGTGAACAGACAATGCCTGGGTTAGCAGAATTTAATCTAGTGGCTTTGCAAATAATGTTTCAGCAGCTATCCACCCAATGACAGAATTACTCTCCCATCTTGATTCATTGGTTTATTCTATTTAAAAAAAAAAAAATTATCCTGTGGTTAAAAGCAGCAGTAAAGTTCAGTGAATTAAAATCGATGCAGACTCCTCATCCCTGTGCTCTAGGGATGATTTTTGGAGCCCTAGGCAGAAACCCTTCAGACAAGCGTGTTCCGTTTTGTGCTGAGATACCTTTTGAATAGCCGAGGAAATAAGGACAGAAGAGAAGGACTGAAAGAACAGATGAAACTGCGGTTTGTTGGCCCATCATCACACAGATGGAGGCATCTTTGGGCTACATCTGTCCTGTTTCTCTACTCTTTGTGGACCTTTGTGCACAGTCAGAGGGTTAACAGCACAGAAGTGACATAAATTAAAATCCAGTCTCATTCAAGGGTGCAACTGGTTCTTAAAGCTCCTCTGTCACTGTTAGTCTCTTTCAAGAAGCACAAATGTGTGGAGACCCTCCATACTCCTTTCTTCTTTCTCCTCTGAGGCAGGGGTTCATGGCATTCACCTTGTTAAAAAGCCATTATGCTGTAAAACAATATATCTCTTAATAACTATATTAATTTTAAATGCCAGAGATACAGTAATAAAATTTCCTTGTAGATTGTTACAACCATAGAGCCCTTTATCTGGCATGTTAGCAGGCTTGAGACTTCTCCGAGCCCTTCCTCCACTGGTACTGGTGATAACTGTAACGTAATATTTTACAGCAAGCATGGTGTTTGAAAAGGTCAATGGCTGACATTATTCATGGAAGAGGGGAAGGGAAAGGAGGAGGAGGGAGAGTGATTTCCCAGCCTCTTGCTATGGAAAGTTCCCTCAATTCTGTTGAGGAGCTTTGGCACTTACTGGTAGGAAAAAAATCTCATCAAATGGAGAGTGAGGTCTTCGTGCAGTGCCAGATAATCAGGAAAGGGTGATTTCAAAGTCAGCCTAGCCTCTTCCCTTTAGAGCATCTTCTGAATTTCCAACAGCTTCCCATGTGTTTGGATTTGCAAGGATCTCCAGGCTGAGCAGTGCTAGCTGAACTGCTCTTGATTGTTTAAACTGTGTGGAAAATTGTTCTCTGATGGATTTTTTTTTTTTTTCTCCTGCTTTTGACAATTTTTTTCCAGTGCTTATCTCTTGTATTATGTAATGCTTCCTCATGTCCAACCTAAATCAATCTTGCTGCTCTTTAAGCCCAGTTGAGCTATACTGAGCGGACACAGAGTCTGTTTGACCCTCCCCGCATAGCCTTGTTACTTCCAGTGACTGCAAGCCACACAAAACTGAAAAGAAAGGATGTTGGGTGAAAGGATGACTGCCTAGTTATCAGAACTGTTCTGGAATAAGTGAAAAAAGAAGAAGTATGCTTGCTTTAAAATTACTTCTCTTCTTTTCCTGTTTACCTTATTATTATTATCAGAAGACTTGTTTCATTTTTTTTTTTATGGTAGAGTATACAGCTAAGTCCTTCAGTTTCCTTTTAAAGAGGAAGATGCTGAGGACTGGATTTTGCCTGTCGAGGCATCAAAGCAGTTGTGAGCAAATGTGGCTCAACTCCAGTACCAAAGCACTTTATCAGCTAGCTGTGCCTGTCCCAGCAGCCATCAGGATTGTGATTGTGCAGGGAGGTGCCCCCACCACCTGCAGCGAGTTGGGATGGATGTGGGGTGTAAAAGCTTTAGACTAGATGAGGCCAGGAGGAGACCTGCAGCTGTCTCTTCTTTGTGCCAAGGGAATAAATCATCAAAATGCTGCAGGCACCACATCTAGATGGGCAGCCCATGTGCACTCCAGTTGTGTTGAGTTGGGAGGTAGGGGAAGAGTCAGACCTGAAAGTGACCCAAATATATGCTATGATTTCAGCCAGGAATGACATGAGTCTTAACCACTCAAACTTCCCCAGGCTGTACATGTTACAAGACTAGCAGCAAATGCTGTTCATTTGATAAGCTCAGATTTGCTAACCTTGATTTTTTCCAAGCTGGTTTTAAGCCAAAACAGTGGGTGATCCAAAGATCACTTAAATTTTCTGTATATTTTTAAAAGCAAAAAGGACATTAGGGTCAAGTATTCTAGCTTTCTGTATAGCCATGGCAGGAAACATACATTGATTATCCCTATCTAGCTTGTAATTTTTCCTGGAGTAAGACTTTTGGGTTTGTTTTTATTTATTTCTTTTGTTTTAAGATGTAGATGGGCAGTTTTGACTGAAGACACTGAAGGTCACAATCCACTCCATCCCCTAGGCCAGCTGCTCCAATAGCTTATTACATTTTCTGCTGGAAAAAAAATAAAGCATGTCCTACTTTCAGCCTGGATTTCTTTAGCTTCAGCTTTAAGCCACTACTTTTCTGTTATGCCTTTGCTAGATTAGAGACCTTTACTGTCTCAGAGGTGGGTTAGAAAGACCAACAAACCGATTCGCTCTGTCAACAGGCAAATAAAACCTGGCTTTGGTTTGAAGTTCAGCATCCCTGAGGCTGATACTTACTGCTCTGTGGATGACTGTGGTCTGAATTTCCCCCTAAGTGTTTATAAACTCTGGGCCTCATTGTACTTTTTGGAGGGGAGGGGCAGTGTCATTGAGTAGACAGTATTTACACAGCTAACAAAAGGATGGATTGACAGGGGAAAACAGGGCTTTTTCACTGTCCTCCCGCCCTTGAAAGCACCTATGAGAAGTGATGCTCAAGTGTCAGGATTTCTACAGTTTGTGAGCATCCTGTCAGTTGCTTATCTCCAGAAGGTGAAGTTAATTGGAGGGTTTCAAAGCAGACTGACAAATGGAGTACAATATAGTACCATTTTTTGACCCAGCACAGCCTACAGGTATTCACAGCTTTGCTATGAATTATTCACTCAAGTGCCTTTTGCTGACATCTTCCATGTTTCGCCTTCTATATTCAATTCCAAAATGCCAATTTGCTGCTTGCTGAAAGACCAAAAGAGAAGGGCAAGAGCCACCTAATAAAGGCCGTAAGGTTGTCAAGATTCCTTGCAAATTCAAAGCTATCTCTGTTTAGGTTGACTTCTTTTATTACTAGGACTGGTTTGGTTGATGAGGAGTGAGATGTGACCTGAAGTTTCAGATGAATCCTGTTAAGGAGAATTCAGACTTCTACTGTTGACTATGTCTTCACATGGCACAGTGACATTCAAATGACAATCAGCAGTGGCATGCACTATCTGACGTACATTGCTGATGTATGATCCTGTGTAAGAGAAATGAAGCAGGCAGAAGAAAAACCAGAGTGAAATACAATGTTCAATCACAGAGTGCTTTGTGGTCAGCGTTGTGTTAAGCTGCTAGTGCTTGTTGTATCAACCCTGAAAACGGTGCCTATGCCTTAAGTGTTGCGCGCAATCTTTAGGCCTTGTCTGACTTGCAATTCTCTAGCAAGGAGTTATTTTAAACTGTCATATTTGCACTGTTGCTCATCTTTTGCTTGCTCCCTTATTTAGTACGTTGCCTCAAAACTAGCTTGGACTTGAAACTGACAAAGAAAAAAATTACTTGGAATTTTTTTGCAAATACTTCTATCAAGGAGAACCTCCCCAGAGGTTCTCTCCAAGTGCCCTGGTTCATGTCGGCTTCAGAATGTGGCTGATGCCTATGTCCCAAATCTGTTGTAAGTCTGCAGCAACATTGTGTACATTAGTGGTAGCGAGAGCAAAAGGCTTAAGAATTCATGATTCCCTCAGTTAAATTACGGATAGGTGTAGCTCCTGGTTTCTGACACCAGAAGACAATGATGAAATAAATTAAGAATACTGTGAAAAGATTAGAACGTAATCAACTGTAATTTATTATTCCCTAATATATGAGCTTTCATTAAGGAAGTCACTAAATTGTACCATCTCCATAGGTTTTTCCAGAGGGTTTGAGTGTTTTTTAAAACATTGTCACTCATAATCCTGAATGCCTGTGTTTGGATGACAATTAAATGATCTCTTTCTTTCAATTTCCTCCCTCCTTCCCCACGGTATTTCAATAATTTTATAATGTGCCTGAAAATTCAGATAATGCTTCTTAAAAATAATGAGTGGCTAGTTCCTCCTTGTCTTGATAGAATAGAGATAGCCTTTCAGATGACAGGTCAGATGGAGGGAAAGAAGGACTGTGTCAGTGTGTATGCTCTGGATGCCTGCCTGTGCTATCAGTGCCAGGCAGGTGTTTCCCAGGGGCGTCTGGTGATGCAGAAGCTGGTCTGCTCCATCCTAAGCAGTATCTTTCTGACAGGTGGTTCTGAGGGGCAGGTTTAATTCACTTTGTGCTGACAGAGTTGCTAGCTAGACCTTCCAGGCAGCATTTGGTATATGCCTGCCTCCTTTGTGTTACAAAATGGAGATCACAGCTGCTCATATCTTGTGCTCTGTATTTCTTTGTGTGACAAGGGGCTGTATCACTGGCTGACTTTACTCTCCCACCTGGAGCACTGCTGGGCCTTGTCCTCAGCTGTGGGGAACACTGAGCTAATGAATGAGCCTTTCAGCATCAATTCCCCTGTCTTTTTAGGTGGGAAAACTCTCCTGAAAGGCTGTGGCATTCCAGCTAGAGCCAGGAAGCTCTCACAGGCTCTATTTCACTACTGTCTTGGATCTATAGACTCAGCCATTTGCTCTTGGTGCAGAAGAGAAGAATTACAGGAGAGAATGGGTAGACAGAAGAGTTTTTGTTGGTTTGCTGCTTTTCTTTTTATATGAATGCTATCACTTTTATTTTATTCTCATGACCAAGGCATGCTTTCTGCAATGAGGAGAAACCTTATGGAAAGGATGGAGGCATTTCATCCCCACACCACACCTGCCAGTCCTTGGTATATCCCCTCATGGCATCTGTGCTAGAGGTAGCCTTTCAGATGAGCGTGCTTGCCCACCGGGGACTAGCTGAACCCAACAAAATCATGCAAAAAAAGGCTGTCAAGCGTCTATTGCACAGTAGAACCTCTGGGCTGCATTGAAATTGGTAGTCTCAAAGCCAAAGTCTATAAATCAGCTTGCATTTGAACCATCTAGCCCTCCTCTATGCAGATTGTGTGATCTCAATGATTTTATCTTTCTGCCAGCCTCTTAAAATCTACTGACTGGAACTTCATTGGAACATAGTTGCAATTATAACTGGGGAAAAAAGCATATAAGGACTCCTTTTCCAAGTCTCTTTCACCATTGCCTAATTTCAATACTGAACTAAAGTGAAAGGACTCTGAATCTCCTTTTTGTTAACTTTCTCTACCTGTACACCAATAACAAACCACTATTTTAGTCCTCTTATCAGTTAGCATTTCAACTGCCCTTCCTTGTACCCTTTCGAAATGCGCTGTTTTCCTTGTGATATGAAGACAAGGAGAAAGCTGAGGGGAGTTATGATAGAGGCTTACAAAATTGTGAGGATAGTAGATAAGGTGAGCTGTTATTCATAAATTACTACAGTTCTAGGACTAGTGAGGTAGTTCTTGAAAGCAGATCGGTTTAAAGCAAATAAAAGCAGAGTATTTTTTATGCAGTGGGTAGTAGCTTTCTAGAATTACAACCTAAGGCAGAACACTGGACTAGACAGATTCTCTTTCTTGTCCTACTCCCTAGACAAAATGCAAGTAATGGAGGGAACAGCATGACTATGTTCCTTCAGCACTAATTCAGCAGCCAAAGAGCTGTTGAATCTCACAAGCTGGGCAAGTGAAGTGGAGCAATGGTTATTATAATGTGGTAACATCCCCACCCTGTCAGCAAGATTATGATAGTTTAGCTCTGCTGGCTTGGCAGCCTTTTCCCCAGCTGCAGTGCTGGAGGGTGGTGTGCGGTGTGTGTCCTATGTGTGCTGTCCCTTTTCATATGCACAAAGGAACACGGATAACATTTTGTATCTGATTTGTTGTATACTGTCTAGGCAGACCTCTCTAATCCAAAAGCTTCAGTTTATGTATTAAGACTGCTTTGACCTGCCCCAGAAACCACAAAACTGACACAAAAAACTCCAAACCACAAACCCCTCAAAAAACCCAGCTCTTTGGCTTTGATAAAAGGAGAGTCCTTTAAAGACAGCATTGATCGAAGCAGGAAGAGACAAATATTGCACACCTATTTGACACTGCCGGCCCTGGCTAGACAGATTGGGGGCATTTCCAGTGTTGGCTAACTTGGCTTTGCTCGTATTTTCCCTTCTCAAGCTGCTAGATGGTGGACAGGTGGGAGCTGAACCAATATGGCATAGGCTGAGCCATCCTTTACAGTGCTGGGAAGCCTACAGGCAGTCTGTAAAGGTTTAAGAGCAGGAGGCTCAGAGCTTGCGCTTGAGGAGTCAATGGTTGCCTGCAGTGTCTTGCCTCCCAGCCTACAGCACCCCAGAAAAAGAAGCAGGGGAGAGCTGCTGTCAGGGAGCAGCTGAGGTCTTCAGACCAGCTCAGGGGCATGGGAAAGCCATTGTCCAGCTCCTATCTCTGACTTTTGCAGGACTAGTCTCTTTCTCTCAGCTAAGGGCAGTAGGGTTATTTCTGTAAAGAGTATCTTGTGAGGAACAAAAAAGCACCCCACTAAACTATAAGTCAGATACAATATTTTTTCAATCTGAGAGTTATTTAGACTTTGTATGTCCTTTGCAAGACACAGAAATCCTCAGTATAAGGTTTAATGGCTCAAGGGCTGAGAGAAGAGGTAAATAATTCTTATGTTTGATATAGAGATGGCTTTCTCCTTGTTTGTCAGATATGATATATGTCACCCACTAGTCACCTATTGTTATTCTGTGTTGCTTGTCACAGTCACACCTTCCTTTGAATCCTATTCTTCTCTTTTTTTCCCCTCTTTCTTTGTCTTCTGCCACTGGGCTTGCAAGTAATTTATGTATGACAATATGAGACTAATTCTGTTATTATGTCAAAGGGAAATTGAATCTGGGGCTTTAGAGCTGCATCTGGGAGAAATCTTCAAATGAATCTGGAGTGCAGCAAAACTCTGTGTTCGATTCATTCTCTTGTCACACTGCCTGCCAGATTAAGTCATTATGAAGGGCAGAGAGGAGGAGAAATAAGAAAAAAATCAACAGGAGTTAGACTGAGAAATGAAAGAAAAGGGAAGAGAGGACAGAAGAATGAAGACCAAAAAAAAAAGGAACAAATTGAGATGGCAAACACAATAAGTAAACTAAGATATTGGCAGACTATCCAGCTAAACATTAAAGCATGTGCTTAACATTAAGTGAAGCAAAAATGTAGCTGAGTCAAAGATTTAGTCCATTCCTAAATGCCCAACTAGTGCATGGAATATTACTGTCACTCTGGTAGTTACGGAGAGCGGTACAGCCCTGCAGAGCTATCCTTTGATCAGACAGAGAGGTCTGTGGGTCATGTTTCATCTCCCTGCATTGGCAAAGGGGTAAGCGCTTCCAGACCACAGATGGGCTCAGTCACTCCATGGAGGCTTCTGTCATTTTTCATTGGTGATAGGTAACTCAGTTATGCCCATTGAGTCAACTAGCTGAAGTGAGACAGGATGTATTGCATGTGTCGTCTTCAACTTTCACTGCTCTTATTACTCATAATTTGCTTAATGTATTGCCAGGCTGTGAGGCAAAGAAAGTGAACAAGCCTGAAGTGGGATCTTGAATGGTGCCATGCCAGTTGGGGGTTGCTGTATCAGTGCAAATGGGAGCAGAAACACAGGAGCTGATAGGACAAAGGATAGAGCAGATTTAGGTGATCCTTGATGTCTTTTACCAGGTCAGTTGTGCTACATTGAAACAACAAGTTAAAGGAGAAAAACTCATCGATGCTATTGTATTCCAAGTGCTCAGTGAGCTGGGCTTTTTCTTTGATGTGCCTGAACTGTAGCTGTAAAGAACATCTTCACTTTGTGTCTTAAAGAATGTTAGATTTAATGCAGTTCTACTCCCTCCTTCGTGTTGCTCAGGCATAATTTGCACAGAAGTGTGTGTATGCTTAATTGCTATGAGTTTATGGCACTATTTGCACAACTTTGCCCCCCAGCTATTGTAGAGAGTTCTACTAATCCTGTGTGTATAAGCACTGGCAGCTTTACCACCCTCCCACGCTTCTCCCATTCACTGGCATCTATCACTTGAGTTCCTGATGCCGCTTTACTGTTAATTGGCTTGTGTAATCTCTGAAATTGTTATTTATTAATAGATTGTTTTGAGAGTAACAAAGTTCATTATTTAAAACAGAAGAATGAGAGATCCAGAGGAACAGATGGATGCATGGAAGTATCAGAAGAAGGATGAGTTAAAATTCTAGGCATGTGCCAAGCCTTGACAAAAGATGGAAAACAGAATCAATCTTCATTATCTAGGAGAAATGCCATCAGTCTGTATTAAAAATAAGGACTTTGTGTATTAAGCCCATGATGCTAGGCTTCCGAGAGTTTTTTTGACTGGTAGCTGCAGACCCTGAGGTTAGACAGATGACTGGGGAGCACCGCTAGGTGCACAAAACAGCAGAGGAAAAAGGAAGAAGATATATATAAGCTTGAAAATACAACAAGAGTTGTTTTTGATGTCCGTCTAGTTCTTACTTGCTGCAGAGAACAGTATTCATTTATGGCTGTGTTGGTTAGTCACCCCTGAAATGGCAGTGCTGTTTAAGGCTAGTGCAAGCATTTCAGGTACTATCTAAGGCTTGTTTTGTACATCAGCTGTAGAAAGTGTCTTGGAAAAGACCCCTAGTATTTATCCTAATAAAGGAACTTCCCCACTGGAATGATTTCATTTCCCACCAGGCTGCTCAGCTGACTTGGCAAGCTGGATTCTCAGTGGAAACTGATAATTGCCTCTAAGTGCTGTAAAGGTGTCAGAACCAAATAAGGCGAGTGTCAGATAGAAAGAAGGGTGTTTTGGGGAACTATGAGAGATTGTTGAGTCAGCCAAGCCTTTAAGATGGGTAAAGTGAGTCATAGCAAGGCAAAATTACTGTAATAGTGAGTTCATAAGATGAGACTAGAATTTAGGAATTTTAAATCCTAGACCATTCTCTAAACCCTAGTTCACATCATATTTTTCTTTGCTTACGTGAGTTGCTCTGGTACTTGCAAACATAAAAGCTTTCTTCCACAACAAATAAAATAATATTAAACAGAATATCTCTGTTGGACCCCTACATGTGAAAGCAAAGGTCAGTCCCATTCTGATCTATTGCTAAAATGACTCTAATTGCATCCAATTTCCTATATGTGAATTTATCTCCCATTAGCAGGCCCTGAAATATTCAACTATAATAGTCAAGCTAGCAAGCACTGCTGCTCTGAGGTACCTCTCAGTAATTGGTTAATAGTAGAGCTGCTGGGTAATAGGTAAACATCTGGTTTTTCTAAACCTAAAGCTTACATAACGGCTGTTCTTCCAGACAAAGTTATTTGTCTGTGTTCTGGATGCACTTCTGTCCTGAACTCATGACAGTACAACACAAGGCACAGTTAGTACCTGCTTTCTCTTCTCCTTGCTTGATGCTAGCCTTAACTCCAAAGTGTGTGTTTGGGACTCTTGCCATGCTGACATGAGAGGGTTTACTGTAGGTTAGTTATCTAACCCACATATAGAGAAACCGGAACATAGACCCAATTTGTGTAGTCGTCTAAAGACCTTTTCCTGAAAAACCTTCTTCAGCTTTCTTCTGAACTTTGAGATTTCCTGGTATGTAACCTGTTAGGCTGTAACACTTCTCCCTCCCCCAGTGAGCACTTCTTCCTTGGAGCCATTTACAGGTTTTTAAACTCTCCCTGTCTCCCAATGCTGCTGCTCTTTGCATTGAGAGGGCAACTGAAGATCATCTAATAATGTACAATTTCACTTATCTTTTTTCCATCTATTATTGAGCATAGACAGATTGCTCTTAACCTACCTGTCCCCTTCATACCTAGCTTCCTTTTTTATACCTGAAATGTCAGAAAGAGAGGAAATGAATAATGCTTTGTGTTCTTAACATCTGCATCTTTTACAAGAAAGGGGTGGAGGAGAAGCTTTGTGAGAATTTTGGTAAAGATCCTTCCAAAGTTTCTGTAAGAATTAAGATGATGGATTCAAGACTGTCAGATCCATCAATACTTTTGTGAGACATTTTGCAGAGCACAGCAAAAGAAAATGATAGCTGGACATGTGGGAGATGAATCCTGAAACAATTCATTTGATGTTTTCTTTCTTAGTCCTTGCTTAGGGCAAAACTGCCATGGCTTTTCATGAGTTTTGTCTGGTACTGACTTCTGAGGTTGCGCTTACTTGGAACGCAGCAACAGAGAAATAGCTATTGGATATATAAAAGATATTCTTACCTACTCCATTTTCCCCACTGGTGCTCTAAAAGAGCCTTCCTCTTTCCACAGACTAGATGAGAAGCTGGTAATGAAAGCTGGTAATGAAAGCTGAGTTGTGGGAGCTGCCATATTTTGTCTAGTAAGGGCTAGTTTTCAGCTGTTCTACTGGAAGTGTAAAAAGCCCCCAAGAGACAGACACTAATGCATTCTCCATGTTAAGTCTTATCCCAGCTTCTGAGAGTAAGAAATTACTTTAAGATCACTAAAATATGATTTTACAGCTTCAGATTTGCACTAGTGTAGTCAGTTTTAAATTATATTACTACCTGTACCATGAGTCTTCCTCTGCACACCTAGCCCTTCCCAGCTGGGCCAACACAGGCCAGAAATACTACTTGTTGGCAAGAGTAATACAGGAGGAAGCCGTTAAGTAGGTATACATCGGGATTTGTGTTTGTTTCGTAAGCTATCTTCTCATTCTTTGCATACCCCTACTCGGACATACCTTGGCAAATGGCTCGGTATGAGCTGAACAAGGAAGAGGAACAGAGGGTGGTGCAGCTTGTGAAGCGATGTATCCTTCAAAACCTAATATGGAGGCTGTGGCAAAGCTAGAAAGAGAGCTCAGATCTCTACCCTGGGAGGAGGTAGTTTTTCAGAGTTAGTTTCCATCGAGGTGGAATAAAGTGTGACTGGTGCATGAGCTGGAGATAAATTTTCCTCCTCTCATGGTAAGTTTGTCTCACCTAAGCGGGACTTGGGAGCACAGCTTCCTCAAGGCTTCTTTTGTCCTTCAGAAGAGCCACCATAGTAAGGCAAAAGTAATATCTGCAAATGCTGCCTATCTGTCATGGAAGTAGTGGATCAACCCAAGTTCCTATGTGTCCTTGGCTGTCATAAACCATTTGGACCTTGGCCCTGAGAGACAAGACAGTTGCTTCTCTTTAGCCTGCTCTCAAAGGGAGTTTGAGCGGGCCTGGTGGGGGTGATGGATGGTGAGTTTAGAAAACTAAGTCTAAGAGATCAATAGAAGAATATACAATCAATGCATCATGTAAGCTCTTCTTGTCTGCACAGCACTAAATCAAAAGTAATGAATGGCAGGCTTTTCAACCTTGGCACCTTCAGCCTCCCCCAGTGGAACAGCATCCAGTGACTGATATGGATTATGCTGCTTTCTAGCATATTTCCTTTGCTTCCCTAATAGTTTTGGCATTGAATCATGATGCTCTGTTTTTAATATCATTTCCTTCCTCCAGTGCCTACCTACCTCTTTCCCCATGTAATTTCCATCTTGCAGGCACATTGCCCATCTTGCATTCCCATTGCTCATAGTGTATTCAGGCAATCTATTGCAGGCTGGGTCCCTTTGGACCTTATGCTGGTTTGTTTATTTCTTAATTTCTGAATGAGTTACCTCTCCTCGGGGCTGTATTCCAGCCCCATGAACAGTCAGGTGTGTCAGGAGCTTTGAATGCCTCTGGTTGTGAGCTGACTACTGCTAGTGCTTGTCAGACCCAAGGCCTCTCTGTGGAATGGGAGTGCATGAGCAGGTTTGGAGAGGATGCTAAGGTGCCACTAGCTCCAGCAGCCCGGGCTCTGCAGAACTGCTGCCTATGGTCAGCAAACTGCATCTCGTGTTTCTCTGGAGTTCATGTTTTTGAATCGGAGTGAGAATTCATAATGAGGCACAGAGGCTAGCTGCCCTTCTCCGTCATCCCCTCATGCCTTTGTAAGGTCACTTACACCGTGAAAAGCACCTTATTTTCCTGCATCGTGTATTTGTAATAAATGTTCTCGGTAGCAGCTAAAGTGACACCGATCTAAGTGCTGAAATTTTCCTGGATCAGATCTCTCTGGTTGCTCCTCTGGGAATATTTACATCCTTTCTGTACAGCTCAGTTGGCCCAGCTGCAAATGATGAGTGTCTACGTTTGTTTTCATGCTTTTGATGTAAATCAGCCTTAAGTTTTGCCCAGTCAGTAGACTTATGCCACTGCAGCAAGAGCATACAAGGATACAGTCAGAATATTAGCTTGCCAAGAAGCTCGTGAAGCTACTCTTAGAGATGATATAGACGAATCTCTTTTACTTGATGCGGAAATATAATCAGTTATATCAGGGCTGAGGTGGCCAGGAGCAAACAGCTGAGGGGCTTAAACAGCTACAACTGCTTTGTAAACATTCCAATTATGTATCATGGAAAGCCAGTCCAGGCTTGTGTAAAAAAGCCCTGAAGAACCATATGGGAAACTTCTATTGCATGTCCACCATTACATCATGACTGCCCCGAAAGCAACAACAATGTTCTCATAGGCTTCTGGAAGGACAGAGTAGAACATATCGTAGGAGACGTGCTCTAGAAAAAAAATATTGCAGGATGGAGACAATGAGAAAGGAAAAGCCTAATTCAAAATCATGATAACAGCACACCCCTTGAGAGAATGCTGAAAACACCCATCCAAAAATAAACTCCAGTGGGTGAGAGAGATAATAATAGCAAATTGCATCTTGATCAGACTCTGAATGAGAGCTTCTAGAATGAAATAGGAGAGGCAAAAGATGTGTTATCTATCAAGTCGATTGATTGTTGTATCCAGAGCTTGGCTCAGTAATAAATGACTGCCACTCATCTGGTTTTCTGGTCTATTTAGAATATTTTTAGAACTCTCTGAAAATATTCTGATTAATCTTTTGAATTTTCCTTTGCTCACTGAAACTTAAAGCAACATTGGATTTAATTATACTGTGACTGGAAGGGATGTAATGAAGGCAGATACAAATCCTTGTGACAGCTTAAAGTGGCAGCAACAGTATTTATCCATCTAGAACTGAAATGATGAGTGCTGTATTTTTGTAAGCATAAAGGGGATTTAGCTTGCCAGAATGGGCAAAGCAGAGGAACTGAGGTGGTGTGAGTGCCCTGGAAAGATGTGATTGCAAAACTATCCCAGTCAGGCCTGATGCAGCTTGCCAGAATTCACATGCAAAGCCTATGGTACCAAAAACTCAGATTCCTGAATCCTAGCTTAGGGCTCCAAACCTCCCTCCTCACGTTCTTCAAGCAATCTAGGAATGGTCTTCTCAGAGTGATAAAATAAGCTTCCTGGAGGCTCACAAGATTTCAAGGACTATGCTGTTTAGGACGCTGAATTCAGGGCTGGCGCTTGCATTGAGTGGGACAGATGCCTGAGCAGGTGCAACCTTCCCTTCTCACGTATACCCAGCATTTAGTCTCTTGCCTGTGCATGTCACCACCTCTCCACACCCCACTGTGGATGTCTGTACAGGTAGCTGGTGCCTTGTGGTCCCTTCAGTGCAGCTGCTGGAGTACCTTGTAGGCAGAAGAAGATAAATGTTAAGTTGCACCTGCTTGCTTGAATAATTTTCTACAAAAGGAGGCCACTTACCAGTAATTCGTTACCAAACCTTTGTTAGCATAAACAAGGCTGTGAGAAGGAAGCACAGATTTCCCTGTCCTTACTGTTTGTTGGCTGTGGTTTCTATTAAGAGTTACCAGTATATCTTCTCCTCTCTCACTTTCCCACATCTCACCTCTGCAGCATAATCTTGTCATGTTGTGGACATTTATAACTGTTTTCTTGGCTTGTTTTTATGCTGTAGTCTAAAGAGAAGAAAAAAAAAAAAAACAAACCAGAGTTTCCTCATTTTGAGGAAAGCAAATGGGCAGACTGCAGTCTGATCAGGAGTGCCTGGCAGAACGCACAGAGCCATTGCTCAGCACTTCTCCCTGAGCTGTGTAATGTCAGTTCCTCCCACTCAATGGCACTTGCTGAGTGGTGGAGAAGAAAAAGGTCAGAGCCTTTGGTGCCATGAGCTAGCTACACTAACTTGGATGGGGTTTTCTAGAAAACTCTTCTTGTAGCTGGGCCACTGGATAAAAGGTTCTCCATCTCGAACTTCCTGATCTATTCTTTTTGGTCCACGAGAAACCTCGAGACTTTCTATGTCCTTTCCCCCCTGCCCCCTGTGACTGCCATTTGGGGGAAAAAACAGAATGGCTTGAGATTTAGAATCAGGCAAATTTGTTCTAACAAGATGAACTAGAAGTTCCCACTACCCATTTTGAGGTTCTCTCACCAAAAAGTGTGAATAATAGACAGGGAAAAAGGCATTTTCTCTTTCATGCTTGAATTTCTCACATCTATTAGTTTCTATCAGCCTTTTCTGCAGAAGAATTGAGCTTAGAAATGTTTTGGCTCAAAATTAACTGAAGTTGTGGGGAACAGAGGGCAGAAAGTTAAAAGGAAAACTGCTGATGCCTTCTACAGTGTAGTTGGCCATATATTTAATTTCTTGCATCTTTAGAAGCCCTGCTTTTTTTTTTTTTTTCCATTTTGGTCAAAGTTGATCTGTAATAATGACTCCCTGCAGCTTCAGCTGAAAAGCCATTGGCTTGTAAATTTTATGGAATGAATATAGAAGACAGAAATTATTATTATTGCCCGCTCAGTTCTGTTGTTGCCTCTGGCTGCAGTGTCTTTCAAAGTTGCAATAGGTATGTCCTTGACTGACTGGTATCATTCAGTATTCATGGAGGTTATATCACTTCTTTTGGGAAAGGTTTATTGGCACATCCCCTGCAGTCATTAGGTGGGATGTAAGCAGTGCCTAAGCTATGACTTGGCTCTCAGTTCTAGCTCACTGAAGTAATTCCTGAAATCTCCTGCATGGAGACATTCCTGCCTCCAACATTTGTGCTAAAATACCAGGAATGAAGGGGTTTGCAACAGCAGTGGTGAGCCATCTTGTTAAAAGAGCCTGTAACATCTGCCAAAAGCTCTTGTCATACCATATACCAGCAAGAATGTCAGGAGAATCAGCAGGAAAAAGTAATGTTT
Organism: Chlamydotis macqueenii; assembly: GCF_036417535.1. Classification (NCBI taxonomy): domain Eukaryota; kingdom Metazoa; phylum Chordata; class Aves; order Otidiformes; family Otididae; genus Chlamydotis; species Chlamydotis macqueenii. The sequence goes on along the minus strand of NC_141579.1, from coordinate 4,599,753 downwards.
TGGTTCGTTCTTTTTTTTTTTTTTTTTTTTTTTTTTTTTTTTGCATTTCTGATTCTAACTTAAACCTATCTCAAGAATACTAGACGCTACTTGCTTCCTAGGGCCGAGGAGTTTCCATACTAAAAATGGTTTTCCCTATCTTGCCACGTACCTCTGTAGACCTCAAAGAGCAAAGCAATTTTTGCTCTTATTGTCATTATGGGTTGTAATTTTTCCTTGTGCAATGTGTTATTCCATGTACTTCACAACATTCTGCTTTCTAGTCACAGCAGTGAATGAACTTAATAGAGAGATTTTAAATTAATGCTGCTGTAAAGCTTTCATAGAGAAGGCACTGTGTGGAGAAAACAACAAAGCTATCTAATGCAGTGATTCACTTTCACTTGCTTGTGAACTGTCTCTGCTTGTAAACCAAGGAACCAATGTTTTGTAAATAACGTCTGCAACAGACGAACTTCTCAGCTGGGGTAAGCTGGCAATGCACTAGGGTCACAAAAATAACATTTTTTTGCAATAGCTGAGAATGTCTTTTGATGTCAAGTAGAAGTACTTCAGTTTCTAGGGAATGTGATCCCATCTGACTAACATGGAGTCAAGAAGTGAGCTGAGAGCTACTAATTGCTTATCTCAGTAGGGAAAGGCTTGTTCTTTTGGCTCTGATTGTCTCAAGTTCAGTTTCAAGTAAAGAACAGAACTGTAGCTCTACAACAGATAATAGAGGAAGGGTTGTTGCTTGTTGTCCTGTTTTTTTATCTATTGTGCTTGAGTGATGTGACTCTAGCCCCTCTCTGTGGTCAGGTGCTGCTTTGGCTGTGCTGAGAACCTGGGGAGCAAGGGGTCACTTTGGGGTGTCCCCATCACAGAAAGAGAAGTGTGACTTCTAACATCACCTTGCAGAGGAAGTGCTGGCAGACAAGGGAGTATTGGCTGCCCATCTTTCCCTGGGAAAAAGTGTGTGTCATTGTTAAGTAACAGCTGAGGATTCCCTGTACTTAATTAAGCACATATTAATTAAGAGCTGGAGAAGTTTATGAACACAGCCTTTCTCCATTAAAAAATAGATATTAACTTTTGGTTTGATTATTTTTAGTCATTGTGCTGCATACACACAACTATACTTACCCCAGTCTTGTCCAGTTAAACTTGCTTCTGACATGCTTGGAGATATGGCAGAATTGTCTGTCTCTGTCATTCACCTGCTGTCTTAGGCTTGGGGGCGTCTTGTCTGCATAGCAGATGTACCTCTCAGATTAAAGATTCAGAAGGGCATCCATCACTACGATTGCATTGGGGATTGTTGCCCAGAAAAGACTGCACTTCTAATTGCAGGTCCAAAGAAGCAGGATTAAAGGGAAAAACCTAAGTAGGGAAGAAGCAGAATATTTTCACTGCTGTTTTCAGTCAAATACCTGGGTCTAATACTTGTCCTCCTTGAGACTCTGCAAGACCTTAAGCCAGTCACTTTCTTAGGCTCTAAACAGGATTTGATTATGTTGACCACTTTAAGTCTCGGGATGGACAAATGCTGTGGGAGAGCTGAGCATTTGTATAACCTTTAATCAAATGCAGCCACGGATGCTTATAGAACCAGTCCAAGGGTCCTTGGGAAGGGAAACTGCTGTGTCCCACCCCGCCTCACCCCTGCCTGCCCAGGATAATGAAGGGCCTGTCCTCAGCAGGCACTCAAAGGCTGCTCAGGATGAGGGAACACAAACGTGTTACTCCTGTAATGCCTTAAATCACATGAATCCCTGGCATGAGCAGACTTCAGCTTGAAATGTACACATATTAATCGCTGTGAAATCAACCTATATCTGCTATGAAACAAGAACTCTTTAGTGCCCTTTTGGAGAACAAGCGTGACAGCATATTAGGTACTTGTGTCCCAGTCTAGGAGGAGAGGAAAGGTCTCGCGATGTGCATGAATCACTCAGCTGCTTTTGCTCTGACCCAACATCAAACTGCATACACTTCAAAAGACCCTTTTCATTGGGTAGGAGCAAAGGATTAAGTGTAATGCCTGCAGAATTGGCTGATAATATAATGCATTTTATTCTATCAGAGGTATTAATTGCAGGGAATCTAGAACACTAGATGTTATGCTGGCATTCTCCAAACTCTCCAGGAGATAAAGGGTCTCTTCAGACTCCCTGAGATGTTGTCAGGCAGTTAGATTCTGAAAATGAGCACCTTCAATGCTGCTGACTGATCTCTTAGGCTCTTAGGGATTAGTTTTTCAGGATGGCGAGTGTGGCATTGTACTTTATTGGGATGAACATGGGAAGATGGGCTCCCACAGCTGACTGACCACCAGCAATTCACAAGATTCTGTTTTCCTCTCTACAGAATGGAGCCATAAATTTACTACTGTGTTTGAAAATCCTAGGATGAAATAGGGAAGCACAAATCAATGGTTACGGTGAAGGATATAGAGCAATATAATTGATATTCTTATCTCTCAGGCAAAATGATTTAGTGTTTTGTTTTTTAAAGAGCATTGAGATTTATAGACTTGCAAGACCAGGCTCTCTTCTAGTGTAAATTGACATTGCTGTTTCAGTTTGCATCAGCTGTGATTCTGGGCCATGGCTGGATTTCTGTAGCTTATTAATAGGCTTCTGTTGACTGTTATAATTTGCATTAAGCAAGAATTTCTGTCTAGTAGTCTACATATCTTGAAAGCTATTTTTCACCTGAGGCTGTGTTGATAAAACTGATTAGCAAAAGGAAGGCAGGCAGGAAGAAATGTGTTCACGGTGAAAAGGGCAGTACATCAAGCTGAAATTCAGGAGGAATGCTGAGTTCACAGAATATATCGGGAGTTATTAACCTTTGCATGAAAACGGTACTGCACAATAGTAGGAAATTTGCGTAAGTTGAACTTCAGCTTCTCTCTGACTCTGGCATATGGGAAAAATACCGCAGCAGCAGGGATATAGACGGTCTGGTTTTTACTCTTACTTGACAGTTAAATCCAACTATTTAAAAGCACCTGTGTTATAGGTGAATTTCTTTGTACAGCAAAGACTGTGGGAGGTATTTCCAGTATGTAAATGGATGTTGTATCAGAATGAGTTTCCTAGTGTATGTATGGAATATATGGAGGCACTGAAAGAGTATATCCCCTCTGCCTTCTCATCAGCGTCAGTCAATGCAGCCAAGTAGTCCTGCATCTCCTGTCGCAATCCCAAAACTAGACATGCTAACGTGGTTAGATCAGGGTTTATCTGCACCCACAAAGGAAACAATCAGCTTTGGTAACCTCACAACCAACAATTTCGATGCTGGAGTTATTCATGCTCCTTTTAGAAAGCAATGCATAGAAATGCAATAGAATAGAATGCAATAGAAAGCACTATCCTTTTAGAAAGCAATGCATACATCAGTTCTGTCATGGAAATGCCATTGTTAAACCAGAAATTAATCTGCTGTTTTGAGATATGCACAATGGAAAGTTTGGATGCTTTTGAAATGAAATGTTTTGGCTTCAGATGTGTTTAAATGATATGTGTTTGTCTTTCCAAAAAAATTGTGGTTTCTCTTCCTACCTCTTCCCCTGAAGCTGCAATATTTAGTTAAATTTTTTTTTTTAAATATGCTTTTGGGAAGGAACATGCTTCTTGAATCCCCTGAAAATTGAATAACAGCTTAACAGTAAAAGGTTGACTGATGTATTGTTTGACATCTAGGATGTAGGCAGCTACCTAGATGTGGTGTGTCTGGCTAAATCATTTTCTGTCACTTTTGTAACCTTTGGTAACAGTATATTACATGCGCTGTAAACTAAGGCATCATTACTCTACATCACCATCTAGAGAGCATAGTTAGAACCAAGCCTCTGTGTTCTCATCCTTAAATGTTACAACATCATAATTTTGATAGGTATCCTTTCTGGTTTTAGTGCTATTTACTTTCTAAAGCAGCCTCTGTTTATAATATATGCTTTATTGCCACATGTGCTTTGTCCATATGGAAAAGAACTTTCAATTTTTACTCCCCTTTCATATGGAGTAAGAGGCCTTTTTTGGTGAATGTGAACAGGTTGGAATGAGGATAATAAGAAACTCTTAGTGACAACTGCCTTAGAAATGGAATATTCTGGCCTATTCCAGAGCTGGCCTTCTCCCAGAGGGAACTGTGATCTGCATCTCGGATGCATTTGAATATTACCAATGACAATGCATGCTGCAGAGTAGTACATTGTAATGCATATTGTGTTGTGCGTTTTTATACGTTGCTACAAGAATTAATGATGTAATGATGAGTGCTAAGCTTTGTTTCATCGCTCCAGGAAAATGCCTCTGTATTTGGCTAGAGTACATTATAGGATTACTTTTTGTTACTGAAGTAAAGTCCTGCAGGCCAAGATTTCTTTTCAGACAGCCCACTACTGCCGCTGTTGCAAGCTGCCTGGGATCTTTCTGTGAATAATGGAACACTTTCACATTTTAATCAGATGCAACTTTGCAAACAGTTTTTATGATTTAGCAAGTCCATTAAAAATGACATTTGTTCTGCTCTGACACTCATAAGGAGCTCTGCAGAGCATAAACACTGGAAATTACTTGTAAGGGAAGAAGATATTAAAATTCCCCAGCCCTTGTGTGCTCGTCTGAGAAATTCTGTTACCTTGTGTGGTGCCAGTTTGGAGCTGAGCCACTTGATATGTCTTTTGAGTTTTCCTCTGTGCACTGACTTGGGGCTGCTCCAGGCTGCTGCAGAGAGCAAACATCTATGTTTATTATGGTGTGCCTCTCACGCTTTACCAAACTACGTCTTAAGGCTGATGAAGAGGCTAAGTTTAACTGGGTGGGGCACTTGACCATTCAAAGCAGAAGGGTTAGTAAATGCAATGTATGTTATTTGTTCTTATTCATAGTGTCATGTAAAATGACGATGTACCAATTGGTCCTTCCCATCATTTCCTGTATTTATTAACTGAATTGATTCTGGTTCTATATTAAACTCTTCCAAGATTTGCACAATGCTTAAACCAAATCCCACTCATATTTGAGAATGAAGATGGAGATCGGTCCCTTACCCCTTGTTCTCAATCTACCCCGCTTCCCTGAGAAATTACTGGGTTCCTGGAGTTCAGCTCCTTTCTGTTGCTCCAAGGATGATCTTGAGGAACACTACCTGCCCTGTCATGTTTGAATATTGGCTTGGCACTAAAAATGACTATTCCAGGAGCCCTGTCTCTTTGATATGAAGCTAACATCAGCATTTCAGCTGTAATAGACAGCCTGCAGATTGACAGCTTTTAGGAAGCATTTTTTTCAGGCTTGCTACAGTACTTCTCACTCATCCTATTCAGACAGTGGCATGAAGCTCCTCTTAGTTGGGGAAGAACTTTCCAACACTGTCTGGAAATGTATCAAATTGGGTATTTTTTTTCCAGCTGTCATTTTTGCATGAGTTTATTTTGTGCATTTAAAAAAAATGTTTTTGCATATAAATTATGGATTATTTCAAGCCATATCTCTCTGGGCATGGAAGACTGTCTGTCACAATTGTCTTTGCCAGAAAGGGGACAGAGTGGGTTTTAGATAGTTAAGCTTTCAGTGATTCCTCTGAAGTCCATTCCAACCTTGCATTTGAGCCTGAATGGACTTCCTTTTTTTTCTTTTTTTTTTTTTTTTTCTTCCCCCCCCCCCACCCTGCAACCACTACATGCTGGGCCCTTGATGCTTTTTCAGACTTTTTAATAAGTTGAAACAGCAGCTGCTTTTACTTTGCTAAACTGCAAAACCTCCAATCAGGAAATCTCCAATATGAGCAGGAGAGATCTCAGGGGAAGCCTATGGGAGGGTAAATCGCTTACCACTCAGAAAACTACTACACTGGATCTGACTACCCGTAATTAGCCAGAGTAACCTGCTCTTACCCACCTGCAGAATATGTCCCCTGCTGGTCTCAGCTTTGCATGGATATTCTATTTCCATTCAGTCCTGAATCAGGCATCAATTTAATGCCCCACAGTTGGCTAAGCATGCCAACTGGCAGTAACTTTTTGCAGGAATGCTCTATTCAGTCCAGACTTCCCAAAGTCAGGATTTCATGCAATCTAAATCTATGTCTTCCTTTTCCCCTTGTACAGCTCGGGGGTTAGGGTCTTTCATTGTAATGTGTGGGATTTAGCATCAAATCTTTCTGAATGTGAAAATAGCTGGAAGTCAGATTTCCCATGTTAGTTTCTAACAGCAAGACTTGAGAGCTGTTCTTGTTTTCCCTTCTTGAATATTTAACTATAACCACCATTAAAGAAAGCCTAACTGCTGATTGTATAAGGGCTTTGTGGGATGTAAGAGTGTTATTGGAAATGGCCAAGAAAGATTATTTCTTGTGCAGAAGGAAGTGCTGGTCATACCCACAGATCATTCTGGAGCGATAAAAGTCTGAGGAGGAGGCTTGCGTTAAGGGATGGGCATTATTTCTTTGGCAGTTGCATGTCCTTCAGGATTACTACGACAATTTCTTATAGGTGCTAGGAGATCTTCAGTGCAGATCCTGGTAGCATCTGTGGAAGTAGGAAGTGCTGGGAAGAGACGAATCAGTATGTAGGCCATTGTCTTAAGTTACCAAGATAAAAGCAAATATGCAGCTAGGGGGAAATTTGCCTGTCTGGAAACAGCAACCTTGGACTTTGTAGCTGGGGAAGGTGACAAAAAATGACTCAGCCTGTTGTGAGACATTGAAAAGAACGTTTGCCTTGATTGGCAACCAAGAAGAGGCTGCGGGCTCTGATTGAAAGCAAAGGGGAATAGAAAATCCGGAATCTGATGGCATTTGAGATGCACGGCAAACTCCAAGGCCTGGTACAGCTCTCTCGGCACTGTGACATGCCAGGACATCATGTGGAGGAAAAACTGCCCTAACAACAGAAACAAGGAAGGTCATAGTGCCTGATCTGAGGCTGAATTTGAACCTTCTCAGAATTTCCAGAGCAAGTTTTCTATTACTCCTTCCACTCTGCCAAGGGGCTTCTGCACTTCGCAGTTCTCTACAGGACCATGTGCAGAATTATTACTCATTGTTATCTGTTGCCAGCACAGAAATCCATATGATGTGCTACCTATCTTGAGGGCAGTGTCACCAGGAACTTCACATAGCTATTTCAACTGCTTATGTGCTGCACGTTGCTGCACTTCATAGAAGCAAACAGCAGGATGTGCCTATGATATCTGCCGCTTTCATTTGTTGTCCCAGAAGCTTTAGATAAGCATTAAGAGCTAGATCCTTGGGCTGTGCAAATTGGCTCCATTTCACCACTGAAGTCAGTAGAGCTATTCTCTATTAAAATACTTGAGAAAAATCTCACTTATCTGCTCCCTAGGGCTGTATTAGGTGAACATCACACAATCTTTAATGTCTTTCTTCTTCCTCCACCCTAGTAAGACAGAGTACTATTATCTCCAGTTTTCCTGATGGGAAGCTGGAGTGCCAAGCTGGGTTCAGGCAGTTTGCGATGTGCATGCTGTACGTCTCCTCAGACACTGTCCACAGCCTGAGGCACAGGAATCTCTCTGCAAATCTCGTCTGGCTGTAGACCAGGCTCTGATTGTTGAAGACATTTAGGTGCCTAATTTCTACTAAGGCATTTAGAAGCTTAATCCTTTTAAACAGGTTATTCAAAGTTGCTATCTAAAATATCTCATTGGGTTCTGTATCAAAGCAGGGAGCTGAGCCTGTAAGTCAGGATTAGCAGGCTAAACACCCCCACACCCCTCCTTTCCGTTACTAGAGATTTCCCTGAATCAAACAACCAGCTTCTCTGCAGTGCCAGCTTTCAAGCTTGATAGTTGTGATGACTTGCAGTTATTTAGAAAGGACCTTTCTTTCTCCTTTTCAGAAACTGCGTAGGCAAAACCAGCACAGTCAGGCAACCAGGATTCCCACTAGGATGGGATTCCAAAGGCTTTCCCCCTCTTGCTCGGATTTAAACTGTCACCACCACTAAGCAACAGAAACAAACAGATTGAAAAGCAAAAGCTGTATGGTGCTTGGTGTCTTGTAATGTGTTAACAGGTCCCAAATTTACACTGTCAGTAAGAAACCACAAGGAAAAGTCGAAGTAATTCTAACCAGGGGAGTGTCTCCCATCCTGCTGCTCTGGTTTTCACTTCTAATTTTGGCAAACAAAGTAAACATGGAAAAAACAGTGTTTGTGCAAATTAGTCTTACAGAAAATATGGACTATTTATTTTGAGCTTCTTTTGAATTTGCGTTTTGGGCTATGATTGCATAACAAAGGGAAACTATTTTATTGAGATCAAGGCTGAAAAGGAATTGTTGTTTGCCCACAAAATAAATGTTATGGTTATTTTCTCACCTTCTATCAGTTTTGTTTTGAATGAATTTGCCACTTAAATGTTCAAATCCCTTGGGTTGCCTAAGAAATGATACACTAAGCTTATAACTTGAACTGTCTATGCTCTGCTGTAGAGCTGGCACTGTCCTGGATCTGCAGACCTACGTTTGGGTGCTGTGGGGCTGGTGGTGCCCAGTATGCCCAGGCTGGGTTGATAAATTCATCTTGTGCTTAGAGTAAAAAAACTGAGATTAATGCAGAGGACAAACAACTACTTTGCTCTATTTTTTTTTCTGTCATTGTGGAAGCATTCATTGAAGGGTTTACAGGTTAGGAAACTGATGCACTTTATTGCCAGTGCAGGAACATGGTGCTTGTAGAGGCACTCTCTTGGATTTCTGCAGTCTTTGCTGTATTCCTAGAAGCAATTGGAAAGCGAGAGAAACTGGAGGAAGTATAGACTATCCAGTCTGCCGTGCCTCGAATGAAACATAAAAAATGCCTGCCAACTGAGAGCATTTATTATCAGGGAGCTGTCAATCAGTGGCAGAAAAGTAAAAGGGAGAGGGAAGAAAACACAGTTTAAAAAAAAAAAAAAGAAAAAAGGCAAAGTGCGAGTAATTTTATGAAACCCTTATTTTAAGTAATGTTTGCTAAATTACTTGCTTTTTCTCGCAAGCTTGAAGAAAAAAAAAAAGTTAATTCTTTCTCTTACCTTTGATTCTCTGTTCTGGAGTGTATTGACACTTTAAGGGAGGAAAGAGATGCACCCAAAAGGATTGGTAGGTGTTTGGGGTCCCAAAGCCACAGCAGTTGTTACTCCCCACAGTCAGACATGACTGCCCCTGAGCTAATGGACCTGTGGACTTAGTGGCTGGAAGGGAAGATGAATATTCAGGTCTTACCTGTAACACAAAAGTTTATGAACAGATGTGACTTTTCCTGTGGGTTCTCTGGATGATCAGCTCTTCCTTGTATTAATGTAAACAGAAAAAGAGCTTGCATCTGCGAGCTGACCTCACTACCTTTCCTTCCTTTCTTTCAGTGCTTATTCCAGGCTCTGAAATTGCTTGGTTTGAATGTCAGGAGTGCAATAATACCCTTTGCTATTAATTGTCAGAGGTGTATGGGAAACAAAGGGAAGACATCAGAGTAAAATAAAAATGTAAATAAAGTTTGTACACATTTTGGCTTGCTTGAGGTTCTTGGGTCTAACCAGTGCTGTCCTGCATGTTATTTTCATGCAAATCTTAACCTGCTTTCCACTGCTTTCAAGCCTTCTCGCCTTCACTAGGTAATTGTGGTAGGTTTGTGCATTCGCTGCTTCACTTCAATTGATTTTTCTTTCACTTGCGCCCCGCTCCCAACCCTTTGGGGCAGCAGAGTGGGAGCAGAGTTTGTAACTGCATTTCACAGTGTCTTATTGATAACTGTTTACTTAAAACCAGGAAAGAAAACATGCTTTCCAGTGGCTTTTCCCTGTTCTCACGGCAGAACATTCAGATCCATGTTGTGTTTTGTACATTTCCCGTTTCCCTCTGTTTGTCTCTCTTTAAACAGAGTGGCAGTGCAACTTGTAGGGCCTTTGCAGATGTATGAGCCTCTGTGTATTCTTCATTTGCAGAGTTTTGCAATCCTTGCAGTTTGTTTTGGGGTCCCCAACTCAAAGATCTTGGAACAGATCTTGACAGGCCATCGTTACAAGGCATTCCAGCTGCAAAACTGTGCAAAGGCATATTTTTATGGCAATGCAAGGCCATCAGTTGGTCCTTACTGGAAAACCTTAGGCTAGGTCATGTAATATTGTGTATAGGTTTAGTTAGAAGGTCCACAAGCTTCTAAGATACTGTCTGAATGAGAGAGAAAATTCTAATTAATTGGGCTTTAGGACAGAGATTTTCCACACCTTTTTTTGGGGTTATGAACTTTTTGTAGAGGAGGAACTGCATCAGACTATTTCCTAACTAATTGGTCTGCTCCGGCAATGATCTAATTGGATTTCACTGCAGCTGAAGGTGAAAAGCAACAGCCTTTAGGTTGCACTAAATGATGCCAGAGAACTTCCTTGTCACTGGGTTAGGCAGCAACTGGTGAAAGCCACAGCAGAGACCAAAGTTACTTCTTTAGCTCTGGATGTGTTTGGTATGTCTCAGGATTTGGCTAGGTTCACGTATTGGTTACAAATTGTACACAAGTTAAGTTGTAGAAAGCCCAAGTTCATTATGACTGGTCACTGTGCTACAGCAGCCTTCTCTGTCCAGGACTATTTCCAATACATCAGGAAGGATTAACGCTCTGCAGAGTAAAAGATAAGCAAGAGAGATGGCAACCTCACCCATCTGCCCAGGAGCCGCTTAGAGACCAGTCTCACTGTTTGTGCGTGGTGCATCCCTTTCCCCAAAACAACAGTGTGCTATTTTTAACCAAGATCAATCACTAGTCCTTTCATCTATCAGATTGCTCTGCTCATGTGGGGGGGGAGAGGGAGAGGAGGTATCAGGACAGCTACAGGTGGCAGAGAAAGGGAGGGAACTTCAGTGACTCTGTTTTTTAAGTTCTTTCTTAAAATGACTGCAATATTTTCAGGATCCCTGGACAGTTACTGAGCGTTAATGGGTTTGTTCTTGTCTTTAAGGCCTTGTACAATTTATCTCCTTTTAACTCTTGCTATCTCATCTTTCCCTAGCCTGCACAACTAGCTTTGTTATGGCTCTTTTCTCCATGCCTTCATCCAAATGCCTTTCATAGGAAAGTCCTCTGTCTCCACTACCTTTCTGTCTGTTTTAAACAGCTTTTCCTTACAATTGTTTTCTAGGAGGTGGTGGGACCCTCTTAAAGATATAGGGAGCTGAATAAAAGATATACTACAAAGTAAAAGGAGCAGAAAATACAGTGCTAAATGAAGAGGTATTCAGCACTACTCAGTTGTGGGGCTGCTTTTTCTCTGGCTGTAGATGGTGTCTGTTTTGCAGCTGTGCTAAAGCCTAAATCAGGTGGCGCTCATAGGTTGCTGATTTCCTTTGCTTTATTCAAATTGCCAGGTACAGAATACATCCTCAAACAACAGTTTCATCTGTAAAGCTCCAAGCACTCTGGGAATGGACAAGAGACACACTCCTCCGCTTTTGCATTCTGAAATGTCAGTGGCAACAGTGAGGTCAGTTTTTTACCTTTTTGCATTTATCAGTGGGATTTTGGGGTGAGGGTCTGGAGATTTTTCTGATAAATTCCTGAAAAATGCAATAAAGCAGAAAGTATTCAGGAGAGAAGGTGGACAGAGGTGATTCCTATTTTATGTTCTGATTACGAGACTAGAAAGGAATGAAGGAAATCTTGAAATAAAATGTTGTGATTGCTGTTTCAAAGCTTTGTAAAGCTTCAGTTCCGTGTAGGAGATCATGATGAGGTTAGATCGGTTCTTTTATTTAATCCAATCAAATTCAGTCTGGGTTCTGATTTTTCTAGCACAGTATGAAAAGTCTCTGATGACTCTGATACAAGTCTGTTATCACCTAATTGCTTTTCCATAAGGCTTTCACCTGATAATTCGAATATTGTTACAGCTACTGAAATCTGCCTATATTTATTATTACTTGTGCTATGGGAACAGCTTAAGGCTCAGAGTGAGATCAAGTCCTCATTAATGACTACTGCTGCAGGCACACCATAAGAGACATTCAGAAAACTTGTGCAAAGGAAGGGAGGCGAGGGAGTACGTTGAGAAGGAAGAACAGGGTCTCTTGTAAGGCCACAGTAAAGCTCAAGCAGAGGCTGAGAGAGGACCCTGCTTCCCCTTGCAATGCTAAAAATGATAGCTAGTGTTTCATAATAAGGACTACACAGTAACCATGTTTGGTTTGGATTTTTTTTTTTTGTTTCTTTACGTGTGAATCTGTCCTGAGCTTTCCACAACCACCTGGTAAGGAGAGAATTTCTCTTCAAGTTGCTGTGTTGTTCTGAAAGATACATCCAGACTTCTGCAGCTTATTAGAAGGGTCATTAAAAAATTTGGTAATTAAACAGAAGGATACTGAACTGGTGGTTCAGCAAATCCCTCCCATATCTCTTTGTACTGTAGCTTAATGCTTCAGGAAAGGTTTCTCCTGGAATCCTTGAAAGTAAAAGTGGGTCCTACATAAACATAATTACTGATGCGCATGTCCCAGGGAAGGCTGGGATGTTTGTTACAGTGAGCACCTCTGCAAGAATAACCATGATAATGCTTAGTGTTTATGGCCAGAGTCTCAGGACACAAAGCAGGAAGCGTAATGCAGAGGGCAAGATTTGAGCGCAGATCATCATTCAAAATTAGAAGTGAAAGCCAGATCACCACCCATATTTGTAGCTTTGCCAAAGGCATACAGTCTGTGTGGAAATAGTCTAGTGTGTTCTATAGCCTGGTGGGCAGCAGTTTTCCTTCTCGTCTGGCTTTTCACACAGGATCTTACTTAGACTTGTGGATTACTCTTCAGAGTACTGTAGGTTTGTCTATTGACCAGCTGCAGAAAATTAAAGTTTTCTGAAGATAGCCCTGCCTCAGATTGTATTTTTCTTTTGGACAATGCCTTTCCTACCATGAGTGATGCAGGGACAGGTCATTTTTGATCAGCTGTACAGCCCTCTACAAGAAGTGGTTGCCTATGTGGATGAGGCAATATAGTATGCCTTGATATCAGTAAAGCTTTTGACAGTGTCTCCCAAGACATTCTTATTTGGAAACTGAGAAAGTAGACTCTGGATAAACAGATTTTTATGGTGAAAACTGTCTGCCATAACAAGAGGAAGCAGCCACGATTTGTGAATGGGTAGGGTCAGATTTGAACACGAGGGAAAACTTTGCTAGCAGGGCAGTGTGAGGCTTAAATGTGCTACCTCAAGATGTACTCTTTTGGAGGTGAGAGACAAAGCCACGGCTGACCTGCTCTTTCGATGGTGATTGTCATGCTCTGAGCAATAGGATGGATTAGGTGATATCTGGAGGTCTTTCCCAGCTTTATGTGACTCTTTGAAATGCAACAGTAGTTGCACTTAGCAGAAGTTTAAAAAACTGTATTGGCAGACAAGACACTTTTAAAGTTGTTTCCCCCTCACCCCAACCCCCTTGCTGCTGCTCTCTGAATGATTCGGAGATTTTCTTTCCCGGGAGGTGGATAGGCACTATGTGTAGAGATTGGCTAAGTCTCACACAGAACCAACAAAGTAAAATCCTGTAGAGCCTCCCAAAAAGGCGAGATGTGAATCTCCATCCAGATCCGGATGAAGACAATAAACCCACTTTCCCTCAGCTTCAGTGCAGCGACTGACAGGCACTGTGGGCATCTGCAGTGGTGCGAGGAGGAGGAGATGGGCACTCAGGGAGCTCCTCTGGTGATACAGTTATTATATGCTCAGTTACTGATCACAGATTTCTCAGAATCCCATGGCTTATCATGTAATTTCCACTTGCTCTTATAGTCCCTTGCTCTTTTAACAGCCAGTGTCTCTTTATTCATGTCGCTGTGTCACTTCTTTCTGGGAAGTGGTTAATCACTTATCAGTTCCTCTGGAAGATGGAGAGGGTTCGATCTCATTGTGCCTATTGCGTGCTTTGCCTCCCTGATGAGCTGCCATCCAGAAAACTATTAGGGCGAAATATGAATGCTCCAGGGAAGCTTTCTTACCCCTGTGTAACAAGAATTAACTTCTCTGTGGGCCTGGCTTAGGTACCTGAAAAGCAACCCTTATCTTAAAAATTACATCAGCAGAGGAAGGATGCTGTCAGGAGAACTGATGTTGGAGGGTCAGCTTTGTCAGTCAAGGACATTAGACCAGGTAAAGAGGGAGCAAGTCCTTATGCAAATGTCTGCAAGGCCAAATTTTAAATGAGTACAACCTGGCAAATCACCACTAAATGAATGCAAATTGCCTTAGATTCATCTAAATATCCGGAATTAAGTTAGCCCATAGTGGCCAATGTTTTAGCCCACCTGATTTGATGCTGAACAAACCATAAATGGGGAGTGAAGTGGGCAGAATGTCCTGAGTTTAGACTTGTTTGGAGCAATCCTGAGAGCTAATCTCACTGTTCTTTAAGCATTATTTTCCCCCCCCTATCAAGGAGTGACTATGTTAAGATAATTTTTTTACAATGAGGGTTGTAGAACACTGGAACAGGTTGCCCAGAGAGGTGGTGGATGCCCCATCCCTGGAAACGTTCAAGGCCAGGTTGGGTGAGGGTCCGAGGAACCTGATCTAGTCGGGGATGTCCCTGTTCCTTGCAGGGGGGGGTTGGACTAGATGACCTTTGAAGGTCCCTTCCAACCCTAACCATTCTATGATTCAGGATAATGGGCAAGCTCTAACTTATAGCCCTCTGCTCATCCATGAGGTGAAGTTGTCAAAAGGGGAAACAGCAGTTGGGTACCTTTTCCTTGGCTGCTTCTACATCTTCTTGAGCAATGTAAGAAGCCTGGCAGCAACATTCAGTTGGAAGCATGGGGAGGGGATGGAGGAGGTAAGAGGTGGTCGAATCCCTCTTTGTGGACGAGTGTTGTGTGGGAAGGGGAGGGAGAAGCAAGCAAGCAAGCAAGCCAGCCCTAACCCAGGCAGGAAGGAATGGCTCAGTCATCAGGCTGGAACCTGTCCAGAGCACTGTACACTTTTATCTAAAACTGATGTGACAGCTACGGGTTTCTAGACAAGAACTGGTCTGGCCAGATTTAATAAGAAAAGCAATATGTAGTGCGAAGCTAATATAATTTCAGCCTATGAAATAGACACCCAGCCTATGTAGGCCTGAAGGATAAATGTGTAAAACTGTTACAGCTGTCTACAGCGTTGTACGTGCTGCTCGTGCTCTGACAGACACAATTATTTATTGTTTGTCTTATGCTAGCACCTAGAGGCTTCCACCAAGATCTGGGCCCTAGTGGAGGGACAAGTACTGTCGTGAAAAATTTGTCTGCCCAACAAAGGGAGCTGGCAATGGCTGGGGAGGCTGTCAGGGAACTGAGACCTGGCACAGCTCTGCTCTGATGCTCTGAGCCACCACGGAGGCTTGAGCTGCTCCCAGAACATGGTCCCTGTCTACAGTGCCTGGGGAGAGATGCTCCCTGGGCAGACTTCTGCCACTCAATATTTTAGCGGGAGCGCAGTCGGTGTGCGCGAGGGGAAGCAGGGCATGGTGCACCCACATCTGCAGCTCATGTCTCGCTAAGCACATGGTGGAAACTCCGAGGGTGCTATTGCCACAGTAAGGGTTGGTGATGGGCATGGAGAGCCAAATGCTGTGACCAGCTCTTAGCCTGAGACCTCAGGCTTAGCTGGGGAGTTAGATGCAGGCATTAATTGAAGAGATCTTGAACTACAGCTGAATGTCATGGTCATGAGAAATGGTAACAGAAGACTCTTTCTATATGGTGTCAGTGGTTTGTGCAGGCCCTTGTATCTGTCTTAGAAATCAAATGGAAAGCTGCCAAAATTGCTGTCTCTGTGCATGTAAGCCTGGCAGATTTCCCAAAGCAAATTTTTAATTTTTACCTTCCTTCCGCAGTGTCCTCCATAATATTCATCCCAAAAATGTCACACTCTCGTACTACATAGTAAAGATTTAGTAGCATAAGGCTGGAGGGGAGGCCTCCTGTTACTGAGACTTTAACAAATTATACTACAGAACATTAACTGGTATGCCATAAAGTATTATCATAATTAATTACAACTAACCTGCAGTTGTCAAATAAGTGAACAAAGTACATTTCATGATGCATTATCTCTGCTCTTTTATTGTTTGTCCTCTTGCTTGTTAAGCTAAAAATAATCAGTCATTTGCAGTTGGGCTTCTTGTTATTAAAATTCCACTGCAGCAATGGAGTTGTAGGGAGGCTTGTGTGTGTGAGTGTGTATCTAAAATGAATGTACTAACAAATATGAAATTACTAATGAAAAAAAAGCTCAAATTATAACAACATTGAGGTCAGGGTAAATTTCTTTTTTGACTTTTATGCAATATAACTGAGAACACCAAAGTGTTAAAATGTTGGCAAGATAGACTTGTACTATTTTATGTTGACTTTCATCAGAGGTAAAAAAAAAAAAAACCAACAAAAAAACCCAACAAATTGTGGGAAGTGTGTGGATGGTGCGTAAGGAAGAACAGCAATAATAAAACAGGCCCCTCAGAGGACATATGAGACCTTCCTCCAGATAAATGAGACAAGATCTTTGCAGATAACGTGTAAAACGACCTTCTCAAGGTCTTCTGAGCATGATCTTCAACTTCCAAATATGGGGAAAGCTTCACTGAAGGGGCTGAGATTAATCTGATTTACTCCAGTTAGAGCTCATCCAGCAATTGTAAACAGCTGTGGAAAAAGTTATGCCTTGTTTTAGGCAATTTGGTGGAAATCATCAGGCAGCTAAGTCCCCTTCCATGAATGTGATTGAGTTCATCTTGTTAAAAATGGCCTCATTGGCTTCTAAAGCAAAAATTGATTGTTTGAGCACTAACCTGACAGAGCAGGAGGTTGTTATGCACAGAAGTTTTCAAGCTAGATGCATGAAAACCTTGGTTTTGAGTCTGTGTGCCTACGTGAATGCCCACAGGACTAGTAGGCATGCACAAATAGTGGATGTGCTTGCACAAATAGTTGCCTAAGCATGTGATATAAGCCTATGCAGCTATATGTGCCATTGTACACTCTTGCCTAGAAATATTTGGCCTGTGACAGAATGAAAGGAAATAGTG
This sequence comes from Chlamydotis macqueenii, assembly GCF_036417535.1. Taxonomy (NCBI): domain Eukaryota; kingdom Metazoa; phylum Chordata; class Aves; order Otidiformes; family Otididae; genus Chlamydotis; species Chlamydotis macqueenii. The sequence goes on along the minus strand of NC_141579.1, from coordinate 4,582,720 downwards.
ACAAAAACATCAGTAAGATTCACTGGAGGTACTACCAGAGTAGGATTTGTCTGTGCTAGCTGAAAACCTAATCTTGAGTCCCAGGGCTTCTTAAATTTGCTCCAGAAGCTAGTGCAGCCTAGTGCTCTAACTACTGTTGTAGTAACATACTGTCTGGAAAAAGGAGTGAAATATTCAGTGCCATTCTTATTTCCAGGACAGTAAATACCTGCAGCTAAACAAAATCTCTCTGGGACCTCAGACACTGGTATAACTTTTCATACAGGTCCAGAGATGAGCCAGGGTTGGTGGCTGATGCCTTGCCCCCCTTGAGGAAGGAGCAAGGAGACTTGGCTGGCTCTCTGTTCCTTAATGTCACTAGACAGGCATTGTAATTTTCTGCAAGGCAGATGCTCCTGTCAGTTGTGTTGTTTCCTTGCCAAGATGCATGTTACCTCTGGGAGCCCTTAGAGGTCCATTTACCAGAGATAATTAATTAAATTAACAGCCTTTTGCAGGCGTGCTGGAGGTTCATGTAACAAGTGTGCTTTAAAACAAGATGCTGGATTTCCACAGCCATTGGTAAACAATGTGTGAGTTAAAACTCTTGGCCACATCTTTCACTGGTATTAATCAGCAAACAGTCAAATTGTGCCAATTTACCCTATGCAAGGACTCAACTCCTTTTATCTTTCCTCTTCTCTTTCATATTTGCTTTCTTTCTGTTAGATGTAGAAAATCTGTTTTTTCATGCGTACCAAAGACTAAAATCTTTAACCACTCCCTGTCAGTGTGATTGCACATTGATTGTTCATCATCTTTCATATAACAGAATTAGGTCTCATTAAAATTATCTCTTCCCCTGTGAGCCAGACTTGTTCAGTCTCCTACTGTCTCCCCAATTTGCCCCTTGTTCTAATTAAAGACATCTAGCATTTGCATCCGTTCCCTCCTCTTTGGAAGACGAAGAGGAGAAAGATGCTGGATCAGTTGCTGTGAATATCGCTTGCCACTTTAAATAGGAAACCAGTGCCAACCCTTTGAATACTCTTTTGTTTTAACAATGATGGCCCTGTTGGGTTAAAATTATCCATGGCCTTCCATGCCACTCCACTCGAGGTTACGGATCATAGCTTTGGAGCAAGACAACCTATTCAGCAGAAAGGTCAATCAGCTAGTAGAAGCTATTTCCTTTTCTGTACAGCTGAAGGTAAAAGTGTAAGAGTTGGTCTGCATTTCAATGAACTCCATGCTGAGAGCTGTTTCAGCAGCTGCTCCTGTGCTACAGAAAACTGCCTTTTTCATTCTCAGAGTTGTTGAAGTGCATATGGGCAAACCAGACAGAATAAAATAAGGACTTTGTGAAAACTTTCAGTGACACAAGGGAAAACTTCAGACAAACCTTTGCTTTGGGAGCTACTGATGTACCGCATTAGGGCAGATTTTCTTTTAATTCACCTTCCTTCCTCTGAGTGACCAAAGTGGGGAAAAAGGAAGTAATACTGCAGATTTTTTTTTAACCATAATTATCCATTAAGAAATATGCTTATCTCATGGTGTAGACTTGACTCTTTTTCTCCTACCATTTCTATTTTCGGCTGCCTGCACTCAGGCTCACAGCCTGAACAAGAGGATTATGGTATTATCCAGAGACCAGCAGCAACTGGTTGGGACTTGCTAGTTTTTAACCATTGGCCTCCACTGAGGAGTTGAGACTACCTGCTTGTCCCAGGTGGCTAAACTGAAAAGGGTCCTATGTAGGGCCAAGTCAGCTGTGGAGTAGTTTGAGCAATTTTTAGCACGTAATGTGGACTTCTGCTCTGAAAAGGGTTCAAACATGTACTAGAACTGAATGACTTCAAATTATAAGAGAGCCAGGGTTTGAATTTTGTAATCTGGCTGTGACTATATTGGAAGGTATCAGGATGCTGAGGATGTCCTCAACACAGCAAATCATTGCTTGCATTTTAAAATGAATCGGGGAGAAAGGGCCATCTCTCTAGATCTTGTCCTTAAGTTCTGGTTTCGTTTGTTTCCATAATCACCTTTGTATTTTTCTCTATTTTCCACAGAGATCTCAAAGTTCAGCTATGTGTATTCTATTCTTTCTGTATTATTAATGGATTGCAGCAGTCCAAAGAGGTCCTTAAGACAATCAGGGTCTGTGATTGCACAGGAAATTTGTGGGAACTCCTAATAAAATATGGTTCTCAAGCCTTTACTAGCTAACCAGAGAGAGTCGAGGGCATGATCTTATCTGCTCTGTTGTTGTGACTCTCTGTGTGCATAATGGGATGAAACTTCCATTAGTTAGGGAACGTGTAGCAGACTGAGGATTGAATCTTGAACCTCGGTGTCGTAACTCGGTATGTTTAATATCCAACCATCGGACAATTCCCCGTCTCAGCACTCTTTCTCAGACAGGTGTTCTGGTACACTATATCAATAAGGATATCAAGCCACCAGGAGTTTGTTTCTCAGTGTGCTGCCAGTCTGCATCAAGTTCAGTGTTGTACTCTGATCTTACGCTATGCGTCCCCTGATAAGCAGCAGACAGAACTACTATGACTGCTTTCTCATGCCTGCATGGTGCTTGCTGGTTATATTAAAATCCCTGTGATCATGTCTGCCCATCTCACGTATCAAAGCTCCAAAGATGCAGGAGACTCTGCTGACTCAAAATGAGAGCCACAGGAAAAGTAATGATGTGGGATCAATTTCTTTAGCATTAGTGATGTTTTTATATTGCCTCACAGCTGGGTGACTCTGCCTTTGTGATATAAATAATCTGCCCAAAATAAAAAAAAAAAAAAAGCCAGATTTGCTGGGAAAAGACCTAAGTTACAAACTATGTTGAAGTTAAATAGTCAGGAACAATCAGAAAGTGTAAGAAGGGGCTTTGTGTTTGATGAACAGGATGGAGAACCAGGACACTTGGGTTCTCTTCCCAGTTCTGACAGGCAGTGAGCTGCTGAGGCAGTGCAATAGTCTAAAAATTGTGGACTCTCACATCCTTCTGAACTTTTGGCATGACTTTAACTATGTGGTCTCTCTCTAAAGTAGAAACAATTGCAGAACTTGTGTTGTGATTTATCAAAGCCAGTGAAATGCCTTTCAAATCAAGCATTAAAGTTGAAACATCATTTCTAGACCTTCTTCAGATGCTCTGTCTCAACTGCTTTTAAAGTCCAGATGGCATGTTGGTTGGGTGGAAGGTGTGAGGGAAAGCCAAGACTGTCAAAGACCAAGAAATACCAGTGGACAGAGCAGGTTGTCAATGCAGAGCTTAACCTTCTGGAGGAGAGCTTTGTCTTGAGATAAGTAAATTCCCACCTTCAGGGCTTTTCTCTAAAGTTAGTCATCAAACTACAAATGCATAGAAGCACAGTAAGCAGGTTTTTGCTCCTGTAAGAGGAGCTGCTGTTATTCAGGAATGGTTACTATGCTACCAGCTTCTCTGTAAACTCACCAAGCCCCCGATGTACCCCAGAATTCCTTTTGACTTTGGACTTTTCCCTGATAGCCTGCAAGGTGCACAGCAATTAGACCTTCCTCTGCTGATGTCTGCTAACATCCGCTGGGAAAATATGGAACTGGAACTGGTTGAGGATGGGTTTGTTTTTCTCTGTATGAGTTCTTTTACCACCTCCCTTGCCATGCTGCCATAAGGCCTGATGAAAGGGTAGAAGAGGCAGCTGGGCTCTGCCTGCCACAGGATTAATTTATTTTTATAAAGGAGTCAAATTTCCATGATTACGTTTTCTTCTACAAATCATCACTATTTCAGGGCAATGGCAAAGCCTGGAGTTGGGGAGGAGAGCTTCCTCAGTCTTAAGGCTCTTTTCATAGTTAAAAGTTCACCACAGAAAATTTGATGCTTAATAAATTGGAGCCTTCTCTGCTTTAAATCATTTTTACAGCAATTGTGGAAGAAAATATAATTATTACAAACTGATCATTTGTTACTGAGAAATCTCATTAAATTGACTTCATACTAGAAGGTTTGGTGGGGGCTGGGAGGGTAGAAGAGGCAAAGACCTGACAGAGGGGTGTGAGAGAAGTCTCTTAATTACAGATTGATTATTTCTTGTGATTGAATGTAAAACATAATCAGCTCATCTTTTCTAGTGGGGTAGATGAGAGCTAAAGGGACCTTTTTGTCTTCCTTGACCTGCTAGCACGGCATGCTAATGGCCTGGGGATGCAGGGAATAGCTGGTACTGCTGGAGAACTTGTAGAAGCTTATTTAGATGAAGTAATGGATCAGGGCTGTTTTTTCTCCCCTGGGAGTCAGTCTGGGCCAGCAATTTAATGCAATGTTGTCTCATCATTGTGTCTTTATTTCACACTGAACTACTCCCATAGCTCTTGTACACCGCAACCAGTCTACCTTGCAGCTGAACAGGTTAGATGCCTGTTTAGCCTTGTCCAAGCTAGCTTTGAGTCACCTGGCTCAGATACTGCCTGCAGTATCCATGCTTTCCTGAGGATTTGGGAAAGCAATGGTCTTGTTTGCCTGTGCTGAGCTCCTTGCTAACACGGAACTTCTTAAATCTCAGCTACTTGCTAATCTCAGCCACGCTCACAGCATTAGGTGTACGTATGTGTATATGCAGATTAAATATGCAAAATTGGCAATACTCTGAAGTGAGCGCTTGATTTAAGGTGGAGCCTCTCAACAGGAAAGCAACTGCCATGTAAATTAAGGCTTCACTATCATTTCTGAGAAAGATATCTGCAACCACAATGTGCAGAAAAGCACAGGGCGAAATGATTGCTGCGAAGCCGGGCGGGGTTTAATGTTCTTTCTAAGGAGAAGAATATTGTGTGTTTTGACATCAAAATGGAGCAATTGTTTTTGTAAAATGACTTTCCCCGGTTTTAGGCTTTTTTAGTGATTTCTCTTCCTGGATCCTTGAAGAAAAAAAAATTGCTGAAATTTGACAAATTGATAGACCATAATGATCTAATTGTGTGTAGTGTGTTTCTGAGAAAGAGCAAGAATCTATGCTACGATTTTAAGAAAATGATTCCTGGACATGTATAGTCTTCTTTATCAGCATTATGAAGAATACTTAGCACTTATCCAGTGGATTTTGCTCCATGAAGATCATAAAACTTTTTGCAGTCCTGGGTGACAAAGGTTATTCAAATATTGGAATATTTATTTAATGGCAAAACCAAATATTAGGGGAAGAAACTTCTTTGTCTAATTCCCAATATGTGCTTAGGATCTTGGACAACAAAGCCCAAATGAAAAATTAATAGCGGCTGAAGCACTCAAGCAGCCCCAAGGGAGCCATTATCTTTCGTTGGTTAACAATACATTTTGCTTAACTATGAACAGCAAGAAAAAAAAAAATTTTAGAAAAAACAAAATCACAAGTAATTGTAGTGACAAAAATAAAGGTTTGGCAGTTTTGAATTTATTTAAGATAACTTCTATTGACCAATACTGTTCCCTTAACTCACACTGATTTAGCAACTGTTTCCTGCTCTTTTAAAACTGTTTCTCTTTGGTTTTTGGCTACATTTCATATGAAAACTGAAATGTTGCCCAGCTTCGGGGTTGAACTTTTTGCCCCATTTTACATCTGAAGTAACTGAAATAGAGAAGTGATTTGCCTAACATAACATAAAAAGGAGCATGTAAAATTAAAAAAAAAAAAAAAAAAAGCCCAACCAACCAACACCAGAACTCCTAGATTCTGGTCAAAACCAAAAAGGATATGCAATAGCATAGGGATGCATGCAGTGTTGCTGGAAGTTGTCTGTGAAATGCTTCTGCCTGTTTGAAATGTTCTTGCCTGTTAGTCAAGAGATGATGATGAGCAGTGAGGTTCGGGTGGGCTGATCATTTGTACTGGTGGGCTATGTTGTGCTGTTAAAAGCAGAGATGTGGGATTTATCCCTCTTAAGGAAGTGAAATAGGCCTTTCAGGCATATGAAAAGATACCGTTTTCTGAGTCTTTGAGCTTGAGATTTTAAGCTTATCTAACACTGTTTCAGGGCTTTTCTATGAATTATGGCTTTTTGACTCGTGTGGCATTCAGAGATGTGGTTTACAGCTGACAAAGGAAATGCGTCGCTTGTTTGCTTATATATCCATCAGACAGCCAGCAACGAGATAGTGGTAAATTTGATACACATAACTTCACAGATGTAGCTATGTCCTTTCAACAACATTACTTTCTACAACTCTGTTCCTGGAGGCAGGGGAAAGCTGCTTCCCAAAGCAGTTATGGCTGCAGTGAGCCAGGTCTTCCTCTGCACTGCCAAATCTTGCAAATCCTCCTCTTGCCAAAATTAACAGCTTCCAGTCTCAGCCTGGGCTCATGCCAAGTGGATAGCTTGCAGGATCCTGCCTGATTGCATGCCGAATTTGGCACAGGGCAATCTGTTGAATGGCGAGTGGGCGTGTCTGGATTACTTCCAAGCAACAGAATGTGGGCTAGGTAAGCAGCTCCAAAATGCTAAAACTATTTTGGTGATCAATTCAGACCATGAAACCAGATGGACGCTCAGGAGGAATCTTGCAGGCTCTTCGTAACAAAAAGGAAAGGGAAGGGAAAGGCTACAGTCCTCATCATAGTAACAAAAAAAAAAAACCCAAAAAAAGAACAACAACAACAAACCAAACAAACAAAAAAAAAACCAAACAAAACCTTCAGCATTGTAATTACGAAATGAACAAATGAAGAAAGGACAAAAATCTTTCTTGAAGACACAATATGGAGAGCACCAGCCTTTCCAATAGTCCAGAGACTGGACATAAAGGTCATCTAGATAGCAGAATTCATAGAGACTAACAGTGCAGTCTACCAAAAAAGAAATGTAAAAGCTCTCACTTGTCCCCCAATGAAATTAGTGTGCACTTAGTATGTCATGTGCCAGCACCGATACTACAGCCATCATAGCAGGGGGATGCGTGTCAAAGCAGTCATGTTTGTGTGCTCTGATCCACATACTGCTGTCGGTTGTCTGATGTTCCAGTTTCATCTCAGCTGTGACAATCCTATCTGATCATTAACAATACAATAATGAAATAGTGACTGGAGAGACACTTGGATAATCATCTGAGCAAAGGCTCATTAGTGCTGCAGAACAATCACTGCTGTGTAATAACAGATCCCAGGAAATTTCAATTAAAGCTGGAACTCTGTTGCAATTTCATTTTATTTCCAGCCAGACAGCGGATGGTGTGTAATTGCAATCAGCCAACGCAATGCGAGCTCCTCTAACTCAAACCTTCCCATGGGGCAGGAGGTGGGCTGCCTGTTTGGATTTTGTTTTTTTTTTTCCTGCATTTCATTTAACTTCTACTCTTACAGGGCAAACAGAAGTGAATGTTGTTCACTGCAACAACATACATCGTACCCTCTTCTACTGCTACGCTGATCTGACTAAACTGGGATGATGTGTTTGAGGAAAGCTCTTTAAATACTCTGCTCTATAGAGGTGCTACATGGGGAAGAGTGAACAAATATCTGTCACAGTCAGGGAGCAGACACAGGTGGAAGTTTTTTAGTGAGAGTCAGGTTTGCTGCATGCTGAAGTCCAGATTTTTTGGCCCAAAATGTATTTTAGCATTTTGTGCTTGGAGAGGGAATAGGTTTTGCACTCTGTCCCTTGATTGATTCCACCATGCTGAACCATGGAGTGCAGAAAGCAGTGATTGTCTGTGCTTGCTCCATCAGAGAGCTGCTCTTTCATTTCTCCTTATTTTGTTCTGACAGCACTTGCATTCTCTGGAGTGGGATGTTGGCCTGACTGCCCTGCAGTCCACCTAAATGTTTGTGTTTTGTCCTTGAGCAAGATAGCTGCGTATTCTCACTGATATAAAGGAGAGCTCCCAAAGCCTTTTGTCCATTTAGACCTCTGGTATTTTGCATGGATATTAGCTGGCAAAACTCCAACATGAGTAATTGCATCTTGCTGTCTAATTAAACATTTGTGCTTTCAAATGGATGTTGTGCTCTTCATTTCCTGGTGTAACCCCTTTTATCTTGTCCTTGTGTACTGTTTTAACCAGCTGCCATACTCCACCCTGGGAAATGGATAGATGTGAGCTAGATGTGTATATATGTTTGTATAGTGCCTGAAGAGCGGATTTAGTGGTGAGGAACACAGTTATTGTCCACAGACAGCAGCAAGATAGAAGTTCAGAAGTTCACGAGGGCTGAATGCTAAGAACTGTGGTGACCGCACAGGTTTCTCTCTCCTGCTGTGATAGCCCATGACTCTCAGCACCTCTGTCTCTCTCTCCAGGAGTGGTCAGCACTGTCACTTCTACAGCAGTTCCTTTGCCTTCAGCTCAGGTCTCCGTGCCACAGGAGTGCTGGTTTTTAACATCCTTTGTCTTCACAGAGCATGCTGCCAGCACCATGTACCGTCTGCCACAATGTCACTCGGTGCTCTGGAAGAAAAGTTGAATTGGTAGCTGGAGGAGATTCACAGCAAGCTTGAGGAGAAGGGGAAATCTCATAAGTCATAAATATCTAGTTTTACTTGCAGAGCTGATCATTTTACACAAACAAAATGTACTCTCTTGCTAGAGATCTACTTAGCAGTCACCTGTGGAGGCGGCTGCTGTGAACATTTGGAATAGAAAGTGGCTTTTGTTTTTAATGATTTATCAAAACCAGGTGTTGTTTTTTTTTTCCTGTAAGCAGAAAGATCTTAGTGGCACAGGACAACAGGTCAGTGTGCGTGCAGCAATATTTATCTTTGATCTTCTACACTTTGGCTTTTATTTGAAGATGCATAAAATAAACTCTCTTGACATCATTGCTCCCTGCTCTCCATAATCTGGAGAATAATTTTTTACTGCATCTGTGCTTTCCTTCAGTATTTGCCAACATCCCTTTTTAAGATGAGCCAGGGACTAGATGGACCTACAGCCTGACCCAACCCAATCATTTTCATGTTGTTATGGAACTGTCACCACAGTTCTTAGCATTCAGCCCTCGTGAACTTCTGAACTTCTGTCTAGCTGCTGTCTCTGGACAATAACTTTGTTCCTCACCACTAAATCCACTCTTCAGGCACTATACAAACATATATACACACCCCCAGATTGAAGCACTGAGGAAAGGTACTTGCTCAGGGTTTCCTCTGCACATCTGTGTTAGAGATGGAGCTGAATCCCAGATCTCCTGATCCTCAATAGGCTAAAAGCCACAGCGAACACTCAAATCAAAACTGATGTTTGTAGGGACCCGAGGATTGTTATAGGGGAATGTTTCCGTAAAGGTGAGTAGTGCATTCACTGAATTATTGTGTTGTGCTCAAGAGGAAAATACTTTTGGTTTTTTGGTTTTGTTTTGTTTTGTTTTTTTTTTTTTGTCAGTCCTTGCCAAGATCCCTTGGGGAAAATTCCTTCTCAACCACAACTATGTCCATCAGCTGCACCCTCATAACCTGGAGTGAAATTTCATTCTAACTTGAGATTTCTGCATGATTCATTTCTGAGGTGCTGGACTCTTACCAGCTGTTTCCACCCACATATCTTACAACCAGTGGCTTTGCACCTTAATTCTCACAAATGTTGTCTCAACTGGTTGCAGACCTTTCAGTGGATGCAGAACCCACCAATGCCTTGTTTCCATCAGCTCTGCCAAGGTGTTGAGAGACTCTGGGCTTGCTCCCATCCATTGCTGTCTGAAAAGCTATAGAGGTGTGAGGCAACAAGAGGAGACAGGAATGTGTGATAAGTGAGAAGGAAATGTACTTCAGGGAAGGGAGGGAACAGCCTGTGTTGGATGGAAGAAAGAGCATGCCAGGAAGTGTGCTGGCAATAAGAAAAGGAGTCTCTGGCATAGCAAATTAATTGAAGCAGAGAGTGGGTGCCAGGGACACATTGGGAACTGAGGCTGTATTGGCTGAGGAGACCCAGACTCAGCCCCGGGTCACCTCCGCGCAGCTGGTGATGCAGGACTGCTTTCCTCGCTTTTTGTACTGTATCTCTTCTCTTCCTATCCCAGGTGAAGTGGTGTATGTTCAGCCTGGCTGCTGAATCGTATCTCCCTCTGATAGGTTTCTCCTCTTATGTTTTGGCAGTGCTTATAGTGTCTATCATGTCAATAAAGTGTTTTCCTAATTTGAATTTATAGGAGCATTTCTGCAGGTTTATACATGTGTAAAAGCATCTGCATGTGAAATGTATTTATTTCTAGAGAGAGATATGTGAGTGTTTACCAACAGCCAGGAGTTTATGAACATGTTGGTACACCCATGCCCCCATCTAGTCTTGTTCTGTTCATCCTCCTATTTCATAGAATCATAGAATGGTTAGGGTTGGAAGGGACCTTCAAAGGTCATCTAGTCCAACCCCCCTGCAAGGAGCAGGGACATCCCTGACTAGGTCAGGTTGCTCAGAGCCTCATCCAGCCTGGCCTTGAACGCTTCCAGAGATGGGGCCTCCACCACCTTTCTGGGCAACCTGTTCCAGTGTTCTATAACCCGCATCGTAAAAAATTTTTTCCTAATTTCTAATCTAAATCTACCCCCCTCTATTTTAAAACCATTACCTCTTGTCCTATCGCAACAGGCCCTACTAAACAAGCCTCTCCCCATCTTTCTTGTAGGCCCCCTTGAGGTACTGGAAGACCGCTATCAGGTCTCCCCGGAGCCTCCTCTTCTGCAGGCTGAACAGCCCCAACTCTCTCAGCCTGTCCTCATAAGAGAGGTGCTCCAGCCCTTTTATCATCTTCGTGGCCCTCCTCTGGACCTTCTCCAACTGGTCCATGTCCTTCTTGTGTTTGGGGCTCCAGAACTGGACGCAGTACTGCAGGTGGGGTCTCACCAGGGCAGAGTAGAGGGGCAGAATCACCTCCCTCGACCTGCTGGCCACGCTTCTCTTGATGCAGCCCAGGATGCGGTTGGCCTTCTGGGCCGCAAGGGCACATTGCCTGCTCATGTTAAGCTTCTCATCCACCAGCACTCCCAAGTCCTTCTCCTCAGGGCTGCTCTCAATCCATTCCCCGCCCAGCCTGTCTTTGTGCCTGGGATTGCCATGACCCAGGTGCAGGACCTTGCACTTGGCCTGGTTGAACTTCATGAGGTTGGCACGGGCCCACCTCTCCAGCCTGTCAAGGTCCCTCTGGATGGCATCCCTCCCTTCCAGCGTGTCGACGGCACCACACAACTTGGTGTCGTCGGCGAACTTGCTGAGGGTGCACTCTACCCCACTGTCCATGTCGCCGACAAAGATGTTGAACAGGGCCGGGCCCAGCATGGACCCCTGAGGGATGCCACTCAGGCTATTTGTACAGCACCCAGCACCTTGCTGTGACAGAGTGTTTCTTGTTCTGATTTTTCAAATGTGACAGTAGTTCCTCTTAAGCTCCACGAGTTGTTTAGAACCTCTGAAAATCAAGCCTTAAACAACTCCTCCAATGACCATAAAAGCAAGACAGTTGCACAACTTCCTTGTGGTTAGATTTCCTGGGAGTGATTTTACCTGTGGGCATAGACTGAGGATGCTGCTGGAGCATCTAGGGCCTTGGATGTCCAAACTTCCCTAAAGGCTTGATGACTGAGCTGGGAAGTGATGACTGATTAAGTCGCCCTGAGATTAGAGGAGGCTGAGCCAGTGATATTGGTGAACATAGGGATCAGCCTTTTTTAGATTTGGTGAATGGGAGCCATGCAGAAACTTGTTATGTTCACTGCTAGATCTGCTCTGCAGGCATATCTTAGCTCGATTTAGATGCGTGTCCCGGACTAGTCTGTTGTCACCTTGTTGTGGCAAAGGCTGGCTCTTTGCTGCCTACAGGCTCCTGAAGGCTTTGCACTGGTGTGGTCTGGCTGTGGCTTCATCTCCATCTATGTCAGGCTTTTGTGTTGCTTTATGAGATTTGTCTTGTACTCAGTTGTTTCTTTAATTAGCTGCAATTCTTCCCTCTTTGTATTTGATCTTGCTGTGGTCTGCTGAGACTATCAATAAGCTTAATGGAGAAAATGAGCTTTTTTTGGCTTTGAGATTTTTTCCTTCTTTTTTTTGAAACTTTTTTTTGAGGGAATGGGAGAGAGAACTAAAGGAGAGAAGGCAAATGATGATCATTTTACCTGTCTATCCTTGTCGAGATCATGAGAATAAGGATGAGAAAGTGCTTCTTGTGCCTGTATTTATGTCTGCAGATGACTGATCCTTGGTCTTAGCCTCATTGCGGGCTACTGGCATATCCACAATGGGGCTCTGCTTTGCTTAGAACCCAGCAATGAACTTGAAAGCACGTATCCCACATGGAAATAGGTCAAATCCAGATTTGCTTCTAGAACACCTGAATGCATTGAGTTAACGGAATTTACACCAGGGATAGCTCTGTCTCAGCCATATGTCCCGGAGCTAACTTGCTTCCCTCCCACCTTTGGAGACCGCTAATGAAGCGATATCCCCTGCAGAGAAAGCAGTGTGTTAAAATAGGATTGTTGCATCCCAAGAGAATGGGTATTAGCAGCAGAACAGAAGGAGAGAGAAAGCAAATAGAAATCAATATGTGTCAGGACCTGACCTGTGCTATTAAAATCGATAGTTTTGCAGGACCATGAAATTTTGAAGTCCAGGACACATTCTATCAAATTCTCAAAGTATCCAAGTTGTAGTTTTTCTTGCATTGTGTTTTGCAGTTTTTAAATTTTCTCTGACATATACTAATTTATTTTTATTAACTACTGCAGAAGCTAAGATAGCTCAGGAATCTTCCTCCCCTTGGTTATCGGAGCATCGCAGCTGCCTGAATCCCACAAGCCTGCTGGGGACAGGAGGAGGGGCAGATCTGGTTTTAGCCCTGACTGCGGGCTGGGGAGTAGAATTGAGGGATAAGGAAGTTGACTGCTGCTTAAACACCGGCACCATGCTTGTTACCTCCTACATCATCCTGTCCTAATTATTATAATTAGTGATTTGATGAGCATCTGTTGACATAATATTCCTCAAGGGAGGTTTGCTTAAGCCATGAAGCTACTTAGTGGTCTGCTACAAATACAATATTTTCTATATCAAGTAGGGCAGGGCAAAGGTAAATGCATGACTGATAATCGATAGCCTGATATGCCTGGACATTAGTATCTGGTTACAGCTGGAAAAAATGCAGCATCTCGCTAGTTCGCAAGCCAAATCTACATTAAAATCTTAATGATTATGAGGGTGAAGGAGATGCTTGTATCCTTACCCAGAGGGATCACCACTAAAATAATTGCTGATGCAGTTTCTGTGATTTTAGGGTTTAATGGAAGCTTTATTATGGCTACAATGAACATTGTGACTCTCAGCTCCTGATGTAATTCAATCAAAAAAGAACCAACAGGGAGGTGGGGAAAAAAAAGACACAAATCCTTAAATTCTGTATAAAAATAGATTAAAGCAACCAGCTTAACGGATTTTATTGAGACTTAAGAACTTTAAAAAAAAAAAAAAAGAAAAGGAATTTAGCACACAAACTCTTTTACATTTCTCATCAAAGGGTCATAAATTTTAGTTCAGGTCCAGATCAGAGCCAGATTCAAAAGGTCACCAATAGGGGGGAAATAATCTGAACAGGAGAGGTGGGAAGGAAGGCCAGCTATACAGTGTCCCAGCATCCTCTAATCACCTTTCCCTCTGCTTGCCAGATAGCAAACGGAAGGGAACATTTGAAATAATGTATCCATTAAGATACCTTCAGTGCCTGTCAGATTTGCTTTAAGAGGATTGTGCTTATTACACAGTGGTAAGGCTTTTATATTCATAAAATTCCTTTGGCACAAGCAAAATAAAAAGAGGTAGGAAGAAAACGTGCCTCTTTCATGCCTTGGAATGGGGCTGGGCAAGCAATTAAAATTCTGCCCTGCACTAGCCTTCAGCAAAGGACACAGGCATGAACAGGTTGATCTCTACCTCTAAGTAGTGTGTGTCTACCTAGTCTGGGCATATTGAGGGGGAGAGAAGCAAAAATCTGAAACTGTAAGAAAATAATATGACAGTGTCAGGGATGTGCAAGGCTGCAGTGTTTGGGGGACTGAGGGCTAGCTGTGTCCCTCAGGGTTGGCAGCTATCCAAGGCAGGGGACCTGATTGGCCAGGAGAGTAAGGAGGTGGTTTTGGTGGTTTATTTTGTTGTTGAGGTTTTTTTGAGCTCTGATATTTCCTTGCTAAGGCTCCTGGGTCTGGACAAGAGCTCTGCCCAGCTCCAGCCATCAGCCTGGTGAACAAGCAGGACTGTGCTCCTGTTCTTTGGGTCCTGGTAATGGATCAGTGACAGCAGTAGCTTTAAGACAAGAGCTGCTTTCTGGGAGGATGTCTGGAGCATCTGATGGCTTTAGCCTGTCTCTTTCCTCCTCTCAGTTTGCTCAGATGCCATCTTTTGATCCTTCTCTCACAGAACTTTTCTTAATCCCCACATCTTCAGTGACTACCTTGATTCTTGTTTGCAGTTTCAGATGCTCAGTCTTTATCTTGATTTCAGATGTTGGCTCTAACTTCAAGGCTTGCGCACCTGCATCCCTGTCCTGTACAACTGCATCTCTCTGATGATAGATAAGAAGAGTTGTCTGTATCACAGGTTAGGCAAATGTTCTCTCTGACATTCTGAGATCCTTCAAAGAAAGATTCTAAAAGTTCTCTGTGTGTTTATTGTTCTGAGAATAATCAGGCAAATCAAAACCCTGAGCATACATTGAAAATATTAAAAGCTCTGAGGGTGAAAAATGTTATAAAAAGAGGCTAAACATTTCTACTATAGATCAATGAAGATGCCTTTTGTCTGAATAACTCTGTTGCCCTAGGAGTCCCTGCCTCAGGGTTGCACCTCTGCCACTTTGGATGGAGACAGAAATCACCTCTCCCTTCATCTTGCTTTTATTATTTCAGTCTGAATCTGTCGACAGATGGCTGTTAACAGCCTATGCGAGCAGGAGTTTTATTTTACAAAATGCTTTTTTCTCATCATCACCATTTCTCATTTACTCTTTCAAAGTCATAATTATCTAATATTAATGTTCTCATCATTATAACATTCACAGGAAGACAGCGGGTTTTTGTCCACAGAGACAAGGATCTCTGAAATTAATATAATACTTGTTCAGGATTGATTTCAGTCTTATAGTTGCCCTCAGCCAGAGGGACTCATCTGTTTAAAAATATCAGATACTAATTACCCAAAGAGCCATTATTCAGCTGTAGGTTTGAGTGAAGCTGTCCTTCATACGTCATACACACCAATATATCATTTCAGGCTTCATTGTTTTTATGTGTCTTAAAAACATTGAGACATTTTACATCTATTCGAGAAGGGGAAGAAGAGAGTGATTCTCTCTGGGAACTAATATACACAGAAACAGCATCCATTTTTCTTGCAATGAGATATTTGGGAAAATAGGCACTAATCTTTTTCTCGCTTTCCTTCAGAGCTGTAAGAGAAGGTAATGTCCAGATTTGGAGATGGGTAACCATATATTAAAGAAAAAAGGCTATGGACTGTGAAGCTTTGGATATGCAGGATGAAGTTGTCTTCCTGCATAAGGCCGTAACTACAGAGCCTTAGTGGGTCTTAGTTTTGACTGCCCTGTACTCTAAGAGCTGTGGAGAAAGCTGGCTGCTGGATCTGCGATTATGAGCCAATATAAGGAAATAAGGTGGTATAGGGAGGGGGAAGCAGGTTTCTTTACCCTTTAATTTTGCTGGACACACGTTGAAAATCCTTCCTAGAAAAAAAATAACAGAAAAAGTTGACTCCTGGCTACATTCAACTCCAAATAGATGTTTTGTATCTCCCTAAATTGCTTGCATTTCTCCATATGGCGTTCAGCCCACACACTTTCTTTGCTAACTGGGTATGACTCATTGCTGGGCAGTGTGAAACATGACAGTGGCAGGTATATGATACAGGTCCACACAGACCCAATTTCATTCGTCTGCAGCAGAATGTAATGCTGCCTTTGCCAGGGAATAGTCAGCTTGGCTACAGTGGTCCTGTTTGCTAGGAATATAGACCTGCATTAATGGACACATGACAAATTCACTCCTTTTTAGGTTTGATTCATCAGAAGCCAAACACTTACTATAAAATTTCATGGGATACTCCATAAAAATATAGGTAATAAATGTCACCTCTTTTACATGAAATGGTGAATTATTTACTGGAAGGTATAACTTGAAAACTGGGTCTGTTTAAAACCTCATGGCATACTTAGCTCATCAGTTCTTAGCATTTCAGAGTTTTCATTTGAAAAGAGAGCATTAGAAGAAGGCCAAATTTGTGCCAAAGCTTTGAATAGGGTCTGTGTACAGCCATGGTCAGGAACTGATGCAAGCTAAAGCAGCACAGGAACCTTGGCAGCTCCATGACTTGCAAATTCTGTGCTAGAACTTGTAGGAAAGTTTTTTTTAACCTCTGTGTCTGGAAAATGGGGACATTTTCTTTATAAAGACTTTGTTGAAACTGTTCTGCAAATGAGCGTGCACACATGAAATTAAGTGTGCTTACAACCATCTTTAGAACATGTAAAAGCATGGTTTTAAACAAATTTTTGCTGCCCAAAACGGTTATGAAAATTTTTGTATGTTACCAGTGCTTGACTCCCCAAAAATGTAAGAAACAACTTTCTGTTATTTTTTCATCTCACTTCTTTTCTCTGTGTTGCTGAAAAATTGTTTTACTCCAGGAAAATATTTTTGATGGAAAAAAAAAAATTACTTCCATGTCCCTTCTTGCACGTAATTTCTCTTCTCTCTCACCCTCAAGGTTATGCAATATTGTGCATTCCCCAAAGTCAGTGGAGTTATGTAGGATTAAAGGAAAGAGGACTGAAGTCAGAAGTTTTGTGTGGAGAGGTGTCTGTGGATATTCAGATACTCTGTTTTAGGACTGGGTTGTACAAGTGCTCAGAAACATGTATCACTAGTTGTCCCATGAACTTCAGTAGCACTGTTCATCATGCTGCCTTGGCTCATTTGGCAGCACAGATAGACCTGTGATTTTTGTAGGCTGCTGGAAGGCTCTGCACTGAAGATTTATTTGCTCCTGACAAGCCTTTGCTGTATTCCCTTCCAAATACTGCTGTCAAGATCCTGTGCTGATCATGTGAGGTAGCCAAATATCCATCTTCTTGCCATTCCCCAGCACAGCAGGGTCAATAATTAAAGTCCTTTATTCTTATCCTTGACATAGCCCAATAGTGGAAGTAATTGGAGGCTCCCACAGGCCACATGGAAGTCTGAAATGGCTGCTGGTTCCATTAATTTTTTTCATGTCTCATCAAGACAGGTGCAGAATGAGCCTATTTAAGCTCAGGTTCAGAAGAAGGAAGGAAGGAGATGGTTTTCTTTTTTTTTTTTTTTTTTTTTTTTCTTTTTTTTTTTTTTCTTCCTACTGAAAGGAATTTACAACCAGCAGTATCTGTCTAGTAGGTTTAGAGGGGAGAGAGGTGAGAAATGCTGGACAACTGGAAATCACTTGCTAAGGACAGGAAGGAAAGAAGTTCTAACCAGCAATGTTGAAGTCCCTCATGCCTAGGTGACAGGGCTGTTTTTGTTTGCAGCCATTTTTACTGCAGATAGAGTGGGAAAGCAGCAGATACCTTCTGTGGCCCCAGTTGACTGAAATGAGCCATAGGAGATTGGAGAGGTCATGGCTGCTGTTTTCCTTGATGTTGGGCTGGGCTGCAGGTTTAGTTCTCTGGTTGTCTGACACAGGGATGATGATGTTCATGCCCAGCTACTTTAAAACCCGAAATAAAATGATGGGACTTTGTATTTTGTCGTGCACAGCTTATTACATCTCATATCTTCATAGCATTCTGCTGACTCAGTTAGTTTTTAGAGATTCCCTTCTCTGTCCTTCCATTGCAGGAATGAAGGGAAAGATCACTGCTTATCCCAAAGTTTCATCAAAAAGGTCCCTTTTCAGGAGTGATTTTTGTGGCATTGTGTGAAAGGACTTAGGAAAGAAAAAAAAAAAGAGAGCAAAACTGAGAGGACAATCCATGAGTTCAGACTCCCTCTGCTCAGAGTTCTGACAGATGAAGACTTGTCTTGCTCTTGGGACCTATGTGTCTCTAAACCAGAACTATAAATGCACCAGCCTGACAGACATTTTTGTACATTAATCTTAAATGTAATGTGGCCATGGAAGATAATGCTCTTTTATCTGAAATTATCTTTTTAAGGGCATTTTTCTATCTCCCTTTTATTCCTTTAACGCTTTTTTTTTTTTTCCTTGGATTGAATGGACTGTATACTAAGTCTGCATGCAATGAAGTGGGCAGGATGTGGAGTAGGGGAAAGGGAATGGGGAAAAAACTATGTTCTTAGATAAGAAATCTTATTGTGGAGGCAAGTCCTCTGGTGTCCTATTGCTAGCTACTCCATAGACCAGGCAGCAACAATATAGTTTTGTGGGTAAATTCAAAGAGCTGAGATAAGCCCAGATTCCAAGGAATGAGTCTTTCTCGTAAAACTGTGTAGAAACCTGAGCAGGCTAAGAGTGAACCACACCTTGCCTTAGCTCTTCCTTTCTCCTCATATTTCTAGCATAGATGAAACAGGATGAAGGCTGAGTTAGGGCAAGCTAGAAATAAGAACTTTAAGGCTTCTATAAAAGCTGGTCAGCTCCATCTTAAAAGGGCAATAGCTGGATGAACCGTTCCAGGGAAGAAACTCCACTGTCTTAACCAAGAATTATCTTCAGGGCAGGGCGGGGTCTCAGTTTAAAGCCCTAGCTCTTTACATTCACTTACAGGCTTAAGGATGCAGACAGCCAATTTCAAGTACATTATTAACTGTCAGTTTTTAAGAAGGACAAAGCAGGCTCAGCTTTGTAGTGTCTGGGTGTTGTCCTGGAGGAGACACCCTCTCCCTCTGCCATTACAGAGATGGCAGCACAGGCAGAGGTGTTGCTCCCCCCACGGCAACAATGAGAACAGGGTCTCATGTTTGTTGGAGAGGTCTCCCATCCTACAGTAGATTCTTCTTTGTTCACAGTAACAGATTTGGCTCTCTACCTAGCAGTCTTCATAATGACAAAGTTACTGTAAGAACTGAACCTTTCAAAAAGACGTGTTGCAATACAAAGAGGTGATGCTTTTTTATGAGAGAGGAGTAACATCACTAGAGAAAGACAATTTGTTGCAGATCCGTGAGCTGTTCAGCAGCATGGATGTGCTGGAACAGCTCTCTGAGATCCTGGTTTCTGTGGGAGCAGCTGCTCCCATCTCATAGTTCAGAGTTCACGTGTGTGTTGCAGTAATAGCCCTGCAAGAACAGCAGCATCTCTCTGAACAGCTTGGCCACCACAGGAGAAAACTATAGGATGCTTTCATAAGAGTCCTTAATTAATGAGGCCATGCAGAGAAATAGCAACTTGGTGCCCTCCCTAGCATTTTGGCTGAGTCTGTCAAGCCCTATAAACCCTCTTGGAATCCAGTCATTTGATGAGAATTCTTCTCTCTTTTGTTGGAGAGATTTTCAAGACATAGTTGATGCAACATCCCTAGTTAGCATTGAGATCCTTGTGGTTCCTGTGTTGTCACCAAAGCAGAATATCTAGACAGCCATCAGAATATATTTTGAAATTCTGGTATTGTACAACAGAAGCGCCTAAAGCTGCAGCTAGCCTTCCCTGTTGGAGTATGCAGCTATGCATCCTCAGTCTGTCATCATCCAAACTGGTGTTCTGTTAGAGTAAATGCAGCTCTTCTCTGGCCCACACTGCATTTTATTTGCCGTGGAGATCAGACTGGGAAACGCAGGGAGCGTACGTTGCTGCCGTCCCACAGAGGTGGGTGGTACACGCTAGGACTGCATGCTACAGTCCCAGCTGTAGAAAACACCCCAGGATCCCTTGTCTAGAAGGGCAATCAAATCCTTCAGTCGGAGTCTGTGGAAAGCTGAGGAAGGCAGTATAGTCTGTTTGTCCCGTTTTTATATTCTTCCCCAGATATCTGCCAGTGACCACCCCTAGAGATCAGGAGTGGGATAGATGGATGTTTGTCTTTTCTAAAAGAGCTGCTTTTAATGTTATTTGTTCATGATGTTAGCACAACTAGTCAACTGCAGCCTCTGGACAGATAAAAACCTTCCTCAAGAACCTGTCTGGGAAAAAAGCAGTAACTGAGATGGTGCTAAATGCTTTTATTACGTTCCCCTTAGTTGTTTGAAGATTCTTGTCAACTGCAAGAATGAGGAAAGGGAAAAAGGTTTAATTTGCACTAAAATAATGTTCAGTATCTGGGTCTCAGTATATCTTACCAGCACAGATGTTCCTCTGTTGTTCTCCCTCTCTTGAATGATTTTCAGAATTAAATTGGGAATTGGATGATTCATAGCATTTAGAGCCTATTTTGTGAAGAAATGAGCAGGACTTTTCCAGGGCTGCGTGGGTTGAATTCACACCTTTGTCTTTGCTGCTGTTTCCTTAGGTAGTGCAGTGCACCAGCCACTGCCAAATGTCCCTCTTTTCAACAGTGTCTCTTTGCTGTGCCTGGCTTGCAGCCTTTGAGTGGCTGCTGTCAATCATCCCAGTCCCTCACTGAGAATCCCCACTCACAGGCATACACATCTGCCTCAATGGATGCTTTACTTGATGAGTGCCAAAGTTTTGCTTTACTTTTGCAATATTTAGCTCCATTATTTTGTTTCTCTAAATCTCACTGTGCACTGAAAGTTGTAGAATAGAGGCAGAGGGGGAGAATATAACTTGGCTACACAGGGAGAGCAGTGGCAAAGGCTTTGGTGGGAATGCACGTTAGCTGATTTGCTCCCTAAACTACCTTTCCATACCTTAGATTTAGCAAGAGGCCTTAATTCAACAGTTTTCTCTCACTTATTTTGTGAGTGGAGAAGCTGAAATGTGCAGACTGGCATTTCGCAGGTGCTCTTATTTCAGCCTAATTATGTTGGTCTCTCTTGGGTTTTGGCATGATCCCAAAGTGCTAATGCTTAAGCCACATCTTCAGAGACCTCCTCTCCCAATAAAACTGTGAGACTTCTTTTTTCTGCCTTTGCTAGAAATGACCGTGTACCCTTCTTGTCTCTGTGTGGGTTAAAGCAGTAGGTTGCTTGTTGTGTAATAAACAGAGGGACATACAGTACCAAACACATCTGCTTTTAACACCTTACTTTTTAATGTTCAGAGTAAGGGTAACAGAGGTTTTCCCTTCGGAGTTCTTGGTACGGCTAAGCCACTTGAGAATGTTTACTGGCAGTGTGACGCCTTCCAGACAGATAACATGTTCAATGATGCCAGATGAACTTTTGGTGGCCACAGATGGCATCAGAGACAAGAAATGTCATCAGGCACAGACCTTTACCTTCTCCCTCCCAGGTGCTGAATTAAAAGTCCTGTTGTTCAGACCTGAGAGGTAACAGCAGGCCAGCCCTGGTCTCTGAGGCAGTCTATTTTGAGCAAAGGGGGGACAGGTTCTGCTGAGCTGACTTCAGCTTTGCCCTTTTCACGTTGCATTTAGCTCAGCAAGATTTTACATTTTTGTCACTTTTATAGTGGCTTGCCTCAGAGACCTTTGTCAAAACCTCCCTCCATGGTTTCTGGGGTACTGTGCATCCACAGTTCATGTAGGCAGGTAATTGCCAGGAGGAACGGAGGTAGAAGCTCAGAAACAGGGTGAAAAAATAGAATACTGGGAGAGAGGGATTCCCCAGCCACAGTTATTTTGTTCTAAAGATTGAGCCTTAACTAGTTTCTGTTATACTGAAGGGCACAGAAGCACTTTGGCCACATGGGCTATCCATTTGGAGAAAAGATCAAAGTTTTTTAGCACATCTTGAATGAGCGGGTACAAGGCTCCAGACAGTTAGCAACACTCCAGCAAGGCAAGCATGCAACCCAGATGTGCAAAGAATCGCTTTAATTTTGTTTCAGAATTTCAAAATGGAGTGAGGGAAAGGAGACATGTTTCAAAATCTTTGGATTTTTGTAAGCAAAATCAGTTTGAAAAAGCATCACAGGATGGATTCCCTCCTGTAGCCAGCTCTAGTGAGGTACTATTTGTTCTCCAGATGACTTTTTGTAGGTCTCAGCCCATGTCTTGTTGTTGAAGCTAAAAAGGGACCGAACAGATGGGTTCATGAATACATTTAGCTCAGACATGAGAGTTTTTATAAGCAGTGATATAACAGGAGTACACTAAAAAAAAACCCAACCCTGCTTTTAGGTGGAACTTGGTCAGCTTTCAAAATTGAAATGGTTTGCTTCACTGTTGATATTTATATTTTATTTTGTCAGGTGAAAAATTAGGATTTAGAACATCTCACAGAAAAGAAACATCAGAGACTATTATTCTAGAACTGCCAAACCAAGATATTTAATCAATGTCAATATTCTTTTATATCCACTGGCCAAAATTAGCACAATTTCACAACATACGTTGAAAGAATGACATTTTCAAATGGAAACCAGTTCCATTCAAGGCCTCGTTCATTTTATTCAAAATGAATTTTTGGTGGCAGTTTCATCCACTTCACTTTCTGTGAATACTGCAGTTGCAATCAGCAACTTTCTGAAACATGTTTATTGGCAACATGATAGTCAAAAATAGTTTCTACTGATAAATCTTGGCCTAAAGCTTGTTAGTTGTGAGTGTCTGGGAAGTGTATTTGGAGCAGCTTTGATTCTTGTCTGTGGTTACATGGCATATTTTAAATCCCTGATTGGATAAGCATAAGTCACAGCATCAGAGTTCCTCTATAAATGTTTATGATTATGAAACTCAAAATTTGTTTTTCAGTGATGTACCCACTTAAAACACAGTATGGGAGACACTTTTTCCAGGCAATTCATTTACTATGATTCTTACAAAAAAAAAAAAAAAACAAAAAAACCAAACAAACATGAAGAGCCTCTGGGTGCTTCTTATCTTTAGAGCTTTTATATGTTTTTTTTCATTGCCTACATTTGTTTATTACTTATACCTGTTGTGCTTAATGTAAATGGAGATCACAAGTGCATTTAGCAGCACTTATCTTACCATGTGTTACAATTCCTAACATAATAGGAACCTAATCTGGATAGCATTTTCTGGCATGCTAATAAATAATGACAATGGTGAAATAATATTGCATCATTATAGTAGCACGTGTGTGGATGACTGCTCATCTGATATCCCAAGACAAGACTTATTAACTGGGTGTTCTCACCATTACTTAACTTGAAGAAGGTGCTTCTTAAAGGTTTGCTTTTTAAAATGGCATTTAATTTATTGTAATTACTCATTTTTCTGTTAAAGATAGGTAAAGTTCAATCACTTAACTGTAAGGCAGAATTTTTTTTTCATTTAAGAATAGAATTAGGGAGACTTTTTCCTCTGTCACTGTCACCAGACTCACACTGATGCCCATTTAGTCTGCAGTTTCTGAGGACAGGAAGTGTATCATTCCCACTAAAGCCAGTACTGAAATTACGTGAGGGCATTCCTTTCCATCAACAAGCTGTTATTGACAGGAACAAGTCCCTCTGAAATGAAAATGTGTCTTTGGGTCAGCTTTTCTGAGCTTTGTACCAAGTCTCTTCTGCTTAATGTATAGCCTAAGGTAGGAGTCTATAGACCATTTAAACTTTTTATCCTAAAGAGCTAAAGATGCATATTTTGTTCTCTTTTCGGGCAACCCTAAATTCTCTGCCTCTGTAATACCTCATACTCATGAGTTCCACTGCCTAATTGCCTTGCATGTGAAGAGAGTATTTTCTTTCATCAGTTTTAATTGAATAGCCTTTTAATTTAATTGCATTCCTGTATTATGAAAAGTAAATCTAGGATCCTTCAGCTGACCACGTCTGTGCCATTTATTACCTTACTTGCCTCTATCTTGTCACATTTTATTTATTTCCTCCTGAAACTAGCCTAGTCTTAATATTTTTAATCTCTTCTAATCCAGAAGCCTTTGCAATTTTCACATCATTTTCCATTTGGGTCTTAGATCCTCAGATCTGTAGTAAGCCCCAGTGTCCTAAGCAAGCTGTTAACATTGAAAACTGTGGCCAGCATCTAATGAAAATTACATAGGGATGCGATGAGTTATACTAGCTTTCTGGATCATTATGATGACATTGATGGTCTTTCTGTTAGTCTTATAATCCAACACGCTAAATCTTATTAATAAGCATCTCCTCAATTGAGATCAAAGATACGTGGCATTACCTGACATAAATGAAGATTTGAGCGTGACCTATGGCCGCAGATCAGCTAACAATGAGCTATCAAACTTTATAGGTGCTTATGTACTAGAAATGAAGGCGTATATACAACTTTGCTCCAGTGCTTTTGAAGGATAATACTAGCTAAGGTGTGTTACTATAGCATAGCCTAAAGGTCAAGCTTAATCTCCCCCAAAACACTTCTACTTTTGGTGGATGCCTTGCTCTTATTTCCAAAGTAATGTATCCAATTACCCTTCCTCTTCCCCTTCCACATCCACAAATCCTTAATGATACCAGCAAATGCAGAGATTTATGGAACTAATTTGCGACTAGGTTTTTGGCAGGAATGTTCTTGTCATGCTATCTCAAAACAACATTTGAAGTGCTCCCTGTTCCCTCGTGCTGTTCCCAGTGGTGTTGCATTAGAGGTCCTTCTAGTTTAGGCTGAAATATACTGTCCTCAATGCACACTTCAGGCTGGATGAACCCACTATATGAAGTTATTCCAAATTTAACTATTCCCATTAAAGTCAATGGAGTTATTCCAGATTTCTAGTGAGATAATTGGTATTCAAGCCTGGCTATTTTCCCGGAGAAATAGCCTTAGAGGATTAAGCCATTGGTCTACCAAAGCAGTATCTACCTCCCACAATAAATGGCTCCAGATGCTAGAGAGGAAGTCACCAGTAGATAATTAGAACTGTTTTCTCATAGGGAAAGTGTCTGCCTGACATACACCAATTAGATGCTGGCCTGAGCACTGAAATGGAAGGGTTTATATCCTTTAAAAAAGTAGGAACAAAAGCTGGTTACCGAGTTCTATCATTTGTGTTTAAGTCATCTTTCTTGAGGCTTAGTGCTAACTGTATAGTATTTAATTGTCTTCTATTTTATTTGTAATCCATTTTTTTTTTCACAGATCAATAGAGCAATTCAGGTAAAAGACTGGGAATCAGATCCTATCCTACAGAAAATTTATCATTATGCTATTGATTTCGGTAGCGTCACACTTAGCTTTAACAAATGAAACTCTTGTCCATATTATGAAAAAACATACTAATACAAAATTGAATAAATGAAAAGAGCAGGAATTGCACAATGGATTTAAGTAACAGTTAATACACTTTTGTGGCCTTTCTGATCCAAACAGGGACTGTTGCATTGTAGGAGCAATCAGCTTTTGGCATCCCCTCAAAACCCCTAATGCAACAGCAAAACAGAGCCTTCAGTACTATTCACGGCTTTTAATCATCTAACCATGGGCATAAGTCCAAATATACGTGTGCAAATGGTATGTATATGTCTCTGTATATGATGTATGTATCATTATTAGGTCCCCAATGAAACACTAAAAGACTGTTCTTATTGCTTTGGTTACTAATTACATATAAGTTGATTGCATCAATCATCTCCCTGTACATCCAGCTGAGGCCTGTTTGTAGCTATGTACAAGATTATGGAAAGGAGAATAGGAAAACAGTTACCAGAGAAAGCCTGTGATTACTTTGCTGTGCGTGATGCAAAGGTATACTTTGCTTGTGTGCCTTTTCCATTTGTGACTCCATAGTTCTGACTTGTGCATGTATTCCTATCCTCTCCAGGACCTTGACTGAGAGTCATGCTAACCAGCCTATACTGATTCAAAGGCCTGAATCAATGCTTGCACACACGCTTAATATCTGTTCCAGTTTTCTAGGGTTGCTCCTGAAATCACAGTTATTTCATGCAAGGAACCAACAAGAATTAATGGCAGAACTTTGATTTCAATGCTGTCATGTATATCCTCCCTACTATCCACTAATGTGTGAGGATGCTCACACTCTTAGGCTTTTATAGACTATATATGTAGATATGCACGGTGCAGAAGCCTGATTTGCTATTGGTCATATCATCTAGTGCCTTCAGGACTTTGTTTCCCAGTGATAACACAGTGTCTTGTTTCCTTTAGGATAGTATAAGGTCCTTAAAGAAATGGGTCTTTTTGTTACTGCTTTGTAATGTGCTTGAGTTTAAAGAGGCCATAGGTTTAGCTGGAATTTGCAGGTGTTGAAAACGTGCACCAGTCCTTATGTTTGCCTGAAATCCTCTGCCTTTTGGGATCTCAAAGCTGCTTGCTCTCATGCAGAGCTCAGGCACCCATCCCAGTTGTGGAGCTGGATACTGCAATGTTCTGAGAGGTTCTCTTGGCTCCTGCTCCCCTATTGAAACCACTATGAAAGAATTATTATGTAGTGATTTTAAATGGAAAATGAAAATTCCCTCTTTTTACTACCTTCTAAATGAACCTTATAATTTTTTCCCTGTCTGTTAGTGATACTGTTCAATTCTCTCCCTGTCAAAATGTGCTGGTGAAGAGCAGGAAGTGGCAGGAAGGATTTATTGCCCTGTCTCCTGTGAGCGACCAGACACCTGCCTGCAGTCTCCTGTCGTACAGGGCTGGGTACAGCCCATTTCCCAGACTGAATAGCAGCCTGGGATGTCTCGCTCTTGCCTTCCCACTTGCTCTGTAATATCCTCTGCATGGGGCTTGCCATGGCTCAGCCCACTGCTGTTCTGCACAACCTGTTAGAAGTTAAGTCCCCAGAGCCTTTGCTTTCTTCTTTATCCTAGAAAGGACTTTATTAAGCTGCAAGGTAGACTTGGAAAACTCAGTTCATTACAGTGTTCATTTCTCTGGTTGTTGAATTGCAGAATTAGGAAAGCATTTAATAGTTTTCTGCCTTTCTCTGTTTGGAACAGGTTCCTTTTCATATCCATTTGTACATCTGAGAGTAGTTTGATTACTCTTGCGAGTAGAACGAACATCAGATTGACACACCACCTGTATATGATCTGTGGAGATGGTCAGCTTACACTAATATAACACAGGACCCTGGATTTGAAGCAATCATCTGGCTCACCAAATATAGTCCCTTGCAAATATGCAGTCCCATAATAGATGTGTCCACAAGTATCTTAAAAATCTTCTCTGTGTGCATGAGTCTTGGAAAACATTTCCCTAGGATACGTGTATGCTAGAATAATACATTTAAAACAAGACCAAAAGCTCCCAAACTAAAGTAACCCAAGGGAAGAAAGCAAAACAGATCAAGGACGTGAAAAATGTCCTAAGTTACTGAAATAGCAGGGAATTTGTTAGGCAGTGAATGATCCTATGAATCTTGCACGCGGGATTGATCATCGAGGGTTTCCTGCCTTTCTGTGATGCCTTTATTACTAGTCATTCGTAAGAATGCAGCATGGGACTGACTGGAAAGCAAGGCTGTTGTGGCATTTAGCTATCTGCAGTTACTAAGGAATGCAGGAGTCCTGCAGCCCTGGCTGTCTTGACCTTGACTTTCTTTCTTGTTTCTTCTGTGTTGCTTTTCTGCGACGTGAGCACCATTGAATTCAGTGGAAGAAAATGGGTAATTGGCCTCTTGGTCTCTGGCATGATGTGCACTGTGACGCACGAGCTGGGAGAACTTCTGAGCCGTGTGCGCTGTGCTGAACACTGTCAGCCTGGCATTCGCTGCAGGGCTCGGCTTCATCAGTGGAGGGCACAGTGGAGAGGGTGGCAGCCGCCTGTGTGCCTCAAGTCTTGAGGTTAACAGCATGATTAAAATATTAAGAAAGCAAGTGTCATCGAAGTGAAATATTGTGCCCCTGCCAGCATAAATCCCTGTGCAGCTCCTAGTGTTATCTGACAGGTTCCTCCAGAGATCACAGTCCCCATCTCTGCAGGGGAAGTCACTCACCAGGATAGCAAATGGAGCTAGTCAGACTCATTTGCTGCTCCCTCTGCCTGGTTATGCCCTGCTGTAGTTCACTTGGCATCTGCCGAGTGAGTCCTGAGAGAGGGGAGAGATTTCCATCCATTTTCCTTGCTGCTGTCAAAGGTGTGCAGGTCTGACTCACGCCAGAGGCTGGCAAGGAGGCTCAGGTTCAGAGCAGGACAGCCCACTTGTCCTGCAGATCATCCCTTCTGCCGCAAGCTCTCCGCTCCTGCATCACTCTGGAGAAGAGATACCTAGAGGTAGCTATACGAAAATCCCTGTCTGTCTCCTTGTGACAGTCTGCTAGGCTAACGCTCTCATTTCACCAAAAAGCATGGGCTGAAGGTGGAGAGGCTTTCTGAATAATGAAAGATAGCCTCAGAACTCAGATCCCCTTGTCCTCCACTCAGTCTTTACAGATGTGTGTGAAATCAGCACTTCCTTAGTTGTTCACATGTCCTTCCTCTTTGTCACAAGCAGTTAAATTGTTAAAGCAGGCTTGAAACCTGGAGTAGTCCCCAAAGTACACTCCTAGCTTTGATGAGGCAGGGATTTAAAGAAGAAAAAAAAAAAAGAAGGGGGGGGAAGATCTGAAGATCTCAATACAGAGATTTTGGGCCCATTTTATACCTCAGTATCATCAGAGTTAATATTGTTATAATGGGATTACTATTGTAAATGAGATGTATATCTCAGTTGTATAGTGGTTTTGTTAAGGAGCTTCAGGTATAGTTCAGTCTTTCTGGTGTTGAGAGAGCAATAAAGGCTCAGTAGAAAAATGGTCTTCTCAGACAGTTTAAATTAAATGTGCTAGGAGATAGAGAGTGAACACAGACAGAAACGAGGCAAGGAGCAAGGGTAGTTTGTCATGATTGGCTACAGATGCAGCCCCCAGGTAAAGTTGCTTGTTCACTGGATTCTTTCCAAGGGTGTTTTCAGGAGAGCTGTGAAGGGGAACAAATATTTAGCTTTGCGCATGTTTGGAGTTGCTTCTCCGGACAATGAGAAAGCTCAAAAATGCCAAACAAATTATATAATAAGCATCTAGGGCTTGGCAGCCTTATGTCTTTGGAAGACACGTCAATAACTCAGCAGCCAAGAGGTAGAGGGAGGACAGGAAATGAGTAAACCAAAACGGCTGCTTGTGTCAGCCTGGCTGGGGGCCTAACTTCACACCAAAACTCCTGTTTTAATCTGTAATTAAAACTGCAATTGAAAACAGGGTTTCTGGAGGATGGCTGGATCCTGCAGTGATCATCGCAGCCTCTTTGAAACCAGCAGATTCAGTGCTTATCAACCTCTGACAGTGTTTCACCATCATCACCACACAAAAAATTACAAGCAAGATGTTTGCTCCAAGAGCCGAGGCCAGGGATTTGGGCAAGAGGCAGATCTGGCAGGGCTAAGCAGCGGTGCAGCCAGCCATGGGAGGATGGAGCCCAAACAGAAGCAGGTGCTTGGATGAGCAGGATGGAGGTGGAGGCAATGCCAGCACAGCTAAGCTTGCTTTTGTGGGAGTGCTGCTGACCGCACCTGGCATAATCTGGAGGCAAATCAGGCCTAGAATTTAAGTGCTGACAAGGTCCCATCTCCACAGCAAGGGCGTTTGCTGATCAGAGTGGGAAATGGAGCTAGCAGGACAATGGGGTGGGGGAAAGGAGTAGGGCTGCCTGTCTTGCTTATTAGTAGAGATGTTACTTTTAGTAGCTGGTCAGAGGGAGAAGTGTGTTTCTGAGCTTAGTCTTGTCTTCTATGTGCTGGTCACCAACGCTGCTCTATTTAGCTGAACTCTTCTGCTGATCTTTCCCTCTGTCTTGAAGCAGTTTTTCTCTTCTTCTTTCTTTCCTTCTACCATTCCCTGCTTAGACAGCAGTGGCAGTCACTGAAAAGAAAGACAGGTTTATGTGCCTGAGGCTCTGTGAAGCCTCTGAACTTCCTAATGTTGTGGAGACAAAGGAAGCGAGAGCTGACAGGGTCTGTCATGGTGAGGTATGCCGTTGTGACAGCCGGCGCCTCTAGTTCCTCCACTTTGGGAAAGCGGAGGGAGTGAGTGGCAGGCTTGACAGGGCACCTGACGTGGCCCAACCCATCAGTGTCTCCTCTTAGGAGTGATGAGAAACCGGGGATGGTCCCTCGGGGTGTGGAGGGAGGCAGGAGCCAGCAACAAAGCCTCTGGCTGGCTGCTTTCCTTGCTCACCCTGAAGAGCAAGCGCACGAGTCCCTGCATTCACTGACCCTTGCATCCCTGTGTCCAGGTGATACCTCTAGAGGCAGCAGCCCCTCAACAGGTAGGGCCTGAGAGAGCTAGCCGTGAGGCCAAGTGGTTCACTCAGTAGAGCCGTGAGCCTGCAGGTTGTGCACTGGCCTGAGAACAGAAGGACCTGAGTTTGTATTCTTGCACCTTTGAGTTAACTCAGACACGTTTTTTGGAAAGCAGCCCTAGCTTTGCAGGGAGTTTATGGTACTAGTCACAAACCAGTCATTTTCTCAAAAAAAAAAAGAAAAAAGAAAAAAAAAAATCTCACCTTCTCCTCTGTTCCTGTCTTCCCAGAAAAAAAAAAAAAATGCAGCCTTGAACACTTCCTGCTAGTGCTAACTTGAGAGCACGGTGTGCAGGTGCTACTCTCAGCAGTAATGGACAGCTGAGAGGATTTGTTAAGGACCTGGGATCTCTCTGAATTAAGCTCAAGATTATGGGGCTTTTAAAAATGGTATAATTTTGCTCGTACAGAAATTGCAGCTTACTCTGGGTAGGAAGTAGATTCTAATCATAAGTGTGGCCTCTTCAGGTCTGTGAATCTACTGTTCTCGTGGCCACTGCAACAATTTTCATCCAAGGATCTTAAAATGTGTAAGATTCAGTTAATCAAAACTTATTTTACAAAGACACAGAGAGGGCTTGGCTATGAGCTGCCTTCAGCAAGACACTACCAGACTGGAGGGGGCTCCAGGTAACACGATTGAAAGAGCTCTTGGCTAGGTAACACTATCTCAGACAGGGTCCAGAGACTGGGGAAACGCATTGCATCAGAGAAAATAAAGACAGAAATTCCTGGGAAGGTGTTTATTTTATCCCCATGCAGATTTTTGGGGAGGGAAAGAGAACAAGGTGCCTAATCCTAGGAAGAAGAGAGGGATACTCATAGCAGGGTGGAACAGAAAGGGCTCAGCTGATCTCACCGCATTCCCAAGTCACAGTGCAGTATAAATGAAGCCCAGGACTTTCTGCATAAACTGTAGAAACCAAATAGGAATCCAAGTGGTACAGTTCTTACTACTGCAATAGGAAAGTGCTACTGCTGATTTTGAGGCGGGCAAGAGCTGGTGTTTCAACATGATCTAACTGTAGCTGAATTAATTTCTAAGGGCTTTTCTCCTCAGCCTTCACCAGCTCCCAGCCACAATCCCAGTTTAATGAACTGCATCTCAGTATATAGCTATCCCTTCCTGTCTGGAAATGTCTAATTGGATGTGAATAATACTGTATTAACTCTTCTGGCTGGATCAAAAGGCCCTTGCATGCCTCTCCCATATCCCATCTCCATGGAAGGTTTTGTTATCATCTTTAGAAGGAGCAAACACAGACAAGAAATTTGCATATAAATAACCTGCCAGCACAGAAAGGCAGCAAGAGGCATCTGGTAGCTACTTCTTTTATTACTCCAAAAAGAAGCAAGGTACAAGCAGGCCATTGCTGTGGGCAGCTCTGCTGCATCCCAGATCTACCCCAGCAACCACCTTGACCTCACCCCCATGACTGCAGACTGAGGGGCTGATACCTGGAACTGGGAGGCTTTCATACAGGAGAGAGAAGGATGTGAGACAAGTGCCTTGCCCATAGTGTGGACACTGAGGAGAGTGACCTTGGCAGGCCAAGGAGAGAAGGAGAAATATTGGAAGGTCTAGGGTAGAGGACAGGGCAGGAAATCAAGTATGATTCTGGAGAGGGATGAGCAGGGAAAGACAAAAAGCATCAGGTTTACTAGCTGTCCTGGTTTCGGCAGGAATGGAGTTAATTTTCCTGTCAGTAGCTGGTGTGTTTTGGATTTCATATGTGAAGAATGTTGATAAACACCCTGATGATAGGAGTTGTTGTTAGTGAGACCAAGGACAGTGTCTGGCTTTCCAAGAGTTGCTAATGTGCAAATGCAGGAAGCTGGGAGAAAGACAGACAGAATAATTGACCCAACTGGCCCAAGAGAGTATTCAGTGCCATAAGCGTCATGCTCAGTGTATAAGTGGGAGTTGGCCATGGGAGGGCGCATCTTTGGCATCCATTTGCATCCATTTTCCATCGAGTCTCTTTCTCTTGTTTGCTGGTATTATTCCTTCTACCTTGCTGGCTCGTTTTTGCTCCTTTGCTTGCCACTCGGTTTTGTTTCTGTGATCGCTGCTCGGGACGGGCTGTATCGGTCGCTGGGACATCAGGTGGTGAGAAATCGTACATTGTTCACTTTGTATATTTTAATATCCTTACATTCTGTTGTTATTATAGTTTTTCTTTGCTATTTTAGTAAACTGTCTTTATCTCAACCCACGAGTTTTCCTTTCTCCTCAATTTCTCTCTCCCATCCCAGCAGGAAGAGGGAGGGTGACGAGGGCTAAACCACTACACTAGCTAAAAGGGAGTATTGATGCTGGAACAGGCTGGTGAGGAATCAAAGGGGAGATAAAGCATGTTTGCAAGGCATATAAGACTTTCTTCATTTTACGCACACCCCTTCCTTCTAAGTAAGGATAATGAAACTGAAACAATTAATATAATGTCAGCCAGGGGCTGGAGTGCATGTCCCAGCAAGAATAAATAAAACCCAGCTAATCTGGCTAAATGTTCAAACACATTCCTGCTCAGATTTAACATGTGCATGCACAAATAAAAATGTGTGACAAAAACTAAGGCATTAAAAGAGAATATGATGAACTGGCAGAATAAAGAGTTGAATTGCCCACAGAAAGGAGAGCGGGCTGAAGCACAACAGAAGCAGGGAGCATAGCATCATGCCTTGTCCAAAGTAAAACTAGGTGAGAGAGGCAAGGAGTTGACCTTAAGAGGAGATGAAGCACATGTAAGAAGTGTCCCTTTCTCTTCGCTTGTTTAAAAGTAGCCAGGTGAGGTTGCTGGGTGATTAGCACACACGCCTCTGTGCCAGAGGCATCTCCAGTAGCAGAGCTGAACCTTGCCCTTTAAGTTTCTAATGCTAACTAAGGGCCAAGTCAAATTCTCCTGTTCACCTGACCAGCTCTTCCTGTTTCTGAACAATTTGAGTCCAGCCCTTCTTAAATGGCATTGATTTCCTAGCTATGCTGTAATGCTTCATCTTCTGAGAACAGTTACATTCAGGGATGTGAGGGGACTTGGCCAGTCGTGCATGAGACATTGTTATGTCCTGAAAGAGCATCCAGGCTTTCTCAGCCCATCAGTGGCTCATGTAGCCCCCAGAGCAGGGGCAGCTTTCCCTTGGCTAAAGCCCTGTGACCACTGTCAGAGCTCTACTGCATGTGTTGTCGAGGCCATTCCTTAATACCAGGGAAAAGAAGTGAAAGACAAAGAGGATATGAGATCTAGAGAAAGCTAATATGTTAACTAACCTTGAAGGTTTGTTCTTGAACATTTCTTGCTGTTATCCAGATGGGAGTTGTTCCAAGCGGATGTTTGTGTAACTCCTGAGGGACATTAGCAGCTCTAGATCAGCATTTTAATCTTCATTCAATTTCTATTTTCTTGTATAGCCTCTGGGGACCATCTCAAAGCTTTTAGAAGAAAATGGGAGATTTTAAAAAAGGAAGACAGACTCAAGGGACTGGTTGTGCAGACTAAGAGATGCTGACCCCCAAAAGGGGACCTTTAACAGAAGTTTTCTCAGCAACGCAGCTTGTGAGCAGGGTGGCTGATATCAGAGCGATGATCACGCTGTGAGAACCTGCCTAGCAACCCAAAGTGCAGACACAGCTTTATTTGAGAAAAATCCCCCCTGCCAGTTCCTGCATTCTGCAGTACTTGAGGAAGAAAACTCCATGGCTTCAAAAGCAAACCCAGGTTTTCCCAAATTGGCAGGAAATGACTCATTCCACAAATACAGTCTTAGAATAGGACTCAAGTTCTCATCTAGTTATGACTGTGCGAGCACTAGAAAATCACTTAATTAGAGTTGCATGGGGAAGTGTTTTCAAGATCTCAGATACCCTGCTTGTTCTGTGTTTGTTTCAAGCCTTTTCAAGTGTGAAGAAATGCTAGCGCGTGCCACCTAGAAGTGAGGCCTCTGGTCTGTGCTAATCGTTTACAGTCCACGTGGAAAGGTTGTCCTAGGACAGCAACACTCCGATTCTGCTCTGCCCACGCCAGCCAGCCAAGCAGCAATAGGCTCAGTTTGATAATCTACCCTGTCAGAGTGGTACTGTGCAGGTCGTTAGACAGCCAAAGAGTGTCTGACAGGCAGCTTGGGCAGCACTTACCTGGGGTTCAATGGGGAAGTCACAGCTTTGGGTATGGTTTTCAAACTGCCTGAAGAGCAGATACTTTAGCTAGGGTGTCTCTAGTATTTGGCCTTAACAAAAGGCTAGCTTTCTTCGGCAACGGTCAAGAATTCTACTCTATTTCTATTTTACATAGTACAGGGAAAAATGGATAGAAAATGACAGAACAACAAAACAAATCTGAAAATAAGACACTGTCCTTGTTTTTGTTCTATTACTGGATCCTTTTGGCTGTGTGGTGGTGGCAGTGGCTGACGTTCTCTTATATGCATAATCATATTGATTACATTAATATTATGCTGTAGGATTAGCAGTGTTAGTCTGATGCTTGGGAAAACAAAAGCAAAAAAGCTCAGCTCAACCAGGGGTAACTGAATAGAAGGTTCTCGTAAACAAAATCCACAGGTCTGTATTGGTTTGGCTCATTCTCACGAGGGAGCAGGGAGCTCCCTGCCGCTGCAGGGATAGATAGCAGAGAGACACTGCGAATGTCGAGGTCTGTGCAATAGAGCAAGTCAACCTGATTCCCCTCCATTTCTCCACCTTTGCTCCCCTTTCTGTGTGCCTGCCTTCATGTTACTCTGTATAAATTTCAGCATATCCCTAGCCCCCACCATGGTGTTTCTATTCCACCAGGGAATTTTCTCATTAGCATTGTAAAATGCCTCATTAGGAAGGAAGCAGGCAGAGCAGGCTTTGCTGAGACGGAACCTAGGGGTGTGATATTGGCTTTTCTTTTGCTCTTCCTCAACTCTGATGTTGCTAGTTTCATCAATGATATTTTGCTTGAACTGACCTAGTATATTAATCTTTCAGATATGGAGGATTTGTATTATTAATACTCTTTGCCCCGCACATTGAACTGAATGACCCTAAAGGCAGTCTGTCCTGTTTCCTCAGCAGAGACAGACTCACGAGACCCATACTAATAAGTATGTATCGCTTTCCCCTTCCCCATTTAGTCTCCTTCTTTCTAGATCTGTCAGACACTGAGCTGTTATTTTCAAACACCCTGTTGCATGTAAAGGACTTGTTCAAATTGCCATGCATAAATGTGTTAAAAGAAGCTTGATCTGTTTGTCTGGTGGGAGTAAATGCCTCTCTTGGGAGGCTCCAAGCAAAACTTAGTCCATTTTTCTCCTTCTGTCTTTCCTCTGTATTGGACTGAAAGAGATGATTTAATCAGATTTCATTTTCTTGTTTTTTCTTAAAACTTCACCTCTATGAATCGTATGTTTATCTTTAAAATCAAGAAGAAAAACTCTGTAGCTCCCCCCCTTGCACTCCCATTAAAAATTCTAAAAGCTATGTAGCCTTAGAGAACAGCCTTTCTAAAGATATGAAAAAGAATTGCTGATTTATTTATTATTTATAGATCTCGTTATATTTTAACTCCAGGGGGTGGCAAATATACGCTAGACTCCTTAAGACAACTTGTGGGCCCTCCAGTGGTGCTCACCATCTCTCTGTGCCAAAGAAGGTAGAAAAAAGCAGTCCAAGCAGCAATGTGAAGCAAGGACAGGTAGGCATAGGGCAGTTTTTGTACAATGTGAGTCTTGATGGCCTGAGACAAGAGTAACAGTTCCACTTTGGGCAGGAAGCACTGAAACCCTCCAGCTTGTTCCCTCTCATCCTGCTCCTGTGCCTGCCATCTCTGCTCCATTAAGCTCTTTTGGGAAGCAATGTGCAAATGGGTCTGGGATGGTAAATGAGCCCTGGAAAGCAGGAGTTTGTCAGCAGGTACAAGGCATCAAACAGCCTCACAAAGTATAAGGCTTTGTGAGCAGAGGGGTAGGGGAGTCATTTGGAAATGCACTTGGATGTCTGTTGCTTTTTGCATCTCATCAGCTATGGTCAGTGATGTTTGCTGAAACTCTCTGGAGAGGAGGTGAACAAAAGGGAGTGGGCAGAAAGATCACAGGCAGATCTTGGGCCTGAGACTAGTAAATGAGTGGGACTCATGCCTGGGAGTGTGATGTGTTCAGAGCAGCAGATAGCAGAGGTGCATGCCTTTTAAAGCAGTTTCAGCCCAGCACGATCTACATCCTTTCTCGTGCCTCCTTGCAGTGTCTTTGCCCTGCCCTTTCCCCATCTCATGGTTCAATTCCAGTGCTCCCCACATGACACTAAAGGTGTTTTCCGAAGCTGACAGTTAAATCGTTGGGCCTGAAATGGGTGTTAATGAGGCTGTGTTGGCCCATTCATTACACACCTGAGAATCTAGTATGACTCCAGAAACTGAAAAAAACCAAACCTGTGAAATGCAAAAGTGCAGTGCTTGAGGCTTGCAAAATACCTAGTCCTGGTGCATCATAGAAAGCCCCCAGAAAGTCCCTCGGAAAGAATCACCACAGAGAGAGCTCTGTCACTGCCTCAACACAAGTTGATGGAGCTCTCCCGTTCCTGGCTAACAGAGCTCTCTGGCTGTTACATCTGACAGTGGGGACCTGCCGCAGACCTCTAGGGTGCTGATGTGGGGGAAGACACCAAAGCAGAAGAAACAAAGGGCTGAGACCAACGTTGCTGCTGTAAAGGTGCAACATTGGCCAGCCATGGGACAGAGCTAGATATTTAGTTCAATGCCCAAGGTTTGCTGCCTTATGGCTGTCTCCACTTCCCGGAAAACAAGCTGTGACTTTAAAGCAACTGGAGGGGAAAGATGTTTTAAAACTGCTGTGACTTACTCCCCCCACCTCTGCCCCCTAACTGTGTTGCTGTGTGTCAGACCTGGAGAGGGACATGTTTCAATCTGTTTTCACCACTCTCTTCTTCTCTTCTACTGTCCTGCTGAGTGAGCAAGGACAGAGGAACTCATAAATAAAGCCATGGATTTAAGTCAGGACTGAAATCTTATTTGAAAGGATTTGCTCTCTATTTCATTTTTTGTTCAATGTATTTTTATTAACAAGTCTATTCAATCAGAACTGTAACTCATTGCCTCCTGTGCCTGGAAGGATCTTTTCTCAATGTAATTTGTCAGCTGGATTCTTTCCTGGTCGTGCTCCTGGTTTTTCTCAGCACATTCTGAATCCCCCGTTTTTCCTCAAAAGCAGACACTTCCTATTGCTGGGGCACAGGGATGCTTCAATCATCATTTTTGTCCCAGACACACATACACATATATATGTATACACAAGTCCCCCTCTTTTTTCTTTTCTTTTCTTTTTTTTTTTTTCTTTCTTTCTTTGTTCTGGTCTCAACTTTTAATTGTTTGCTGTTACTCCCTGACAGCGTAAGACATGAAATTACAGTCCCATCATCTGTTTCACAGAAATTGTTCATGATTGTGATCTACATGGGCAATTTCCCACTATGACAGCTGTAGCAGCAGTGGCAGCAGGAGGATGCACTAGAAGTTTTTGTTTTATCACCCAGCCAGTAAGGATCGGGGGAGTATATGGGCCTTCATCTCCCAGTGCTCAGAGTCTAGAAATATCCCATTTCTGCCTCTTGGTATGTAGAGGGGTGGAGACCACTCTGGCTTTGTGGGGCAGCCTTTTTCATTTAAAAACTTTCTAAGTGAGAACAGGAGCTGACCTGAAAAATTGAGCTCGATCTTAGCAGGAGCAATGGATTGAAACTGAGCTGGTATTTGGAACTATGGGCTAAGGGGGAAAAGCCCAAACAAGGTGACTACTGCTGTTCTTTACTGTACACTTGTTAGGAGGAGGGCAATATAAAGCCACATCTAGAACAGATATCCAAAACCTTGTTGTCCTGTACTTAAATCCCCTCATTCCTAGGGTCCTGTTAGGCAGCAGCAAGGTGTATGGTACTGCTGTCATGCTACTGATGACAATATAAATATAGACCTGAGGATATGTAAAGGAGACTAGTGCCTTGCTGATTTGATTTCCAACACCCAGCCCTTGAAACTTCGACTGTTTCCTGGTTTTGGGGGTTTTATGATGACTGCAGACAGGCGAACTTCAAGAACTGGCAGTTTTCTGCTGATTGTGATTCCATATCAAAACTTTGATTAAACTTTCTCCAAATCTTACTCGTTAGCATAATTTGAATGGATTTATTCTGTGTCTCAGCAATATATCTGATTATTTATGGAAGCTAACGGCCGATTACAATTAACTTTGATGAACGTAAAGCTTTCTAGAAGAAGGAGAAAAATATTCCCTCCCTTTGCTATAATTTATAATGCAGGTTAGTTTGTGGGTACAAATAAACAGAACTAGGTCATAAAACATCCTGACTCAAGGCAATGGGAGAATCTTTGCATTACCCCATCAATTGATGTAAACCACAGTAACTTCAACAGAATTCAAAGAATTGCACTGACTTGATGCAATCTGATCTAGTCCTTTATCTTCAATCCATTCTTTCCTGCTGATTAGAGCTTTACTAGATAGGGGGCGGGGACACTAATTTATGTAGATTTATGTTCACTGGCAATATTTATGTAGGTGCTAGTGTGTGCACACCAAGAGAATGGGGAAAGAATTGTATCATCATCAGGGATCCATAGTGAGCAGAGGCTGTGGTGTCCAGAGAGGCTTTGCCTTGCGAAGCAGCACTCTATCCAAGCTTAATGAGAAATTATCTTAACCTTAGAAGTGAGAAATACCATGCCTGAACACGGCGCAGCCTTGAAAGGTAATAATACACAGAGAGGTTTGCTGTTGAAATTCTGTGGCAAGGGGAAAGACAGCTTCTCCTGAAAGCTCAGTAAAGCACACCGCCAAACCCTGAGTACCGCTACATCTCCTCTGACGGGGCATGGTTATGCTTGTCCAGCTAGCAACGGGCCTGCACAGGCTTTCAGGTTCAGCTTCCTTATTTAACCCCATCCCCATCTCACCTGCCTCTACCTTCTGAACAGAGGGCTTATTTATCTGTATAGAGAATCTGGCCAGTTCTGCTGTCAGAGCCACCTGCTGCAAGGTCCATGTGCAAATCTGCAGCTGTCTTGCAAGGCTTAGGGCAGGAGATCACTTCCCCAGAGCTGTAAGCGTAGGCAATTGTGTAGCTACACTAACAAGCCCAGAGGCCCAGTACTTGCACCAGGCATGGGTCAAGTTTGATTGCATGATGGAAACTCACTCTGTATCCTGACAAGCTCCGTAATCTTTCTGCCTTGTGAGAAACAAGGCATCTCATCTTGTTTGGCATGAAGGGGGCTGCATACTATTGTCTAGTTTGTGCTGCTGACCTGAGGATGAAGATCTTGCATGGAACATTTTATCAGTTGTAGTAACTGTTTGTTCTTTATTAATTCTATTTGGGATTGATAATTAATGCTCTGCCTCCTTTACAGTTCCTCTCAGTGTGAGAGGAGCATGGAGGCAGGCTAGTATTTCATAGCTTTACTGTCAGAAGAGCATTGTGTTCCTCAAAGACCCCTGTAGTTCCGAAGTATATAAGGATTCTTATACTATGATATGCCTTTCCTTGTTTAGGGTCAGGAAGATCCCATCTTAAGTAGACTGGCAAGGTATATAATTGGGCATAGGATTCCCATCACAGAGAAAATGCATTGAGCAGGGGTCTCCCCATCCCATCCCACCCCTCTCTGGTCAGGAACAGCATAATTAGAGAGACTTGGGCACAAAGTCTGCTTTAAGTTGGTAGCATAGGCAGTAACAGAGGTAACTTCTCTGCCAACAACCATCTCCCCACTGCTTAGTGTTTTCTGAGCAAGCATTCCCAGTCTTTCTGCAGAGACCACCGAATTACAGGTTTGGTACTGTGCAGCCTAAAGCTTAAATGCTGTTGGCGACTGCAAGGTTGTCAGCCCCCTGTGATATCCTACTGCTAACAGAGCAAGGCAGGCTTGCTGCGAACCTAAAGGTGGAAAGGCTTTGTTGTCTCTTGTCTGCCCCTTGAGCCAATGCACATCCTTGGAGTATCTCTTAAAAATCGAAGTGATTTGGATTCTGCATTTTAAAAAACAAATAGATCAAGACTGGGGAGCCAGAATTTCTTTAGCTTCTAGCTAATTTCTTTATCCGCTAGCTCCCCTCAGGTCAGTCCACAGCACATCAAGTCCACACCACATCAGGATTCTTTCTTGGCTGTTGTAGTGACTAATGCATTAACCAGTAGCAGAGAAATTCTAAGCTTATGAGTTTATTTCTGTACCAGAAGAAATGCCAGGATGGGATGTTCGTGCCAGCAGTACAGCCGTATCTCAGCCACACTGGTGGCTGTTGACCCTGCTGTGGGTAAAAAGAAACTTTTAAACAAGTTGGCAGGGCATCAGATAAAGGCTCTGTTAATACCACACACCTCAATAGCCCCTTTCATTCAAGAATGGCAAATGGATTTAGCACACACTGTTGAAGCAAGCTTGCTTCTGTCCCTCAGATGTAGATGTTTTCCTTTCACATGGCAGGGAAACAAAGGCAATGAGTTAGAATGAAAATTCCCAATTCATGTCTTTTCATATTATTTCATTTTTGTGCTGTCTTCTCACAGCTTCTTCCCCTTCCTTTTTATCCTTAATCAAAAGTCATCTAATTTGACAGAATATGTTTTTATTTCTGAATCTGAGAAGGCCCAATAGCAATAACCCGGACCCTAATACTGGAACAGATATTCAGATGCTAGGAGAGTAGATCTAGCTGCTTGACTTCACGGAGAGGAAAGCTCAGGTTTATTCTAAAGGCTTGTTCAGGCATTTTTCTCTTGTTCATTATGCTTATATTGTGCTTCAGGGGATGCTCTTTGCTGAGCATTGGTGTCAGCTGGTGTGTGGTCCTTGCAACTCAACCTGCTGCTGGGCTAGAAGCTTACCGATTTATGACCACATCCCTGCTAACATGCTTGAAGCTGTAAAGATTGGCCAACATCCAGCTCACAAATCCAGCTAAGAAGCTGTCATGCCAAATGCCTTGCATTGATTACTGAACGATGTCTCTGTGGCTGCATCTCAAAGATTGCTCCTCCCGAACATGTCTTGGCTTCTCTGCAAGCCCATCATTTATCCGAGCTGTGATGCAACAGCCACATTTGCTCTAGTTTTGCTTTGAGGTTGCTTGATTCATGTTGCACAAACATAGGAGACAGCTCATGTATGAGCTGACCCTCTTTCCCTTGGCTTTGTCCCACATGTGGACACAACAGCTCACTGAAGTTTTCAATGTGTGGATAACCCAGATCCCTGCACGACCTGCTGGAAACTCCTCCTGCCCCCGTTGTCCTTGTTTTTGTTACTGGTACTTCCACTTGCATCTACAGGTTTCCCCAAAGGTGCTATTTTTTCTTTTGGTGCCCAGTAATTTGTCCTTGGATTGCACTGTAATTGTCTAGTTCCTGGCTCATGTGAAAGATCTTCAAATAGATCCATGAATCCAATGAGGCAGTCAGTCTTTGCCCCACATTTGAGCCCTGCACAGAGGCCCCATAGTATCAATTGCATTAGCATTGCTTTGGCCATCCTCAGCCTTTGCAAATAGGCTTCCCCTCACTTGAGTATTCAATTCTCTTTGGTTTTGCCTCATCCTCCACCAAAGGCATAAGTGGGATTATACCGTAGCCCTCCAGATAGTCACAGACCCAAAACATGAAAACAATGGAGCTATCTGCCAGCATAAGTGACTATGGGATTCAGAGTCTAATTAGAAGGGGAAACTGGGAGTAAATATGTAAATAACAAGATGACTATTGTAAAAAAATATTTTTTTATATTTGTACTGCAGGATTTCTTGGTTTGCTGCTGAGACGGGGGTTTATCTCTGTGGTCTCTTAGGAAAGAAAAAAAAATTACATGCAAAGCAAGCCAATGGTTGTCTGGTTTTGTTTTTCAAATATGCTGAAAAGAGGGAGAGCAGTTAAGCGTTACTCAATTAAGGGGAATACGAGGGAATTTTTTTTTTTTTAAACAAAAGGTCTCAAAGTTGATCAGCAGCCTGATCTCTCTGAACACTGTGCACCTGGACTTAAACATGATGTGACTAGTTAATGTCTGAAAGATATACAATACAAATGGATCCAACAAGGGTGCTACCGCCCCCCCCCCGACCTGCTGCAGAAACCAAGCAATGAGAGACACTTTTAAAAACTATTTTTTTAGTTAGAACTAGAAATGCCTGGCAAGAATATATTAATGACTGCTGCTTAAAAAAAATGGGGCAAGCCATAATAGACAGGAGGGGTACCTGTCCATTCTGGATCCTTGTAGTCTATGTCCAGATATATGGACATCCTCAGAATGCCATAGAAATACACAGCATTTTCTGGTGGAGACATGGCATCTCGGAAGACTTACAGGCTAGATGCACAAAGGTCCATAGGCACTTTTTGAACAGTGGCCCCTTAGTGATGTGCTGAGGGTGACCCAGGACAAAGAGCATCCTGCTCTGCAGCCCCGAGCAGAGGTCAAACAGGCTCTTTGAATTGCTGCAGGAGGCTGCTGTGAAGTGTGGTAGCCTCAGCCCAGCTGGGGATCTGGCCGTTGCATCAAGTTTACATGGGACTTTGGGCTTTTAAAGCTGCTGAAACAACAGCTCCAGGCAGGAATTTGTGTTCTATGGCAGGTAACAGTTTGTAACACGCTGATTGGCAGAAATAAAGGAAACTGGTCTTACTAGTAATGCAATTGCCATTTAAGATGACCCGAACAACCTGTGAAAAAGAAGTTGCCTAGAGCAGAGTCTGGCCTTTGAGTAAAAGCTCAAGGAAATTACTGTGGTACCTCAGGGGAGACTCTAAAGAACTGATTTAAGATGGGTCAGAATAGTTCTTAGTACAAATTGCCCTGTGTAATTTCTTGTCTGCAAAGTGCCAGCCTATATCCACTGTCAAATCCCTGCATCTCCAAGAAACTTTCCTCCCATGATCTCTTTTCATCCTGCTTTCATGAACTCTTAACCCATCTGCTTTAAATAGAAAGCATCTTTCCCATCTGCAATGAAATACAGACTTACAGTTATCCTTAAAGAGGAAACAGCAACTTGCACAAAAGTGAGTTTCTACCTTGCTTGAGCTCCAGCTCTCTCTTTTCAACCCACCAGGGACCTGCTTTCAGGCAGGAAGACGCTTAGCAGCTGAACTGCATCCCACAAGCAAAATTATAAATGCTCTTAAAGGAAAAGAAAAGAGAAAAGACAATAACATCCTTTGAGCTGGAAACTTGATTTGCCCTGTGACCATGTTTCCTCTGTGGCATAATTCTTTGTAATTAATATTCATGAAATTAAAGGGAGATTCCATCCAGAAGCCACAAACTAGCCATAATCTTGTTGAACAGTATTAGTTTACCAGTGCTATTTTCTTGCTGGGTTTAGTCTGATGATGACACATAGTACTGACAACCCCTTACAATACTAAATGTAGAAGCTTCACTTCTGTTGCTAGGTTGGAAAGCTGGTAAGCAGTTATTTGTTTTGGGGTTCTTCACAAAGTCCCTCAAAATCCGGTCATTGCTTCTCTCATCTGACCTCCTGTGGCAACTCTACAACTACGTGGTGCTTTCTCAGGGCTGCTCAGAGGAGGATGTTGCTCATTAAAAAAAAAAAAAAAAAATTCTGCTAAGGAGAAACCCATCTTCCTCTAAGACTCTATAATGTGCTACAATAATTTAGGAGTGTTTCTGGAATTCTTTTATTTGAAACCACAAAGGTTCTGTTATTATCATACCAGACATTATCATTGTTTCTAGAGAATGAAGGATGTTCCCTTTAAGTGCACAAGTGTCATTAGAAAACACTTGGAAGTAGCTCACTCACATCTGGAGATCAAGCAGGGTTCACAACCTGTCCTGCATTAGTAACCAGTAGGAGGGCAGTTTGCCACAGCTTGATATGACCTTTTCTTGGTCATCTTGATGTCTGTGTTCTCAGGGACAGGACCTCAACAGCCTTAACTTGCTAGGAAAATTCACATGAGGCGAGTCAGGCAGTTACTTCCTAGATGACTGCTAGTCTTGTTTCTAGGGAGCACAATATGAATGGACCCAGCCCATGCAAAGCCTTGCTTACTGGTTCTAAATGAGATTCGGCTATGGGGCAGAGCCAACACAAACCATTTCCAGCATTGACAAGTTTGTTCGCTTAGATGCATCCGACTGGTGCCTGCTGTAATACGTTCTGCATCCCCTGGCCCACAGCACCTTAAACTCTGGGGAAATGATGCTGGGGTATTAGCTATGACAGCTAGATTTTTCTTTAATTCTACACAGGAGTTTGTGAGAAGCAAGGTAAATGAGATGTGCACAGGATGAAATTGAGGCGTGGAGTCAGGAAGGCAATCACTCTGCT
This sequence comes from Chlamydotis macqueenii, assembly GCF_036417535.1. Lineage (NCBI taxonomy): Eukaryota > Metazoa > Chordata > Aves > Otidiformes > Otididae > Chlamydotis > Chlamydotis macqueenii. Next base: position 4,538,171 of record NC_141579.1, on the reverse strand, counting down.
CAAATTTCATTTTTGAAACACAGTTGTGATTGCAGCTGTATCACTTCCTATCTCCCTTCCACTGTATAGGCAGGGACCTCAACATGGGAAAACTATGATAGAACTTCATCTTTTTCAATCTCAAGATCCCCCTCATCTTTATAGGGGAGGAGGAAATCCACAGACCCTCTTGTGTGGCACTGCCTCAGTGGCTTTTACTTTCAACCATGAAAAAACTATGCTAGCCTTTTGAATGTACACTTCTTATTTTCTTTTGCTTCAATATGTTGAGATTTTTCTCACTGGTGTTAAAGATTGTTTTGTGTGGTTTGGGTGAACTGGGTAACACTCTGGCATTAACTGTTTGGCAGCAGAACCAGAAGAGCCTTAGTCTTTTGTTGTGTTTACCACAGAGCTGTGCCCTCTCCCTTTGTAAGAGACCTTGCCATTGCTACTGCTTCAAAAGCTAATCTCTTGACCCTTGGCAGCTGGTACTCCAGGTCCATGAAGACCTGGTGCTCTCCTGCCCATTGCTCTTATGAGAACTGGGTGGCAGGGTTTCAACTCTGAGGTCCGCCTATCATTTGAACAAGGTGTCTGCCAAAAGGCTGGAGGGGCAGGCGGGCAGCTTCTCATCCTTACCATAGCTGCAGCAGCAAGGGGAAAAGCAGTGGGTGGAGTGGGAGTCTTGAAGACATTTTGCCATTAAGTGGTGTAATTTAGGCTCTGCTTGATGTTTAGATTTTGCCCAGCTGTGTCTGTGTGCATTTAGATTAATCCTGTTACCTGGCAGGAGCAAGGCTGCCTGCTGTTTATCAAGAGTCCTTGTGTGATTTCTACTTGATATGCGGTTGTCTTGGAGAAGAACTTTGCAGCCTTGCTCCTTGCTGTGGCTGGGCTTTTTTAGACAGACTCCTTTAGGGAGTTAGAAAGCAGAGCTGCCAGGGGCAGGATGCTGTCTTCCTTGAGACTGTCTGAAACAGGAGGGAAAAGGACCAGTTCCTTGGTCACTCAAAGAGCACCGATGTGTGGCCATCACATTTTGTCAGAGTAGAAACTGGCCATTTTATGTGCATCAGTTTGTGCTTCTGCCTGGCTAGCACTGGGATTTCTCTGCATTGTGTTTTATTTGCTTGCAATGACCAGAAAAAGATAAATTCTTCCTCACCACAAGTGACAAGAGTATCTTAGGAACTGAAGGGTCCCTCCCTTCGCCAGGGAAAGTGTGGACTACTAATTGAAATCAATTGCTCCTTTAACAAATTACCACTCATTAGCCAAGCCACTGAGAATATGTGCACACTTTTAACCTGTCTTATCTATGAAATGAAAATATATTACCCTTAGAAAAACTCCTAACGGTTAGCATATCTGAGTTGACTGGCCATAACTCTACCAGAATATGATAAAAAGTGATGCCTTATGTTCCTAACAGCCATACTAATAAAGCATAATAATATAGCACACAGCTTTGGACTCCCACATGGCTGGTTCAGTGTGGAATATCTTGGCAAGTCTTAGTGCAAAGTGAGGGGTTTGATCCTGTGGTAACAGAGCTGGGTGCTCAGAATTGCTGTCCTAGGTTGGAGAGATGAGCTCCTCATTTTTATTTGTAGGCAAAGAGATTTATGACCTTGTTCATATATTTCATTAGCCTAAGTTAGTCCTCTGTCTTAGATCTTTTTTTTAATTCTACATATTTCAATGGAACTTAGAATCATAGAATGGTTTGGGTTGGAAGGAACCTTTAAAGGCTATCTAGTCCAGCCCCCCCTGCAAGGAGCAGGGACATCTCCAAGCAGATCAGGTTACTGATCCAGGTTGGCTGGGGCGGCCAACCTGGCCTTGAATGTTTCCAGGGATGGGGCATCCACCGCCTCTCTGGGCATCCTGTTCCAGTGTTCTACTACTATTCTCATTGTAAAAATTTTTTTCCTAATATCTAATCTAAATCTACCTCCCTCTATTTTGAAACCATTACCCCTAGTCCTGTCACAAGAGGCCCTACTGAAGAGTTTCTTCCCCCTTGAGGTACTGGAAGACCGCTATAAGGTCTCCCTGGGGCCTCCTCTTCTCCAGGCTGAACAGCCCCAGCTCTCTCAGTCTGTCCTCGTAGGAGAGGTGCTCCAGCCCTCTTATCATCTTTGTGGCCTTGCTCTATTAGAAGTGATGGAAGTGGAGCATCTAGAGAGGTTCAAATGAGGATTAATAATTTCTCTGGATAATGAAAACACACAGGTTTTTTTTGTTAGTTATGAAGGGCAGAAGTCCCTTATGCCTCCTGAACATAAGAGTATGCTAGGATGAGATCTTTGTTCTTTATTATTTCCCTATATTCCCTATGCAGCTGTTCTTTTAGCAGAAGCTGATGGATTTGGGAATATTCAGTTGTTACATCTCCCTGAAATTATTTTTCTTAAAAGTATATCAAATAATAAATGTTTCAACTGGGAAAACTTTCCTTTTCTCATACTAATTTTTTTTTTTCAGAAAATACATTATTCTGTTTAGGTTCCTCTACTTTGATCATTTGTATTTTTCCATCATTTCCTAAGTACTGTGCACAAAATACTAACATTATTAACCATATTCTCTGTATCAATGTCTGCACTGTTTTCCCTTGGAGAGTTTATATATCAATTCAAAAGACACATTGCAGATGTCCAGCTGCCCTCCACCCCTATACTGCCTTGCCAACCCCCTCATTTTGACCAAGAGGTGACCTTTCAGGCTATATGATTCTTGTCCCAATAAATGTGCTACACTGGAGCAAAAAAGGTGGAGGAAATCCACCACTTTATGGGCAAGGCCAAGGGTTCCCAGTGATGTCTGCAGACTCTTCTGATAGAAGATGGAGCTGTGCTGTAACGCTCTGTTGCTTGCACTAATACCCCTTTAATCTGCCAAGTGGTTTTCAAACGTGCGAAGTTGTCTGCACAACCGTTGCTCTCAGAGAAGTATTTTTATGAGACTAGACTGTAGAACCCTTTGCTGCCACATACTTCTGAGCTCAGGGACAAGTGGATTCAAAATGGGATTAGATATGTTTGAGGAAAATAATCCTCTTCTGACTGGAGATTAGACCTCAAGTTCGTGCCTTGCTACAAACTCCTTTTTTGACCTTAAGCAAATCTCACCTTCTCCGTACTTCTGTTCCCTGTGATTGTAAAATGAGGATTCACATTTGCCATGAGTGTTGGGAGAATAAATGTACCGCAGATCCTGATGCTGATGCTAAAGCTGTTATACTAATAGGGAGCAACATCAGACGTGTAGTTAATAGGATTTAAAAATACTAAAACTTATATGAATTAAGGATATAAGCTAAGTATTAACTGATAGGGTCATGAGAAAATAGCTCTCCCTAAACACAGTTTATCCCACATCTGTCTACTGGCATCTTCCATCGTAGCATCTGGTACTGTCAGATGGGTTACTGAACCAGATGGACTTGCTCTGCAATTCACTTTAAGACTGTCTTTGTTCTTCCATCTCCTGACTGATCTCCCCCTAAAAGTTTCCATTTTCCATTTGCTGTGTGTCAGTGGGGATTGATTACTGCAGAGAGGAGAGTCTATACACTATCCATATGGAAACCTGATACATACAACAGGCTTGATTGGGACTAAGACTTTTTTTTTTTTTAAATAAAATTGGAAATTGTAAATGAATATTGCTGTCTTGTATTTAGGCTTTGGTGATTTAGCCAAAATGGAGTATGATGAATGAGAGGGAGGAAGAACTACAGAAAATTTGTTTCTTTGTCCTGTAAGTACATGGGTAGTACAGAAAGGTCAAAGCTACAAATCTGTATCACTGGCCTATGTTTGTCTTCATTAAATGTTTATTTCGGGTCTGTCTTGCCTGTTTCCTTACCACGAGGTCACCACTGCAAGCCTAGCCAGGTGTGTTTGCTAGCCCAGCCCAGGTAGCCACTCTTGTTGCCATCAGATGCCTGGGAAGTGAGCTGGGTGGAGGGTGTTTCTGTGGACAGTAATTCAGCATATGCTGCTCTTGCGGGTGTATGGACAGTCGGAACAGGGGCGGGATCTGATAAAGTGGAGTCAGTCTGGGAGACCTGGGGCAGGGCTGTCGCACATGCCAGCTCCACGCAGGTCCTGATGTGCCTTTGGCACTCACAGCATCAGCCAGCTGAGTATCTTGTGAGGAACAGCTGACTGGTGTATTTTAATTAGAGTGAGAGTACATTACATTGGACTATGAGAACCTGACTTTTTCATGATGACTTGGGGAAAATGGAAAGACTAGCATTTTCAATTTAAGGTTTAGTTAGATAATGCCTGTTGGTGCCAGTAGATTACAGAGTGGATATTAAATCCTCCAGGACTTGCAATGGGAAAGTACTCACGGAATCCATAAGTAGGCAGGAGAGCACAGCTATGGAACTATCGTCCCCTGGAGGTCCTGAGCTGGAAGAGAAAATGTGAAGTAAATCTTTTCTTTGAAGAAGGCTCCACGTAAAGAGCACACATATGCAGGCTGTGGCCTTTAAAGGTTTCCTTGTTAAGAAGCTTTCTTGCTTCTGACAGCAGCCAGATGGCATGTGAAAAGGTAACAGGGTCTGTCAAACTGCTGGAGCAGGGAATGCAAAGCTGGACTCCTCAGTGCTAACACGTTTGCGTTTGAGACAGGTCTCTCTCAAGTATCCCACAAAAAGTCTTTCTCTGCATGTCCCTGTAAAACAAAGACAACTGTTCTGTGGCACCAGAGTTGCAGGGACCCAAAAGCAGTTCACAAGCAACTCTGACGCTAGGCTATTTAATAAAATCAGTGTAAGCTGATGCTGCTGATGCGGGAGTTGGTGAGCAGTTTCTGACAGCAGCTAAGCATTCTCTCTTCCTGGTAACTCAATATCTGTTGGCCCATTTAGCCCATTCCAACTTCAGCAGGACTCGGGGGCACCTAGGACTCATCAAGTTCTTCCTGGAGCTCATTAAAATCAGACTAACCAGGTTTAGGGTGCCAGACGTAGGAGGATTGTCCAACACTGCAGTCCAAGGGAGACCGACTAACGCTATCCTAAAGCATCTGGTATCAGGCCTTATCCAAGTCAACAAACAGTACGAGGTAGAGCCTGACAGAATCAGCTTTGAGTCCCCCCTGAAACATATCCAAGAGCACTGAGTTCAGTATCAGCAGTGCCAGGGAAGCTGCTCCCTTTGGTCTGTGCCTCTGTCTCCTGATGAGGGAAATGCAGGCCATGCTTCCCTACTTCTCAGGGAGAGAGTGTTGAAAACTCCCATTTGTGAAACACTGAAAATCCTGTAATAACAAGCAACAGATAGCACAAAATTTTATCCTTCGTTACTCTAACGTGCAGGCAGCTTTGTCTGATAGCATCTATTCCAGGAATCGATATATGATTGATGAAAGTGTGTAAGATTAGTAGTTTAAGTGCACTAAAATGTGCAAATTAATTACCACAACTATCCATGCATATTTTATCTGGCTCAAATGTTTTTTCCCCAAGTTAAGGGAAATATTAACCTGTAAGGCATTTCCTTAAAATTCTTTCTATTTGTAAGAATTATTTCAACAATTCTTTCCATTGAGTTAATTTGACAGTTATTTAAACATCCAAGTAGAGGAAAAAGCTGGAGTTAAAAGAACATACTGAACTAGATTTATATTTCTCATTGTTATTTTTGGGGGTACTGTTCAGATGACAGTGCTATGAGACAGGGACCTTGCTTGTACCAGGCAATAGTGTTTTCTACTTGTCTATCCATGAGCTATGGTGAGGTGGTCCAGGAGAGCTGAAAGATGAAAAAGCTTTTTCTTGTGACATGTTGAGGCAGCAGAATTATCAGTTGTACCGTATCAGCAGATGCTAAGTGTTTCCTATTTGTTCCCAGTCCCAGTCCCATGTGTAACATATCCACGTACTTAATCTTACACGTAGTAAGTGATCTCTTGAAGGCAGGTCCTAAGATAGCCCCCAGGAATATGAAATATTCCAGGCAGAATTTGGCCTTGATTGAGGGTCTGAAACTGGTGTCACTGTGCCAGTTGGCTCCAGCATGGTCTGTTATGCTGCATCATTTCAAGCTCTGCAGCCTGAAGACCTAAAGGTCTAAAGATCAAATTCTTGGCAATGAAAATTCAGAAGATATCATAGTCTTTGATTTGGACATTGCAATTGTTTTATTAAGAACACGTCCCTGCATTTTATGCTTCCTAATTACCAAATTCAAACACTTTATTTCTGTGTTATCTTTGTGCAAGAGAGTGGCAAATTTATGTCATTAAAATACTGCAAAAATTTAAAGGTTCACAAGCAATTAGATTTTATTATTCTTGTTTATGCCCCTGAAGAATTGTTCATTTTACAACTTTATAGTTAATATGTACAAAGATAAAACAGTGGCCTGTCTTCCTCTGGTGATGGAAGTCAAATGATTGAGTGAGCTGAATGACTTATTAGCGAAAAGCAGCTTTTGGAGCTACCTACTTTGACTCTTAGATGATTATTGGAGCCAACTTACATCCAAGAAGAGGATCTGTCCCCATTTTATTTATATTTCCCTTGGACTAGCACAGGTCATGCATCATTCTAGTTCAGGAGCCTAGAATTACATATATTCTAGCAAAATTCAGGATAGATTTGCTCTTATTTGTGTGACAGTCGGTTTCATTCTTCTCTAAACAGCCATTAAATTGTTTACAGACTATTCACAGCGGGGTCACGATGGAAGTAAGGCTGTCACTAGATGCTGTTCCTTAGGGTTGTGTCTGCTTTGAAATCACCCATTCCCGAGCAGCCTAGATGGGCTGTAACAACAGGCGAGCATTTCCACATGGGATTATGGGAGGAATGAGCTTTTTGGGTTACAGAGCCTCTAAGGTTTCCTGTTCTTATTTCTCCGTATTGGCCATGGCAATTTTTGACTGCGGCGGCGGGCTGACACCTGCCGGCCGGCTCCCACGTGGGCCGTGCACCCACGCGTGCACTTGAGCTGCGCCCAGGGTGGTTTGGGCCCGTGTCAGGCTGGGTCTGAAGAGCTGTGTGGGGGAGACGCTGCACTTGCTCTGGTGGGCAGTGGGGGTTTATGAATAAAATCTGTGCTGAGCAACGCCAGCTCTGGGCCAAGAAACTAACACAGAAACATAAACTTAGAGGAAACCACAAATTGCTGGGAGTCAAAGAGGGAAAGGATGGCACTTGATGTCATCGGCATTCCATCTGAGTTAGCCTGACTGTAATTTTTATCACTGAGCCTTGCTCTGACAGCCCAGCTTCAGGTGTCCAAGTGTCCCCTGCCCCTCTGCAGCCACTGGCTGGATCGGAGAGACCCATCACCCCTGTCCTGACTCCCAGGGATCTCCTTGGGATGGAGAGCTGACCCCAGATCCAACCCCTCGGGTCAGCCTGACTCTCTACGAGCAGTCCCATCTCCTGCAGCCGGGCAGGCTGGCTGTGGTCTGTAAGCCAGGCGTGCAGCAGCGCTGAGCTCAGACCACACTTCCAGGCTGCGGCATTCGTTGCGGTGTGTCGGGGGCTGCTCTGACTAGATTCCCTAAGCAGGCGCGACGCGGCCCTGCAGCTGCAAGGTTCATTACTCCATCCCCATGCTACCGGTGCGGCCAGTCCTGCTCACTGCCTCTGATTGCTCAGGCAATAAGCTCTATTTTTTTTTTTTATTTTTTTAATTTTTTCCTAGTGTCACAGAGTCCAGGCGTGCAGAGTGCACTTGTAACTTGCTCCTCTCATGCTTAAGTGGTGGAACTGAGATGTTTGCAGCAATTTCAGAACAGGAAGATTTCTCTTTGATTGCTTTTTAATCACCGTAATAACATTAATGGAGGCAATGTGTTGGAATTGATGGGAAAAAGCTGAGCTCTGTTCTCTGGTAACTCCCATGTGAGGTAAACAAGGAGGATTTACTAGCTTCTCAAGTGAATTTGTAGTATCCTCGCTCTTCAGGAGTGACTGTTAGCAATGTCTAGGGGAAAATAGCTGATATCCAGTACCTGGGAGGAGAAATATTCCAGGCATCCTCTGGAAAGCTCCCTGCTTTAGTGTATCTAGGGTAAATGAATAAACCTTGCCTGGCTCTGTTCTTATCCCCACAGATTCAGATATACAGTCACTCTTTTATGTGGCCATCAGGGCTACCTCTACACGCGTCTGACCTTGAATCCATGCCTTTAGCAGTCCACAAGGGATTTATTCTCTCCCTCAGAGACAAGAGAAGCCATGATACTGCCAAGGCATTTGAGTTGTGCAGAACCAGAGGCCTTATAGCCCCACGAGGGTTCAAGTGGGTGGAAGGTCCCAATGGTGCCCAGAACCAACCTACTGGAGAGACTTGGGTCCAGGCTGGGGCAAAACAGTGCCTCAGCTCAGCCGGTCTCCTCGCAGCCTGGTCTCTCCCAGCCTGATTTTGCCCTGCATATATGTGAGCTTTCTAGCGATGGCCTTGCAGGGACAGGCTTGCATGGCACCAGTGTTTGGAACCTGACCTAGCTAGGCATGTCTGCAGGGTATTATGCTAGAAGTATGTCCATCAGTCTGGCTTTGACCTTCAAGGATGTGGGAATTTTCTCTGAGCTGACATAATTCTGACTCAAAATATCCAGAAAGCAGTGAAAAGAAAGCCTCTAGGAGCTGGGAAAACAGGTTCTCCAAACCCCTTGCTCATATAAAGAATATTTTTAAGAGACTTGGCCTCACTGAGACTCTCACAAGCATACAAACACCAAAGACAGAGACCTTGTCCTCAGGGTTTTTGATCAGACATGGAGCTTTCTCCTTTATTTCTGCAGCATGTGTTGCACACGTGAAGGGCCTCATTTACATCAGCGCAGTCGTGTCCTGTCTGAGGAGGTGGAATTCTTCTTGCTTTGCTGATCAAGACAAACACGATAAAAACAGTTCATGCACAATACACCTTGTAAGCTGCAGCACTAGTTCCTTGAGACTGGGAGGTACGGCAGGGCCAGAGCTGTGCCCCGTCCCACGCTCCTCTGGTGGGACAAAGGGCTATGGGGAGGCCAGTGAGGCTGGAAAGGGGAGGCCCAGCATCCTCCCAGGCTAAATGCAAACAGCAAGTGGCTCCGTCCCTGTCACCAGAGTACGCTGGTGTGAAAAGTTGTGTGTGCGAGGTCTGAGCTGAGGCCCTTGAAGCGAGGAGGGGAAGGGGAGCAAACAGGCTGTGGGGACTGCGGAGGTGGGGTAGGGCAGAGGGGGTGGCAGGAGGAAGGGGACACTGGCTGCCTCAGGCCGGGCGTTTGTGTGCTGGGTGAGGGGCAGGGCAGATCCCAGCTGACACCGCAGCAGGCCCTCTTTAGAGTGGGAACGAAGAGGGAGGATTTTAATATCTGAGTTTTGGAGGACAGAGGGTCATGCCCGCATTTTGGAGAACAGAAAGGAGGTGGTGGAAGCTTTTACTGGGACATAAGGGACCCAAGTGATTACCGGACACCTGCTTGGGGGCAAAACAGTCAGATTTAGGGGGACAGAGCATATTTTTTTATCCTTTCACAGACATACTCAAACCCCTCAGTGTATTTCCTAGCAACTCTATCTCAGTTTCACTTTCTTCACTTCCTTCCCTACCATGCTATCCTTTTCTCCTCTAGTCATTAAGGAGAAAAAAAGAATTATGAAATAAGTGCCATTTCAAGTATTCTGGAGCAACCAACTTTCAGCCTCAGAAGTTTTGTCTGAGGTGTCACATTAAAAAGCAGCGATAGGCATAACCTCTCTCAGCAAGGCGTTGCAAGCATTTTGGGTTGGGAAAGGTGGGAGGAAGCCATTCCAAAAACTGCTTGAACAGAGCAAACCATGAAAAGCAGCTGTCAGGTCTTGGTTCTCTGTTCTGCAGCTCCTTATCACCGTTTGAGGGCTCGGATCTTGCAGTGGGCCATCTGCTCCTGTTGACTGGCCTGGGGATGCTTTTGCATAGCATAGACCTAACCTCTCAGCTTTGTCCAGGGGGAAAGAAAATAATCTCAATGAGATCATGGAAAAGTTAACCGGCCCTGGCTGGCTTGCAAGCTGGGTGTTGATGTGATATGTCTATCTGGGGGACAAATAAAAATATTATCCTGACCAAAAAGCTATGGTACTAATTCCCATTGCAGAAAAAAAAAAAACCTACCTGAACCACAATATATAAATCAATTTTGGTTTAGGGGAATTAAAAAATATCACAAAACAAAAAAGCGCCCAATACCTGTGGCATCTAATCAATCTTATGTTAGTAGGATGGATTTTCTTTTTATTTCTTAATTTGAAAAGGTGGCTGGAAGGGGTACTTTAATGGAATAGAAAGCACCTCTGCCCTCCACAATAGCTGGCCTTGGGCTGTAGCAGCTCCGAATAGGCCCTGTTGGCTGGCTTTTTGGAAGCCAGCAGGAGCAGAGCTGAGCTGGCAAAGGACCCTTGCGGAAACGTACTGGCATGGGCTTGGGGAGAGCCTGCAGGGATCTCAGGGAGGTGGCAGCGGTGGAGCTGATCCTAGCGAGGTCCCCATCCGAGGCAGGGCTGGGTGATGGGGTAGAGAGGCACGGGAAGAGCTTTAGTCTGTCACTGTTCCCAGTGGCTGTGGCCTCTCCGTACCAGGAAGACCTTTGGGCCCCCCCCAAGCTTGACATCTTTTGCCAGGACTTAATAGCTATGGTCACATAAACACAGGACAAAGGGGGCAACTTGTATAGCAGAGCAGGGGGGTGTGCTACCCAAGCATGCATGCTTCCCAGGAGAAAGCAGAGCACCTTGCTCTGCAGAGGTAAAGGGAAGGGCATTGACAGAAAGGGAATAAGGAGGTGACAGCAGAAGATGGGGTTACATTGTTAAGGCCTGCAGAGCTTTCAAGGCAATTAGGTGATTTGGAAAAAGTCCTTGTTTCCTCTAGTAAAGGCTATTCCCTTCTGCACCTTCCCTCTCCCTGGCAGAGATTAGAGCAGTAAGGTTAATATAGTAGCAGGTACATCCATGAAAATCCGCAGCTGAGTCTTCACTCCAAGTGCTGCCAGCTCTTCCCTAAATCTTCAGGAATCAAGGTGCCTCGTTGGAAGTGGCTCCATTGCCTTTGTTGACGTAAAAGGGACGGTAATGTGACTGCAATGGAGAATTTGGGGCATGTGAGTTTGACCTACCTTCTTTTTCTGACTGCCTACACTTCACACTCCTAGGTAACCCAACCATACATATCTTAACATGCTCCTATCTTAACACCTTCAGTCTTTCCTCTGGCAGAGCAACACCACCTCATTTCACTACTGGAGGTGCAGGAGTAATCAAATGCAAATAGTGTTGCTTTTTGATTTACACACATGCTTTGCATGGGCTTCATTCCTGAGCCAAATGAGTCTGTGTGTCATATAAAATCTCAGACTATGACTCATGGTTTGACGAGAAGGTTCTGGGAGAGAGGAATGTCACCTCTATTTTTGTGCTTCTGTCAATGTCTTTTAATTGCTCACTAACCTGAGAACTCAGGGGAGTTTTCAGACTTAAAGCCATGCACGATTATGCAAGTGATCAACTAAGTTGTATGGTATTGGTATTTATTTGTGCTCTCTGGCTGGCAAGCCAAAACTCTTGTGCATGGAAATTCTCACACAAGGGTGTACTGTGTATTCACACTTCCACATGTTGTGGGGCCCAGTACTAAACGTTTGTGTAAACAGAAGTGTAAAGGGAGAGTCGGGGCAGAGCCTAAAGGAATTGCTATTTTTCTCTCTCCAGCTCTGCTTACTGCAGTCCTTAATTGTATCTCTTCTCATACCTACCCCTGGAATTTCAGTCTTATCTGCACCATTACAAATAAGCAACATGTGGCAAAGTTGTGTTGTGCAGCCTAGCATTGGCTTGGGATGATTGCAAGATACCAAAGCCAATTGATTGATTGTGTTAGCTGCTTGCACTCTTCAAGGCAAAATCTCCAGGATGGATGAGAATATACTTACACCAATGAAGCAGTGACCAAGGCAATCAGGAACTGTGGTTTTGTAATGTCTGATCTATCTTAGGTTTGATCCACTGCCCAGATCTCACTTGCAGAAGGTGGGAGAGACATCACAGCAACAGGCTGGTACCTTTTGTGCAGCACACTAGTTAATAGCAGGCATAGCCAGAGGCTGGACCCATGGGCAGAGCAAGCCCAACCCATCTTCCTGCTTAGTGGCATCTCCCAATACCCCCTGCTCAATGTTCCCTTTTCTTGAAGTTCTTTTTATTTTATGGCTTTAATTTACACTATAATTAAGAGATGGAAGAGGGGGGGCTTTGTTTTAAAGAACTCCCTGTAGGTTAAAAAGACATTCTTCCTTAAACAGTATAGTCCTTTGTGAAAATTCATATTTACAGAGCTTTTAGAATGTGTATTACTTAAATACATATTTAAGGCTATTTTAAAAGCTAGATTATTGGCCCAATAGACCATAAAAGCTCCCGCAGAGCTACTGCAGTCCAGAGCATGTATTTCTATTTTGGGACTTTTTAATGCTTATATTTATAAATTCAATTGTTAGATGCAGGGCTATCTGGTGAATATAGGCTATAAAAACAAAATAGCCGCTACAAGTGTATGCATGAGAGATGAAGGGAGACAGAAAAAGACTGGTGACTTCATGCAGGAGAAGTTACCTAGGCTTTCTCTACGGGGAGTTGTGTTCATGCAGCACAGCACACTGTCTGTCATGCAGTGGAGTGCTTATTGCTAAGAAGACAATACTCACGTTGTAACATGTTGTTACACTCAGTGCCTAGTGCTAACAGAGACTTCACATTCCTGACCAGACTTCACCAGTACAACACAATCATTAGGGAGGATAGCTGGTATCTACAATCACTGGGAAGAGTCTCCATCTGGACACACACATGATGAACTAGATTGTCAATTAGGAAGCCAGTGATCAAACGCAAGACAGAGAAGATATTGCAAAACTTTGCTGTTCCTAAGAGAGATGTTTTGCTGTAGCACAATCAGAGATTCAAGGCTGGATTTCCTAAAAGTGATACAGTCTACCAAGGAACACCCCCTTCATTGGCATTCATCTCCTGATGGGGCCTTGAAAATTTAGCAGACACACACAGCTGCAAGCCCTTAGGCAGCCACTTTCTAACTGTTGCTTATTTCCTCTGTTTTCTTCCTTCAGTGTGGGTATACTCTTGATTCTTGACCCTCTGCTTGTTACAAGTCTTACTTCCAGGGAACAGAAAATAATCTTTCACAAATGTAAAACCAGGATTTTAAAAATAGATTTCATCTGCAGAGATAGGGAGAAACTTGACAATCTTAATTCAGATCATGGAAGATCTTAATGAAGCACAGTGTGAATGGACATTAAGAAAAATAGATAAACTTAATGTTTCTGTGGTTATGCATTGACTGTTTGTTAACCATGTATATTTAAGATTACAAGACCTAGAATATCACTGTCCTCTGCTCCTTATAATGCAATTACCTGTTTTGTGCTAACAGTGCAAATTGAGTGACTTACAGAGGTTCTGGTGATTTATGATCATAGTCTGGCCCTTCATCTTTGATATTGCAGCTGCCCACTGTAAGATGTAATTACCAAGATTCTTTTATATTATTATCTTTGGTGTCTTTTACACAATCCGTGCTTTCTAGATGCCACAGACTACTAAGAGTATATGATATCCCTGCAGAGAGGAAAAGTACTACAGATAGCAGCATGTGTGCTATAATACTTACACAGCTTCTAGAAGCCTGGATCAAATTTAGACCAGGGCAAAATCTTTTCAAAATGTCATTTTGAAGTATTGATTATTCCTACAACCCAGAGCTCTGCAGGCAAGGGGCTTAATCTGCATCCCTCTGTGGATACAGTTAACCACAGAAAAAAAGCTTAGAAGCTGTTGACTTGAAGCTATTACTTTCTCATCTCCAAAGGACCCAAGCCCTGGTCTCTGAAGTCTCAAGTATCCCTAGAACAGATCATTCTCTTGCTGAAGCTGTGCACGTGCTTTCACACCAAGGGTATATTTCTTACCAATACAGACTGCTTAGAGGATTTCCATGTCTGTGGCGTCACCTTTGCAGACTGATGTCTCACTATTGAAGGATAAGCTGTGACAACATAAAACAGCCTGTTATAGATCGGTCCCTGCCACCATCCCCATCTCCCCTTGCGAGTGTTAAGGTGAGTAGCAGGACTGGAAGTGCCACATAATTAGTATTGCATTGCTTAACACTGATATGCAGCTGTTTCTGGGGTGGGACACAACAGCCATCAGACAGATGCGTATTCCACCACCCAGTCAGTTAGGAAAAGGGAGTAAAGAAAGTCTGTCTAATTAAAATGTCTGAGGAATGCAGAGAGGTGGAATGCAATCCACCAATTAAATCTAGGCTAAGTCCCAAGCTAAGCATTCTGACTCTTGCAAAGAACACTATAGGCTATTTAATTAGTGCAAAGAGCCGAGGCCTGGGTTTCATGTCAGAAGTTAATAATAGTACCGCTGGCAGTGTGATAAGCCCTAACCCCCTTCTACCACACCAGCTCAGTTCTGATTCTCGCTGAATCACAACCAGTTTCAGTGCTATCAGGCAATGGCCTTTCCCCGCTATTCCCCATTCTCAAATTAATCAGACCTGACTCTGCTTGGCAGGTGCTCTGATGCTCTTGGATTCCACCTCTGGTGCCCTTAAACTAGTGGGTAGTGAAGAGGATTATGAGACAGTGAACAGGGGATTCTGGTTCGGATGAAGGAGGACAGGCAGCTATTGCATATTTCTTTTAAAGGTTGTGCTCAGTGGATGTTATTCTTTCAGGACGATAGCTGTTTTAAAACATCGATGAAGCTAGAGAGGTAAATGGCCATGAACATAATTTCCTAGTATCTTTCTCTCTCTGGTCCCTATGTTTCAACTCATCTAAAATTCTCATCTCTACCCATTACAAACACAATTTTAAAGCCCTTCAACTATTCACTTGATATAATTTTTTAATACTTTTTAACACTCTTTCATAAACTCCTGTTGCCCTGCTCAGCAAGTTGCTCATGTAAACACGTGCGTGTATCAAAGAGATTGACAGTCAGGGCAGGAGATATGGGCCAAGTGTAGGACTGCTCCAGGTCTTCTCTGGGGGAGCAAGAACAGGATTAAATATCTTATCTAAAAAAGGGGGAAAAGGAAGGGGGAAAAACTAAATGCCTAGTACCGGTCTTAGTGAAGAGGCTCCCGTCAGACTGTTTGCTGAAGTCACCAGGCGGATTCTGTCCCACCGAGGAGAACTGAAAAGGCAGCTTAGTACCATTGCCTACTGGAAGACAGAAGAGGTTGTGTTATTCCATGGTGTTGCATGCTGCAGTGGGGAAGCCTAAGTATTTCAAAACACAATCTGTAAAACTACTTTCAACCAGCCTGGGGGAAAATCAGAACTAACAGCTTTGTTCCTTTTCTCTTAGTAAGAAAAGGTGGATGAGAGCAGTCAGTTGTGCGATCCCAGTGTACGCAGTGTGCGAGTGTGAAGAGATCTTGGTGCTTGAGGCAGGCAGGGAAGAGCCCTTCTCTTGAGAGACCACAGCACAGGTGTGACTGAAGAGCAGCAGCTTCCTCGCAGGTAAACTGCATCTCCAGAGTTTGGAGTAATGAGGCAAAACTACATAACTGCCGAAGCTCCCTTGCCTCCAAGCAGTTGAAGCTTTATTCAAAGCCCCTTGAAATTAAAGCAAGGCTTCCCCTCCTGGCCTCCTTGGGGTCAGGCCCTGCTTGCCAGAATGAATCTGAGAGCAGAGACAATGAGAGGGAGACAGCCCTGCCTGTGGCATGAAAAGCAGGAACAACTTAGGTGTGGCTGTGAGTCACCAGAGCTTCCCCAGGTACAGTGGCCATGGATGCTTGTAGGCTGCCTATGAATGAAAGGAAAGGCAGGACCCTCTGAGCATGAATGAAGCAAAGTAAGGAAATATAGGCGAGAAAAAGGAAGGTGAGGATCTGGGAAGAAAAGGCATGACTCACTGCTGCTGGTTCTTGGTACACTGGCTCAAAGCACCCCCTCCCCATTGTGCTGGATGCTGTACAGACAGTGAAAATAGGGAAGGCTCTGTCTTTTGAGAACTTATGAGCTAAGTAAAAGGTGTACGTGTGATGGAGAAGAGCAGTCTTGTGTTTCTGAGACTGGCTGAGGGTACTTGGAATCCGATCCTGTTTCTGCCACAACCTCCACAGATTGCCTTGGTTGATGTTGGCACTTCCATCGACTGCAGTTGGTTAGGTATCTCAGGATTTTTTCAAAGTGGCAATGTTTTCCATCTTCTTCTTTCACTGCCTGAACAATGAGGACTCGAGATGCCTTTCCCTCCTATATACATAGCGCCTAGAGCAGTGAGACCCTGGGTTCGGGCATATGCAGATGGTGCTCATAACCCAGCTAAGAGATGGTTCTGTGAGACAGCGATTGACAGGTAACAGGACAGCTGAGAGAGGAAGCAGAAAAGGTCGGTTAGCCAGCTAGAAAGCTGTGGCACGGGGGGTTAGATCCTTTCAAACTGAAGTCGGAATTACCCGTACCAAGTGTTTCCTCAGTTGCTTGGAAGGAGGAAAATTCCCATGATCGTGGGTTGAAACTGGCTGTAAAACAAGAGCATCCAGTTCAGCAGTTGGCTCCTGATGAGCTGGCTCAAAGGCCTGTGGCTGGCATTGCTCTATGAAACAATCCCCACCAATTTGGAAGCAGCCCCAAACCAGAAATCTGGGTCCAGGGAGTAGAGGAGTACCTGGTCATTTTACTCTGGGTTCTAGGGAATGGTGAATAGACTTCTCATTTAGAGAATTAAGCTCTCTCACTGCCACAGAGTTGTCTTTAGCTGCCTTAAATTGCAAACTCAGGTTTGTCTACTCAACATGACTATTCTGCAGAGACCTGCAGGCAGAGGCTTGGATTTAGAGCTCAAGAGACACAAGTAGAGGAACATTTCTTACTCAAGCACATTCTTAGCCACCGTGTCAGGCATGTGCTCCAGGGTTTCACTAGGACATCATGCTGTGATGCATACTAGTGCTGTTGTACCCCTTTTGTGAGACATTGAACTCCCAGAAGAGCAAAAGAGATGCATCCTTTGAGCTGCTATGCTGCCATCCTGTGGACTGCTTTTCTATTTAAGCAGTGTTTCTATTTAAGCAGTTGTCTCTCCCCCTCTGTGTGCCTAAGTCCCTTCTGCTTTTCATGCAAAGACTTCCAAAGGCACAAGATGATCTTTCCAACCTCCTCCTGGCTTTGGGCTAACTGTTTGCAACATCAGGACAAGAAAGCTCAGTGGAAGAGGACAGAAACGAGTGTTGAGCAGTTGAGCAGATTGTTCCTCAATTTTTTAGGCAGCATTTGAAACCTTTTATGTCTCCCCTCTGCCTCATTATGTCATCCCTGCAGGCAGATGATCCATGATACTGTCTTTAATGACAACAGCAGCGGAAGGCTACTTGAACTGAAGCAGGGTTTAAAAACCTATAGGTTCAGCTGAAATCCAATCAGTTTCTTGGTATAGGCCACTGCAATTAGCGCAGAGCACTACTTGTGTAGGATTCCTCAGTGCAGCAAACAGATTTGTGCTGTGACCTCAGGGAGAATTTCGACCTAGTGAGAAAAAGGGTGTGTTAAAAAACTATCATGAGACATTCAAGGATTCTGTCCGTATTATACAATGCAAAGAGTGGTCCTTTTTTTTTTTTTTTTTTTTCTTCTCCCGTTTTATGGAATTCCTTAGAAAAGATGCAATGGACTTCAGTGCTGGACTTCTACATGACACACTGATAAAGCATAAAGAGTTAAAAATTATTATATGTATATTCCATCATTCATCAGATGATCCTTTGCTAGCCAGCATGCAAGCTAAGTGGGTCATATCTCCTGTTTTGCCTCCTGATTCATTCTGTTCCCAAAGTCCCCATCAGTGTAGTTTAGCAGCTGATTCCTTTCTGTCAAAGTGTTCCCATAAGGAATCATGCTTGAGCTGTCATCCTGGTGGCAAATCCAGTGCTGTTCAATCAGCAGAGACTGTGTGTGCAATGAAGTGCAAAGGGTTTTTTTTGACAAAGTAACTTTGTTGGTAGAAAATACAGAATGAGTAGCTTTGGAAGGCAACATGTCTGTGCTCTCTGGAAAATGTAGATGTGTAGGCAGAACAAATGCTCCCCCAGTATTTGTGTATTCCAAAGTCCATTGCGGGAAGCAGCGGGCCACTGAACTGTAGCTGCTGTACAACCCTCACATTACTCTGTAGCTGACAGCATTCAGCAAGTGTTCCCACTGGATCTTATAAACAGCACTAAATAAGAAACTCTGTATCTAGCAGTCCCTGCTGATCCCTCCTGTCACTTGGCACATCCTTCAGGAGGCTGGGATGCTGGATTCCAGCTGGGAGCCAGGGAGCCCCTGCTCCCAGGTCTCAGCAGCTGATCTTCCAGAGAGGAGCAGAGGGAAGTCCAGGCACTATGGTCCAGAGCAGTGAGCAGCCAGGCTGTGCCATGCTGTGGTACTGCTGGAAATGGCTTTTCCCTTCCTTTTGCCATGTCAGGTTTCAGCCCTGACACATATGGGAGCAGTGATGGCAGAATAGCATTGTTTGCTGTGTTCCTCCCCTCACACCTTCCCCATACTCTTCAAATGGATGTTGGGCCATTTCCACCTGAACCTCCACATTTTGGATAGAGATGGGCTCAGCCCATTTTTGGGTGCAGGGCTGAGACAGCAGTCTCTCCCCAACATCAGCAGCTCCTCTTAGCAGAACATGTGTTTCCCTGACAGCGCAGGGCCTGTAAAGCCCTGTAGCAGCTAGGGTATAATAGCAGCTATAACCATCCAAGCAGTATTTGGAGACAGGCTCTATGCAAAACAAACCCACCACTAACAAAATTCCCTTCTGCAGCCTCTGAAGAGGCTGCCCCTAACTTGGGGAGCTTGCAGATGCTGAACTGGGAATGTTGCCTGTTCCTCCAGTATCTACTCCGAATGGCATCCTCACCCCCATGGCTCCAGGCAGGGCTGCCAGTGAGCTGTCAGGCGTGGGCTGATAACTGAGGAGAAGGGCAAAGTGGAAATCCAGACAAAGGGCTTAGTGTTGGGATCTGGGTTATCCCTATGAAACCCTAATGATACAGCAGGCAATGTTGCACTTCAAATATGCCGTCAGGGGAGTGCCACCGCTAATTGCTGGCATATCCCTTCTCCCTGCCCACCACCTGGCTTTGCAGAACAACAGCTGTAAACACCTGGCAAATCCAAGCAGGACCTTGCTTTCTAGGGATCAGAGGAAATTGGTTACTTACTTTGTGCTACCCTTTCTGTTCTTTTGTTTCTACAGGCGTTGCTTTGCTTAGGCTTTTAGCACTCTCTGCTTCTCACTCTGGAGGTCCTGATGCTAATTTAGAAATAGACAACTGCCGTTTTACAACCGACTGTGTGGAAAACAGTCATTCACTCCAAAGATGCATCCTGTAGTGTTCGTGTAACAATTGGGACACAAGCAAGTCAGCAGAGCTCTTGTCGTCAGAGTCAGAGCTCAGAAAAGAACCCCAGACTCCTGCTTTTTTTAGGAAGCATCCCACACTACTATCCTTTCCCTGTAGGGAAAAAGTATGTTTTCTGGTAAAAGTAAAACTCTAATGCAGTGCAAGCCTAGTGTAGCGTTCACACTTGATAACATAGTGGGATAAGCTCCTGGTGGAGAATAATGCTTACTTCAACCCAGTAACACATGTTAAAACTCCCCTATACTCACAAACTACACTCTTGAAAGAGTTCAGCTGCTCCAGCTCTCCTCCATGGAGCTGAGAACCTTTGCTGCCTTGTTTGAGATGAAAAGGCAAAAACTTCTCAAAGCTCTGTAGGCTGGAGAGAAGACTTGGCATAAACAAATGCAGAGGGACCCATCTTGTCCGGGGGACAAGGAAATAGAAGGGAAAGCAAATTTTGGGACAAATCATTAATGAAATTCCTTTCCAATGCTGTGTTTGGAGAAAACCTGACCACCATTAGGGTGCCATACCTTTGGGAGACAGGAACATGGAAAATCTCTTCAAATTGTCAGGCTGGTTCCACTCATAGTTGTTCATCATGTACCGGTGGTCACCTGGAGAAGCAGAGCAAGGACATAAGCTGGAGGAGGCAGCTTAGTGGCCTTGAGGAAGGGGACAGGAGGAGGAGGAGGAAGGGGAAAACAGACTGGAATTGTTTCCTGAAGTGTTGCAGGAGAAGATTGTTCTGCCCTTTGAAAACAAGTTCCTCTATTTTTGTAAGTCCTCTGCAGAACTCTCTGGAAAATCCATAGGGAGACTTGAGGGTTCAGGCATTTTCCTACCAAAATACTGCTGGGTGGCTAAAAATATATCCCACTTCAAAAGCGGTGGTTTGAGTTTGGCTTCTTTTGTGTGTTTAACCTGTGCACAGTGCTGGCTTTCAACCAGCAGATCTTGAACCACAAGTGTTTCAAAGCTCAAGAAAGTCAGTGTTGGGAGGGCTCAATGAGTTGGTTTCTTCAGTTTTTAAAGAAAGATGCTAAATCTGAGTTGCAAACAGCTCTAGCTTTCTGGGTTGTTGAATACGGGCATTTGGTTCAGGCTTCATGCGAAGTGGATGAAATCTACCCTTTTGCCAGGTATTAGGCAGCCTGGTTTTGGTTTTCTGATGCTGATCCACAGGAAATGGATCTGGTGCTGATCCACTGCTCTATCAGTAAAGTTGCTCATAAAAATATTTTCTTTTAAGGCCTCAAGTGTTACATAAACCTATTGTTCTTTGCAAGGGAGTAGATTTGGTTCCCATGTTTAAATAGTTCCATTCTTTAATTCTTAAGCCACTGAACACACTTTTATGTTATTTCTCCATTTTATTTTTGTGTTATTTAGACTCCCTGGATAATCTCTGATTTTTTGCCTCCTTGCCACACAACTAAGTAGGTACCTGTTATGACAACTAAAAGAAAGTGGATTCCCTTTGGAGTCTGCTATTAAGCAGACTTTATTAGTATAATATTTTTTCCTGGGAAATTTTTTACACTAGAAGATCAAGCCGGTTGCACATGAATTTGTTGCAGTGACTCAGGGGGAGTCTGAGTTAATTAAATCCATTAAGTAATTGTGGAGTTATTTCCTTGCAGTCACTAGATGCAGAATGCTGTCCTCTTTCAAGTGTAACAGTGGTTTGAAAAACGGAGAGCTCTGAAGTTTGAGACCTGCCTTAAATAACATTTCCCAACTGAGTGGATACCACCGTTCTTCTATTAGGCAGACTCCAGGCTGCATCTATTAAATCTCTGGTAAAGTTTCTGAAGATGCCCAGGTTTCTGGTAGCAGTTAATTGTTGCCCTGCTCAGAAATGTTTTGGCACTCGAATCCCACAGATTTCAAGTACTATTGAGGACTTCTGGCATCAGTAACATGGAGGGCACCCTAATTAAAAATGATCAAGTGATCGAGAAGTAGTCAGTCTTTTTCCAGAGCTACTAGAACTGAACATATGTATACTCTTGTTGGGTTGTACAAATGGCCAAATAAAATGTTTTCACTTCAGGACTGGCAAAAAACAACCCAGAAGATGGAAGGTAACTTTCTAAGTTATGGTAATTTGAATGCAAAGTGCTTTTATGCTACTCATCTAGTTTTCAGAAGTGCTGTGAGTAGTCAGGCATCCAAAACTCCTTTGGCATTATGCCATCCAGAGTTTGTAAATTCTGCAAAGCTCCAGGTGAACAAAGAAGAAGAAAGAAAAATTTATAAAAGTGATTTTTTTGGATCTGAGCTGCCTGTTATCTACTTGTATTAAATTATAGCGAAATTTCTCAGCAAACCTTAGCACATGGAGTGTTGAGAATCTGACCAAGGACATTGCAGTGTCAAATGTTGGAAGACAAGTAATGTTCAGTTTCTGGTAATACTTTCAGGGTAGGAAGAGTTTAAAAATCTGGCTCTAGCTATGCATTGTAGGCACTTCAAATGTGATTCCTGACTTTTTTGAAAGGTTAGTTCTCTGGATTGGAAGTATCTGGTCTATCTAGTTCATCCCTTTGGAGAACAATGGTGCTAGATAAACATTAATGAACTGTTTACAGTGCAGGCTACTTGGGGCCAGGGACTTATTCTTTCTCTCCATAATGTAGGAAGGTAGCAGGCTGTCACTTAATGAATACTTGTGATTCTCATTACAGATCTAAATGTACTCTGGTCCTGTGTCACCTTCATTCTTATTGCTCTAGATGAATGCCAGACAGGCTGATTCACAAAATCCAGGCTCTGAGAAACATTAGTGTGTTGACCAATAAGTGAATGAGTGTTGTTCTGACCTCTGTGCATCTTTTCAAAGGGCTGCTTTTTGTATGGGAGTTTAGGGGATTTTTTGGCTGTTTCTTCCCCTGCTCCTTTATCATATCATCTTGTAATGTGGATCTGTCTTTTCTGGAAGGAGGTTGGAGTGATTTGTATGGCTGTTGCTCAGGAAAAAAAAAGGTGATGTATTAATATGGGAGGAATGTCTAGAGAGTACCATGAATTTGAATGAAATAACAGTGACCTTGCAGATTTGTAGCAGAGTTCCTCAGCTGCTTGTGTTGTATGAACTGGACTTGAGATTATTCACGCATCTTTTCAAGTCACACGTGCCCCTGGACAGCAGGGTGCAATTTATCCTCATGTCACCTATCCAGCTTCTTGACCTTTATTGTTCTGGTATCTGGGGTTCCACAATTATTAACAGATTATATCCTTATAGCAACCTGGTGAGATACCAGTTAATTCCAATCCTATTATTCTTCATGCAAGATGTCATTTCATGGGATTAAGTAACTTGCCTAAGGTTACAAAGGCTGTTTGTGGGAGAGCTGGGAAGTGAACATCAGTTATGCAGTCCCATTCTAGTGCCCTGGCCTCCCAGTCTTGTATGTGAGCTTGATGCAAGACAAGTCCTTTCTGCAGAACTAATTCAGAGACACAAAGTGGGTTGTAAAACTTAAAAGATTCCTTGCAGTGCTGTGGTGTTGACCATGACCTCTCTACTCACATAAGAAAGATCACCCATCCTTAAACATCACTGAAGTGTGGGGACCATTTGTCACTGCACATCCTTTGAACGCCCTGGCTCAGGGCAGGTGGGAAACAAACCTCTCTCTAGTGAAGAGAATTATGATCAGAGTTATACTGGTTCAAGTCATAGCTTAACCTGAATACCAAAATGGAGAACTTTTTACTTGGAAAATCTGTTATTAAATTTGCAGTGACAGGTGCTTGCAGGGTATTTCATATTCCAGCTGGGCAAGCAGTGGCTGAAGGAGGCTGTTGTAAAATGGCATGTCACACCAGCACAGCCACCCTGCTAACCAAGCTGTACAAATAGGCTAATGACAGCATTTCGAAATTGCCATACTGGGATGGCTACATTGACATTTCTGCCACTGCCATCTCAATTTACCTAGTGAGCCACTGAATTGCCTTAGTATATCAGTGCAGTCTTCCACATAAAAATGTCATGTTAAACTTGCAGGGGCTTGTTGGAGCCTGGCACAAGGCAGAGTGTCCCTGCTGGCCTCTCGCAGGAGGGAAAGATCACTGCTCTTGGCCCCCAAGAGAAGTGTTGCTCTAAAGTCCCATGCGGGAGGTGGCTGAACCAGTTAGACACTGCAAAGCTGTAATGAGAAACAGCACTCAGGGAAGCAGGGCTAGCTTGGACCCCTGAGTCCTCTACACACAAGATACTTAAAATTCTTAGCAGTTCAACCGATTCCATCCCTGCATAGGTCTGGTAGTATACCTCTGATATTCCAGAATGAATTCCAGCTACAGGTAGTGTTTCTCCCACTTTCCCCAGGTCCTTGCTTACTTTCTCCTCTGTAAGAGCACACTCACAATGCATCTCCTCTGACTCTGAGCTAGGCTTTGCCCAGAGAGGGAGGGAGGGAAGATCTCATATACTCTACCATTCTCCATGTGGTTCCTCTCTATGAAGTTGCGGCCAAGGTCTGCCTTGCAGATCTTCTCCACGTGCCTCATGCAGACGTTTAGGAGGTCATCTCTGAGGAGTCCCATAGATGGACTCATACTCTCCCCTTCAAGCAGCACACTGTATGTCGGGAGAGATGGAGGGGGTACGTAATTCCGCATCAAAGCCCCAAACTCCTGCCAAAAAGAAGGGAGGAGAGGTTACTGAGGAACATAAGAGACAGAGGCTGGATCCTAGGTAACTGTCTAATATTAGGCTCCAAATAGTATGAAGTGCAAAGGAAAATAGTGAAGGTGGAGGGGGCAGACAAATGTTCTGCCCGTGAGCTGTAGCCATCTACAAAAAAAAACCCAGGCATTGGCATGCCTAAGTTCATTCTTCACCTAGCAGAGCAGGGGCAGCTTCAAATGTCAGGGTCAGTTCCTGTCGTATGTCTGCATTGAACTGGAGAAGATTAATGCATCTTACACCAACTTGGGATTTGTCTTTGGGACAAATCCTGTCTTTGTGAGGAAAAAAAAAAAGAAAGGAAAATGAGATCTCAGGTACCTGCAGGAAGAGCACAGAGTCACTGATCTGGTGGATCTGCTCCCTGTTCTCCTTGTCCTCCCGCAGAAGCTTTGCCCTCTCTTCCAGCTCATCCACAATTTCTTTCACATTCTCCGATGCAATCTTTTCCCTCTGGTCCAGGGCAGCCTTCACTTCATCCCTCTGCCTCTCCAGGTCACGGATCAGCTCTTTGAAATGCTGGTCAACTGTGGCTTTCTCATTGGTGGTGTAGTTCTGCAGAGGGAGGGGGCAGAGAGAGGAGGCAGCAGGAAAGATGTGGGAGAAATAAAATAATAAATTTCTTATGGAGTCTCTTGCTAATAGAGGGTTACAGAGGGAGGATACATCCAAGCATTCTCAGCATTTAGACTGTGACTATGGAGAGAGACTCTAGGTATGTAAGTCTTAGCATCAGAAAAGTTCTGCCAAGAGAAGTAATACTTGTTCTTGAAATAATTGTGTGTGTATAATCTACAGGGCATGCTGTCTTCCTGATTATAGGAGTATATTTTTTTTTTTTCAGTTCATGAACTGCACTCTTAGGTGATATTTAAAAACACTGTTTAACCCTCTAAATCATGGTTCTGGCTCCTCAAGAATTTGAGGATCAAATTCCCACCATTTCAAAGGATGAAAGGTGCTGAAACACTTTTTACAAATCTGACCTCTAGGTCCTTCTGAAATATTCCTCAGAAGGACTGTGGATGTAACTAAATTAAGAGTTAAAATTTCTAGGTCAGATTTCCAATAATAATAATAATAGTAGTAATAATAATAATAATGAAGCAGACGAAAAGCAGAACTGGCAAGCCAATATGTGTGTACACCACATAAAAGGGAGAAGAATGGCTTTGCCTATTAATATTATGCAAATTTTCTGGGGTGTCTCCAAATAGTGTTTTCACTCCTCTATTCAGTTAGGGTATAAATGAAAAAACCCTACCATTATTATATTCTAACCCCTAGCATGGTAAAAGAATTATAAAGGACCTCTGTATCGGTATGGATATAAGCTGTTCCACTATAAGCAAAATGTTTGTTGGTGCAACTGCATCTGTTCCTGTTACGTTATCTCTAGGTAATTCAGAGCCCTTTTGGAGTTTATTTTTGTGTGTGCTCTAGCAGGAAAAAAAAAAAAAAAAAAAAAAAAAAAGCAGCAGCAGCACACTTTTGTTTCCAAATCAGCCTGGCTACTGGTGATGGAAGACCTATAAGGGACCCAAAGCAGGGAGGCACTTTGGATCGTTTTGTAACAAGGCTGCGCTGCCTCTTCTTGATCTCCTGCAGGGTATGTTGCAAGATGACTTCAGTAGGAGTTGTTGTTTCCAAGATTTGGCATGAGTAAGTTTTGGAGAGTGATGTGTTACAGACTGGATAAGGAATGGAGTGAGTAAGAGCTGGATATGTCAGTGACATTGAGGAAAGGAGGAGAGGGACGTGAGAGAGTAGGAATAGTAGAAACAGAGACAAGAAAGTGACAAGTAGAGAAGAAACAGAGAGGTGAACTTAAAAGAACATCCCATACACACCTTGATACGGTCCCTCTCCTTCTGCCACTTATCCATTTCATCTTCTACCTCAATGATCTTCAGCTGCAGTTGCTCTTTCTGCAGTGAAAGCTCAGCCTGTGAGAAGAGGGAAGTCTTATGAACTGGGGCTGAGAGTGGCCTACTTCAAAGAGGCACTGTGCTTCCACTTATGCATTTGGCCCTGAACAATAATAGCTGGGAGGTTCAGGATCCTGGCGCTGCTTCAAATAGAGACCATGTGCTGACACTGGGCAAGATCCCAGAGCTTCTGGCTGGGTCAAGAGATTCAGCTCCCTCAGCAAAGACAGAAGCAGAAGCACCCACCTACTAGGCTACTGTCATGGTGCTGCTTTTAATCACATTAGAGTCATTAGCTGGAGGGGGAAGAGGCCTGTTTCAAAATTCAGCTGTGTATGCAGCGAAGGGCCCATCCCAGGGTGTGCCTCTGCAGCAATAACAGTTTTCATGTAATTACGGAATGACGTTTGACCAGTGTTGCAACAAGAGGACGATGCCTCCGGCTGGAATTCTGTTTAGACAGGATTGTGGATTAATTTGCTCTGAATTGAGAGCTTTCATGTTATGATGAAGCTGGGGAATGCTTGGAAAAAAATAAAAAAAACACAAAAGGAGGAGGGAGGTGTAGTCAACCATGCTTGGCTTAGATCAGCAAGTTCACTGGGATTCATTTACATTTTGTTTTGCACTGGCTTCCCAGAGAAGCTCAGACCAGACAATTGCATGCAAGGCAGTTTGTAAAACTTGAGCCCATGGAGGGCTGGGCAGCCGCGCACTGGTGTAACATGCCGGCTGGTCTGCATGCCGTGTCTCTGGATCAGACCAGCACCTGGCTGTTTAGTAACGCCTTGCGCCGTTAACTCTGGGCAACCTCTCCCTCAGTCGTTCGTATTCACCACGTCCCTGCCCAACAGGTCATGACAAAGCCTTTGTTTATGCATTTCAAGATCTTTCTGTGTTTCATGTGTGTACAGGTTGGTCACAACACAACTATAACTACAGGCAATCTGGCTATGGGACACTTATCCCCTGAGCTGTTCAGGAACTATGCAGGTGGCAGAAATTACCTGTATTCCACAACTAAGCTATGTCGTGTTAGAAAAGTTCTGAAAGCCCACTGTTCATGTGGGATCCTTTGGCATATGGTTGTATTACCCAAAAGCACTCACGTTTAGGCTGACAGTTAGAGGCAGGGGAGATCAGGGACGGATAAATCCACTTCCACACCAGCTAACACAGTGAGGTCTCCCTGCTGTTAAAACACGAGATGTAGTTCCCACTGCTTTGCTGCCCATCTAAGAACATAATACAACATGGGTCTTCTCTTGTGATTATAGTTGCCCTTGGGGTGGGAGTTGACAAGTTTTCAATTCTCCATTGAAGGAGTAGAAAAGAGCATCACACGATGAAGAGCAGGCAACAAACTGTCAACCAGTTCAGGCCAATGAAATTAGTCCATCAGGGCTCTTGTCTTAGTACCATAGTGTTTGAACATCCTCTTGAGCTTGAATCAAGCACAGCTGCATCTGAGATCTATTGACTCTAGCTGTTCCAATATTGAAAGACCCTATTTATAGAGGGAAAACAATTTGATAGCTGGTTTATTGCCTTATAAAACAGAAGAAAGGGGGAACAAAAAAGGCAAATGTACTTGAAGGTATCTCAGTGCCAGAAGATCTGCATCCTTACATTTCATTGTAATTGTCCTTGTTTGTTGAGAGTTAGGAGAGCACTGGCCCTCTAAATATTATCCATACACCGTTACAGCCTTCAATAGTCAACTGGATGCAGTCATGAGCTCATATTCTATAGGGGTTCAGAGCAGACAGGGAAGGGTTTTAAGGTATAAGATCATTAGGGAGCCATATCGGTATCAAGATGAGAACATTCCCTCTACTACTGATCAAGAGAGTAAAGACATGACCTTAATCCAATTTATGGTTTTCACTTTTTTCAATACAGTGTCTTGGAGGAATGCATGCTTTTTTCTATTCTCCTGTGCACTCTGAAGTGTCCTCTTCATCAAGACACAAAGGTGTGCACCAATCTTTGCACACTAGGGAAATGCAATGACATAAAAACATTTTAGATCCAGATATCCATGGCACTGCAGTAACCAGTGTGAGAAATTACCCTATAATGAAAATTGTTTCCTTGAGCCACAGAGCTACATTCCAATGGCACTAATTGTTAGCAAAGTAAAAAGTGCATCTCCCGACCAATGGGAGGTTTTGTTTCCCTCCTCATCCCTAAATATCAGGACATTCGTAAGACAAGAATGTGAGTGAAATCATACAAAGAGAGACCAGAGGGATTTTTTTTGAGAAGCGTAGACTTTTCACCACCACGTAGATGCTCCCAAACACAAAAGGTTTGAAAAGAAAGGTTAACAGGAAAAAAAACCACGAGGTTATGGCTGGAAGGTTGAGATAACAATATTATACTTTTATAATACCTTTTGATTAAGATGCATCCCAAAAGAGTTTTGCAAACTTTTACTTGCTCAAAAGTGATAGCTAACTCAACAGCTTGTTGCAGTTGTAATATCCCTTCACTCAGAAAGGTAGTTTGGGTGCCTCTGGGATGGGATGTAACAACTATTTAAGAGCAGACCCACACTACAATTTAGAGTGAAAATTACGATTTGCAAATGGAAATTACAGAGAGAGTTCCGATAGCTGGAATGCAAATACCGCAGTCATCCGGGTTCGGCTTGGGTTAAAACACCCATACTGAGGGCAAAAGGAAACACTAGTACAGACACCAGCAAAGGCAAGGGAGATGTTTCATTGCATGATAGTACAGACATTAAAATTAGTCTTACCATAGAAAAATATATTTAAAAGTGGTCCAGGGAGACGATGGAATGGTACAAGAACTGGTGACGTGGGGGGCACAAGGAGACAAATTTAGTAGGAATGCTCTGGAGATGGACCACAACGTAAGGGGTTCAGCAAAGGTGATTTCATGATGTTTTTAAGGCCCTGTTCTGTCTAGGGCTGGCTGGAAGATTGCTTTAGCTGTCCACATATATCCTATGTTATGTTTACAGTAGGGTGGCTACAGGTACTAGGGATAGTCAACTTCTTAGCTTCATTCCCTGTGAAGAAACTTCTCTCCTAGCTTTCTTCATATTTCTTAGATTTTCCAGGGTCAACATTCTTTGATCTTATGTGATGGAACCACCCAGAACAAATCCATTGGGTGAGACCTGAGGTTCAGAAGGTCCCAGTGAAAGACAATATAGTGGCTCCACCCATTGTGAGAGGAGTCTCTACAGTGCAGAAATAACAATAACAGTGAAGAAGATCTAGGAAATACAGGTTTAGATCATTTGGTTTGACTATAGCAAGTTGAGAAATTCTGGTACTGAGTCTTTCAGCTACGAGAGGATCCCCCTTAGAGTCTAAGTTAATTAGGACAGTCAAGAGGCCTAAGTGAAAGTTCAGAGCGCAAACCTAAACATCCCCAACTGAACCCAGCCCTTGTGCTCTAAAGGCCTAGAGATGTGAGATTGAGTCTTGCATCATGATCCAACTCATTTTTGCAAGGCAGTAATACAAGCATCATCATGTCTTAATGCTCTGGGAGCCCAGGCCCTGAATCAGGGAACACCCTTGTGTCACCAACCAGGGAGAGAGCTATGCTAATTACCTGACAGCAACAACCAAATGCAATTATGAAGCTAGAGAAGTATTTAAACTCTTTGTCCTAGTACAGGGCCTGTACTGGAAATGACATGGCTGAGAAATCAGCAAATTGTTTGAGACATTTTTTCTGTTGCTTTTGCCATTACATTTTTCTGCCTAAGCTTTTGTTAAGCAGAGATGGGTGTCAGTGGGCTACAATTTCTGGAGACTGCCAGCATCCTGGAAAAATGTCAGTCACTGTATGAGCCGAGGCCAGAAAAGGCTCTCTGCTTGGCACAGTTTCGAGAGAATGCCTTACTTGCAAACTGGTGGATTTTCCCTGGGTTCTGCCCTCACTGTTAGAGGCATTAATGCAGAATGCAGGCACAGGCAAATCTACTCTCAGTCACAATTTGCAGGAGGTCAGCTTCCCCAGCCTTCCAGCTAGGAAGAACGTCCTGCGGGTAACTGCACCACCTCTGTAGAAAGAGCATCTGTCTTCAGCTGTGTTTGCAGAGCAACCACAACTAGTGTAGGTAAGGTCTCACAGCCACATCATGCCCTGACTTTGCACCAGTGAGAAAGACCAAAAATTCTTCCACTGGCATATTGATATACTCTTGTTTGCTCTCTGTTCATACAAAACAATACAGAGAGGGCTCAGATGGAAATCCTCTGGATCCACCTCTGTGGACAGTTGACTTCAAAGCCTAGTTCAGACTCAGTGAAGTCTCCCCTTTTAAAAGTCCCTTTGTTCAAATGTGGAACACCCAGCTCCTGTTTCTGCACAGCAGTTCTCTGCTGCCTCTTTAAACCTGCTGTACAATGTGAACTTTTCTTTAAAAGTAAACAATTAAAGAAAAAAAATCAAAGTGCTTTTCACTAGAACTGACCTGATGTGCTGAGTACTAAGGCCGGCGCTGGGCAGTAACGCCAGGTTATTTACAGCTCTGTGACTGGCAGGTATATGTCAAGTTGTCATGTTTTGAGAATAGACCTGTAAAACAGGTTTTGAATGAAGGATCCCCTTTCAAAATGAAGGATGCTGTCTGAAAGGAGGGCTCTAGTTCTGCTGATAAATCAAGCTGGCCAGAGGGTTTTATTGGAGCATACAAGCTGCTATTGACAATTTTCACTTTTCAACTGTGTATTATTAGCCAGCCTCTCAGACTTTTTCTTGGTTTTTTTCTTGTACTGATTCTGGTGGGAGTGTTAATTTTCCTTTAAATCTGTAGCAGGAAACTAATGCAAAGTGGATCTGGGGAAGGCATTAAAGGTTTGCTGGGTAAAAGACGCAAATACCACTGGGTGGAAACTCAGGAAAAAAAATGTCTCTCCTGCCAGGTTCTCTCTGCCTGACCGTCTATGCGTTTTATTCTTGTCTGCTCAGCATCACACCAGGAAAAGGGAGAAGAGTGACTCTCACCCTAGGCTCCTGAAAAGTGGAAAATGCTGCTGTGTTTTCCCTCTGTCTCACAGACAGAGAAATATCAGGCTTTGCACTACTTGTCTAAATGCTCTAACCAGTAGGTGTCTGTATAGTGGCTTGTTTGCATTCCTGTTCTTTTAAGCTATACTGTCTCTGTCTGCATTGTGGAGCAAGCAGAGTTACCTCATTCTACAGAAGGATCTTGAGCTATCCCTTGATTTCCCAACAGTAAAGTACAGCATCTCTTTTCTCTACAGGCCTATAGCAAAGATAGACTCATGAGAGAGACTCTAAGCTGCATTAATTTTGCAATACAAAAGGAATAGACGTGCCTAAACCAAGCATGTTACATCTTAATATGTGACTGTTTTGTGCCACCAAACTGCTGAGCACACAGATTGACAGGCCTAAGTGCATCACAACATAGAAACCCCCCGAGTTCTTCTGGAATCCTCTCCAGGTTTGGAGTTGCAGTATAGCCAGGGACTGGGAAATCCTTGCAAATAGACCAGTTGTTCCTCAACAACCAACACTGTGTGAAACGATCTGTCTGGATACAGCTGTATTCTGGTCACCAGTCCAGTGGCATAGTTAGCACATTTGGAGGCAGTAAAGCTACCCTGGAGCTGCTTGGATGCCAAGCTGTGAAAATGGGGCAGGGATGGCATTGACCTGACATGAGTTTTTTGCTTATTCTTTCTACAAAGACCAGCAGTACCAGTCACACTTCGCCATTTTTCTGATTTGTGGTTGTATTCCAGGTCAGCCGATTTGCAAGACTTGAAAAGAATAGGTGGTGTACACGAGGGACTGGGAAATGTTCATCCGTCTTTGTGGTTCTTGCTAAGGCTCCACCAATGGTGAATAAATCAGGGCTAGGAATAAAGGTTTGTAAGCAACAGCTATCCTGTTAATTGTTTTTGTCTGAGTGAATACTCACACAAGTTTCAACATGATCAAAACTCGTTGTCAGGAGAAACTTGCACATGTGTATGATTCACACTGATAAAGCCCTAAATCCCTTTGGCTTAGCAGCAGCAGCAACAGCACAGGACAGTACAAGAACTAAAGCATGGAGGTAACAAGAGTGGCACAAGGACTCTGAGAAAGAAATCAAACTTAATTTAAACCTTAGGTAAAGTCTTCTCTGCCCTGATATGGTTGCTTCTTTAAAAGCAACCAAAGCAAAGTTCTAGGACCATCCAGCCGCAAGGAGGTGGCTCTGGCCAGCTTTGGTTCCTCAGGGAGCAACTGTTAACCTCTTTTCAATAGAAACAGCTAAGAGGAATTGGATAACCAGACACACGCTAGACACAGCTTTATGAGAGTTAGGCATATGCTATGTTCAGAGCTGACATCAAAAACACAAGAAGCAATTATAAACCAAACAGCGGACTAGTGAGCCCTGCAGGAATTTCATTAAGAAAGACTGTCTGAGACATGGAAGAAATATTGTCTGGTTTCAGCAAGGCTGCAAGTTGGATATTGCAATAAAAGACCAAAAATTTGCACAGGAAGACAGAGATAAGTTCTAGATAAGATGCTCTTTCAGCCTGATTAGATACATCTTCCTAGCACCTTAGAGTTAAACTGTTCTTTCAAGTTAAGGGTAACTCAAGACTTTCTAACAGCAGGTTGCTTGCTCACTACATCAGAGCACTGGGCTATGCTTAAGACTGTGATTTAGCAGATTTGGCCCTTCCAGTTTCTGCCATGTGTCTATGTGACTCTAGGAGAATTGTTTTAGGTCACCATTTCATGGGTTTCCTTTCTATAATGTCTCCTGCCCTGTCTGCTTAGATCAAAAGATCTCTAGGCCAGGACATGCTCTTACTATGGGGATGTAGAGCAACAAACATGGTAAGACCCTGATCTTGGCTAGAGTTAGTGGAATCATCATACATCCACCCACAAAGCAAACAGCATGAGCAAACAAAGGTGGAAGACTTTTCATTAGAGTGAGCGCTGTTTCACACACCAGCCTCATCCCCTTAGATGTCCATCTTCTGAACCTATTGTAGTAACGCTCCGGGGAAATTATAACTTGTTTTGTGTTTGCAGCAGGGTTTTTAGTTCATCTAAGCTTCAAGACTCTTCCCATAGGTGTGGCTGGGCACACAGAATATCAGTAACAGAAAAGAAAAAAAAAACAAAACAAAACAAAAAGCCATAATCTCACTCTAAGTAGCTGAGATAGCAATTTTCAATAGTAACCTAGCAACCATCAACAACTTGAGCCACTGATCTGACTACCTGTACTCTGCAGGTCCTGAACTTGAGCAATGCCCCACCTTTCTGGCTGTGGATAACACTACACAAACACTGTCAAAACTTGAGACAGTTTTTTGAAAACTTAGCACATAAGGCTTTGAGTCAGCTTCTGCTGAAAGTCAGTGGTGCAACCAGGGATGGAAACCAGGTTCTCTACTCCCCACAACCCAGTCTGCCACACAACACCAATGCTATATTTATATATATGCTGTAACCAGCCATTAGGAGAACAGCAATCCCATTGCAGCAGAACCCAGGTAATACCAGTTCTCCACTAAATACTTCCCATCCACCACCCCTGCATCCCAAAATTACATTGCAGGCATGATTTTAGGACAGACTGTAGGCTGGAGAGCAAAACCTGTGGTGTAATTATTGGGGTGCATTGGAAAGATTGGGAATATGCAATAAAAAGAGCATTACCTCTTTTCCTGCTTTCTCGATCTCCACTGTCACTGTGGTGTGGTTCTTGTGCTCCTGGAACATGCAGAGGTAGCAGATGCACATCTGGTCTGTCTGACAGAACAGCTCCATTGTCTTCCCATGCACAGGGCATTTTCTTGCTTCAAAGTCCCTGATGGGGTCCAGGAGCTGGTGGTCCCGGAAAGCGGCTCCCTCCAGATGGGGCTTGAGGTGCAGCTCACAGAAGGAAGCCTGGCACACCAAGCATGACTTCACGGCCTTTTGCTTGTTATCGATGCAGGAATCACACAGGACATCCTCAAGCTTCACTCTGGGCCGTGACCCAGCTGCTCTGTCAGGCTTGTTGAAGGTGGATCTTCTCAGGTCCCCTGTCTCCACCAGAGGGAGAGTTTTCTTCAGGTCCCCCATCTGCCCCCCAGAAAACAATGACTTCCTTCCTTCCCCTTCAGCAGGCAGGAAGCTCTTTTTGGAATCCAAGGAGAAGAGGGACTTCCTGAGATCGCCTTTCTCTGCAAAAGAGAGGGGTGGTCTCCTCATGTCTCCTATCTGTCCGCTGGCATATTGCATCTTCTTTGAATCTGCCGAATCCATGCTGAAGTAGGTCGATCTCTTCTCATCAGATGACTCCACAAACTGAATGATGGGCCTCTTCCAGTCACTGCCAGAGAAGAGGGAGCTCTTGATTTGCCCTGTCTCCAAAGAAGAACCACCAGTGCCCTTCATAGGTTCCTTCTCACCTCCACCAGGGTTTGCGGTCTTTTTCACTTCTTCTTCTTTTTTGGGGGCAGATGGACTCTTCACATCCTCCGGCTTCCCAGTAGTACCGTTTGTCCTTGCTGCACTCCCTGTGTCCATTGTCTAAACAGGGCAAATTGACTTCACTGCTCAGTCTTTCCTCCAGGTCCTGTCTCTCAGCCCTCTCTACAAAGCGGGTATGTCTGCCCGGTTGTTGTCTCAGCAAGGAATGGTGGTGGAATGCAGGAAAGTTTCTGCCCAAGTGACGCACCTGGAGCTCCTGAAAGGAGGAGGAGAATGCCTGGATTATGCTAGGTAGACGCAGGGAGAAAGAAAGAAACAGACGTTACAGGGATCAGAAGCTACAGCTGTGCAGTTAATTATACAATGCGGTCCACACCCAGGAACATTCTTGTCTAACCAGGTTTGGGAGGAAGGGCTGATTATATACATAGAAATGTTTTAAAAAAAAAAAATCATTTTCATTAAGATGTAACAACCAGTCCAACTGCTTGTTTCAAAAATAATTTTGGTTATTGTTGCCAGGAGCTGAGGTTACCTCCTTGCAGAGATGGGCAGGGTCGAAGAGACCATGAGATGCTGAAGATGGGTTTGTTAACTGGGTCATACACATGCACAAAAATAATTATGGTTGTAACTAAAATGAACGCCTAGAATAAAGCATTCTTAAACTGGGCTCCCCTGAGGGCTTACTGTATTCGGTAGGACAGGGAGGGGAAATGTATGGATAATAGGGGGTTTAAAAGACCTTATTATTTTTGTTTTGATGTTGAGTTTGTGCAAGGTCCATCCATCTAGACCTGGAAATAGCCTAGCCATGTATCAGAAGAACACAGCTGACCTGAAGTAAAAATTTGATAGTCCTATTTTTCCCACAGGCCATGCAATCTCCGCTAAGGTAACAAGTAGAATAAAACTTCCATTGCCTATTTCGTTGCATGTTCTCAGTGAGATAAGTGTTCATGTGTATCTTACTTGGGTATTCTCGTAAGTGTCCACTGAACTCAGAGACATACCTGTAACGTACTTGGAAGAGGAAATATTTAACAGCTAGATGGCCAAAGTATTTCTTGCATTGCTGGGAAATGTTCAGCTTGTTGGAATTACAGAAAATTTCAGAAGAAAAAGGCTCTGAATAAGCACTGGTGAATTCCATCAACTTCAAAAGAAGGAAGTTGATCTTCCACTCATATCATATCAATTCAGCATGGATTATGTTCTGAATGTCAGTGAGATTACTCTGAGATTTATTCTGGGGTGTAAATTCACCATGCCTAAGATTTTTCCTTAATTTAATTTTTGCAGAATTCAATGGTGGTGTTGCTGGAGAAAGTGATTTTTCGCCTATAATAATTTCCTATCAGAAATCTGTAACAAAACCCCTGCTGGATGTGTCCTAAGTAGTGGAGGAAAAAATCCAGGTCTGCATTTTGCAGTTCTTTTTCAGGTGTGAAGGAAATAGAAGTGAAGCCCAAAACAGGAACAACATACACTTTGGATCTGATATGAGATAGCCAGGAAGCGCCTGTCTTACAGATAGTTTCTAAGGGCTTTGTCTGTGCAAAATGAGGAAAAAAAAGAAAGAGAATATTTTTTTTCTCTTCAATTGAAATGCAGTTGGGACCCCTGGCTCATAGATCCACCCCCTCTTACTGCCTCTATGTTGCTATGGCTCTCTATATATGAGAAATTATTCTGTGTACAGTATTTTTTGGATACGTTGTTGGAAAAGGCCGTGCGTTTTGCAGTAATTTCTAATGGACAGGTTTTTTTATTAATAGGACCATAGTCTTTGCGAGTCAGAAGTCATTCTCTGGCATAGGAAGGAGCAATGCTGTTTTTTAAAAACAAATTTCAGAAAAGAAAGAGGTTGGCTGACATATATGTATTTCTTTTCCTCTGGCTTCCTGGGCTGAGCTGATCTTTATAACATCAACAGTCCTACAGATCTCCAAGTAATTAAATATACTGGAGGGTGGAGGTGCCTGTTCTCACGTGTAAAGAAAAGACTCAGCAGAGCTTTTCCAAGCTGTCATTAATACTTAAGAGACAAAAAACATCTCTATGAAGAGGTCTAACTTGG
Organism: Chlamydotis macqueenii; assembly: GCF_036417535.1. Classification (NCBI taxonomy): domain Eukaryota; kingdom Metazoa; phylum Chordata; class Aves; order Otidiformes; family Otididae; genus Chlamydotis; species Chlamydotis macqueenii. The sequence continues at coordinate 4,501,577 of NC_141579.1, read as the reverse complement.
AAGAAGGCAGCCTTGATTTCTGTTGTTTTCTTGACACTTTGTTAAGATTTTGGAGTAGGTAAGACAGTCAAAAGATTAAGGATGGAATTTTTTCATCTTGGTTTTACTGATGTAAATGCAGAGTAAACGAGTTTAATCCAGTTATTCCAGGCAGACTTGGGAGTAACTGGGCTCAGGAGGAGGTTTATTATTGATTCTTCTGTCCTTACAAGACTAGCACACTCCAATCAGTCATGTTATGCCTGTGCTTTGCCTGACCTACCCTGATGCCAGCCATGGCTTTAGCTCCTCCATTTGTTGCAGCACTGGTGAAATATTGCCGTACTTGAGATGTAAGGCATTGTAACGTGTATCTTCTAATGCTACTCCACTCAGACTCGGATGAGCTGTTGTCAGCCCTCATGACAGTTAGTATATTCCATAGAGCTGCAGGTTCTGCTTTGGCTTTTGAATAGCTTGGGTGGCATCTGTACTTGCTACTTAATTTTAGAAAATCCTCAGCTTAAATATACTGTGTCAGACAGAAGGAGAGAGGTCATGTGCATATGCACACATACAGACTAATGGAGCGAAGTGCAAACTTTGGATTTCTTGAACAATCTCTTTGCCAGTAGTCTGGGCTGAACCTCCCTCGAGTCTCCAGAAAGAAAGAAAGAAAGGATGTCACTCACATGCACATAAGGAGCGTTCCCTGCTGTTGCCAGTCACTTCTGCGTAATGCCACTTTCACTGGTCCCCTTTCAACCTCAGCTCACTCTCACAGCATCCCACACGCCTGGCATTAGCACCTTGGCGTGTCCTGCTTGCAGATACCTGTGAAACCACAGCAGGCCCATGCGTGACCAGCTGGGGCTATCTGCATCACCTCTGCTGCCACGCATCCTGGGACTGCAGCTTTGTTCTGTAGCCAAAGGCCAATCCCATTCTTTTCCCCATCATCTCTCTGCACGTCATCACACCTCGTCATATCTTTTTCATGTCAAAAAATTGTTTGCAGATGGGGCTCACCTCTCTCTTGTTATTTCTGGCCTCTCCTGGGAAACTACTGCTCACAGCTGTCTGAAACTTGAGGTGCACATGGTCTTATTGATGCTCATAACTACCGCCAATGCTGACTAATTCTGCTTAGGAATCACAGGAGGACTACTGGAGTTAAAGGGCTGTTTGTTGTTAGTTAAAGGGTAGTTTGTTAGACAATTTGTGCTTCAGTTCCCAACCATATTTATGACTTGTGCACACACATGTACTTCAGGCAATTTAGAAGACAAAGTACAGTATGGATGGGACGTCTCTTTATTGCAGGCTTTATCTTTGCACCTTGCAGGGGTGGCTTCTGATTTCTATAGCATGAGTTCACACTTGTGTAAGCATCATCTGTGATTTTTGCACCAGCTATCCCTACATTTCATGCAGAGGACAACTGTCTCCTATCTAATGTACTGCGTCAAGCCGATCACACAGTATGCCCATGTCTATGCCTCTGACTCAGAGCATACACCCACATTTGGCATCTGCATTGCCTTTCATCTGAAAAATCAGAGCGTTTTTCAAAGGTTCACAAATTAAACTTGACAACACCTTTGCAAAATAGGTCTGGGTTGCTAACCCCATGTAGCAATTAGGGAAACTGAGGTATGTACTGTGGAACTGACTGAAATTTTTTAGCAAAAATGAAACTTTTTTTTCCTGAAAGTACTATGCAGCCTTTTTACTTGCTCATTCTCTTATTTTTCATTATGTGACCCCTCTAAATCCTTGGGGTTTTTTTAATATTCCATGATGCTTTTGTTCTTGCTTTGAATGTCATTTTTTTCGTTGTATATGCACCTTAAGTTTGGGTGGTTTATTGCTTTTATTAAAGTGTTTCCACTGTGCAAAGTGCTGCACAAAAACATTCATGGATAAGTACCTAAAAAAAAAAAATTCCCCAGGATGGAAAAAGTTAAAAAACTGGGTCCATTTAAAACTAAATAGAATAGAAACAGTTAAGCCAACCCTGGGGCACTCCTTTAGACAGGCTCCGGAGCAGAGTTTCAAACACCAATGACTGGTGAAGTCATGGAGAGTCACAGAGAATTAGATCAACCAGCCCATGATTCACTGGCCCCAGTTCTCACAACAACTTCAGCCAAACTAGGAGTGGGGAACCTGTCTGCTAATTGCCTACTCCGTGCGCTACCCACTAATCCACACTCCCTTTCACATCCTACATATTTTCAGTCCTTTCTCATTTCTTACACCTTTATATAAAACAAGTCCACAGCTCAGAAAATGTTATGCTGAAATGCGTGCAGGCTATTGCTGCTACGAGAAAGTGCAGGAAATCAATCTGTCAGGCATGTAGACACCATTGAGCAATGACCATGCATTAACCAGCTCCCAGTCTAACAGCAGAGCAGGCAGAACGAGTTCGAGGCTTCGTGTTGCTTTCACACGTATCAGATTCAGTCAGCAATGCATCCAGATAGATCAGTAGAGCTATCCTGGTGTACAGCGCATGGGGGAAAAACAGCAATACTGCAGGTGTGCTTAAAGCAGATCTACAGATACTGTCAGAGATGTGATTTATACGAGATAGACTCAATTTATATAGCATAAACTTAAGTTCAGATACTTGCGACAATTTGGGCTTGCTGCTTTTGTGTGATAATCAGCTGTCTGTTTCAGAGTCAGTGATGAGGGGAAAGAAAACTGAACCAGGATCCAGTTATTTGGGGGATGCATTTTCACGTTAGGAGGGATGCTGAAGTGAAAGCTCAGTGAAGACAGTCAGGACCTGGCTTCAGATACAAGGACTCAGATTTTTAGGGTAGTGTGACCATCTGAATAGCTCCTCTCAGGTACCGTGGCAGGCCAAACACAAGCTTCCCAGGGCTCACATCAGGCCTGCAGGCTATGAGCTGGACCATGGAGAATCTTAATCATTGGAACAAGCTACAGGTAGGATATAAGTGCCCGTTGTGTAACAACGATACTCAGTGAGCGTGCAGAAGGAGGGTGATTCACTGAAGGAGTGAGAGGGTGTGTGACAGGACAAGGGCATTAACTGGAGGATATGTGCTGCCTGGGGGAGGACCCCTTTCTAGTGGTTTTGCTGAGTCTTCATCTTTGAAAAGGCTGAAGGGGAAAATGACTACTCAGCATGAAATTCATGTGGAGAACAGGAAAGGGAATACCAGCTAAAGAGGGAAATCAGTTTGAATTAAAGGACAGTGCCAGTGTAAGATCAAATAGGGTAAGTTTGTTCATTTAAAAATAGGCTAGAAATAATAAGATGATTTCTAGACATCACAGGAGCAGAGTCCAGGGATGGCCTTTGAAACAGAGTCTTGGCCACCAGGATCCAAACTGGATTCAAGATGAGCTTGCTGCAGTCATCAACACATTGCACAACAGTGTATGGATGATACTGCATGCCTTCAATATGCTTACGAGACTTGTTGCACCATGTTCATATTGTTTTTAATTAATTAAGCCTGTGTTTCAAGAATTCTGCTAGTTGCCTATAGAGGCCAGGAAGGATTCCCCCCCTCCCCCACCCTGCCTCTACTTTGGTGATTAACTTGGTTTCTGTGTCATTGGTTTTCAGTTTTTGTTTTCTTTTCCACCTCCTTTTCATACACTGGAGATTGGCACAACCTGAGATGGGGAAGTTGGGTGGAGCTGGTTGCACCTCTTAGGTGTCTGCTCAGCACTAAAACATCATCTCCAAATTTGGGATCAGGAAGGAATATTCCTTAGTTGGATTGGTAAGGACCACTGGAGCTTTTTTATCTTCTGCTGTAGGATGACACATTATCTTTTGGTTTCTTTGGAGTGTGGTCACTGTCAATTTTCAGGTCAGCCTCAGTAACTGAGCAGATATGATTTTGTGGATGGTTCCACATGTGAACTTGGGAGATCATTATTCTTTTCTGCTTCAATCTTTTGATGATCTTCTAAAGTGCTCTGGGATCTTCAGGAACGAAGCATATTAGAAGAGATAGATATTATTCATGTAAATTTACAGTTCATGTAATCTTATGGTAGAAGAAGTAGTAAGAAGTACTAGAAGAAGTAACAAAACATTCCCTGATTTGCAACTGGCAGAACTGAATTTATTGGCATCTGGATAGCTGCAATAGATTGTACCCCTTCCAGAAAAAGATTTGGTCCTGGGGTATAGGTGCTAGCATGGGTCTATAGCTCCCAGGATCTCTTTGTGTACTCGTCTGTGAGGATGCTCTTTTTTCTCTGAAGTTAGAAAATTATAGCTTTAAGCATAATTTGCTATTGTACTTAGCAGCCAGTTCAGTCTAGTCCTCTATGGGTTTGCATCTCAGTAAAAAAAATACCCTGTATCAAACTCTGCAAGGCAGGGGAATACCATCTCTATCTCTTGTGTCAGGAAACTAAAGCCTGACAAAGTTGAAAAAAGTTGGTTTTCTAGCAAGCCAAAGGCAGAGACTAGAAATCTCCAGATAGAGACCTTTTTGTCCCTGCCCCATTGCTTAAGCACTTGTTTCCCCTCTAGAGCCTGTTTTACTGATCCATGAGATACATTTCCAGTAGCTGAGCCACTGAGCAGGTTTTTGGCACAGTGTGTCAGCAGGTGGGAAGGCTATTGGGGCATATCTGGAGCAGAGCTCTTGTATGGTCCTTTCCTCCCTGAGCAGAGGGCCACTTTCTCTCCCTCTGAAGAGCTGTGCTGATTAAGCTTGTCGTACAGCTATATCTGAGGTCCTAGACTGCGAGAGAGGTGCTATGGGATGGAGCCCAGGCTGGGAAAGTGTTGAGGGTTCCACTGGTAAAAGTTTTGTTTGTGATGGGAAAGACTTGACAGGTGCACATCATCTGCTGTAGGCAGGCTTGACATTGCATGGCTGGGCACAGAGGCTCTGTGCTAGTGGAGCTGGAAGAAGCTCTGCATTTAGTGATGGATCATCAAAGGTGGTTATAAAGAGTATCACTACTTGCTCCTCCTTAGTCTTTTTCTACAGATCATCTCCTCCTCTGCAATCCCATGGTTCCCTGTCTCCTCTCTCCAAGCATCCATGCTCCCCTAGGTCAGCAGCTTGTTCCCCAGCTTCCCCGTCTCTGCCTTTGCAAGACGAAATTCTGAGCTCCGTGGTAAGGTCTGGGAGTGAAAGCAAGCAAAGCTGATGGGATGGGGTGTGACTCATGGTGCTGAGCCTGGAGGAGGCAGGTGGAGACAAAGAGGGGAAACATGGATGGATAAAGAAGAGCAGAACAAGGACAGGCAAGGAAAGAAGAAAAAGGACAGAGAGCTACTAATAGAATCTCAGTAACAGACAAACTACTCTGAAATCCTCTGTATTTGGCAATATCAAGACAAGCTTCCCTCCAGGCGCTTGTTGCTTATAGCAAGGGTAGCACGGACAGCTGTGAATGGAGAAGCACTCCTTGCCTGGCCTGCTCTGGAGACAGAAGCTGTGGCTCTGTCCCTCCCAAATCGTCCAGGCTCGTATGGCCGCTGAGCAGTCCAGCATGGTGAGAGGGAGAGCAGGATGGGGCAATATGTGCCCCAAGAGAGTGCTGCAAGTGGGGCAAAGGACAGGGTGGACACTTCTTCCCCTTATGCTGTGCTTGTTCCCGGTCTTGTGCCAGGTGCTGGTGAGGAGCTGGGGCTGATGGCAAACTTGTGGGATCAGCTCTATCCTGGCCAGCATCTTCCTTGCTAAAAGCAAGTGCCGTGTCCCCCAAATCTTTCTTTGCCTCTTGCAAGAGCCTCAGTGTCTTGAGGGAGGTTGCTTAGAGGGCATGGGGAGCCATCACCCACCTAGGGCAGCAGAGCTGGTTTGAGCAGCCCTATGGATGTGGAAGAACTGTAGCAGGCAAGGTGTCTCGGCTGCCCATGGCTTCTGCCCTGCACAGAAACCTCCATCAGAGGTTTTGCCTGCACGAGGGCTGCTGCTCTGTCATGCCAGGAGACAGCTCAGCACTTGGGGAACTGCAACCTGACCTTCCTAGGCTTCCCTGCCTGCCAGGGATTTTTAGGGGATGCGGTGGGTGGGCCCCAGTCTGTGTCATTGTTGGGTTCCTGGAAATCAGAGCACAGGACACAGGATGGTGGGGGGGGTGGTGGGGGAAGCCTGAGGAATGAGGCCACTGTGCACAGCAAATGACTGTGAGCTCAGCTCTTGTGTCTGGTTGTTCAGAGGAATTCTCATTTTGAAAAGCCTCTGGGAAGTTAAATGGGAAAACATGTTGAAACAAGGACGCTTATTCACTCTGTGACTGAGCAAGACAAATATCCAGCGTGTGTGTCTCTGGCTTTACTCTCCACTCTAGAAATACAGGGGGAAAAAAATAGGACAGCAAAAGAAAAATGAGACAGAGGTGAAGGGGGAGAGACAAAGAAGAGGGGAAACACTGAGAAAAGAAGGGAGAAGGAGAAAACAGAACAATTCTGGGAGAGAAATATAAAACCTAGATAAGAGTGAACTTGGAGCCTGAGCCTCCCTTACTCACGGCAATAAATGCAGGATAACTTGACAGAAGCCAAGGCAGGGCGAGGGTCAGGACCAGACCTCGAGGACGGTTAGCATCTGCCATTCTTACTCATCAGGAGCAGTGCTGTGCTGCATGCCTTGCCTGGACTTGCTTGTCCTTGGTCAGCGTTATCCCTCTGCAGCTGAATCCCACCCTCTGGTTTTAGGGTGGTGGCAACTGCCTGGGAAACAACTGTGTCATCCTATTCCCTTCTCCAGGTGAAAACAACAGGATCAGCAAGCTGCAGGTAAGGCCAGCAAGGCTACTTTTCTCCAGGCAGCAGCACAGAGACCACATTTTGGTTGCTGGCATTCAGATGGAGATGGGAGCAGGGGGTAGGCATCCTTGACACAACTTGTCTTCCTAGGTCCCTTATCTGCTCCTATCAGGGGCTGCTCAGCTTTTGGGGCCTGGGAAGGGATCTGCAATTCAACAGGAGCATGTGGACGCCAGCCCTGGCTTGCACAAATGGGAGTGAAATTTGGCATCCAAGGAAAGCAGTGCCTGATGGAAAATGTCTGATGTTTGCCTTGGAAAGTATCTGGGGACAAGCTGATCACGGTAGCTCTTACATCACTGGCACTGAGCTCACAGTCCTTCAGCACCTGTTTACACCTTCTTCCAAGCCCTACTGCTAAATGGCAGGAGCTCAGACTTCACCTTTCCTCATCCTCCCCCTGTCCCTTTGCTTTCCCAGCTCTCTGTCCCAGCATCTCTCAAAATACATCCTCGCTGTTCTGGGCAGCCCAGAGGGTCACCTGCACCTTGAATCCCCCTCACAGCCTCTCTGTAACCAGCCTCCATCTTCCTGCCAACTGCACTAAGGCTTCTTTGCTTCATTCCTATCTGGCCTGGTGGCAGAAAAAGCTGTTCCTCTCCACTTCCACCCAGCAAAACAAACCTCTGAAGCTCAAGAAACCCCTACGGTAGGACATAACTCAAAGTCAGGGGACAGAATGAGCTTCTTGGTGGCACAGATATGGCCACTCACTGTGTGCAGGCCCACGGATGCCTGCATGTTCATCCTGTCCTCTCACCTGCCTCCCCAGGGCAGGACTTTCTGTGTGGCTAGCACGTGGAGCTCTCCTCCGGACTTGGTGGCAGCTCTGTCACTGCGGTAGCAGCTGTTCGTGGTGAGTTAAGTGCCCATAATAAGGTGCAGGGAAGCAGACTGGACACTGGCAGCAGCAGCAAGGGGCACAGCTCCAAGCCAGGCATCTGCCACACTCCCTGTGTATCAGCCAGTGCTGTCACACATCTGCCGGCCCCACAGAACAGGATGGCCGGTCGGGTTGGAGAACTCTTTTGTACCTGCATGTGAGTTTTGGAAAGTGCCCAGCACCCAGAGGGCCCAAATGCTCATGTATTCCTGCCTCCCCACCTCGCTACCTCCTGGCAGAGCCTGCTTCTGGAGGAGGATTTTGCCTCCTCGTTGGTGGTATAGTTGTGAAAGAGGGTAAAATAATGGGGGAGATTCCCAGGCAGCTGTGAGCCGCGTGCTGGCACTGCAACTCCACGGGCCGCAGGAAAGCCAGGGAGTGGAGGAGGGATGTTGCTTGTTGTGCATGGGCAGGGAACACCTGGATCTTGGGCAACCCAGGGAGCCATGCCTGCTGCTCCTTGTTGGCTCCATGCATGCACTAGCTGTTGGCCTTTATTACATTAATTGCATTTAAGTTTGAGGCTCCGTCAAGTCCAAACACAGCCTAACGTAGCATCATGGGGCTGGCTGGCACCCAGGAAGGAAAGCCAAGGGGGTGGAGGAAGATTGGGTGAGAAAGCTGCAGGCTTGGGGCAGCTGCAGCTCTCTTCTGGTACGGGGAAGGGCGCACTTGCTCTTGCCCCGCACTCCCTGCCTGTCTCCCTGTCCCCTGGCAGCAGTGATCCTGCCCTCTGGGCTGGCTGAGACAGCCTTTTGGGGCAAGTTCCCCATGCCAGGGGCACACGTTGCCACCCAGGGCCACCTCTGCCACTACAAGAGAGGCAGTGCTTGTACAAAGGATCCCACATGGGATTCCCGTGGCAGCAGGAAGGGGCCAGAGGCAGTGTGTACGTGTGGACACACATGAAGGACACCTTCGCTCTCACTGAGGAGAGTGCACACCACACACCACCCAGTTAAAGAAAGGCTGATTTGTAAAAGGGTGTTTCTGATGGGTGAAGGTCTGTTGGATGCTGCTGGAAGGTTCCCACGTCTCTCCCCTGGAGTGCTTTAGTGCTTAGCTTTTTCTGGGCTCAGTGTCTATGCAGCAAGGGAAAATGAAACAGTGGTGAGGTCCCTCCCAGCACACTTTCAGTGACATTTTTTTACAGAGCAGGGCTTTATAAGATGGTGGGGAGGAGACCCCAGGCTAGCTCATGCAGCCCTTCTGGCCACCCAAATCCCCTCTCCCCTATGCCATATCTGCGTCCATTTCAGCGTCCTCTGGCCAACCCCAACTCCCATATCCTGCCCTGCACCATACTAGGGAGATGTGGAAGTCCAGCTTGGGAGCACACGAGAGGTGCTTAATCCTCTTTGCTGACCTTCTGCAGCCACAGACCGCACCATGTCACATGCCAATAATCTCCTACACAGCCTGCTTGTGCGAGGACAGGGGCTAGGAGGATGCCGCAGGTGCTGAGCCCCACTTTCCCGCTCCGTTCCACGGGATCGCGTGTTTTCCCCACGCCTGGGGCTTGTGTGCGAGCCCCGAAGATGGAGTAGGGGGAGTCCAGGGACAGCTGGGGAGAGAGGAGCTCCCGCTCCGGGCGAGCATCTTTGCGGCAGCCGGGCCGCCCCGTTCCCAGGCACGGTGCCGTGGGGCGAGCGCAGCCCGGCGTGGCTCGCCAGCCGCTAGGGGTCCTCCGTGGCCCGCACACGGGTGTCGGTAGCCCCGCGAGGAAAGGGGCGTCCAAAAATACAGGCATGCTGGAAAACCCCTCCTGGACGGGACGGGCCAGGCTGGGGGTGCAAGAGAGCTGCCGAGGCCCAAAGCACAGAGGAGCAATGACAAATCTGCCTGTGCTGGGGCCAGCTTCTCCTTGCGCGGGTCCGTGGGGGTCGCTGGTGGGGTGAGTGGCCTTCAGGATTAATTCTCAGCAGGTATCCGGGGCTCCTCGGGGGACAGTGCCTCTTCTACTCTCTGCTGTCATGCTGCATATGCTGGGAAGGGATACCTGGGTTTACAGCAAGGAAAACACCCCAGCTTGCTTTCTAGGGGAGAAAAACATGATCCTGGAAATCCCAGCTCTCCCAGTCCTGTTTCTCTGTCCTAGAAAGACCTTCCCTCTAAGCAGCCTGAAATAAATGCTCGAGTCAATGCTGTTGCCTCTGTACGGTGCTAGCAGGGTATTTCCCAAACGCCTTGTAGAATACAGCTAGCAGCTTCCCCATCAACATATTCCCCCTTCATTCAAGTCAGCTAGTTCCTGCGCTATCTTATCGGCACACTCATTATACCCTCAGAAACACAGTGTAAACATCTCCAGCAAACTGCTCTTGATGACAATTTCCTTGCCAAATAAGCCACTTCTCTGCTTGAGTGATGGTTACAAGAGAGGATTTTTGTAACTGCTGCTGTTTGAACAAGTGAGAAGTAAATACAGCTCCCTTTCTGGGAGCACACATGTGCACCTGCTCCACAGAGTTTCATCACAACCAGAGGTAGGAAGGTGTCTGCGGGAACTGCTCATTAAAATACTGGCAGCTCATCACTACTGCTTTGTTCAGTTTCTAACCTGGAATTTGGCTGAGGGAGGAAGATAACGCTGGCAGAAGCTGCCAAGGGAACTTTTGTAGTCCAGGCTGTCAGACAGTCGGTTTTACATCTTATTCCAAGAGGTGGCACCTCCACTGGCATAGCATCTCTCATGAAGCGCATCAGGGTATTCACATGGACTGTGTGGGGAAGAGATTGGTTGTACTGGGGATGACAAAATTGCGATGCTGCTGCTGGGCACCAGTTCAAAGAGCAGAGTATTGCTGTGCTAAGCAGCAGGAAGACAACAGATTGCTTCCCAGCTCCAGCCCCTGCCCATCTCTGCTTTCATTACCTGCCACGACTGCTGTGGGATTTAGAGCAGTTCTCGGGCTGCTCTGCTTCACAACAGGTAATGCCGTTGGATGCAGACAGGCCAGGACCTGTCAGGGATTTCAAGTGCTTCCTGTGCTCTTCAGCATTTTAGCTCAAGCACAACCTAAGAAAGCCCTTTCAGCTTTCCCTGATGTTTACTCCTCCACTGAGTGACCCAGCCTGCCCCGTCTGAGCCTGTACAATCTGGCAGGAGCTGAGCCCTTGGCTGCATTGCTCTCCTATTCAAAGAAAGAAGGAGGGAGAATGGGGAGAAGGGGAGAAAAACAGAAACTAAATTAGTCTCCCAGCTGGTAGCAGAGCTTCCGTGCACCGATTCCAGAAGTCTGTCCAATTTCTTCTTCCATTACAAAGCTTTGTTGCAGACCCTTGCAGCTTGCTGTGAGCTCTGTGCTAATTTCTCCCGTGGTCTGGGCAGGGGTGGGTTCCTTGGATGGGCACATTCCCACCCGACTCTGCCCGTGTGTCTCTTTTCTCTCAACTTGTATTTCACAAAGATAGATTTTTTTCCTTCCCTTCCCCATGTAAATAACGCCACATATGGCCACAAACGATCTGTTCAGCCAGCAGTGCTCCTCCTGACAGGAGCCAGCACTAAACTAAGCGAACAGCCTCCTTCAGCAGCCTGGCCTGATGCCTGCCTTAGCAAGCTGAAGTACTGCTTTAAAGATCAGGGAGGGGACAGAAACATCAGGAGGTGAAAGGGAAGATTTTAAAAGAGGAACTCAAATACAGATGAAAGAGATAAGAAAATACCTTTGTTGTTCTACATTGATTGCTTTTGGTTTTGTTTTTTTTTTTTTTTTACAGTGATGTAATGATAGTGAAGCAGATTTCTGTACTGCTTGACGACCCCTGCCACACGTTAGAACAAGGTGCTGGTGCATAGTATGCTTTATACCATCACCCTGTGTCCATATTAGCTCTTTGCACCTATATATCTAGTAGTTGCTGTTATGGCGACTGAGAGGAAGATTTAATGGAAACTAAGATCTAAGCATAGGCCCTTGGTTTTTAACTCTGCTTTTTGGAGCTGGGGGAATTAGAAGTGAGAAGGAAGGTAAAGCCTTCTCCTTTCCTTGCTGAATCCCAGTTTCAGTGGATCCCTAGTTCAGGGAACTGCATTTCATCACCATTTGCAGCATGCTGTGCTTTCCAGGCAGAGGATGTATTGCACCATACAATGCAACATCTGTGTAATGAGATGCAGAAACAGTAGACTAGCTGGAAACCTTGGTCTGAGACGAGATCTGAAATAACTACAATTCCCTGAAGGTTTATGTGGCAGATAGAAGGGGCAATCTAGAACTTTATAGCTAGAATCCTCAAGTCTTGACATGCCATGAAAGGAATCTATTAGACTTAAGATCAGCAGGGAAAGAAAGGTGGGCTGGTCCTGGAATTGTGAGGGGGCTGTGCTGTAGATTTTCAGGGTCAGACTGGGACATGGACAGAGAGTCCTGCGTAATTATTTGCCTAATACAGACTGAGAAAGTGTCTTCTTACTCAGGAAGTGAAAGTCTCTTATTTAGCATGACAAATCAATGTCACTAATAACAGTAGAGAATATATTCTGGCATGTGATAACGGGTGAATTTCTTCACCAGCGTTCACTGAACCAGTGAGGAAAGGTACCACCCTTGGCTGGATTTTGATAAGCAATGAGGGGACCATAGTGAGAAAGTAACCTTGGATTCAGAGATTAACTGCTGATTCAATTAAAATGAAATGGAAATATAAACAAAGCCTGCAAGTAAAGTTTTTGATTTCAAATAGGCAAATCCTTGTTGGCTAAGAGAAATCCACAGGAATGAAAATTGGACTCTCGAGCTCAGAGGAGGCTTGTGATTTTTCTAAGTCAAAAAACCAAAGTTCAAAATGTTTGAGAGGTGGGGGGTGGGGACACCTTCCAAGGGAAGTTTTGAGTTCTAGCTAGATGAATAACAGCCTCAAAAGGATGCTAACAGTAATCAGAATGCCTGCAAGGGATGTAGAAACAGACCAGATCAGCAGAGAGAGCAGCAGCTTAGAGGTCAGCATGTGGAGGAATCAATGAGAGCTGTCAAAGCTGAGATGACTAACCTCGCAATGGGCGTTAAAATAACCAGCCTGAAGTTTTTCGGGTGCAGAAGAACAAAAAGAGCAAGCAAGGAAGGAAGAAATGATGATGCTCTGCAGTCAGCATGGGGTAGAGATTAAAGCAGGTCTAAATATTGCCTCAGAAGGACTTAATTATCACTGGGGAAAAGGGCTAAATGAGGCAAGTGAAGGCAAGTGTATTAGCAGGGAAATTGCCAAGTTCGTGGTAGAAACAAAATTTAGAGCTTGCTTTCTGGTAGGGGGGGATATAAGGAAACACCTTCTTCCCTCTGGTTCTAGAAGGGTAAAGGAAATCACAGATCCTTCATCAGGATTTTTAACAAGTCTATGTCATCTCAGCACTATCACAGGACTAGAGCACCTAATTCAATACCTACAATTTAAAAGGGGAAAGGATGGGGAAAGATTATAGTAGATGTACAGAAATGCTACCTCACTCCTCAGCAGGATGTCAGAGCAAACTTTGTAAGAGAGAAGTGTTAAGACTACATATGAAAATTAAATTTATTGTGGCTGCCTAGGAGGGACTAGTTGTTTTTCTATCTAACTAGTTGTTTTTCTTTTCTAAAAGTGTTCAACTTGTAGATAGAGCCCAGGGAGGGGGGGAACCGTTTAGCTTGCATTAGGATTAAGTGTGAGCTATTTTGAGGAAGGGAGTGTGTGGTATTGTTTCTCCTAATACTATTCTAGAAGATCCTTTGCCATTTCTGGAGGAGGAGAGAGGGCTTTAAGTAGCAGTGCTGCTGATCAGCTTGTGTGTACACCTGTACTGGTAGCAGTGGCTGTGGAGGTGCTTTACCCTGCGGTTTAATTGCGTGAGTTCCCAGCTAAATCACTGGGGAGTTCACTGTGCAGCCCATTTCTTCAGCAGTGCCCTGGCCACCTTGTCTATGGCAGAGTTAGCAGGCAGGGTGGAGGCGGCCAGGGTCACTGGAGGCAGCAATGCCTTCAGCAACTGGAAGCATCCTTAACTGCACAGTGAAGAGGCAGCTTGGACCAGAGTCTGGTTTCTGGGTCGTCCTCTTGGCTCTCCATCACTGGGCTGTGCGGCTGTGGGCGTGCTGTGACCCCGTCTCTGAGATAATGATGCAAAGATGAATGAGGCTAGAGAGATGTCAAGTATCGCTGCTGTTATTTCTGACCCCAGCATATTCTGGTTTCCTCCTCTGCTTCGTTGCACTCTCTCTCCTGTCCTAATGGCTCACAGTAACTGAGTCTGTCCTTCCCCTTTTCCTTATTTTCTTTTGTCTTGCTCAGACACATTGCTGAGCAGGCCAAAAGTGAGCGTTGCTTCAGGAGGGAGCCCCTCGTGCTCTCAGCTGTGACACAGGAGGAGAGGAGCCAGCTGGCAAGGAAAGGAGTCAAAGACAGGGAGAAGTGGCAGGAAAAGGGGATGATGATGAGAGGAGGAGAGAAAAAGTTAAGAAAAAAGGGAGAGAAAACATTTCTTGCTCAGATTTGTGGGAAATCTCTCTGCTGTCCATTAGCAAATTTCTCCTGTTTTTGCAGCAGCTGCAGCTTTGAGCTACAGCCTGGAAGCAGGGGAAGATGAAAGAAAAAGAAGAGGTGGGAGAGGGCCCAAGTCTTGCTAAACCAGCGGGATGTGAAACCCACAGTACTAACTGGCTGTCAGCGCTTTCTTATGGCTGCCTGCCGCTTTCCTGGCAGTAGTTCTGAGCCTGGCAGCAGGGTGAGCTTGCAAGAGAAGGAAGGGGCTGCAGAGAAGTGGCAAGGAAGGCAACAGAGATGGGAAGGAGAGAAAGGGAGATGGGGCAAAGGGAGGGGAGTTGTACTGCCTGCAGTTTCCTGCAAGCCCTGCAGGCACCTCAGGACCCAGCGGTGGCCAGGGACTACTGCAGAAGACTACCTCAGGGCCTTTCATTGACAGCCAGAAGTTTCTCCAGGGTTGCCTGGTAGAGACAAAAGCTTCCTTTCTTCCTCTCGCTGCTCTGGCTGGCAGGGAGCAGTTAAACTCCCGTGTGTACTTCTCCTCTTGGCACTGGAGGAGTAGATGGGAAGATATTCTAGGTCAATTGGAAGAGTCTGTTCTGAGTTTAGGTTTTTTTTTCTTTCTTTTTTTTAAACCCACAGTTAATGCCTCTAATACTAAGCTGGGCTACTCATAATTCTCCTCCAAATCTCGCGGTAAGCAGGCCCGCTCCTGCTCTGACTCAGGGTGGGAGAGGTTCAAAGTGCTCCTGCAGGGCAGGGGAAGGGGTTGGCAGCTGGTTGCTTCATCATCTCTTTCAAAGCTTTTTATTGACCTTGCAGCTCTGCACTCTCTCCTGTCCACCCTGGACCATGGCCTCTGCCTTTCTCACACCCCCATATGCCACCTCCTCAGTGTCAGTTTAAGGACGTTTTTGTGGGGGAGAGCACACCTACCTTCTCCACAGAGGCTCTATTTGGGCCCTTATGCCAAATAATGACCAGGTCAGTCCCACCCATCCTCATAGGGGCTGTGACTATTCACCCCCAGCTCTTGGAGACAGTGTTCTCTAAACACCAGGCACAAACACAAGGTACTATTCCAGCCGACAAGCCTTCCCTGCCAGGATTAATCATTACACCAAATGTAATACTTCCACTAACCTGAAACTGCATTGGCTATGTGAAAACTAGAATGACTTCATTGACAAGCTAAGCAAGAGCTGTCCTGCCCTTTGCTGTCCTGCCCTCGAGCAGTCGCTTGCAGCCTTATGAGAAAGGTGTCGGTCGTCACATGGTGCCTTTAATGCTTTTGTGGCAGCAAGGCAGGAGCTCTGCCACCAGTGTCAAGGGTTCCCTCTCCCCTCCGCCTCCAGAGTTTGCTGGTGCATGGCAGGAGGCAGCCAGCCGTGCTTGGGACCTGCACTTATTATAATCATCAGTGTATACAGCATACCACAGCAGAGCGACCTGACCCGGGAGAGCCCAGCAGCCGGCTGCAGAGCAGCCATAGCCTGAGTGCGTGCCCACCACGGCTGCCCTGGGTGGGAAAGGCTGCTCTCCGAGCTCCTCTGTCCCCTGCCAACTGTCCTGCAAGGGCCCCGGGCATGGGAAGACTGTCTGCCATCTTTTGCTGTCTTGCTTCGCAGCTGGTGGCTTTGGCAGTGAGGGAAGGCTTTTCTCAGAGGCAGGGAATAGGACTGCGTCTATTTGGATCTTGTTGTGTTTTGAACCGGGGCCCCTCTTTCTGACCCCACCTCCTTTCCCCTTTTACGAGAAGCTGGCCTCTTTCAACTGACAGCGGGGCTTTCCTGCCAGGCTTGTTAGCTTTAGCTGGAACAATTTCCTTTGAACTCAGCTTGAATTAACATCTCCATGGCAATAGGATCAGGGCTTTGTCTCTCATAACCTGCCCTTCATCCTCAACAAGAGGTTCTACCAGGAGGTGGGAAGGGAACGGTATGCCACCCTGGCCAACCCCTCCACCTCTTTCTGGGGAAAAGCAGAGGCGTTTGCTGGGAGGACAACCCGAGGATGACTCTACTGTCTGTAACTTCCCTTGGGGAGGGAGATGGCTGCAGATGCTGGCCAGTCCTTACTCAGTTTAGATTAGCTTGCTGCATGAAGTGCCAGCAAGTGAATGTGTATGTTGGAGGTAAAAAGAAAGCAGCTTGTTTCACTTCACCATAAACAATCACAAACACACAGTTCCCCTGGGACTGGATTTCTCTCGTCGTGAGCCAATGCAGTGGAAGGAAAACAGTGCTCCCGGATTATCCAAACTCAGCATTTTCCCTTCTGTCCTGTGCTGTCACCCCAGCTCTCCCACAGCCACCCAGTTCCCCACCTCCATCTCTGCCCTTTCTGCTCCTTCATCTCCATGGCTTGGGAATCAGCTGCGGCCAAAGCAGGTAGGCTGGGTCTCTCTCCCATCCTCTCACCAGGTTATGCGATGCACATAGCACATCCTCTGCAGTATGAAAAAGCCATGTGCAAGTCAATGACCTCACTGGAATGAAGCTGGACTAAATATCCCTTAATGCTATCCTGTGACTCCCACCCCAATGCCGACCATCTGGCTGTTTGCTCATCAGATACTCGTCCTTATTCCTCCCCTAGTTCCCCCAGAAGGAAGATCCCCCTCTTCAGGCTGTTATGAAACTTGACCTTTCCAGTTATGAGTCACACTCAGTCCAGGCAACGCGAGCACCAGATAAAGGGCCGCTTTATTCTCTCCGTGTCTCACTCCTACTCCTGGCCCATGGGGCCACGTGGGTTGGTCTGTTTGGCAGTAGTGGGCTCTCACTATAACAATATGGGGGGTTTTCTTCTGGTAGAGCGAGAGGCTGCTTTTGCAGCCAAGCCTGTAGGTGGGAAAGAAGAGGCTTTTTCTTTTGAATGTTGGGTAACTTCTTTGGGAGCTGCCTCAGGGAAATCAAATCTCAGTTTCTTCTTTTTGGGGGGAGAACAGGGGGAGGTCTAAACACCGCAGCAACCACTTTCCTTTCTCCTCTTCGTTCAGTTCCCTGCTCCTCAATACCCTGGGAAGGCAGTGCTCTCCCTGCTTCTGACATCCTGGGATGGGCTGCAGGTATATGGGCAAGACAGGGAAATCCCAGATGGATGTTGTGTGTCCAGAGCTGTTTTGCTGGGCATTACACTGAAGTCAGGGTCATTGCAGCTGTGATCCTCAAAGAGGCTCAGAGAGCAGAACAGAGTCCTGTTCAGTGTGACATGCCGGGATCAGTGGGGGTTCAGCTGGGTGCATGGGGAAAGGAGTGCAAGGGGAACACCACAGAGCTCAGAGCTCTCGGCTCAGGCTTTGTGAGGCAGTTGTGCTTGTTTGATTTCCTTTTCTACCTCCTTCCCCCACAGTGCTTTTTCTCCCTCCTCCAACAGAGTTACTGCAGCTGGATTACAGCAGGCAGTTTTCATTCTCAGTTAATGAGAAACTCCTGCACTTTGTCCCTTGAAACGGAGCCATATTTGCCACGTGATTGCAGGGAAGGGCTCCAGCTAAGGTTACAGCGAGAAAGAGAGGCGAAGGGATAAGCTAGCTCCCCTTGTATGTGTGGTTCTGATGCCAAGGACTGAGCTGGGTGGTGGGAAGCCTGTCTGGCCTCACCCTCCTGACCCTGAGCTGACTCAGCGGGCTGTCTGGATCTCTTCATACCAGGGAATGGGAATGCATCCCCCTACACTTCCCGCCTCCCCCATCCTCAGCTGTGATTAGCACGCAAGAGGCTACATGCACTTACCAGCCTCCACACTCCCGCAACCATGAATCATAAACCAGTGGGATGATTTCCTGTAGCTGGGGAACAGGGGTCGTTCCTCACCTCCTGGTACGGCTGGGCTGGGCTCTTCCCACAGGAGCAGCTTTTGGTCAGGACCAGGGAAAACCCCCAGCGCTGGTTGACTGGGGCAGACCCCCCCAGCTGCTCCCTGGGGCAGCTAGCAGCAGCCTCACTGAGAAGGAAGGGTAGATTTCTTTTCCACAACCCAGGGTTTGCTGCCAATGGTGCCACAAACCTGCTTGGCATTGCCCAGGGGTGCAGCTTTTCCCCCGCTAATCCAGCCCCTTGTTGCAAAAGCCTTTCCTGAGCGTGCTTGCAGGGAGCGGGGCCCCTCTCTGTACTCTGTCAGGGTACAGCACGTGCATTGTCATCTTCTGCTCTCCTGCCTCTGCTCTGAACAGGGAGAGCACAAAGTGCCAGGCTCTACCTCCCTCTTAGTGCTTCTTATCTCCAGCTAGAGGTATCTCTTTTCTCGGTAATACAGACAAGACTCCTCTGACCCTTTTGTGGCTCCATCTCAGTCAGGGATTCTTGTTCCCTTGCAAGCCTGCCCCAAGAGCTGTGAAGGGAATATAATGCGATTTCTCCTGCAGCACGCAGAGCCGCTCAGTTAATTCTGGGTTGCAGACTTCCTCGCAGCAGCGCCCCACAAACAGCATGATGTATTCTCTCAGGCCTGGCACTCTCAGTGATTTGCAGGCTGCCCAGCCTGGAAGTGGTTGGCAGGGCAGCTGCAAGCAGGACCATCTTGTTTTGTCCTTAGCCAAGCTCTGAGTTTTGTGCCGTAGTGCCTTGGGCACACAAAGGGGACTTCCCAGTCTTCTCAGCGGTAGCTCTTGTCTGGCTCCAGCTCTCGTGCCCGCTTTCTGTTTTCTTTCACGCTTCCCTGCTTCCATGAAGCACTATCTAATAGGCTGGGTGCTGGTTTTACACCACAGCATTGACTGAAAGACACATCCTGAACTCCAGAGTTAACAGCTTGAACCAAACCTCTTTGAACTTCGGGGTATTTGAAATTCAGAGCCCAGTTCTTTCCTGAGGGAGGGTTGGGAGCTCTGGGATTTGGGAACAGGTAGCTTCTTAAAAGATGCTGCTGCTTTCTCCAACGTGCCACAGAAAAGGAAGGCAGAAGCATCTTGCCTTTGATGCACTGGAGGGAAGAAAAAAATTCCCAGCTCTGAAGGCTTCTCAGCTTTTTGCATTCCTGCTTTTCCCCACCTCCTTAATGGGGGGAGCAAGTGGGGCCGCAAAACAACAGGAAACTCTCAGACAGCTGTGATTTTTCACCAGGATTCAAGAAACTGTCTGAGCTTGGCAGCTGCACTTAGAGCTGGGTCATTAAAATGACACAGCAGCTCGGCTGGGCTGTAGGGAACGAGAGCTTCCCAGCACAAGGGGGCCTTTGGGAGCAGGGGTGGGGGAAGCCCCTTCTCTGAAATAACTGGAGGAGACACAAAAACAGAAAAGGTCCTTGGAAAGACCAACTAGGGATATAGAAAATATTCATCTACAGTCCTGGTACTGTGCCCAGCTGGTGAGTTGCTGTGGTTTTTAGCCACTGGTCTGGGAGCAGGATGGAAGGCTGTAAAGGGTTACCTGGAAGAGAGTTAGGTTTCCTTTGCTGGCCTTGTGCTTCTCACACTTTTATCAGTCCCCCAGCAGTGCTGGAACTGAGGCCAGGCGAGGAAGAGATTTTTTATTTTATTTTCTCCATCCCCCAAACCGCCACATCAGCAGCAAGCTGCAGGATGACCTCAATGAGGAACAGATTGTCCCTTGGCCTGCCTCCATCTCGCTGCCTGCAGGGACATCAGGCAGGAGGACCTTGAGCTAGGAAGACAGAGACGAGGGAGGATGGACTGTTTCCAGGAGCCATGCGTTGGTATAACAGCACCCAGGAGCTGGAGCCAAAGCAGCAGCAGGGTTTGGGAGCTGCAGGAGGGACTGCAGGAAGTGGCAAGGGGGGGTTTCTTTCTGTTGTCTCTAGTTTGATGGCTTGTTGGCAGCACCTAGCAAAGATTTACAACAAGCATTAGTCAAGAGCCATGATCAATTGGTGAAGCTAGCGCCATGACCCTGGACCTCAACCAGCCCTTCCATCTCCTCCACTGAAGCCCACAGTGTGAGGTGACTGCTGCTGGCTTCACTTCAGAAAGCTGAGGGGATGCAACACCCATCCTGGGCACTGGCAAGCCCATCGCAACAGCCCTGCTGCACAGGAGCTTGCACCTTCTCTGGGGAGGAAGGAAAGGTATTGTTTGCCTTTATCTGCTTTCCCAACAGACATGGAGCAGCCCCTCACTCCGTGTTAGGTAGAGCAGCCTCTGCATTGCTCTGACTTACACTCAGCGATCGTATTTCCCCCAAACTTGGAGGTGAACAATATGGCTCCAGGAGGGAGCAAGGCAGCCCTGTCCCTTGCCATGCTGGGCTGGAAGCAGGGTGGCTGCAGAGCCTTTTCATTACAAGAAGCGCAGGCTGTGCAGGCAGATGTCACCCCTTCAAAGCTGACAGATATCACTGCCAGACTCCTTGTGTAGCTAAGGCCATGTGTTCCCTTTTTTTGACTGTATCCCTCTCCTCTGAGTTCAAGAGGTGCCTGTAGGAATTGCACTACTCTGATTCTCAGAGCCAGCCACCACCCCAGGTCCTTCACAGGAATAGATTCCTGGCTTGGACACTGTAACTGACTAGTTACAGTGTCTAGATTCATCAAACCTAGCTTTTAAGTTTTGGTTTAATTTCTTAAGAGGCTGTGAAGTTTCTCTGCTTTAACCTTGTCTTGTTAAATCCATCTCTCCACGTTGGATAACCATTTCATCACTTACTACATTTATTGCAGCAAGAGCTGGGCTGCCCAGGTAGGTGCCAGGATCTCACTGGCCAGGTGCTGTCAAAAGGCAGCACAAAGACTCTCAACCCCAGAAGTAGTTGACCATGAGTAAAATCTTGTTTGTCCTTCTTTAAATGTCATCGGAACCCCATCTTCTACCCTGCTATAATAATCAGCTATGTTCCCCATCCTAAATCAGTCCCCTTCATTTTTCAAAGCATGCTAGATTATCGTATGCTTTTTTGTGTCTGCACACACGGCACACAATGCATGGAGGTGCTTTCACTGTGTTTCAGGCTGGTCTGGACAGTACTCGTCCTCCTGTAGCCACCAGAAAAGTTTTAGTGACAGTACAGAGTCAGTGTTTCATGGCTTCAGGGCTTTTGTTTGCTCACTGTACCACCATGATTATTTCAGCATCTGTATTCAATACTCATTGCAACCACCTCAGCAAAAGAACAGGATGAGAAACAGCCTGGTTGTGAATCTCCCTGAAGTCCCAGGGCTGAATCCAGCTTGCATTTGCACTACCAGAGCCAGATCCTGGCCCCCATGCTCACAGGAACTAGCACTGTCTCTCACAGCCAGTTTCAGGGCAGGACTATTTGCAGAGGCAAAATGCTTTTCAGTGTAAAATTATACAAACCTAGCACAGGATAACTCTAGTGACCTGTATGATTTACTCCGTCACGACAGACTGTAGCTGAGGCTTAGTGCTGTTTTCAAATAATTGGAAGAGTTACTGACAGCCAAAGAAAAGCAGGACGCATTGCTATGCTGCTGGGGGAACCAAGGCTTTCTGAAGTTCAGTTGGGATTTGGTGTGTAAATTCTAGTCACCAGACCTATTTTCCAATTTCCAGCTCATTTGTTAATTCCAAGTGTCACATCTCATTCCTTCCAGCTTGGGCTAAATCAGGCTTGAATTTCAGTGATGTTGAATGTCTGCCCACCTCCTGGATTCCAGGTGACGAGCTTTGTGAGGGTTTTGCTGGAGGCACCTGAAAACAGAGGTGTGGTACAAACAGGTATTCTCCCCTGGTCATCTCCAGATGCTTAATCCAGTTTCAAGCTGATCCCCCGAGGTTAGATCCCCCCACATGGCTTTGATGAGATGAATGTAATGTAATGTAATATAATATTTACAAGACTATTTCTAACAAGCTTTAAGACCCCATGAGATTAGGTGACAGAATGAAATGCCTCTGTCCATAGATGCAGCAAATAGACATTATGGTTAATGTGTTTTTTTTTTTTTAAAGCTATTTGATTCAGTGGGCCCATCAGTCCAACAGACTGCCTAATATTGCATTAATGTTCCAGGAAAGCATAGGAAACATTTCCGGCTGAATCTGCAAGAAAAATATTTGCATTTCCCTCCAGGCTAATTTCCAGCCTAGATCGTTGGGGATGGGGGTTTTGGGAGGGGGTTGCTGCTTTTCAGTAAGCTTCCACAAAAGAGAGATTTTCCTTTACTCTGGAAAAATGAAATTCAGACCACTGCAGATGCTCAAATGCCAAATGACTTTCAAGCACGAGAAAATTTTGAAATCATAAGTATAAAACATATGTCACTTTGCTTTGGAATAAAATTGGAAGGGAAAAGCTCAATCATAAAGCTGAACTGAGGATGTTTTATTATTCAGAATAAAAAGAAAGGGCTTTCTTTTAGCTGAAGGAAGATATAATTTGGAGCAGATCTGACTGTTTTGTGAAATGGATTTTTTTTTTCCAAAGACAAGCAGTAGCCTTATTAATTATTTTTTTGTGGTCATATTAGGTCAATTATTAAATCACTTAAGTGAAAACCAAAAGATCCTTAGGCATTTATTTTATGTGAAAGCATGGATGAAAATGGAAACTACCAACAAGATTTTTCCAGTTTAATAGAAAAATATTAACCGCTGAAGATTTGGGATAGTTCTGCCTTTAAATATGGGTGGCAAAGAGGGTGAGAAGGGGTTCATTGCTCATAACTGAAGTGGAAAAAATCCTCAAATACTTTATTTTCTTTTTGTCTCCTCGCTGTATACAGGAAAGTTTGAAATGGAAACGAGCTTCCCTGGGGAAGAAATTTCAGACAGAATTGTGCTGGCTGACTCTGCTCTTGTTCCCTCATCTGCAGGGGAGAGGGGGAAGCCACCAAGTACCCGACAGCTTGTCCTTCCCTTCTGCTGGCACTGCGCACCCAGCATCTCCGCACCCGGCAAAACTACGGCTAAAATGTGCTGAATCTTTTGCTGCTGGCTTAAATTGATTCCCATCTCTTTTAAGCGCTTTGAGAGTCGACCCCCAACACAGGGCTGACTCTTCCAGCCCTCGTTGCTGCGTCAGGTCCGATACAGTCGGACGAGTGCGTTCAGCCGTGCAGGGGATTACGCTCATTCCCACGAACTCCCGCCTAACTGAGTATCCCCCAAAACTCCCAGGACCTTGAGCTGGAAGACTCTGGGCTTCCCCTAAGCAGTGCTGTTGTTATCTTTACTACATTAAATTTCCCCCATGCAAATGTCCCCATTTTGCTTTCTGGCCATTTCTGTAATGTGAGTCAGAAGTGACTGTGACTCAGTGCTGTGCTCAAAGACGACCAGCTTTCCCCGACCCCTTCTGCAACTGGAGATTGCTCTGAAGCACAGCACCTAATTAACCTTGGTTTATTCTTTGTAGCTGTAGGAGGTTTTGTTTCTCATAAACCTATCCTGGTCCCTCTCCTCAGCTATTCTTATCTTCTGCGGGCCATGATTCTTTTAAAAATGTCCATTTTATAAACCACTTTAATTAGTTTTATATAATTCTGTTATATTTATATCACTTGATTTAGGTTTCAGATTGCTTCCATTACATCTTATATATTGCTTTGATTTTATTGATGGTGTTTCTCGTGCATTTGCTTTCCTTAGATGGATATCATTTTGGCTGGATTTACAGTTTATTTCTTGAGTTAGATTTATATCACTTTAATTAGATTTATATCCCTTTAGAATTTGAGGGCTTCACTTAGATTTATAATATCTCTTCTACTAGGCTTGTCTTGCATAGGAGATTTACATCCTTTTTGTTCTAAAGGATATTGTTTAACTCAACAGTGTTGTTGCTTTATCTAGACTTTGGTCAGCCTCCCAATTAGATATACGAAGCAAGAACCCACTACCTGTTTCCCCCCCCCCCCCCCCCCAATTTCCACTGGGATCATTCCAGCATAAACTGTGCTGATTTAAATTAACCTCTTCCAAGTCAGCACCAGCAGGAATGTAGTGGAGATCATCTCACTAACTGGATTCCTCAGATACCCAATGAAAGTGCAGTCAGTGAGATACCACCCTTATTCCTTTATTTCCTGTACACTAAATATCACACCGTCAGGGAACCTGAGCACATCCTCGCAGCACAGCAGAGGATGCAAGACTCCAGGATCAGGGTCCAGTTGGGTGACATAGGCTCCAAACTGGGTTTTTCCTGTCTAAGCAAGTGTTCTATACATGAAGCAACTGGGTGTTGAGGGAGCAGTAGCATTTCCTTCTCCACCTTCCTTTTTCCAGGAAAATACTGAAATACCTTAAGGAGAGTTCAGAGCTGGCAATCCTGGGAATAGCTGCATCTCCCTCCTCAGCATTTCCTACTTGCTGGTGTCCCCAAGACCATAACTGTGCAAGGGGAGCAGGCACCTATGCTCTGTCCATGGTGAGGCCATCCCCCCTCACTCCTCATTTTGAGCTAAGGTCTTGCAGGACCTGAAATTCCAGTGCAAGAGCCTCCACACCTTGGCCAAGACCACAGCAGGAGGAAAGTAGCAGTGCTCTGTAAAGTCACTCTTACAGTTAACAGCCATGGAGGACTTGGCTTTGTTTTTCCTGCCCAGCTCTGATCACATCAGCATAAGAAATCGGCTAGAAGGGATCTAAATCCACATGCTTCAGGGTAAAAGCCAACCTCTGACTGAGATAGGTCAGTAGATGTCCCTGAGGACTATTGTTTCAGATGTTCATTACAGGATATTGGTTGGTTTTCCAGAAACATGTGATTCGGGGCTCCGTCAGAGGGCAGGACATACGGCCAACTGGATGGCGGCTCCCAGACCCTACTCTGTTTTATGTCTAAACCCACTGAGGACCTGAGCTGATGGACTTTAATTTCTATTAAGATCTTCAGGCATCAGCACGTAGTTTGGCAGGAGCAGCTGCACTCACTCAGAGGTCTCGCACAAACAAGACCAACCTCCAGCATCTCTTCTTTCCCAAAACACAACATGACACTGGAGCTTGCTGTGTGTCCAGGGATATTAAAAGCTTGTGAGATGCGCCACTTGTACTGCTGTAGCGTTAGCGTACCTGGGGCGCGGCTATGTGAGATACCTGCCAACCAAAGAACAGCCTGTGCAGAGGGCTGCACATCCTCTCCATCCCTGGAAATGGCAGGAAGGTTTTCCTTCTGCTCACTGTGATTACTGCAGGGTAGCTTTCGTGGGACAGTTTCAGAAAACTTTTGCAGCGAGTTTGAATGGGATTCCTGTATTTGTGCGCGGCATTTGAGAGCCCGTGTCAAACAGGCCAAGAGCTGGGTGCAGGAAAGGAAAAGAAAAAAGTTTTTCACCTACCGATGCCTTCGTCCTGCCCTGTCTTTGTCTCTCTCTGTTCTCCCCCTCTTTGTGTTTATTCCCTCTGTGAAGAGGACAAACCCTATGAGGCATGAAGCAGTGAGGGAGGCAAGGAATGTGTTACAGAAAGCCTGTTGTTTGATAGTTGATTCCAGATGTTAAGGGAAGGAGCAGAGTTGTTTGAGTGGAACAGAAAAAGGCTGGAGAAGGAGAAAGTAAGGAGTACCAAGCCTGCCCTCCCAGTTAGATCAGATAAACACAAAAGGGATGTGAATTTGACTCTTCAGGTACAACTTCTGTTCTGCCCCGAGCACAGGACAGAAGTTGGACCAAAAGGGTAGCCTCCCCAGATCTTCAGTGCAAGAGAAAGACTGACCCTCAAAAACTACTAAATCCTACTCACCTATTCCAATGTGATGTATTTTGGCCCGCCCTAAAAGGAGTCTTCTGCAGAAGGCATCCACAGCCAATGCTTAGTCGTGAGCCTGCTTCACAAAAGCAGCTATTACTCACGTAAGGAGCTGTAGGACAGTGTCGGCCATGAGGGAGATTTTCCAAGCATTTTCCAGTGGCTCCCAAGTCTACACCATCAGTGTGAACTCTCTCCTTCAAACAGACTAGACTGTTCCATGTGATTCTTCCAGCTCTCATGGCCTTTGTAAGGAAGGGCAGTCCAGGTCTTGACTACTGTTAGTGGATGGTCCCCACTGGCTCACACGGTTCAGGATTTCTCTCTTAGGGCATCAAGTCTCCTGACAGCTCAGTCTCCTGTGAGGGGTTCTCATCTGTATTGCCAGGTGTGGCTTCGAGGGTGTTATTTTGCTGCTGTTTCCCTATTTTGCCCTAGCTGTGACCCAGGTCATACAGACCACGGCAGGAGCAGGCTCATGAATCTACTCAAGAGAAAAGGGGCAGAACCCCTCCTGCCCACCCCAAGAACCATTCCAACTGTTCCCCTCCCTGCTTCCTCTGTTCTTCTCATCCTCCCTGCAGCTGTATCCAGCCTCCACATAAACGAGCATGGTATCTCAATTAATGTGCATCTAATCAGGACATCAGCATCTCTGGAAGGGAGTCTGCATCAGCTACAGAGGTTGAGCACTCAGTTAACCTCCCAGTGCTCTGCTACCACTGCCTGTTCATTTAATTACACCCGGGCTGCTGTACTCCTCAACCTTTTAATTGCCCAGGACAGAGAATAGGGCGGTAACAGGTCAGAGACAGAAGATGCTAGGCATTGTTTTAAGACAGTAAAGCTGTTTTTATACACCATTCAGAAGCTTGTTTTATGTAATTGCTGAGAAAAGGAGGGCATTCAGGAGGGGCTTCAGGGAACACTCAAAAGGGATGCTGGATAGTTTTTAATTAATGCAAAATTACTTGAAGCCTGTTTCCCTTCTGTAACAGTAAGATCTGTACTGAACACCACAAGACAAATCCTTTCCCAGAGCTTCAGATCAAGCCATAGGTCCTCTGTAGTAATATTCCTTTTAATAGCTGGGATTTAGTCAACAAGTTGGAGGACTGGGAGAGTAAAAAAAAATATCCAATTAACTATCCCAGAGCTCTATTAGTTCTGCAGTGCTGTGAACAATAGTAAAAAGTTGGGTTTTATGTGTTCAGATCCCCAAAATAGTTGCCTTGATTGAATCCTTCAGAAAGCACTGATGATTCTTTCATGTAGCTTTAAAAGTAGAGTTTGGCATGAAAATTAATGCTGGAAGATTAAAGAGATCAAGGCAGAACATTTGGGTCTGATTCCTGACCTCAGTTACACCAACTTTAGTTGAGATTAATACCAGTTTAAATAAGACGAGAAACTCTCAGATTGAACAGGCAGCGAAAGGTTGTTCTTGCTGGATTTTCATTTTGAAGACTTAGATCGCTCAGGCTGTTCTGGACAACTGTTGAGTGGGTTTTCAGAGCACAACCAAAAGTCTGGTTTTTCTTTCCCTTGTCTTCGCATTAGTGCCCTGAACTCTGTGCAACCAGTTAGCCAAAGTGCCAGAAGAAATCTGCCTGGCTCTCGGTATGTGTACACAGAGCTCTCCTCAGCCCAGCAAGGGTGAGAAACCTGATGAGGCCGGGGCAGGGGACAGGAAGCCTTGGTAAACCCCAGGCAAGCTGCCTGGCGAAGGCTGGGAGAGAGGATGGCTCTCGGGATCTGCTAGCTGGATTAGCAGTCTGATTGGGGCACAAGGCCTGAGGCTGTGGTGACAGGATGTTTCCTGGGGTTCTGCTCAGCTCTGCAGCCTCTAAGATGAGCCAGCTGTACAGTGTTTTCCCTGCTGGAAGTGCTGCAGAAAGGACCTGCAGAGCTGGAAGTACCTCCCAGAGAAATGCATTGCCCCAGGAGCTCGAGGAAGCCTCCTCAAACCCCTGTTCTACCTCCATCGAAAAGCACATCATGCTTCCCAGCTTCAGCAGGGTCAGGATCTTGCTTCTTCCCATTGCAGTTTGTGGGTCTGTTATAAGCAAGCGTAATTTAGTCTTAAACCTCTTAACAAGTGTATGCAACAGCTTTGATGCTTCTGTATCCATCTCCTCTATGCCTTAACCAAGCAAGGGCAAGGCTCCTGTGTAGAGTTCATTAGACTTAGCCCAGTAAATCACCTTTAAAGAAATACAGCTTGATACCAGTGCTTCGCTTGAGCACCCAGTGAGGGGCTGCCCCGCTGGAGAAGATGAGCAGAGTGGGACAAGGCTGCATCTTTGCCAACACAGGCACGGTCACGGGCAGGGTGAGGAGAGCAGGCTTAGCGGGAGTATCTGGTTCAGCCAACCATTCAGTAAGCACCAGGCCAGTGTGGGATGACAAGCCAGGTCCAGGGTCATGCTGAGGAGACAAGTCAAGCTCAAGAGGTCCCATCTGCAGTGGAACTCAGGTAAGGGCTAGAGACCAGGGTCTTTGCTTAAAAGGAGCAGTGGAGCTGGGGTAGAGGAAGTGCAAGCAGAGGGCTGAGGCTAGGCGTTTAAGGCTTGTTGCTGCTCTTAAGGCCCCAGCAGTTAGGTATGGCACAGACCTTCTGAGGGTGTCCTGCCTGGATGTGTGCCTTCCCTGACAGCGGGGGCTTCCTGCCTGCTTTGAGGCTTCAGCACTGAATTTCTGTTCAACAGAGCACATGATGCTGGAGGCAAAGGCAACCTGAAATGGCAAACAAGAGGCTCTTTTTAAAGAAAGAGAGACAACTTGGATGACCTAGGGCTTCCTGGGAACCGCTGTGGTTGTTGATTCAGCAGTCTGAGGGGAACTACTCTGGCAGTGACAAACTTGTTTCTGCAACAGCAGAGCTGTCAGGACTCAGATCAGCAGAGATCTGCAAGAGGTATGGTGCTGCACCTGCATGAAAGCCCCCTGCAGCCCTCTAGTCACCCAACACAGGCAGGACTTTGCTTTCTCTCTGCTACAGAGGATGGGAGGTGTCTCTTGCCCCTCCAAAGGTGAGGGACATGGAGGAGTTGCTGGCAGCAGAGTGGTTCTCAGCAAGCTGCTCCTCTCCACTGCCCAGCCTTACACAGCCCAGGTCCCCACTGAGTTACCAAGATTGTTTCTTAGAATAAGCAGCTCATTCACAACAAACATCCTCACTCTTTGATGTATCAGTGGTACTGTTGTTGTGGTGTTTTAAATACCTTGGTTTCATGCTCGTAATAAGAAAACTGGCCACAGAGCCTTACTGTAAGTTGATGAGAAAGTAGCAGTAATTATTGCTCTCTCCTCCATGGGAAGGTAAACTTCAGATGCTAATGGCCTCCAGAGTATTGACTGATTACTCACACTGGGGTGAAACAGCAAGGGGAAAAGACCTTCATTCTCTTTGGTCTTAAATGCTCCTGTGTTCAGGAGGTTGGGCAGGAAGCATCCTAGGCTGCATGAGTGTCAGTTGCAGCAGTCTGATTTTGGACTAAGAAGGGAAAGGACTTTTTGAGGGGATGGGGAGGGGAGTGAGGGACAGGGCAGATGTGTTCCTGGAATAGATGAAGGGAGAAGATGGTGCAGGTATTTATGCATCATCCAGCTTGACAGCATGCACGCAACAGCAAGTGGGTGGTAAGTGGTGACGACAGGGTGGCTGCAAATATTTTTGCCTGGTAAATTTGCATGTAGGGGAGGAAGGGCTCTTGCAAGCAGTTTACCCACAGAGCCTTGTGTGGGATGCTATAGGGCTTCTCACAATCTCTGCTTCTATTTTTTCCTTGCCTGCTAAGACTCTAAGCTTTTACAGTAAGGGCTGTCTTTGAGTACAGGTCTTAGTGGGCACTGATCCCTTCCTGGTTTTCTGAAGTGCCAATGTGACACTGAGCTTCTGTAAATGAAGTTTCAAGGTGAGGAAAAGGGAATGAAGGTTTGTAGCTTGGCCAAATATTAGTGGTTTTCCCCGGGGATGACAAAGGATGCATCTAAGGCACCAAGGCAAACTCCATGTCAGATTGTAATACCCTGCTCCCACACACTGCCCTGCTGGAACTTCACAACAAAGCACAGCGGAGATTGTTTTTGTTTAACAGCATATTTTTTTTCCCTTAACCTTGTCCTCAAACATGGCTGAGGTATTTTAATGGAAGTTTCCGCCCAGTAAAAAGACTGCAGTGCGCACGCATACCAGAAACTCTTGGCCCGGACCATTAACATTCAGTAAAACTAAATGCAGCTCAGCAACTGATGCTGCAATGGGAACATTGGACTGTAAGGCAGGTTTCACCTTTCTTCCAGTTCAGAAGAGATTACATGTCTGAAGAGCTGTCCCATATTAGCAAACAGCAAAGGCAGAAGAGGCTGATTGAGACCAGTAAAGAATTGGTTTGGCCAGTCAGACCTGTCCCAAAGTCTTTGAACTGTACTCTTCTCTGGACACCCTCAATGGCCAGTAACTCTCCACCCACCACTAACCTGTTCAAGCGTTTCTTGCTGGAATGCTGACCAGCAGTGTCTGTCCCTTTCCCTTGTCAGCTTTCAGTCTCTTTCCATCTCAGCAGAACAGTAGCTATCCTCTCCTGTGCTCCTTGGTTCCTTTTCCGTTATCTGCTATTAAAGAGCTCCTTGCTCTTTAATTCTGTTACCTGCCAGTGTTTTGAATCCTGTCCCCACCCTCCAGTATTTCTTCTCTGTGTGTCCATTCATTTTGGGATTGGGATCAAACCCACCATTCCCAGGTCAGATTCAAGGTTCGGCTGTGCCCTGCTCAAATTGCATTCTGCAGGATTAGAGCATTCCTGGCAAGGTGCTGAGCCTCAGAAAGAGCTCTCTGAGACAGCCTACTTTCTGATTGCCTTTGCTGTAGGAAGTACCAGGAGAAAAATGTTACCGCTTACTCTAAGCCAACTTTGCTAACTTGGCAACGCAGTGAAGGCCAGTCCCGAATTGCCTCTCGCACCCCAGGGTCCAGGTATGCAGTGGGCACTGCTAAAACGTGCAGCTGGGAGACCGTGTTCCCGCAAACGTGTAGAGCTGCAGGGAGTGCAGCCTTACCTCCCTTTATCCCCCAGCACAGGCACAGGACTGCGCTGGGCTCAGTTGTACGCTGATGGACCCAAAGTGATCCTAGCGCAACGGGGAAGCGTATTCCAGATCTGGGTTGACAAGCGAGTATGGCCCTTTGGAGTGGAAGTCTTCCAAGGGTTATTTGTGCCCACTGACCTCACGGCACTTTTCCTTTCAGCCCCTTCTGGGGTCCTCCTGTCTTTTTGCATAATCTCCTCTGAATAAATACACTGTCAGTGGGGCCTTCTCCTTCGCAGCTTTTGTCATGAGGAACTGTCTTTCTGTACATTTCTACCTTGTGGGCCCTCCCTCTCTTTTTGTGTCTGAGCTTCTCCCCTGTTTGCACCTCTTAACTTTTTCTTCTCCGCTTTTATTTTTAGCACTGCTATTGTCCTGAAAAGTATTTCAAGGAGACAATTCAAGGGAGGCTGAGGAAATACAGGGTTAAAACTTGTGTGAGCTCCCGCAAAAAAAAACGCTACTCGGACAAGAGTGTTCTCTTTGCCTGGAAGCGTGGAATTAAATGGTTGTTTCTATTTATTTCTATGCTTCTCCCTGCAAAGCTCTTTCTCTGAGGCCCTGGTCCTGCTGCCACAGTGACCTTTGTGTTTGCGGAGAGACCTTTTGAAATCAAAGGGGCCCTTCATCAGCATCTGCCCATCTGGAAGCGATTGCAGAACGGGGTGGGTGAAGGGCAGATTGGGAGCCTTTTGACTGTGAGCTGCGGAGTCTGAAGTGACCTGGCTCCACACGCCTGTGAAAGAAAATGTGAAGTGGCCGGTGTTGCAGCCTCAGGAACGCATCCCCTGTGCCTCACTGGGGACCTGTAACGCTGCGCTCAGCCCGAGCAATCACGCCCATGTCCTTTGATTTGCAGCAACCCCATGTTTAGAGGACTCCGTGTGTGTTTGTGCAGGCAGGAGAGCTGGGCTCTGTAGTAAACGCTGCCCTCCCTCCTCCTTTCCAACTGCAGTTTGTAGATAGTTGTGTATCCCGAGGGGAAAAAAACAAAACCAAAACCAAAGCAAGTGCGGGAGGAGATGTCTCTCCCCATCCTCCCACCGCCCTCGGAACCCGGCTGACAGCAGCGGGCTGTGTGCAGGGACGCTGCTTAGGGCTGAGCTTGTTTCTCCGGCCCTCGGGCAAGCGCTGCTGGCCCACTGGCCACCGCAGTGAGCCCGGCGCTGGCCCTTTAACGGCGGGGCGGTGCGCTGCCTCCGCGGGGCCGGTCCCTGGGAAGGAAGTGACGGGCGGGGGGCGAGGGAAGAGCCCGCCGAGGGCTTGAATGAAAAGGGCGAGCGGGCGGCGGGGACGGGGTCGCCTCCCCACGCCGCCGCTCCGCGCCGCTCGCCCCATGCCGGCCCTGCCCTGAGCCCCCCCGCCCCCCCCCCCCCTCGACGGGGCGGGATGCGCGGCCCGCGGCACCGGTTGCCGGCGCTGCCCGCCCTGCTGTGGCTGGCGCTGGCCCCGCTGCCCGGGTCGCCCGTCCCCGCGGCGCGGGCCGAGCTGCGGGTGCGGGTGCGGCTGCCCGGCGGGCAGGTAACGGAGGAGAGCTTGCAGGCCGACAGCGGCTCCGACTGCATCAGCCTGGAGCTGCGCACGGCCGACGGGGCCCTCGTCACCCTGACCGCCGACTTCAGACAGGTAGAGATCGGCGTGGCCGTCGGGATCGGGCTCCTGCCCCGGCATCGCGTGCCGGCCCAGGGCAGCTCCCGTCGGGCGGGAGCGGAGTTTCCCGGGGATGCCCAGCTGTCCCCGAGGAGGAGGTGTGCCCTGGAAGTCTGTCCCCTTCCCCTGGTCCCCCCACCCGCCTGTCCTGCGGTCAGGGATTCCCGGCTGGGCAGGGGGAGATCACAGACTGCATCTTGGGCTCTTCGTGCTTCGTGGGTCAGCAGATGGGCTCAGCGAGAGGATCGGGTCAGGGCTCAGGCGTGTGTCTTTTTTTGTGGGATGAGCGCTGGTGATACTGGTACGCGAGGTCTTTCCAGACCTGGGACTGACTTGGAGCCTGGGAAAACCCTGGCTGGGGGTCCAGGACCCAGAGCTGTCTCTGAGAAGTCGAGGGCCCTTTTGCACTTGTAGGGGAAAAGTCCATCCACGCTCAGGCACCGTCGGGTCTTTGTTTGCAGAGCGATTCTCACACGTATAACTCTGAGTCACTTAGGCTGCTGTTCCCAGGGGTGTTACACCTGTAACCCGCACTGCCAATAGGTGGTAAAGATCCCGGTGGGATGGGTGGCGAAGCGTTCCCTGCACCCCGCTGACCCTCGCAGCTCTATTTCTCTTTGTTGAGTTGCAAGTAGCATAATTTTGCATGGCAGGCTCGTTAGCAACTGGGCATGGAGCGTGGCCGGGGCATCAGTGTCTCTGCAGTGGGGACGTCTTGAGTTCCTGACTCCTGGATGGGGGTGTTCATGCTCCGCTCTGTCTCTAGGACATCTCTCGCTACAATGCCTGTAGGGTACAGTTAGTTCCTTAGGTGGACTGCTGCTGTCTTTGGGAACATGTGTCTGAATTATGGCCTGGAAAGTGTCTGACTGACAGCTGTCTGTGGCTGGACAGCAGCCCTCTTGTACCAGGAGCCTTTCCTCTTGGCCCAGTGTGGGAGAGGCGGCCTCTCTGCAAGGAGGTGATACTTTCTGAGCTGAAGCCTGAGATCCCACACTTCTCAGCAGGAGATGGTACCTTCTGGGCCAGCGTGGCATTCTTTGGAGCGTGCCGAGGCTGGCTGGATGCAGTGAAATTTCTGTTGCATGGGGAAGAGCTGTTTGCTGCCATGTGGGTGGCACGGCTCTCTAAGTGGTACAGCAGCCTTACCTTGTGCTAATCCTCCGTTCAGACTTTGCTTAGGTGGACTTTGGTTTGCGGCAGGAGGAAGCTCAGACCCACAAGATAGGAAGGTGTTGCGTCTCAACCTGTTGTGAGCCTTGAAGCCTTCTGCCAGGGATTAATCCGGTGCCTGTTCCCCTTTCATTTATGCTCTTTGGTCCCAGTCTTCTTGCAAGCTTCTCGGATTGCCGTCTTCCATCTGGAGGGTGCAAAGTCAAGCCCACCTCTTTCTGAAATGCTAGTGGAAGCTATGGTGGGATGGCATGTGCAGTGTACTTTAGCAGACATGCAGGAAAGTAGTCTTGTAAAAAAAAAAAAAAATTCCAAGAAGACACAGCACACCAGGAAAGTGAAGGGAGGGAGAGAGAGAGGGCTCTTAAGCCTGCAGTTTGCAAACTTGCATGCTCCAGTGTATTTCTGGCCAAGGGAAATCCAGGCTCATTACAGATCCTCTAGGTAGGCCCTTTGGGAACCTGGGATGTGACTTGGGGACTTCTGATGTCCTGAGCTGTTGATCATTTCAGCATTTTTCACTTGCTTCAGCTCTTCTTGAGGGGAGCTTGCTCTTAAAATTAATCTACAAACCAAAAAGAGTATATGTTAGCTCTTCACTCACTCTCACCTTTGTTATCGTTGAGCTGCTTCTGGGATCAGGTTTTCTGAAGATATCTTGACTTCAGTGTGTTAAATCCTTAGATCCATGCATCCCCTCAGCTCCTGCTGAAAATACACAGGAGATGGTCCTTGGAAGGCTTTGCAAGTGTCAGACTTGCAGAAGTCCATTCCTAATCTTCAGTTTGGGTCCTGGCTCTCTCTGTTTTATGGTGTTGCTGGAAAATAGCTGAAGAAAGCCAGAAAGATTTAAAGGACCAAGGAGGTGAATTTGCAGTGCAGTGAGTAATGATGTGAGCAGGCAGCTGCCTGGCCAGGCTTCCCCTTCTGACCTGTTGTCCTGGCTGCATGCAGGCATTTCTCTGTTCAGCTCTGGTGCTCGTCTCTCTAACGTTACACAACTACTTCTCTCCAGGGAGAAGGTCTTGAGGCTCTTAGCCTTGGTAAAAGCAGCTGGGGTTGTTGATCTGGCATTCTCAAGCTAGAGACTGTGAGACTGTGAGACTGTGGTCATGCTGTGACGAGGATGCTGGGTTTTTGCACAAATTATTTTTCCACTTCTCTGGCTTAAACTGCAGGGGGTTAGTCCAAAAGCAGATTTTTTTTTTTTTTTTTCCCCTCTTTGCTGACAAGGAGTTGCTGCTAGACCAGGGGCTGGGGAAGAAGGAAGTTATAGTGTGATCACAGTTCATTTCTCTTGTCTAATGCTAGTGGAAGCTGTGTGGTATTTGAGCAGTGGTTGTGTCTTCCACAGAGGTGGGATTTTCATTTCTCTTCCAATCCTGCCTTCCTTCTAGAGCTGAACCTGAAGGAGTCATGTCCTTGGAATACACCAGGATTGTTTGTTTGTTTTTTCTTCCTCGTTCTCTAGTGTAGCACAAACTGGTCAGTGGGAGTCAAGACTGGGCCTTGATGTTTTCTGGACAGTGCAGTAATGAAGACTATTTCTTTTCTTGCAGTTTGAAAGAATGTGATGAAAATGCTGCTTCTTTGTCAGGCACAAAATGTATTGCAAAAAGAGCGAGGAGGGACAGCAACCTAAATGTTGCGTCTAATTTAAATAGCATGATCTTGCCAGTTGTTAAACAGTGGCATGAGAACAAAGTGGGTGGGTTTATTCCAAGGTCAGCACAAAGATACAGAAAAGTTTCTTTTTCGTTTTGATTGCTGGAAAAGTTGTGTTGGAAACACAAGGGAGAAAGCATGGATAATGATATTTTAAGGTTTGTGTTGCCAGCCCTTTTGGTTTCCTTGTTAATAAAGCTGATGTTACGTGATATTCTGGAGTGGTGTTTTGAGAATTTCCTTATGCTAGAGGCCCATGGTGTTAGGTGCTAAATGACCAGGTGATATAGGAAAGCATCTGTCCAAAGCTTATATCTGTGTAAGTTGGAAAGCGGTCTCTTTTCCGTAGAGATACCAAGAATATAAAAGCACGATCATTCTGCACCCTCTGGGAGCGGGCAGGAGGGATGGGGTGGGCTTGGCCCATTAAAACATGGTGGTGTTTGTTACCCTGAGCTGTATTGCAGCACCTGAAAATGCTCTCTCCTGAACTAATCACTCAGGTGCGGGTAGATGGCAGCTGTACCGCATGCAAAGGCAGGGCGATGGCTGCTGAGCTGAGCACAGGGCTGAGGGCTGAATTCCTGCCTTACAGCCAGAGCTGCCCTTTGCTTGCTCCACCGCTTTGGGAAAATCACTTGTTAGGTAGGATGCAGCTTCAAAAGTGGCCTCTGACAGTTGCTTTCGAGCATCCCTCAGGTTGTGGGTGCTGAGCACAAGGGTGCTTAACTAGAGGATGTTTTTCCAAGTATCTCGGAGCATTATAGGGATTTCTGGCTGCTCAGTACTTGCAAGAATCAGAGACAAACCTTATTGGTCCTGAAAATGCGCTTTTTTTCCCCTCTCCCAGGAGCACATTCTTAATTTGCCTTTAACCTGAGAGTAAGAGGTGATGCACTGAAGCGTCTTTATTCTAGCCATTTCCTGTAGGAGAGGGATTGAAAAACAGAATCCCCACCCAGTCAGGGTAACTCAGCTGGCTGGACCCCCAGTGTGGCTGCAATACCACGTTCTCCGTGTTCTGCAAGCACGACGACTCTGGCCAGCTATAGCTGTTCCCTGGGGGAGTGCAGGCAGGGCCGTGATCGCACCAAAGGCTGCTGACGGGGTAAGGAATTGGGCCCAGGAGCACTGGTGTTGCCCAGTGCCCCGAGCAGCGCGTCCCTTTTGCACGTACCCCCCGCTCTGAGTAGGCGTATGATGGCAAAGACAAAAGAGGGTCCCACAGCAGCACTGGTGTCCTTGGGGGAGAGAAATTTGGCAGGAAAGCTGAATGGGTTGCAAGGAGGAAGGCACTGAAATAATTTATTTCCCTGGGAACTGGTTTGCTTCACTCAACATGAAGTCGAGATGCTGAGCTTGCATCTAGACCACACAGGCTTGTAAGTCTCTACTGGATAAACCCTAGAAATGAAGGTTGAATTGTTCTCACAGCCCAGATGACAGTCCCTGGAGGAGCTGGCTGAGGAGGAAAGAAGGTTGATGATTTCCTTGCTTCTCCTCGCAGGCTAGTTCTTTGCTGGAAGTCCCTTTGGTGAGTGCTGGCAACCTGGGCTGTTGGAAGCTCAGGGCACTGATTTCCTTTCTGCCTTTAGGAAAGAGGAGCTGCTTTCCCCTTGCTGTGAAAGCCAAGGCTGCGGTTACCTCCAGTGCCATGGTTAGAGCATGGCTGCAGAACTGGTTGTTCCCTGTCACACCAAGCATTTGTTGTCCAAACCTAAACAATAGCTGTAACTGTACCCGCCACACGAGTGCGGGTCAGCGCCAAGGATTCTCAACACCCCCGTGATGAGTTCATCTGGAGCGTCCCCGCATTGCGAAGGCAGTGTTCTGCTGGGACTTGTTCCCTGCTGGGAAATTTTGCGGAAACCCAGAATTAAAGGTGCCGTTTGTTGCCTTGGCCGGGTACCCACCTTGGCACTGATTCACCCTACTGCTGCTGGTGGGGAAGAGGTGAGGTGGCTGGGGAGGGAAAGGCTCTCTCTGAGTAGGAGAAACTTTGGTGGCTCTTTCTGTGTGATAAGTATGACGTATTTTGATGTGACAAGCTTCAGTTCCTGCTCCACCTGACCAGGAACAAGCTCAGAGCGCACAGGGTCACCATCCACAGGGCAGGGAAGTTGGGGGAAGCCAGGTAAGGCTTTGAGAGAGGTGGAGGAGGACTGGGGGAAAGATGAGACTGACTTCTTGGTCGGGAGAGAGCGGTCACCACAGGGTACGTGTCTCCCAGAAAACAGGCCAGCATGCAGCACAGTTTTAGCCTTGCTCTGAAATTCAGAGTAAGGCTTGCTTTGGGTCTGCTCAGATCCAGGTAAAGGTGGGATTTCTCTCTTCACAGCAATGCATGCCATAGGAGCCAGCTCCTTGAACAAAAGCTGTTTGCTGCCTCACTGGTTATTTCAGTGCTGCCAAACCTGGACTATTCCTGTCTTTCCCAGTGCACCTCCCTCTGTACCAACAAATGTGATGATAATGATAAAATCCCTGATGCCAGAGCGGACACTGAAGAGTGCCTAACACCTAGAGTTCAGGCAGCACCAGAACCTTCTTCGTGCCAGAGTTGCTTCCTTTAGATGCTGTGGAGTGAGACAGAGCTGGGAGAGGGATGTGGGCAACAAACACTGGGGATGCGGGGAGGAGGAGAAATTACTCCCTCTTTGGGGGACCCAAACCCAGCATGTGAGGGATTGCAGGCGTTGAGGGTGGCAGCTCAGGGCAGTCACCCTCGCAGGCAGCAGTGTCAGCAGGGCTGGTGGAACAGCTGACTTAGATAAGGATCTGGCTTTGCTGGTTAATGTACCCGCCAGGCACAGAGCCTCTCTGATTCAGCTGGAAGGGGCTGCAGCAGGCAGGTGGGGAGCAAAGGGCTGGTTGGGTGTGTGCCTGAGGGCAGGAGTGGGAGTCATGAGGGAGGTCAACCGTGCCTTTCTGAGGAAGGAGTATCTGGGGATGGAGGAAAGGATGGGTCATGCAGTGGAGTACCACTCTGTTGATCTTTACTGTCTTCCTCTTGCTCTTTCCTCCCACAGCTGTACTTCCTGCACTGCAAGACCACCTTTCCCCGCCTTTCTCTTTCTTTCCCTCTTTCCATCCCCTACCAATGAGCTCTTTCAATGATGGGTTTTGTAGGGATCTTTACAAGAGGTTACATGGACTCGTTGACCTATATGTCAGTAAGCACGCAGAGATAGGCAGGTAAATATTTAGATTAGCTGAGCAGCAGCCCTGGCTCACTTGCTCACTGGTGTGATGGGAGCAAAGCTGGAGCTGGAGGCAGTACAATAATGTGTTTTGAGAGGAACAAAGCAGTGGATGGTGACTCTGTGCGCTCTGAGCTTGTTCCTGGTGTCTGCCTTGGCTTGGAGGAGGGAGTGGATGCTTGTCTTGATGCCTGAGAGTTGTTCATTTGCTCCACTGGTGCATTATCGTGACACGAACTTGGTCCTTCCTCTCCTGTGTGCTTGGAACTCAGAAACATTTAAAACAAATACTTAAAACCTTTGTCTGAATTGATCACTGAACAGGGTCACTGAATCCAGGAACCCTTTGTATAGTGTGGAAGTGGTGCCTGGGGACCTGCACCCACTTGGGAGGAAGCTTATCTCTGCCTGGGCTCTGACTGTGGAGGCAGAGTGAGGGACCTGCAGCTGTGTGGATCGGTCAGAAGCTCTGGGCCGTTTGCTAGGAGCTGGGAGAGCTGTGAATCTCGTGTACGTATCAGCCTTGAGGAGGAAAGAGAGTTGGGTGTCTGAAGGCTAATTCTTAAATGGGCAGATCAGAAATAATGATTCCATAGTAACTTCACAAGCATTTTTATTATTTCTTTCTTTCCAAGACTCCTTCATGCTCTTCTTTTGTGTTGAGTTTTCAGTCAACAAACACGTGCAGCAAAATCCTTTCTCCTATCCTGGGGAGGGAAATAATCCCAGGTTGCAGTTGTTCTTTCAACTGTCCAGGTGTGCATTGGATTGCATACCCTTTTCTCTTCTGGACATGGAAGAGAAGGCAGGGAATAAATAATGGGCTGTATGAGCTAGTCTGCAGAAAAACTCAGCATGGACACTGCTTAGAGCTTGTAGAAAAGAGAAAGGCTCCCTTCTTCTCGAGGCAGGAAGAGGTTTGGAAGAAGCTGAGCTTATGAGCCATTCAACAGGAATAGCTCAGGAGGAGAGGGATGATCTTAGCAGCTTGGCATAGCTTCTGCTTGCTGGTCCCTAGCCACCAATATCTATCCAGTTCTCTGTGTTCATTGTTAAGAATGATGGCTATGGGTGGTTGCCAAACGGCAATAACTGCTCTTCATACTGTGAAGAAGGCACTGTTCCGATCCATCTGCTTAGCCCTTGTGGTAGTATGGTCTGACATTGAGGCAGGGGATGGCAGATTCCCACAGAGTGTGCAAATGCCCCTGAAGCCAGATGAATTGATACCTGCATAGAAACCACTGCTGATTTATGCTAGAACAGGATATAGGGAGGTTTTGCTGTTGAACGAGGTATTCTGTGAGCCTCCGTGAAGGTAACTGTGACTGGTTTCCATGCTGGTTTTGGAGATGGACTACAGTCCATGTCAGAAGCTCTATATATAAAATGCCAAAATTATTGACCCAGGCAGAAAAGGTCAGCTGCAGCTGATCATAATGAGTTCCTTCTGGCTTTAACAATTTGACTTTCATTTCTATTCCACATGCTTTTGGGTTCAGATATGAATAATTTGTCCTCCAGGGTACCACTTGCTCAGAAGCAATTGAGGGAAGGCAGCACAGGAAATTTGGGACTGTTTGCCCTAAGTAATGCATGGAGATAATGGCTGTGTGATATTTGTTTAACAAAACAAAATGAGACTCCTTGGAGGCTTGCCTCCCTTCTTGGTAAAGGACAGAAACCCCCAGCTGTTGTTTGAGGAAGCCACGGGTGTGGGATGTGACTTGACAGCAATTTGTCCTTGCCACAGTGGGATTGCGAAAACCCTTACTACTTTACAGACACCAGTTATTATCCTGCAGGCGTTTGGGTGGGATTGAACCTGGGACTACACCCGTGTGCTCAGGTAGCAGAAGTATGAGACCTTTGACTTTGTTGTTTTGGCTGGAGCCTTTCTCTTTGACCCTGACTTCTTGGTTCGCCCCACTGGTGCCAAAGATCAGTGACTCTCACTCTATTTATTTATATCTTTGTCAGGAGGTGAAGATCTTCCGTGCCTTAATCCTAGGGGAGCTGGAGAGGGGCCAGAGCCA
The DNA here is from genome assembly GCF_036417535.1 of Chlamydotis macqueenii. Lineage (NCBI taxonomy): Eukaryota > Metazoa > Chordata > Aves > Otidiformes > Otididae > Chlamydotis > Chlamydotis macqueenii. Next base: position 4,461,037 of record NC_141579.1, on the reverse strand, counting down.
GTTCCAAGCGCTCTGCTTTGTCACACGGCTTCACCGCAATGAGATCATCCCCAGTGAGTCTATGGCAAAGCTGCGGCAGGTAAGAGGCACCCTGCAGCTGGCTTCAGTGCCAGCTCCTTCCTCCTGTCCATCCAAGGTTTCTTAGATCTGTCCTGCCTCGATACCCTTCCCAGGCAGCTGCCCAGTTGTTCAGCTGTTAGACCCACCTTTGACCACCCCTCCTGCTTGAGGGACTCAGTATTAAAATAAGTTCATCAGTAGTATTTTTCCTGTTCTACTAGCAAAGGGTAGGTGGATGGCTAAAGCAGTCGCCGTGAAAATCCCTGCCCCACATTCCCCAATGAAGTAAGTACTGATCTGGGACCATTCTTTATGAAAAAGCATTGAGAAATGATCATGGGTGTATCAGACCAGTGATAAACTATCAGTTTCAGCATCAACAAGGACTTTTGTAAGTGCCTTCCATTCAAATAGGATGCAGGTGCATTTACAGAGGAACATCCATTTGCACATATTCTTATGTCGGCATGAAATCCAGACCTGCTATAAGGAATAATTTGTTGCAACTAGGATTCGAGTTTTCATTATTTCATCCTCTGCAGAAAAATCCCAGGACAGTGCGGCAGGCTGAGGAGGTGCGGGGCCTGGAGCATCTCAGCATGGATGTAGCTGTCAACTTCAGCAAGGGGGCCCAGCTGAGCTCTCACATCCACAATGTCTGTGCAGAGGCCAAAGAAGCAATTTACACCCGAGAAGAAGATGTCAAATTTTGGCTGGAGAAAGGTAAGTTTACTTTGGTTTTGTTGGAACTGCTCCCGTCAGCAAGCTGGCACTCTGCTGTGACCTCTCCTGCCAGGTTTCTGGTGATCAGCACAGATAATTTTGGCTTCTCTTTCACTGTCTTTATGGTGGATAAGGCGTCTACATCGCTTGCTTACATGTCATGTTGCACTAGTCTATTTGTTAGTGTGTCTGACTTCTTTTGGTGGTGCTCTCCGTGGACCTAATTAGGCAGGTATTTTTCACCTGGTCCATCACCCAGAAGAAGTATGTTCTTTATACACTTTGCTTATCTTTTGGCTTACTTTCCCCAGGGCCCTTTCTTCTCCCATGGTTCCTATTCAGACACATGTCCAAACAGACCCTGCAAATGCACTCTGTCTAACCCCGTTCTCCTTGACTTCCTGGAGACTGTGCAGAGACAGCAACACTTGCTTTGGTGGCTCTCTCATCTGGCCTTGCCTTTCAGCAGCACGCTGACAACGTCTCTCTGCTTTCTCCCTCAGGGGTGGATGGCTCCATGTTCGAGGTCCTGCCACAGACATCCGATCTCCCTGACCTGCAGCGCTGCAAGCTGTGTGCAGACCGCTGGAAACCCTGCATTTGCAGCTATTCGCTGAGCATTGAGTGGTACCCATGCATGTTGAAGTACTGCAAGAGTCGTGATGCTGGGGGCAAGGTTTCTTCTTACAAATGTGGCATCCGCAGCTGCCAGAAGGGCTACACCTTCGATTACTATGTGCCGCAGAAGCAGCTGTGTCTCTGGGACGAGGAGACCTAGCAGAGCCAGGCCAGACCTTTCCAAGGGGTAGCACATCTGCCTCCTGCCACCATTTATGATGCTAAGGGCCTCCTGGAGCTGGCTGCTCCAAAGAAGGAATACGGTTCACAGTGGTGCCTTGTACCGGGAGAGCTCTGTGTGCCTGCCTTTCCTTCTGGCCCCCTGTGACTCCCTCCCCACCTGACGCTGCCTCATACTGTGATAAGCAGACTCAGCTCACTGTGTGTTGATGCTCTCCTGCCAACTGCTGGGAGATCCGGCTTCCTGGAAGAAGCAGAAGACACAGGTTTCTGGGGTGAAGCACTGGGAGGGGTGTGTTTTGCTGTGCTCTGGAGTTAGCAGATGTGAAAGGGGGCAGCTCTGATCAGTTATCAGCCTCGAGCATCCTGATGAGTGGTCAGGGCAGGGAGAGAAATGGTCTTGATGACCTGGTTTGTCAAACATCTCTGCCACAGAAAACGCCCCTTCACTGACTTCACCACCTCCTGGTGATACAACAGCATTTCCCAGTGGGAAAACAGCTGATTTATGGGACCACATAACCTGAACAAGGAAGGTACAAAGCCTACCCAAAGCAAGAGCCTGCCTGTAGCTTTTCCTAGTGTCCAACTAGGTGTTATATCCTTCCTGTGGCTAGAAGGTATCATAGGGGGATATATCCTAGGAATGCCTTTTGCCCCTAAAGGGCTGGTAATTAGGGCTCTAATTAATCCTGGTTAGACTAATGAAAGCCCAACTTTTTGTGTTGGGCCTGTGACTCTCCTACTAAGAAAGAAACATCTGGAGACTTGTGACTACTGCCATACATTGTGGTTGCAAGGGGAGAGGATGATCCCACGTGAGTCTGCCCTGTCATTTTGAAGAAGACAACATTCTACATGTACATCCAGTTTTAATGTCCTTTTCTGCCAACTATTCACAAGAAGCTCTTAGATAATTGTACTGCTTTGCTGTGCCTTGGTTTCCCCTATATGTAAAACGGGGATGACACTGAAGCTGACCTTGGCCCTGGTATATACCTGGAGGGTGTCAGACAAAAAGCACTGCAGGAGTGCTGCCTGGTTCCTCTGTCCTCTTCCACTCAGGTTAAAGCTAGCAGGGAGGGGAGAGAAGCTGTTGGGGTCATTGTGAACCTCTGTGCCTCCTGGTGAAAAGCCTTCACAATGTGCCTTTTTGCCTAAAATGCAGGAATTTTTGAAAAAAAAAATAATTTGGTCACAATTATTTTTATATTGATCACTTAAGGTGGGAGAAGGGAAAGGTGTTTTAATATTGCAACGTGAAGTAAAACACACTTGAAGTGATTTTTTTTTTTTAAAGCAAATTATTTATCATTTGTAAGGTAAAATAAACTGATTTTTTTAAAGCATCCCTGACCTAAAAAATTCTGTGTGTTGTAATCTCTATGTGATCCAGTTGTTTGGGTTCTTGATTAAGAATTGTTCTCTTATGGGTAAGTCTCAAGCCTACACCTAGGACATTGAAGACCTGTGGATGGGGCAGGAGGGATCCTGCTGTTCAGGATGACCACAGCACCTCTCAGTATGGTCCTGCATCTCAAGTATACCATCCACCCAGCCCCTCAGTAGCAAGACAGCTTTGATTCATCTCGAGCAACTGTGGAAGCTCCGAGCCCAAGCTCTGGTGAAATGAAAGACCAGCAGTAGAAGCAAGTCCCAGGATTAGGCAGGCTGGTGCCTGCTCTTCTCTCGAAGTGATGGTGGGGTCCCGTGAGGGGATATTATGCAGATGTGGCTGGAGGCCTCGATAAAGTATTCTTTGTCTGTTCCTCTGCAGCTATGACTGAGGGGAGATGAGGGCGGCAAGGTTTTGGGCCAGCTCTGAGCTCTTAGCTCAGTGGCTGCTCAAGGGAGAAATGTGGAGTGCTGATTCCCCCTAGTGTGGTGAATGCAGAGATGGGACAAGGACTTCTACAGCCTCAGCCCTTCTGCACTTCAGCCACTGAGACAACTTACCTCCTCACTGATTTCTGGGTTCCACTGTTGCCTCCTGGGCAACTGGCCTGCTGGGAGAGGGCATGAGCTCGAGTCATATCCCGGCGAGCCTGAATGTGCTGATTTGGTTGCGGTGAGGCTCTGGGGTGCCTGGATCCTAGAGACCTCATCTCTGCTCTTCCCTGGTCCTTCTGATAGCACCAATCCAAAATATTCCTAGCCCACCCTGGGAAAGCAGTATGGTGCACAGCAGTACCATACCATCACCTCAGCTCTGTGGGGTGACAGAGGAGCCTTTTACAAGCTAGACCTGCGTTCGGCAGTGCAGGCGGGAAGGTGTTTTGAGCTTCTGCGTGTAGCAGGGCCAGCGCTGTGTTGTGGGAGCTCTGGGAGCAGCAGATAAGTGACATGAACTCTAAATATGGGCAGTATGTGCTGAGCTCAACTGGATAGTCATTTCTGGATTTGGGTGCGCGTCAGCGGAGCTGGGCTTTGAGGGGAGGTGAGCAACTGGGGCACATCGTTCAGGTGTGCTGCAGTCCACCGCGCTCCTGGAAGCGTGGTGGAGCATGGTGCCTCTGCTTTCCCAAACCTAATGCCACCTGCCCGCCCTGAGGCTACTGGGACCTCGAAGGGGTCCCCAGGGCCACCAGGAGTTTCTGAAGCAGCTGCCTGAAAGGTCGGCCAGCAGTGCCGGGGGTGGGAGGCTTGGGAATTGCTGGGGGAGCCCCAGCGCTGCCCGGGGATGAGGATGGGAGGTCCCTGCCCAGGGCCCGGCGGGCAGGGCTTGCCGTGCAAATTTCCCGGCTTCCACAAGTGGGTGCTGGCGGAGCACGGCTCTGCTCCGCGGAGGTGGAGGGTGCCGAAAGGGATAAGTGAGGGCAGGGCCGGTGATAGGCAGCGCCGGGCTGCGAGGATGCTTGCAGTCCATGCCCCAAATTACAGCCGCGCATCTCGGTCCCTGCAAGAACTCGCTGTCTCCCCAGCCTCGCTAGAAGGGAACTGCCCTGCAGTGCGTTTTCCTTTCCACAGAAAAATCCTGCCTCTCGGTGCACTTAGGTAACACCCTCAAAAAGCAGCTGTTGCAGGTGGAGACAGGAGACCTGGTACAGAGAAAAGGAGCAGTTGGCCAGGAGCACCGGTATAAATCCTCGCTGCTAGGAAAAGGCAGTGGGAGATTTTCTAACATCTTTCTGCAGTTCATGCTCCCAGGGCCCGTCCAAAGGTCATACGCCATAGGCCATAAAGAAGCGCTGTCAGCAGAGTTTATCTTCCTCCAAGAGGGGAATAAACATCGGCGGCAGGAGTGGGGGAACACGTGCATACGGCGAGGATGAGAGCGGACGGATCATTCAGTGATGGCCATGGGAAAAAAAGAGCAGCGAATCTGCTGGCATCTAGGAGCGATCATCTCGGGACAGTTACAGCACACCTGCCTTTGCCTGAAGAAGGTGGTCGTATTTCCACAGCAGAAAGGGGTGATGACGCTGTGATTTGTCTCCTACTATTTCTCCCTCTGAGTAGCAGAGGTGTTTCAGGTAGCTTAATAATGGAGGGTGTATTCCCTCTTGCCTGCACGGCACATCACTGACGCCAAAGGTACCCAGGTGAAGCGCTTTGCTCCCACAGCTGTTTAGGGAGAAAAGCGCCGAAATATTTTTTTTTTCATGCTTTTCTACTGACCACAAAATAATAGAAAAAGCAGATCCACCAGCTGCACGGCTGGAGGATTCCCGGCTGTATTTGGCAGCGTCTGCAGGGCCAGGAGAGGGCACTGCGGGCCTGCCCATGGCCGGGACAGCATCCCCGGCCGAAAGATGCCCAGGCATTCCTGTCCGGATGGATGTGCCACCGGGGAGGACCTGTCTCCCAGGGGCTCCGGGACAGGCTGCTGGGCTGTGGAGCCGAGGAAAAGCACCAGGAAAGAGATAAAAGCTCAGTGTCAAGTGAAACTTCTGACTGGTGTACAAAAGGTGCTCTGATGCAGGGGGAAGGAGAGCTCTCGTGGTCCCCAGCCTTTCCAGGGCTTTTCTCCTGTGCCCCAGAGGCTCTTCAAGCTGGCTGGAAGCCACCAGCAAATCCATGTTTGACGCAGCAAAGACACTCGATAGCGTCAGTCTTTAAGATGGGGAAAACCCAGACGTGGGGGTCACGCTGAAAACACTAGAAAACAGACCAGCTGCCCAGGAACGCCCCAAGGATCAGGGCCTGAATGGCTGGGGCTCTGCCACAGGCTCAGGATCAGTGGCAGGCGTCCAGCCCCTCCAGCAGCTCGAAGCAAGCTGCCTGTGCAAAGCACCCTGTGTCACCTTTCTTCTTCCTGGAGCAGTGCTAGATGCAGCCTCGCACCCTTGTCCTGCAAACGCTCGTTTGACCCGGGAAGTTCCCCACCTCCCTGCTTTCTCCCTGCCATCTCTACCCCTGCTTTCTTCCTCTTTTTCCTTGTCAGAGTTTCATTTATCACGTCCACCCTTTCCTCCCAGCGCATTGCCCTCTCCCAAGGATGTCTCGTCTGACCATGCAAGCTGAGGGCAGGCACTCCAGCCCCAGAACGTCAGACTGGGTTGGAGGTGAGGCTTGGAGAGCCTGCCCGCCCACCCATCTCTTCAGAGAAACCTGTCTTTCCAGGGAGGGAGAGCAGTATGTGGGAAAGCCGAGAGCCCTGGAACGTGAATTAGCCAGGGAGAGATGAATGTGCGATAGCTTGTACCTGGCAGCTACCAATTGAGCATGTTAACACTTTCAGGAGGGGTTTGAGCAGCGCTGGAGCTGGGGCGTTTATTAAGGCAGGCCTCCTGCGATCCTGAGACGTGGTAGGGGTCATCAAGGTAGAGCACGGCAGGGCAAGGGAGCAACCGCGGCACCTGGGTCCATCAGGGTGGCTCTTGGTCCCTGTCACAGCACCAAGGACCTGGTCTTTGGCAGCTTCCTACCGAAGAAGCCAACATTAGGGGATTTTTTTTTTTTCCCTGGCTTCCCTGGAAGTCAGTTAAATACTACAGCTTTAAACAACATGCAGGAGGAAGAAGAGGCTGTCTGCCACTTCTCTCCTGTTCTTGGGGGCTGACGTACCACACAGAGCACAAGTCAGGAGAGGGGAGTCTCTGTGTGCGGATCCTAGCCCTGCCCTGTGTCTCTAGCCAAGTCAGGTTTCCTTTCTGCTCTCAACTTTCCTTTTTTTTTCATTATTTCATATGGCATCATTCAGGTTTAGCACAGACCTAGGAGATGCAACAACTCAGCCGCACAGGCTGCTCTCACAACTCACTCTGAGCAGACCCCAGGGTTTATCAGAGTGGCCAGAAATCAAGTGAAAGGGCTGCTTACTGGAGGGGCTGTTCCTGCAGATTGGACGCCTTCCCTCCTGGGTGCTGCTGGCCAGCCTGGCTCCATGCCTTGGCCTCTCTTACCCACGCATTGCAAGGGGCAGTGCCAAAAGCCCATTCACGAGGGGTCAACTCGGATCTGGGGCCTGTCAGCGGAGCCCCCCGCTCACAGCCCAGCAGGCAGGTGCTGCGGGGTGTATCTGAGCAGCCGAGGGCGGGCAAACCGCCTTCCTTCCTCCCTCCTTCCCACCCCACCCCACGCCTTGGTAGCGCTGCAGGGACTCATCCATTCCCCAGTTACTAATATGCAAATGGGCGCTTTTGCATGGGCCGGGCGCCAGGCTGCTGGGTGTCAGGGCACCCGAGGGTGCCGGAGGTGGGGCGAGGCGTGGCGCAGCGCCGCATGCTCGCCGGGCCCTGCATGGCAACAGGCAATGGAGCTCTAGGTCCCTTCGGGAACGGACCCACGCCCGGTTTGAGAGGCAGCGGGTGGCAGAGGAGGGAGGGCAAACTGGCAGCCCCTGGCAACCTGGGGCTGACGGCAGGAGGCTGGGCGCACCGCGGATTTCCCTCCGCCAGCAGGATGGTGAACCTGGAGTCTGTGCACACAGGTAAAGAGCACTCGAGGAAGGATCGGGCTGGAGCTCACCACGTAGCTGAGACCGTGGACTTGGGCAGGAAACGGGATTGCTCTGATTCCTGTGACCTTTCCTCCTTCCTTTCCCTCCTCTTCTCTCCCACTGGAGTCAGCTATCACAGCTGCTGCCTGGTTAACTGCCCACATTCCTACCCGGGGATGGATGCTGCCCTCGCCCTTTTTAGGGGGCTGCCAAGCCATGCCCACAATGTGGGCGCACCGCTCACACTGCCAGCCCTAACGTGGGTCGGGGAGCGGAGCGCAGATGTGTCTTGAGTACCTGGAAAATGGGTATTTAGTGCCTGATGTGTGGGTCCAGTTATTGGAAGAAAGCTGGGAGGAGTGAGAGGGGATAAATTCACAGAGGGATGTGGCAGGGGTGGAGGGGTCTGTGCCTGTATGTGAGAATGAGATGGGATATGGTTTGGAAAGAGAAAACTTAATGAAAAAGAAGGAAAAGGAGAGAGAAACGAGGAGGGAGCTGCAGAAGGCCAGGCTGAGTGAGGAATGAATGAACAGGGATACTCAGAGAGACTTGTTCCAGGGGGTCTGACCTGGAGGTCCAGCTTAGGTAGTCTCACATCTTCTCCGAGCAGAGCAATTAGCTGGGGAACAAGAGCAACCTCTGCCAGATCTGTTGGAGCTGTGCAGAGCTCTGTCTTATCCCGACAGAGTGAGTTTAGCTTCCACCCTCAGCTCAAGCCCCTGTGCTGGAGGGGAAGGACTGCATCCCTGGGCATGCCGGAGCTGAGGGTGATGCTGGGGTAGGAGCAGGGTGGCAGCAGCAGTGAAGGCCAGATCCTGACAGTCCCTTCTGTGGCAGGGTGTTGGGGCTACAGGAGCCATGCACTCTGCTAGTGGCCTGCGTCTGGTGCTTTGTGCAGCACGAGATGCTGCGTGTTCTCCCCAGGTTTGGAGGGGAGAGGGTAGCTACATCCATCACTCCATCCCAGGCTCATTCCCTTTGCGTACCTATCTGCATGCTGCATTCATTTGGTGGTCCTGCTGTGTGGGGGAGACCTAGAGGTCCACACCTGGTGCTTGTAGTCCCTCAACAGGCTCTGCCTGCATGTGGGCTCACAGGGAGAAGTGCAGGGCAAGGTGGATGCTGCAACAGTGCCATCACCTAATACAGCATTAAGCCTGCAGCGGGCCAGCAGAGATGGCCAAAGCCTCTGCTCCATGGCTGCGTTGCAACCTCCCCATGGCTCTGGGATGCCAGCAGCCCCTCCATGGCCAGTCGGCACCCCGCTGAGAAGGCTGGCTCCCTGTGCCAGCCATGGGGAGGGCAGCTGGGGAGCCTCCGGCGCTGTGCGGCCAGCCGCAAGGAGAGGCTGCGGGAGGCATAAGGCTCATGGTCTTGGCCCAGCGTGTGAGCCTGACTAGTCTGAGCACCTGTGATGGGTGTGCTTGTGTGTGGTGTCTCTCGGGGACGCATCCCCCGCAGGCTCCTATCCACCCATCTGCTTTGCTTGTGGGCGACTCTTTCTTCATGAGCAGATTCCCAAAATCAATACTGTGCCCTCTGTCAAAGACAGTAGCATCACTCCCAGGGAGGATTTGTCCAGGAGCTGCACAGATCTGGGTGTGCACTGAGCTTCCGTTCTACCAAATCATCCCACCCCTCTGTCTGTTAGAAGGGCCTAAGGTTTAAGCAGCCTTTTTGCAGGGAGGGAGACCAGCTTGGGCTCAACCACTTGCACGTTCCAGAGCCCAACTCTGGTGGGAGGGTGTTTCTTCACCTTTGTGCAAGAGCAGTTCAGCACATTCAGTCTTTGGGTCCTTGAACAGTAGGGCCTTGCAATAAGCCGCTTGCAGAGGTGTGCTCTGTGTATTCCCCGGCTGTGCAGGGAAGGCATAGTGTGCAAGGTGAAGGTGGGCTTCTTGGGCTCCACACCTCCCCCTCCCTGCCGCGAGCGTTTCCCTGCAGCAGCATGTTCCCTGGCGTGTACCACCGCCTCCTCCCCAGGCATTGGGATAGCTCACCTTCCTGCAGCCTCCTGAGGGGCTTGCGCACCCAAAGCACAGAAAATTCAACAGGCTTCAGGTGACAGTCTCAGCCAAACTGAGTTCTCCCCACCCTGCACTGGCTTTTTTTCCTTTTAAAGTCATCAGGCTGGTTTACCCCAGTGCCCACGTCTGAACAACTACTAGGAAAAAGGGCTTGGGAAAGCTTTATTTGCTGACACCATTTGTTTCAGCAAAAATATAGATGCAGATATATCCCCAGAGAAGTGTCTGCACTGGTAGAGTTTCTTTGGTCTGGGTGAACAAACCAGACTACCCCTACTCCAGGTATGTTTGCTAGCTGAGGTATAGCAGCACATTTTTAATAAGGCCCCGGCCGCAGTGGCGGCTCCTAATAGGTCTGTGGTTAGGAGTTAGGCAGGCCTAAGTTGCATTATTTTTCCCAGAGATTTTTTTTATTAGCCTTCTTATTCTCTGTGTATCGCCAACCTGGCAAAGCTGTATAGTGGAGCCTGCATTTAGCTGGACTCATAGTCTCACAGCCTGTCTTGTCTTAAGATAATTTTTTAGATGGGGGGGGGGGGGTGTCAAATCCAGATGCATCACTCCATCCTGGTTTATAGTGGAAGACTCTTGAGTGTCAATAAAAAGGTGTTGCCTTTATCTTGGCTACACTTATATCATATTAGAAAGTAATTCCTCTGTATGTCTGCTCCTTGTTCTTAAGGATCCCTTGGAGGATGACTGGTGCTGCACTGTTGTCCAGAGGTACACAAAAGCCGGCCAGCTCCAACCAAGATCAGTAGGCTTTGATCATAAGGGGTTTATTTTTCTTCCTGTTTTTTTCCCCCAAGATATTTAAACTTAATAACTTGTGTACATTTATGATGGGAATTTGAATCTTTGTGAAAACAAAATTCTTCTGCTTTATGTATCTCTATGTATGAAAGAATCACAGAGTATCTTGTTAACTGCTGACTCCAGGAGGAGGGGATTTAACTGATGGAGAGCGTGTGATATGTAATCGAGCCACAGCTGCAATTCCTCCTTTCCTCCCCACCCACCCCAGGTTATAAATGACAGAGGGGCTGAGAGCTTACTCCTGGCAGAGGGAGAGAACTTCTCAGGATTTGTTTTTGTGTCTTCCCTTCTTCGGCTCTCTCTGAACTGCTCAGTTTCTCGCTCTGTGCCTCTAAGGGGCTCCTTGGTCTTGGGGATTAGATAAATTTCACTAGCATGCATTCATTCATTATTTGTATATGCTCACGATGAAACCTGCATTACTTTTTGTTTGCTTGGTTGGTGGGGTGTTCTCTGGTTTTTTTTTTTTTTGCAAGAATGCAGAGTTTCTCCCTAAAGCAAGCACCAAACTTCGGCATAGTTTACGATTTTTCTTACTCTATTTTATGAGAACTTGGCTTTTTTTTTAAGATACTTTTTGGCAGCAAGCAAAACGTTGTGCTTTGTAGATTGCTTAAGTTAGGGTCCCTTGGCAGTATTACAAGACAAGAAGATGTTTATAGCTGATGATAATTACTCTTCCTGCAGTAGAAATGCTTAGAAGCCCCACTACATGTTCATGTCTTAATTGCAGTGGGTTTATTTGAAGGGGAAAAAAAAAATCCACAGCTCTTCTCTCTCTCCTTTTTCACCTCATTCCTTAATACAATTTAAAGAAAGGAAGTTTCTGAAGTATGTGAATGTTTCTGCACTCTGCCTCTGGTACAAAATTTTATCATTTTGTTTTCATCCTTTATTAATTTGCTGAAGAAAAAGTTTCAAACTTTAAACTAAACAAAACTATTTAATTTTGGCCAACAAACAGATAATTTGCCGTTTGCACACTGGAAGTCTGAATAGGGGAAAAGAAAACCCAAATGGTCAAACAAAGCGGCCTGCCTGCTTTAGTGTGAGGAACAGAGGGAAATGGGTATAAAATCCTATAGGGCTCTTCTCGCCTTTTTGCCTGTTTGGAAATAATACAAGGTGTGTATAGGAAAGAGGAAAAGGTTTGCATGATGCCTTTAAGAAGGCTTCCACCTGCCTTTTCTACCCCAGCAAAACCACAGTGAACACTGGCCCAGCTTCCACACTGTTGTTATTACCCGATGCAAATCAGATGACTTTTGTGGCTGGGATTGGCTGCAGGAAGCGCATGCAAATCAGTTGGTTCTTTATAAAAAAATATTATCTTTTTTTCCCCAACTAGCCTGGAAAGAGTTAAAATTCCCATGCAAAGGGTAGAAGAGCTGAGGGGGTGTCCATCTGAATTTGAATAGATATTCTTCCTTCTTTCACTGTTGTGTACTTTGCCACTTTTAAGGAAATGAACAATCCTGTGTAAAGTTGGCTATTCCCACCTTTTCTTTCAGCTGTCCCCGAAGGAGATCGTGGCCCCGGGTGTGGTGGCAGCCATCACTTCAAGGGTAAATGACAAATTTATTGGCATTGATAAGGATGGGGGAAACCATGCAGGAGCTTGATGGCAAAGAGCTGGGGTTTGCAAGGGGTGTGAGCGCACGCACGTGGGAGAAAGCAGGGTAAAAGGTTTGCAAACAGGGGTCAGATGTACTGAGAGAAACAAGGTGAGCTTGTGAGCAAGCAAGAGGAGGAGAGACTTCGCTTCCCTCTCTGTGAGCATCCTGCTCTGCGCCTGCCTTTCCTCGCTGCATAGGCTTTGTACAGCACCAAGCACTGGCCTGGCCGAGCCATCTCGAGGGAGCAGGAAAGGATGCAGCAGAGGAGAGGAAAGCTGGGAGGGGTCCCCTGCCTCTAGAGGTGTGGTGGAAGATGGTGTCAAACTGAGAGCCACACCAGCCAAGAGCCACGCCAGAGGGTCTGGGAAGCCTGCACAAAGCTGAGGGGAAAGGCCACCAAGGCTGGGAGGGCTCTTGGCGCTTCAACAACCCCTCGTGCTCTGTGCGGGAGAGGTGCGGTGCAAAGGTGAGCACAGCAGCAATCTGGGGAGGGGGGAAAGGAACGAGGGGGATGCAAAGAGCAACAGGAGGGAAAGTGCATCCTCGGAGCTGATGAATATTCTAGTAACTGTATGTTGAGGAATCAGAAATTTGAAAGTCTGATGGTTTATTATAATTACACATTCATTTGTGCTGTTTAGTGGAAGCCACATGTGCCTGTTGCCTGGGACTGTGACCTATTATTAAAATCAGTTGTGCCTCCTTTTCCAGAGATCAAGATGAGCGGTGATGCGGCAGATTCCACAGATACTCGGCACGAACCCGACCAGGTGGAGCCAGGTAAGGAGGGTCCGGGGTGTGAGGGGGAGGGGAGGGAGCCCAAGGAGGGACGGGAAGGGAAAGAAAAGAAAAGGGGGGCACGGGAGCTGGAAGTTTCTGTCCATGCTTTGCTTGACTCCCGTTGCTGCTCCATTGCACTCTTTCAACCAGTTTGAGAGCTGATTGAGAATGCGCTCTGGGCTAGGATTGCGTTGGTATCTTGATCAGCATGCAAGATCCTTCTGTAACAGCCATGAATTGGTGTATGTCTCTGTAATGTCCTCTGCGATTTTAGCATGGAAGTACACTCACCTCTTGCCAAAGGAATAATACAGTTGACACAGTCTTGGTCTGCTCACTTTAGCGGAAACAACTATTTGTTTTACACAGTATTAAGAACATTTCCTTAGACAAAACTCCCCATGGACAAAGCCTTTTTTGGCCATGTATATGTAGAAAAATGGGAAAGACTTTAGGAATAATCAAATCCAGCTAGGTAGTTCCAGCAAAAATTCATTGGTCTTCATCTCAAAGCATGATTGGGTTTCTCCTCTCCACTACTTGCACCTGACAGCTGCTCAGGCTCTTGCTGCTGTGTAGCCAGAAGCCCCAATTTTTCTTGAATATGGAAAGCTGAAGAACAGGGTGAGCCTTTGAAGACGATAGCGCTGGTGTTAGCACTGATTTCTGCTAGGTTACCTACCAACTTCTGCACTTCCACAAGGTGCAATATACACCAGAAAAATCAGTTTTGTATTTTCTGGCATTGCTTCTGACTGCCACTGCCTGCAGTGGGCTTTGAATGCAAGACCTCAAGTCTGTAATTTCACAAAGGTTGGTGGTCAAATTCCTTTTTAGGCAAATGAACAGTAAGAAGAAATATTTTTGGCACCCACTAGGTATAAGAAATTAAGATTATTAGAAAACATAAGGCTCATCTATGGACTTAGAAATAAACACCTTTTAGAACCAAATCCGGTAGAGGCAAGGTAGAAGAATCATTGTTAAGAAATGAAGAGCCCTAAGCTTGAGGTGGGGGTATGTGTAACAGCAGATTAAAACTTCACATGCAATGATTTTACTGTTTCTCTTTTACTTCTGTCATTTGAGAGAACTTGGAAAAAATGAGATCTTGATAAAGCCAGGGAACTCCAGGCATGTTTTAAGGGCACTAAAAATACCCCTTTATTTACACCTTACGCTGAGCACTGGAAATCCTCTGTGCTCTTAGCTATTACTGGTTATTTGACATAATCTAAGGCAGAGACAAAAATCTGGTTCTATTGACATCCCTGAACTCTGACTTTGGTCAGGTCAGCTTCTGCTCAGGGCTTTCAGATGACCCCAAGTTGTTTTTTGAGAAAAATGTTTCCAAGCCACCTAGCAACACACATGTCCCCAACTTCCCAAGCTCTTTCAAAAAAGCCTGGTAGCTGTTACAGGGCTTTACATTGGGAAACACAGTCTCCTGAAACGTTTCGTGCATCTTGGCACAAAGAGTTGATGGATAGCATAGTTGAATCAAGATTAGGGAAGGTTGTATTAAGAGTTGGTATTTTGTTTTGGTATTGGCTGCTACTAAATGTAGTGGGAGACTCTGGCTGCTGATGTTGTAGTCAATAGTGTTAAACAGGCGAGAAGCCAGCACCACAGTTGGTTGGATAAAATATATTTTTCAGCTTAAGCTTCCCAGAGAGCCATTAGTGTTAGCTGTAGCAACTCTTTCGAGTGGTAATTGAGAAAAGAAAGCAGAGAAGTGAAGTCAATTTGTTTTAAAATAACAAAAATATTTGCAGCAGCATTAGCTCTGCTCTAGGAGCCTTCAAATTAAGCAGGGAAATCAGAACAAGTAAATCTCCTCCATTTGCAAAAGAGTGACACTTCCCTGCGGACTGATGTAAGGAACCTGGTTAAATTATTCCTTTTTAGAATGCAGTCCCTGTGAGTGGTTGATCTGTTCAGGATCTTCAGAGTCACCACATCAGACTTAGCTGTGATAAGAGATGCTGCAGAGAATTAGGAGCTTCTGAGGGACTCTGGCGAACAGCCACAACCCCTCCTGCGAGGTGACTGGTCCCTTGCAGGACCCTCAGAGAGGAGGGTGGCCAGGGCAGGATCGCACGCTATTACTCAGCTGTGTATGTTACAATTCAGGTGCTGTAACCTGGCACATCAGCCCCACTGGAAGTCACGACCAGCCAAGCCCACAGAGGGTCTGCCTTCATGGCTTACCTAAAACCTCTAAGCATCTTTGTCGGGTTTTATTTTTCCTGTTTCTGACCATTCTGTTTATAAACAACAAAATTCTTTGTACTGAACTTCCCTGGAAGCTTTTATTTTCCCTTATACACATTGTTAGAGGAATATTTACTGCAACACCTAATAGTTTAGTGTTTTGTTTACTAGCTTCAAGTGGGAAAATCTGTTTTCCAGTGACTCATTAATTGAACACTCATTTCCTAGTGAATCGAACCAATCCACACAGCTTCCCAAGAATCTTATTAGCCCCCAAAGGAGAGTGCAGTTACCGAACTAACGATATTATAGCTTATAAAAAAAAAATGAAATCCTTCTAGGTGCAGATCTACAAAGGCCTTTCATCACCAAAAGATGCAGACTGGCTCCAAGAAGAATTAAAAAAAAAAAAAAAAACAAATCAAAAAACCTGGAGGTATTTGGGTGCCAAAATGCTTTTGTAAACCAAGCCCTTGATCTAAAACTGATGCCTAAAGATCTGTTGGGAAGTGTCAGTAGCAGAAGCATAATCTCATCCTTTCATATCTCCGCCAGTTCTAGGCTTAGAGGGGGGAAAAGGGTAATCTGGGGCATTGTTTTACTTTGAAAGTGTTTAAAATAATCGTGGGGCTTTTTCTTTTTTGAGAAAATTGCCAAAATTGTTCATCTTTCATAGGAGGTTAGGAAAGCTAAGCTTTTTTATCTTTTTCATCCACGCCAATTTCCATAGAAAATGCTTCAAAGCTTTTAGTATGATGTTCTCCAAAACCCCACGTTTGTTTGATTCCACCCCCTCCATGTCTATTGGCTGTAGTGAAATTTTGCCATTTTACAAAAAGTCTTTATTTAAAAAAAAAAATAATAATAATCTAAGGGATATCAGGTACTCCACCCAGTCCTGTGAATCTTAAGCCCTCCTTTACTTTAACTCTGCCTTTTTTTTATTGTGCTTTATGTGTGAGGGGAAGAGGGGAACAGGCACGAGCTACTCCCGCGAGGGCAGCAGGTTGGACTGCCTGTGTAGGTCAGCCCCAGTCACAGCACGGGGTCATCTCTCCACTCTGAGGGTCCTCTGTACCCTTACCTGTGCGATGCCAGAGTGGTTTAACGCTTACTGTGCTGTGGCTGGGCTTGCAGGCAGTCCCGCTGACTCCATGGGGGGTAATGACAAGCGTGAGTTTTATGCTCGGCTGTAAGCTCTTTTCATCTTTTTAAACTGATGAAAACCATGCCAGCAAGTTCTGGGTTGATTTTTTTTATGGGAACTGTGGGGGCTTGGCACTGCAGAGTGTCGCCCCTGGTCTTCAAGCCGAGAGGCAGAGATCTCCCCCTTCTTGTGGTTTATCTAAGCCCTCTGTATCTGATGCAACAAAATGCTGAGGTGGGACTTGCCTCTGTCTGTCTGTTTGTTTGTGTCAGACACTTGTTCCCCGTTTATCTGTTTGATCAAAACAGGTTGCACCAAGCAAAGCTACTTCCCTTTGATTTCATCTGTTGAGGCTATGGGGGGGAAGCCAAAGCTTTAACAAAAGGGTGATAGGGAAGCTCTTCAAACACAAGCATCAGTAACTGAATAGCTGCAGGCGCTTCAAGCATCTTCCCTCCCCACCCTGGAACACGGGGAACTGGCCAGCCTGCCAGGAGCCCAGGGCGGGGTGCGCGATGGGCATCCCAGCACACGGGGAGAGGAGCTGGGGTGTGTCCGTGTGGGTGCAATATAGGACAGCCCTACAGCATCATCGCTGCCTCGGGAGCAGCTGGTATCGCTCCCTGGGACAGGGGTGCTTGGCTGACCCGGCAGCTTCACCCAACTCTGTCGGGTCTGGGATCCAGAAGAGCGGTGACTGGGTAGAGAGGAGTGTTCTTTCATGAGGAGGGCACATGGAGCCAGAAAGCTGGGCTCTTGGCCTGCTTCTGACTTTGGTGGCGATGGCAGCAGGGTTATCTCAGCCTCACAGCTTGGGTAATCTCTCTGGCTGTGTTAGGAAGCAATAAAGTAGGTATCTTCTCTCTAAAGGCAAGAAAGACCCTCTCCATTAAAATCCCAAAAAACCAAAAATGGTAAGGAGCTATGATGCATCTGCTCCTACAGTCTTGCAAAGTGTCCATTATGAGAAGATACCCCTTTGAATGTCATTCTTCTCCCTCCGCATCCTCAACTTCAGCCAGCTTGTGCTTGTGGAAGAATGCCGGCACATGACACCTTCTTCCACTGCTGCTGAAGTCCCCTGGCAGGGGAGGTGAGAAAGCGAGAGCAGCTCTGAAACTGGATGCCAAAATTTCTGACGTGAGCAAAAGATCCTCCCTGGACTCTGGCTCCTATGTCAGTGCATTTTTCATTAAATCCATATCAGGGCAGATGGAGAAACAGAGACCTTGCCTCAGTCTGCCTCTCTGCCACACACTCCCTGTACAAACGTAATTAAGTCTATCTCAGTTCCTCAGCTCCAAAGTGAGGGTCCCGATCTCTTCTCCCACCTTTTTGCCAGGGTGCAAGCTCTTTGGTGCAGGTGCTGCTCTCCACAGGGATGGGTACCGCTCTCAGCAGAATGGAGCCCTGGGCTCTGCTGAGCTGCGGGAAGGCTGTTGTTTATTGTATTCCAATCGCAGGTGGCGGGGTAGGGTCTCTTAAACTTGATGGCTCATGCTGGAATAGGGTATGGAGGCTCTGGCCTCTGTGTCAGCTTCTAGCTCAGGTAAAAGGAAATGTGCACAAGCAAGGGATGTCAGACTGAGCAGTGCAATGGCTTGAGTGAGATGAGTTGGTAGGTGCTCAGGCTATGCTGCTTGGTGCACAGGGCACTCCTTGTTGCACTCAGCAGGCGAGCTAAGAGATGCACAGCCTGACCTTTTTTTTTTTTGCCTTTTGTTGTTATCTCTTCAGATCAGGCTGGAAACAGCTCACCAGGCCAAAGTCTTTTGAGGAAACTTGGCCTTCCCTGGCCCCATGCTGAGCCTAGTCCTTGGCTACGCCTTTGCTCAGCAAGGCTAGCTCTCCCTCGTGAAACTTTCCTCAAAGCCTCCAGGATTTCTCTTGTCTCTTCCCCCTGCAGCCACGAACAGCCCCAGGACAAGTCTCAAATAATAAAAGCAGCAGCAGTTGGGCTGGAAACAGCTGGTTGCTATGGCAATTGGGCCAGCTCAGGATTTGCATAAGGCTGATGATTTTCATAGCACAGCCACATTTAAGGCAAGCAGGAGAAATTTCCATATTCCCAGCTCCGAGTCAGTTGGGGCGTGGGGGAGGCCAGGAGGGGGATATTTGAAATTCAAATGAAGGTGATTAGGGTTTGAGGTTGGGTTATTTTATTTTTTTAACTTAAACATCCCATTATGGAAGAGGATAAAAAAACATGGGGAGGGGAAAGGGGAACAAAAGGCTGGTTTGACTTGAATTAGAGGGGCAAAGGAAGAGCTGGTCTGATCTGCCTCTTGCCTCTGGTCTAAGAGAAGAGACTTGCTCTCTCCCAGCATCTGCAGGTGAAATGTTTTCCGTGGGAACAACTGCTGCCCTCGGGTTTCCTTCTGGAAACTGCCCGAGTCTCCCACACTTGCTGTCCTGCTTTCCCCCCCCTGCTCCCTGCCCCACACGAAGGCTATATTGCAGTCAGAGCTGCAGTGGGACTAGAAGATGGGGTTTCTTTGAGGCACTGCTTAAAAAGGGAAGGTGTTTTTATAACCCAGTGGGTTCCACCCAAATGAAACACTTGAGTCTTCAGTGAAAGCTTCCCCTGGAGTCTGCAGCTGTCTGACTGAGTCAGCACAGATTCACTTTTCTTGCTAACCAGCCTTAACTTTCCCATAGAGATGCTCTGATGCCCCAGTTTGGTCTGTTTGTGGCTTTAGAGCAAAGTGTCAACATAAAAACTGCAGCCCTACCTGGCTGCCTCAAACTGCCATCCTGTTCACACTTCCCCTGCTCCCTTTGAAAAGCACGTAAGCCTTGGGAACAGCGAGCACTGCAGCAGGGCATGTAAGGATCCAGGGAACGGACTTGTGTCTGCTCAGCTTCTGTTTCTGCCCCCCAGTGCCACTGGACACAGCTGGAGGGAATCAAGGGTGGCCACTGAAATGGGGAGAAGGTGATTTAAGTGAGTTACTACCACCAAGGGCTTTTCCTGCTAGTTCCTGAGAAGTTGCTGCTCTGACTGCTGGGAACAGTAGTGTGAGGGCTATGACTTGGCATTTGCTTGAGTTTACGAAGTGAATTGAAATTCTGAGGAGTGGATTTGATGCTGAGTATCTTTTTTGCTTAATAGAACCACATCCTTCTCAGTGCAGGTGAGCATTTTACTTCATTTACAGTATATGGATCAAGTATTGTTTACAGTTATTGTTGTCACTCTGTCTCCATTCTTGGGTAGTCTTTTAACTTCACATGTTTGAGGTGAGAGATTTGATTTTTGCCTCAGTTAATGTGAATAAGTTAATTTCACAGCTTCTAGAAAATGTACATTGAAAGGCGCTCTGCATCTGGCCTGCTTTGTCAATCCCTAATGGCATTGTGCTTTATCAACTGGAGTGCTAAAATCTGCAGGATAGGTGAGATTAATCTTAATTTTAGATATTCAATACTTTGAGGCTGAAGTTTGACCTACTCACCCTAGCTCTTGTACAGTCAATGATGAAAACAGGTATCTCCAGAAGGTGATTCATCTCTCTGCTCTCTATTTTGGGGGCAAGATGACTTGCCCTCTGGAAGCGCCTGCTTCCTCTCCGTGGCTGTAAAGGGAGCCTACAGCAATTGGCTCAGAATTAGACACCTAAAAGTTAGGCATCTAAGCCCAGGCAACTGAATGCCCTGCCTGGTGTCTGCCTGGCACTGTTCCTCCATCGCCGTTCAGCTGTTCTGAATTTCCCTCCCAAATGCACGTGGTAGAAAACTGATTCCCTGTGGGAATTCCCCAACACCTGTTAAAGATTGAAATCACCTTCTAATTCTCTGTCCCTTCTGTGCAGCTGAGATCAAGCTGTGAGGTTACTTAAGTGTGTAGTTGGATGGGAAGCGGGTAAGGGTAGCCTTCCGGTCGCAGCCCCGTTTTGACCATTGAGTGAAGAGCCACGGCTGGCTGTCACTCCCCAGAGGTGACATCTGCGTGTTGTGTGTTTGCCTTGCGAAGACGGAGGCACACTGCAATCTTGATTTTACTTTTCTCCCATTATGGCACTTTTCTCCTCAAGCGCTGGGCTGGCTCGGTGGCTTCCAGTGGGAATCATGTTGGTTCTGATAGAGCTCTTGTCTTTGGTTTTTCAGACCAAATGCCGTGCTCCAGGTGGGGGGAACAGCAGCGGGTGGGGAGAAGCTGTCCGGAACTGTTCTGCTGCTCCCATTCCCAGAGAAACCTCCCCAGGCAAACTCGCACCAGATCTTATGCCAGTGCTATGCAAAACAGCTGCCAGGTGAACCAAGGAGAGCAGCGCAGTCCTTGTCTGCAGTGGTGCGGAGAGCCAGCTGAGCTTATCGCTGCCTTTTCCCCCCTGTCCGGAACACGCAGAAAGAGGGAATGAAGGCTTGTTTGATGGGGAAGCTCCTGGGAACTGTAGTGCAATCTTTCTCTCTTTTCATTTAAATCCCAGGGCTTCCCCAATTTGATGCAATTTAAGGAAGGGAGGACTGTATCTAGCAGACACTGGAGACTTTGGAACCCATTGTGTCTGGCTGGTGTAGCAAGAGGCAAGTTGTTGGCTAGTGTGAAGCTCCATTAAAACTAGAGGAGTTCTGGCAGTTTGCAAGCAGCTGAGAATCTGCTGCTACTTACACTTTTCTTTCTTTTTATCTCCTGGAGCTAGAAAAGATTAAATCTTAAGTGCAGATCCTCATTGTTTGAACAGCCCATTCCTTTAAGGAGAGAAATGGCTACTTCAGTGTGAGGCCTGATGTTGACAGAAACCGGGAGGAAACTGAGTCTATTTCAAGAATATTTGTAGGGAAGTTACTGATTTAACTGAAACAGTTGTTATCCTCATCACACCCAAACCTTGGCTTGCAACTGGAATAATTTTAATTTTACTCAAGCACAAGCTTTTACTGAAATAGAAAAAGACAGGATTTGTTTGCAAATAAATCTGTGCACAAACACTCGCCAGTCCTGCTGAAAAGCTGAAGAGATTTGTGTATCCATCTCCCATTTACATAACCACTGGGAGCAGAAATCACCTCGCCCAGTTTTAAATATCTCACTGTTGGACATCTAAGTCTGAAGTAGTTGCTCCTGGGTTCCTTTGTAGTCAATAAAGAGAAATACTCATCTCCAGAGGGCCATTCATCTCAACTGAAGATAGGCGTCTAAGATAGGTTGGATGAATGGCCTCTGGAGGTGCCTATTTCTTCTCGCTGTCTACCAAGACAGCCTAGGGCAGTTATCTCAGACTTAGACGGCCAAGCTACAACTGAGTTAATGTCAGTCTCCATGCATACCTCCATATTTGCAGTATGCTCCACTGTCACAAAATATGCAGCTGAGGTGCTCCCAAACACCCCTGTTGATCTACAGTGGGATGTGCAAGAGAACAGAGGGTGGGACTTACAGAGAAAGCTGTGTCTGGCCTTGTAGGAGAGAAAGGGAAAGAGAAAGGTAGAAGTCTGTCAGCCGCATGTGCTTGTGCAGTGAGGAAAAAGTGAGAGGTGGGAAGCTTGGAAGCAGAGGAAAGAATGTGCGGGAGAACTTGGTCCTGGTGATAGTGATGTGGAGTGAAACTCTGTTCCAGCTGTGCATCTCAAGTTCCAAGTTTTGGGGTGTATGATAGTGACTCAGAGCCATCATCACTGAGAGCTAGGGATTTCCCTCAAGGTCTTTGAATCTTGCCTCATCAACATGCTGCATTTGAACGTGAGCGAAACTCTTGTATCCAAGAAACCAGAAGATTACCTTTTCCTTCCTGTTCTATTTTAGTAACTGGGAACTTTATTTCCTCCTTCTCTCCTCCTGCCTTTCTTCCCTTTAGCTACCACCTTTAGATTGCATCAACCCCCCGTGGGTTTCAAAGGTAGAAACTGCAGGCCTTGAAGATCCTCACACAGTCCTGCTCAGGTGTGTGGATACTGATTGCAATCATCTATTAACACTATCAGCATTCCCATCGTTATATGTGCAGTTCTTGGCTCTTGGGGCGTAGAGCTGGAACGCAATGAATGAACAAATTCCTCAGGCGGGAGCAGCTGGAGAGAGGTGGTCAGAGAGCAGATGGTTACAGCGAGAGGCACGGGAGCATGGAGGCGCGTGGCAAGTTGGAGGTTGTAGCAGAGTAGGGAATTACAGGGAAGAAGATAAAGACCTGAGATTGGGAAGAGAAGAAGCTTTGAGGAGCAGGTCAAGAGGAAGACAGGAAACAAAGGCAGGCTCTAGCATGGCAGAAATGCAGACAGGCTGAGGGAGAAGCTCAGAGCTGGGTCTGGGTTGAGTTGCAGACAGTGAGAAGAGAGATTTCAGAGCGAGGGGCAGCAGTTTGTTCTGCTGTGAAACAGAGCTCTGTTATTGTTTAATGATGAAGACCTACAGCTCAGCCTAACAAGCAACAAAGGCAACTTAGTTTCCACAGTCAGTGCTGTTAGCATGTTGCAGATTAAATCTCCAGAGCAGTTTCTAGATAGCAGAAAACAGGGTGCCATGAAATTGTTATCATTGACTCTAAAATATTTTGCCATCTATGAATAATTGTACCAAGTACACTCCCCCTGAGGATCTCCAAGAACCATGCTGATTCACCTGGGAATATTATGTGCGTGGTGCAAGCTGAAAAACTGTGAGCTAGATTAGGGTAGAGGCTCATTGAGTTGAAGAAAGCAAGTCAATGGGAGAGTTGGACTTGTGCTCCTACTTGCACAGCCTCTCTTAATGGCTTTCCAAATTTTTGCAGAAGAGACATGAACTACTGAAATATGTGATGTGTTGAAGCTTGATGAGATCTCAGGGCATGGGCTATGCTTTATGGTGAACATTGTACTGGAAAAAACAGGAGGAGGCAGCCCTGGGAGCTTGTGCCGCTGGGTTGTGAACAATTTAAGATTATTTATCACAAACTCAGTTGTACTGGAAGAGAATGACTTAGAGAATGGATTGCAAAGGGAAGGGAAGAGGTTTCTTGGGGTTGCCTTTGCAACTAAAGAAGCTTCGTGGAATCCCTTAAAGCATTCATATCTCTGGAGCATGCAGCCTTTCCTCTGTGATGTTCTTGATGAACTTGGCAGGTGCGATGGAGGGGGGGAATGTTTATCATCAAAGGGGAATGAGTGAGGGCCTGTGCGGTACCTTCAGGCTGAAACCTGTCTGATTTTCCCCCTGTGCCTGCCAATCTCTTTTGGAATCAAGGAGACGCCTCTTGAGCACAACCCCACGGCACCCTCTGTTCCTTTAGATATCCCGTAATTACTCAGTGCCACACGGGTTCCTGAAGATCCCTGGTTAACAGCTTTGGCCACCTGTTTGCTAGCCTCTCCCAAGTTAGTTCTTGCTTTATGTACAGTGCCTTAGTCCTGGATTTCCCTGGAGATTTATACTGTCCTCCAGCTCACCTCCGCTGGAATCTCCCTTGCCGTCAGTGAGCTTTCCCCCACCCTTGCTGCTTGGCCAGGTATCTCCCAGGCAGAAGCGCTTCTGTTAAACTTCAGCAAAGGCTGATGCCACCAAATATTGCAAAAGCCACCTTCGTACTTCATTGCTGCCTTCGCATTGACTCCGCCTTCCTCCTCTCCTTACTATTAGAATAAACCGAGCTGGGCTAGCAGGGTGTCTTTGGTTATGTGTGTTCTAAGTTCTGGAAAGTTTACATCAATGCAGACTGTCATTAATACTGAGATATTCTTCTGTTTGTTTCATTCTAGGAAATGAACAGAATGGGCTGGACTTTAACAGACAGGTAAGACACTCCCTGGGTTACCAGGAGCTCTCCTGCTTTCTTGAATTACTGTTTTTTAATTGCTCATCCTGCCAAGTCCCAGGTAGCTACTGCTAAGAGATAAAAACTGTTAGGTCAGAAGCTACCATTAAATAGACCACATAAGTTCTTCCCAATTCCCATTGTGGGATAGAATGCCAAATCGAACTTTTGTTTTCCAGGCCTTCCTATTTCATAGAAGTTTGGTTAATTATAGAGTTTCTTTAAGTCACAACTTGCTTGAGGCTTCTTCTAGCTTTTTAACTGTTTCCATTATCATTTAGAAACAAAAAGGACCTCAGTTACACTGGCAAATGTGCAAACTCCACCCCAAAGCCCCATGCATTTCTACTGCTTGTGACATTGGCGCTGAAAGCACTGTGGTATGCAAGCCTACGAGCACGGGGCTGACTCACAGGAGTATCAGTAAGGACTGAAGACGAGGCGGTTTGAGGTCTTGGAGTGTGCAGGTCAAGACCAGGCCTGCCTACAATGGCAGATTCCTCTTTGCAAGACAGTGGGGAAAGGGACAGCAGATAAAAGCAAGTGCTTTTTGCGGGGCAAGCAAGCCCTAAATGCAAATGAACGTGTCAGGGACCATTGTCTCTGTTGTGTTTGCTGTTATCCTCGTGCTTCACGCAGCTAGAAGCAATCCTTATCTCACTGAGTGTCTGGAGATTTACATACATGGCTATAAAAAAATCCCCAAATCTCACATCAGAATTGCAAGGGGAAGAAGGTGACAGTCCTGCAGAGAGCATAGATCTCAAATTGTGCAGACGCATGAGAAAATGCTCTCTGAGTTCAGAGCTAGGGACTCCAGTGGAGCTGAACTCGGGCCTTGTAAAGAAAAAGAGGAGGTCTAGAAAGCTAACCCACCCATCTGCTGCAGGACCCCACGGGCTGGCCGGGGAGCTGGAGCAGGAAAGCAAAACGGGCTGTAACTCCAAGGGCAATCACTAGCACTAGCACTTGAAGCAGATGTTGGCACTCTTGCAGTACAGCAACCCGCCTGCTTCAACCATACGTTCCCCGAGTTCAAGGGTTGTGATCCTTTGCACAGGCTTCCTGCCAGCAGCAGGTGGGCAGCTGAAGTTCTCCCTGTGACTTTTCTGTCCTTCGAACTTGCCTTAGCGACTTTTGTCTGACAGATGTCAGCAAGCTGCTGTTTGTTTGTTTGGTTTGGCTGTTCTGGTTTTGGGTGGGTCGTAACTTCCTATCAAAAGTGTCTTAACACGTTCAGCCATCTTCCAGGTTTTTGGAATACCCAGCTGAAAACAAAAAGTCTTGTGTCTCCAGCTCTGTGGATTGCAGAGCCCAGAGCAGAGGCTTTTTACACGTCGAGAGAAGACTCCAATCTGCTTATAACTAGTGATAAAAGAAAATTCCCTCAAGACAGAAATAAGCTATGGAAGTACACAATCATTACGTGTTGCAAACTTTTCCTATGGCAACACCACAAAGATGTTAGAACTGGAAGTTGGGCTGAGGTTAATCAAGGAAACGTTACTGACTGTGGTGAAGCAGTGCTGATTTACACCCACTGATGATCTTTAAGGTGTCCTAGTCCTCTGCATGCCACTGAATGAGTGAATGCTGTAGGGACAGCCAGCCTTGCAGTCAGTAGGATTTGGGCCAGAGTTGTCTTGATAGAAACATCCTCCTCCCAAAAATAGATTGTGGTTTTATGACTGTATCTTGTAGCATTTACTTCCCACTTTTGTTTTTCTCCTTCCACCAAAGGGGTACCACAAAATTTCTTTCAATTGTGCCAGCACATCTGTTTGTGTAACTTAGTAGCAAACCTGACTGGGGACTTATCAAGGATTTAAAAGGTAAAAGGCTGTGAACAAGCTCATTTTAATGTTATGTTGTTGGTTTTTTTTTTTAATCTGGTGCAAATCCTCAGAACATAGGTAGTGTCTGCAGAAGAAGTTTTGCAGTGATGTCAGGGATGGGGTTGTAACAGTTGACACGAGTGGACATCAGCATGTTCAAATGGCTCTTTGTCTCCCTCTCTTGGCCCTCTCAAGGCCACGTGTAGACTTGGGCCATTGTTATTTTAGATGAGCATGAGCCCAAATGCACATAGACTATACACTCACGTTTCAGGTTGACCTCAGCTGTTGGTGAATTCATCTTAAACTCAGCAAATAGATTTCAAACGATGAGAAAAAGGAAGAAGGGAGATAGGGAAATATCAAAGTGTTTTCATGTAAAATCAGATGCCGAGCTCTTTCATTAGGAGTGGAGGTTGGTGGGTTTTTTAATTTTGGTTTGGGGTTTGAGGTTGGTTTTGGGTGGTGCTTTTTTTTTTTTTTTGTTACCTTGCAATTCAAGTTTTCAAACTGAAGCCAGAGAAGTATGGTTTGAAACCCAACTCCAAACTGAATGCAAGAGCTGCTGAGCTCTCTTTGACTTTATTTGGAGTGCTGGGCGCTAATCACTTTGAAGATCATAAATCTCACATCGTTTAAGCCTCTCCCCCGGTCTTTGTAGATGGCCTACATTTCAGGTCTGTTTCCCTCCCATGTTACGCTCCAGGCGGGAAGAGAAGGGTGGAGTGACCTGGTTAGACCCCTTACTTGCCTACCAATTCCCTGCTGTGACTGCTCTCACCCTGCATATGGGGAGGAGGGAAACTCTTGTGGAGTTTGAGGTTTTCTTGCAGTTTGTGGGTCAGCCCTGCGCTTTATGAGAAAACTGCCTTCTGATCCCTCAACCTATTTGGCAAACATTTCTTCCTCCCTCCCCTCTTCAAACTCTCCTCCCACCTGGATGCAACAGTAATTTGTATGTGAATGAGAGGGAAAAGGGTGTGTATGGAAAAAGAAGCATCTTCTGCCTTGCCTATCTGGTTTGCCTTTTTAGTTAGTGAGTCTAATGCTCGTAGTTTCCTGTTTATATCAAGGGAAATGCAAAGAGACAGTAATAAACTTTCACCTTCAGTGCTGGCAACCTGGATAGGGACATCTGCTTCTTGATGGTTTGGGACTGTGTTCAGAGCGTGTCAGTAACTCTGCAAACGTGGCTTCAGAGTCTTGCCACAAAAGGGTGTTGAGTGGGACCAGGAGAAGGTCTGACTCAAAGTGTTGAAATAAAAACTTTTCCTCGCTATAAGGTGGTGATCCTCACCAGGTGATGCTACTGCGGTCTTACCAGGTCTTGCCTGGTTTATTTCCCCGTTGATATATGCAGCATTCAGCCTTTAAGGAAATACTGCATTGTTTGCTTTTGTAGATCGCTCTGAAGAGAGCTGTTCTAGAGAGCCAGGTAATCCACCCTGTGTCTGGAGTTAATCCCTGAGATAGTACTGCCTTCTGGAATACATATATGCAGCTAGGGCTGAAGGTTTTGGGAGATGACAGGGCTTGTGTGCATGATGTGAGTGTTGTAGCCCAGCACACAGTGCTGTGCATCCATCTGTAGCTGAAGGAGGAAAATACACTGATGCTGAATCACTGATTTATTTTCCATCAGGAAGGTGATGTGTAGGACCATGTCATCTGTTGGTCCTTGCAGCAATGCAATCTCTGAGTGCCAGCGAGGAACAAAGGCTCAGATCTCCTCTCCTTCCAGAGGAGGGAATGAAAGGTCCTCTCCAAGCCCCTTCATGCTCTCAAGCATTGAAAGACAGTCCGCAGACAAGCACATATCTCCCAGCAATGGCAGATACGTCTCTCTTGAAATAAAGCTGAAAGGTTGTGTTACCAGTGCAGGAAAGGCTTAGCAGGATCTGCATGTGCTCTTTATCCAAATATGACACGCAGTTTCACTCCAGCAAAAAGCTACCCCTTGCAGACAGGCTGTCATTTGTTTAATAATAATGAAAGGTTTAATATTTGTGTTGATGTAAAGGTGATCCTGCCATGAGACTTTACAATATTTAAGACAGTCCAGCAGGCATTGGTGTGCTTGAGCAGCCCAGGGCTCAGCACAGCTTGAATTTTTCTGTTGATTCTCTACTCATATTACTTTATTTTCTTTTGTTTATACCAATCAGAGGATGAAATAACGATATATATCCCTTTCCAATAGGCTTCCTAGAAATAGGATCCTAGGATGAATTAAATTGGGGAAAGGATGTAGCTCGGAGATGTGTTGCTGGGGCAGGAGAGACCTTCAGAACACAGAGGGAAGCATCCAGAACAAAATGAGGAAAGAAGATATGCAACTGAAGTGGCCTCGTATTTCATAGGCGCATTAGTTCAGCACTTACATTTGCACATCGGGTCATACACACTGCCATTTTGACTGCTGCACATGACTGTTAAGGGACACGTTTCACAATTTTTCTCTTCCCATGGTCAGCTAGCATTAAATAATTGAGCTGCTTAAGAACCCCAGTCAGTAGGACCTGACTAGATATTTTTTTTTTGGCCAGTTGAGTGTGTCTGCTACTGTATCACAAAAGAGCAGTGAGAGATTGGGTCTGTTGAAAAATTCTTCCCTTCCAAAACCAAGTGAAAGGACCCTGTGTGTTACTGCCCTGCTCCCTGCAAGAGATGCCAAAGGGGTTCCCCTTTCTCAGGACCTCCTTCCTGAATGAACTTTAATTTTTGAGGTTTATGTGGGGTTTATTTTGAGGTAGTAGAGTGAGTTGTCTCAGGTCTTCACAGCTGATGTCCTGTAGACACAATATGAAAAATTAAAGTGGACAAACTGCATCTGAGATCTAAAATCACTGATGACACTTTTTCAGTGCCATTAACATCACTCTGACCTTGTTTGGTACTTTCCACCCACACGTCTGAAGGTACTTTGCTGATGAATTTAGCATCCCAGTTCCTCCGGAAGGTAGGGAGGTGTTTAACCCTGTCTTACAGATGAGGCAGACACAAGCTGACTACCTGGCTTTTCCCAAAGATGCTGAGCACAGTGATTGCAGTTGAAATCAGTGGATGCTTTATAGGACAGTTGCCTGTGGACACTGAGGCGTATTGTAATCCAGGGACCTGCTCCCTGGCAGAGCTGGGATACGGACTCCGATTCTCTGATTCATAGTCTTGTGCTCAACCACAGACAGGTTCTTCCTCCCCTCCATCCTTTTGAAGGTTGAAGGAAGGGCCTAACTTGCTAGGTAGTTCATTATTAATATCTGGGATGCAAAATTCCCTGCAGATTTAATTTTGCTCCATCAGGTCTTCCCTCCCCCCGGGGATCTCTCTCATAGTTTTTCATTCCACTTTGTGTTCCCACCTCCCCCTAATCTCATGTGTTCCCTATATGTCATTTCTGTTCCTGCTTGGTTTTTCCCTGTGGGTAGTTCAGCTTTCAGGCTGCCCTCCAGATTTCCATCCCAGTCCTGTTTTGCCCTCCTCTCAAGGAGAGGTTCACATCCTGCTTCCTTCTCCCCTCTGGGGATAAATTCAGATTTCACTCTCTCTTCTTCTCCACATTGCCCCAGGGTATCAGCCTAAGTCTTGCATCTGCTTTTCATCTCTTGAGCCTTCACTAACTGGAAATCAACCTGGCTGTCCGTATCTGCCTTGACTGACACTGGATCTAAGCTGTACACTACCTTGGCCTTTCCCTTTTGAAGTTTCCTTGCTCTGTCCTAGGGATAGACTGATTGCATAAATTTGTATGTGTGCACTGGTTCTTCATTGAAATGCAGCCCTTTGGGAAAGCATCAGAGAAAGCTCTGACTGAAGGGAAAGTCCTCTGTTTCTATATATGGCACTGTTTTGCTTAGGACAGATATGTAGAGGAACCCCTTCTTCAAGCTAGTTTTGTTCTGGCACCTTGCAGAGGCCCTCAGATGAGATTGCTGGGAGTGAACTCCAAAACAGGCCAGTGAGTCTCTGGAGAAGCTTATGAGGGAAAGGGCGAATGAAGCAGGGGGAAGGACTTGACATTTTAAAATATTTTCTCAAGAGGTTGACTGAAACCATTAAATTAAATTTATGTTAGCCAAGAAGAGTTGACAACAGCTCAGTATCGCTTCAGAGTTCAGTGTCTGTTCCTCAAGATCCAACTGCAGTCCGTTCACAAACTCCTGCTTTCCTGCTCCAGGCTTCTAAAGAGCAACCTATTTTTATAAGGTATTTCCTATGCTTGTTGCCTTGGTCCACTGGCAATATATCTTGTACAGCTGTTTTAAAGCTATCTTAGAGATGAAGGAGAGACAGATAGGTCTTCTCTTCATGCAATTCATGTTTCAAGTGAACTCCTATCATCCTTTGGGAAATATTTTCTAGGCTCGCAGGGGACAAGCCCTAGTTTCATGGACCTGTCTAAAGGGACATAACAATTGTTTCCACAATAGAAACTAAGCTCAAGGCATGGTTGTCACTGTCAAACCACTACTTAGGTTGCCCGGCACCTTTTTAAGCACTGAATTGCACGAACTACTGTGCATGGATATGACTCCTCTGCCTACTGGAGAATGGCTCATCGGTAATAAGGAGAGGACTCTGAATTCTTGAAGGCCTTTCATCTGGTGAGCTCCAAGAATTCAATCAAAAGCCTGCACCACCCAGCAAGGGTGGGGCCCTACACCATTTTGTAGAAGGGCAAGTCATAGCATAAAAGGGTAAAGGCGATGGGGTTTCAAGCAAGGCCTCTAATTTTGGAAGCCTGACATCAGAGTGCACTTTCTCTCTTCCCAGAGGTGCTGATCAGCTAGCGCTCCATGTGAAATCAGTGGGCTGAGCTGGGGCTGCTCAACCCCTTAGGAGTCAGGCGTTGGGTTTATGCTAGCAAGAAACCCTCTTGCCCTGCTTCCCCAATACATAGAAGTTGCCCAAAGCTACCCAGCTGGGAGCAGAGAACTGGCTCTGAGTTCCCTCTTCCCCTCAATCACTAGACTTCATTCCCTCCACCCAAAATGAAAAGCTATGCGATACTCTCCAGTGAAGTTGATCTTTCTCATTCTCCCTTTCTTTTTTAATTATATTACTTGTGTATATTTAATGCAATCCCTCTAGCTGCTCTTCTTGTGTCCCAGTTCCCTGGGGCACGGCAACTGGTGCCAAAACTACCGTGAACCAATCAGAGAAATCTGTGGAGCTGGGATGGAGCCAGCCCCAGTCACGGGAGCTGTCTAATTCCAAGCTCATTCTTTTCAAATGCAAGATGTGGTGGAAAGTGCCTTGCTAGCAAGGGGTACCCTGCGCCATGACTTGCTAGGTGAACAGTGCTCTGCCCTCCTCATGGATGACGGATCCAGGGACATTGGTACTGTGCAGCAGTGAGGCAGTGCCAGGTATTCAGATGGTTTGTGACTGGTTGGCAGCCAGAGGGCACAGAGAATCCAGAACAATCACAGTTTGCTCCACCTAGACAAAAGATCCATGAAAAGGGGAAATTTTTCATATGGGGACTTTGGAGAACAGTTAAGGGTCTGGTTCTGGCCCCAGAAAAGCCCAATAAGGTAACTTTGCTGCTGACTTCAACAGGAACATGATTAGGCTCCAGGGAACCTGTGTGAGCATGCAAGAGGGCATGGGAGAAGCCATGAAGCCCGGTGTGTGTGAAATTGGATTGATAAGGAAAGGGGCAGGGATGCAGCCCAGGGTGGGAGCAGAGAAGATAAGCACAAAGGTGTAGGCAGAGGTGGAGTTCTGGAGAGCTTTGGAAGTTGGGCAAGTGAAATTGAGAGAGATGCAGGGAGCAGTGCTGCAATGCTTGAGAAGGTTGGGGCAGAAGGGCAGGACCTCTGGGCTGAGGATATCTCTGGAGGAAGGGGCAGAGAGAGTCCTGGAATGGAGATGTGAGAGAAATCACAGCCTTAACGATAGTAAAATTGTTTTCCATGGTTTGTTTGGAGATCCTCGCCATTCTGACCAAGAAAATGGCATCTTCCCTTCCTCTCTTTTAAAATACTTTCAATTTGGCATGTCCAAAGGCCTTGGCAGAGAAGGTTCCGCATGACTGAGCACCAATAGTAAGAGCGAAGATACTGTAAGTGGTTGCTTTTCAATATCTTTTTGCCAGTTCTGTGCTCCCTGAACACAGATCACCTTCCGAAAGCACTAGCTGCTTTCTGTGCTCCTGAGGCTCTTGCAGAGGCTGTGGTCTCTAACGTGGGGCACAGCCTTTCATCCGGACGTGTGTACCTGAGCAGGCACCAATATGAGCTTGGCCATTCGGGGCAGGTGCTCTTCCCACCTCTGGTTTTGGTTCTTCACTCCGTTGCCCACCACCTGCTTTTGAAGCCTGCTGTGCCACATGTGATCATTTTATCATTCAGCACAGAGGAGAGGGGTGACTTCTTTCCTTTTCCGTTTTCTGTTAAAAAGCAAAAATGCTAGGGAAATGCTGTATCAGAAAGCCAATGAATGCAAAGCTGAGTGTGGTTCTGTTTGTTCTCTTTCATGAAGCATGTGGCTCAGTTAC
Source organism: Chlamydotis macqueenii (assembly GCF_036417535.1). Lineage (NCBI taxonomy): Eukaryota > Metazoa > Chordata > Aves > Otidiformes > Otididae > Chlamydotis > Chlamydotis macqueenii. The sequence continues at coordinate 4,428,905 of NC_141579.1, read as the reverse complement.
TCTTAAAGTGTTGATTTCCCACTCCCACTTATACTACCGCTAAGGCACAACTATTAACATCTCGTGTTGAAGCTTAGAGGATAAAGCATGTAAGATTAGGCCTCAGTAAATAAACTCATATAGCTGTGATGCAGGTGTGTTGAGGTTAGGGATTAAATTTTAATTTTTCAGTGTTCTGAGTTTTAGGATATAGTCTGTTAGGCGTTCAGCATGGGATTAACTCCTCTTTTGTCATGCTGACAGCTGCTGAAAAATCCCACCCTTCACTGTGAAAAGATACAAAATGTTATAGGGTGAATATCGTTGCATTGACATAAGGGTTTTCTGCTTTTTTCCTGAGTGTCTGTTAACCCTTGCTGTACGTGCAGGATAGTACATGTGGAAATAGTAATTGCAAGCCCATTATTACTATTGCCATAATTTATTATTAGTGTATTTTTTATTTTATGATGCCCACGTGTGCAGGTAATTCACAGAGAAGTACACTTACACCATTGAAAGGTGGGAAGGCTTAGTTAACTGCAGTAGCCTTTGAACCGGTTTTGGTACCTGTTTCTATCATAAATCTTCCTCCCTTGACTTTAGGCAAATCAATTTGGGGCAGCTTCAGACAGCCCTGTTGTATCGAACAGCGCTTTGGGAGTGATTCAGCCCTGGAAGAACTGTGATGTTCGTTTTCAGCGAGGGGCAATTGTTTCAGACCCTCTGAGGTCTGTGTGCACCTGACTGTCCTCTATCCAGTGAGATAGCCTTACCACTCTGCAACGGGGGAGGGAGGGATAGGAGTATGTCAAACTCTTAAACAGTTGTGAGTTGCTGACTATGAGATAAGCCAGATATGAAGGCAGATAAATATTGGTTCAAAGAGGTTACTGTCTAAACAGAAACTACACAACAAATATGATTGTTTTCTATCTTCCAATAACGACCGCAGTTCCTGCATAACTGCTGCCAGAGAAGGCTGTCATGGCTTTAACGGCCTCGCTCTGGCAGGGTACAGAGATCTCTTATCTCGATTTGGGGAAAGCATCCGAGGCTCTGGGTGCTGAATCAGTCGGTGGGTCCCACCTTTGCGAAGAGAATGATGGAGCAGTGCTTGCATTGTATCAGAAGTGCTCATCAGAAGTAGGTGGCTTGGGGCTGCGTTCAGGCTGCCTGCTTTGGTGTCTAACAGACAAGGAAGACCAATTCAGATTACTGGTGAGCAGTGACCCTAAGTTGGGCCTAAACGAGGAAGGCTGCAGCCAGAGTCCTGCCCAACCAATGTGATCCAACCGTCAGTCCGTTGAATCAAACATGGGTCAGTCGGTCTGTCTATCGGAAGGGTACGTCCTTCCACACGGTGAAGTCAGAGCTGCTAAGGTGAATCTTTCCAACTTCCTCATGTAAGGCTGGCTTTTTACAGCTTTGCAATATGTCTGCAGGATGTTTTCATGAGCCGAATGTTTGCCAAAAGTTCACAGATCAGTTACAAAACAGATGTACTTTTTTTTTTCCCTCCCCTTCTTCCTACTGGTAAGGAAGAGTTTGTGCAGTAATTGCAGGCAGGTTGGGAGATGTTTTCTTCATAATTCTCCTTCTTATGAAATGTTTATGAAACACCTTCCACAAATCGGTTACGCAAGCAAGCTGAAGAGCTTTGATCATTTTCCATTGCCCTCAATATGTTTCTTAGTTTGTTTTGCTTTTTGTTTTTGTTTTTAGGCCAGAGATAGGTAAGAAACAATCCATCCTTGGCTAGGCCCAGCAGACATGCTAGCCAACTAAGGAAAGGACTCTCTTTCCACCCAGTCACCCTTCCTGTGTTTTTCACTCTGATTGCTTGGGGGCAGCTGACCCTATTTTAAGGCTGTGAAAACATCCACTTGAGATTTGCAAGTGTGATTCCAATCCTATCCAAGAGATGCCCCAGGTTGCTCTATGTACGAGTGCCGCCACCTGCCGTTACCTCCTCGGGAGGAGCTTGAAGCTGCTCCCAGCCCTGCCCAGAGACTCCCCTCCAGCTCAGGGGGAAGATGCCTGTAGATTCCCAATTGGCAAGCCAGGCTCTGTGCCTCTCCCTAGGTGTCATGAGCAGGATGTGTTTGCAGTGCATTGCTTGGTCCCACTGTTTGTTTTTCCATAGATAGTGTTATTTCTGCAAATCACGTTCAATGGGAAGAAGCGTAGGTTTGCTCTCAACAACTTCTTGTTCCCCATTCCCCATCTGTCCTGATTGTCATGTAAAACCAAGGTCCTGAGGAACCACAGTGGGATCTGGTCCTGGTTTTTACTAAATCACTGCTGCTCGCTTGCAATGTTTTAGCAGAGTTCTCATCAAATACCTACATGAGATGATTCTGTGATAATTTCAACATTGTTTTTGGATCCTTAAAGAAAACTTTTCTCATATTTGTAGAAAATGCCCACGAATATGAATCAGTTGCACTGGGAAAGGAGAAGGCAACTCCTTCTTTTGTTTTATTAATTTGAAATTTACATTATTTTAAGGAAGTCTCATGATATTGAGTTGGCCTCGCCCACAATGTGTGTGGTTTTTTGGGGTTTTTGGTTTTGGTTTTTTTAATGTACAGTTGGTAATACTGCCGGTTTAGCTAGGGAAAAAAACGAAGGTTCAGGATTTGCATAAACCATCCCAAAAGTTTTGGATATACCCTGAACTCTCGCTAATGAACAGTTAGCCAGCTGCAGGCCTGCTGGGGAGAGGAAGAGGAGTGAGAGGTAACTTTGAGCTTAAACCCAATGAAAAAAGGTGCAAGGAAGAAGGATTTGTCAAGAACACCCAGGTTCCCGCCCACTGTGCAGGAGGGAGCCAGAGAATTCCAGGGACGGAGCAGTGGGAGATGTTGTTGTTTTTAAATCGGGAACCGGTCCTTTGCCAAACCCACCTCCCGTTCTCATATTGTGCGATGCCGGGATGCAGCTACACACCCCTTTCACCCTGGAACGCTTCCAAATCATTCCGCTTGGCAGCTGTAAAAATTGATTTCAGTTTGGAAATGGCTTGTGCTTCTTCAACACTCCACTCTTATTGGGATCATAACTTAGGCGGGATCAAGTGCCTTGTTCTCTAAGACGCGGATAACTTTTCTTTTTGGGACTGTTCAGACTTGGATGACTGCGTTGTGTGAGGCAGACACACATGAATTGCAAGCAGGGGTAATTTTTTTTTTTTTTAATTTTTACTTTTTGGCTCAGATGATTTTTTTTTACTGCACCCTCAGAAAGAAAAACGTGCGTAAAACCATTTTCCTGCAGCAACTGGATGGCTCAGGGGTAACGGTGTATTCTCCTGAGCCTTTGTCTAACATTTAGTAACACAGACGCTATCCGCACTGATAGTAATCAAGAAGATCTTTCCATCTGAACTTTTTCGCCAGGCTAAGAGGGATGATCATGCCAACCTGAAAGGTAGGAAAGAACTGGAATTCATACCGTGTATAACTCTTGTTGCAAGGAGTTAGTATTATTGCAAAACTAGTTTCGGCAGTGTCCAGAGTTATAGTTGTAATGTAAAGGAGATGGTGTAATTCTCTTCCCTCTGCGTAGCGCCTTCCAGAACGCAGAGGTTAATGTTGCAGGGCCAGCTCCCTGAACTGCGGCTCCGAGCCTCTTGTAATCTCATTTTTTTCCTTTGCTTTTGCGGAGATTTTGTGCATCTGTTTGCTTTAGTCAAATTGAAATAAAACCTCTCTCAACTGAAAATACTCGCTTAGGCCATTGTTTCTAGAAGCTGAATTTCTCGTCCCCCTCTGCTGGCAGGAGGTTGTATGACCTAAAGACCACATCAGCACTGCAAAACCCCTGCAAACACGACCCCACTTGTCTGCTGGCAGATGTTGGGCTCTGGAGTAATTTGATGGGACATGGTGAGGTTCAGCCCCAGTAGTAAGAGTGAATCTGCAATGCTGAGCTCGTGGACGGTGTTTTCAAGACCTATCCTTTCTGGTGTCCTCCTGGTTTTTCCAGTTTGTGGAAACTGGAGCCTCTTCTTGCCACTGGAAAGGCTTAGATGAGGAATGGGACTGATGATGTGAGCCTTGTTCCAGGCATTCTCACGCTTAGGAAAAACTTAAGCCTAAGTTTGGAAACTGTTTGCTTGGATCTTTTCTTAGACAAAATGTGTTATCAGAGCTTTGTATGACTTTTCTGTCTCCTGTGCATAGCATCTGCACATAGACACTCCTCAGACAGCTTTCAGGAATAAACCTAAAAACTTCTAAAATCTCCCCAACCAGGTTCCCTTCTCTCCTGTCCCAGTCAGCCTTACCAAAGGATTTCAGCTAATGCAAAGTGATGTAAAGGTTTTAGTTTGCTTTTTTAATGTAGTAGCAATGTTAGAAATTGACACGGAGACTATGGAATAAAGCAGGCACAAGGATTCAGTTCTGGTCCCTGGGCAAATTCTTCTCTTAAGAATGTGAACTCAGAAATAATTATTTTTTTTTTTTGTAGAGAGAAGTCTTCCTTGAACACTAAAGTAGGTCAAAACGACCACTGAACAAAGGGCTGACACTTGTGAAGTAGTCCAGTTCTTTTTCCACAACTTGTTCTAGCTAAGGAAGCAGATTTTTCCTTGCCCGACCAAGTAGAATTTCTTGTTGCTTTCTGGTAGAAGCTGAGCAAATAAGTTTGGTGTGTGGTGTGCTGCATTTTCAAGTCTGGAAGGTTATACTGCTTTTTGTAATCTTTTACTTCACGGTCTTTCCTTCCCCATCCCCTTGTACTGTTCTCTGCCACCTGAAGAACAAAATCTATAGCCAACTTCACCATCAAGTTGCCAGTCGTGATCTATAAAGGAGAATTGCTTTGTGTCTGCCTTATAACTGCACAAAATGTTTTGTCTGAGGAAAGCATTCAGATGTTTTATACCCTGCTAAGTCACTGGAACCTGATTACTTCCTAAAGTGTCTTAATTTATTTGTTTTAATTGAGCAAACTGCAAGCCTCCCCTTGGTTTGGCAGAGCAGGAAAACTATGTCCATGTTATAAACTGGAGAGGAGAAATGGGAGATGCAAAGCCAGGGATGGAAGCAGTGAGTTCTGACCTCTAGCTTTCCTCTGAAATGAGCCCCTTCCCGATACCCTCCAGCCTCTCAGATTCCTGCCCCCCGACACCTCCTGCCATCCCCTCGTCTCTGCTTGCTAATACTGCAACAACTTTGCTTTTTTTTCAGATTAAAACCGAAGACCTCAGCGACTCCTTGCAATCTACAATCCCCCCTAGGTCTGGTCACCTTGTGCAGGGATCATCAATGATGCCCGGAAGCCAGATTGCGGGGGTAAGTGACTTTGCTGCTTCATGGATCCAGAAGTCTGAAATGGTGCTGGTTAGTGAACCTCTGGAGAAGAGGCTGGTTTTGAGATACTTGCCAATTGACAGTGGCAAAAGGAGACTTTGATGGTATGATGGACACTAAATTGGAAAGGCGAATCGGTGTTGACAAAAGTCAGGTTCCTCCTCATGCTCTTTCTTTCTGCAGAAAGTTTTACGTGGGTTCAAAGGTAGACTGGACATGTACTTGGAAGATATTTTCTGTGAGGTTTTACTAAGTAAGCAAACCACACCATGATCAGGAAATCCATTGAATTTAAAATAATAGGAGGCTGAGACAACACCAAGGGGAAATTTTAGATACGCTTGCCCTGGTCTTCCTCTTTTATGAATGTCTGGTTAATGCCATTGTTGGAGATAGGATCCTAGGCTAGATTAACTCTTGAACTGAACCAGTATAGCCGTCTTTTAATATGTTGGCTCCAATTGATTTACACAAGAGAAGAAATTAATTCCTTGAGGGGATATTTTTTTTTTTCCTAAGGTAAAAAACTAGAGTTTAGCACGTAGTTCTTGTTAAATGCTAGGGGGAGTTAGGTGCCAGAAGGCCACACAGCTGCTCAGTAATCTCTTCTCTCGTTCCTTCGTGGGATATTCAGATCCCTTAGACAAGTCGGGGACTGTTCAAGTTCCCCAAGGCTTCAAAACCATTCTTGAGAAGCTCAAAGAGCTCATCTTATCGAGTAATGAGTTCCTTTCTCTAGATAAAGTTGGTCTTATTGGGGCTTTTTTGTTTGTTTGTTTTTCGTTTTGAGGTCTATCTCAAGCAAATGCAAACTCTTACCCCCTAATCCCTACAATGGACCTGGGGCTGGGACCCCAGTACTGTGAAACAGCACTAGGATGTAAACCTAATCTCAGTACCTATTGTCTGCTCTGCTCAATGTAGACTGGGGAATTCCTGGAAGCTACATGGTAAAGAACAGGAAACATTTTCAGATGTGATCACTGTGACCATTGCAATGTGTTTGCTGTTAATGCAGAGAATCAGGCACTGCTAGGCGTTGCTTCTGTCCCATCTCAGCACACGGCTGGCTGGGAAACAAGCCTTCTGTGGGAAGTAGGCTCTCTGTTTGTGAGATGAGACAGTCAGCTGCACTTTCCTGAGTGATTTTAGGGAGTTCATTCTCGGAAAACACATTATCTGGAAGAAACTGAAATCCAAGACGGTTCACTTCTAACAACTAGATTTTGATTGTCAGTGCCTCAAAAATGTCATTTTTCAAGAAATGGCTTTTTCAGATAAAAGTAGACAATGTGGATGTCTCTGTGTGCACAGAATTCTTCTTATACTGCTGAAAACTTCAGATCCTGGAGTACGTCTGCATCTGTAGCTCTCCATTGCACAGATTACACAAATTTGGTGTGTTGGCAATTAAATTAAAAGTGTGAATCGGTTCAAGGATGGTATAAAAGAGCAGCGAAGCATTATAGGAGAGGTGATGCTGTGTGAAGAGCAGACATCTGAATTTTGTCGCTCCCTTTGCTTTTTCCCATAGGATATGAGCTCTCTTCACACCCTGCAGCAGCTTGTATTGCTTCCTGGTCATATGCAGTCAGTTCCCCAGTTTCTTCTGTCTCAGTCTCAGGCCGGGCAACAAGGTAAGAGCAATAAAAGCTGAAAGGGGCATTGTTAAAAGCAGATACATATCTAGGAAAACCCTCTCTTCTTATGATTGTTGCTTTTAATTTGGTCTGTTATGTTTTCCCGGCATGATGGTGTCTGTTCACCTGCAGCTGGGATGCTAGGATGATCCCAGTAGTTTCTCTGGGAAGGGTCTAGTTCCGGAGATGCCCCTGGCACCTGTGGCTTGTGTGCGCCAAGAGTGCCACCTTGGGGCCAGTCTTTGCAGACCTGCTAGGGATCCCTCCTCTGAAACTCAGGACAGCATCCGGTTGGCTTTCAAGCCATGGGGCAGGAGGGGACAGGAGATCTAACTGCTTCTGAAACAGTGTGTAATCAGCTTCGCAAAAGGGATGAAATGACTAAGGACTGAACTCAGTGCTTGGGAAAGTCCCTGTGTTTCTGTTTTTGCCACTGATATTTTTTATGGCATTTCTCCAGCAGTGGGGATACTGGCATGCCACTGATGAAGTTTTATGCTGCTGGTGGACAGACAAACATAGGCTTTGATCTATAACCTGGCAGATGCAAAGGGACTTTGGTCCTTTGCTCACATTCTTGATTTATTCCACAGCAGAGATCCCTCTGTATGAATTAAAATTCAGAATTAAAACCTTAAAATCTCTGCAGCTTGAAAGCAATTGTACATAAGCTCCAAAACTGTTGTATTTTGGACAAGTGGGAAACCTCCTTCTCATTAACAGTGTATAAGCTCTTCTCTCTGACAAATGATGCTGAGTGATGTATAAAGAAACTACTTAATGTACATTTAACAATAATCTAGAATTTAGTATGATTGAAATGGCAGGATCAGGATAAACTATGGCTTGCTGTCTGCTTTTATTAACGTATAATTTCCATTATGCTGGAAAATAGAACTTGCTTCCTTTTATAGAGGTGAAATTTCTTCTGTTATGTGACATCCTTTGGCAGCTATCACCCCTCCAGCAGACGGCCACTTGTTTGGCCATGACCCCTTTTGGTTCCAGACTAGGAAAAGGCTGGGTATTCTGGCCAGTAGCCAGCTTTTTGTGCAAGAGCACTTCCATTGGAATAGATGATTGCCAAGTTTTAATGACCCTTTGCCATGTGCATGCACAACCACTAGGGAGTGAAAGTGAAGGCACAGATTTGTTTTGTGGAATTAGTGGTTTGCTACAGACACAGGTGGAGCATTCTTTATACCGAAGAGATGCATGAAATATTCCTGAAGTTGTCCCTTGGGCCACCATGGGAACACCCTCAATGTTTCCTGAGTTCTGACTGATGGGTACATCAGTTCATGGCCAAAGGGACTTGGCTGTGGGCTTAACCTTTCCAAGAGGACACATTTTTTGGTTTGGTTTGATTTTAGTGTTTTAAAGCTGGTTTTAAGCCAGATAAGTTTCCGGGTCTGATTCATTATGTCCTGACGTGATTAATTGTGCAGCCCTTCAGACAGCTGATGCTGGCACGCTTGAATAAGGGAGTGAGAGCTCTGTGCTGTAAAGGTGGACATAAGCAGCCAGGTAGATGCTGGGAATATTGTCAGGCAAAATATTGCTGCTGAAGTCTTCATCTTATTAAAACACAGCCTCCATCTCATCAGCTGTCAAACCGGTGATTCCTGAATCCAGTCCATAATTTTCATTTGAGCTAGGGCTTAGCTTTCGCAAAGGTGTTCAATCGTGATTTTAAAGACTCCAAATGACAGAGCATCCGCCATGTCCCTAGGCAAGCCATTCCAGTGATTAATTACTTTCACTGTTAAAAATGTGCACCTCATTACCAGCCTGCATTTGAAATTCAAAGTTGTTCCAGCATTAGAGAGGCTTATTGAAACACAAATCTAAATAAATAAATGGGATCCTGCACATTCAGCTCTAAATTAAAAAAGGAAAGACAGAAAGAGAAAAAGGGGGAATGATTGATTCTGGAGATGATATTTTTTCCTTTTTTTTTTTTTTTTTTTTTCCCAGCAGTCCATAAACTTCTGTAGTTTTCCCTATAATTGTCAGTTACAATCAACAGAATATACGGACTGTTTCACGAAAGATTATAAATCTGCACTAAATTCTATAGCTTGCACTCACAACAGACTTCAAGAACCTAACTAAATTTCTAGGGAACTACACTGCCTCAGTCACTACTTAATCCTTTAGGACATTCCCTGTAAGACATATAGGCTTGTACTTGGCAGTTTGTCAACTAAACAATTACGCAGTCTCCATAAATACTAGGTTTTTTTAGTTTTATAGATTTCCCTTCTTTTTTCCTTTCATCATTTGGTGTCAGTTTATATATTCCAAAAGAAATTCAATTTATTTGAAATACAGTAGGGTAGAAAATAAAGGGTAAGGTGGCTTCAAAATGACATTTCAAAATGAAATGTACAGTAGAAAGCAGAGTGGGTAGGCTCCTGAGATTGACTGTAGGATCATGATTTTTTTAACAAGATCAAGTGGCTGAAAGTTGGAATTAGAAAAGCTTCTATTGGAAATAATATGCATATATTTTTAACAGCTACAATGATTAAGCACTGGGAGAGATCACCACTAAGGATGTAGTAAATCCTGCATCTAAAATAAAAGTTAGATGTCTCTGTAAAACATCTGTGCCCTAGTTCAGCCTTAGGTTAATGAGCTACACACAGGGATAAGTGGGGGAGATATTTTACCCATACCATTATTGTAACAATCTCTTTCAGACAAACAAGCCATGAAAAGAACCTTTCATTTCTCACAGTCCAACTCAGACCCATCCACATTTGTAATGGCTGAAGTTCTCATATTTTGAACAAGAGCTAGCTGATATTTTCTGTTCAGAGCCTTTGTCATTCAGAGTGATGTACGGTGGCCTACGTGCTGATGAAGGAGCTGGTCTGATCAGATGTATCTCTCTCTCCTCAGCTTTGCAGCCAAACATCCTCTCCTTTCCTCAGCAACAGGGCAGCCTCCTCCTCTCCCAACCGGGACCCAGCCTGGCATCACAGGTAACTCGCCTCAACATACAGTCCAACCCTGAGAACCACTCAGCTGCAAAAAGTGCTGCTTCATTAAGGGCAAATGGCAGAGAAAATTCTGTACTTTTCTATTGTTGTGATTCTACGCATCTTTTTTTTTTGTTTTAACAGGCTGTGGGCCGTTCTGGACTCCCTGGCTCATCAGTTGAACCCCACCTGGACGTACCCCAGCATTTGCAAGTGGCAAAGCACCTAACTCCATCAGGAGCATCTGAGGAACCCAGTGACCTGGAGGAGCTGGAAAAGTTTGCTAAGACTTTCAAACAAAGGCGAATCAAATTGGGGTTCACACAGGTGAGCAGCCTCATCAGTGGGAAGGGTGATGTTGCTTGTGATTTGGGCATGTTTGGCTGGGGAAGTTTGTGGCAGAGGAGTGGATGGAGGAAGGGCTGGTTTAGACACAGTTTGGCTTGCTTTGAAGCATCTCCTTCCAAACACATGAAAAGATAAAGTCTTCCTAATACTTCATTACCATGACCTCGTTATCTGCATCTTCTTCAATACAGAAAGGCTCAGAGGTGTGGGGCAGACTCTCATGTGAAAAGAAGTCATTTTCTCTAGAAGATAGGTCATGGAAACTAGACTGCACCTATTCTGGAAGCAGCCTGGGAAGCTGTCTGACAGCAGGAGGCTGTGAGGGTTCTTTCTGAGCTCATTATGTGATTTGGATCTTCTCTGGCAGGGTGACGTTGGCCTTGCCATGGGGAAGCTCTATGGCAATGATTTCAGCCAGACCACCATTTCCCGCTTCGAGGCTCTCAACCTGAGCTTTAAGAATATGTGCAAGCTCAAACCCCTGCTGGAGAAATGGTTGAGTGATGCAGGTAAGTGATATTACATGCAGAAATGCCAGCAGTCTTGACCAGGACAGGAGGATCCATCCAGGAACCTCCAACAAAAGCCACGAAAATTGGAGCTGGAGCTCAGACCTCTCGGATCTACGGCTGGGCTGGTAACAGACTGCTTCCCTTTGTGGATCACACAGTGGGCTGCACAGCAGCCCAGATGTCAAACCACACCTCTCCTTGCTCTCTGGCAATATGGGATTCACATTGCAATTTGGTGTCTGGGGCAGTTCCTTCCTGCATTGCTTCTTGCTCTGTTCCATGGTCTGGGGCAAATTGCTGGACTAGTCCATTCAGTCCCTCCTTGAGTAAACTAGAAAGAGTAGGAAGGGGCTCCTAAAGTGCTCAGAGATCAGCCCATGAGCAGTAATTAGAAAAGGAAGATATCACTACATGGGGAATCCCCAGTAGCAGCAGGACTGGGCTGGTGTCCTCTGCTGCCCGCAAGGCACTGTGCAAGAGTAACATTAGTCTCCTGTGCTTCACCCAGCCCTTCAGGAGTTGCATGTTTGACCAATTTACATCAGGAGGTTTCTCAGCTACATGAGGCCTGATCCCAGTGGTGTAAGTCAACACATTTAACTGTGTGAAATTAAATCATTTGAAAATGCATGGTTTCTATCAGTGCAGGCTGGAAATCAAGCTGGAAAAAAGGAAAAATAGTATGTTGATTAACATTTTAACACTTACATTTCTTTTCTAATTTGGACAAGATCATTGATGTATTTGGGACTGTTAGAGCAATTTTAATCATCATCAGAAGAAGGATCCACAATATTGTAACACTTTAATTACTTTAGGAGGTGCCATAGTTCCCAGAAAGGATCTAGGAATGAAAAAAAAAAAATCATTATCTTCATAAATATCTCTTCCCTCCCTCTTTCCCTAGAATCTGCCCCTTTGGATTCTTCCATGAGCACTCCCAGCTCCTACCCCTCAGTGAATGAAATGTTTGGACGGAAAAGAAAGAAGCGAACCAGCATTGAGACCAACATTCGCTCCACGTTGGAGAAAAGATTTCAAGATGTGAGGGGAAAATCTTTCAATGTGTTGTGAATTCTCTCTGAGTTTGGCATTTGCTAGGTCATAGTAGCACTGACTCTTCAAAAAGAGAGATCTCTTTTTTTGTTGTTTTGATAGCAGGTTAGAAAATGCTTGAAGGGGTTAACAGGAAAAGTGTCAAAACCAAAGAAATCAAACCCAATTATTTCCTTGGTAAATGTTGTTTTAAAGGAATTAAAATTTCATTGCCACACCTCTTCATTGTCTTCCACTGATCAGCGCCCTAGCCAGATCTGACCTTCTGCACCCACCTCTTCTCTCTGCGTGTGTCACGGGAACTGCGTGGCCATGGTGCAGCACGGAAACGGATGCTCCATTAAGCAGGTCTTGTGAGACCACAGAACAAGTTGGTCCACATAATGCTGCTGAATCATTTCAGGAGTGGAGCCTTTTACTTTTTAAACATCAAGATTTTAAAGAAAAGGCACTACAGAGAGCAAACAGCTTTAAATCCGTAGGACCAAATTGTCCGCTGAAAATTTTTCATCAAACCAGTTTTTGACCAGGCCTTATTTTTTCTTGGTTTGTCTGTCATATCTGGTCATATTAAAATTTCCTCCTAAGACTGTTATTGAGAACAAAAGACTGTCATTGTCAAATTATTATGGGCACCTAATTTTTAGCTAGTATGAGGCATTTTTTGTAACAGGGAAATGTCTTGGCATCTCCATGCTAGGTTGTTTTGACACTCAACTCTCCAACACAGATCAAACCCCATGGAGCTACATGCTGTCAAATGCACCACAAAATGAGTGAGTCAGAAGTCAGGATAGGTACTATTCCCTTTATAAAAGAGGGATAGAGGAAGAAAAAGAAGAAATGGCTCTTCTGAGATGGTACAGGCAGATGTATAAACAGCACTCAGAGCTCATGTGTCCTGTGTAGTGAGAAAAAGACCACCAGTCATTAACGTCCCCTCAAGCAATTGTTTAAGGTGCTGAGAAGATCAAAGAGCATGGTGCTTTATGCAATAACAGGGCCAAGTACTGTGACTCATCCCCCACTGATTCCATGAGACTCGATGTTGAATCAGAGGCACTTTCTGGATCACAGAACTTAATCTTTCACCCAAACATTTACCCTTTGTCATAGCAGCAATTTTTCTTCCCTCCTCAGTTTACAGCCAACCCAACTCTTGCCCTCTGCCTTTCCAGCAGCAGAAGCATACATTGATGCTGTAAGTTACAGCTCTTTGGGGCTTGCTTTAACCTTCTGCCCTTTCTCAGCAGAACCCCAAACCCAGTTCAGAGGAGATATCCTTGATAGCAGAGCAGCTCTCCATGGAAAAGGAGGTGGTTCGGGTCTGGTTCTGCAACCGGCGCCAGAAGGAAAAACGGATCAGCTGCCCGATGCCATCCCCCATCAAATCACCTATCTACAATTCCAGACTGGTAAGAGACTTTGGATCAAGAAGTTCTACATGCCATCTCAAACAAGAAGGGAAAATGGTGGGGGGATACAGTGGAGTTTGCTGGAAAAGGACATTGCCTTATGCACATAAGTCCGAGTTGCTGGCCAGCCCACTCCACAGTCCAGCTGGGGACTACACCTGCAGGAGTGTGGAGAGGCAGCTGGGCTAGCCACAGGTTGGGCATATACTCAACATCCCAACTTGAATGGAATTTCATAGTTGCATTTACAGAATGTTTCTTTTTATTCCATTCATTAAAACAGTAAAAAGAAAACACAAATTTCCTAGAAGGTACAGGTCAGCTTAATCATAGGATAACTTATCCAAATAGGGGTGCTATCCTGAAACTTTTCATCCTGAGACTGGTAAATAAAAGCTTTCCAGAGTTAATGGAGGGGGAATCAGCATTTCATGGAATAAGAATTACATCCACTCGTGTCAATTTAGTTGTTAACTCTGAAACCTAATGGAAACCATCTACATATCAGTTTCTTGTTTTACATCTGTGCAGAAATGCAGAATACACTTAAGCAGTGCTAATTGTCCTTCTCTAATGTTGTACATTCACATTTTGGCAAATGTATTTTCATTGCCTTGAAGGATGAGGAAAAGAGAAACTGTTTTAAGACTCAGTGAAAGCGTGTCCTTGTAATCTACTGTCAGTGGCTCCTGTGGATAACAAACTACTATTGCATTTCTGCTAGCTAATAGTTGCTTAGTTGCTTCCACATACAGAAGTGGTAGGAACCCCTCCCTATGGTGTTTTTAGTTCTGGAGCCCATGTGAGTGGGAGGGAGAGTATGTATTCGCAAGCAATATTTTATCTTGAAATCTTCTGGGTTTTGGAATTATCCATCAGAAGGCAGGAAAACATCGCAAGAAGTTTGGTCACTTGTTGCACAACAGTTTTGGTCTACAGTCACAAACACAAAATGCTGCTTGCAAGCCATGAATTTTTGAAGCAGTAGCTTTGGTGTATAATTTTTCTGTGAATGCATTGTACAAAGTATGCCTTTGCTCATCAGTCATTCTGAACAACGTGCTGCCTGTAGTTAAAAGTATCACGGTTGAACAACAAGTGCCCCAGGCTTGCTTTGATTGCAGCCACCAAATTACTAATTGTCACCTGAGAATTCTCACCCATCAAGAACTCCCTAAAGGGAAAAGGATTATTTATGCCCAAGACGAGAGTGAGCTGGGAAGTTTCAGACTGAGAACATCCAGTCTGAAACATTCAAAATGCAGCGGCTCCTACAAATTGGATCTCAGGACTTCCAGAAAGTTTGGCTTGCGTTTGTTAGTTTCACACTTTTCCATAGTTGATCCATAAATTTAGACCTATGCAGAGTGTCAGGCACATGTAATACTCATTCTGGTTTCTTTCCACGGCTCTGGATATGGGAATGGCGCTTCTACGCTACAGTATGATACCTGTGGGAGCCTCAGATGAAGATAAGAAGCTTGCCTAGGAGCCAGCACACTCTAAAGGGAATATGAGAGGAGTGGCATTTTGTGATCTATACCCTCATAAGTGCCAACTGCTTACTGTTTGCTTCTGCTTCTCTCTAGGTCTCTACCTCAGGGTCCTTGGGGCCCCTCTCCGTCAATCCAGTGCATAGCACCATGCCTGGGACTGGTAAGCCTTGAGAAACCTGCCTCACTCACCATGCCTCCCCTCCTTTCTCTGCGCTTGCTCTCTGACTACTTTGGTTTCTAGGTCACATTTGCAGGCAACTCTTAATAAGACCCTTGAGTTTGGCCAGGGAAATATCCCCACATAACTAGTGTACAAGGGATAAGAACAGCCGAGTCTTTCTCTTGGCTGGAACAGAGACATGGAAAGTTTCCTGGGCTAGATAACATTTCCAGGATAATCCTAGGCAAATGTTACTGAGGTGTTTAGGTTTGGGAGCCAGGCTTACTTAGAAGCCAACCAAGAGGAGTGCTTGGGGTAGGTTACTGCATTTCTTCAGCAGAACATTGTCAGATTTCCTTTCAGAATCATAGAATGATAGAATGGTTAGAGTTGGAAGGAACCTTCAAAGGTCATCTAGTCCAACCCCCCTGCAAGGAGCAGGGACATCCCTGACTAGATATCAAATTGCTCAGAGCCTCATCCAGCCTGGCCTTGAATGTTTCCAGGGATGGGGCTTCCACCACCTCTCTGGGCAACCTGTTCCAGTGCTCTACAACTCTCATTGTAAAAAATTTTTTCCTAATATCTAATCTAAATCTACCTCCCTCTATTTTGAAACCATTACCCCTTGTCCTGTCACAACAGGCCCTACTGAACAGCCTCTCCCCATCTTTCTTGTAGGCCCCCTTTAGGTATTGGAAGACCACTATAAGGTCTCCCCCGAGCATCCTCTTCTCCAGGCTGAACAGCCCCAACTCTCTCAGCCTGTCCTCATAGGAGAGGTGCTCCAGCCCTCTTATCGTCTTCGTGGCCCTCCTCTGGACCCTCTCCGGCTGGTCCATGTCCTTCTTATGTTGGGGGCTCCAGGACTGGATGCAGTATGCCAGGTGGGGTCTCACCAGGGCAGAGTAGAGGGGGAGAATCACCCTGATTCAAAGCAGTAAAAACCAAGCACTACAGAGAGAGCAGTCCTGAGATCCCCACCTTTTCTGTGGCTGGGGCATAGATTCTGCCTTGCCGTGGCAGGGCAGACAATGAGTCAGATGAACAACAGGATGAGTACAAGATACGGTGGAAGTGTTTGGGCTTGGGCTGTCCTTGACAGGAAAAGGAGATCCCAGTCTTATTCTGCTTTCTCTGCTACGCAGTAACATCATCGTGTTCTCCAGGGAACTCCAGCAGGCCCTCGTCCCCTGGCAGTGCACTCCATGCCAGCAGCCCCGGCACAGCCCAGAGCAACTCCAAAGCTGCAATGAACTCATCCGGTTTCAACTCTTCAGGGTAAGGTAGCGGGGGCCACAGCTTGCTCCTTGGCAAAGGCACTTGGAGGGCTTGGCAGAAAAACAATGGGACCTTAGAGAAGAACGTGCAAGACCTTAGAGACTCCAGCAATGTGGAGCTACGTGGTGGCACGTTCTTACATGAAGTTTCACATCTAATTTGAAGGTTCTTGACAGATGGCTATTTTTTCTGCTTGAAGACAAATAGTAAATCAAGTTTTGCCTGAAAAACTGTGCTGCTTAAAAAAAAGGAAAAAGAAACCCAAACAAAAAACCTCAGAAGAAACACTGGCCGTAAGGACTGTCCTAAACTAGCTCCTTGTGTGGAGGAAGCAGAGAAAGGCTTATTTTGCTGTTTCTGTTTGGATAACTCCCTCCACAGCCAGTTTTCTCTCCTGCAGTGCCACCCAGAGAGCTCTGCTGCAGAGTTAACTATTCCACAGTGGCAGATAAAAAAAGAACAAAGATTTTTTTTTTCTCCTCTGCCCTGCCTTTAGATCCTACAAAGCATTAAGTCACACATATTGGCTCAGAGCCCTTCTGGTTATTTCACCGAACATGCCTCTGCCACAGTCTGTGCTGCTCAGGCCTCCCTACACTTGCAGTTCCTGCTACATAGCATCAGTGATGCTGTGTTAGTGTGAAGGCAACAGAGAGTAGAGGGCGTTACCCATAGCTACTGGGCTTTCTGAGTCATGGATCATCCTGTGCCGTGAATCAGACTGCCTCTTACATGGAGGAAGTCCAACAGCCAGGTACTATGTAAAATCATGAGCACAACGGAAGATGTTGCTTAGAAAGACAGGGGTTTTATTATGAGCTTCCTATAGGAGCAAAGGATCATTTACTGGCTGCCAAGTTGAACTAAGGTTTCAAATAGAATAATAATGATGTTTATTTCAAGGGAAGCTGTTAACAACATGGCAATTGTAGCTCTTATTCCCTGTGTTGCAAACAGATCTTGGTACCGATGGAATCAACCTACCTACCTCCACTGAGATGACTCCTCCATCCTACGTAAAAGGAGCTCTGACTTCTAGCTATGGAGCAGCTTCTCTAGGAACAATGCTTGGGGCAACATCCGGCGTTCCAGTGCCTTCAAAATGCTCCCAAATGAAGGTCTTGTTTAAGGGAACCCATAGCAGCAGAACTCTCCAGGGACTCAAACTGCAGCTGACCTTCCCCAAGGATTCTCAACGCCAGCAGTGAGATTGTAATACTCTTCCAAGCATTCAATTCAAGAACCAGCCCTTGCTTACTACTATTAGCATAAAACACTGCCCTCTGCTTGCAAATCTCTGCATTCACACTGGATTGCCTGGCAATTTCTAATCTGGAAGGATTTCTATGTCAGGACCCTCTTTTCCCCTCACTCATTTCACAGCTTCCCATAAGAAGGGTCTATCATGCTGTTACTGTCACGCACACATACCGTAAACCCCCAAACTGAGCCGAGGTTACCCAGTTCATTTCACCAGAGACCTGTGTCTAGATGTGAGCCTTGGTTTTCCATAGACTTCCAAGGTCAATGGCACTGTGCTTTATCCACCACCAAACTTGCTTTGCTTTGAGCCATTCTGCTCTGTTTCTAAAGGTGCTTTTTTTTTTTGCTTTTTTCTTTTTTTCTTTTTTTTTTAAGTATTTTAGAGTCGTCTTATTTTTTCCTTTTAAAAAAATTGTCGTCTTTTGCAAAATTTGTGTCCAGTTTTGTTATTGTTCACAGCTAGCCTCACTGCCCCACTGGAGGACGTCAGTTTGAAAACCTTGGGTGAACTTCTGACTCCATTGAACACAAACGCAGTCTGTGCTGATTTCATGGGAAAAGAATTAGTCTTGACCTTCCCTTCTTTCTTTTATTTATCCTTTGGGTTTTGTCTGATACCAAACAGAAACAACCTCTCTGGAGCAGAGGTGTGCCTGTGTTCTGGTCTTTCCTGAATTTTAAGTCATGTAGCTTGCCTGTTCTCTGCAGCATGCTCTTCTATTCCTGGGAGGACAAGTTGTATTGCTCAGGTGTGAATCTTTAGGTTGTGTGTGCAAGTGTTTCTTCATTCCATGAGACACCAAAGTATAGGAAATGTCAAATTTCACCACATATCACCAGGGAAATTGTTGGTACTTTGCAACTCTCCACTTGAAAAGAGGTAGATATTTAATTTTGTTAAAGTAGACTTGAGTAATACAAATTCCTGGTCAGGTTGTCAGTGGCTACGAGTAATTAATTCAGTGGAACTAGAGTAAATGAGCATCTGGTTCACAGATTGTAAATAGATATTTTTGAGTAGTAGTATTTTTTTTTCTGATGGCTTGTTTTTTTAGGTAAATGTGAGCTTTTTTTTAGGTAAAAATTATCCTTTGTCACTTCTGGGGGAAAAAATATTTGATTCACTGTTTCTTACCCTACTCATCCAGTCCTGTGTGATGAATTATTGCTATAGGAGTCTGAAGACTTAGAGTTTCTCAGCTACCTTCACACAAAGTATTGAGCCCTACATTAACATTGTATATAGAACCGCATTTGTTGCTTTGAGTGAGGTTTTGTTACAGAAGCAGACATTGATAATAATGAGAGACGACTGGAGAAGATAAGGTAACATTTCTTGAAAAATGAAATTAAGAAAAATATTTCTTTTTTTTAAAATACTAAAAGAAGTTTTTTAAAAATGTTCTTCCACAAAAAGGAAGAAAATGTATTTCTGTGTCCTGAAGTCCCCGCTGCTCATTTACCTCTAACTGAAACCCTTTCATCATACCTGCTTTCAGTGGAAATATTAAAATTAAATGAAACTTTTTTTTCAACAAAATCTGTTGTGACTTAAAAAACATTTTATGTTGAGAAAGCAAGAAATGTAGATGCGAAGTTAATCTAACTCTCCTTATTGCTATGGCCCTTCTTTCTGACTTTAATTAAATTTTCTTACGTGCTTTGAGGGTTGATTTCAAGCCCTGTTCTCCATTGCTTCACAGCTATATTTAGAGATGTAAAACAAATTATCTGAATACAATCATTCTAAAACTAAGCTGTGACAGGTTTGGTACAGCTGCGCAGATGGGTTTTCTTGGCAGATTTCTTCAGGTTCCCATGATTGACTCTAACAAGGTCTTCCCTGTGAGAACTGCCTTCTACATCTAGAGTGACAGGAATTAAACATGACAGCTTTTTCTATGTTGTGCCTTAATCACAGGATTCTTGAGGAAAAAACACATTCTCCTCCAGCCAAGAGAATGATACTGCAACAGTCTTTTGAAACAACTGTGCTACGACAACTGCATTTAAACTCAGCTAGTTGTTTGCTGGATCAGCTGCAGGGTTGGATCGTGCCAACACGCCCTCGCTGTGCAAACTTACCCCTGCCATTTGCCTCCACGGGATTCCTTATAATGGTGGGCTCTCAAAATGAGCTAGGGCCAGCTCTGCAGACACAGAGCAATACCAGCACAGCTCCCCTCCAACGCTGGCTCTGTCCTGCTGGAAAAGCCTGCGCGATCGCTGCCAAATGCTAATAGTGGAAGATGCCTAGAAATTAATGCACTCACGTATACCGGTAACAGGTTTTATTCCCATGCAAGATCTTTGTTACTGGGTAGAGAATTGGAGTTGCTACTATGTTTAAGTATTTAATCTGATTCATTTCCATTAATTTCTCATAAGCAGCTAAATTATACTGGCTGGGAGGGTGGTGGGGTGGGACTAAGGGATCTGTACCAAAATGGTGGAGGGCGGGAGAAACAGAAATGAGCAAATCAGCAGAAATTTGTTTTGCTTTTTAGCTAAAACATGCCAGTGCTTTGTTGGAAAGCAAGCTTTCCAGATCTGTGTTTCTCTCTTATCTGGTCTAAAAGATCAGGGGAAAAAAAAAAGTATACTTTTACACAAAAATTACAATTCTGTCATAGTTTTTAAAAATATCCATCCAGAAAACAAATAATTGATCTGTACTCATGTGCAGATAAAGCATACGAGAGGAGAATTTTCCTCTACTGTCTCTGGCTGGAAAAGCATAAGCCCCGCTGAGATGAGCCAATGCACACTGACAACTCAATCATACCTGCCACAGCTGAACCCTGCCAGGTGCATTGCTATGGGCTTGTGTCTGTAAAGAAGAGACGCCACAAGTCCTGTGGGAGAGGTGTAGGTGATAACTGGCAAATTCATAACCCTGGCCTCAAGGAGCTGCCTTTCCTCTCAGACCCTTCAGTGAAGCTCCTCACTCCAGCTCCTGTGAGGGATGGCCAACACTATGAGAGAAGAATGGAATAAACAATCTTTTTTCATGCCAGCCTGAGAAGTGATTTGCATGTGACTGTTAACTGAGTGTGCTGCAACCCTATGAATAGTCAGCAGGATTTGGATTCTGACCAAACAACAGCCCTGGCCAGGGATGAAAAAGAGGGGTAGCTGGCTGTTGCTCTGTAATTATAAAGACCCCTTAAGAAGCTTCCAGCTTTTTAAGCAATAATTTTACAATTCTTATTCAAAGCCAGTTCCGTATGAAAAAGCTTTAAGTGGAATGAAGCGATCTTGCTCTAGCTTCTCCCTCCTAAGATATAGACCTTAGAATTCACACTCTACGCAATAGAAACAAGTGCAACACAGGATGGCATGCTGCTAAGGCAATGACACTCTCTTTTACTTTTTTCCTTTTTTTTTAATTTTGGCTATTGCGAATATTTGAAGATTAGCAGATAGGAAGAACGCCTTTAAACCACTAATCTGTACCTTTAGGACACCCTATCTTATTTTACTTCCTGCATGACCTTGGACAAATGACTTAATCCCCATTAGGTGATGGTCATGATAATACTGGTGCCAGATAGCATAGTTCATGAATGATGAACACTACATCTGATTCTGCTGCCAGCCATCATAGAAGACTTATTACACTGATCCTCAGCAAAGCTCTAGTTTCCATATTGTTTGTATTGTGAAAAATCTCAAGTGATTTCACAGATTATAAGCAATTATTTAGAAGCTCAGAAGTGACCATTCTGATCGCCTTCATAATTCTAGCCTGCAAATTTTACCCAGTAATTCCTGCATTAACCCTATACCTGGCAGATGAGTTGTAACTTGTCTACTGATTTCAGAGTCGGTTGGCAGTCTATTTAATTATTTGGTAAATTCCAGGGGTTTATGAGCCTCTTTGTCAAAAGAGACCAAAAATAAAGTTGTGAAAGGCAGCTAACTATTTGCAATAATATATTTACAAGTTACTGTACATGTATAGAATCATAGAATAGTCTCTTGTGCCTGAAAAATAGCCCTATTTATTTATAAAATTATAAACTTTTATAGTAGGGAGAAGATACATCAAGATAAAAGTCTGGCTCTTAACTGACAAACACTATTCCATTTAATTTTCAGAAATTCCTCTCAGTAATTTGCTCCTACAAGAGCAGCACTGCATAAATGTTGGAATATTACTTCTGAAAGCTGGGAGGGAAATTACAAATATATTAAAAGCGGAATAATGCTATCTGCACGTTAGTATTGCAGCTGAGATCAAAGCCAAGCTGTACCAGGTGTTATGCAAACACATCATGAGAGTTTGTCTCCATTGAAAAGTTTATAAACACAATAACAAGTCTCTCAGATTTATTGATAAACTAGTCCTGAATAGGAAAACAAGCACTAGCAGCTTGTTTGTTTCACTAAAAGCTACATTTGGAAGGGGAAGGTCTTCATTCCCCTGTTTCATAGGAATACTTCCAGACTCACAGTAGCATCTAAAGGATTAAAAATATACAGAACAGGAAATTCCAGCTTTCCAAGACTAGGAGTCACTTCCCACAGCCATAGATAAACAATGCAGGGAACAATTGCTCACAAGCAGATGTGCTTCACAGTGGGTATAAGAAGTCACATAATCTCCTGAGCAACCTGATCTGCTACCAAATCAGCCCTCGTGCCTGAAAAGTCTCTCCAAGCTTTCTGTCCCTGTCCCTCCTTTTCCCTTGAGGAGAAGAGCTCCTCCGGTTCTCTACCATTAGGACTTAACCATCCACGACGTGAACCCCAGGAGTGAGTGAAGAGCTAGCTGTCAGTTGAGTCCCTGTCTAAAAACACCTCTATGTGTCTCATCCCTGTAAGTACAAGGGATGCAACCCCATCTGTCTTCTATGTTTATCTGGTCATTCACAAGCTCTGTGGAGAAACAAGACAGATTCCACTCGACTCCAAAACCAAATCAAGGACATAATATGCTTTTGTAAGCTACAGTCTTCCTGTAGGTAGGCCCCTCTCTCTAGTTCCTGCTCTTCTCAGCCAGAGGCAAGGCATCCTCAGAACACAAAATGGACAAATACTCCTGACTTTCCTCTCTGTGGGCAGACGCTGGGGTGCATATTGCAGGTGCACTCCTATTAATGATTGACATCAAGGGCGACATCTTCCACTTAACTGCTGTAGCAGCTGCAGAGCTCTAAGCGAGCGTGCAGACCAGATAGGAGGTGCGGCACCTGATACATGCATGATGTTTAGCAGTGGCCAAATTGAAGCAACACTGGGAACAGCTGGAAAATTAACAATTTGCTGTTGGTATTTGATTTCTTTTATTGTTCATTCCTCTTTCTTTCACCTGTGAGGAGAATGAGTGCAAGCTGAGAGAACAGTGTTCTGTTCCTTGTCCTTCCCAGTTTTCCCTGTGTCCTGAAGGGAGACTTTGAGCATTTCTACCTGTCCAAATGATCCCATCAAGTGCCCTCATCATTCCTGATGCTCATAGCCTTGGGACTTACTGTCCTGGTAGAATTAGCATAGATCTTAACACTCCAGTACAATGCCTTCAGCAGCTGAGCTTAAATCCAGGCTCACCTTTACAGATGCCAGCAAGGACTAGTGCCGAGCTGCAGCAAGACCCCTTTTCTCTGTGCTGGGGGGGGCCTGCCTGCACAGCCTGTGGGCTTATTTCAGAGCGGAGGCTGAAACACTGACAAAGGAGAGAAAAATCAGGAAGTTTTACCTCAAACATAAGAGCAACAACTCTGCGCTTGTAACACAGAGAAACATCATACGGAGTGCAGCACACACAACAGCCCTGACTGACTGTAGATGAGGCCTCTTATTCTCTGAGTGGCTGGTTTTACTCTCAGCGCAGACCTCTTTGGCTGTAGGGAAGGTTTGGCTTGTTTGTGACATACAATCTCCTTTAGACAGCTTTTAAAGCAAACTGAATAAACAGAAATTACATGGTACCGACACTGAATTTGCTGTCAGGGCTTGGAGGGAGCACAGCCCTTTCCCAGTTGCTCATTCCTGCCTCTGCCCTGGTGCTCGGCCCCAGCTCAGCTCCTCGCTCACTCATCCTGTTCTGCGTGTTCCGTGTCCCATCATCCTGCACATCCCGCACCACTCCCCAAGCAGTCCCAAGCAGACTCCCGTCTCAGCCTCCCCTCCTGGCAGTCAGCGCAGGACAACACAGAGGTGGGCACCGTAAGCCCACCCACCCGGCCTTTGCTTTCAAAACCCGTATAAAACTTGCGAAAGGACTCTAGAGCAGTTTTTAAAACAACAACAAAAGGACAAAAGCACCTCCTCGCTTGCCTGATCCAGCTTTATTCTCCACTTTACTCTCCTTCATTAGACAGAAAAGCATTCAGCCAAACTAAAGCCTGAGGACCCGACGGGACTCTTACAGCCGGGAGGGCTGGGCTGGGGTACCAGCCTGGGTGACAGGCTCCAGACGCCTGGCCTTATTTCTCCTACCCTGTTCGCCCTTCCCCGCGTTTCCCCGCGGCAGCACGGCCTTCTCCCTGCTCCGGGGCAGGCAGCCGTGCTGCTCGCATCCCTTTCGCCCCGAGGGAAGGTGAGCAGGGCACAGCAACCGGGGACGGGGAGCGGAGGGGCAGGCGGAGCATCCCCCGGGGCGCGGAGAGCTGGGGCGGGGGCAAGACCCTCCCCGGCCGGGGGCGGGGAGAGGAGGGGAGAGGAGGGGAGGGGAGGGAGGGAAGGGGAGGGGACGATAAAAGCCTCTCGGTGCGCGGAACCTCCCTTCCCGGGCAGTCCCGGAGCCCGCAGCCGGAGAGGGGCAGGGCGCAGCGGGGCAGGCAGCCAGCCCGGGGTAAGGAGCCGGGGGGGGGGACCGATCCGGGAGAGCTTGCTGTGCCCCCAGCCTCGTGCCGTGCTGGGGAAGGGGGGTCTGTTCCCTACGGGGGTCCCGGCCCCCCGTCCGCTCCGTCCACTGGCCCCTGAGGGTGAGCAGGGCAGGGAGGGCTGAGCTGAGGCGCTTTGGCTCCGGGTGGGGGGGGGCGGCTGTGCTGGGAGCTTGTTTTTTTTTTTCCCCAGACACGGTAGGGCCTTGGTGAGGAGGAGGGGCTTGCCGGGAAACGGTGCTAAAGAGAGCCTCAGGAGAGCACCGTGCTGATGGGAAGGGTGCAAGGCATGTTTTGGTGGGGTTGGGTTGGTTTGCTCGTGGGTGTTTGGGTTTGGTTGGTTTGGTTTTGTTTTGTTTTTTTTCCCCACTGGGTTGTCCGTGAGTGGGCTGGGGTGGATACTGAGGCAGTCGGTCTGGATGAACACCCTGTGCTGACAGAGCTGCTGTGCTCCTAACATCCCCGCTCTGTGTTCAGCAGGATGGTTTCCATCGTTCTGGAAGTGACCTGCAGCCTTGTTGCCTGGTTGTTTCTGTACACCTGCTTCTGCTGCTGGAACAAGCACAGCTCCTACGAGTGGAGCTGTCGCTTGGTTACCCTGCTGCATGGGGTGATTGTTACCTGCCTCTCCGGTTATGTTGTGCTCTTGGATGGCCCGTGGCCTCTCACCCATGCAGGTATTTTTGGAGTCTCACCCTCATGTATCCTTGTCAAGCAGTGTGGATACCTCTGCCTCTGGGGGGGGGGGCGCGGTGTGTGATTGTTTTTGCTATCTGTTCTCTTATCTGTATATTTGTAGGGCAGAATTTTGTTTAACTCATTTGCTTCTTCTCCAGCTTATGCTACATCTTACTGTTAGGGTTTTTTTGTTGTTTTATCCATGTACATGCTTAAAGTTTTCAGGTTGGCAGCTGGAATTTATAGCAGCATTAGGTGTAGCAATGTGTTGAGAACAGACTAAGTGCTGTTGACATTTTTAAGGGTGTAATAACTCCTAGCTGCAGGGTTTTTTTTTGCTGTTTTCTATCAGTAAATCCCAAATAGTTCTGCTGATGGGGGTCAAGCTTTCCATCCTTCTGAAAGGGTGGAGAGCAAAAGAGAAACAGGAGTGTGGCAGGATGGGCAGGCTGAAGAGTGAAGGGAGAGCAGAACCAGACATCCAAGCTTCCAGCCTGGCACTTGGCCCATAGGATAAGGCTGGAAACTAAGGAGGCATACTCACAACCTGTATTGCTCCATATTGTAGGAGAATGTCTTAAATAAGACTCCAGGCTTATGTGTATCTTTCATTTCAGGTTCACCAAACACACCTCTTCAGATCCATGTGCTGTCCCTGACCTTGGGTTACTTTATCTTTGACCTGGGCTGGTGCCTGTATTTCCAGACAGAGGGGGACCTAATGCTGTTCCATCACACGCTGAGCATCTGTGGCATGATCATGGTGCTAGGGCTCGGGAAGTCTGCTACAGAAGTCAATGCTGTTGTATTTGTTAGTGAGATCACCAACCCACTGCTCCAGACCCGCTGGTTTCTGCGGGAAATGGGGTATTACCATACTTTCCTAGGAGAGGTGGTGGATTTCTTATTTGTATTACTCTTCCTGATGCTGCGAATCGGAGGAGGAGCTTTGATCATGTATGCGATGGTGACATCCCCTGATCCCAACTGGTTCCTCAAGGCCGGAGGCCTGGCCATGTACACTGTCTCTTTGGGGTTCATGCTTGAAATCTGCCGCTTTGTCAGGAGGAAAATGGTGAAAAAACATGGTTCCAGGACAAGCCTGAGGAGTATGAATGCACCTGTGAAAACTAATGGGCACTTGACAGCTCATTAACGGGTTGTGGATGGCAATCTTCTGGGTTACTGAAGCCTGTTCCTGTGAAAAGAAATCTTAAAAGTGATGTGGAAGTGATTGACTTCCTGGCACTGGCAGTGGTCTGCTACCCCTGGAGGAGACAAATCAGCACTAGGAATACAGGAAAGCTGACAGAAGAGGGATTTGAGTGGAAATCTGAGGAACCTGGCATGTCTACTGAACTCTGATTCCCTGACTTCTCCAGCAATGGTACAGTCTCAAGGAGGGTGGCAATGCCAGACCTGCTCAGTCTGCAACCAATAATTGCACAGTCTGTATGTTCTGTAATAATTGTGGAGGTAGAATTATTTTACAGTGTAGAGCCATAAAATCAAATCTGAAAAATCCCATCTTCCTGCCAGTGGGACCGGGTAGGGGTGCGACCTAGCCAAGATTTACTGAGCCTCACTCTGCCTTAATCCTGGAGCTGGATAACATGCTTGACTGATACTTGGATGAAAGCCTCTGAACAAGATTCGAGTGCTTGCAGGGGTATAGTGGAGTTGTCTTTTGACTATGTGAAGTGATGGTACTTGAGGTGAGGCAATGTTTTACCTCATTGTTTTTAATGATACATTTCTTTTTTCTTTTAATGCTTGTGTTCAAGCAGATACTGATCTTAGAGCAGTGTGACTTAACTGGCATTGACTCTGGCCCTTGCAAACTCCTGTGCAGACATGAGTCAAGAATTAGATTTGTGCCAATAAACTCCGTAAGCAGGTGTTCACCTAGCCTTGGATTGCTTTAAAAAAACATTGGGCATCAGGCATTTTGTGGGTGAGAGATGATAGAGAAGAGCCCTCTCTGGATGTTCTTTCTCTTCTGGGGTTGGCTCATTGACAAGTCACTTAAGCTGAATGCATGGCTAATGAGTAACTGTATTTTCAGGGGTGACAGTAATGTTTAGGCAGATCTCAGTGTAACATCTGCTCCATACCAGCAGGTCTTCAAGTATGGACCAGTTCTCTTGTTTTCTTTACCTCTGAGTTGTGTTCTGACATTTCTCCTGGGGTTCTAATGTGAATTTCCCTCTGCTTAAAGCTGCAGTTCGGATTTACTCTCCTGTAAAAACCTTGCTTACAGCTGAGAAACAAATGGCTTTGTGTTGCCCTCAGGCTTAGCAAGGCTGCTTGCCTTTCCTTCCTGCTTTCAAAGACCTTGTTTAGAGGAGCTTCTTCACAGGCCTAAAGAGCCCCTGAAACAGCTGATGTGGCTCTTGCTCAGGTGAGGTGTCACCCCTGCTGTGGAGGTGAAGGAGGGGAGCAGTGGGAATACAGCTGCTATGAGGATGCAGCCTTACTAGCTCCTGCATGCCTCTTACCTCACTAACTTTGGCCCTGTTCAGGGCAGATATCTGCCTTGGCTGGAGGTTGGAATAAGGTGTCTGGAGAGATGAAAAAAAAATGCCACAAAATAACCTAACTTTTGACATGCCCTCTGAATGCATTGCAGCTGTGAATCCAGGCAAGTTTGTAGGCTAGTATGTTTAGAACAGGAGCCTTGGACTCCTGGTAGGTTGCAGCATGGCCCTGGGGGCCTGATCTTGTGAGGTGCGAACTCTTGCCAGAGTCACTGTGCTCTTCTGAAAACTCTTATGAGTGGTGAGACTTCTAATAAAGTTATGTTATCTTTTTAAAAAGAAACAATTGCTGTAATGTTCTTTTGTTCTGGGTGTCAAGGAGACAACTGAGGTTAATGCTGAGGAAAACAAGCTTGAGGGTAGCCTAAGCAGTCACTGGCAAAGCTCTGGCTTGTGCAGTTCTGGAAGGAGTGAGCTGGTGGGGAAGCATGCACAGATGAAGTCATGTGCTCTGGAGCTCAGGCTTGAGGTGTGCAGGATAGATGAGGGTCAGCTGAAGCTCAGGTTTGTGACTAATGTACCCATAACCTGCCTTACCAGTGAGTCACAGTCAGTATCTCGGGGAATTTAAGAATGGGACATTAAACTGAGGTGTTTGCTCTTGATGGACACAAGGTCACTCTAGTCATGGCCTAGATCTCAAGCTGCCTTTCTCTCTGCAGCACCAATGCCTCTCTGCTGCATTTCATCCTAGGAATGATTAATTCAAAAGGTTTGGGTTACACGGTGGTTTGTCTACACTATCTTTGGAGAAGCAATTGAAAGCATGAGAACACCTTTGGTGTTTTGAGATGTCCTAAGCCACTGCTGAGTGGCTCTTTCCAGCTGAGAACCTGCTACTGCGGGCCAGCACTATGCTGTCTGGAGTGGAGGTGGGCCTGGGCTTGGCTTCCAACAAGAAAACTCTCTTCCTTCAGCTGAGGGACAGTAACCCAGTGCACCTAGCTTGCTCACATGCAAAAGAGAGTTGATGGTATCAAATCAACAGTGAGATTTGAAGCAAAGTGCGTGCCCTCAGGTGGTTATCCACCATATCTCATCTAAGGATAGTTTTAGTGCTAAACAATCTAATGTGATGCTGGAAAAGCATCTGGCTCCACCCTCTGCATCCCATTGCATTTCTTATTTGCTAACATTTCAAATAATGTAATTTTTAATACGGGTGGCTGGTTTTTATTTGTCAAATATCCTTGAGGGATTTTACAGGCACAAAAAATGAGCATCAGCTGTGGTGTATCACAGAGGAAGGCTATTGGACTCTTGTGTATTTCCAGTTCTCGTATGTTTCCAGTTTATTTTTGGACAAGAAGTTTCCCAGTGTTGGCAAGCTCTTATGTTCTGTGACCCTTCAGTGTTACAAGCTCTTGTTGGAATAGGTACAGAAAGAAGACAAGAAAGAACATACTGGTGAGGGAGGGTGTAGCTGTACTAAAATGGGTAGCAGCGTGCCACTAACTGTTAGCAGAGGTTCCTGTCCTGAGCTGTTTTGCTGAATGCTATTCATTGGCAGGCAAAACGAGCCAGTGCAACTGAGCTTGCCTATTTAAATGGCTGACTCTGCAGAAAGCAAACAAGAAAGTTAGTTTACAAGCTGTACCTAACTTCTGGTACAATCCACTGGCAGATGATTTAACTTGCCACCTTGCGTCTCACTAGATGCAAATTTTGCCCATTGTATGATCTAGAACAAAAAACCCCACAACTCCTCCTCTATATTCTACCTCAAGCATTAAATGGTCCTTGCCTTGTTAGGGCTTTCAGAGGGCTCTTCTGTCACCATCTCTCTTATTCTTCCTGGCAGCTCAGTTTCTGTGCTATGAGACAACGTTAGCCCTATAGCTTTCTGTCTGTCAATGCTGTTCTTTATCCTAAGCTAAATATTAAACAGCTCCATCTCAGTTGTTGTTGAGGTTATGGGAGGGGGCCTGGAAAGCAAGATGAGACCTAAGACTTGTCAGAGAAGCAAATGTGCTATTAATGCTAGTGAAGATGGTGTGCTGAAACAGCTGAAGGATGCCCATCTTGTAGCAATAGGAACCTGTGCCTGGCCTGAACTAGAAAAGTAAGACAGATATGCAGTTGAAAACATGCTTGTTACAAGTGCTGTAAAAGGCAGGACAAGCTACTCCCACCATCTCTATTTCCAAAGGTAAAACATGACAAGATGAAGGAAAAAAAAAAACCCAAACAATCAATTTCTGTGTGTGAGATTGTTTGATTGCAACTTAAAAAAGGAGTGTGTTGGTTGGAGGGACGTTTTTGTAAGTTACTTTAGATGTCCTGCATAAACCCTGAATTTTGCTACTCTGTGGATGTAGATGAGAGAGAAAAGATGTGTTTTAGCACTGGATGCTTGTAGTGAGAAGAAATTGCTAGGCTTTGTAACAGCTGCATAAGCACTGGATGAGAGGGTATGTTTGGGGCAGGGCTGTGTGCTTCCCCAGCCTGCTGAAGCGGCACACTCTGTGCTGTGCCTGGGTGATGAACTCTGCGGGGTACTTCACCTCGGAGCTGGTGCTGTACTGATGCAGTTTTGCAAGTTCTGTAGAAGAGTCAGTTCACATCGGGGTCTGAGTAGAGCAGGCCCACAGCTGTGTGGCCGTGCCTGTGATTTCCGGGACATGTGAGGTGATCGAAGAGGGTCGTGGGTGCGTGGGGCTATTTTCCTGTGCCCACGGGCTGAAGTGATGCTGCGTGTGCACCCTGTGGGAACAAGACCTGCCTCTTGTTCTGTCAGCAGCAACAACCTGTTGGGCATTGACCAGAGGTCTTCCCCGCCTGGCAGAGAGGCCTGCAAACCTGCGTTAGAGCAGGGCTAGCTCCGAAGGTCCCCAGCCTCCGGGCTGGGTTTAGGAGGATGCAACGGGGCTGCACAGGGCCTGCGGGGAAGCGGCCGGCAGCTCCGCGGCCCCTTCCCCTCCCCTGCCGTGGCCCTTGCCGTCCCTCCTCCCCGCCAGCAGGTGCCCCTCGGCCGCTGCCGCCGCTTCCTCTTCCCGGGCGGCGGCGGTGGAAGCGCGGCGCCGGGCGGGGCCGGCCCCCAGCAGCCGCATCCTTCCAGGTGGGTGCGAGGGGAAGGGGCCGGGCCCCGCGGCCGTCCCCGGCGGCTTGCGGGAGGGGACATGGCTGCGGGGCCGGGGGGACCGGTGCTCGTTCGTCGCCGGGCCCGCGGGTGGGTGGGGCGGGTGTGCGGGGGGAGGAAGGCTCCGTCCCGGAGAGGAAGAGGAAGGCTGCTGGCTGCGTGCGGGCTCGGGTCGGCTGGGCACGGGCTGCGTCGGTGGCTTGCAGCACGTTGTTTAGGCTCTCTGGGCTGCTCCATTTTCTCATTTGTACAAAAAAAGAAAGGAGGGAGATAACAGTGCTTTGCTGGAGGTGCCTGTCGTGTTTTTAAGCTCTTTTGGTGAGAACAAGGCTGTTCTGGATGAGATTTTTAGGTGCATGTAATTATTGTAGAGCTTGCTGACACTCATGACCCTGTTGCTATTGGTGGTACAAACGATGATATAATTACTGCTAGTTTTAAGGGATATTGCCCTTTCTGATGTGCAGGCATAATTCACAGGTGCAATATACATTGTATATGCTAATGACCAATGTTGAGTTTTGATGTGCGATTGGAAGATAGCCTCCTTCTTTCTTTACTGGGGATGGAGAAATATCTTTTTCATGAGTATGTGTGGAAAACACCTCAAAATGTTGAAAAGATTTCTTCTACCTCTTCCTTCTAC
Source organism: Chlamydotis macqueenii (assembly GCF_036417535.1). NCBI lineage: Eukaryota > Metazoa > Chordata > Aves > Otidiformes > Otididae > Chlamydotis > Chlamydotis macqueenii. Next base: position 4,397,680 of record NC_141579.1, on the reverse strand, counting down.
CAGCCTTCTCCAACTGGTCAATCCCTTTTGTTGCATCAGAATTCTTCCTGCCCTATCTGCCCTGACTGTGAATGCATACAGACCTCAAGTACTGGGGATGTCAATGGAAACACTTGATCAGAGCAGTTAGTCACATCCTTATTTCATCTCCCCATGTTCCCAAGGCCCATTATACCATAATGGTTTTGTTTACCCAGCTCGCTAAGTCATTCCCAGTAACGCTTGCAACAGGCCAGACAGGAAGGTTGGGCATTGCAATGCGACTCTGACTTCTCATCACGTGTAATCCTTTCGGTGTTCCCCAGCTGTGGGTGTGAATCCAGCGCGCTTGTCAGCAGGTGCCAGGAGGACCAGTGGCGCTTTTGCTATTGCACAACTGGAAACTCGCGTATCCCAGGGTGTGACTCAACTTCTTTTGATGCACATCCCTGAATGCTTAGGAGTAATGAGACACAGCTTGTATTTCATGGAGAGGTATTATAAATATGACCAAAACGCGGATATTAGAGTATTATGTATTTGGAGGGCTTTTAATAACAGATATTTATGCACTGTAAATTTGTTCTGGCAGTATGTCTTTTCCTTATTTGAGAGATTCTGTATTGCATAGTGAGTGAGGGAAGGTGTATAAAAGAAATACTGCTGAAAAAGTCTTTATGGCCATAGATTCTCATCGTTTTGCATCAAAAAGATTTGGAAGTCTTGGTGCCAGAAAAGATGAAATTAAGTCTGCAGTTAGGAGAGTTGAATCGTTTTTCACTTTGTCTCACTCAAACTGCAGAGGAGGGAGCATCCAGCACCTTGCCCAGGAAAAGGGCAGGGCGGAGGGCACTTGTTGAGTGCAGCCATGGGCAGGAAAGTGGCTGGTTGAGTGCCTGGCTGCTCCCTAAGGTGGTGGGCTGCTGTAGCCGATAACTGTTTGCTGGGGGATGCTTTGTTCCAATCTGAGTTTTGTCCTCACATGCTTATGAAGAAACTCGAACTATATGTTTTTACGTCGAAAGTTTTCCTTGGGAGGACAAGGGGATTTTAAAGTGCATTTTCCTCAAATTGTCCTGGAAATGTGTTAGTGCTGGAAGGTTAAAAATCAGTAGCAGGAGAAGATGGCAATGTCTTTGTGTTTCTCTTGACCTATTTGCAGTTGATGTCAGTACACTAGGAAGGTTATCAAGAGGCTGTGAGTTTTTTTTGTTTTCTTGGTTTTTTGTTTCAGGAGGAGGAGAACCTAGCTAGCAAACTGCATGACAAGATGAGTAGGCTAGGTGAGGCAACACAAGCAGACCAATCAAATGCAGATATATGGGCAAGGAAGAAAAACGAAGGGACAGGAGTAGCTCTGGATCAAAGCCTTATTGCTAGATATGGTGCTTCTCAGCCTGTCCCTCAGGCAGTGCAGATGAGCACTAACATATCCCAGCAGATCCTGTATTGTAGACTGGCTGTGGAAGTCCTCTGAGGTGCGTTTCCAAGTTGTGGTATGTTTTCTGTTCAACCAAGCTAGGAACGCATTGCCTTACAAGGTCATAATTTTCAGAGCGTCTTCCCACAGGGTCCATGTGCTGGTGGCCATACAGTGAATCTGCCCTAATTCTTAAGGATATGTTTCTTTCATATAGACCTTTCCGCAGAGAAAGCACGGTTCCTCTGCAGAAAAAAAAAATGCCAGGAGCAAGCAACACCATCAGGAAACAGCACTGTATGCTCAGCGCTGGGATGGTTGTGGGTGAAATGCTGTACTGGGTTGTGCTAACACTGCAGAAGCCTAGAGCTTCTGATGCATTTTGTCTTTCCTTTCCTATGACAGGATGCTGTTCCCCCTGCCTCTGCGAGTAGCCTGCAGTCTGCTTGCCTGGCTTTCTCTCTACGCTTGGTTCTGCCATCGCTTCAAGCACCGGAATTATGAATGGAGCTGCAGGCTGGTCACGCTGACCCATGGCATCCTTGCTACCTGCCTCTCTGCTTACATTGGCTTTATTGATGGTCCCTGGCCTTTGAGTCACCCAGGTAAGTAATGGAAGTTGCAGTCCCAAGTCCCCTAATGGGTGATGGCAGAAAGTGGGGTTCTCCAACCACTTCAGTATCCAACCTACTTCAGGAATTATGATTGTAATGGTATCTGAGCTGCTTTGTGATGGAAAGTACTAGAGAAATGGAGAGACTGGTACTGTATTTTGCTAGTGTAATGGCCCTCTCCAGCTGCAGTCTGGCAGAGTATGTGATCATGTTGTGTGGCCATTATGTGTGTGCAGCTGTTAGACTAACAACTCCAGTATTGTGGCTTGTCTGACTTCTCCAGCTGAGCCGTGATCAGTACAAGCTAATATCAGCCTGCCAATGCTGAAGGTGAATACCCCTTCCTTGTCTTGGATCCTGCCTGCTTGTTGCCTCCATGCTTTAAAACTCTGTCTGGTATCTTTATATTTCAGGATCACCAAACACAACTCTTCAGGTACATGTGCTGTGCCTTAGCTTGGGCTACTTCCTCTTCGACCTTTGTTGGTGTGTGTACTTCCAGACCGAAGGTGCCCTAATGCTGGCCCACCATCTGGTGAGCATCTTGGGCATCACAGCGTCATTGGCACTCGGAGAGTCAGCTGCAGAGGTCAATGCTGTCATCTTTGGTAGCGAGATCACCAACCCGCTGCTGCAGGCCCGCTGGTTCCTGAAGGAGATGGGATGTTACCACAGTTTCACAGGCGATGTGGTGGATTTCTTCTTCGTTGTCCTCTTCACTGGGGTGCGGATTGGAGTCGGGGCCTGGCTAATGTACTGTGAGCTTGCTTCTCCCACACCCAGGTGGTACATTAAGCTGGGTGGCGTCATCATGTACGCTGTCTCCTGGGTTTTCATGGTCAGCATCTGTCGCTTTGCTAGGAGGAAGAGCATGAAGAAGTACCATGCTTGGAGGAGTCGGAGGAGTGATGAGTTATACCTGAAAACTAATGGACATATGAAAAACCACTGACTGGATGCTGAGTAAAGACTTCCTCGAGTTCACAATCTGGCAAGAAGGGGATCATGCTTGAAATGCCAGTCTCAGGAGAGAAGCCAATACATGTTAGCAATTCTGGATCCAAATTTATCCCTGGCATAACTCCATTGAAATCCATAGAGCTATACCATGGATTCACTGGATCTGCAGTGTTTGGCCTGATAGAGGCTGGCTCAGTGTGTACATAAGCATACGCTAAATGATATGAGTGAAAGAAGGGCTAATTTTACAGACTAAACTTAACGAGTCCAGCAGTGCAGGTGTAAGTAGTCATGTTAGTAGCTAACTCCTTCAGCAGTGGTAGAATCTTGGAAGAAAGAAGAAAATAACACTAGATCTTTACATTCAGTGTCCTGTACAGTCTAGACAGCTAGAGTGACTCTTCATACTCTTAGGAAGAAGAATGTTCTAGTGTTCCGTCAGAGCTGGGATTCCTAGCTCTTCCACCAACTCGTTATGTGACCTTAGGCAAGTCATGTAACTCTAACTCTGTGCCTAATTTCCCCTTCTGTGAATTGGGGGTGATGGACCTGATCCATCTGTTGTTATGCACTTTCAGATCTTTACTTGAGAGGTGCTATATAAATGCAAACTGATGGTTGTTACCTGCACTTTGTTCATTATCCCTGTGTTTCCTTTGGGAGAAACAATTTTGGTGGTTGAGCTAGAGTGTGACCCTAGAAAGAACAGTATTTTAGGTAGGTCATTGTTTCCTATCCTTTCTAATTCCTTTTAATAACTTATTTAATAACATATTGATAACTTATTTTTCAGTAGTGTCCGGAAGCTCTAACCAGCATTGGCGCCTTGCAGGAGTAGGTGCTCTGTGAATACACCCAAAGACACAGCCCCCAATGTGAAATGCTTTTCTGACTTTTTCCCTATAGTTCATCTTTGACTGTTAATACCCCACCTACCCCCTCCAAATACTGCTTTTAACTCCTTGAATGACCAACACTCTCTGTTATGAGAAGCCCCATCAGGACTTGCCAGTAAGTGGTCTTCTGGCTGATGGACCAAGCCCTGATTTGTCTGCAGAATGCCAGAATTCCCTCTGTTGTGCTTATTGACTCAAATGCAGGCAGTGTGGAGCCAGCCTGAGACCAAACAGCATGCCTTGAGATTGTCAGACAAATACCTTCCCCAAGCTGCAATTAACTTTTAAAAATAAGAATAGTAAATGCGGGGTGTTTTACTGTGGCAATCTGCAAACAATCTGTCCGTGCAGGTTTTGGCAAGCTAAAGGGAACAGGGGTCAGAACCTGGTGTGTAGTGAAGGCTGTGTGCTTCTGTTGGCATTGAAAGTGTTGTCCTAGATTCAGATCAGTGTATCGGAACCCAGAGTCTGCCACAATGTTTGAGGACAGTGGGATACTGTAGGTGAATGTCTGGGTGAAAACCACTTGAAACTAGCATTGATATTTTTCTCTAGGACCATAGATACCAGTTTTGACAAGAGTGTTTCCACCGATCCAGATTGGGATTTCTGGTTGAAGAGTGGCCAACGTGCATCTCCAAAACTTCGTAGCTAAGGTGGAAGAGCGACCCAGCTTTAAATCTGTCCTCTGCACTGTTCAAGCCAGAGACCTAACCTTAGCTTTCCTTCATCTGAATTGATGCATCGACCTCTGGGCTTCTCTCTCACTGATTGGATCTGCGTCACTTGATAAAAGTGAGCATTTATAGGGTAAGAGAGACTTAGTTTACAGCCCAATAATTAAAGAAGTGAGAGCTACAGAATCTGGCCTTTTAAAAGCAAAAAAAAAGTGAACCTGACTGGGAGAAAAAATAAGGATTGCTTACCTGGTCCCATTTGCAGGGAAAAAACTGTCCCCCAGTTGGCAGCTCCAGGTGTTTATTTCACTGTATGTTCTTAAGCACTGTTCCTTTGTTATTGCTGTAATTATTATGATTATTTATTTTGAGCCTCAACACCAGGCCTCCAGTGCAGCTCAGGTGCCAGTTCGGCTGTGAGGCTTGCCTGTTGCAGCCAAAGACCTGAAGAGCCCAAAGCGCTTCAGATTACCAGAGCCAGCTGATGGCTGAGCTGGTCCTTAAAAGGAAACTTGACTCATTTAGCACAGCACACTGGTACAACTGTTTAGCCTTTAAGGGAGACAAGAAGGGCTAGTTGGGGCTTGCTGGTTCGTTCACAGCTCTGCTGCTGCTGTGGGGCGTGTCAAAAGAACCGTTTTGCCTCAGCTTACCTGCTTTATTAAGTGGGTACAGTATTACCTACCTCGTGGGGTGCTTTCATTTGTTAACACTAAGCCGCCTTCGACTAATGCTTGGTGGGCTTTGTCAAGCTATGCTGTATAAAGGCAAAATCCTGTTGTTTTGAGTGAAGCATCTCTCACTATGATGCATCATCAGTACTTTGTCACCTGAACACGGCACTTCCCAGCATCTGACTTGCCTCACAAAAGCAGGAGTCCAAGGTGTTTTGCAGTGATGCTTATGGATAGGAGTCAAAAGGAGTAAGCTAGACGCGTGCATAAAGATCAGCCATGCTGCGTCTTCTTCAGGTGGACTCTCAAGTTGAGGAAAGGATGTCTGGTGGATTTTCCCTAGTAAGAATTGCAGTAGATCTGGAGCCAAAATAGTTTCAGCAGCCAGCCTGACCAGGGAATAAGGGCTTTCAGCAGCAAGTCTTGAAGAAGTGTAGGTGAAAACAGTGTGATCATTTCTCAGTACAGCTGTTGACTTGCCCACCAAGAAGAGTTTCCCGAGCAGTCCTGATGATTTGGACTTTGATCTCTGGTGAGGTTTGGTGTGCAGTTTAATGCATGTTTGCAGCCCTTCTGTGGGGGTTGTAGAGCCCATATGTGTGCAAGTGAATAAGGATGCTGATTAGTGACTGCAGGTATCTATGAAACACCTTTTGTGAAGATGTTTTGAAAGATAATGCACTTAATGGCTGAGTTGTCCCCTTCTTTGAACTGAAGGGAAACTATGATCAATGTTGAGGCTTTAGAAGTTAAACCAGGGCACTAGCAAACAAAAGAGCAATTAGGAATAGTTTTATGAGGTAGAGCTAGCAAGGATGTCTCAGAGCAAGGCCTTGTAGCCTGTCTGGTGGGCTCCAGCGTAAAATCACAGACCCAGGAAGAAGTAGTGTAACTGTCAAGCTATGGAGCACATGGTAGAACCTGTCCTCAGGCTCGTCCATAGTGGCTAGAGCAAATTGCAAAAGGAAACTGCAGAACTAGTGTGAAATAATAACTTGTGTTTGAATTACTGTGTAATAGCAACTAATGTTCCACCAGTGAATGGTGTAGATGCTTTGTACTATGTTTTATAAAATAAAGAGTATTTAATTATATGAGGAATTTGTTTTCTCTCTTTGGATGCAGTTCTTAGAGTTGCAGTGTGTATTGCTGGATGAGTAGGCATTGCCAGTGTAAAAGAACAAAGTGATGGTGGGTGGGTGCTTTATATGGACTGAGCCAACAACTTGTACAGCTTTCACCATTATTGCTTCTTAGACATGTTAACAGGCAGAGAAACTACTCTTCTTTGTGAAGTTCTTCTTGCAAACTTAGTAGTTTGGTGTTTGATAACAGAAGCTTTCAGGTTGCTGACTGGCTGAACAGGGTGCATTTCTTCCATAAGGTTTGTTTCCAGGCCTTTCATGCACCTATCTTCAGGCAACTCACACAGCAAAAATGTTTCCTTTGTTTTCCATGCCCTGTATGCTAAAGGAGAAGGTTCTGCTGTGTTACTGCACCATGAACCGTGAGCTCTTCTCTTTCATAAACTAAACATTGTTCACTGGGAAGTCTGATAGGAAGAGAGTAGCATTATTTAATGTTGCCTTGTGTCGGGGTACTTCCAGCTGTAGAGATGAGCCAAAGTCAGCACTGTGCAAAGGTGCAGATGTAATCTGGGGTCTGAGTGGTGCTAGTCTGTCTCTCCACATGCCTGCTGTGGTGTTATTGCTTATGTACTGGGGGATGCTTTCATTCAGAGGCAGAGAGAAAGTGCAGGGCTGTGCAGCTGCTGGGAACTGTGTATATCATGTCTGTTCACGCCCCAAAGCTCCCTGGGCAGGACTGACTGTGCCACATAATCAGCTGTGGGAAGTGTGAGCTGCCAGGAGGATGTTGTGCAGGGCTCAGGTCTGTTTGCACAGGAGCTTCCTTTGCTCTTGATGCAATTGCTTAGTGCTGGGAAAGTCACCAACACAGAGGACAGCTTTGTCAAGTGATTTAGAAAGCTGTGCGCTCTTTTTAAAACCTCTGCTTCAAAGGACACTCCTAAAATAAGAGGAGAGGAAAACATTTCTTTCAGTGATGCTTTCAGCGATTGCGGCAAGAGACCTAAGCACCAATAAGAATTTCTGTGAACCAGGCACTGTACAGACGCAGAACTGAAGAAAGGCCCCGCCCTGCATGGCCTTTACCAGCAGCTCTGAAACCATGCGTAGCCAACCCACGCCGAGGAAAGACCTGAATGTAGTATTGTGTATGTTACACTGGTAAAGAATAGCTAGCTGCCTTGCTTATGGTCACAGCATTTTGCCAGAGGTCCAGCATGCCAAAAGTCTGTTTTCTATAAACAGTTAAGCCAATTTAGTTGTTTGGATGTTACCCTTAAATCTAGCTCAAAATCCTCTAGCACTGGGGAGCAGCTGTGCAATGTTGGGCACTCTAGGGGTGCTGGCCTGTTTATAGTCTACAAGCAGATTGCTGCATGATTAACTGGTCTCAGGGACTGCCATAATTTGTCCTGGGAGTTTGTTTAATCTCTGAGGTAGTCCAGAAACAGAAGAGAAAGTATAGTGACATTCTGAAGCTTTGCTTTAGAGCTGCAAGTGTCTTCCAAGTTTCATGTCTTCAGGAATGACACACCAGAATCTGGCCTTAAATCGATAGGCAAATGTGCTTTGACTGTAAGGAGTAAAATCTGTGCCGCCCCCTCCCCCCCATTTATTTCATTTTAATCTTCTCATTATTTCTTTTAAAGCCATTCCTTCCCTGCTGCTTGCCTTTTGCTTCTACTGCTGGCCCCTCAGTGGAGCTTTATAAAATTAACCTCCTCTTTCAGTCCTCTGCCCTCTTTTTCTAACTGAACTCCTTATTTGTATTTGAAGAAACTGGCAATTTTGTGATATTCAAGGCTTTATTCCCTTGCAACAGTAGTCCAAGCACTGATGTAAAAGCATAGCATTTTAAGTCTCTGGAGTCTGCTATTAGACTAATACCAGTGCTGTCAGCAGGTCTGTTTCTTGGACAAAAAAGTATGAGAGGATGTTTTAAGCTTCATGGAAGTTGTGGGTATGTTTCTGATACTTGCAGACTTTGTATAGCTTGGCTGGAAGTGAAATAACATGTCTGCTGCCATTTCCAGAGAAATTAAATATCAGAGACTGAAAGAGAGTCAGTCAGCAATAGCTTTGTGTTGCATAAGCAATTTCTCGGCAAGGAGCGACTCTTTTGGTTATACCAATATACTGGCACTTTTCTCTCTCCAAGTCAGCTTCAGTATGTGCTCTAGTAAATCCGTGTAAGAGAAGGTGTTAGCTCTTGCTAACTTTGTCCTGTTTCCCTCAAGTTGCAGGGGGAGTTTGGCAGCTGGTAAGTTGGCAACATAAGGGATCTTTAGAAAATGACTTTAAGAAGGAACTGAACAGGTCTAGGTGTATGGAAAAGCTTTTGCAAAGTAAGAATGGTTTCCAGTGGTTAATTTCATATGGGAAGGAGAAAGTGATGGTTTCTTGTGGCCTCTCAAATGTTACAAAGTACAGGTTTTCAGCAATGCTTGTATTATGTTGTTGTTTGAATTGTGTATCCTGTCAGAAGGTTAAGATCTGTTTGATGTTAATGATAGTCCTCAAATGTGATGAGAAATAATGTTATTCCATCTCTTTAGTTTTTATCCTAATAACAAATACCTCTTTTTTTTTTTTTTTTTTTTAACCTGCCCCCCAATCAGAGGACATTGATTCTAGCAGAGAGCAAGAAGGAAACTCATGACAGAATGTATAGCAGCTTCATCTGTCCTTACAAAGGTTGCTGCCTTAATTATGCTGATATGGAAAGAAAGCTTAGTGTTACAAAAATGCTTACTGCAATGTGGATTATCCAGGTTTAGGAACTGTAATAAGCAGTCACAGTAGAAGGTCTGATAGATTAGGCTATCTGTGTCCCAACAAAGTCAGCAAAGTATTGCATTTGTGTCCAAGTGACTTAAGAGTGTAGACCAGCCCTGTATGCATTTCCAGTGAACTGGATCCAGAACAAGCTGCCTGTCTGTAGGTAACAAATCATGTGCTTATTTTAAGGTATGAGATAGTAAAAGGCTTTGAAATTGCATAGCAGCGTGGAGCACAGCACAAATTCATGGGTGTTTTTTTTCAGATTAGAGTTGCATCCAGATGGCCGTTAGTGGCCATTGGACTGGTCATATTGGTTTCTGAAGCAGGTTGCATCCATGTCACAGTGAAGCTGGTTAGCATCAGCCCAACACCTGGCTGGAAAAGTGCAGCAGATGAGCAAAGATACAAACATGTATCTGTATGTGATTCAGGGTATCATTACTATCTTCAACTCTCTCAAAAGTAGAATCTCAGCAAATAACAAAATCCCACACAGATTCTCAGCTGTCTCAGAAAAATCTCATGCTAGAGCAGTTCCCCGGGATCAAAGGATGCTGAACTAAGCAGCAGCTGTTAGTGCTTAGGTGAGTTTGATTGGATGGAATTGCAGGGCACTACAAAAAAAATCAGTTAAGTAGGAAGGTTTAAGTTGTGTTACGGTTAAGAGCAGAGCCAGGCTTACCCCAGTCCTGACACAAGGTCAAGATCTCATCCATTCATCAGGAGTCACAAATTCATATGCACGTTTAGGAATGAGCTGTCTTCTCTGTCAGCCTTGGGAATACTTTTCCCTCTGCCTTTCCTCTCCGTCTGTGCAAGGCATAAAGGTTGGCTGTTGCCTTCCAAAAGCAGCTGACTTTTTTTTTTTTGCCAGAACAGCAGTTAGCATAGCAATTTATGGTAAGTTTAACAGTCCAAAATATTGGTGCATTCTGTCACAGGTTTTATATTAATTACTTGTCAGAAGCAAAAGTTAGAAGACTTTGTCCATTCAATTTTTATGGAGGAGGTCAGTGAAACTTAGCTAATAGCCCATCATGTCTGATGTAGGGCACACAATTTTACAAAGCTCTCTGTTCTTTACTTGAGGTCTGCAGGAGATCCCTTACAGTCACAGGTAAGTTGCTGTAATTTTTTATTATCCTGTCTGAAATGTTGTGAAGGGAAATTTTCCTGAAAGAAAAATTATTACATTCACCGTTTTTTCATACTTGAAATTCAAAGTGTATCAGCTATTAAGGCAAAGCAGTGTGATAAATCTGGCATCAGGGAGTGAAAAAAGAATTATCAGTTTTTGCTTTATGCTAAGCCCATAGTGGTTCAAACCCTGATCGGGCCATCACATCTGAACCCTTGGGCGGTCAGAGAGCAGCAACCAGAGCAGCCCGAAGTTCCCCAGTGTGACAGCGCTCTGAAATGCCTGTTTCAAAAGGGGAGCGAGGCTGCGAGCAGGACCTCGCTGCCACCCTGCCAGTGGGGACGGTTTCGGAGGAGAGCTGCCACAGAAGGGTTTCCCAGCAGATGGCAACAGCTCCTCGGTGAGCTTCTGGTGCGAGGCTGGAAAAGGAGATCTTTGCGAAAAGAACCTCATGAAACCTTCCTCTGGAAGGCTGCCCTTGCAGGAGTCCCGTATAAGGCACCTTCAAGGATCTGTCCTTTTTGTGCCATCCTTTATTTTAATGCAAAGTAAGAAGTATCCTTCGTAGGACTCAACCTTCTTCGCTTCAGGGTCCTCCTTACCTGCGCAGCACTGCTCTGGACTAAAAAAAATACAGTCGGGGACATGGATGCTTTGCCCTGGAGATACAGACTGACGAGGTTAATAGGCTGTTTCCACTTCTAGCATCCATGTCGGTATGACAGTGCTCTCTCCAAATTCAGGCTAAGTGAGGACTTTATAGCTACCAACCCCCTCTCCCCTATTTTAATTGGTACTGCACAGTGTAATTGCTTATTGATTTCCCCTTCCACCCCTGCCCTGAATTTCACATTGTAAAACTACCCAGGCAGCAGAAGTATCATAAATAGGCATCTATATTAACATAAGTTTGCAATCAGCTCCCACAAAAAAAACAAAAAAAAAACAAAAAAACCCCAAACATTTGCAGAAAAGAGAAGCAGTTATGGTTTCAGAGTCTACTTTTGAATTGTTTTATTAGCGCTTTTTCTTTTTAATTGTGGCATTAAACATTGAAATGTGAATGCAGCCCATTATGAGCAAGAGTTAATCTACTGAAGCGTGTGGCATAAGGGTTTTATGCTTCATTCTTGTCATTGGTGTAGCTTTGTGTGATGCTTCTTTTGACAATACTGAGCAAATTTTTGGCAAATGTTAATCACTGTCACTCCACTGAATTTTACGTCAATTTACTGCAGCAGGGGATACCTTTCCTTCTCATTCCTATATATATATATATTAGGATTTCCTCTAGGTAATTGTTATTTTCATCATGTTGTTATGTGCAATAAAATATAATTAAAGTAATAAAAAAAACATTGAGGCCTAATATGCAAATACTGGGCCTGCCGTGAAACAGAAGATCTCCCAGGAGCCTTCCTCTCTCAAGGCACAGTACTTGATGTTCCCTAAGTTAAAAGCAGGGAGGGACTTATTGCAGAGAAGACGCAATAAAAAGATAAAAATATATTCTATAACAAACATAGAGGTATTCTGTCACTCCATTGCCACTGTTCAATGTGCTGCATACAGCTGCAGAATGAGAGGCAGTCACAGCTGCATGTCTTGCACTCCTTCTGCTTTTTTTTTTTTTTTTTTTTACTTTCAAACCTTTATCTTCCTCAGAAGGAAACCAAAAGAGGAAGTGTAAATGTCCGGCGTATAAATGTCAAGTATCACCTAGAAAATGATTTAATCCCACACTTCCCCTCTTTGCACCGAACTTCGTCAAAACAACAAATTCTTGAGATTATCAAACAGTTTCCTGGCTTTCTGATTGATGCTCACTTTGCTCCGAGGTGGGAAAAGCTACATAGTGGCAGGGTCCTGAATACAGCTTCTAGCAAGGTTGTGGTCCTGTATGCAAGGTATCTGGCCCTGAGTTCCCAGAAGCCTGTTTTCCAAACTCTTTTCAAGTCCAGTGTCCTGGCTTTGAAGAAGTACATCAAGGTAAGATTAATTAGAGGGGAGAAGGATAGTCCTATGTGATCGGAATTAGCTAATAAGATTATTTTGGTCTGTTGGCATTTGGTAGGAAAGACTGATGTTCCGCAACTTGCTCTGTGCTGGGAAGCCAGGTAATAACGCCCACCTTCCCTGGCAGTGGAGCCGTCCTGCTTTCTATCCCACTTTCGCGCTGCTCATGAGCTTTAATTCCCGGCAACACGAGGCGCAGCAGCATGGAAGGTTCCTGAGCTTCTAGTATCTAGATGTTATTCCTAGGTGTTTGAGAACGGGCTGGTTGGGATCTTATTTATCTCCTTGTGTTGGCAACGAGATTTTGGGATTAGGTAACGTACCTAAAACTTGGCTTCTGGTCTGTTACAGTTTGCTTCATGCTGATCATGCATCGTCAGAAACAGGCTCTGCTGTTTAGATGCGTGTGGTGTTGAGACAGGCACTTCTCCCTGGAGTGGGCTTGTGTGTAGCACAAATGGCAGAGAGTTACAGCGACGCACCAGCAAGGATGTGTTTCTGTTGAGAGGAGAGGGAAATCCACATGTGTTGAAATTTGAAAGTCCAGATATTCTGTATTTGGTAGGTATGGTAATATACAGCCTGTCCCTCACCTTTCCTTATTGAAGGGAGGTTTTTGCATTAAGAGAAGGGGAGCAGGAACAGGCCTTTGGCCACGGTATGCTCAGGGAGGGATCAGTTTGCATTCTGATCTCAGATTTTTGTTGACCTTCACCTGTGAGAAAAATTCGTCATGAAAGGTGTTGTGGAAATGCAGGGAACGTGGGATTTGATACGGAGGAATGGAAGGCCTGGGAGTAAATAGCACAGCTGGTGACTATCCGAGGCTGCAGAGCTGCATGGCTCCCGGCACCTTACTGTTTCTATTTTCTGTTTATTTTGTTTCTGTTAGAGGTTTCTTCTGTGTCGTGTTTTCCACACCGTGTAGATGGAGGCACGGATACTCCCTGCCCCTACAAGCTTGTACAAGACAAAACAGAGCAGCGGGGAGGGAGGAGGATGGCTGGAGATGGAGCCCCGGGAGGGAGGGACGGGGGAAATGGAAAGGGAAATCTCTTCGGCAGCGATAGGGCAGGCCGAAGGAGGAGGAACTGTTAATAAGTTGTGATGGGAAGCGAAGGAACCACCCCGCCGGCCTGGAAAACGCTGAGGGTAGCCGAGCGGCCTGCTGCTGGCGGAGCTGTCGGACGCAGCGCCGGCGGAAGGATACGGCAGGAGGGGCGCGGGTGAGGCGGCCCGGGGGAGGTACGAGCCCCCCGAAAGCGCAGGGGAGGGAGGGGCGAGCGCGGAGGCGGCCCGGTCCGGCCCGGCGCAGGCTCCGCTGGGACGCGCCGCTCCCGCTTCGCAGCAGCGCAGCTGGGCCGGAACCGGGCCGGGAGGAGCGGAGCGGCGACAGGAAGAGGAGCGGGCCGTACCGCCAGCGCTTCGCCGCGGGACTTTGCCCCTCGAACCGGGCCGGGACCGACGCGCAGGCAGGCCGAGACCCGCCGGCTCCAGGGCCTCGCCGGGCCGCCGCGCCCTGCTCTAGCTCGGGCCGAAGCGGGACAGGCGGAGCGGCGGGGCATGGATCTGCGGGCCTAAAAGCGGCGGCGGCGGGGCGGCCGCCCTTCCGACCCCCCTGCGGGCGAGGGGTCGGGGCGGGCCGGCAGCGGGACATGGGCCCCTGCGCGGCGGCGGCGGCCCTCAGGACATCGGCAGCTGGCGAGAGGCTGTAAACAGCGGCGAGGAGGGGGGGACCCGGCCCTCGGGGGGCACCCCCTTCTGCCGAGAGCGAGCCGGGGAGGTGGGCGTACGGCCCCGGCGGCCTGGGGGGCCCCGCGGGCAGCCGGCTCCGCTCCGGCGCTCCCCAAGTTTTCCCCGCCGGCCTGCAGCCTGCGCGGGCACCGAGCGTTCCCCTCCTCCCTGCACCTCCGGATCGGTTCCTTCGGAAGACTTTGGTTGCTCGGCACGCGTTACTTTTCCCCTCTTCCTTGGGGCTAAGGGAGCTTGTTTTGTTGTTTGTTTTTTTTTTTTTTTTTTTCTGTTTTGTTTTGTTGGAGTTTTTCTTGAACATCCCTCACACCCCACTTCCGTGATCTGGACATTCTGGGTGACTGCAAGAAGAGTTTTGGAATTTTTTTTTTTTCCTGCCTTTGAACTGAATTTGTCCTCTGTGTATGCCTCTTCTGAAGTAAGGCTGGATCCTGAACCTCAGTGCATGCGGGGGCCAAAGCCTCATTAATATTCCTGCAGTAATAGTAAAATGTAAATTGGATAATACGACTTCTTGCCAAAGGCTCCAATGAGTGGCACACAGTCCACAATCACGGACAGGTCAGTATAAAATGAGCTGGTTTGGTTGGGGTTTTGTTTTGTTTTGTTTTTTTTTTCTTTTCTGAAGTCTCGGCTCTTCCCAGACCTCGTTACTTCATGTTCTGACTTCAGTGATGGTGTGACAGGGATCGGAAAAGTGGGATTAAATCGGGGAATCAGTATATACCTGGGTGGTTGACTGACAAGGCAACTGGGTTAACTTTGAAACTGGAGTATTTCAAGTCCAACAGCTTTCCAGCCTGCCAGGCTGACTTTGTAAGAACCAAGGATTGTATTTCAGCTTCCAGGACAGGTTTGCACTGGGAGGAACACCAAAAGGAACTGTTTCTGTGAGAAGTTAAAGCAGGAAAAGTGAAAAGAGTTTAGGATACAGCTCGAGTCTGAACTCAAAAACCATGTAGAGGATGCACTTGCTTCTCGTTAGGTCAAGTGTTGTAGCCTTCCAAAGAGAGGTCACTTCAGGTGAGGGCAGGAAGGATAGCTGATGAGCAGGAATGTCTGCTGGTGTCTACCTTAGCAATAATCTGTTCCTTGCATTAGATGCCTGCTCAGGTCTCTGGGCTTCTCTGCAGGTGCAGCCATGTGCATTTCATTAGCAATCTGGGATTCTCTTGTGCTGGGATGCTTCAGAGGCAGGGGAAAAAAATGTATTTTCTATTGTGAGGGAAAAAAAAAAATCCAGTAGGAAACCTCTTACATGCTTTTGGGACAGAAGTATGGAATGAATGTCTTCGGGGGTTTTTTTTGACAAGAGGAGATACCTTTTATGACACTTGTAAGCTGAAAAAAACTTCTCTCTTGTTATGTTTTTTATTGTATTCTGTTTATTGTGTTTGTTTGGTGTTTAAGGTGTGAATGTGTGTGACAAAGGCCTTGCTGCTTAGGCTTTTGATGACAAACACAAGCATTTTGGACACAGGAGAGAAACCAGGACTTGGACAGAGCGATTATGCTTTTGAGTGCCTGAGATCACCTTTTACACTGCAGGTGTGGGGAAAGAGAGTGAGTGTAGTTCTCACTTACACTTAGGCCTTGTCGTGACTCCACAGGTCTTAACAGCCAGTCCAATGCCTGAGCAGTGGGAAAGGGCTCTAGTACAGCTCAGAATCGCGTATTGTCTGTGTTCGTAGAGTACTAAGTCTTTGAAATGAATTGTGTAGTATGTTTGTACTAGTGGCATAGGTGACAGAAGAAAACTTTAAACTTTTTTCTCTTTTGCAGTGCATGTGCAGGAGTTTTGCTTGAGTTATGGGATGTTTTTCCTTTGTACTAGACAAGACAGTGACAGTAAAAAGAAGGTGGTGTTTCAGTGGCTTTGTGAGAATTTTGTCACGTACTTAAGAGCAGGTTGCAAGATATCAAAAGGAACAGCAGGATTTTCATACCAAGCAGCAGTTGAGTGATGCTTGGGATGGAAAATCATGAGGATAGGGAATTTAATTTGCTTGTTAGTAAAACAAAATACTTTCCATTATTGAATTGGAACAGCCAAATTGAAAATGTCTCATTTCCTCCTGCTTTCAATCACGTCAAGAGGATGTTTCTTTTTGGTGTTCCGTTAAGGTTCTGGTTTAAAAGACACTTGATATCGGGTAAGGAGCTATCTCCACAACCCTGGCAATTGGAGCTTTCTGGTGGCAAGGTTTTGAGATGGTTGGGGGAACGTGGGAAAGCAGGGCCTGGCCTTGCCACTACTCTTCACCTCTGGCTTGAAAGAACCTCAGCTCTGGAGGTGCAAAGGGAATTCGGTCATCGTGGCCAGTTTCTTCCCTGGCTGAACCTTTCGGCAGAGTGCCGGATGTGGTGGTGATGTGTTTTCTCAGCATGTGGATGTCTGCTTCTAGTGCCATTAGATCTACATGGTATAAATAAGACATGTTCAGTTCTCTCTGTATTTATCAGTGACCTTCTGTAGTGGGATTGAGTTGGGAACTGCCTTAAAACAGAAAAAGCCAGCTTGCATCTGTGCCAAATGGTATAACAAATAATAATAGGGTAGTGTAGGCCTGCATTTTTCTCCATATTAGCTTTACATATTTGCATTTTTCGTATCTGTTTAAATCCCTCTTACAGGCAGCAAATATTTCCATTTGTATCCCTTCAGATTAAGATGGCAGTCATACCATGTGTTTTAATAGCTGTTTGACATTTCCTTTGTCCAGATTGCACTTGTCCTATCCTTTGTGTTTTATGTCTTCTTTTTTTTGTTCTTGTTGATGATGGCATGTATGGCATTAAAGTGTATGTAAATTAGAAGGAATGTATGAATGACCATTTCTAGCACTGTTCTGTAGCCAGTGTGATAAATGATGTTTTCATTAAGCCCCCTCTCTTTTTTTTTTTTTTTTTTTTTTTTTTTCTTCCCTCCTAGTGTTTTCTTTTTTCCCAAGAAAGTTCAATGGATTTTAGTGTCTGAGCCTATACTGCAATACAGTTGTGCCAGTTCACATCTCGTGTGTCTGGGATAGTTTTCTCTGTGGACCAAACCTTAACCCACTTAATTTTGATAATGGTTATGCTTCATCCCGAGTTGAGATTCTGTTATCCAGCTGGCTGACAAAGCAACGTCATTTTCTTGCATTTTTTTCCTCCAGTGTCTTAAGACTGGAGGAAAGCGAGTGACTGGGGGAGTGGGAGAATATCAGGTATTAAACAAAAAGCTATAACAGATAAAGGACTTCTGAGGGTGTAATGACTGTTCAGCAAAGTTACTGAAGAAGCATCTGACACATGCCATTCCCAGTAAGCTACTCAGCATTTGGAGAAATGTGTAAAGGTGCTGGCAGAAAATATTATCTTGTAAAGTAGTACTTGAGGTTTAGAAGTACATGAGCAAAAAGTGGTCCAGGATAGCCACGATATCGTCCGTGGCTACTGATGGTATGAGCGTGAGAACTTTAAGCAGTGACATTTACTTCCCCTTCTTTCTTTAAGGATGTTCTTTTACTTTGTCAGCTGCTGTTTTTCATAATCCTGTTGCCCAGTGGACCATATCAAACAATTCGTCTTCAGCTTTATTGCTCTGCCACTTTGTGTTTGTAAACATTTACACCCTCTTAATTTAATCCTCTCTTAGCTATGCTGTATTTGTTTAGAGGCCTCCTAAGGTGGCATTTATCTTGCTTAACTTAGAGATGTCTACCTCAAAGACTTATTATCTGAGCTGTTCATCTAGGTTGCCTTTATAGTTAGTGGAAGAAAATAAGCTCATCTGAGGGACCATTTCTTATCCTAAAGTAAGTATCTGAAATTAGGTGAATGTTGAAATGTCTTCATCCAACTCTGGATTTAGGTGACATTTGCCATACCTTTTAGCCTGAAAATTTATATTTTTGTTTTTCCTCAAATTCCTATCCAGTTACTAGTGCTAGGTTGGGTTTTTGTTGCTGGATGCTGTCTCAGGCTGTCCGTGTGAGGATTTTGGAGAGGGAGATTGGACTCCAGGGACCATCTAAGGCTAGCTTTGAGACCTCACTTTAGGTAGGGTATGTTAGAGGAGGTGTTTTCCTGTTACTTCTGTGAGGCTGCGTGTGAGTGCGTCCTCATTTGCTCGCTTCAGAGCTCTTCTGGCCCAGACGTACTCGGGCAGGCCGGCTGGCTTTGGGCGTTGCTCTGTTCTGCAGTTTGCAGCAGGTGACACATGGCCGAGCGAGATAAGGGTTTTATTCTTTGCAAGGACATACTGGGGCCGGGATGAAATTCAGCTATTTGCAAGCTCTGGTTGGCCACTAAAGATTATCAGAACTCTACTGTGTCCTGTTATGACACTAAAGAAACATTTGTATGCAATTATTTTATTTTTTCTCCTAGTTAACTGTATTTTTCTTCCTGTAACCATTCCAAACGTGCTGCAGGGTTGAGCAATTGCACAGCTACAGAACTTGCTTTATGTTTCTTTCTGTTTATTAAAGCACAGTAAAAGAATGGAAGCTCTTGCTGCTTTCACGGTACTTTGTGGAGGAACCGATGACTTCCTATGCAGTTGCTTGCACATGAGTTTTATTTATAACAGTGCTGTAGTTTCTGTTGCTATGATTGGAAAATAGAAGAGGTAGAATTTACACATAATTACCCTTGAGAGGTTTTAATTACTGATTTGCTCCTGACTTGGTACTAAAATAGACCCTAATTGTTTCTTATCTGCTTCGATGTACTTTCACTGTCTTCTGCTGTTTGTAAGTCCCTGTAGTAACTGGGACTTCTTTAACTCTATGGTGGGGAAAAAAGCTTTTATTTTTTTCCATCAGAGTATAAGTAAGAACTTTATAGAAAGTCACGCCTTAGTGTAATTGAGTACCTAGATGCCATTATCATGCGTGCATTTAATTAGTAGAGTTTGTAAGATCTAATATTTATGGAAAGTGGGCTGCAGCACAACGTCTGCTTCCACAGACTAAAAAGTGTAATAGTCATCAAGGCAAGTCTTCTTGTGCTTTTCATCATTGTGCCTTCACTGTGTTTGCAAATTAGTAGCTGATGTAGTCTGCATAAATTCAGGTTTTTTTTTTATTTTGCTTTTATTGAAGCTGACAGAAGAAAGGACTCTCCATGATGTTTACTGTTGACTAGGAAGCAAATGCTACCAGTTCATTCTGCATAGTTTATTAGTGTTTTTACTGGGGATAGAAGTTGAGGTGAGCTTGATTTTTCTAGTTTTGAATAGAGCTGTGGCCATCATGATTATTTGGGTGGAGGCAGCAATGACATTTCATCTGTTAGCCAAATTGTATAATTCTCCCTGTGCATAACTCCTATTATGGCACTTATTAGTGTTTTGAATGGATAGATTAGGAATGGTGCTGGTATGTAGGTTACTTAAGTTTTAGACTTCAAAAAATTTTGTCCAGATCCATAGGAATCAGGGCATGATACATTTAGCAGAAAAAAAATACTCACCAGAGCTAGTTATGGAAAGCTGAGAGGTTATGAGGGATTGCATGAAAAGTCTGGAGAAATGGTCTGGTGATAATTTGAGCTCTTCAGATGCAATTCCTGTGAAAGTGATATTCATAGAGGCCTAGGTAAATACGAAGCACGTAAACCCTCCTGCAAGATGGAGGGACCTCTGACTTTTCCAGCGTGATATAGTCTGTTCTACAGCAACCGCTTAGACTGACTTCCCGCGGTAGTGTCTGAGTACTGCATTAACAAAATGAATGACTGTCATGCACGGGTTGTTCTTTGTTGTGCACCTCCTCTTTCTTCCTCTGTAAGACTGCACATTGCAGTGCTTTAAGATCTTTGTTTTGTTTTTTGTTTTTTTTTTAATGCCTGCTGCTGTCCTGTTTAGAGATTCCTGAGAAGAAATGTGCGTATTGCACTTGGAGCAGAAGTTACTGAGGTCACTGGTGATCTTTGGTGTGTATTCAGTTGTGATCTTCCCAGACCAATCTTTGTAAAACTGACTTCTGAACATAACCCATATAGGAGAAGAGTTTCTTGGTCCTTAAGGGTGGCAGCATTGACTGTAGTCTTTCTAGTTACTGGAAATCAAAGTGGTCTTCTGTTTACTCTCAGAACTATTCTGTATCATACTGTAAAAGTAGTGGTTTAGGCACTGCAGGTTATTTGACAGTCCATCTGAAGGTAGGTAGAGCATTCATGTATTTGCCTGGGGAAAGTGGTGCAAACGCCTGTACTAGTTATTCTGTGTATTTTGTGACTGTATCCCAAGATCTTTTGATTATTTCAAGAAGTGGAGTCTCCAAGGGAATTTGTGCCTGAAGTATTTTGTGCGGATCCTGTTTAGTGAGTAGCTTCTGTGCCTACTTCTGTTTCCCTGCTTTGCCAAGAAACTTCGGAGTATAATCAACAGGATTTTTGACATTGACTTCTCCCCGCCTCCATTTTTTCCCACAGTGTTCTGGTTAGCATTGTTTGCCTCTCATGGTTACAGCCTTCAACTCCCCCTCTGGCAAATTCAGTGCTATAGCTTGTAGTTATGCAAAGTGTCTCAAAGAGGAGCAGTGTTTACCTTGGTCTGGAGGCTGAATTCTCCACTTAAACCTCTAGCTGGTCCTTCTGGGTCACCGAGGGAAGTATGTTGGCTGTGCTGCTTGAAAGATAAGCTTAGGCTCTTGCTTTCAAGGCTTTATCCTCCAGGTTTCTCATTGAATGCCTCTTCCCTCTGAAAATTAGCAGTAGGAGACTTGTTAATAAATCCCATTTGTATTATCCTTGAGTGATCAGAGAAGCTAATAAAAATGCTTTTTGTGGCATTCCGAAGGCTCCACAAATATTCCTCAGCCTAAGCACTCTCCCTTCTTTCACTCCGGTCCTGGTATTTTATCAACTTTGAGATAACTAGATTTTTCTTGTGTAAGAGATGTCAATAGCATTAAGAGAAAATTGAATGCATACTTTCTGGTAGGTGATACTGTGTTCTGTTATGCTGCCCTGTTCTGGATAATTACTAGGTTTAAAGAATAGAAGTGTTAGTTCATGTCTCAACTTGATTAAGCTGAGGGTCAGGAGCCTGGATGTAGATGATGTCTTAACGTCAGAAGAGAAGGCGCAACATAAGGACAGGGAAAGCAGTACCAAAGTAATTAGTAAAATTAAAAGGGATGTAAAACCTACAGTGTTTGATTTAAGAATGTACAATGGATAAAATACAAGGCAGGATGCATGCAAAATAGGAACAGAGTACTTAAAAGAAGACAGGAAGAAACAAGGTTTACTCATTTTTCTTTTAAAAGAAAACATTTAAAAATAAATATATTAAAAATGACAGGAAAAAGCAGTGTACTTATATTTAAAATGTAAGCATAAGTATAAATAGTAAAACCAAAACAAACAGTCTTCAGACTGTGACATTCACAAATCGTCTCCTAAACATCACTTATACTTTGTTATTACTCTGCATCCTTTCCTTGAGTATTTTCAGTATTGTGTCTGTTTGACTTCTAAGACCATTGGGCAGGAACCTCTTGCATAGTTCCACCATTTGCAAAGTCTGACGGTAAATAAGAAACTTTGCTGTTTACATTTGTTGGCAAACACTTAAATGTTATCTAGGTGGCTATTTTAAGCTTTGTTTTGACAACACGGAAACTTCTGGGCTCTGTGATGTGAGTTGGTAAGGTACTTCGTTAATTTACTCTGACACTGGAAAAGCAAATGAATGGTGTCCTTCCTGGGGCTGAAGTGGAAAAGATCCTAAGGCATAGCACGTGAGTTCGTGTACTTGAAATAATTTGGTTGTAATCTGTCTGGATCCTTGTCATGTTAGTTACTTGGATACTGTCAAATGTCCTGCTGAAGACAGATAGTGTGCCTTGCAGGACTCTGGCCCGCTAATAGTGTGTGCTGTCCTGGAAGTGGTACTCAGGTCTCAGTTCGTTGCAGGGCTCAGAAAAACTAAACCTTTTACAATCAGGGAACAAGGCTATGTAAAAGATGTGTGAATTGACCAAAAGGGCCTCTTTTGGTGGTTATAAAGAAGTTGCAGTGTTGATGCTAGAAACCTAAGGGAGAATCTGCAGGTTATGGGAGTTCTTGGTTGTTCGGTTGGCACAAGAAATCTATATGCAAGGGCAAGACTTGAGCTGGTTTCCATCTGCTTCTGAGCTCTTGAAATACATATTGGAAGTCTTCAGAGGTATTACTAGAAATCTTAATTTTATTCAAGTGCTGTTCCTCCTTGAAACTGTAAGTAGCAGCACAACTATTTTTTTTATTTTTTTTTTTTTAATGTGAGAAGCTGATCTTGAATTTATTTGCAGACTATGAATCCTGGTTTGTGGTGTCTCAGACAATCATTTTAAAAAGAGGTTGTGTGACTTCCCAAGATGAACCAGTAACCTATGAGGAGTTAGATATCTTTTACAGAGTCCTGAGTGAGCTGTAGTGCTGGAAGGGGGTTGGAAATCTTAGATGGGACCTGAATTGACCTGACCAGCATTTCCCAGTCTGGAGGAGAAGACCCATTTTTTAATAAAGCAGTAGACTGATCTGAGACAGGTGCAAGATTCCGAGTCTACCACTCCCATAAACATACAAGCTTCAACCTGCAGGCCTACTTAGAATATCTGATGGCTGCTTGAAAGTCTCTTTACCCTGTTACGATAGTGGCTGTTAGTGTAACTTATTGGCAGCACATCAGACAAGGTGTCTCCTCTCAGTACTCCTGTGGCACAGAGGCATCATTGCATGCCTCTGTTGTGCCCAGCTGCAAAAGAATATTCTGTTGAGTAGGGACTGAGATCAAAGCTACCAGAAATGTGTTGGAAAAAAGGAAAAAGAAGAGAATTGAAGGAGGGAAGCTATATTGAGCGAGGAGAAAAAGGAAATAGGAAAAAGCTGCAATGTCAGACATGAGAAAGTCAATAGGAAATTAGTTAAGGGAGAGAAATGAGAGAAGTGGTGGCCACTGCTAGATAGGAGAGAGGTTTCCTGTCTGTCAGTGCATTCTGAAGGCACGCATCAACTATAAAGGACTAAGACTTGCTGGTGTGAGGCAAAAACCCTTGCCAAGCCAGGGCTACAACTGTACTGAGTTCTCTGTGGACTGAAGATACGTGTTTGGTGTCTGGAAGTACCTGTCTGTTTCTTGAGGAGGCTGTGCAGATACTCTTTGGGACCAGAAGACTCTTCCAGGTGTTGTAATATTTTCTAGAATTTTGCTCTAGTTTGAGTGACAGCATGTGACAGTACTTGAGCCACGATGATAATAATTCCTGTTCTTTTGTTAAGTGGCTTTCAGAATTGATGCTTGCAAGTAAGAAAACAATGTGGTTTTCTGATCTATGTGAACAGGATATCTTTTTCCGCCTTCTGAAAAATTATGATTATGTGATGTCCCAAATTAGACAGTGACTTCAGTCAAAAGTAAGCTGTTGTTCTCAGATCATTTCTGGCTTTAAAAGAATGATTGTCTCTGCTGCTGCTGCAGACTGCTCTATAGCCATCTAACTTGACTTGGGTAGACAGCATCGTAATAACTTTGAAAATTATTCAGGGGATAATAGAGAGAAGGGGGTGAATTTGTATGATGTACAGTTCCTAAATATAAGGGAAGAGGGGAATGATAGTTCATCAGAAATACTTCTCTCTCAAGGATAAAAGTTCTTAGCGTAAAGATCTTACAGTGATGTGCTGCAGCTCTCAGGTTGGTAATTTGTTCTCGCTGTCCGTTGAGAGTCACAAAATGATAGGTTGTGGTTTGCCTTGCATAGTCCCTGTGGTTTCAGTAGCGGAAGTAGTTAATGTGGGTGCAGATCTGATCTTAGCAAACCGACAAGCTCAATCATTTTGGCTGGTGAAGGGGGTATGGGGATACTGCAGAGAGAGCTGTTTGCAATTGTTGTGGGATTTTCTTTGTTTGTAAGGATGTGTCAAAGTCTGTAAGGCACAGGTAAAATGAATACCTTTGTCACAGACTTCTTCTCTACCCTCAAGTTATAGTAGAATCTTCAGCAGTAAAATAAAATACCTTGTAATAGTTTGGAAATGGATACATGATCTAAAAAGTTCGTTCTATAGCTGGTCTAGTTGCTTCAGTGGTGGGTGTCTTGGTGTGTAAGTTTGATAGTACTTACTCAATGGTTGGTAAGTATGATTTTGTTAAACGCTGCAGCCCTTTGAGTAGTGTTGAAAGTTTTATACTTGAATACGTCAGGTCTGTGAAGTTACGTAAAATGTTCAGTCCACTGACATTATGGAAGTTGTTGTGAGAATAAAACCCTGTAATGCTTGGTGGGGGGACGGAGGAACAAACAAAAAAAGGTAAGCACACTGTTCACCCAGTGTGGAAAGATGTAGGAATGTTGGTGATAGCTTTAAATGCTGGAGTGTTGTTTACTTTGGATGTTTACCAGTGCAGCTTAGGCTATATGTATTGCGTAGCAAACCTTGACCTCCTCTCCCTTTTCCTTTTGGTAGACTTATTATCAGGTTTTGCACTCATCAGTGAGACATTCACTGTGTTTTTTGGTGACTGCACTTATTCATTCTTGCCTTTGACTCCCCCTCCATCGATGGGGTATCTGGCTGTGCCCTGGCCCTAGTAATCCAGACACCCAGTCCCTGACTTAGGCCAGAAAAACACTTCTTTCCTGGTACTGTGAAACATGCTTGCCCAGTTGTGAGTTACAGCAATGATGCCTTGTGGGTGCCAGGCGAAGGGGAAGAGTGTGCTGATCTGGGCTTGTTTTGACAGCACCAGCCTTACTGGAGGAGGCTCTTTCTCTCAGCAGAGCTCCTGCATCATGTGTGAAGCAGAAGCAGATAGTTAAGCATAGCTGGAAGGGGGAGAAGAAATAGCCTTGCAACAGGTTTGAGTTTTGGGCAGCCAGCAAATCTAAATGCTCTTGTTGGACTTCAGCCAGATGGAGACAACCTGGCCCTTCCTCCCCTCTACCCCTTTTTAAAAAAATTTTTTCTTTTTTTTTCTTTTTTTTTCTTTTTTTTTTTTCCCCCCCCATCATCATGGCCATGCGTCTGCTGGGAGGCAGCTTCACTGAGCCTGCTTGCTTACTGCAGTGATAAGAATATCACAGTAGCTTGGAGTGTGTTGAGAATCTTGCTCCATCTGTTGCTGTTCCATTGTGGAGAAAATGGCTTATTGAGATCTGTAACATGCTTCTTGGAATATTGATGAGTTTTGATCAGTGGTTGGATCAGCAAATGGCTTCAGAAACCTGCTCAGTTGTACTCCACCAAAATAAGTTGGTTCCTCTGGTTTTATTGGAAAGTGGGAATATATTTTCCCCAAAATAAGTGTTCGTTTTGAGTATATGTAGGAATTTTAGGGATTTTATTTTTTTCCTTTTTTTCTTTTTTTTTAATTTTTTAAATGAAGTGTCTTTTAGATCAAAACTGAAATTGACCTCAAAAGAGCATTTCAACAGCTAGGTAAAGAGGAAAAAAATAACAAAGAATATAAAAATAATGAGGTGGAGTTTGGGGTTTGTTTGGTTTTTTTTAAAAAAAGATTTGTATTTGGTTGTGAGGACAGACACAAAGGGACTCTGGAAACTTCAAACAAGGTCAATTCTGTTCAGGGACCTTGTTTATTTAAATCCTCATGTTAAATCTCTTCATCTTCTTCTCAAAGTTGTTTTTGGATAGGTTTGCTGTGGTAGTAAATTTGAAATACAGCGATTAGCTGTATGGCAATGAGAAGCCTAGTACCTGGGGCCCATAAATGGAAAGCTTGTTTCCTGTGGGTTTTTACTCTCAGTCGAGCTAAACCTAGTAGCGTTCCTGAGGGTGATCGTGTGCTCTGAGAATCCACGAGCACTGCATCGTCCCTTTGTCTCTGTCACATCTCCAGCTGTGTGTGCGCTGGATATAGATGTCAGGCTGCATGAATCTGGCAGAGGAATAACAGATCTGTGGGGCAGCCTTTTGTCAGTGACAAATATTTTGGCTGTCAGCGTGGCCCCCAGATCTGTTTCTCAATGGCAGTCAACCCAATTCAGTTGCATGATAATGTGCAGGAAGAAATGCCCAGTGGCAAACGAATTCTGTCTTGTGAGATTGTGAGCCACCTCAGCTCTCACTCTGCTCTCTCTTTTCCATCACGTGGAGATATTTGCTTTAGATTACAGGACTTCTGTTGGCATCCTGGTGGCTTCCATGCTGGTGTATTCCATTTCACAACCCCAGGCAGACAGTACCTTGGGAGAAATTGCCTTATTCTGTGGGTCATTCACAAATTTAAGAAAACTCTATTTCCCTTACTGGTTTAATGCAGTGAGTACTGATGTTTTGCTGGTGATCAGTGCTTCATTTTTATGTTTGTGAGTTTCTTGAATATTGGTAATGTGAATCACCTCAGTTACTTAAACTCAGCTGTCGGTTATGGTGATAACGCTACATTTTGCTTAATCTTGTGAGGACTCTGGACAACTGCTGATGGGTAATGAACATGTTCGGTTAATACAATACAGCGGAAATCAGAGAGGGAGCTCTGTATATTGGCATTTGGAGCATGCTTTGATAAAACATTGAGGGAGTTGTTTCTTGCAAGGATGGATGACTCTCAGTTCTATCTGATAAGGACAAGTATAATAAAGAAGAACAAGTATATTAAAGTTCCTGTAGGTAAACAGCATTCACACTCTGCTTAAATGGAAATTATAATACTTAATTTTTGTATGTTTGATAATCAAATGTTATCTGAAAAGTAGCTGCAATTACTGTGTTAAAATTTGCCTGGGTTTAGCACTATTGCCCCTCCAGAGGCTAAAGCAGGAAGTGTCTCGTGAGGCTGCAGCAGTACTCAGCTTGTGAGCAAATATTAAAAAATTCGGATGAATCAGCTACCAGGCCTCACTAAGGTGCTGGCCAGCCTGTTTGAGGAAATGTATCGTCATAATTACACTGGTGTAACTAGCTATGTGAACACTCTTGCTGTGGAATTTTGAAGTAAGAGGCAGATGCGCTGTTGTAGTCACAATGGTAAAGCTTTCTGTCAAGATCTAAAACCTCTTTCTCCCTGCCCATCTCCTGACCCCTTGCATGGCTTCGGTGGTGTGCTTTAGGCATGATAATTGCTGTGAAGGGGGAGACTGAGCGCCCTGGAAAAGACTGTTGATTATGCCTGTGCTTGAGGGCAAAGGATAAATTGTCAATAGGACAGACTCAGAAATAAAATTAATTCTAGGGGAGGTGACTCAAACTGGTATTTGGCTCGTAGACTATGTCTGGAAACACTGTGAACTCTAAATATCGGTGTTTGAATCTTCCTTGTCGCACTGAAGCGATGAGAGAATGAAAGTGCATTCTAGTCCATTAAGGAAATGGATCTCTGCGTTTTCAGAGGCTGGAGCTATGAATACAGGTATTGCTAACTTGCCTTTTTTTTTTTTTTCTTTTTCCTCCATCCTTGTTT
This sequence comes from Chlamydotis macqueenii, assembly GCF_036417535.1. Classification (NCBI taxonomy): domain Eukaryota; kingdom Metazoa; phylum Chordata; class Aves; order Otidiformes; family Otididae; genus Chlamydotis; species Chlamydotis macqueenii. Next base: position 4,370,286 of record NC_141579.1, on the reverse strand, counting down.
TTAGAATTTGGAAGTGTCAGGCTATAGATGCAGAATATAATAATGATAAAGCCAGTGCTGACTTGCTTATGGGGTCAACGTTTTGTTGCAGTTAATGTCCTTTAATTTTTTAATATGTATTGTACTGGTAAAGCTTTGTACGCTTGTGTATATAGTGAGCAGTTGGTAGAGTTTTTTTAGGCCCGAAGGTATTTATTGCTGAAAATTTCCAACTCTAGAGGGTACCATAACAAGGTACGGAATGCTAAAACCATGTTAATTGGTCTTGTGTTTTTATGTCTTTGAATTATGTCACAATTTTAGTAACTATGTTCAGCAGTTTGTTGTGAATAAAGTAGATTTTGTCTCAGAAAATGGAGTATCCCTGTTCTCATTTTTCTCTCTTTTCAAACAGTCAGCTATATGATAATTACTTGTCTCTTTAGTATGCTGTTTTGGCCTTGATTCAAGTTTGAATTTAGTGACTGGCATAAATATTGTATTTGGAGGGCTTTTTTTTTTTTTTTTTTTTTTTTTTTCTTCATAGCAGGCTTACTGGAATCAGTCGAACTTAATTAAATGACAGGATAAGCAAAATTTTGTTTAGATAGGCTGTTCTGAAATTTTAGTGCCTTCTAAAATTGTTCATGGTAAAAGATCAAGGAAGGAAACAGTATGACCTTTTAAACGAAGCTCCATATATCCCATTTTCCTATGCCAGAAGTCAGCCTAGACAGTGAGAGACTGAAAGAATTACGATTCTCTTTCATAAAGGATCTTTCACTTTTTGCTTTTACAGATAGGGTTTGTGTTTTTTTTTTTTTAATTACATCACTGGTTTAGCAGACATCTACAGCTATCTTTTAATCAGTTTCCAGAACTTTCTTATTTTAGTTACTGTTTGTAGAAAACTGTCCAGTAGCATGTTTTGTGTCACAGTAGAAAATGGTGGGTCCTTCTGTAATTTTTTCTTTGGCTAGCAGATTCTTTACTTCAGTAATATCTATTACTAGTGAATGCTTGCAATTAACAACTGCTTAAAAGTTTTAATGCCTTCAATGTTTCTTTTTTTTTTTAAAGGTGATTTTTTTTTTTTTTTCTTTTAGCATTGCGTTTTTGCTTATGGTTAATGCAGCCATGCATTAAAACCAGACAGATGTGGTTCAGTCTTGTAATGATTGACTCTGTAAAGTAGGTTGCCGGTCTAATCCTAACTTGTGCTGATACGTGCTTTTTAGTCAGCTGGTTGGAGCCCGGAAGGTGGGTTTTGTTTGGAGCAGATCTAGAGGATTTGTATGGTGAATCATTCAGTGAGGTACATACTAAATGGAGTTGTATCTCAAGCAATAGAGAGCTGTTATTTTTTCTTGCCCTCTAACCTCATTTTTGTATTTTCCCACCCTGCTCGGTTTATCACTTTCTCTCATGTCTGAGTAATCCTTGCTTTCTCCTTTGTGTGTAGTACTTCTCTGGAGCTTGTTCTGCATCTGATTTGATCTCATCTTGTTTCTTCTATGCCAGTTTTTAATTTGGATTTTGCTTGGCTTTCTACAGATGCTGTCCCTTGAGTTTCACGTAGTGGCTGCTGAAGCTGTGTCCACTAAAGTACTTGGAAAGCTGGGTATTTCTTAGAGGGTTCTCATCTGGTATCTAGGATCCTAAAAAGATCTTGTTAACTCTCATGTATCAAAATACTCTGAAACCTGAAATTTTGCAGGTCTTTTGGCTTACTTGCATGTGCATTGCTAGCACTTAGTTTAACTTTCCTTCCTGGGGATTGGACTAGATGACCTTTAAAGGTCCCTTCCAACCCTAACCATTCTATGATTCTAAATATAATGTGTATGCGAAGTATCTGTGACTTGGTTTCTGTACCTTACAAAGTGCCATACAGACTTCTCTTAATAATCTTTTGAAAAAGGAATTATGGTACTTATTTAAGATGGAATGTCTGAGTACTGGTCAAATAATCTGGATATCGTTTCTACTTCAGCGATTGTTGATCTACTTTTTTACTGCAAAAATAATTTCCTGTTTCTGTACCTCAGTTTCCTATTTTTCAAATTGAATTCCAGTAATTTAAGGCATGTTTCTAAGAAGCTGAATTAATGAAGAGTTTGTATATGTGAAGCAGTGGTTTTGTGAAATTATTACGTGATCTGGCATAAGCTCTCCTTAAATTGTCTACTCTGACTTGCAGAAATTCCTAGGAAGAAGTTTCTGTATCTTTAACTTCCATTACCTATTATGTAATGCAACATACTTTGGATACTCAAATGAAAGATTTACTCGTTTGTTCATCAGGTTGTCTTCTGTTTTCCATAAAGCATGACTGAAGTACCCAAACAGAAGATGTCTTAGCTGTATGCTGCTTGTGAGTTGTTGGTATTTCAGACCGATGAAAGTTTATGAAAGAACGCAATCTGCGCTATGAAGGCAGAGTGAACTTACCCACTCTGCATGTGTTGAGTGCGCAGTTCTGCACATGGCAGAAAGGAATTGTATGTATGTGGTACAACAAGTGCGGATAACAGCAGCGGGTCGGGCAGTGTTTGTGTGCTGCTGCTGGCAGAAACTGTATTGAAGGTTCAGGATCAGTTCTGTAAAGACAGAAGGCCAAAGACCAAGATGCGTCTGAACCAAAAATAAAATGTTTGTGACTTGAAAATAAGGCAGCGTAGGCATGGTGGGAGGGCGAAGGTATAGTTTATAATTCTCTTAGTGACAAGAAGGAAGTGCCATTGTGAATGAAGTATGACTGTTCTGCCTTTTTTTTTTTTTTTTAAAAAAAAAAAAAAAAAAGGACATTCATCATACTTTCTACTACTAAAGCAAAGTTCAGTGCCTCTAACATCTTTGTGACTTCTCAGTGGCTACCTACATTCTAAATAGCAGTCCACTGTTTTTGTACTGGAAAAGACTCAGATGTTTCTCCGATGTGTCTAAAAGATGCGGGTTATCTAGTGAACTCTTTATTCTTGCAGTATGAGATTTCTTGCATATCTTTTTGTCTCTATATTTACATGCTCTTGTTCAAAAAAACCCAAACAAACACAGTAGCCGTTTACTAGTTCCTGTTTATTTAAGATGCATAGGATGTATTTTGTTGCTTTATGTAAAAGATAGGAGAAATTAGCATCCTGAGCCCATAAAATGGAAGGGAGAGAATAAGGGTCAGTGCATATAACATAGGGCTCTATAAAGTATTTAGATACCGTGGTGGGGGAACGAAACAGCCATTCTGCTTGTCATTTGTGATTTTAGGGACTAAGGAAGTGCATTGGCAAGTTTTTTGTATATTGAAGTGATGTTTTACAATGTTGGGGACTAAAAATGGAACTAAATCCCTTTTCAAGAATAGATTTCTTCATCTATGCCTCTTTGAACTTCCCAAAAATTGAGAGTGAGGTTCAGCCTCTTCAGCTGAGCTGCAAACAAGATGCTTGCCATTTGGTGTTTTGAAGCCTTATTTTTTGTTGTAGTAACTCAACCAGCAGTGGTAGTGATTATATGTGTTGCTGCTCCATGGAATTTTTTTTTTTTTCCGTGGGTGTGGACTCCATTCCTTGGGGACCACTTCACTTCCTCTTTATCGAGCTCTGGGAAGCTGTTATTTTCCCATGCCTGGCTCCTTATTGGGGTAAAGGTCTGTGAATTCTGCATAAATATTTACCGTATCCCAGCCTAACCAGCTGAGAGCTGCTAATACTGTTATTGAACAAGGAGAAGAGCTTTACTTAGTTTCTTGCAGTGTGTGTGGTTTGTATATGGGCAAGAAGTACAACATTTCTTAATCAATAGAGAGTGTAAGGGAGGCAGTAGGGACTAAAATTATGGTTACTTGACAAAGAATGATGGACAAAGAGATTTGAAAATTCTGGAAAGTAAAACCTGAAATATAGAGGCTTGTAACTTGTGTGATGTTTTTAGAAGCACTTATTTAACTTAATTGTCTTATGTTTTATTACACTTTTTCTAAAAGAGAAAAGTCTAGCTAAATGAGGAGGAGTTATCTACTTATTCTTTTACCATCTTTCCTCTGTTCTTAGGAGAGATTTATTTTTTAATGATGTGGAAAGTGGTATCTCTTTTCCTTTTTTTTTTTTCCTTCCTTATCCTCCTTTCCTGCTGTTGTCCAGAACTGTACAAATCCCTGTAGATTTAAAATACAGCTAGGACTGGATAACTAGGACTATCTTAGCTGTCTCTAATTTCTTTTAAAATCCTGGTTGTACCAGACTCTTTCTTGCTTTTTTTTTTTGTCAGAGATTTATTTATTTATTTATTTTTTTCCCCCACCGAATTGTTTTCTTCTTGTGTCCTGTGGCTGAGAGAGTACTGAGGGAAGGAAATCTGGGAAATCAGAGTAGGAAGCAAGATACAAGCTTTCATTCCTGAATCTTTCTTGTTTTTACACTGTTTCCTGGCAGCTGCGTTGGTTTGTACTGGAAAGGAATGCATTGTGTTGCTTTTTCCCAAAAGCTGTAGATAAAACATAAATAAAAGTTAATATTGTAAAATTATAAGTTTATTATGTGCATAAGGGAAAAACTACAGTTAAGTCTTACATGACTGGTCTGTGCAGTTCTGCAATGATCATAGTGGATAATAATCCTGTTAAAAATCAGTTATTCATATGCCCTTCCCCATCGTAAGTAAGAAAAAGAACTTTGTCTCAAGTCGTGATGCATGCTACCTCTGTGATATTTTGAGTCTGGACGTAACAAGCTTCAAAAGGTGGTTGGAGCTTTAGAAAGCAATGCTCTTTTAGAAATTCAGTAGTTCAGGAAAGACGCAAACTACAGGACGGGCCCTGTTTACTTACACTAATCCCTTCTATATTGTTTTTGCCATGTAAAAGAAACCTTAGAGCATGAAATGAACAAATTCAATGTTGGACTCAAAAGTTCATTCTCTTAATAGTTCTCCAAAAGTGTTGTTGCTGTGCCCTGTGCTTAAATCCTTTTCCTACTCAATACTTTTCCTGATGGACTGAAATTTCATTTGGTTTTTCCAAAGTGCTTTAGACTTTGTAATAAAGAGAAGGCTGCAATATCTGTTTCTGAAGCTTTTAAGATTGTTTTATGATACAAATAGATTTCTTTTCCCATGTGTTGATGCCGGTAAGAGAGTTTTTATGCTTAAGGAGATTGAAAATGTCCCTTCTGAGGTAAAGGCATTACACAGCCTTGAAGCATATTCCTGTTGTATTCCTCCATTTGTTCACTGACCTGAATGGTTTCAAATGAAATATTTTATATGCAGCTTTCAAAAAGTAAACACTCCGCTCGGAGGAATTTGAGTTTTGCAGGGATATAATAAATAATACTCTACAATGTTGTACATATTTGTTCTTAGGATTGTAAAGCTTTGTAAATTTGTAACTTACAAATCTTAAACTTTCAGTATTTCCCTGCAGTAGGGTAATCGGCAGTTTTAAGTGAAGGGTAAACTGAGGCATGCAGCTAGGGAATGTGAATCTCTGTGGAGAGGAGCAGATCTGGTTCTGACCATCCGTTCCAAGATCTTGTTGAAGTGCGTTGTTTGGACTGCTGCAGTTAGTAGAAGGTATTCTGCACAATGAAGGAAATGGGAAACTGCAGCGTTTTAAGCAAAATGTAGTTCAGGAAAGTATGGCATACTGGCCTGTTCACATTGTTTTATTTAGTGATGAGGAGCATTGTGGAGAAGAATTAGGAAATACTTGACTTTAAAATGTAACCCAGGTGTAAAAATATCTCTGTTTTGACACCCTCTTTATGCCTTAGCAGTGGCTGTTGGGTGCATGTGATTCTCACTCAGGCATGAATATAAACTGGATATGAAGCTCTGCTCTGGGATTTGCAATGGCTTTTCCCTTGCTTCCTTAACTCACATTTGCCTAAAAAACTGTACTGTTTGTGGGCTGGCTGGCTTTGTTGGGTGTGTTTTTTTTTTTTTTTTTTTTTTTTGCTTTTGTTTTGTTTTGTTTTGTTCCCCCCCCCCCCCCCCCCCCCCCCCCCCCCGCTTTGGGTCATATACCAGGACTCTGAAAGGAAGGGCTGCTAGCCACTGAGTATCTGAGCAGGTGGCTATGTCCCGGGTTTTTTGCTTTCCTCTGGTTACGGTTTTCTTTTTGAGAGCTGACATTTTCTTTTCTGATTTGTGAAATTCCTGGAAAATGAGGAGCTGGGCAAACACTTCAAAATAAGAACCAATGAAATACAACTTATTACTATTTAGAAAATGATAATGCATGCCACTGGAAAAGATAGAAGCATGGAAAATACAAGCTCTGACTGGGAAATTAGAGCAGATAGATGTAGGGGTAGGAGTTGATTTCTTTGGCTTCCCATCTACTGTGTAATTATAGCCTTGATGCAGTTGTGGCTTGGAGATTATATTTGGTACCAGCACTCATTGGATTGGGCAGCACAGAAGTTGTGGTGAGTGTAGTCTAAAAAATTTGGTCATGAGAGCTGAGGAAATGCAAAAGAAACTCACTACTGTTAAGTGTATTGCTGCAGTTTCATCTTTTTAATAGGCCACGTGATTTGGGAAAGATATGGAATTTAATTAGGAATGGTAATCAAATCAAATCACCAAAAATTATTTCGATTGAGCTAGATGGTTTTATGGCAAAGGCTAAAATAGACATCTTGCTTTCTCTCTCATCCTGCTGTACGTGGCAGCTTGGATGCTTGTTAATGGAGAGCCAGGCATCACGCTGCCTGGGGCATGGTTAGAGCCCTGGGAAGATTTACATTAATCAAACACAAACAGACAGCGTAGCGTGAAGAAATTTCTATCCTGCTAGCAGTGCTCACAAACTTAATTAGGTTATTGGGGCAGAAAAAGAAAACAGCCCCTTCACCCTCCAATCCTTCTTCCTCAGGGCTTGACCAGTCATATAAGCTATAAGAGCACTAAGCTCATTGCCCCCCTGTTTTGACCTCCCTGTTTCTTTCCCTGGATGACAGAAAGAGGCATGCTTTCTTTCTCGCCCTCTTTCCTGCCCTCTTCTCTTCTAAAACAATACAGAGGCTCTGTTTTTCTGAGACTGTGTGCTTTTCAGGTGCCACGGTGATTGGATGTTTTCAAAATGCCTGAAAACAAAATACATTATGTGTCATAGTGTGACCCTGTAAAAGGCTGAAAGTAGGTTGAAGGAAAAATCTCGTTGCTGTATGCCAAGCCTTTGTTCATGTGCCTCATGTGATGCAGTTTCTTTGGTTAGTGGTCTGATTTAATCACATGTATGCACACATACATATATGTATATAGACATAAACATGCATCTGTACATACATATAAATCATACAGAACGTATGTATCTATTGTATATACATAAATACATATATATGTGTATATTGTTCTGTCCCTCAGGACAGCTGGAAGTGCTAAATTTAAAAATCCTAGCTCTCTTCTGCTTTCTTGTTGCATGCTGTCTCTGTGGGATGCTATTCTCTGTGTGTCCATTAGCAGTGCAGCATTGGGCCATAGCTGATGGTGCTTGGGAGGAGGTGGGAGAGAAGAGGTGGAGTTTCTTTCCTTCCCTCAAGTGGTCAGTGGAACAGTCAGGCAGATGCCTCTCAAGGATATCGGATAAGCAGGAAAAAAAACTGGAAAGCTTCCAAGAGAGCTCCCTTATGCTCCTTAGAGAGGGCTTGGTCTCTGTGCACTCCCCCTGGAAATGGGCCTTTGGGATCTCCCTGTTCAGCTGACTTGGTCTTGTGAAACAGGTAATATCTAAGAGTCTTTGTTCATATTCTGTCATATATGAATATACTGAAAGATGAGAAAATAGCTTCCCTGAATGCAGGGGAGAGAGAGAAAGGATTTTTCCTTTAATATCTATTGGAAAAAGGGGAGAGGAGGGAGATTTTTCTTTTGAAGGGTTTTGGTTTGAGGTTTTTATTTTGTTCCCCCCCCTTTAATAGCTGCTATGTGAACCTTAGTTACTCTTTTGTATTTTTGTTGTGAAAATGACCAACTAAATAGACTTGCTGTGAAAATCTGTACCTCAGTGTCTCAGCTCAAGAACAAAGGTTTTGACAGCTAGGAAAGATGCCTTAGATGTAGATACTGGCAGCACTGCCTTCTTTCAATTTTTAAATGTTGCATTACATACCAGCATGTTAGCAGAACCTTCTCACCAGCTTTTGCAGTCTAAGTGAATGTGATTTTTGATAAGCTGATATTTTATGGTATGTTAAATTAGGTATTGGTGTTAAAGAAACCATCTTTGAGTGTTTTGGGTGTTTCTTTTTCTGAATACAGTTTTCACTCATCTTTTCTGTGTGGGTTTTTTTTTTTTTTTAAATTGTGAAGTATTCTAAAAATTAAGCAAATTACATCAGTAGAGGATAGATGCAATGATGGTCTGGACAGTACTGTTGGTGCAGAATTGAGACAGCATTAATACAGTGGCAGCCATCAGAGCATTGACACTTCTCTCCGTTTGCAATAGTTTCTACTAATTTATGGATTTGAGGATTTGATGTACGAGGGCTGTGAGATGCTAATCACTGCTATGAGGATTTGATTTTTACATTATACCTATGTATCTAAGCATATCTGTAGAAAGCCTCCCCCCCCACCCCCGAGTGGATATACTATAAAGTGGTTACTTCCCTTTGTTGACAGATGGTCATTTTTGCAGGAAGGGCAGCACTGTAAGTGGCTGACATGAAGAGGTAACTGTATAAATATTGAGCAGTAATCTGCAAGTTATTGCAAGCTCTGCTTTTGCCAAAGTCAGTGAGAGTTGGCAGTTCTCAGCGTTGTGCCTGTATGAGGAGGGGGCACCAAGAACTGATGGAAATGAAGGGGGTGGGGAAACCACTTAAAACTGGCATTGATATTTCTGGCTTGGTTATCTCTATACCGCTGCCACGTGTCCTGAGAAATTTTACTGCCATCACCTTTGGCGCTGGTAGGTTTCCTGACTAAATGTTTTTTCTTTCCTTGTATTTGTATTTAATTTAAGAGAGCCAAGAGGAAAATACTAATACAAACATATTTGGAGGCCTATTAATAGCAATGTATTTGAGTCACATGCTGTTCTCAGGATCTTGAGCCATTTTACAGGTACCATGGCTTTGCTACTGTTTTTTCTCTCTTCCATTTTATAGTAGAAGAAACAGGGCTTGATGTTTCTGTGCAATCCTAATCCTGTGTTCTGCTCGAGCTCTTTACAGTTGGTCTTTCTGGATTTATCCTGTAATTTGTATGAAGGAGAAGATGAAATGCAAGGGAGCAAAGCATACCACGAATGCCTGTGTAAATTTTTTCGCTTCTCATGCAGTGTATGCTATGTGCATCTTTTGTCTTGTGTTTTGTAGGTGAGACCTGCATTTCAGGGGAGAAAGAATGTGTTTACATATCACAGAAGTATCTTTATTTTTCTTAGGCAATGTAAATAACTAAGATAGCTTTAAGTTTAGTATGCAGTGTTGCTAATCTCTTTATAGCTCATTTTACATCACATATTTTCTTTTTTGTTTATTCTGAGATGTGTGGTTGAGAATTTTTCTGTGGATTTTTTAAAAATACAAGTTAATGCTAGGATAGAAACCCTCTTGTGAGAGGTTGGAGCAAGTAAGGTGAAATGTTCAATTAGTTGCATATTTTTAATTTAATCTCAGATAGTTTACATTTCTGTTGCCCTTGGTGTTTGCATCTACATGAGTAAAACTTCACCAGCAGAATTAGCTGGATTGGAAGATGTGAAGGACTAAGAGCTAATAATACGCTACACAGGTTAAGCAACAATATGGTAATGATTTCTTGGTCCTCTCTGTGCTACAGCTTTCGTTTGTAAAATTGTGTATTCAGTTTTTCCCTGGTGTAAATTAGGCCTCTGGGAGCACTTTGCCTTTGGGTAGTTTAAGATATATTAGCTGTAAATTACTTTATTGTAGCTGGCAAATATTTAGAAGCTTTGCAAAGGTCATTAGGGTGGATGCTGTCTGCACATCCCGTGCAGAATGGGTGTAGTTTGACCAAAGGTTCATGACTGGGTGGGAGAAGGAAATGCAGAGCTGAAAATGCTTTTTGGTTGAGTGTCTGCTTAGCTTTGAACTAATAAATTCCTAGTTCTGATGAGCAGGCAAGTCTTCATTTTGAAGTGTTGGCATTGTGTTTCTAGACCAGTAAACACGCATTAACCTTTAAAACGAGCTAACAAGAGAATTGAAGGAAAATTTAAATTAAGACAAGGTGCCTTTCTTGGAGCTAAGTATTTTAGTCATGCTAACCTTATTTATCATAGGAGTAACTTAATGAAATTTTGCATTGTACAGTACCTCTGTCAAATTGATGATACCTTTTGAAAGATGGGGAGAAGCTGTTCAGTAGGGCCTGTAGTGATAGAACAAGGGGTAATGGGTTTAAATTAGAAGGAGGTAGGTTTAGATTAGATATGAGAAAAAAATTTTTTACAATGAGAGTTGTAGAGCACTGGAACAGGTTGCCCAGAGAGGTGGTGGATGCCCCATCCCTGGAATCGTTCAAGGCCAGGCTGGATGAGGCTCTGAGCAACCTGATCTAGTCAGGGATGTCCCTGCTTCTTGCAGGGGGGTTGGACTAGATGACCGTTGAAGGTCCCTTCCAACTCTAACTATTCTATGATTCTATGAATATATAAATCCATTGGTGAATGTATTGCTGAGCTGTGTACTTCTGCTAATGTTTTCATATTATAGTAACATCTGTATCAAGGTAAATCTACAGTGAGATACTAAGTCAGACGTGAGTTCATAATGCTGAGGAGCAGAACAGCCACTTAGCCTCACTGGTTCTTGAAAACGTCTTTTGAAAAACATGTTGGAAGAATAGTAAATATGTTTTAATGTGGATACTTTCTTACTGCTATCTATACCTGAGCTACATTTATTAGGGACAAGCTATAGAAGTGTGCTATTCCTGTGCCAGGCAACTGTATTCACTTACTCGCCAGAAATGTGAACTCTGGGCCAAATATTCAAATATGGCTCTGAACCTTCTACATATATTTTCAAAACTTAAAGCTGGATAATTTGAGTTAGTGTTATGGTATTTTGAAAGCTACATTTCCAGTTTTGTTTCGTGCGCTGTTTTTTTTTTTTTTTCCTCCCTTTCTAATTGCTGTCTTTTACTGTTTTTAAGAACTGTTTCCACACTTAGTCTCTTTCCCGGTTCATAACAACCGCAAGCGAGGTATGGCATTAATAAGGAACTAGGCTGTGTGCCCAGTGAAATGCAACAACTGCTTGACACGCTGGAGCAACACGAGTGATCTCCAGGCCCTTATGTGTGCGTCGAGTGAAAGCAAATCCCGTGGCAGTTGATGGCTTTAGGTTTCTACGCTTGGTTTAGGAAAATAAAATTGTCTGGCGCAGTGCTCTTGTTCCTTTGTCTCTTGCTTTGATTTTTGTATGCATCTAACTAGAAAGCTTTTCCAGACGCGTGTAGGAGGAGTGGTGGTAGGGAGGCGGGGAGTAGGGCTGCTTCCATTGAGCCAGTTCTATATTGCAATTATTGGCAAGCAAAGCAAACATTTCATTTCCCCGTAATTAGCTCCGCTTTAGGGAGGCAGGTTAATTTTGACTGCCACGCCCTGTCTGCGCAAGAAACCTTGTTTTATTTGATTATTTCATAGAACACTCTGTGGGCAATGTAAAGTGATTTTCAGAAATGAAAACTGGAGAAAAGAATAGAACAAATGTGTTCTGCACTTTTTCCCCCTCAAAGAGCTGAAACTCATTTTCCTAAGATGATATGAAGATGTAGAGAAGGCAGTTATTTTGGAGCTCTTCTAATACGACCAAACTGCATATTTCAGCCGCTTTTCCTTCCTTTGGGGAAGCTTGAACTCTATGCATGGGAATGTCTATAGCCTACTTAAAAATAAATAAAGAAGAGAGAAAACTGGGTCATAACTTCTGAAATCATAAGGCTTGACCTTTCTTCTGTACCTGGTCAATTATGTTAAGTGAGTCATGCAATAAAAGCTTGCAGCAAATGAACAAATTGTGGACATGTCTTCTCTGCAGTGCAGTAGAATTTTCCTTAAATTTTTGATATGATAAAACTTTCTGAAGTTCTTTTGAAAAAAAATCTTTGGCTTTTTTAGGTATTTCTGGTGTGGGTTTTGTTTTGGTTTTTTTTTTTGGGTTTTGGGTGGGTTGGTTTTTATTTTTGGGTTTTGGGTTTTTTGGGTGGTTTTGGTTTTTTTTTGGTTTTGGGTTTTTTTTTTTTTTTTCATTTTAAAGATGTAAATTTTTCTTTCCCAGAGGTGGAAACTGATGGATTTAGTAATGTGTAACCAGTCAGGTTGAAAAACCAGCAGAAAATCGCCGTGATTGGGCAGCCTCTGTTCTTCATCAGTTTCCACAGAGTTTATTCCTGCTTTGAACTACGTTCTGTGGGCAAACCACATCCCTATTGCTTGAGTCTTGCTTTTAGACTGAATCTAAACGCAGTGTTAGGGAAACATGAGCAACTTTGTTTATTTATGTTCTCTTCCACTTCCCCCCTCCCCAGTTTTAGTTTGTTTGTCTGCTTTTACCCCATTGTAGAGATATTAAACAATAGGTGTCCTTGTCTTAAAAGGCTGTAACTTCAGGCCCTATAGATGGAAAGCTGATGCTTCTGAGCCTTGGAAGTCAGTCAGGAGTGGAAGAACAGTACAGGCTGCTGAAAATGTCTCTTCCCCCTCCCCTTTGTAGAGTTTCTGCAGGGACTAAGAGTTCTCGCAGGGTCCTGGCTTCAGCAGCAGAGCAGCACAAAGGCCACATTGAGAATAGCTGCTGGGGAAGCCCTCCTTCCTTGCCTGCCCTGTAAATGCAGTTCTTTCTCCATGAAAAGCCCTGACATCAGCTCTTGGAAAAATCCAAGTGCTTGTGTCATGGAAAATAGCTGAGGCACTTGCTTGGGCTGGGACTGAATGACTGAACTGTGGATGGAACTTCTCTAGAGATGCTTTTCTTCTACCCTTTCCAAACGTTGCTGTTCATAGAGAAATATAAACCTTTCCCATCTGAAAGTTTTACAGCGAAAGGGTTCTAAGGAAAGAACTTATTTGCTATATTATATTCAAAATAGCCTCCTTGTCAGTTTTCCTTTTTATTTATTTTTATTTTGTCTCTTTAACAGACAGGATTGCAAGCTTCTTTTAGAGCCAGTCACATGTATCTCCGAAGAAGTATTTCCCAGAGGGAACAATATTCATTTAGATGGACATGCTACCTGTATAATCAGGAAATTCCATGTATCTCCTTGTGTGGAGGCAAAATCTTCATGTTCTTGTAATCTGTTTTATAAAAAGACATCTTTGCATTCTGTTTTTCTCTCTTCTTTTTAAACTGATCTTTTTCTCTTTTCTTGCTCCCTTCTTATGCTGCTGCCTTCTTTTCACCCCTCTTGACAAAACCCTGACCCAGAATAAATCTCTGGTTAACTGCAAGAATGAGAGAGAGAGAGAGAGAGAGATTTAAAGCTTGAAGAGGAAACATCCCTGTGAGGGAAAGGTGCTCTTTCCCTGTAGAAATACTTTCCTCTTGAAGTCCTGACCTGCTCTTCTTAGAGACCATCAGAAGTCTGCTAACTTTCCAGACTTGTGAAAAGGCATATTTTTTTTTCCTTGATTTTAATCAAATTTATCTTAACCTAGTTTGCATTAAGTGCTTAACTCGATGCTTTTGGTTGCCATAGCGCTGGTCCCTTGCACTGATCCTTGCACTGATCTGTGAAGAAGTATGTTGATGAGCTATATTGGCTGCTCTGCATTTTCTAACCTAAAAAGAAAATTGAGTGGCATATTCTAGTTATGTATAGAAACACTCGTGGGCCAGAAAAACAATATAACATTAATTGTGTTGGAGGTATTCACTGATGCTTTATTAGGGTAAATCCAGCACTGAAGTTGCCGGGAACGTTCAGAAGATGGAGAACTATGTGGAGTCGACACAAGAGGATATTAGCTATATGGGCTCTCCAGTCACTTCACTGAACTTCCTCTGTTCCTTCTCAGAAGGCAGGGACTAGGCCTGTTCACAAGGCTGTCAGTAATCTAAAGCTAATAATGCCATGAACGATTCTTCCATGAGTCATTGTGTCAGCTGTGGTTGCTGCCTTGGACTCCTACAAAAATAACATGGAAACTTTTATTGCCTAGCTTGGTTTCATCTCCTTGTGCACTTGCTACAACTTCATAAGATCTGTCTGTAGGCCCTGATGGCTCCCAGGAATCCATGCCATTTGGGACCCTTCCTCAGCCGGGCTGTACTTGCACCTTGCGTTAACGATCTGTGGTCACCAATATGCAGTGGGGTTTTTTTTTTTGAGGAAGAAAACTCTGTGGTTTCCTGGCTGATGTACTTTGATACGGAGAAAAGATGACACTGCATAAAACTGTTCTTTAAGTTGGTTAATGCTAAGGTAAATAGACTTGATGTGTTGAATCAGTGCTGTCCACAGAATAGCTGATGTGGTTAGAGCTGTAGTTTGTGGGCAGTACAGTGAAATGGCAGACTCCTGTCTGCGTTTTTTCTTGGTTGCTAATAGTTGCCCACTTGCTGCATCTGTGTTTCTCTCTATCCGCCTGTCATTTGCTATCTCATCATTTCCCTTTACTCGCCCGCTGTCCTATACAGAACATGTCTACCCCTTTTTGTTGTGACAGAAGACTGCCTTTAGCTCTATATTAAGGTCACACTAATACTGCTTTTGTTCGGGTCGTGTCAGCACTCTCCCACAATGCCTTTCTCAGGGCTTTTAGGCCCAGCAGAAAACTGCACTGGTGGATATCTGCACCTGGAAACTGGGAAAATAAACAGACTTTTTTTTAAAATATTTTTTTGTTGTTGTTGTTTCTTCCCATCTCTTTCAAGTTTAAATTCTGGGAAATATCTGCAGAATGGCATTTATGACATCCATGCTTACTGTGGTTTCAAGGGACTTACTTAAACCTATGAGATTGAGTCAGAAAATGCAGCCTTTTTCTGACTGCTGTCAGTACAGTTCCAATCAGAGTGTTGAAAAGAAAGGTAGGTACTGAAGGAATTGTATGCACTGCTTGCACTCAACACAGCCATGAAATCGTTCAGTGATTTTTAACTGTCACCCAAGAACAGACTTAAGTTCTTCCAGTTATAGGATCTGTTTGGGTATGTATGAGCCAGAGGAGAGTACAATCCAGCTCAGCCTTCCGCAAGTGTAGCTGCCAGTTACAGAACTCGTTTTGTCACCAAAGTCCATAGAGGTGGTGCTGGCAAAAGGTGTCTCTTTGACTAAGTACTTGGTGAAAACCTGAAGTAGGATGAGGTAATTTTAAATAGACATAGTTTGGAGTTTGTATTGGGGGAGCAGGTGAGACTTTTGAGTTAACCTTTGGTTTTCCTCTTCTCTTTCTAAATGTGTGAAAAAGATCAGTAAGTGAGCATGTAATAGTTTTCATCTCTCCTGAGTTTGGAGTAGTCAGGTGTTTCTTTCAAATTTAGACTTCTGTAAAAAGGGTTTGTCTGTAACAAGCAACATCTTATTTAAATGAAACTAATAAGGCACTGAAGAAGCTTCTATTGCAACTGTTCATCTCCTAATTAAAGATCAGTTCTGTCAAGCAAGCAGTTTTTGGCTGTTCTCTTTTGTATGGGTTTCACAATATTTCTTACTCATCTCGGCACAAGTTGTGGTAATTTATACTTGCATCTTGTGAACACAGACAAGCTTAACTTCAGGCATGTGAGCAGTGCTGCTGAAGTAAATGTGACTAAAGTTAGGCACATGAATAAATATTTCAAGGTGGGGGCCCTTGTCTGAATCTAAATATTTTTTGTTTTGATCAGTTTTTGAGATAGCATATACTTGAATTCTGATAATATTTTAGTATGGGAGGGAAAAAAAACCCCAACATGGTTATCTGAATGCTGTGCTATTTATGGTCAGTTATATTTTCAACCTCCTGGGCTAGAATGGAATGCTTTGTACTGTTGGAAGCTGGGAATCCTTCCTCGCTCTGGTGTGTTTGGACACCTTAGGTCTTAAAAATATCTTTTTTTTGTCTTGGCTGCAAGGTAGTTGTTAGGCGCTGGTCCCACAGTGAATGGTGCATGCATGCGTGAACTAACTTGGGAAAGTATAATTTTTAAAACATTTTTACTAGTTGTGGGTGTGTTTTTTTCACTTTACATTAAATAGATTTTCCTAATGCAGCATGACTAACAAGACATACTTTTAGTAACTTGATACATTTAAATTACTTAAATTATTTGACCCAGTATTTTAAAAACAAAATGTGACTTGGCTTGTAATTGTTCCTGGTATTTGGGAGAGCGGAACAACTTGTTTGAAAATGTGCTGATGTTCATCAGTTATCAGACAAAATGTCTACAGGGTTTTATCATGTAGCCTAAACTTGCCAGCCAGATTTGGAATTAAGTCTCCAGCTGTTAACCGCACCCTGCTGTGCCTTCAGCTTGCAGGGTGTTTACAACAGTAGGTGAAATAAATTTTATACGTTGTATGTAGTGCTGAATGCTATAACACAGTGAGGAGAGTTTCAGTACTACTTTCAAACTTAATAGCATTCCAAAGTGAAGATAAGTTTCACTGAAATACAAATAGTTGTTGGATAAACTCATGGGAGCTCTTCTGTGTTCTTTGGTTATACTCCATTTATCCACTTATACTCCACTTCCTGCTGTAGAATACAAATGACACAGTGTTTGGAAACTGAAGACTACCGTCTTCAGTAAATCGAGAAGTGCTAGATACTATTCAGGTAGGAAAATGGGAAAAGAGGAGGAACTTCTATATAGAATGCTCCTCCTAGTCTTGCTATTAAGGACATTAACATTAAATCACAGTTGTAGTCTTGGCCCAGCACACTCCTCCATCCCTAGTTTCTGTGATTTCATAACTGGGTGGCCTGGACTGATTTCAGGTCAGGGAGGGGATTTTTTTTCTGGGGGGTTGGGGGTTTCACCTCCAGCTTTGAACAAAGCCTAGCCTCTTCCTGCTCCATTGGTTTTACGGAATACTTCTTAAGTAAAGCAAGTGCAGGACAGGGCCTGGAGCTCCCTCGGCCTCACCAACTGCAGCAAACATGCTGCGTGTGCCCGAGAGGCTTCGCTGTGATGGTGACCTGCTGCCTGCCCTGCTTCCCCACCACATGCCTCCCTCCCTCCCTGCTTTGGAGAAGAAAGAAATGCTGGAAGCTGGCGGGCGGCCAAAGGGCTCCAGAGTTTCCAGGAGCCGCTCCCACTGTGCTCTGCAGCTGTGCTCTGCAACAGCGTGCAGTGGACTCGGGGGCCATGGAGCCCAAGGGGAATGAGCGCTGGGCTCGGGTGTCTCTTTCGAAGTGTCTGCATCAGTGTGGTGGAGATTCTTCAGAGCTAGACAGCTCCTTGGAAGTCCCGGCCGTTTGTACTGAAGTGCTGTACCTACAACTGTTAATGTGGTTACAGCCTCAGACTAGGAAGCAGTGGAATTTTCTCTCACTCAGGACTTCTGTGCTCACCATTAATGTCAAAGCACAGAGAAAAATCCTGATGATTTCAGTGCCATTTTATATACAAAAACTTCAACATTCTCTTTCTAAACAATGTCAATGATCTATGTATAATAAGTAGAAAGCTTATATATGGCTTTCTGGACCTCTAAAATAGGAGATTTGCACTTCATTTTTGAGCAGGAAATAAATAACTCTGAACCAAAACAGTGCAACAGTGAACTAATTTCATTTTGTTCACAAATGGTTTCTGTTGCTGCAGGAGCATAAGCCTGGAGTTCTGAGTGCCTGATAAGAAACACTATGAGAGAAAGGTTTTCATTTAAATACTTCATTAAAATATTTGTGAGTAGTGTTAGGATTTTTTTATGCAGCTCAAACGTTCAAGTGCATTAGATAAAAGACGTGGTATAATTCATCTTAGGCATCTTTTCCTGCCTTTGGAGGAGCGATACATTGTCTTTCCCTGGATTCCTCTGTCTCCTTTTCTGCTTTTGAATTACACACTTGATTACTACTGCATCTGTTTTACCGTACGGTATTCAGACAGGATTAGGTGGCCTGAGATGACTTTTGTTTTCTTTGCTTTGGGATTCAGGTTGTCTGTCTTGCACAAAGTAGTTCTTCACTGGCCCAAATGTGTAAATGGGAGGACTGAATGCTCAAGATATCTGACTTTGCAGGTAGAGCAGACTGAGGAGAGGCTTGGTTAGCCTCTTATTTGAATCAGAGTGGATTTCCCAGCCTTCAGAGATTAAAATAGTGCTTTTTGGGGAAAGGAGGAATGAGGACTACCACTTCTTGTGGAGCTTGTATGCAGCTTTTTTTCTGCAATGAATTAACTTCTGTGCTGCTTTACCCATAGATTCCTAAGGCTTGTGCAATCGGAGGCCCTATCTGTCCCCTTAATTTTGAAGCTGGTGTTGTGTTTCAACTGAATTTGATGCTATTATCTAAAAGATGGCGAGTGTCTTGATGTGTGTAATTATTTTCAGTAATAGACAACATTTTCATTTCACTTGCCTAATGTGTCATCAGGTGTTTCAGAGTTGCCGTGTTAGTGCCTATTGCATAGGATATTGGCATGTGCGAGCTGGCCGGCGTTTTGGGTGTATAAGCATTTAATGGAATACCTCTTATTCAAAGAGAGGGATTAAGTTGAGTACTTCTGCTATGTATCCAGTTATGTTTTTCAGGTAATAGGGAGGGAGTTACTGTAGTTCTAAGACTGTGCTATTTCTGGCTGGGTCACTCTATGTGTTGTTATTGAGGAAAAGAGAATGGGTGACAAGGTGCCTCACCTTGGAGAAAGGAGCTTAAAACATGAGGTATCCATTTTGGGCAGTCGTCCTGGTGGTACTCAAGGAATCTTTGTTTTAATGCTCTGAAATGCTCTTGGAGAGTGGTTTGATTCTGCATGTTGGACAGGGCCATTGCTGAGCTCAGACTTACCATGGGACTATTGATCTTTACCAAATAGGTCTGTTTAAAGTAAGCTAAGTTGTTTGTGTTTGGTTTTTTTTTTTTTTTTTTTTTTTGTTTAAAAAAAAAAAAAAAGAAGGAAAACCACCATCTTGAATTGTTTGATGCCCTGTTAACTTTTGTGATATTAGAATTCTTCTTACTTTAATCTCTTCCCTGCCTCCCTCCAACCCTCACTCTGTTACTTCTTGGAAAACCTGTATATATAGGAGAAACTGAATGTAATAAGGATAACTATTATGTATATGGGGTGAAATTGTCAGCTATAATAATTGTAGATGTCTTAACTTTAAATCACCTTTTGTTCTAAATTATCTAGTCTTTTCCTACACGTACGCATGGAACTTGTTTAGAGGAATAGAGCTAAAATTCTGAAAAGTGCTGAGAAAAAAAAACTTCTGCTTTATGAAAGTAGAAGTTGGTGCCTTAAGCTGGATGGCATACACTTTGCACTGTCATTTTTCTGTGGTAATTGAATGGAAAAAAAAAATCCATTTTCATAAGTCCCACATCTTTTCCTTACTTAAAAAACGTGTATATGCTGTGAGTTTGTGTTGCCTATTTTAACTATATGTCCCAGTAAAAATATTTGGAATAGTTAATATAATTTCAACTTAACTTTGCTATGCTTGTCTCAAAGATGGCAAGTTCGTTCAGTTTCATTAAAACAGTTAGAGATCTTATTAGGATGAGATGTCAGGATGAGCTCCTAGATACATAGATACCACGGAACCCACATAGGAGGGAGATAACTGGAATGTCTCAACTCCAGGAGATTTTTTCAGTCAGAGTTTGGACCTTCATTAAGTACCAGGTGCTCAGTCCATCAGCAGGACAAAAAAATCAAGCTACATTAATTTTTAGTGTATGCAACTAGTTGTTATGAGAGGAAGGTGATCCGTGAGCTGCAATACTCTACTAACAAAGACAGACCTACTAGATGGTGAATTTGGAAACACAGATTCTGCTTCTGTTCTTAGTTCTGTTTGAAACTTTAAGCATATTGATAATATTTCTTTACCTAGCTGAATGAACTATAAATGGACTAATAATTAGCAGAAGAACAAAAAAGACTTGTTCTTTTGTGAAGGCATTACAGAAGTGTAAAATACCTGTTTGTATTTAAGCATTAGTGTTGATATCAAACATAATATTGCGAAATAAAAAAAGTACATTAAACTTATGTTTTTTCTTCTTTTCAGGTTTCCTCTCAAAAAACCTACAAGGTGAGTTACTGAAGTCTGACTGTTTATCTCTACTGCAAATTATGATACAGCATTTTTGAAGGAGGAATGTTTTTAAAAGGAGAAAAAAATGTACAACCACAGATAGCAATGCCCATTACAGATGTGAGGAAATGAATGTACGAATTGGGACAAGGTGCCAAAAATAGAGTTGGCGGTGTACTTAAAGTGCATGGCGTGGTGTTATGTGGCGTTTCTGTTACGTACGCTGGTGGGTCATCTTACCTAAGATTTGAGGTGGTCAGAGAAAGTTGTACTATTTTGGTGTATGATGTACAGACACTTCCTTTAAGTGAGGGGGTGGTATTCTAGCTCTTTAATTTTTGCATACACGGATATTTAAGGTTTGCTGGGAGAGGACGTAGAATTAAGATTTCAGGAGTTTTTTCAGTTTTATATAACTCAGATTTATTTTGCTTTGAAAATAAAATGTGGCCTGGAGTAGAACGATAAAGAGAATGCACTTACCTATTTCGAAGGTTAACGAGACTGTTTCTAGAACCTTGGATACAGTCCTAAAGAGTTTGAGAGATAATTTTTCCACTTGAAATCAGTCTGGGAATAATTTTTTTAGGTGAGATTAATGTGGACATTTCATCTAAATTCCTTGTTAGCAAGCAGAACTAGCTTAAGTTTATTTCCAAGACCCTCGCCAGTTAGGCAGTGCTTCTGTGGTGTGGTAGTCAGGATCCTCTGCTTTGGTTTGACACAGACACGGCAGCATTCTGAGCAGAGAGTCTCCAGCTGACAAGAAACAGAAGGTTGAACGCTGCAGTAGTACACACGACTTTGATCCAGCAGGTAAAGTCCTAAAACTTCACAGGGGAAATTCTGGACTTCAATTTGAAAAGTACTGGGAATCAGAATAAAAATGATCTTAATGTGTCAACAAATGTAGTTTTCAGTGCTGTGTTGTTCTGTGATTGCAGAATCTTTTTGAAGCATGCAGGCATTGAAATGAATATGGGCTTGCTTTTAAACATCCTCATGTACAAAGCAACTGTTAACTGTGCAAGAATAAACCTAGATCAGTGGTATCAGCAAATAATTATAACTACTTCCTCTTTCAGAAAAAGTCAGTCTGAAATTTCAGTAGGCAAATACTGTAATTAGTTCTGAGTAGTTCTTTTGGCTGTTTTAGTCAAAGTGAAATTGGAGATACAGGCTTGATGAGGGCTGATGTTTCTTGTTGGGTGGTGGGTTTTTTTTTTTGGTTTTTTTTTTTTGAGTCTTAGTTGATCTATCTCTGTCACTTGTAAAGTGAATTTATGCTTTCCAACATGATATATTTTAAGATAAATGTGTATTTTTAAAGGATATGCTATCCTGTTTTTTAACCTTCTAGAAGGTTAAATCTGGGTCAATTTGGTAAGCATGTCCAGGGCTGTCTTGGAAATTAGGATGCATGCAGAGATTCTTTATTCTCTCCCTGAAACACTAACCCAGTGACTACTGTGTATGTTCATGAAATGCATGACAGGCTCTTGTCTGAGCCTTCTGGCCCTATGCAATGTGTGTTTTTCGTGTCTGTGCATTCTACTGTTTAGTTTGGTCTTTCCCCTGGGGCTTGTGGAAGAGATGAGAGTTGAATGTAAAGGTGGTAGAACTTGCAGAATGTGTTTTTGCACAAGACATTTGAAGCTGGTGTTTATAAACCATCCTGTTTGTTAATGTTTTCTGGCACTAGCTGCCTGACTCCTTCCTAGTGTGTGCAAAATAAATTAAAATAGACTTTTAAAGTCTGTTTAAAAAAAAAATCCGCTAAGGGAGTAAACCTAAATTTGGTGCTTGTCTTCTTTTCCTTTGTCCTTAGTAGTAGGTAATATAAAATTATTTTGGGTTGAGGTGGGTTGCGGGAGGTCTCAGGCTATGAGCCTGCTTTGTGGAAGGAATTTGTTTTCTTCAGAAGCAAACTTCTGGAATCCTCTAATCTTAATTTGATGAAAGTCATTCAAATTTTGAGAGCTGTTACCTGGCACCACTTTTATAATGCTTGTGATCTGGTCTGATAGATGAACTCTGCACTGTAGCCTTCATAAAATTTCTTTGTTTTTAAGGGGTGAATTCAGAATGCTGAAATAATACATGTATGTCAATTACTCTGGAGATAAATGTCATCAGAGTTTCTATGCTTGGTCTGTTTTTTATGCAGAATACTTTCAGTAGCTCATTGCAGAGAACTTCTCTTATTGTGTCTTAGATTCTGTGTAGATTCTTTGTGGTGTTACCTGTGTCTTCATGCTCGTATTATTCACCCCTTATTCCAAGTGTTTCACCTGTGGTTTGTTCGCATCTTATTTGTGTTTGGTTTTTTTTTTTTTTATGATTTAACCTAATAAATCAGTCTGTGTTTTTCATGAAGTTTTTTTTTCTCATGTTTGGTCTCCATATTTTCTGTATCTCTCTCTCCTTTTCTCCTGCTCTCGTGCAGATAGCTCCTCCAAGAAGACAAAGTCTAGTTCGGAGGAGAGTAGATCCGAGACGTATGGTAAGCTAAAGCAGCTGCTGCAGCCTTGCACCTTTGCAGTCTGCTCCATGCTTTCTGTCTGTGCACCCAAGGCTTTTATCCTTTTCGTGGCCCACATGGTTGGCTCTGCAGCAGGGAGTGGGAAACTGGGTTTAAATGTTGCTTCAGTGTATCAGCTTGTAGTTTTTGTAGTGGCTGGAAACTAACCTGTACCTGGCAAGCATAGGCTGTCACCTGGGTTCTCCTGTTCTCTGTTGATAGTTTGGAAAACTTCCTGGGGCTGCCTTTCTTGGAGATCTTATGCCACTGAGTATTTTTGGCATTGTATGAAGACACTGAACTTTTAGACTGGGCTCCAGGAGTTTTTGTGGTTCTGGAAAAGTCCGTGTCTTGCTCTAACTGTGGAGGTTAATCTGGATGAGTCAGTAAATAATCTTTTTGCATTATTTGTGGAGGATCTCACGTCAATTCCTTTTCATGTGTCACAGAAGTGGAAAATGTATCTGTAAATAATTTCAAAAAGTGTAAGAATATAAACTTCGCCATTCTTTGATCCAAAGAAGGAGTAACTTCCCTGGCAGTCCTTTAGTGTTGTGTTTTACTATTGTGGGCTTGTAGACTGGAACAAATTGGCATATAACAGTTTCGTATAGGAGTAGCCACACATATCACTAAGTTGTCAGTATACTGTGATGGGTGCTGTTGGGAAGAATGTCTACCAAATACAGCCTGTTTACTCATCCTCCTTCTTTAGCTTACATCAGATGTGTCAGTCTTCAGACTGTGACACTCTCTCCATCCTAACTTTATGTTAATGACTTGTTGAATTTCCGATCTCTGAAGAGATTTGCACTGATATCTTAGAAACTAAAAGGTAATAAGTTTTCACAAGTTGGTGGGTGGTCTTTTGGATCCTGCCAGCTTCTTAAGACCCTTGGACCTAGGCTGAATTTGACCAGTAATGCTACATTTCATGTTTCTAAGCGTGCATGTCCAGCTCTGTCTTGACTCCAGCCATGGGTTGCCTTTCTTTTCTTTTCCTGTTTTTTTTTTTTTTTTTCCCTTGATATTTAAAACAGTCTGTGATACTTTCTGATTTTTTTTTCTGTAGAGAAAATTGCTTGCTGCGTAACCTGCTGTGGGGCCTTTGGACAGATGCAATGACTCTTCCAGTATCAAATTTATCAATCCACTAGAATAAAACTGCCAGGTGTTAGTGGTTGTGATCCAAGTTCTTAAACCACCTATGTAAAACAAAATGATGCTGTCATAGCTCTGGTTGCAAGGAACATGAAAAAAAATAAAAGAAAAAAGAAAACACCCCCCAAAACCACCAAGTCTGAAGAGTTCCTTCTAAACCAGCATAGGCATTTTAGTGAAAGCCCTTTTGTTGCTGCAGTTTAGGGAGGTGTGATCTTTTCCTTCTGTGAAAATGAGATCTCTTAACTTTCCCTGGAATTTTGAATCACATACTTTTCTTTTAAAAAGAAAAAAAAAAAAGGGCGGGGGGGGAAAGAGCAAAGTAATACAACAGTCATGGTCCTCAGGGTGTGAGACTGTTAGTCAGAAACTGTAAACAGGGTTTGAGAGTTCCTTGATTTGCTTCAGTAGAGCTGGAAATGTGTCTTAGGGAGACCCGTCTTCCTGCAGCTTGTATGTCTTCCTCCCATGCTCAGAGAGAATGAACAGGGAAGTGGCCTGCTTGAAAAGCATGTGCTTTTGGAATGATGCTTCTGATGATGGGGTCATGTTGAAGCCTTGACCAGTTCTTCCCCTTGCTAGGTAGATGCTGGTTAGGGACAGCACAGTCAGGTTGACTAGGTCCCTACGCCTTAATTTTTGCCTAACACTGCTTACCCGTAATATACTGGAGGTGCTGTCAAACTATTGTAGGTTAATTACAGGAAACATTCTGTGTGCCTGATGGAATGTATCTGTGTTTATACTTCTCCCTCAGTCTGCACAATGTCCTGGTTTTTCATGTATAGCAGAAAGAAACATGACTTCCTAATGTAAGCCTTTACTTCCCCCAAAGCTTCCTGCAGATGCGCTGTCCGTGTCCTGTATCTATGGGAGCAGTTTCCACTCATCCTTCCTTTCCAGTGGCCTTTACTGTGCTGGACCTTGCTCTGCCTTTTGTCTCTACCCTCTACTTTTCCCAAGTTCTGTGGTATGTGTAGAGAAGTCTGCTATTTGCTTTGAATGGGACCAAACTATTTAAAAATCTACAAGTAGAAATACTGTACTGGTATTTTTTTCGCTGGTGGCTTTCTTTGGCTAGCCATTATAAAGTGAATGATAGAATGGTCTTGAATGACAACAGGGAAAGGAGGTGTGGCTTTTATGTATGTGTTTGTTCTTAGCTCTTGAAATTCTTAATTAAGGAGCAAGGGACCAGAATTTCTTAAGTATGAGTGGCTTGGAGGTGGCCAAGTGGTTAGGTAGGGAAATTGTTCTGATGTACAGAAATTGATTTATGGTGACATTAAACTTAGGATGTGATACTTTCTTCCATATCAAACTGTCTCCTATCTGTCTATTCAACAAAATGTAGATGATCAGGAGAGAGTTTGTATTTTCGGATACGCTGTAATTTACTAGTTAGTGCCATAACCTCCCACAATATTTGATACCTGTTTCTCAAAGTAGAATTCTTGTCTCTTAAATGAACCTAAAGTTGAAATTAGCTTTCAGGGTGGTAGGCAAGATATCACTTAGTCTTCCCTTTTCCCCATGACTTTATTGTTCTCCAAAGATATCTTCCTTTTTATTTAGTAATGATAAATTTCTGGCCCAAGTATTAGACTAGACCATACACATACTCTTTCATATAATCTCTCCAATTTTGGGACAAGTTTTAAATTTTGTTTTGTTTTGAAACCCCAGATTTCATCCCCATTGAGGTGTTTTTAAATCAAACTTACACTTTTTGTTTTGTTTCTTGCAGTTCCTGACAGCCTTGTGTCTTTATCTTGTGGCCACCGTTTTTCCAGACTCTTGAAAATACTCTTGGGAGCCCCTCATCCCTACCCTTATAAGAGCCAGAAATGGCTGCTAGTGCAAGGGGCACTCAACCACAGGGGCTGAATGTGTAGTTGCCATGGGAGCAGATAGTCCTGTTTATCATAAAATACATGGTTCTTTTTTTTTTTTTTTTTTTTCCCTCCCCCTAGAAACATTACCAAGCCTTGTTTTATGAACAGTATTCAGTGCTGTTGTATTTAACAGTTTTCTCAAGATACTGTACTCTGCACTAACTTCAAACAATGTAGTTTTTGCTTTGACTTTACATGACTTCTGTTACCAGGTTAGTGGAAGAAGCAGAAGAGTGCTGCTAATATGACATTTGGTGTGAAGATCATGATACTAAGTAGAACTAAGTGAAATTCAAAATTTCATCCTATGAGAATTTTTTTTTTAATAAAATCTGATAGTTTTATTTATTTTGTGGAGCAGGGTTTCTGAAAATATTGTAGAAATAAAGCTTCCCAAATGAAGTGAAACATTTGGACATTCTCAAAACCCCAAGGAGTTTGTTTTTATTTGTTGAATGATTCATTTCAAGTCACTATATTAAATTGCATTTTCCCATTGTGGCCTCATGCCTCCAGGGAGGTCATAGTTCAAAAGTCTCCTCCCATGTCCTGTCTTACACAGTTTAATCAGAGGAAAAGCTACGTTGTATTATGGAAGATGTAATTCATGTCATTATTCTCGAACCCCTGCTCTATTTGTTGTGCACTGCTCGGGAAATTAAATTTCCTATTTTATTGAAGAACTTCCAGATATTTAGGATCTGTAGAAGAGAAGAAGGTAAATGATCTCTTTACTAGAGAAGCTCTTGGACAGTCAAAACGTATCTGGCAAGATTGTTTGAGACAAGCACTTTTACCATGGTGTGTCTGTGACCTTGAAGTTTGAACTTTACCCTTCTCTGTTGTCCAAAACGCACACTTGTAACGGGGCTGGAGAGCTGAGCTACGATGTCACAGAGGGAATAGTGCCACCTACTGAAGAGCTGATCGTCTTAGCTTTTCTTGTAGTTCCTGTTTTCAGAGACTGCTAATTTCTAACTGCTTTCATTTTTAATCTTAAACCTTTTTAACTACAGCACACAGCTGCTTTACCTCTTGGCTTGAAGCTATACCAATGAGTTTGGGGAATTATAATATACATGAAGATGAAACCAGATTTTTAAGATTTATTTTTTTTTTCCACAGAATTTTATGAATACACTCAAGATATGAACGTGTAGTCTGATTTTGTGTACTTAAAGCATAGATACGGTGATGTTTCCTGATTTCATGCCACCAAGATACTGTCATGTTAAAGCAGATGTGGGAATAAGATTATTATTGGTTTGATTTTGAGTACTGTCAGTGACCAGTTGACCTTGTAATCTTTATTAAGCTTCAGCTGGAAAAAGTGAAATATCATAGTAAGGTATTTCAAAATGAATGACTCGTGATTTCCATCCAGGGAATGCTAAGAATTGGAACATGAAAGCAAAAAAGGTGAATGAAAAGCTGATTGCCACCTGCTAACGTGGGCTCTTCAGTGTTGCCTCAGACTCATAGACTTTAATTAAAGTGAGTGAAGTTGATTTAGTTAGTAATTTAAATTAGGTGTTCCTGTATGTATTAGTGATATCTAGACGTGACAGTAACAGCCATTGAAAATTTTACCTTGCGTGTCGTTGGGCTCTCAGTAGTTTGTGGCTTTCCTTTTAGTCCATTCCAGAGTGTCTAATGAGGTGTTCAAGGTACAAGATGTGGGTTATGAAAGCGTTGCTGCTCTGGTCTTAAAATTCCACCACTAAGCAGATTTCAAATTGAATGTATTTTACTTAAAGAACAAAAGTGAGCAAATGACAGATTTGGGGGCTTTCTTCACTGATTTTTCCTCACAGAGTAAAGGAGAGCACTTGAAGATTGCTCCTTTTAGTCTACCTGGTTCACACAGTGTGCGCTATCAAAGCTGATCTAGTTCTGCAGGTAATAGTGTTATCTTCAGAAAACTATCAGATAACTTCGTTAAAATCACTACAAAGCTGGTGTGTATCTCCTTTGAGCACAGTATCTCTCAGCTGGCCTACCTAGACTTCATTCCAGCCTTTTATATTGTGTTAGGAGAAGGGTTAAGTGTCTGCTTCTTGTCTGAAGGGAGCAAATACTGGGAAAAAGCAATTATGGACTAATTCAGGTTAGAGTTGTCCTAATTTCAATTGCCTCCTCATTCTAAATTTAAAAGGTAGTCTTGGGTGAGGTCGAGACTTGTGGTGTGAAATGGTTTACCTTGATTGTTCTTGGAACTTAAACTGACCTTACAGAGTATAATTTATGTTGCATCTCCTACTGCGTTGCCTCTGCTTTGGCATCAGCTTATTCAAGGAGGCAGCTCAGCAGGAGATCCAAGGGTTATTGATTCTGCAAAAGAGAGAAATTCAGTGGAAGGGCAACTAGTATGCAGGGCTATGCTGTGCCTTTAAACTAAGATAGTTCTTATGAGTCAAAAGATTAGTTAGTGTCTTACTCATAAAACCTGTATGTCTGGCAGCAGGGTTTAAAACGAGCTGTTTTTATGAAATAGCATATGTTCTTTTTCCCACACCCCACCCTGAGGCGTAATTCTTGTGAAGTGAGACTTAAAGAAGCTTGGCCATATAGAAAAATGGGATGTACAAAAGGGAGAGGCATGTTCTTTCATTTAACCACATGAACAGGGTGTGAAAGGTGATTTTTTTTTTTTTTTTTTTCCTCTTCTCTGTTTTCACCTTGCATTCATTCCATCAGCTTACTACAGATCACTGTGTGTAGCATAATTTGCTTCTACTTTATTGGCAGAAGGGGAGTTGCTGTGTTATGATAGTGAGACCAGACTGCTGCAGAAGTGCTGGAATGCAGCCTTTTCCACTACTCCCATGCCCATTTTCATATATGCCATGCTCGAGGAGAACAGGGCGAACTGGGCAGACAATATTTTCACTCAAGGCTCCTCATCCAACCCTAACTGTTCTATGATTCTGTTTCCGTTAGGAGTTGCTCCAGAGAAGCTAAGGGAGCTGTACTGGTGTGAGAGTAATTTAAGACATGGGTATGGCTCCACAATCCGTTAAAATACATTTCTTTAAAAATTATTCCAGAAAAGGCGGTCTTGCTAGGACAGCATCTTCACAATTCCCTTTGTGGAGAACTCTAATTCTTTCACAAGATGCTCGTGTGAGAATTTTGCCTGATATGGCTTTAGAAATGAAGAAGCAAAGCGAACTGTTAGAAATAAGGGTGCTGTTTAGTAGCGTGTAGTTTCTGCTGTGTAAAAAAAAAACAAACAAACAAACAAACAAAAACCAGAAAAACCCAAAAAACCAAACCCACAAACAACAAAAAAAAACAACAAAAAACCCCAAACAAAAGAAACCAACAGAACGTCTGAAGCATTTTGCAGAGTTCCTAAAGTTTCCTTGCAAGATAAGGGTTCCTTCATAATAGGCTTTTTGCAGATGCTCCTAGGAAAGTGCTCTGCAATGAATATGCTGGGACTGTTGCTTTGTTTTGTTTTGTTTTTTCCCTTGTTTTGTTTTCAGGTGAAAAATAGACATACACAACATTACACCCTTTCAAAATGCTGCACCCACTAAGTACATTTATCTCTGCAACAGTATTTATGTTCACATTATACTGAATAATCCTGACACCAGGAAACAAAGCAACTTACTTTTGATGCCACCAGCAAGTTAAAGGAGGAGCGGATTCGAACTTTCCTAGGATTTAGGCCCTTGGACTTCAGTAGCTCAGTGGGAAGCATGGTCTTGATTTTAGAGGTCTTGTTCAGTGTATTAAGTGTGGCTGTACTTCTTTGCTGCTGCTGTTTTGGTTCTGTGCAGTAGTCTCACCTGGAACAGAAGGTGCCCCTAGAGAAACTTTTGCTGAGTATTGGGAGAACTTTTCCTAATCAATAAATCTGTTTTAGTCCAACCCACTGATGTTAGTTGGAGAGATTTGTGACTTATTTTTTAGACTAGATTGTAAAAATTGTTTGGTGGTTTTGATGATGTGCTAGAACATGACAGCCCTCTGCCGTACTTTGAAGAACTGTTAATACAGACAAAGGGAAATTGTGCTCATTGGTTTATATACATAGCTGCTCTTCTTTAAAAGCTGCTTTTACCTCAAGTTGTGTCTGATGTGCCAGAGCTGTCTGCATCTCTGACGTTGTATATCTCTGTTTTGTGTAACTGAAGCAATAAGCTTGACCTGTCTTGACATTCCTACCTGTTTCTGTACTGATGCCTTGTTGCTGTCTCTCGTATATTTTTCCCCCTGTTGTATTGTACCAGTTGCTTTCAGTGCTCTGTGATTATCTAGGAGGATAAGATTTTGGACTGATGCCTAGCTTGTGTCTCTTTATATTTCTCTCCTCTTTCTTCTACCCTTTCCCCACCTTTCTTATGCAGGTCTTGTTCAACGGTGTGTTGTTATCCAACGGGATGAAAACGGATTTGGGCTGACGGTCAGCGGAGACAATCCTGTCTTCGTGCAGTCTGTCAAAGAAGGTAAGCAAACTTCTTAAATGTGCTAGCCAGAGAGCAGCCTAGAGGTTTTTATGTGAATAAAAGAAACGTGTGCATAGGCTGGAGGAGAAAATTCCAAATACCTTCCTCACTGGTTGGATGGCTGTAGCCTCAGAATAGACCTGCAAGCACAAAGAGCATTGCACTGCTGGGATGCAGTGAATCCCCTCCTCACTGTCTGATGTATTTGTAAACTGACCTCTTGCATCTGAGAGGAAGTAAATGATTCCTTGAAATGTGGTGGGATTGTGACTTGATCGCTGCAAAATGAGAACAGAACTGCTCTAGTCCAGATTGTAATCTGATAGAAACAGAGAAAGCTTGGGTGAGTGTGCAAAGTAGCTTTGTGTGGAACTACAGAAGTGCCCCAAATATTTTTACTTCCAATGTTTGTTTTGAAGCTGAAACGAAATGATTTCTTGCCTCTCTAGATGGAGCAGCCATGCGGGCTGGAGTGCAAACAGGTGATAGAATTATCAAGGTAAGAGCATTCAAATCATCAGAGAAATGGATCCTTTGTATTAGATAAGCTCTTTCCCTGAGAGAATGTCATTGATATGTCTGCTGTGATGTTTACTTTTGCCTGTGGGATAGAGGAATGGTCTAAGTTTCCATGTTCTGGGGATACCAGAACAGTGGCCACTGAAAGCCTACTGCTGAATATTAGTTTTGTTGTGGAGATCACTCTCATTTCAGAACTTCATGGGCAAGTTCAGCATCCTACAAGGTTCAAGTATCACACGTACAGTAAAAACAGAAGTGACAGGAGAGAATGAACAGAGAGTTGCTAATAATTGCCTGTAAATAAGTAGTCTTCTGGGATTACTGTTTTTTCCTAACTGCTGCCAGATCAGTGTTCTCTTTTAGTCCTAAACAGCTAAGAAATCAAGTCAGTAACTAAAAAGACTATCTAAACTGTTACTGCAAAGTGATGGTTGTGCTACAGCAGCTACTGACACACAGATAGAGCTGGGATTTCAACTAGGCATTTAAACTGATGAATTAAATTAGCTACCCTGATCTGTTTTTCTGCCCGGTCAGAAGTGGATTGTTTTGATTTTGGTTTGATTGCTTGATTTTCTTTGGTATGCGTGTATAGTTTTCTTTTTGCAGAGTTCTGCTCACAGAGATAAACTGTTAGAAGGATAAATTATTTTTCAGTGTCTTGAAAGACGTAGTAATGGAGATGGTGGGGGGGAGTATTGTTCCTCATTCTACATGCTTATTGTGTACTGTGTGGGTATCTTTTTGTTGGAAATCAGTAGCTAAGCACTGTTAACTTTCTCTTCCTCACTACCCCCAGGTGAATGGCACTCTTGTAACACACTCAAACCATTTGGAGGTGGTAAAGCTGATCAAGTGTAAGTAGAGAGTGGTTACTATTTTTGTCACTGTGCTCCTTTAAAACATGAAAGGTATAATTTTAAAGGACCAGTAACCGATTCAGCTGTCAAGTGACAAGGATGAGGCCCAACCATGCCCCATAGTGAGAGATAAAGGACGTGTATGATACAGTGAAGTGAAATTGGGGTACTTTTAACATCTCGGACTTGAGCTGATACGTGCTTCTGCAGTTTCTCCTTAGCTTGAGGTTACAAGTTACCACACCTTGCCTATGCATCTTCCCACCTTTTGATTCCACCTTAAATAATACCATAGCTGTTCAAGCACTCTTAATGTAAGTTGCTGTATGATGCTTGCAAAGTACTGGCGTTTCTAAAGGAAGTGCATTCATGGTTGATTTTCTTGTATAAGGAAGAAGACAGTAGTGGTTCCTTACACTGTACTGCAGTTTATTTTATGGCACGAGCATATATATACTGTAAATGCAACCTGGTAAATGTAACCTGATAGACTAGAAATTGAATTGCCTGCTTTTATTAAGGATTTTTATCATGAAAGTTTTTGGACTACCTGAAATTTAAATGGAGATCTCTAAAACAGAGCTAACAGTGCTCTCAGATTCTCTGGTTTGAAGAAAGAACGAACGGGTGAGGAATGGTCTGAGTTTTGTCTCTAGGATGAAATGGAAGCCAGAGAAGTGGCAAACAGAGAAACAGCAACCGTAGAAATCTGCAAGTATGTCTGAAATGTGAATTGTTCTTCTTCTCCCTTCAGCGGGTTCCTATGTAGCCCTCACTGTTCAGGGGCGCCCACCAGGGTCGCCTCAGATTCCATTAGCTGATTCTGAAGTGGATCTGGCAGCCTTTGGGCATATGTCTCCCATCATGACATCTCCCCATTCGCCTGGCACATCAGGAAATGCAGAAAGGATTACTAGCCCAGTGCTTGTGGGGGTAAGATGTAAAGCTCTCTTTCCAAAGAGCCAAGGTAGAAGAAATGTAGTCATGTATTTTTTCCTTGAATTGTTTGGTGCTTCTTGCACAAATCGCAAATTGGAATTGGAATATTTATCCTGCCACCCAGTGGGCATTTAATCATATGGGGAAAAAGATTTTGCAACTAAAAATATCCAAATACAATTGACGAGTTAGTCAGAGTTTGTGTTTAAGATCCACTGCAATTTGCATGATGTGAGTTTGTGCGTTGTCTGCTCCAAGCCAGTCATGCTGTAACTTCTGTTGAAAAGGGGATTGTGAGGTGTGCAGCTAAGTGGCAAAGAGGAGCAGAGAAAGCAAATAAGCAAACAGTTCTGGTCTGTCTGTTTGGTTTTTTTGTTTTTGTTTGTTTGGGGTTTTTTCCCTAAATGTTGACAGCTATGTTCAAAAGTAGGAAAGAATGCATAGGTTAGGATTTAGAAACTTGAATTGCTTCTTGTAGGGCTTTTCAGAGCTGATGTTTAGGAAGTAGATGAAAAGTGGGCATATCCATTTTCCTTGTCTTTCTTCCCAACTCCACCAAAAAACCCAACCCTTAATCTCTCTGTATTTTCTAGGAGGAGAATAATATTGTCCACAACCAAAAGGTGGAGATTCTGAGAAAGATGCTACAGAAGGAGCAGGAGCGGCTGCAGGTATTAGAGTTGCATGTGTCTGAGAGGGATGGAGGAAAGTATGCTACAAATACAAAGATCAGTTACTGAATCACTACTTAGTAGCATCTTCAACATCCCCTTGCATAACTTGTGTTTCAGCTTAGCTTTGCTATATACCAGCCTAACACCAGAGACCTAACAACTCTTACTGATCAGCTCTTGAGTTTTTAATCCTTGACGGCGTAAGAAAAAATTAGTGGGAGCTTTCTTAAGTTTAAGTGTACATATCCGTCAGTCTGATGCAATCCTTTGGCATGTAAGCATCTTTGACTCTTGCTGAGGGATTTCAGTAAATCTGTAGAACGTGGTTATTTTATTGGCACAGGAGAGGGAGGAGAGCTATATAAAATGGATATTCTGTAGCATCTACTTGGTAGGTGTGCAGGGGTGCTGTTTGTTATTTAAAACGTGTAAATGGAATGAACATTAGTAGTAGGTTGTAGTTCTAAGCTTTGATATTGACGAGATACTGAGTGAAAACTCATAAAATTATTTTTCAGTCTCTGCAAGAAGAGTATAGCCGATCACCCACCACACGACTGCTCAAAGAGATACAGGAAACAAAGAAGCACATTCCTCAGCTGCAAGAGCAGTTGTCCAAAGCCACAGGCTGTAGTCAGGTAACAGAATGTGTCAGGCTTCTTTGTGATATCTTTTGGGTCAAAATTCTTGGGGGATGATGGTGTTCAGGGCAAACAGGCGTTTTGTGCCATGCTCTTCTGTGCTTGTACGGGCAAATTGCACCCTCTAGAGTTCAGACTTGTAATTAGGCTCGCAGAGGCCGTTAAGCAGTGCAGTGCTATTTCTGTATGAAGTAGGCTTTACAACGGACTTTCAAATCATCTATGAAAAACTGCTATTAAAACAGTAAGTGCAAACTATATGTTTGTTAGTCTCTCTGTCAGTACAACTTAAAAGAAACCTGTGTAGTCATTCTTACAGTGGAGATTGAATAACTGGAAGTTCAAAACAGCTCTGGTTTTACTTTTGTAAAAAAAAAAAAAAGTAAAGTATGTGGTATTATTTTTCCCCTTTTCCCTCTGCATATAATGTTACAAGTCCTGAAAACTTGGTGGATTTTCTGTTGTCTGCTCTTAGAGAAACATTGCAGCCTTTTCTGGATACATGAAGAAAGTTTTGTAAATAATGTGTACTAGTAGGGTTTTGCAACAGCTAATGTTTGAAGATTGTCTCCGGAAATATTCTGTTTGCTCTGTGCTGTCTCCCAACTCACTTTATCTTTTTAGGATGGAATCTTGTCCTCCAGGTCTGTGACAGAGCCGCTGCAGATCAGTGAAGTGGAGGCAGAGAGCGGGGATTGTGTGAGCAAACTGGATTACAGTGACAGCCCCTCCCGACCAAACAGTGATATTGCTGATGTGAGTC
The DNA here is from genome assembly GCF_036417535.1 of Chlamydotis macqueenii. NCBI lineage: Eukaryota > Metazoa > Chordata > Aves > Otidiformes > Otididae > Chlamydotis > Chlamydotis macqueenii. Next base: position 4,335,693 of record NC_141579.1, on the reverse strand, counting down.
TTGAACAGCTCCATGCCTTTGCTTCTATAACTTTTCACAGGTTCTTTGTGTTTGTGTTGTCCTGTGTATCATACCTGTGTACTCTGTCTCACTAATGCTGTGTATTACTAGAGCAGACTTCTCAGTACACACCAAAAATATTCCTTGAGGAAGCATACTATATTGGTCTTCCATTAGGGACTGGGAAAGAAATAGCATAGGGTTTGGGTTTTTATCCAGGATTAGATTTTTCCTGGCATGTAGTCGCTGTAACCAGACAAAGAAAGATGGATGCAGGCATCTTTCTCAGAACTCAGAGATGCCAATTAGAGCATCTTTTAAGAGTGTGGTAATGTTCCAATTGTGGTAGCTGTGACTCAGATCCAGTCAGCGGGCAAGTTGCCATGAAACTGGGGAAGAGCCTTACTTCCGTCAAACAAGCTTCAATTGTTGCCAACAGTAAAGGCTCTTAGTCTGTTCACTCATTAGTTATCAGTCTGTATGGTCTCCCTATTGGAGTGCCTTAGCACCTAATCCTTAATTAAGTCACTATCTGATTAATGCAGGGGGATTGAGACTCTGTACTTGGGTTTTGGCCCAAGTTTGTTATTTAACTTCAGGATGTGGGAACTAAATTTGTACTAGCAGTTGGAAGTGGAAGGAAGGTGGGTCAGATATGCCTCCAAAATGTGAATATACCTTACTATTTTGAAACATTCAAAGTGCACTAGTAGATTTTACAGCTCTACTGTTATTCAGTGTCACTAGCTTTCTTACTGAAACTGCTTCTGTGTTTGGTTGGGTTTTGGGTTTTTTGGGAACTGTGCATGTAGTCACACAGTTTGGTTGTTCATACCTCAGCTGTTTAACAATTCACTCTGTGAGGAAGGAGAAGTTTGGGCTGTTGTGGCTGAAAAACTTGCTGTGCAGTTCTCATTTTCCTGAATTTGCTGGTACCCACCAGAACTGAACTTCCTTCTTTCCCAGAGTCCTCGGAGTGGCTTGAAAGAGCGGATTTATCTAGATGACAGCCCAGAAAAGACTGAGGCTCAAGATACTGTGAGTACAAAACAAAGTGTCAGAGGAGCATCTCCTGCAATGGCCCCATTAAAACCTTCCTGGTTTTCCCCCGCTTTCTAGATGGAGCATGCATAGATGTTGCTTTAGAAAATAAAATGCAATTAGAATTGTGCAGGGAAAGTTGATTAGCTGAGTAAATGTTTAAGGAGCTTAAAAGCAGGTCCATTTAGAGGTGAGAAATAAATACTCAGCACATATATAAAACAGCTGGACCTAAAATAGAGTGGTTGTATGTGTTTTATTCCTTGAGTCCAGCAGTAAATTTTCTTTAGGCTATTCAGTCATTACAAGGCTGGCATTATCAGGAATGGCCTCAAGAGTAGGTAAAAGTGGAACATAGCAGTACGTGCAGACCTATCTGAACACATTATTACCTCCCTTAGAATGACTTCCGAAGAATGACTTTTGCCCTCATCTGCTTGACTTTTCAAAGTCCTATTTCTCCATTTGTACTAAGATGGCTTTGTCATATGTCACATGCTTAGTGTGCTCATGCCTGTAGATAATGCAGTTGGTTTTGAATCATCTGATTTAATGTTTCTGAATGCTTGCAACTTGGGAGAAGCATTTGTAAGGGGATCTTGCAGCTGCAAAACCTGGACAGGGTTGAATAAAGACTCATGGGTTTCCACTGAGTTTTGAGAAGGAGAAAAAAAATGATAGGAACATCTCTAACTTGGTAAAGAAGAGTAATAGCACTCTAAACTCCTTCCTTCCCTTCCTTTCCCTTCTCTTCCCTTGCTCCCGGTTTACCCCAGGATTCCCAGTCCAGTATTGGAAACCCTTTATCCCGAGTGGGACCTCAGATCATTGGAGCAGAGGATGACGACTTTGACACGGAACAGGAGCAGGTGGGAGTGACTTTTAGCCTCAGCCACCCCTTTTCCCCCTCGATCAAAATTCTGTTCCTCTGTGCCTAAACTACAGGTGCTCCATGACTTGTTTTTATTGAGCAGTTCTTGTGTGGTGAATTAAGAATCTGAGAACGTGATTCCTGTTATGGCTTATCTTGTCAAATAAAAACATTTGGGGAGTTTATGACAATATGCCATCTTTTGACTCTTTCTGTTACTCTATCTTTCTTCTCAAACTTCAAGCTTCCTAGAAATTTATTTGCCTTATTTAATTTTCTTTTGCTTATTTAGTTTCTATTATTTTCTGCATTATTGTTATAGCAGTATAGCTGCCATGCCTTTTGACAGATTTATTCTGACTTATTTTAACTGTCCTTTGCTCTGAATTATATTTCACTATACTGTACTCAGTGTTCAGGAGAATATTTAAAAGAAGTGTTCCTATTGTAAACTCTTCCTGGGATGTTAGAATAGCATTGCAAAGGTTCTGGAATTGATCGGTTTTTATTTTCATTAAATGAGGAGCTAAGCTGTTGGAACAAGGCTTCTTGTTTTTTTCTCACAGTAGCTTTCCTGAATAATTCAAATAGTTTCTGTGTATCTCTACAGATCAATGGACAATGCAGCTGTTTCCAAAATATTGAGCTCCTGAAATCTCGCCCAGCTCACCTGGCTGTTCTTCTGCATCATGTGGTGTCCCAGTTTGACCCCGCAGCATTGGTAAGATATTCTGGAATTGTTTCCCTGGCCCAAACTGTATTCTTAACCAGGGTGTATCAGGATCTCCTTGTTCTTGTGTAGCGTTGTCAGTGATATAGCTGGATCGGCAAGGAGAGAAATGCAGATCCTGTGCAGGCAGGAGAGTATTTCAGATAAATGAAGAGAAGCATGAAGAGAACTGTATTCCTTACACTTACTTGTTTACAAATAAGTGTTTAGCTCTTGAAAGCATTTCTTCCACCCTAAAGTGATGGGATTAGTTGTCTACGGGGAAAGTCTAATCTCTCTCTCTGCAACCACTCCAACCTTTTCCTTCTCCACTGATTACTGAGCAGCCTAGCTGAGAATACCGGAGCGATCTAGATGGCTGAAGGTAGCTAGGAAGAGCTTCAGCAATGCTGAATTCCTTTAAATATTTGAAAGAAAACTTGGAGTTAGGGATTTTGGAAGAGTTCTCATGGTATCACTTAATTTCTTCCCTTCCTGTTTCCCACAGTTGTGCTACCTTTACACAGACTTGTACAAGCAGACCAATTCCAAAGAGACTCGCCGTGTCTTCCTCGAGTTTTACCAGTTCTTCTTGGACCGAGCTGCAGTAGGTTCCAGTCATTTCTCTCATTTCCAAGCATATCTAGCAAATTGACTTTTTTCTTTTTCCACTCTACTGGAAAAATCAACAGAGTTATTTAAGTCCTCCAAAAAAAAAAAAAAAAGTGTTTTCTGTTTAAATGCTACCAGTGAATATGGCAAAATTAATCATCTATAGCTTCAGGTGCCTCCTAACTCAATAAATCATGGGGAATCAATTGTCTGATCACATTTTGTAATATGTAACCAAGCTCTAGCTGTTATACATTGCCTTTTACTTAATAATTGCTGATATATTGACGTGGCTTTTGCAAGGATTGGAAAATCTTACACGTGTGTTGGAAAGCCTGAGAGACTTCTTAACTCTCATGAGTTGGATTACCAGATAGTGTAGCAGAGTCTAGTACCACGTTTAGATTAAATAATCCTTGTGTAATATATCTTCAAGATGCGTGTCTCCCTTTCAATACCATCAGGTTTTCAGGTTGTATGATTTTGACTTTTGAGGGGATTTTGTTGTGTATTTTGTACTGTGTGTTTTATTGGAGTGGTGTTTGTTGTATATGTTCTCCCAGCCTTTCTTTTCTTTTGCAGAATCTAAAAGTTCCAGTTCCGGATGAAATCTCCTTAGAACTAGGTAGGATGCTTTTGCCTCAGGTATCTATTTCTGCAGTTTTTACTATCTGAGGCAGTCCAAGCAAGTTTCTGAAATGCACTAGGGGTCACTTCAAGCATACATTGTGATGTGTAACAGGGAGAGACAAATAAGTACTTCTTGCCCAGATGCATGCGTAAGTGGTGGGAAGCGTTGGCCACATTGGCATGTACATTTTGTAGTATGATAGTGGATGTGACCAAAGCTTAATCCACTGAAGTTCGTATTATCAGGAAGTGAAAGTCAAAAAGGGTACTCTTGGATGGGTTAAATTATACATATGAATGACTTGATTCTGAAGTGGAGAGGACTGTTCTCCAAATAATAATCTAGTAACTTCTTGTCTTTTGACTTACAGACAGAAGGAGGCCAGAACTCCTTCCTGAAGAGCTTCATCGCCAGTTTATACAAACTATGCAAGATAAAGTCTGTCCAGAAGTTCAAAGGAATCTGGAAGATTTCAGGTAACAACAACTGACTGTGTGGTTTTCATTTAATTCATATGTGCCATCAGTCACCATCAGTCAACATGTCCAATACAGGGGAAGTCAAAAATCAAGGAACGTAGTAATTCATCTTGGACTCAATAGGAAGATACCAATGGAAAGGGCCTCCAGGGTCCCTCCGTGACCAGTCCTTGAATGTTTTTTGACACTGTGTTGCAAGTAATCAATTGGAAGATCAATTTTAGAGCATGGATTCTTCATTCCTTGAAGCTATTTGAGGCAATTTCAGAATATTGTTACTGAGGTGATATTGTATAAATCGTTCTTACTAACTGTGTTCATAATCAGCTTATGTCTGTCTGGGTTGGTTTTTTTTTTTTGGTTTTTTTTTGTTTGTTTGTTTGTTTGTTTTTTTCTCCCTTCTCCTTTTTTCCTTCCCTCTCTCCTTTGGGCACAGAATAATCCACTTTAGAAAGCTGTCGTGGGCATGTAGTAGAATTTGATAATTAATATGCCCTTTCATGTGCACAGTCATAAGAGCTCTGTGCCAACACGAGACATACTGAAGCAAGTGTTCAACAATGGACTTTTTCATACCTAAAAATGTCTCAATTCAAGTATATGCTTCAAATATACAACCTGGGATGCTGCAAAAAGAGTAACTATTTCTTGACCCTTGCAATGGCTACCTCTCTTGATAAATATCATACAGCTTTATGCCTGTGAAGGCTATCTTAGCTATGTTTTATAGTGAGTGCAAATGTTACAGAGAAATGTCATGACTTCTCCATTTTCATACAGAAACCATTAATGAAACCTGTTTGACATTCTGAATGTTGAGAGGATGCTTTTCCTTGTTACAGATCCATATTCAATTTCAAGTGATGCTTCCTTCTCCCCCTTTTTCAGGCAGAAACGTAGTATGGGGTTGACACTGGCAGAAGGAGAACTAACCAAGCTGGATGCAGAAAGAGTTCGTGACCGGAATGCGGTGGAGAAGGAAAGAGCATGTGCAGAACAGATTATTGCTAAAATTGAGGAAGTCTTGTGAGTAACAGCAAGTATAATTGTGGGGATAAAAAAGATTCTACCCTGAACCTCACAATAGCAGAGCAAAGGAATTGGAAACTAGAAGCAATTTGACATCACTATGTTTACATTGCCTCCCCTGTTTTCTATCAACGTATGCTTGACTAATAATAGCCAAAAGTAAGCTAATAGTAAGGTAAAGTCCATATATCTTTTCAAGGAGGCTGCTGTTCAGATACTGGAGGAAATTACTCCCATTGCCAGTTTGTGAGTTATTAGATCAGAGTCCTTTTTTTGGGTTGTAGAAACATACAGTTTCAGAACTCATTTTCTGTTTTAATGTGAGTTGAATCCAGTTTTCCCAGCTGAACCTTCATTTTTGTTTACTTTCTTTGAACACAACTGCTGATAGAATCATAGAATAGTTTGGGTTGGAAGGGACCTTCAAAGGTCATCTAGTCCAACCCCCCTGCAAGGAGCAGGGACATCTCCAACCAGATCAGGTTGCTCTGAGCCTCATTCAACCTGGCCTTGAATGTTTCTAGGGATGGGGCATCCACCACCTCTCTGGGCAACCTGTTCCAGTGTTCTACCATCCTCATTGTAAAATTTTTTTTCTAATATCTAATCTAAATCTACCTCTCTCTGTTTTGAAACCGTTACCCCTAGTCCTGTCACAACTGAAGGCCCTACCAAAGAGTCTCTCCGTTTTTTCCTGTAGCCCCCTTTAGGCACTGGAAGGCCACTATAAGGCCTCCCCAGAGCCTCCTCTTCTCCAGGCTGAACAGCCCCAACTCTCTCAGCCTGTCCTCATAGGAGAGCTGCTCCAGCCCTCTGATCATCTTCGTGGCCCTCCTCTGGACCCTCTCCAACTGGTCCATGGCCTTATGTTGGGGGCTCCAGAACTGGATGCAGTGTTGATGCTGTGCGTGGATGCTCTGGGTGGATGTCACTGGGTGTTAATTGGTGTTTGAGTTTAATTTTAATTTTTTCTTTCTTGCTTTTAGGATGACATCTCAGCCTTTGGAAGAAGACAGGAGGTAATGGAAGTTGTGTGGGCTGTTTGAAGTAAGAACCCCACTGCTGGCTCTGTGTTCTGCTGAGCAGAACAAGACAGCCCTCTGCCGGCTGTAACCACAAACTCTCATTTTCTAAATCCCCTTGGCATAATTAATTTGAATTCAGAGCATTAACCTCTTGCTCTCAGCCTCCTCTTATTCTGAAGCTTGTTGCCTTCGTTTCTGATCTGAAAAAGTTACTGTCACTCAGAGTTGGGTTTTCTGTTTTGGTTTTGTTTGGTTGGTTGGTTCTGGTTTTTTTGGGTTTGGTTGGTGTTTTTTTGTTTGGTTGGTTTTTTTGTTTGGTTGGTTTTTTTGTTTAGCTGTTTCAGTCTGGTCTAATGTTTATTTTCTGTATGTGCCTTGCCTTGTTCAGTTTGTTTGTATACAACCGTCTGGGTAGCTTTTACAGTACTCTTTACAGCAACCGTGCCTTTTGCTGTTACATAGTTTTACTATAATTCAAAACTATAATGTGACTTCAAATATGTATTTAGTATAGCATTTTAGGACCTTCTGTGTAATTCTCAAAATTTTATTTTTACATCCTAGGCTGGTATGCCTTTTATATACTCCATTTTTTGTTAACAAGAGGACAAAATCTGATGTTGACTGAGTCATTCCCATTGTCTATGATAGTTTGTTTCATATGAAAACAAAAAGATGCCAAATTCTTTTAACCTAAAAATGGCTTATTTCTTAATTGAACCTTTGCATTTGACCTTTTTTATTTTTCTTGACAAAATATATTTTCCTCAATACATTTCTCCTTTTTTTTATATACTTGGCAGTTCCACAATGCAGTATGTGATTCTTACTTACATGAAACACCTGGGAGTCAGAGTTAAAGAACCTCGGAACCTGGAGCAGAAGCGTGGCCGTATTGGTTTCTTGCCAAAGATCAAGGTAGTAGTGTTGTGGCCAGAGTGCATTTGTTTCAAGCTGACCAGCATAAGTGCTTTGTTAGAATTCAAAATCCACTTTTGCATGACACATTAGAAGTTGGTATGATTTTACAGTCTTCATTGTTTCATCAAGAGGATCTGGGATTACTGAGCTGCACAGGAAACCTAACAGTTAAATTGGGTTCTGCGTATGTTTTCAGATATGTCAATTAGAAATGAGTTATTTTCTTTCTTCCTTTATCTGTATGCCTGAATTCTAACTGCTTGTTCTTCACAGTTCTAGCCTTATTAAAACTTTGGATGAGAAATGTTTCATGTAATGCAACCTTGAATCGCCAGAGGATCTCATTAAGGCTCATCAGGTTGTTGGCCTGTATTTACTTTTCTTCTTGAGAAACTTGCCCAAAACCTCATACTTTATGATGTAGGAAAGCTACTCTTCCTGCCACCCACACTTTCCCAGTTACGTAATGAATTTTTCCACCAAAATTCCATCTCTATGGGTGTATTCAGTCATCTCCCACAGTATGGGGGTGTATCTGGTCACAGCAGCTACTTATTTTCATGAGCGTTACAGCTTCCTTTCAAATGTTAAGACTGTTATGAGCAATTCTGCACTGACAGTGTGAAAAGGTTAAATCAAGCATTCACAACCTTTCTGAAGTGGTAAGATAAGTTGAATTTCTCTCTCCCAGATTAGAGTCTGTATGCTTGTGGAGGTTTGGAGTCACAAGATGTGAGAAACAAGTTGCTACTGGTCGCTGTAAATTGGTCTCTTACCCTATGGAGGAGAGTGGTTTCTAGCTCCTGCTAAGTTAAAACCAGGGTGTGTGAGTTTTTGCTTATAACAGATGTATAGCTTAAGATGCTGTGGCTCCCTGCTGCTAACCCTGTTACGCACCGCTCACAATCTCTCTGTAGGCTGTCTTTTCCTCTGATACTACAGGATATTGACCTCTCAATAACTTGTTAGAAATAAAATTTTCTTGTACCAAACTTCTGCAGTTTTAGAATTAGTCAATATCTCACTAAATGAGTTTGGAGAAATGGATGATCTGTTTGCTTTGCTTTTCTTTGTTGTGTATTAACTGCAGCAAAGTATCAAGAAAGAAAAAGAAGGAGAGGAAAAAGGAAAGAGAAGAGGCTTTCCTAATATCCTGGGCCCACCAAGGAGACCAAGTCGACATGATAGCAGTGCAAGTATGTCAGATAAGGAAATACATATTCCCTAACTTTTAGTCTGAAAGACAGGTAAAGTCTCTACTGTCTTTTAGAAATCCATGTTAAGGAAAGTTAGTAAACTTTTTGTTTTTAAAATATATTTTTGAAGACACACAAACATAATTTTGTCCTGAAACGCTTCCTCTCTTTGTTGCTGAAAACAGGTAAAATCTTTCAGCAATATAATATCTGGGTTGTTTTTTTTTTTTTTCAGTTGGCAGAGCTATGGAAATGCAGAAGCCTCGCCATTTAAAGCACTTACCTACAGCATCTTCTGTTAGCCCAGAGCCACCAGATTCTAGCAAGATGCGCCAGAGTGGATCCTCCAGTGATGGAACAGATGCGCCATACCCACCTGCCAACCCAATGTCTCCTTTGGCAATGGGTCCCTTTTCCTCTCCAGAGGGAAGCAAGGACAGCGAAACAGGTAGGACAATACTAGCAAAGAGGAATGATTAAAGATTTATGTTGTGAACGGGATATACAAAGCACGGTTCTGATGCAACAAACTTGACAAATTAGGAAATGTTTTTGTCATTAGACATGATCTTCCTCGTGTTATTCGTCTTTTCAGACTTAGTCTCTGGATCAAATTAGGAAATATTATCGTGACTAGAAATTGTTGTTAGATGGATCCTGTTACTGTGGCACTGGATCATTTAACAGGAAAAAATAGTCTTAGGTGCCTGCTTTTGTAAGCACAGGTCAGTGTCCTCTGGAAACACTTGTCGCTGAGGTTTTTCTTACCAGCCTAGGAATTCAATTCTTCCAGCTCTAAGCTGAAGTGAGGCAGTCAATCAAGAGGCTTTGAAGAGGCTGTGAAGTTCTCTAGTGTACTCTAATTTTATACAGTTCTTGACATTTTGTACTTATTTTCTGTTTAGGTTTGAAGCAAACTGGAGAAGCTCCATCTGCTAATGACTATATGGATGGCACGCCCCGCACGCCTAATAATACCTTTGAATTCCCATCTCCTTTGGAAAACTTGCAGGAGGAGGAGGGAGAATCAGAGAGGTAACTATAGTGCTGTAGTTGCTTGAGCCTTGGAAGAGAGTTGATGTGACAATGGCTGTTGAAGCTTAGTCCGTAATACTATTAGTGACATCATTTGTATTAAACATTATTGGGAGAAATAGGAAATGCTGGTCTGTGTCTGCTACTATGGTAGTACTAGAAAACTATGTATCAGGAGGGTGAGGCTGACAGATGGACAAAATGTTCTAGTTAGGAGGTTAGGCCTTTACTGTAGAATTATTCTGAGTGTCTGAGTGGGGTGAAATTCTTGCGTGAGCTTCCTAATAAATTCTTTCGTTCTTTGCAGAATGGTTGACTTGGGAACACCGAAGCCTTTTCGCAAGTGAGTATGCTTATAAATGTTTGAACTATACTGAGTTTGTTTAGATTTTAATAGATTGTGAAGCAGAATGCAGTGGTGCTCGTTCTTCTGAGCCAGTACAATTGTCTGCATGATCTTTTATTAAATGATGCATATATGAAATGAGACACTGGCATCTGTATAGAAGACAGGTGGAGTGAATCATATGCAGATAAGCTCTTTGATCGGAGTGAAGTGTAGTGGTTGTTGTGTCTACTGATTTGAATTGATGGGTTAGGGAGTTGAGATTTCCACATTTTCTTTTTTAGTCTGTGTATTGTTGTTAGCTCTGTATCTGTAGATAGATGGATGAAAGAAATTGTAACTTGCCCTTTCATCAACCTGATATTTGACTTCAAGCAAATTATTTTATCTGTATCATTAGAAGGAGGGTTATAGAAATACCGTAAGAACAGATATTCACTCTTAGTTGTTCTGTAAAGGGCAAAATTAGAAAATGTGCCTATAGGATCAGACATCTAAGAGCCTCCAGCTGTTATGGAGAGCATATTCATAATGCTTTACAACTGATATATGTACTTAGATTTTTATCTTCTTTCTTCCTTACATGCGTGCCTAAAATGGGAAGTATCTGACATATTTTTTTCATGTTAGGATGGACAGTGTTGGTTTCGCAGACGTACAGAGTGAAGATGAGCTATATGATTTTGACATGGACATGGACCCTCCCAACTGGCAGCAACTTGTGAGCCGAGAAGTGTTGATGGGACTGAAACCCTATGAAATCAAGCGCCAAGAAGTGATTAATGGTGAGATGAATATTTTTTTCTAGCTCACCAAGCACAAATTTAAAACTTGTCCCCTAGAGCTCTGAAGTTCTTGAAAATTTAAAACAAGGTCTGTCTTCACTCTTCTTCTCAAAGTAGTGGCTATGTATTACTTGTGGTTTGCAGAGTTCATGTATGTGAAAATTGAACTTGTTACTGAGAAGCATCCTGAGATGAGACTGATCCGGCCCTTAGAGAAGACATGAACAATATTAAGTGATTTGACACTGAAAAGCCAGTTTGCAGTATCGTGTTCTGCCGAAGAAAGCAAGAGGCACTGTCTAGACCGTTAGAAAGCACATGATGCACATGGAAAGCTACTACTAAACTCCATCTTCAAAGCTTCAGCTCAATTTCAGGTCTTGCAATCCTGCAGAACATTCTGTGTAGCTGTATGAGCTGCTAAGAGCTCACTGTTAGTTTGGGGTAAATTAGGAGTCATCAATCAATGGACTTCTCTGTTATTTCAAACATGGAAGTATAGCAGAGCATGGCTCTATTCTGGAGCAAGCTGGCATATGGGTCAGCAAGGGAAGTGTTGGTGAGGGAGACCAAGTTCATACTTGGAGACCAAGTTCATACTTGGAGACCAAGACTAAGTTCATACTTCTGACTTCTGTTTGCTTCACATTTGGTTCTGTGTTGCCACACCTCTTTAAGCAGATAGTTATAATTATGCTTTCCCCTCTCTCTTCAGAATTGTTTTATACCGAGAGAGCTCATGTTCGCACGCTGAGGGTTCTACATAATGTCTTCTACCAGCGTGTCACCCGGGAAGGGATCCTAAACTCCAGTGACAAACGGAAAATCTTTTCAAATTTGGAGGATATCCTTGGGCTTCATGGTAAGAACAACTGAGGTGCTGTTCAGCTTTGTAGTCTCAACTGGAGTTCTGGATGCAAATATATCAAAAATTGAAACAAATGACCATGAAACAAGAGGCAACCTCATACAACACTTCAGATGAAAGCGTACTGCAACTATTTTTCCTTTCACACACAGTTGTTCCCTTTCTGATTTACAAAGATATTTGGATAAAGAATGTGTGTGTCCAGTGTTTCAGATACTTGTTTTTTCTTAGCTATGTACACAGACTCTCTTGTGCTGATTCATGCTTTGATAAAAGGAGTAGTGCTATGATGAATGGTCTTTATGGGTCAACATTCAAAACAATACAACTGTTGTTTAAGATAATATGAAAACAAATCTGAAAAGATTGATGTCTTGCAGGTGGCTTTGAAGGGCGGCACTTTCTAATTATTTAGAGAAAGTACTGTTCAGAACCAGAATTACAATCAGTTGTTTAATTTTATGCAGGTGACTTGAAGTGTGTTCTACATTATTCCTATGTTTTTGAAAGGGCAGTGATATTGAACCTCAGAAAAGATAAAACTGCAAAGGTGCTTAGGGTCAGTTGAAGCCAGGTGAGACGGAAGTGCAAAGGAGTTATGTAACACTGTATTAGATATTCTGCTAAGTTTATTATCTTGCAGGACACTTTTCATTTTTTTAAATTTAATTGAAATTACTGCAGATCTGATCTTTTCCTAGAATAGCTTTTATCTTAAAATAAATGCTGAAAATTAAGCAAATGATTTGAGCAGCATTAATAAAATTTCCTCCCCCTCTCCCCCCGCACTCAAGTTGCATTGAACGATCAGATGAAAGCTGTCCGAAAAAGGAACGAGACTTCTGTTATAGGCCAAATTGGGGAGGATTTGCTTTCCTGGGTAAGATCTTTTCTTCTCTCTTGTACTTGAAAATAATGTTTCATAGAATGACAAACAGAGACAGAGGTTAGTGAAGGCAATTCCCAGCTAATAGTAAGTGAAGGTCTTAAGAGTTGTCATTTCTATGGAGTCAACACAGAGATAGAGAATGAGGTTTGAAGGAAAGCAGGTGTCTTCCTTTGAAGAACTCATAGGATTTTAATTTGGCTAAGGATAAGAGTAATTTAAGGAAGAAAAGTAATTTACTTAAGATGTGTGGGTAGAGCAGAAAGGTAGTTTTGGAGACATAAAGATGAGAGTAATATTTTGAAAAATGTAGTAGCACAATTTATTTCAGGAACATTGAAATAGAAGCCTTGTGTTGCCTGTGGTGTAGTTAACATAGTTAAAAATACTGGTTTCCAATTCTAGAATTTACATAGCTGGACTTTTTTAAACTTATACCGCTGTTGCAAGCTTCCCTTCTGACATCTAAATGACAGGAGCAGGAGTGATGTAGATTCTTTAAAAAAAAAAAATTCTCTCTTGGGAATCTCCCAGTTTACTGTTTGTTTTCAAGCCCACTTAATTTAGGATTTAAGATTATCTGCTTATTCTTTTCAACTTTTCATGTAGAAGTCACTTCTGGTGTTCTGAGTTTGGTTTTTGTTTGGTTGTTTTTTTTTTTTATTTAATATCCCACCATTTAGTATTCTAGGGAAAAAAAAAGGAAAAATGAAAATCAGATGTGGCTGAAACACCTCCAACCCTTTCAGTTCTCCTGTGTGTTATGAAAAAGCAAAAAAATACTTGCTAGAGCAAACTAGACCTTAAGCTAATAGCTATATGGCCTTGTGTAGTGTTCTGTCTAAGTGACTAAAATGGAAAAACACAGGAACTCATTCTCCAGAGTGAGTGTTTTCAGGAGTTACTACACTGCGTCACAGACTGGGTAGCAGGAATAGGAAGAGTTGCAGTTGCAGTAACAGATTAACCATCTGTCGTCTGCAGCACATTTGAGCCCTGCTCATGGCTATCATTTCCTCTATCCATATTTTTGTAATGCTTTTGTTTAGGATATAAAATGCTTTGTATTGTGATGTTTGTGTGGATGTCCCTGAGAAACAAGATGGCCTTTGGTCTTGGCTTTGCTAATGAACAGTCTCATAAATAATCCCTTGTCTTTCATCTGAGTGCAGTTTTTTCTGCTCTCCGTAAGGCTGACTTTGGAGACATAGCACAGTATTCTTTTGAATCAGCAGTGCATTTATGGAAAGGATTGGGTGTACTAGGGTTGGAGACAGGGGAACTGTAGAGTTTGAGATGTAAGAGTTCCTCAGTAGACTGGGAAAGCAAGACTTAAAAACAAGATGGAGATTACTTCTCATGTTTTGTCAGTAATTCCTTCCTTCTTTGCCAGTAATTCCTGGCAAGACCAGTTATGCTACATGGCTATATGTCTATTGAAAGTGGCACATACTGAACTTGAGTCTATCTAAATTTGGCTTTCTTGGCTTTCTGGCACAGTTTAGTGGACCAGCAGAGGAGAAGCTGAAACATGCAACTGCCACTTTCTGCAGTAACCAGCCCTTTGCTCTAGAGGTCATCAAGTCACGCCAGAAGAAGGACTCTCGCTTCCAGACTTTTGTGCAGGTGAATTTTATGCAAGGGTTTGAGTTACCTGAGCATGTGGCTGGTGGCCAGCATAGCATAATAAATAGTTGTAGATAAAGTTATTACAATTAATGACATCATGTCTAACATTGTTTTCAGATTGGGATCATTTCCAATACTATATTTATCTCTGCTAATCATTTCTGGAGGGAGGAGCCTTTAATTCTGGGGAACACAGAATGTCCTGATAGAATGCAGGAAAGCACATGCTGTCCCAGGCAGGAGATGGCATCTCACTTGAGGTGACTTTCCCAAGGATAAGTACTTCTATGGGGAAAACTGCTTATAGTAGTGCAATTTTGATGCATGCCACGGGCAGAAGACAGATGATATATACCTATTCTGCCTGCCAGGAAAGGGGCTTGAATACATGTGGCATTTGGAGGAGAGAACATTATCTTCATTACGACAGGCTGGGAAGAACTCCGGAATTACAAAGGTTGAGGTTATATTGAAAAATGTACTGTAGTTTTGCTATAGCGTGAATGCCTAAACTGATGTCTTCCCTATATGGCAGTGACTGAGATTGATTTGAGATGGTACCAGGCCTCTGTGAACTAATGAGGGAAGGAAGCCCCTGCTTTTGTGATGAGCCTTTCCTATATGTAGTTGCAAATGGTGAAGGGATGTGTTGTCTGAATGATAGATCTTGACATTTCTTGTCTTGTATTTAATTACTGGAAAGTGAAGTAATAGACGTTTATGTGATGAATAGATGTTACACGTTCAGGTAATTATAGTCTTAATAAAAATGACAAATGTAGTTATTGTGCTGTTTAATTTCAGGATGCTGAGAGTAATCCATTGTGTCGCCGGTTGCAGCTGAAGGATATCATTCCCACAGAGATGCAGAGGTTGACTAAGTACCCTCTTCTGCTGGATAATATTGCTAAGTACACAGGTAAAACCTTTCCACTAGAGTTTGTGCATGCATCTCAGGTTTTCTAGGCAAATGTGATTTCAAAGCATATGTTGAAGAGCAGTTCAATTTTATCGGTCACTCTCTGTTTTCATTGTGACGTCGCTGCTCCCTTCCATGCAGGAGGGCAGGTTAAAAAAAAAAAAGTGATTAAAAAAATCCAGTCTTTATTTCTAAATTAAATTTGTTTTCCTTCTTAGAAAAAAAAGGGAAATTCAGTGTCAACTAAGTGAGTGGCAGTCTGCATTGGGTTCTAGCTTATGCGAGCACAATATAATAATTTAAATGTAGGTTTAAAAAGTTAGAGGGAATGCGTGCTAAAACTTTGAAGATAAACCAAACCACTCTGCTTATGAAAGTTACTGTCAAAACAACTTGATCTGCTATTAGCTTTTGAAGAAGGAAATCAGGAATTCCTGACTGTCTCCTCTCCACTCTCCAGTTCCTAGCCTATTTCTATTTCTATTATTCTAACATAAACCTATCAAGTTATGCCATTGCTTTAAACAGGCTTGGATAGACATAGGGCATACCTTCGAGCAAGGAAGAAAACAAGGAAAGTATTACAGAATCTAAGTGAAAATCATGTAGTGTTAAGGCTTATGGCAAACAACATGTTGCTTTAAGAAGAGAGCAAAAAGCAGATAGTGCAGAACAAATTGATTTTTTTTTTTAAGGTCAAGCTTTTCTTGTTATTTACTAAGGGTGTGTTTTTTTTCTTGGTGGTTTTTGTGGTTTTTTTGTTTGTTTGTTTTGTTTTTTTAAATCAATCCTGAGTACTATCTGTTCAAAATTCTGACTATCTGGGAAAAATGTGCAGTCAGAGTACAATCTGACATACACTCCTGAAGTGTAATATAAAACAAGCCTCATATAAGAATCTTGGATGTTATCAATATAATGTCAACTAAGAATTTGAAGGAGATTGAACTTGGAAAGAAATACTTTCCTACACAGTAGACACCAACAGAATCTTGATCTTCCTCATCTGTTGAATCTCTGAAACACTATGGAACGTTTTTGTGTTCTTGCAGAAGGTGGAGTTTAGCTAAGATGTATTACACTGAAAGATATTTCCAGCATAACAGGAGAAAATATGATTAATAATACCATCAAATGCCTTTTCAGGTTTACTAGTGGATACTTGCTACAGTATGGTTTCATTACTCATTAAAAATATACTGCATTTACAAGTTCACTCTAATAATAATTAGGAATGCATGTGACACTCCATTATACTTGATATACTTGTTTATATGCCTGTTAACTAAATTCTTAATGTGGCTTGTGGTAGTGAGAATTGATGGGCTTCGCTTGTGTCTGTCTGCATATGATCAAGTGACATTGGCTGGAAAGATAACTCTTGTTTGCTCTTGCTGTAATGAAAGACGGGTGTTTGTGATGAGGCTGCATGAATATAGCCAGAGATACTTTTTTCCTAAGCTGTTGACATAAATACAGTCTATTTGGATGGAAAAAGTTATTATCTAACACATTTTCTTGATATTTTGCATTATATTTCTTTTGTCTGTTTCTCTCTCTTCCAAAATAAATAAATAAAAAGGATTGGGACAAATGCAGAAGCCAGGGGTCAGTTGCAAAATCCTGGGACTCTGACTATCTGACTGTGTGTGATCTTAAGTATGTACCCCAGGACCCTCTTTGTACCACGGTGGAGTCTTAGTAAACTTCCTAGATTTCTCAGAATACTTCTCAGATTGATGTTTGTGGAATGAATAGTTGTCACAAGCCTCTCAAAAAAGGCTGAGAAACAAGTGTTGTACTTTGTACGCTGAGCATTAGGGGCTGGTGTCTTGTGCAGGGCAGAATGAATTATCTCTTGTCACAAATCTATTTTTGTAATTTTGCCTTTGAAATGCAGTGCTTTTGTTGGTAGGCTATTCTGCAAATTTAAGTTATCTTTCTCAAATTTGAAATCAGTAAACCGCACTAGATTTCTGACTTTTTCAACCTTTATTGGAAAGCATTATTGCATTTCCTTTTTCTCTTGCAGAACTGCCTGAAGAGAAAGAGAAAGTCAAGAAAGCAGCAGATCATTGTCGTCAGATCCTTAACCACGTGAACCAGGCTGTCAAAGAGTCTGAGAACAAGCAGGTAGGAGGTGAATGAAGTGAGCATCAAGGATTAGGGAGAAGAGAGTTGAAGGGCAACAAGCTGTTTAAAACACCTGGAGTCTCTGTACTAGTGACTTTATATTGTGTTTAAAGATGTTTTGCGGCACTTGTATTCCTGTGAGAGGAGGAATCCTGGGCATTTGGGAATGGGCGGAAGTATTCATGAATGCCTGTGCTCTGATACTAGTGAGTTTGCTAATTAAAGTGACCCTCTTTGCATTTTCTGCAGCATTTGGAAGATTATCAGCGTCGTCTGGACCTGTCCTACTTGAAGCAGTCTGAGGATCCCATGATGGATGAGTTCAGGGTGAGTGACAACATTAAAACAATCTTTCTGTAAATTGTGATTGCAACCCTATTGTTCAGTTTGTGGCTCTTTCTACTGCAGTCATCTCATGTACAATCAAATAATCTTCAGACATAAACATTTCTGTTCAAAAATTAAAACAATTAAAGCAATTTGAATGTTGCTATTTTCCTGAAGATCTTGTTGGAGGTAATGACTTGGTTCTGCACACAGTAGTGTTGATGAAGCTTGCAAGCTCTGTGAAACAAATCATAATGGTCTGTAAGCTAATGCACTGATTCACGTAAGATATATCTGGTGGATGATAAGTCTTATTACAGATATATCTCACATGATCACATGTCTTAGTTATGCTCTTGGAACTGAGGAGGCCTCCGAGAGTCACAAGGTGTAGCAATGCAGTTGGCTTTAAAAGAAGAGCTTGTACGCAGACTGGTTCGTATAGGAGATCCAAAGGTATAGGCAAATACAGTCTTAAATCCGGTGCTATAAGTACTGTCTTTCACGGCCCCTATAAATTCTTGTAGTTACCTTAGGGAAGTGGTCGCTTACTCTCAACTGCTGTTAAATGGAATGGGCAATGCTGCATCCTTGGAACAAACTGTGAAATTCTTGTGTCTCAAGTGAATGATGTGCACTGCTAGACACTTGCAACTTGAAACAAATTTTTCTTTCTCATGTGTTCCTAATAGGTATTCCTCCTTTGCTCTTGCATCTTCTCATGATTTGATACTTTATCCCCAGGTCTTAATTTTTACTGCTATTTTTGCCTGTGTCTTGTATAGATTCTCTGTTGTGCATTTATCACTCCCTTATCTTCCCCAAGTCACTGCGTGTCCAAAAAAATTTTATGGGAAGATTTTTCTATAAAACTGTGTCGTGTATCCTTCCACAAATAAACTTGCAAGTATTTAGTTGGGAAATGAAGACCTTACTGGCAGTTCTGAAATCTTGCTGTCATTGATTGTAGACTCTGAGACTTGGAAGGAATGACTTGTGAAAATTGTCACTTCTACTTGTCTGGAGATCTAAATGTCACAAGCAGTGAAATGACTGAAGAATCCGTTGACATTATAAAGTCCATCAGATCATTGGAATGATTTGTATTTCAGTATATCTTTGTAGGCATACTTGACTTGCAAATGGAGTGCTGAAGCATTAACCAGTTGTAATACTAGAACTGCAAACTTTTTATGGGATATTCAAAAAAACTCTTCCTAGAAATCAGATGACATCCTAATACATTAATAGCTTAAGTTAGTAGGAAAGTTCTCTACCCTGTGATCCCAGCATCTGCAAAAGAGGAGTGAAAGAGGAAGAGTGGTAACAAACACCTCTCACAGAATTTTGGTTTACAAGCATACTCTACTCCTGCTCAAAGTTTCTTTTTCCAGACCGAATTATCTGCTCATTTGCAAACTGAAGTGCCTGTTCTAGGCTTCCCTCTGACGTTGCCATACTTTACCATTACTTCCACAGAAATTTCATAATGCTATTTTTTTTTTTCCCTGGTGACAGAACTTGGATCTAACTAAGAGAAAAATGCTTCATGAGGGACCTCTGACTTGGAAGGTTAATCGTGACAAAACTATTGGTGAGTCCCGTTCCATCAACTGACTTAAAGTTGGGTTTGTGTGTGTTTGGTGAGAAAGAGGCAGAGAAAAAGCATTCCTGCAGTTTCCAGTTTTGATTCTTACTGCCACCTATAATAATGTGTGTTTCTCAGAGCTGATTAAATTATTCTTGTCAATTC
The DNA here is from genome assembly GCF_036417535.1 of Chlamydotis macqueenii. Lineage (NCBI taxonomy): Eukaryota > Metazoa > Chordata > Aves > Otidiformes > Otididae > Chlamydotis > Chlamydotis macqueenii. Next base: position 4,316,498 of record NC_141579.1, on the reverse strand, counting down.
TGAAATGTGCTGGAGTATCATTAAGGCTATGCAGGGACACAGCAGTCAGTCATGAGATGATCCAATTCCATCTGTAGCTTTCTGCTGTAGTTTTGATGAGGAAGATTTGCAAGCTTTGCCTAGAATGGCATAGCACTGATTACTGCCTCTGCATGAGTAATCAAAAAAGCGGCCTTTTTCTTTCTGCAGGGGTGTGATATAAAACTATGAATGTTTAACTCATTCTGGGTTCTTTTGCACTCTGTGCAGATCTCTATACGCTGCTTCTGGAGGACATTCTGGTGCTGTTGCAGAAACAAGATGATAAGCTGGTACTGAGGTGTCACAGTAAAATCTTGGCATCGACAGCTGATAGTAAACACACCTTCAGTCCTATCATCAAATTGAACACTGTTCTGGTTCGTCAGGTGGCTACAGGTCAGTGTAACCAACAGAGAAAGTGAAATAGGAAGCCAAAAATGAATATTGGATCAGTTGAGGATCAATGTTTTTGTCTAGAGTTCCAGAGTGGAACATGGAAAAATGCATAGGCTTAATTCTTGGTTGTCCAACACTGTGCTTTGTATGTATGAGCTGTTTAACTTCTTTGCATCGGTAACAGACATGGCTTGAGTTTTAAATAGACTTCTGAATTAAAGTACTCTGATTATATTAGATGAAAGGTGCACTAGAAATCATTAGGAAGGAAAAGAGGAGAAATAAATCTGTTTCGAAATGGTTTGGGCAGTAATGGCTCTTTTCTTTCAGAACTAATAGATGAATTTCATTGATAGGGAAAGATCGATGTTTGTATCTTACAGCGTTGGAGGGTTATCTCATGAACTCTTCTTTCTTTGCTTTGTGTTGGGGTTACGCGCGGTTTTATGAATTTTCAGAAAGCTGTGTGGGACCTAGTTAAATTCTTCTCTCTGTGTTGATTCAGATAACAAAGCTTTCTTCGTCATCTCCATGTCAGAAAATGGCGCTCATATTTATGAACTGGTTGCACAGACTGTTTCAGAAAAGAATGTGTAAGTAGTTGGTTCAGCTCTGTTTGCTGCTTGATTTGTTGTACTTGAGAGATCTTTTACATCTGCTTGCCTATAGTAACTGTGCAGGTGTCCGTGAGTTAGCCGAGTTCCTTCTCTAAGCTTAACTAAAAACATAGCTATGTTGGCCTATGTAAGAAGTATCCAAGGATAGTCTCTCCCAACTTCTAAAAAACAGGGAAAGGGTGTATACACATACGTTAGTGAGTGTCTGTATACCTATTAGAAACAAAACAAAAAAACATACATACGCTCAATGCTTCTGTTGTTGTTGCTTGCTGTCTGGCTTGCTCCAACCCCTTTTCTGACCTCAAAAATGTTTTGTTTTTTTTTGTTTAACCCTTGCAATTCTAGTCTAATGTGACTGACTGCCACATAAGTAATCCTGCATCTTCATGCAGAACCAGTTAGCCTTGCAGACTTTGATACCATCATTATAAGCACCCCAATGCATGAATTTGATTCCCTAGCTAAATACTTTTTCTTCTTTGGTAGAAATACTTTTCTTCTGAGTATAAGCACAGCATAGACTTATTTGTATGATACTTAGCAACTGCTCTAGTGTGTTGTGTATGAAACTCTTCAGTAATGCGTGATATGTTGTGTAATGCTTTTGTATATATTTATATATAAAATAGTTACCTCAACTGACAGCTCCTGCTAAGGTACTGTCATTCATTTCCTTCTGCTGAAGAATATCCTTGTGAGGTGAGCATTATGCTGTGGTGCTTCACTTGTGACTGCAAGATATTACATTGAATGTAACAGAACTTGAAAAAAAAAAAAAAAAAAAAAAAAAAGAGAGATTTCTCTTGATAGGAAAAGCGGTAATAATATTATCTGGATTTAAGAGGTGTTAAATAGAGAAGTATTCCTTGTGCTTCATGCCTTGCATGTTTTTATTTGATGTTTCTACTGCAGATGGCAGGACCTTATAGCTCAGATGGCAGGGACTGTGAAAATGGGCAGTACTAGAAGAGTGATTCCATTACCACAGTCAGGACCTGGCGAGTAAGTAAAAGTAGCTGGAGGAGGAAGGGCTGGTTTTTCTTTTTCCAGTACCTCTTCTTCTGCTCAAAGATTGGTAGCCAAAGCACAGATTCTTATGCAGCGATTCAGATATATTTAACTAAAAGAATATGTTCTTTCTTTGCTCCCTGCAGAGAAGAGCGTGAAGAAGAGGAGCAGCAGAAGCTCAAAGAGCAGCATGACATTCCTGCCAGTAGTCTACAAAGTCCAGGTAAAACAATGGTTCAGGTGCACAGTAGATTTACTACATGGAATGCATGTGTGCCAAGCCATATTCCTTGTGACTTGGGAATCTTTTGGTAGCTTTGACATTTTTCTGGAAAATAATGATTTCTTTACAAGTCATGTAGAGAAGTGATAGCGAACCTCTTGGAAATGTACCTCTTGCTATTTCCATCTGTTTTATAAATTGCTGGGAAAGATTCTTTTTTCCCTCAGAATGAATTGGCCTTTTACCAAGCCCATGCTCAAGAACTATGTTTTTTAATGTTTTCAAAGATTTTTGTGTGAAGCAGAATTTTCTGCAATTTATCATCATATTTGACATAGTTTTTTAACCTGAATGTATGTTTTCTGTTTACTAGATAAAGATTTGGGCCTTGAATCTTCCTTAATACTGAATGCTCAGTCATCTTCGCCCATCATGTCTGAAAAGTCCAATGTAGAAAGTCATCTTGTGTCAGAAAGACAATTTGATAAAGTGCAGCAGGAAGATCTGGAACTTAAAGATTCTTCTGGACGCTATGAACACATAACCACCGGTTTACCTTCGGTATCAGAAGGGCAGTGGGCATTGGATGCATTAAGGAACTGTAAGTATCTGTGGGCAGTGTGTGGTGGGATATTAGGTCAGCCATCTAAATCAATGAGCTAAAATAAAATCTAAAGCCTCTTTTTATTAAGTAGCAAATCTCTCTGTGCTGTAGATCACGCTTAGCAAAAACAAAATGGATCTGACAGCAAGCAATTCTAAGTCCTGAATTCATATACTGGCTCTTTATTTGGTTTTAGGCATTTGATTGTTTTTCTTTGGTTTTCCCGTGTATAAAATGGTGATGGTAATGAATTGTTACTTACTGTCCATGAAGTGCTTTGATGACAAAATTATATTGCAGAACTTTGTGCAGTGCTGTACAGTTCCATTGCTAGTCAGCAGTTTTTTAAAAGACAATGCAGTTAGCCTGTGGACTTATTTTCATAGCACTGAAGCAGAATAGGAGAGGTTGCATGAGTTGCAGAATATGATTTTGCATGTTTTTTTGTAAAATCCTGCAAACAAGATTGGATATATGTGAGCTTGACAAAGCCCAGGTTCAGATTTTCTGAGGATCTGGGAGGTGGTTGGATATAATTAGATCAACACTTGGGTGTGTTGAAAATAAATTTTCCTGATGGACAGATTATTCTGTAAAATTGTTTATAGAAGATTTTTAGTCAGTTCTTCTGTTCTCTTGATATACCTCCTTTCAGAGGAAGAATGCAGGGCTATGCAATGTACTTGATCAGATCTAGCAGTGCAATTCCTAAATATAACTTCCTAAAATTTGAATGAATCCATTAATCCATATGTCTCTTCCTGGCAACTCTGAAAGGGACGCAAAGTCTCTCAATCGTACTTAGAGGGAATAGTTTGTATTGCTTCTCTGTGGGTCATTTGTTTTTACCAAAATGCAGAGCATTCATATCCTTGGCCTGAATTCCCTCTTCCATCTCTCCATACAAGTAGTGACAGTTCTCTGCTATCTAATAGTTTATCTTGGATCTTTTGATCCATTTATGCTCCTTCTTCTTATAGGATTCCAAGTCCTTTTCTAATTCTGAATGCTGTACAAATGTTCTTGGTAGTTGTTTTCAAAGACCAGTGATAAGATCAGCTTAGTTTGTGGGGTGTGTGAAGGCAGTATTAATGACCTAGCATCTCATGACTATTCAGACTTAAAAGAGCAGTCCTCTGGCAGCAGCAGTGGGTCACTCACATTTTGACAAGAGCCTTCCATGTGGATGAGTGACTGTTCTGTTGTATGAAATCATAGGGTTTTTGGGTGTTGTATGAGCATTAGATGGCAAAAATGAACAGTATTCTTATGCTCTTGACAGTATCATATTTTTGTTTCAAACAATGTGTCCTTATTTTGAAGTGTTTGGTTGGGATAATTTGAGAACTAAGGGAATGTGGGTTGAAGTTCAAACAAGCATAAATTTGCATGAAATTTTAGGGAAAATGTATCTTCAATTTTTTTTTAATCTGCATTTCAAAGTTGAGTGGAATATTCTCAATATGCTTGTTTCTCAGGTGGGAACCCCCTGTTACGGCTGTAGTTTTTAGTTCATTTCGGCACAGGAGTAAAACTTGGGCACTTGCCTGCGTTCCAGCTAACTTGCTAGATAATTTCAGTAGTGAGTTCTCTAGTTTTCCCTAAGCAAGATGGAACTTATACTGTCACGTTTGCTATCACTTGTAAGGTAAAATGTGGAGTAAGGCTTCGGACCTTATATGTTTATTTTTATCCCTCTTTTTTTCCTACCAAGAGCAATGAGAGGGCTGGCTGCTGTGAGATGCATGTTTTTAGAAGGGTGGCCTAGTTTAATCACTGTTAGGGAGGTTTATGGTCTGTGGAGCCTTGTGAACGTTATCTCTACTTGCAGTGGGCTTGCTGAAACAATTGTTGATACAGCAGTTTGGCTTTTCTGAGAAGGGGACCCTTGAAGACCGGCAACGCTTTCCCAGGTTTAGGACCATTTCTCAAGAAGCCCAAACAGAGAGTGGAAATGAGCCTGGACTACAGCTCTCTGACAATAACAAATTTCACCAGCCTGGAACAGATAGAATGCTTCCAAGAACCGGAACTAATGACTCCACAGCTACTTATGGCCTCCGGACTTCAGCTGAATCACCAGCTTCAGGGGATGCCATGCAGCTGACAGTGAGAGATCCCAGATCAAGTAGTAACTTAGCAATAGACCGCATGAGTATGAATCTGGAGGTCTCGACCACAGAGCTGGAAGGAGTGGGTGCTGATGAAAGCGGGGAACATTTTTTTGATGCTCGAGAAGCTCACAGTGATGAAAATCCATCTGAAAGTGAACTAATGGAAAGGAAGGAGGAAGAGGATGTGCAAATACAAATCTCAGGTGAGCATATTTCATTCAGCATTGCATGATAGTCTGTCCAGATCAGTATTAGGGACTTGATTTCAGTTTTAAATAGAAGATAGTAAAGAAAATTACAGTATGTTTTCTTCTCTTCCTTATGTGGTATAGGACATTTAAAGTTAACTCACAGTCTTTGACAATCATTTTAGCCCTGAAAAGCGCTGTACAAACATGTACCTAATAAATTCTCTGTTTTATGAAAGGAGAAGCTGAAAAAGTGTGGGGTTTAATACAATGTGACAGACTGTAATTACAGAGGCACGGGTACAATGCAAGCTCTTGATTGCAGTTGCCACTGGGCTTACTTTATCTCTCAACTAACTGTTGGGACCTGTAGGGAAAACGCTTTCCCTGAAGACAAAGCACTTTCTTAGTCTGTACACAGAGAGACCCCATGACTCATGCTCTTTTGTGGACACTGTGTTGGCTTCTACTGATCAAGCCTCAGAAAAGAAACTTACAGTTTATCTTTGCACTGTTAATTGTCTCCTGGAACCGTACCTCAGTCTGAAGTCCTTAAAAGCTTATTATTTTATTATTTCTATTATTAGTACTACATATGCTATATTGGGCAGTTACCTGAGCAGCATCTCAAAATGTATCTATTCTAGCCTTCAAGAAAGTTGTAGAGCTGTTAACCTAGCAGAAAACTAGCTCTAAGAGCAGCTGTGAGTGCCCTCATGGAATTTTGCACACTTTGTGTTTGGAAAGTCCTGTGGCTTTGATCAGCTGATGTGGTGACACTGCACTAAATTTAGCACACAAGTTGAGGTTTATCTCATGTGGATTGTATAGAATCTATCTACTAGTAGCTACTTCTACTACATGACTATTAGTCTTGAAATCTCTTATTCATAAATGTACTTTTATTCAAAAATTGGATTCTATCAGTGTGTATAAGCCAATTTGTGACTGTCTGAATGCTGCTTTTCAACTACATATTGAAAATTATTTTTGTTTCCCTGAATTACTGAGACATTTTAAATTGAGCCAACAACCTGAAGCTTCTAATTTATTTGTCACCTCTTACACTGTTTACTTTCTTTACTGTGCGGGGACATCAAAATTAGATTGACCTAGTTTTAGTAAATTCTTACTCCACATGGTAGCTTTGCTGTAATACTGTACAGAAATTATTTAATATAATTCTATTGGTAGGTGCAGGCTGAGAATGCATTTCTATATAGAATTGCTTTATCTTTTAACTTGTCGTCAGCAGGCTAAATTTTAAAGCTAACCCATCTAAAAGCATCCTCAGTACCGTAGCTAGTTAAGTGGAGGTTAGTGACCTCCAGCAGTCTGATTTGTTGGGTACCATTAGTATAAGTACAGGTTTTTCAGACACTATAATAGAAACACAGACTGGGGGGGGTGGGGTGGGGGGGTGGGGAAGGAGGAAGGTAGGTAGGTAGGTGATTAGCTCATCTAATCATGTAATTCTCAAACTGCAGGCCAAAAAGTAGCCATGATCTCTGAAGCCCAATTCAGAACCAAACTAGTTCTGAAAGGAGAAGCTGAGCTTTTGATAAAATCTGATAAAATCGCTATTCTTTGTAGTGTTCACAAATGCTTTTTCTTACCCATTTTAAAATGTCTCAGGAGATGGCCTTCTCACCACTTATCTTTCTTAAAGTCTGTTTAAACTGGCTACAGTTCAGTGGCTCTTGGTGATTATTGAGCTGGAGGTGTTAGTAAAAAGCTGTTCTCTTAACAGGAAATTATTTGATCCTTGATGGATATGGAACGGTGCAGGAGAGCTCCACAGATGAGGAGGTGTCATCTCTAGTTCTCCAGTGTGCTGTAGGTGGCCGTACCTCTTTGGACTCTGCGCAGCAGCAGCCACTTTCCCCACGGGACACCCAGTCAGATGGAGGAAGCTCCCCATTTGCTGAGGAGATGATGGCCTCGCGCTGGGGGGGAGCGGAAGAGTCCTGCTCATTTATAGCAAGCCCTCACTTCTCTATAGAGTCACGTGTGCAGATGATGCAGTATATTCGGAAGATAGAAGATGACCTTGAAAAGTTAAAGGTATACTATGCTTCCATTTGTAGTGTCAAGGTTTTCATGTTCCTTAGTTTTTGTTTTAGAAAATAACTTGAAAATAATTTTGAGGGGAAGAAAGGGAACCATAACTTTTTTCTTTTTTTCTTTGACTCTTATCTCTGGAAGCTTTTGAAACAGAAACTTGGTGCTGCTTTGCTTGTATTAACTTATGGATTACCATAGGCAGGTAGTTCTGCTAGAGCTAGTGGGTATGTATATTGCTTTGATTTGAGTTTGGAGAGATTCCTGAGGGACAGGACAAAACTGATGCAAGTCTGCAACAGTGGAGTTTTGAAGAGGCCACTGGCCTAAGGAATATTAGTTTCTGACATAAAAAGACTTAATCAAATCTGTTGCATACTGCTGCTAATATCAAATTAAGGTGTTTGCGGTAGGGCAATAACAAGGTTTTCAGCCTCACTATATTCAAAATTATTTTTTGTATGTGATGGGAATTCTCTGTACTTAATAGCTATTGCTGTAGAAAGTTTATAGCATCTTGATGTATGAGACATACCAACATGTTAAGTCAGTAGCCAGCCTTTAATTTAACTGAAATCTGAAAAGAAAGTGAAATATTGCATACAAGTGGAGGACCTGATAAAGGTGCTGATAAACAAGTTGAGATCCATTGGGGGTCACTGTGCAACATGGGTGATTCCAGTCCACTTATCTGTAGTGAAACTTCTCTTTTCCCATTTGAAGCTCTCTTTCTTCACTTGGTAAATAGAGAAATAGCCGCTTGAGTTTTGAGGGGGGTGTGTTTGTTTTTTAGGAGGTTGAGGAAGACTACACCATTCTCCGACGCCAAGGGCTGGCTGGATCTGCTTCCACGGGAGAGCACTCAGGTACCCAACCAGACTGTTTATAATTGGTAGCATATACCATGTTAGCTTCACACATTAAACAAAGAGCACAAAGTCAATTATTAGTGTTTCTCGCACACATAAAAAGTTTCACCTACTTCAGCTGCTCTTACACGGCTGAGACCATGCTGATTCTAAGAAAGGTCAGTTGAATCCATTGAGACTGTCACATGCAGAGGAGCTTGTTCCTTCCTCTGAAAAGGTTGTTTGCAAGATGTCTCACCCCTACCTGCCAAAGACCTACATCTCAGGGTGCACAACTTCTCTTTCAAAGAAGGCTATATTGATGTAAAGTCCCAAAGGAAAATTTTTGAACATGTAAAATGGTTACAATCTGTCTTTTCTTTCTCTGAGGTGGCTCTGATGCTGTGTAAAGTGGTTGTTGTGGGTCCCTTTAAATTGGCCTTAGGCATTCTAGGGATGTAATTGCTTTAATTACTAACAAAGGTCTTAAGGTTAAATGAGTGTGCTGTCTCTCTTATAACACTGTTTCTCTGCTAGTACTAGTGTTCAGAAATGTTAGGCATTTGTTTCTCATTGGACACCCCCCCTCACCGCTCTTGTTGTTTTTCTTTTACTTTTCCTTTTTTTTTTTTTTTTTTTTTTCTTTCCTCCTTCAGACAAAAGCTAGTCATGTTTTCAGGAGTGGCTGAAGATTGGATGAAGAGTATCAGGACACAGCACCCGCTGTCTTCCTTGTGGACTCTAAGACAAGAGGGTTTGGACCATCCAGACATGAACCATACTCTAGCAAAGTGGGCGTGGGGTGCTTTTCCTGTGGGGCATCTGCACTTATCTTGTTAGTGAGGGAGTCTATTCTATTCTGCTCCTCTCCTTGCTACCAGAAATTAATTTTTCAGAACAGAAGAACCAAACCAAATGTACAGAGCTTCGGGTGTAGGATATAAAAATGTATTTAGACATTTAAAAAAAAAATCAATGTATTTATTTGACTTCATTCCATGTATCAAAAGCACATTTTAATTTTTTAATCTGCCTTTTTTGTTCTGTTTTAATTGGGTAGTGACAGTTCTAGCCCTCTGCATATAGTACACTCTGCGTGCCACTGCTCCTGAACAAAAGGTCAGGGCTGAGCAGAGAGGGTGTGCCTATGTGGAAGTATATCTTTACTTCACTGGACTGGACTCTGCACTCCCTGCTGGCAATCAAACTGCCATGTGAAGAGCTACTTATGAAGGTGTTGGGATGACTTGTGGCTGAAACTATCTGTATTCAACAATTGCATGGGAACTGCTCACGTCACCACGTGTGTACCAAGACTTTTCCATGCACTAAAATAGTCAGGCACTTGAGATGGGCAAATTTTCTTTTCCCCCCTCTCCCATTAGCATTCTCCTTTGTTGACTTGCAAGATTAGACTGGGAGAGGAGAAAGATAAGTTTATTTTTTTTCTTGAATTTGTTGGCTTTGATCATTGTCTCCTTTGTAAAGTGACAAAAATACTTGGACCTGCAGCACTTTTGTGACTCTTCTCTGGATCAAAAAGAAAAAATGCAAACCCAGAAGTGTTTAAAGATGTGGGGCTGATTTGCCCCTGATTCACTACTGAATGAATAAGGGCTGCCATTTGAGTTAGCCACAGGTACTGCTGATTATAGGGCCAGTAAATTTTAGTACCTGAAAGTATGTTTTGCAGAAGGCTTGGGGTGGATTTTGGGATTTTTTTTTGGGGGGGGGGATGGGGTTGGGTTAGTGGTTTTTTGGGGGTTTTGGTTTCTGGGTTTTTTTTGTTGTTGTTGTTTTGTTTGTTTGTTTGTTTTGTGTGTTTTGTTTTTTTTTTTTTTTTAAATGATTTGTGCCAATGTGTTCTCACTGAAACGGAGATGTGCAAAACAAAGAAGGCTGAAACAGCTTTCTAGTACTTCCTTAGGCCTGTTCTAATGAGTTTTGTTGTTGGAATTCCTTCCAGTCTGGGAACAAGATGGTCACTATCAGGCTGCCAGCAGAGCTAACGCTGGACAGCCTTAGCTGGCTGTGCCTCTGCTCTGAAGTTGGTCCTAGGACAGGCACTTCCTGATTGGCATAGGGTGGCTCAAGCTGTCTCTGCTATCACAGACACTATGAATACAACTGCTAGTGGGAAGTGTGTAAGGCAGTCTTTTTTTTGCACACTCTTCCCAGGTTTTAAACTGTTCAATGAACCCAAACTGAACAGCATGCCAAACCTGTAAATCCCATTAACACGTCAGAATTGCGATAGCATTGTTTGCATCACTGCATGCACCATGAAGTGCTGAGAATCTGTCTTTGATCAGCATAAAGATCATACTCCTTGCTCCTTTACAACAAACATTTTCTCTGTAGGTACTGGCAAGAAATCAGATCTGTCCTTTGTCTGCTTGTGTAGGAAAAAAAAGGGGTTCTTGTTCTTCCCATTAGAAATATGCAAGGGATAAGTTCATGTAAAGATTGACAGAGGTTGAGCAGAGATTATTTTGGGCCTGATGTGAAAGCTGGAACCATGAGCCCTTATAGAGTAGGGAGGAGTTTCTCTGGTTTTAAGAGGCAGTTGCATAAAGTGTAATTTTTCACCAGCGGAGCATTACACTGCCAACACAAGCCAAAGTGTTCTCTTTCAGGCTGGCAGGAGCTTCCTCTCCCTTGGGATCCACCAAGACCTGTCCTGTTGCACCTGTATGAGTATACTGTCAGTATTACCTGAGCACTTCCATTCTTGTATGGATGGGATCTCCTCTCCTCGCCTTCAACCATACAGTTCCTTTGGTTATAAACATCTAGACTTCCTCAGATAAGCCCTGGAACTAGAATGCTGCCTTATGCTCATGTGGCATGTTTTACCTTATCCTGCCAGATAGGGAACTGGGCTATAGCCAGACTTGGTGTTTAAGGCCCTTTCTCCCCACCAACTCCCCCTTCATCAGTTTGTGTGATGCTCACCAGGGTCTACGCACTCCAGAAATAGGAGCAGCTTTTTTGACCTTAGCTGTCTAAAAGCTTTCCATCAGGCTTCTGTGGTTGATTGAAAATTACCACTGAACTCTATTAGAGAGAGCTTAGTCTGGCTTATCAAGAGTATGCTGAAAGACCGGCAAAGAATGGGACCTGTGAAGATCTGGTTTGCTTAATGTTCTTTCCTTGTGACTGAAGGCAAAATCCTTGGTTCTCTGGTTTTCTCCAAGTTGCATGAATTTCAAGGTTCATGGTAAGCAACGTACTGCATGAGAAGCATATAGCTGTTCACGTGGGCCATGGGGAAGCAATCTGCCCGTGCTGCCTCTGGCTTTCTCACCTTTTTATAAGCATTCACCACTACATTATTTATCTCTAATAGATGTAGCAGCAATGAAGAAGTTGGGAATGCAGACTATTTATGCTGCCATGTCGTCCTTACATTTCTACCTCCAGAGCTGCTGGAGTGAGATTTTGCCCACCATCCCCTCATGCTACCTTGGACATAATCCACTGGGAGGTCAGGTGCAGTTCTGTCCCTGTCAGCCCTCAACAAGGGGAAACATCCACACTTTGTGCCAGGCTGATGATGATGGCAGAGAAGCCTTTGTGCTGGATGAAATGGACAATCTCCGGAGCAGGAGCCTGAAGAGAGCTTTAAGGAGCATTAGAGAAGACCAAGGCGTTTGAACCTAGTTTTGTGGGCAGTATAAATAACACACTCTGCTCTGTCCTGTTAGTTTCATTTTGGCTGGCCTTTTTATGCTGCATTGATCACCCTCACAAAAAGAGTATTTACTCCTCTAGAAAAAGAATGGTGGGACCAGGGATCCATTATCTTCTAAGAGCAGTAACCTGAAATAATGGGGGATTCCTTTTTCCTCTCTAGCACATCGGCTGTATGGCAGACCTCAGGCCATGTCTCGCTGTGTGGAAAGAGCTGGGACTCAAATGCACTACTCAGGAGTCTCACTTTTTTTCCCCTTTAAGCCATGAGATTACTCTTTTTAAAATTCCAGTTTCCAGTGTAAGGAAGCATTTTAATTTGCCCCTGGTTGGTGATTGATTGATTGTACATTCCCTTATTCAGACTGGATAGCAGAGCAGGACAATGTTTTCTGGTTTGCCCCAGCCCCTCCTCCCCAATGTTGGGTTTTTTCTCTTTTTGTTTTTTGGTTTTTTTTTTTTGTTTGTTTGTTTGTTTGTTTGTTTTTTTTTTTCCACCAAATACAAGATCAGCAAGGGTTTCTTATCTTGGGAACAAAGATGTAGTATAGCAACCATTCTTTCATATTTTCCTGGGAAGTGATTTCTGCTGTTACGGGATATAGTTCATGGACAAGCAAAAAAGTCAGATGGGTACTTCCTGGAAAGGGGAATTTCCTTGTCCTGTAGAAGGCTGGAAGAGCAAATCCTAAGCCAGTGTTTGATTACTCTAGTTTCTTGAGGAGAGATTTCTTTAACATCTTATAGGTGGGGTTGGAAAGAAGGATGAGGAATGTAAACCTCAACAGCTAAGAAGTCAAGATGGTTTTGGCCAGCTTTCACACAGCACTATGCCTATTTCGAGTGTTTTCTTAAAACATAGATATTCTGATTTACAGATACTGTCCCTGTTATTAGAAGAGGGGTCCGACGCTTCAGCAGGTGACCCTTGATTATAATGACAGTGCTTGATGGAATCTGGTATTGTCTTCTCCCTCTGTTCCCCAAAGAAATCCCTTAATTCCCCCCCACTCCCCAAAAGGTGCCAACTGACAAGCAGGTGTACTGCAAAAGGGATACTGCAGCCAAAACACTGCTGTTTTATTTTGAATTAAATCTTCTGGAGCTCTCTTCATACTAGAATATTTTTACTTTCTTTGTACAACATACAATCATGTACTCTTAACAGAGATTTACTTTAAAGAGAAGAAAAAAATCTGGAAGTATTCTTTAAAAAATACACAAAAATCTTTATTAATAATCCTGTATTTTTACTGATCATGTTTGAATGTCTAAAAAGACTTTATTGTTCTAATTATCCAGATGTATGTTTGTAAAATAGCTCTTTTATGACTTAGCTGATAAGGTTGTATGTTTCTGGAATTAAATATTGGTCACTTAAAAAAATATCTCTTTTCAGGATCTGGGAAATAGAAAATTTAAGCGTTTCAAATATCATTAAATAAGCTTAAAGGAAATAAGTTTTGTCTGCTGGATTTTTTGGGGGTTGTTTTGCTTTAATTGCCTGGAGTATTTGGCAGGACAAACTGTCTTGATCGGCAAAGGAAGCTTTCATTTGGTACAAATGACCTTCCAGAACCTGTTGTTGCTGTTGCGAATGTAAGACTTGCAGTTCTCCCAGTTAACACAATTCTTATGGATCAGTCACTGTTCCTTGAGATTCTGACATTGAAGGCACCGAGTTCAGACTTTCACAGACGCTTAAGGACCTTGACCAAATTTCTGCTGGTCAGAGTCATATTCTAAAGCCAAATGTGCCTTCGGAAAGAACTGAAGTTCCGCATCAGTAAGTAATCAACGCTTCTGCGCCCATCACATTCTGGACTTTCACTTCTTTGCTTCTCTGTGTTGGTGTCAACAGCAGTCTTATACTCGGGCTGTCAGAGGTATCTGCATATGGTATATAATATAAGGAGTATCATGCTAAACCAGGGCAAAAGAAAGCTCACGAAATAAAATAACAGCAGGAGAGTGCTTGTTTGGAAGCTGCCTTTATTGTAATGCAGTCTTTATTGTACAGGGAAGAATGTCCCCAGTAAAGAGGAATTAGCACAAAACATCAACTTACAAGAAAAGAAACAAATCTGCCACTTGATCTAAGCCGAGAATGATATTTCAGCATGTTCCCATGGTAAATGATGCCTTGGTTGTGTTTTGCACAGCGCCTGTGGCCATTCTGTTTGTTTCTGCAGTTGTTAGATGTGATTTGGAAGTGGAATTTTGCCCTTTATAGTGGATTTCCTGCTTGGGTGCAACACCCACTGTTGCATTCACTGGAACGTTTTTTGTTTGCTGATGTTTCACTCTTTGTGTCACTAACAGCAATTTCATGAACACTTTGAGAATTCTAACATGGGTGTCACCATTAATGCTTTGGCTCTTCGGATCGTGTTTGAGAATTAAATCTGAGCAATGAGTTTCACTTTCTATTTCAAGTTCAGATTTATGCTCCTGTGCTGCAGCACTTTCTCTGCTGTAGGGGTTGCTTCCAGGTTTCTAGCATTGTAGTTTTAAATCCAACCAGAACCATTATCCAATGAAATTAAATAAACTGATTGTATTAACTTAAAAGCTTATTCTTATTTTTAAAATGGAATCTGTTTTGATGGTTAGGAATGGTCGGTATGTAGCCTTTCAGCGTGGTACTACGGCTTAGTGTCTTGCAAGTTTTTAGCATTTAAGTCTTGCTGGACTACTTTTTCCCCGGAAGCATAACTGCAAGAGTTTGCTGTTCAACTAAAAGGCTACAGCTTTATATCAAATGTTAGCCAGAGTCTATTGGGCTTAAACGATAGCTTGCTTGTGTTCTGCTAAGTGCCTCTTCTTCCTTATATATGTCTTTTGGTTTTAATCTTTATACCTTTGAAGAAGTTTGGTTTCTTCCAGCAAGTTCTTTTTGAGACTTCCTTCTCTGGAGTGTTCCCAAAGACGGTGCTTATGTGTGCAGCAGAACAAGACACTTTGTTTTTGCTCTCTAGGCTGCGCTGTTTTAGCAAGTTAGAGTTTCTAGAAGATGAAACTTCACCCTTGTGCTTAGCAGCCCTTGCTTCCCCTTTACATGATGTGGGATAAAGTACCTCTGGGGACAGAAGTTATATTATACTGCTTTGTATTTCAGTGCATGGGAGCACTTGAGGCTTTTCATTTCCATTCTTTTGCTGGATTTTTTTCCCTCCACTAGGATCAAATAGAAATTGGAAAGAGAAGTTAAATTGAAACTTGCTGTTGAGGGAACTTGCAAATTTTTTAATAGGGAACATCTGTGCTAAGTTGTGCCAAAGCCTGTGTTTTGCTGTGTTATCTGCAGAGGATGCTTTACATGAGTCCCTATCATTTAGTTATATTCCTATCTTAGGTTTTTACTTCACTGGAAAGTGATGCAGTCACATTTCTGATAGGCAAGCTGATAAAAATAAATGAATAAAAACCAAGTACCAAAACAGAAAACAAGCTAAATCAGGTATACTTCTGAATGTTTAGAGTCCTCTTCCCCCCCCCCCCCCCCCCCCCGACTTTTTTGCAGTATATATGTGAAGTTCCTTGAGAGCTTACTTTATTATAATTGGTAATCTGAGCTCTATTATGCTTTCCTAATGATGCTGTTTATGTTTTGCCTATTTAAATGTTATTTTATATATTCCCTTTACTGCACTGCTGTAAATAAATGATTCAAAATAAACAGCTCAGATTTTGCTTTGTGTCGTCCTCTCCAGCCGGTGTCCTTGAATCCCAGCTAGGGATGGGAGAGAACTGTCCTGCATCTTATAGGGCTCTTTCACATACACAATCATGGAACTAATCTCTCCTTGCTGTCTGCCATAGATATGGAAGGAAGACACAAGAGAGGATTCAGAGTCTTAGTTCAGATGGGTTTGTGTCATTTCTGGGTTATGTTATTTAAAGTATTGCGGTCATGCAGCATAGCTCCCAGAAATGTTGGTGTGTTTGGTAATACTTGCCTGTGAATATATCTTACCTAGTAATACCTGACAGTTCTAGCTGGGACTGGGGATTTCACCGTGCATTGAACTTTACAAGACCAATTTCTGGGCAGCCAGAGAGCTTGGAGTCTGAGTGAAGCTGCAGCGTGTTTTGGGATCCTGAGATGCAAGCAGTGCTCACTTTGTAATGCATCTCCTGTGTCATTCACTGGCCAGTCTTTTTTTATGAAGTATCTCTCCTAGTCTTTACTTAAGTCTTGGGGGGTCCACCTAGAGGCATTTGCCACTCTTGCTCACACATCCAGTGATTCCAGGGTCTTTCTGAGCAATTAGCATGGCAGTTCTGTCCACCCACCACCACAAGTGGCAAGAGAAGACTGTCTTCCATTTTGTTCCAGGAAACATCTTTTGGCAAGGGTGGCCTTAGTACTTGCTGAAGACTGTCTATAAACTACCCTTTCTTTTTATCAACTAGTCAATAGATTTTTAGATTATTTTTGTTGTTTTTCTTCTCCCAAAATATTTATGAAGGTTGGCATAAAATGGAAGTTGTTCAGTCCCTGGCATGTATTCTCTGCCAGCTGGTCTGATTATCGTAAGGGTAAATGTATCACCAGAGAAATGGACCCAGGCAGGGCACAGGTCACACAAAATGAAAGCTTGGATGTGTTTGCTTTAAGTGTGATCCAACATTTAGAGGGTAAGCACATAAGCGTAATGCTACAGTATGAGATTTATACCTAGCATATGTCTGTGTTAAGATGTTGGCTTAACAAATCTGCAAGAGTTTTTAGACACCTGTTATTTAAAAGAGAGGGTCAGGGTAGCTTCTGGAGGAGAGGCTTAGACAGCCAAAAGTTTTGATACAACTTTCAGCTCCACACTGGAAAGGTTGGAGAGTGCTACCCAGACAGCGAGAGAAGCAGCAAAGTAGGAAGATACAGCTGCTACTGTGCGATAGACTTCAGAGCCATTCTGCAAAGCTGGAGGTGTTGCAAATTGGTTTCCAGCCCTGTTAACGGACTTGACCACTTCTTGGAAAATAGTCCTGGGAAAAGTGTGTTCATAGCTGATCCTCCCTACATTTCTCCATGTCACAAACCGGAAAACCAACAGGGCTTCCTTCTGCAGTCAGCAAGCATCTATTTCTCCCCTTCTTCCTCACCAGCTGGGAGTTTACAGCTGCAAATCATCAGTTGGGCTTTTGGCAGAATATAATGTCCAAAATATCTGTGCTGCTTTCTTGCACCAGTTTGTTTGTTTCCAGATGTCTGCAGCTTATTCAGCGTGAAGTATTTTCCCTGATCAATATTTTAACCTTCTTGTTGATATTTACTCAGTGCTGCTGAATAAACTGTATTAAGTGGAGCTCCATGGATGGGAGAGTAAATCTACACTTTATCAGCTCTCTGGAGGTTTTGCAATAATTTATATTATCTGAGGTTATTATTCTACTAGGATATTAATGAGCACATTTTCTTTCCTCCCATCTCTTGAAGCTTCAATTCAGATCCCACTTCTGGTGCTAAAGCAACATCTCAGGTCTGAATTAGCATGGAAAGGAGAAAGCTTTGTATTGGCCTCTTGTCAGCCCTGTTTGAAAGAACACTTTCTCAACAGTTTTATAAAGAAGTATTTGGTATAACTCCATCTGTTTCCCTTTGACCTTTATGATGAGAAGGAGACTAAGCCCTTCTCTGT
Organism: Chlamydotis macqueenii; assembly: GCF_036417535.1. Classification (NCBI taxonomy): domain Eukaryota; kingdom Metazoa; phylum Chordata; class Aves; order Otidiformes; family Otididae; genus Chlamydotis; species Chlamydotis macqueenii. The sequence continues at coordinate 4,299,080 of NC_141579.1, read as the reverse complement.
GGGTCTTCGTTGCATTTTTAAATCTTGCTCGAGGTTTCCACTCCTACCCTCTTATCTTAAAACTCTGAAGTCTAATTAAACAGCACTGAGCAGAAGAGATGCCTTCCCTTTTCTCCAGCAGTTCCGCTATTTGTTTACTATGCAACGCTAGAACTTGACTATAGAACTGCCTGTTCTATGTTCTGCCTGTTGCAAAAAGAAAATGCTTATGTGAGGTAGGACAGTATCGGTCCACCTTAGAAACAAACACCCCTCCCCTCCAGCCCACCTGGAACAGCAGTGACTGGGGGTGTCTCCCGTCAGTCACACATGTAGAAGAGCTCATTGAAGCTTACCCAGTATGAGCAAAGGAGCAGGGAAAGACTCCAGTTTTGGCTTCTGTTCTCAGTAAATCTGATCCTCCAATGGCGCATGTTCCCATGCCAACATCTGCACCAGAAGTGTGTGCCAGGATTGCTGCCCTGCTTCAGCTGCTGCTCTGGGATTTTGCTCTGCACTTGGAATATACTTAAGAGACTCGGGGGTTGGATTCTCAGCAGATCTACATGTTTCTGTTCAGGTGACCATGCTGATGCACACCATGCTAGTCCCGAGCCTTTGTCTCCTCTGCTTTACTTTTTTAACTCTCCACAGAAGTGTTAGTGCTGGAAAATACCATGCACTGTGCTGATAAGAAAAATCAGAAAGGGATGTTCAGAGTTCAACTCAGAAAAGCATTTGCTGGCTCGCGACAGCTTGGTACGTGGTCTGGCCAACCCGGAGAGACAAGTGAGTCTGGGCCATCTACGGTTCCTTTGGAAATCGGAGAGATAAAAGGTGGCTTTGCATCTCTGAACACTTTCCCTGAAGACTAGAGGCTTCATAAATTGGTGGAGATTTAAGGGCAGCCTAATTTGCCCTGAAGCAAGTCACAGCCAGAGCAGAGACTCCAGGGCTGGAGTTCTCTGAACCCACTGCAAAGATGGGGAAGGCACAACGCTCTTCCCATGTTCGGAGGGCATGTCAGTCAATGTCAGAGCCCAGACTGACAGATAAACCAGTATCTCTTCTTCTTCAGACTGTGTCCTTAGTCCTTGGACCAACCTCCTGATGAACTCATTTTCACTCTGCATTACTCCCTTTTCTTAATTATTTCTCACCTGAAAGTTTCTTCATCTTTTCCTTTCACCACATTTCAAAGACAGGTGGGTTTTGTGGGGTGGGTTTTTTTGGTTGGTGTTGGTTTTTTTTTTTTGCCACCTTTTGAAATAACTGCTTTTATTTTTCTTTGGTGTGTGAATGGGATACATACAGGAGAAACCATCCTTTGATGTCAGTAATTACAAGGAAGGGAACATCAAAAAGCAAGGAAAACCAAGATGCAAGTGAAGATAAACACTTTGCAAACAATCAGTCCAATATTTATTGTTGTCTGAAGAGGATAGATCTTGTCAAAGCACAGTGCTATGACTAACAGTGGTCTGGGTTTAGTTCTGAGACGTGCCATGCAAGCCGGTGTGACCTTACTGAAATCATGTTATTGCTCCAGCCCTCTCTTTCCCGTCTCTAAAATGGTAAGGCATTTTTGAATGTGTGCTTTTTTGAACCTTATTTAAATGCTCTGATCTTCCACGATTGTCTCCCTGTGTGTTCAGCACCTGGGAGGGTATGTAATCAGTCTCTTTGGGAACTGTTAGGCACTAACTATATACATATATATATATATGTATATGTATGTATTTATGAGATTAAATGGTAGGTAATGGAATGGATTGCTTTCAAAATCAGGAATAAGCAGAAGTGTAAGGCTTGAGACTGTAAATAGGTTAGTTATGGTCTAGAAAGGACCTGAGACCGAGTGACCCAGCTGTTTGAAGCCTAACAGTGCTTGCCAGGGATTTCAGTGAATGGGGACGTATCACTGCAGTTTAAGCAAAAACGAGCACTGTGATTGTAGGAGTAGCCTGTCAAAGGGTAGTAACGCTGACGGGGTAGCAGAGCCTCCGCGTCTCTGTGAAACAGGTTTGTAAGGCAAGCCATCTCCACGCAGAGCGCCTGGGAAATCTGCATCCCTGGCTGCAGAGCAATAAACCAACGAAATGCCAGTGGTGGCCTCCACATCCCTTACTTGACATGGCCCGGGTCCTGCAACCATGTATGCACCCTCTGCATTTTACTGCCAGAGCAATCTGACAGGGGCATATCCTCACCCAGGGAAAAGCTTTGGGCCTTCATGTGCATCAGGGGGGCAGTTACACAACACAGGGTGTGGAGCTGTCTCATCAGATGGGATTACTAGTTAGCCCCCAAATTTTGTATCAGCATCACAGATGCCATTTCTGACTTTAGCTCTTTTAAATTCACACACATTTTCTTTTGCATAAAAAGAAAGCAAACAAACTGTTCCACAAAATGTTCCTTATTTATCTAACTCATCCTACTAACTTCTTTGAGCTATCTAAATATATATATAATTAGATGGGCTTTTTTTATGTAACTACCACAAGATACTTACTCCGCTAACCAGTTCCTTCAAAGCTGTTCTTATCTGTAAAATTATCTAATTTGGACATGTTCTATTACCAATAGAAAGTTGTTATGAACCTTGAAGAAAAAATCTGGCACATATATAATAGATTTATTTTTTATATTTCAATCAAGTGAGAAATCTTGCCTTTTGCAATGTCTTTTATCCCCAGAAATCTCTTAGTACTTCATGCATTTGACTGACTTTTTTTTTTACGGCGGTACTGTTATTTACTCTTCTGCTGAAATATAGCCACCTATGAAGATAAATGTAGCAGTTGTTTAAATGATTCACGACTCAACTTCACATCAGTTTGAGATCAGAGCCCCTCTTAGTGCAACTGAGAAAGAAAAAATAATTTAATTGCGTAGATAATAATATGCCATGAGGTAAGCAGTGTGATTACTGATGGTGGCTATTTCCCCCAGATGTTTGGATCCGTAGACGTTAGGTTATTCCATGGCACACGCAGCCTGTTGTCTGTGAAAATAGGGGCAGACTGATCCATATGCATCATTGCAGGTTTTCGTACATGCCTACTGCATGGGCACAGCTAGTAAAGCTACTGCTGGAGAAAGCATGTGTTGGTCTGGATTAAGCTGGATGTGCAACAGTAGGACTATTGTTTTGAGCTCCTGTTTTGGACAATTAACTTGTTTTCTAAGGCCATCTGATTTCCCCGCCATGTGCCCTGCTGACCTTAAGGAGCATCTTAGCAGTGACTCTCAGAGAAGGAGCGTTCAGGGCTGTCTGGTGCAGCGGGGACCAGTTCTCTACCCTGAACACCCTGGCGGGTCTTTTTTCTCTGAGCCCCTGGAACAGATGCTGCTTCTTCAGCTTTCTGAAATGTCAGTGTCTCTTCCCTGTCTTTCTGTGCCCCTGAGTGTAAGTGGGATCCCACACAGTCTGTTTGGGACTGTAAATATTTAGATTTATATTCTTAGAACAATAGTTCCTTCCACAAACAGGATTTTCTAGGTCATCAAACTCCCTTGCTTTTGCAGGTAAGTGTGTCAGATCACCTTATTCATAAAATTCTATTTTAAAACTAGTTAGATGGCTTCCCTCCTCCTCCTCTCCCGACACATACCTGGTATCAGAAGGCAGTTGTGAAACCTCTCTCCTGTGGTTAGAATCCTTTTTATTTCCAAACCAAACCAGATTTGTTTGCAGTTTCTACTCCATTTGTTCCCTTGCTGAATTATCTCAAGCCCAAAGATCCCAAAAGGTTTTAAATAAAACACAACTGTATCAGAAACTGGAGAGAGTAAATTAAGTTGGAACTAACTGGAATCCGGCTATCTTTGCTCAGACTTAGTGGTGAAACTTGCAGCAGGAGAGCCTGAGCTTTTCAAGAGCAGAGGGGGAGGAAAGGAGGGGAGGGAAAGGGAGCAGGACTGAGCTCAGCCATGCTGTCCTTCCCTCCATCTTGCAAGACTCATGGGACGGGACGGGTCCTGATGATGTGGTGAAGGGGCGTGGGCAGCCATGCTGTGCTGCTCTCCTGCCTTACTTTGGGCTGGAGGATTGCCCGTTGCAAGTGAGGTGAAAGGAAGGCTTCACATGGCCCATCTGGACAGCAGAGGCAGGCAGAACAGCTGCCTTCTGCTTTCCAGGTCCCCGGAGACCACAGACAACTGTCTGGATAGCTGTCTCCTCTGGATTGCTTTCTTTCAGGTGGCTCTCACCTGCTGTTGGCTGACAAGGATGCCCTAACTATTGTGATTCTGCACTGATTTATACTATGCCAGAGGGTGGGTCATGGAGATTTTGAGGCCAGGGCCTTGTATTAGCTTTCCAGGTCTTAAGTTGCCTTCTAAGAGTACAACAAGGCTGAAGCTCTAATAACTGCATGGAGGACTTAAGGCCATGCAGCAACGCACCTTAACTATGCAAAAGATGTCTAAAAGAAAAAGAGTGTGGTTGCACAAACAAACCCCTCCAGAGGAGGTGGCAGGAACGAGGAGGAGGATGCAGCATCTGGTGGGATTGTGCTGGCGAGGGACGTGCAGAAGTCCTGCCTGGCTCAGGTGTGGTCAGCGCTGAGGTAAGAGGTAGGCACTGTCTATCACCCACTCCTGGAGTCTGCACAAAGGCTGCTCTCCATCCTGAAGCGATCCCAGCTCTGTCAGCCGGACCTACATGTTCCTGTTCCCCAGACTCCCACTGCCACCTGCTCTGCCAGTCCTCAGACACGAGCAGAAAGCACCGCACTGCGCAGTACTGAGCTGCGGCCCAGACAGTTGTGAATCTGGACCTTGAGGGCCACAATCATCAATTAAAAGCAAATGCAGCCCAGACATAGGGAAACACTCTTCTATTTTGAGAATAATAAATGCTTGGGATGGCCCGTTGGGCAGGGTCACTGGTGGAAAGGCACAGGGATCATTCACAAAGCAATTGACTTGTAGCTGTTGTCCTGAGGGAAATGATGTGTAAAAGGGATGAGCTCAAAGCACCCTGTGCCTGTTACCTATGTATCTCATGAGTAATTTGTCTCGGAAGCAGAGGCGTCTTTTTTTTTTTTTTTTTTTTTTTTTTTTCCTCTCCTGTGAAGCTGATCCTTTTCCTCCAGCTTATTTCTTCTCAGCAGGAGGGGAAGATGATTTTCTATGAAATAACAGTTCACTGCTCCTAATGTAAGAGTCCAGTTAATTGATAGGTTAAAAGCTTTGCTTTTCTTTCTACTGAAAACAAACAAACAAACAGGAACACAAAACTGCAGCGTATCCGTGAAGATTTAAGGCACGATCTCACCCTGTGTCCTTCCTCTCCCCGACCCCCTGTCCCTCTCGTCCCCTCCCTTCCTTCCTCTCCGGCCCCCGCTCCCCGCATCCCGGCCCGCACGCCCGCGGCGGCGGAGGGGGGGGCACCGCTCCCGGCAGCCCCTTCCCGCGGAGCCGGTCGCCGGCAGCCGCCCCCCGCCCCCTGCAGTTCCCGCACTCGCCGCCGGGGACCCGCCGCTGCCGGTGCTGCCGGAGCGGGGCCGGAGCAGCCGCGAGCGGAGCCGCGCCGCCCAGCCCAGGTAGGAGCCGCCGCGGGGAGGGGGTCGGGCATCCCGGGGGAGGGGAAGGCAGGGGAGGGCAGGCAGCGCCGCTCCCCGGGGCCGGGAGCACCGGTCGGGTTCCCCATCACCCCGCGGGGATGCCCGGCCCCGCCGCTCTGCGGAGCGGAGGCGACAAAGGCGCCGGGAGCCCCGAGCAGCCTCAGCCCCCGGGAGCGAGGTGCGAAGCGGGGCCGGGATCTGCACGGCCTCTCCCGGCAGCGGCGATGCCGGCCTGGCGGTGGCACTTCCTAAAGGACTTTCCTGGCCGCCCTTTGGGGGGGTGGAGGGGGGGCTGGAGGGGGGGCTGGCGGCCGCAGCGCTCGAGTTGCGAGGTGTCACACTCCAGCTTTCGGGAGAGCTGAAGTTCAAAGAGCACGGGGAGAAGCGGGGGGACCCCGTACGGCTACAACTCCTATGGATAACCCGGGAGCGATTCCCGGGATGTCTCCAGTGCGTGGAAGTGTGCGGCGGACATCCGTACTGGGGAGCGGGAGCGGGGCCGGCTGGCATGGATGCTCCCCGCGTACTTGTGTGTTGCTGTACTCGCAGCCTGCGTACCTCAGCCATAGGCAGTGAGGAGGATGCTCTTTGAGAGAGATTTTTCTTAGGCTTTGGATTGGAAAGAGAAGGTTCATTGTTCTGGAATGTGTTTCAGTGGAGTTCTGCTTGTGAATAATTTGTCTTAGAATGTATAAGGTACTCTTTGTATGCGCAGACATGCAGGTCTGGTGCTGACACAGACTCTCCTTTAATGAACAAGCAGTGTTGATTCTGGGGGAAAACTCCATGCAGAAACCTCTTCCTAGGCCCAACTTATTCTCTGCTATTTGTGCACAAACTCTGGCATAGCCTGCAGCTCTGACTGGGAGCTCTGCATAGGTGAGAGATGCTGCAAGTGCCATTCGGTTCTCATCACCTGTCAGGTTTCTTTCTTTCCCAACCTGCTGGGCTTGAGACCTCCAGGCTGTCACCCTCGGGACAGTTAACCTAACGCACATGAGGTTTGCTTCATCTCCCACACGTGCCTCCTTTGCGGCAAGGTGCTGTTTGCTGGAGGATCCAGAGCTGCGCCTTGTCTCCCTGGGGGCCTTCTGCTAGCAGGAGATGCTGAGGGATGTCTCGCTCTGCCACCGCATCTTGGGCACCGTTCCTGCCCCACACCGTGGTGGCAGGAGATTCCCCTGCTTGCCCCCAGCAGGAACCAGTCCCTTTGTCTCTCTGAAGCAAGGCAGCCTTTTCTCCGAGATGTTCAGCAGCAACGTCCCGGCTGGATGTGACGGCTGCAATTAGCCAAGAGTGAAGCCTTCCCTGCTTCCCTGGACAGGGAGCTGAGGGTCTACGGCATCAGAGAGTGAGCGTCCCCATGGAGTGGTTGGTGCTCCTGTGGAGCCAGCGGCTGCTCGTGCCACTGGTGCCTGGGCGCTGGGATGCGCGTGCAGGTAGATTCACTGTCCTCGGTGCTTTTCTGCCATGCCTTGCTTTAGTCTTCGTTTCACACAGGGGTAGAAGCGTGCTCTCGGAAAGCAATCTGCAGCGAGGCTCCCACTGTGCCAAGGCATTTTTGAAGTGTCTTGATGCGAGTCTGCTTTAGTATTTACGCATACCAGGCTGTGTATTTGAGGGGAAACATCTGGGTAGAGAAATAGACGGTAAGCAGCTGAACCCTTCCCCTTTGGTTTCCATTTTACAGCTGGACCTGATTACCAACGCCAGAAGTTAGGAAAGTTGCTGTGAGGCTCTTTCTGGTTTGCAGGTGTTTCTTTCCCCATGTTTGGCATGAATTAATGCCCTGAGTAAAAAGACTTATACCTGGAATGTGGGGAAGAGGGAGCTGACAGGCTGTGCTGAGCAGAAAGCCGGCTTTAGAGTGTCAGCACAGCAAAGGAGAATGCTCTTTTCTTTTTTTTTTTTCCCCCCTCTTTAAATGGCCATTTATCTTAACCCTTTGTTGGCTGGCTCCCGTGGGGATGATGCTCTTGGTGGTGGGAACTGGGTGACCTGAGGAAAGTGAACCCTGAAATGAAGGGCTGTGAGTAGAGACAAGCCAGTGGCTCCCAGAGTGCTGCCTGGGGCAGCGGAAAGGGGAGAGAGCAAGGCTGATAAAGGCATCAACATCTTCCTGAGAAGAGTCACCTGTGAAAGGCTGGCTCTAAACGGGGGCTTTAGAGTAGCTGCCTGCAGCTCTGGAAGAGACACAGAGACAGTGCTGCTGCCTGCAAGTTTCTTGCTGGAGATTTCTTTTGCAAGCTGTGCAAGGAAAACAAGCCAAGGAGTCACGTGGGCTGGCAAAGGCCTAAATACCCAGACGCCAAGGAGCATGCAGCAATCTGTGGGTGAATGGCGAATGGTTCAAGGGAGCTGGTCTTCAGAGAGCTTATCAAAGGAACAGCAAACCAGGTATGTGCAGTGCTGCCTCCAACCTATCTATTCTGAAAGCTAAAGTGTGTCAGGAAATCCCGTCTCCACCATTGTGTGTGTGTGCTCATGCTGGTTTCTTTGCTTGAGAGAAAAGCAGTGAGTAAACTTGAAACTTACCGAGGACTTGGCGAGGATCTTCAGCTAGATGCTAGCTGATTGCATGAGTTCTGGTGGGAAAGCATCTGAACTGCAATGTGGGATCTCAGCTTTCTGCCGCAACAGCTGCTTTGACCGTGTTGTTTTAAATTCCTCCTTTTCTGGGAGAAGCAGCTGGTTTAGCATGTGTGACAGGGCCAGAGGAGATCCAGGAAGGGCCTTGGGCTCCCTTGGCTAGGAGAGAAACTGTGTTTTTACTGGGTGCGTGTGGAGAGTGGGAGATGCTAGAGCCTGCATGGGGAGCCGGTGCCTGTGGGGGTGGATGGAACGGTGGGCTTTTGTGTCAGTGGAGGAAGAGGAAGGAGGGAAAATCAGGGTAGAAGGAAGCAGGGGAGAGGAGGAGTGTGGGGTGCCAGAAGTGATAAAGAACCGGGAAGGAGTGGATGTATGCTTAGAATTCGATATTGCTAGGCAATATGGACAGAGGAGAACTCCCTCATCCAAGAAACTTCATTTTCCTCGAAGAGCGAGAAACTGTGTGGTGATTTGGGCTAAACCATCACAATGGTTTAAGCTTTATTCTGTATTCAGTCAGGACATGCAGGTGGTCGGTGTCTTGCTCTTTTTAAAGGCCTGCTGATGTGCCTGGGTTGTGGATATTGATTCTTGCTGACTCTGGGGGGAGAACTTCATGCGCAGCACTTGTTAGGGTCAGAATTTATTTATTTTTCATCCTTGCAGGCAGAAGGAGAGACAAAAGTTTCTGCAAGTCTTCTCAGAAAGGTATTCTGCTCTGCTCTGGGCAAGAGGCTTCCAAGGCAGCATATATGAGGCTGAGGCATCTGTTAATACAAGGAACCTCTTGCTGTGCGTGAATAGGAGGAACACACTGAAATTGTGGTCTGACAAGATGAGAAGAGCTTGAAGGCTGTCTCTTAGACTTGAGGGAGTGATACGGAGAAATCAACGGGATATTAGTGACTCCATGATGAAAGCTTTATACAGGAATGGAAAACTTAGCTTTGTACAGAAAAGAGACTGTGATACTACTGCAGAGTTGTGCCTGTGCACAGGAGACTACAAATTCCAGTTTGTCTGTACTCTCTCAGGGGAACTATTAACACTGTTGTGGGTCCTCTGACAAGAAAAATGGGGGACTTGGAGAGATAGAAGAGGCTGTAAAACCTATGTGGAGGTAATGGAGCAGTTTTAAGGATCCCATGATAACTTTTCATCTGATCTGTGGGGCATGGCTTGGAAGGACAATTTGTGGTTTTAGCAGTGTTTTTTGTGTTGTTTGTTCTGGTGTCTCTTGAAGACTGGGTATGCTACAGTAGATAGGGGTGCCTGTGGCAATTACTTTTAATGCAAGTGGAGGAAAACGTCCTGAGGACCAGCTTGAACAGGGTTATTTCCACTTTGGTCAACAGTGAGTGGCTGGTGGGTATAACCGAGCTGGCAAGCTTCAAGCAGTTCAAAAGCTATCAAGGCAGTAAACCAGAAATGCTTCCTGTACCTTAAAATGCTCAACTAGTGTCAGTAGGAGCTAATGTAAATAAAGAAGTGAGCATGGTACTCCTCGTGTACTTCCCAGCCATGCATTCTGGGGTGCCTTACAGGAGAGGTGAGGAAGGAGGCTGAGCTGTGATTTACGCCGCTCTGTTGCTATCATCTTCTCTCTATGACTATGCCAAATGAGGTGAGCTGGGCACGGGACCTGTTAGCTGTAATGTTGTCCTCTGCTTTGTTTGCTCATTGCTCTCTTTCTGTGAGAGACCTTGCTGGGGCTGGAAAAAGCCTCCTTGTGTTCCTGGGTGCAGTGTGGCATAAGCAGGGCTGCGTAGGTCAGGTCCAACACGGGTAAGCAACTGCGGGATGCCAAAATGCCCCTGAGGGGGGCTCTCCTGAGCCCCAGGAGAAATGAGGAGCTGTGGCAGAGACAAACATTGGCTGGGGGAAAAGGGGAGTCATTACCCTCACTAGGATGTTGAGGAAATCCAGATTTGCAGTAAATTAGTAGTGATTGAATTGTTTAAAGAGGGAAGTAATGGACCAAAGGAAGAAGCCTGGGTGTTGTAAATCAGTAGGACTGGGGGTGGTTCATCAAAGAACCCTGAGGTAAATAAAGTGTGAAATAGCAGCAGGTGTTAAGATGAAAGGGATGACTCTTCCTCCTAGCTGGGAAGTTACCAGGGCAGGAACCCAAGTGGTCCAAGGCAACTGTCAGATACAGCAGGAGTAGTTTTGCACACGATGCCTTTGCAGAAATCAAACCTGAGGAGGAGCTAGGATATCGGGCAGGTGAGTTTTTCTCCTGTTCTGTGCCAGCTGGGAGGGCCTAATTATCACTCAAATATATGGATGAGTCTGACCTTGGGGGTCAAATCAGCGTAGCTTCTTGAAGAGGATGGGTGCGCAGTAGGGCAGCCTGCCTTCCTAATAGTGCCGCTTGCAGTTTGGAAAGCTATTAAAATGGGAACTGAAAATGAACCGATGGACCTAATTTATTTGGATTTTTCACTAGATCCACCCAAAAGAGACTGTTTTAGGAAACGAACAGCAGAATGTGGGCAATAAATAGCTGTAGGGTAAGGGGCAGAGTTTGGTGCTGGCTTTCCTAGTTAAGCTGTAGAAAATAGAAGTGTAATGGAGAAGTGCTGATAGGAGCATAGATAGCTGATTATGTGAAGCTTCCTCACACTGAGGCTAGGCTTATTTATTATCTTTAATGATCTGGAGGTAGAAGTGGATCAGAGCTGGGTTAGAGAGAGTGAGCGTGCCAACAGAAAGGGGTTGCTTTTGCTGCTGAATATTTGGAAGAATTAAGAGACAAGGTTGCTGGATTTGAGCATCCCAACGTTTTGGCAACTGTAGCAGCAGTCAGGACGTTATCTCAGGCTTGAGTGTTACAAGCACATGAGAGAGGAAAAACCTGAGGAAATCTTTCTGTAGTGATGGTAGCCAGGGTGCTTCTGTGGGATTCTACCGGGAGAATGTACAGGGGCGTGAAGTGATCTGTGCTTGGCTGACAGGGCCCCGTGGCTGTGCGAGCTCGCTGCAGGTGAAGGGCAGCCCCGGGAGATGCTCTGGTCTGGCAAACAGCGCTCTCCACCTCGGGCACTGTCTGGTCCAGGGGCTCTGTGAGAGCAATGTCTGCAGTGACAAGCGGCTTTTCCCAAAGCCTCTCACGTCAAACCAGGGGTTTGTTGCTGCTGGGGCCAGGGTGCTGCCCTGGCTGGAGCGGGGGCATTGAGCCTGCACTAACATCCAGCTGCACTGGCTGGCTTTACGATGAACTGAGGGGAACTTCACTGAGTCCTGGTGAGCTCCTCCTTGGGACCTTCCCCTGGATTTTCCAAGGGCATAGAGACCATGTCACTGATTTATCAGGGAAGAAGGAGCCAAGATATAAGCTGTCCATTGACATGGGTGATTTCGTACCCAGATCCACAGTGCCCCTGACCCAGAGACTTTGGAAGTGTTTTCACTGCTAAGTGTCGGAAGCACGGTTTTTGAAGAGGCTGTGGTCTCACAGTGGTGGGAGGGAGATTAAGAGAGCCCAGAGGGTTTGTCTTTCTGCTAGATTGCAAATCCCTGAGCCAGGTCTCAGTCAGGTGGCAGGGTAATAATATTTATTCTGACCATCCTTTGTGTGGAAGCGTCTGTGTAAGGCAATACCCGAGCAATGTCTCAACTGAGCACCCGGTGAGCCATCCAGCACAAGGGGATTTTCATCTCTCTTGAGATCTCTGGCTTCAAAGTCTGCAGAATTTATTTGCATCCTTCATGAGGAAGAGAGCCAGGCATACGTTTTTTCCTGAGCCTCTTTGTTCCTCCCCCTGCTTCCCCACTCGCTTTTCAGTTTGTTTATGTGGTTAGCTCAGCATCAGCACAATGATGTGGAAATAAAGCAGAGGAGCTTCGTCTTGGCCTTATTGCATATGCATAAATGAGGGAAATAGATCATACTGGCAATCCCTAGCTAGGCTACAGTTAATGGAAATTCTTCTCTGACCTTATAAACCCTGCTTTGCAAGGGTTTATAATGCGTCTGCAAAAATTCATTCTGGGCACAAACAAGTCATCTGAGGTCTTAGACCCTGTGCGCACAAAGTAATAATAATACTAATTTCCCACCCACTCAGGCATGTGTGCTCAGCTCCTTCAAGATTTTGCTATTTTTAAAAGGCAGGTTTTTCCTTTCTGGGACTGTCACAGCGTGTGTGTGTTTGTGTGTCGGTGGGGGGAAGAAGATGACTGGTGGCGAACAGCTCTTTCTGTGCAGCGGAACGCCAGTTCCCCTGCATCGCCTCCCTTGGGAGAGCCACTGTGGGTCCTTCCCGTGGCTCTAGCTGAAGTGGTTTGCGTCATTACCCTTGCAGGCTGATGAACTGTGTGATTGCACCTCAGCTGTTTCAGCAGAAAATCGGCTCTTTCTACATGATGGTGGCTCTGCACCCTCTCTGCCCTTCCTACACGGACATCTGAATTTGATATCAAAGATAGTCTGGGCCTGATCAGGAGGGGATGGATTGTTAAAAATCCCTGAACACTTTGTTCAGCCTTAACTTTTTTTAAAAAAAAAACTTTTTGCTGAGAACCAGAGAGGTTTTGGTTCAGTGACAGAAATTGACGTTTTTCTGAAGAATGCATTGCATTTTGATGCTGGAGTTTTTTTTAATGGCTCTCTGGCCCTGCTCAGAGGCAGAGGAACTGCAAGGCTAGTTGTCACTGATGTTTGACTCTGTGGTGGCATTCATGGTGGGCATCAACCCTGTGCTTTCTCTTCGTAGACTGTGATGAAGAAGGAAATTGCTGTGTCTGATAGGGTTGTGCTTCATGTGGCTTGTCTTGGGTGAAGTGTCTCGGCTGGGAGGTAGCAGAGCCACGGGCAGAGCCTGGTTGCACACACACTAGCGCAGTGTAGTACTGCTAGTACGGAGTTCATTGAAACCGATGGTGATGTGCAAACTGTTACGTGTGCCGGAACTGCTTTTTTCACCCAAAATAGGTTGATCAAAATATATTTTACTCTACCTATGCTCATTGGCTGCCCTTGCTCTTTTCTTGTTTGGGCTCTGATTATTTTACATTTTTGCTCCACCTTGTGCGTGATCTGGTAACATCTGGTGTTAAAAGATTGTATGTGTGCACGGACAACTTCAAAAGCAGGCTATCACATCTCTTTTTAGACTGAAAAATGTTTGGGGCCGAGACTGTTCACAGAGCATCTGGTCCTTTCCAGGTCCAATTCATCACTGTCTTGCAGTTTGCATTATTGTTCACACCAAGGGAAAGTGGGTGTGAAGCTGGAATAATAATGTTTCACACTTGCTCTGCATTGGTTTCGATATCCAACAGCATTTTAACCCATCAGAAAAGGCATACAGAAATTGAGTAGTTGGAAGCTGAAAACACAGTCTACAAATAACATGTTAATTACCCTTACTGGGAAAACGACCACTGTGCTTGATCCTATATCAATGGCAAATTTAAAATCAAGATAGGATTTTAAAATCCCAACTTAAGGATTCAAATCATGACACGGTAACTTAGTGGGTGAGGGCAGCAGCAGAGCTCAGGGCAGTGGTTCTACCAGCATCAACCTTCTCATGCTGTGCAGATCTTCCAAACCTATCTCCAGCATGCGGGCAGCAGTGATATTTTCCTAAATCTGCAGAGAGTCAACAATATATCTGTAGAATAATATACCTTACTCCTTTAAAAAGAGGTTGGTGGGAATCCTAGTCGTTAAATGTTGGATGTCAACATTGTAGTTTCTTTAATTAAACCTGACGGCATAAACATAGAAGGAATTAAATGCTACGTGGTACATCTGAAGTTTTGTGTTTGGGAAATGGGGCCTTTTGTTATTATGGTTGTTGGACTTCCCAAGGGTCTTTACGGAGACATGTCTTTCAGTGATTTGGACTGACATGCATTTTGTTCTGTTCCTGCTGAGTGTTAAATAAGATTTCAGTCTCCTCAGTCACTATTTAGTTATTTAAGAACATCAGAGCTAACACAAATGCAAACAAAACTGTATGCATGTTTGTTTATGCAACAGATCATTAGAAAGTCTGTAGGAAAAAAAATGTTCTGGTCTGTTAGATAATTAATCTGCATTTTAAGAATTGTCTAAAGACATATTTGCAAGCTAGTCCATTGAGCTGCTGCTCATCTAGTCAATAATCCCCATATTTAATAGTCCCTAAGAATGTATTTCCATAATGTGCTGTGAACAGTTGAGAAATCTGCATCTTTTTTGTCTTAAGATGTCAGTGCTTGCACATTTTCTGTGACAAATTTTTTTCTGACTGTTGGTGAAGAATCCAGACACATTAGCTTCCAACTGGTGGGGCTGGGGATAGGGAGAGAGAAAGCCTCTTAAAGCAAACCCCTGGGTCCAGATCCCTTCAAGTGCTGAATGAGTTTGCGATTTCCATCTGGTGTCGGATGCCAGTGTCATGGCATGAGCCTGCAACTTGCTGGCAGCGTTGCGCAAAACGCACCTCTTGGTTAGCGGGCGTGGGGAGAGTGGCTTTGCTGGCTCTCAGAGGCCCCGGCTTCTTGTCCCGTGGGTGTTGGAGAAGCAGGAGCATGTCTTCGGAAGGAGGATCTGAGATATGTCTTGAGCTACATCTGAACCAGTGCTGTGTTGCAGGGGTCACTCTGTTGGAAGGGGTGTGAGATGCTGTAGCCCTTTATTCTGGCAGGAGCCCGGAGCGCAGATATACTGGCATTGCTCGGCTTTGCCTGATGGAGCTTGTTTGGCTCCTGGGAGCTGGCTTTACTGCAGCAGCACAAAGCGTGGCTTGGGAGCTGCAGCTGCGTCTGGGCAATGAATGCCCTGTTTCCAGCCGGGACCCTGACAGCAGGCAAGTTCTCTCATGGATGGTGGACCAGGCTCTGGTTTTGGGGTGTCTGCAGCGTAACCAGCTACCCGTGTCCTCCTGCTCTGACAAATGTGAGGGTTTCAGAAAGGGCGTGAAGCTTAGTCGAGTTATCTTACTTTTATAGTGGGAAAAGGGTAAATGTACAGACTGCTCTAGCAGCATGGCTGGCGTGTGATAACTTACTAATCCACATTAAAGAGAGCAGGAAGTAAAACCCACACTTTGAGAGAGGAACCCCTGGGAGTCGCCGCGTCAAGGTGAGAAGCTGGAGCTTAATTTCATTATCTTATCAATAACTAGCTGGTCTTGTGCTGTGCTGTGAATTCTCAGGAGTGCTAATGCTATCTTTGACTGTCTAAGCAAAGAAATAATGAATACAAGCAGGAAGAGCATTGTGTGCAGTCATGGTATCTATACCTTAAAAATGATGTTGGCAAACTGGTGAGAGATAAGAGCTACAAGGATGATGTGAGGTCTGTAAAGCATGCTGGAGAGAGGGAGACTGAAGCTCAATCTGTTTCTTTTAACAAATAGAAGGTTAAGGGGTGATTTAATTATTGTTTGCAAGTACTTAACCAGGGGAAGAGACTTCTGCTAGCCAAAGGTACGAAGGCAGGACATGGTTCTGTGGCTCGATGCTCAAGCTAGATAAATTCAAGTGAGATAAAGGCATGTTTTATTTTTGTACAGCTTTATATTTAAGCACAGGAGCAAATTACCCAGGACGTGGTACATTTGCTGTTTTTAAATTGAAATGATACATCTTGCAGAGTTCTTTTAGGTCAACTGCCGGCTGTGAAGGCTTGGTGTGGGAAAACTCAGCATGAGTCAATAACAAGCAAATCAAGATTTTCAAAATAGTCATTATTGTCCTTCAAATATTTCAGTTTTGTCATGAATCGCTTCCTTTTTTTTCCCTTTTTTTTTTTTTTTTTTTTTTTTTTTGGAGGGAGGGATGGGACACAAAACCCAGCAAGGCTTTAGGCTGTAGTTTAGAAGGGATTGGGTTGTTGTCAGCTGAGCCTGTTTCTAGGTCTTGGGCAGAGGCTCAGGCCTTAATGGCACGGTGCTGTATGCGCTAAACTGTCACCCTTGCTGAGCTTTTGCTTGCGAGGATGACTCCTTTGTTTGAACAACAATTGAAGAATCCCCTCTTCCCACTGCTGTTTTAGGATGGGAACAGGGAGCATAAGCTTTGTCCAAAAACTGACCCGCTTCTAGCAAGACTCTACAGCTGGAACATGAAGTGTCTTGCCCAGAATTGCTCCATATGGAGGGCAAAAGGTGGCTAGAAATCTGCGGTTACCGCTGCAGGGCACTTGGCGTCAATGGAATCGTGTATCGACTGTATGAAGTAGGGAAGTTTGTTCCTTGGGACAATGATGTAAAGCAGAGTCCCAGAGTTTCCTGTGCACTAAATTTCAGTACAATTCTTTGGATCATCCGTCTTCCTTTCCCAACTGACTCCTCCAGCAAGCTTCCTCCCTCTTCCCTTGCCCTTCCCTGGATTTTCTTCTGTGTGAGAAAGCTGGTGTTTGGAAATGCTTAGGGTGGTTGAAGGGGTCTGCTTTCATCAGACCCACTTTCCTTTTGCTTTTCCACAAGACATGCAAACCTTCAAAGCCTCCAGCGTGTGCCTGCGCAAAAACAAAGGATGCTGCAACCACAAATCCCTTGTGCCACCACCTGAGACATGTTCAGCAAACTCGGGGAGAGAGATTAAGAGGCATCATTACCAGTCAGTCAGTGGCTGGCGTGTTAATTAGGGCACACGGTGTGCTCGGGAAGGTTACTTTCACCTAATACCTAGCTCCTCGCCAACCTGAAAGCTGCAAGGCAAAGCAGAAGGGGAAAAAGAGCAGTGGTAAGAAAATGCAGTGACATGTTGCACCTTGAAACAAAGCACCTTTCACAAGTGACTGGGGCAGAGGGGCGTCCGAGTCTGCATCTCCAGGCTGTTGAGCCAGTGCTCTCTGATAGGACTGTGCTGCCTCCCACCTCGAGATGGACAGTGTTGCCAGGTGGGCATCCTGCAGCCTTATCTTGTCTCCTTCCACCCCTTTGACTTGGCTCTTTGCAGGATCAAAGGGTGTTTCCTTTCAGATGGTAGGATCTGAATTTTTTCTTTAAATGTTTGATGTTGGTGCACTAAAGAAAATTAAATTAGGGTTGTATCAGTACGAGGGAGAGATTACCATTTGCAGAAATGCGTTTTGCTTAAGTTAGTAATTTTGTAACTGTTAATTGAGTGTTCATTGATTGTCTGTCACTACCTTGATGTCATCTGTTATTCTCCTTTCAGGCGGATGGCCTACCACTGATTAAATGGTGCTCTTGCACCAGTTAACTGTCTTGACTGTTCGTTTTTTCTCCCCCAGTGATTCCATTTTACCAGCAGTATAATTAGCATCGTCTCCTCCTCTTTGGAGTAATCTCAACCTGCATGTCATCCTTGTTCTCTCCAAGTACCTTTAATGCACCCTAATACTTCAGAGTTTTTAAGTGGCCTGAGACAAGAATTTAAGCAGGGGGATGCATTTGAACTCAGTCCAAGAGCTGTTGTCTGTGTGGATTTAGGGTCTGAGTTTCCCCAGAAATTGCTTCATTCGTTAGAGGCTTTTTGTTGCTGAAGGTTCAATTATCGAAGTGCATAGTTTTTTACGGGAATGGGAGGGGGGAAGGAAAACCAAAACCTCGCTCTGCTATGGCGTTTTACGTAAATGGCTCCATAGTCAGGTAATCACGGACAAGTTGTTTGAGGTAACTGCTGTGTAGCAATGAGGCTACGTGTGTGCTCATGTAATACTTTTCACTGGAGACCTGCCAAAGCCTTTTCCAGCACTTAGCAAAGCCCTTCAGGCTGCCTGGGGAGCTTGTGAGTGTGCAAAGATTCCTGTGCAAGATACACACGCTGGTGAGCAAAAGGCTGGTGCAGCAGCTTGGCTGAGCCCTTGCGCAGCACGTCGGCAGCCGGGCCGGGCAGTTGCGGGAGAGTAGGAAGGTTTGATGTAGCGCCCGGATCCACAAGTCCTTGAGTCCTCCGAGTACTTCTGTAATGTGAGATGAGGAGCTGGCAGCACATTCCAATAATCCCCTGCGCTAAATGATGCTTCTTTTCTGTATCCACTGTGTGATCCAACGTGTCCAAAGTAATTGTATTTTTCTTGAAGAAGGATACTTGTGACATAATATGGTGCTGTTTTGCATATTCATTTATTTCTTCTCTGCCAGATTTTGCAGGAAATCTTTAAGATTTACAGTGGGCTTTCCTGAAGCCATGGACTGGTCTTTATGATCTTTCTGCTGTGTGTTTGGTGGACTCAAGCACTTTTGAAAGATTAATTGACCCTAGGTGAGAGACTATGATCTAACATTTGTAGTGTTGGGGGCGGGGATTAATATTCTTTCTGCCGTGCTGAGTGTGTTTGAACTTCTGCTTTCAGCTTGTCTGACTTGGAATATCTTCTAACTAGTACAAGTGATAGAACAATTTATTTTAGATGATAAGTTATGAGAATATTGCTCATACACCCAGAACATGACATTTTCAATCTCATCTTCATTGCATTGGTAAGAAAAAAATGATTTTTGTATCTTGACATGTTTATCCTTTGGAGACTGAGTCAATTATCATATTGTATAAGAATTCATTCTATAGCTCTTAGGTCTCTGGGAATATCATCATGTCAAGAGAAAATCCTGCTGGTTTATTCCAGCTGCTAAAAAGCTGGGAGGATAGCACAAGTTAAGAGAGATGTACAAACAGCATTCAGGAATAGGAAAATGACTTAATAAATGTATGGTGTTAAAATATGTTGTTAAAACCTATTAAGTTCTTTGGAAAAGCTTTCATGGGGAAGCAAGTTTGTCCTCAAATGCTTTTTTTGCTTTAGCCTACTTTTAATTTCATGAGTATAGCCATGTGGACAAAGTCTTAGAGGGACTGGGGATTACCTGGTCAGCCTCTCTGCCGATTTAGTACTGCGCTATTAATGTCAGCCCCCCAATAGCAGTGATGGCTGTGGTCACCCTGGGCTGCTGGGGACTTTGTCCCAGGCTCTGTACAAAGGATGGTTTGCAGCTGTGTGGTCCTGAGAGTCCCTCTGTGCTCCCTGATTGCTCTCCCTTCCTCTCTGGCTCCAAAGTTGGGGTGCAGGTGACTTCTCCTCCTTGCAGTGTGTCAGGACTGGCAGAGCTTTGCTGACGTGTCCAAGAGCGGTGGTACGGCGTGGCTCTGTGCATCCTGCTGACATCTTATTTCAGCCATTCTGCAGACACAAGCAAGGAAAGAGGACTCCTTACAGGACCATATGCTCCTAAAGCCCTCATCAGTGTGATGTTTCTTCAGCTTCTCTTTCCATTGCACTGAACTTTTGGCTCCCTCGTTGTGGTCTTCCTCCAGAGGCTGCAGGGCAGGGAGAGGTGCTGGAAAATGACGCGAAGTGACTGTTCAGGTGGGACATTCACATCACTGTCTTTCACTGTTGCAAAGGTTATGAGTTTGGTCAGCCTAAATATTCATTGGTGTCCTCTGAGAACATGTCATTGTATGAGATTACGTAGACTGCAGAATGTGAGTGCTGTCGCTTCCCAAAAAGTGCCCTGAAAAAGTGGATCAGCTTAGAAACAAGCAATGAATTCAGTCTTGTCCATCTTGCATGCCCAGGATATATTCTGGTGCCCACCTCCTCCCCACTCTGTGGTTATGATGTCCCTCATTTTGGAAAGTGCCGTGGCAGCAGGGTGCGAAGAGATGGGCTGTGCCAGGGCAGTGCCTGTGCTGGGCTGAGGTGTGCTGGGCCAGTAGCACTCTGGGGACAGATATGGCCGTGCATGTGCAAGGAGAGCTTGGTGAGACTGGGAAGAAACCTGTGGCAGGGAGGTTAAAGCTTCAAAGAGAAAACTGTGCCATCTTTTTATTATTTTATTTTTATTATTAATTTTGCCTATTCAGTTTTTGGCAGTGTGCAGCTTTAAACTTTTCTTCAGGGCCACGAGAACCAGAAACTCGCTTTCCATCCGCCAGCTAAAATGAAGGCGGGGATTCTCTTGAGCTGGGGATCCAGGCATTTTAGCAATATATTGGAAATCATGAGTTGAATGATCAAATCAGCTTTGGCTTAAAGCTCTGTACAGCCCTTAGCTGAGGTAATTGATAGAATTTGTGCATTGCTGGCAGGGGTCTGCAGGGTTAATCCTGCTGCGAATTACAGCAGTTCGGGTTGTTTTCCTCTCTGTGCTGGTAGATTTGCTGGTTGTTTGGTTAAGGGCTCTATATTGGAAAGCCGCTCCTCACTTCTCTCTGCGTACAAAGCATGGAGAAGACTACACTCCTGCCATGTGGCAGGTAAAGATGGATCAGTGCTAGAGGAGGTAGAAATGCTGTTCTGAAAGTACAACTCAAAGCAGTTTTCTCCTTGACTGTATGTTGAGCAAATTTCCAGGCACAGCAACAAAAATATCTGAGTCCCATTTGCAGACACTGGTGTTAATACAGTGCAGTTGATATGCTCCATTTGCTTGCATAAATGCAGCTTTTAGAGCTGTCACATATGCTAGATAGAGCCACTACCCTTCACCTGCTTCTCTTGGAATGGCAACGTTTAGAAGAGATTCCCAGGATGATGGAGACAATGGTTGTGTCTATGCATTTCTGCATATGTCAGGACTAGAAAACCACCATTTCCAAGCTGGTGTGTATAGCAACAATTCAGATGACATGCTCAAAATGCAGTTATACAGATGGAATTTTTGAGCTATACACCTTGGCTCAAGCGCTCCTGTTTCTGTAGCTTTGTTTATGTGGAGGTTTTGTGCTAGCTTTTGATTTTCCCATTATTGAGGTTGTTATGTTTTTATAGTGTTGCATTACTCATTGGTTCCCTTTATTCCTTTCAAGTTTGCCAGCCATGACTAATGAAGAGTTTTGCTATAGCCCTTTTATGGAGTGGAGACTGAAGCTGGGTTAAGGGGAGCCTCTTCTTTTCCATTTCCACCACCAAAATTTGATACTGAAGAGCTGGTGCTTTCAGTGGGAAGCTGCAAGCTGAGAAGCTGTGACTCCTTTCTCTCCCCACAGCCAGCCCAGGAGGGAGTGATTCAGGAGTGCGGGTGTGGTGTCTCCAGTGTGCATGTGGCGTGCTGTGGGATGGTCTTTCTAGTCAGATTAGTGCATCCCTTGGTAAAGTACCATCCCCATGTTATATCCTGGGGAGTCCCTGACTGACTGAGAGTGTGTTTATGGGACCGTTAGGACTCATGATGGATGGCAGGGGTTTCTAGTTCATTTTATTTCCATTACTGAGGTGTTCATGCTTTAATGAAGAGCTCCAATCTGGTAAACAAATGAATCTCTTTCTTGGTGAAGGGATGAACTTTTGTTCAAGTGAAAATCTGAAGCACTGAACCTATCATCAACTGACCTGGCTTTGCAGTGTGAGAGTCATGATCTTCCAAGCTATTACCACTGGGATGCCTTTGGTGTTACTGCAAGTTCTCCCTGTTCCCAGCGTAGCTGACAAATTATTTGGGATCATTTAATACAAACACTATTGGTGTTTTCTGTTTAGCAGTGGCCACAGTTGTGAGCACCGGCCCTGAATATTTTGTCAAGGTCAAATGCAGGAACCTACACCTGTGTTGGGAACAGTTGAGTTATTTCCGCTTCACTGCTGAGTTGGTGCCAGAATTTTTATCTTTCTCTGCCTCTCTTATGCAAGGCTTTGTCTTCTGCACTGAGAAGCTCAGCAGATGACCTGGAGTATGTTATGCCGTTTGTTTGGATCACGTCCCCATGCCCCCAGCTCTTGCTGGTTGAACTGATGCTTTCTTGGCATCATGTATTTTGGAAGTCAGTCAGCCCTGGGAGTGCTCCTAGGGAGGGGAGCAGGATGTGAGCAATAAAAAAGAGGAGGGAAGTTAGCAGTACTTTGAATGTGAATAATTCCCCCCTGCTCATAAACCACAGCTGCTTTGCCTGGACAGCTCTGCCTTGCCCGTCATGAGGATATTGTTTCTGCAGGAAACCTCTCTTGGTCTGGTGGGAGCACTGGAGAAAAGTGACCAGTGACCCAGAACCGCAATCTGTTGAGCTGGTTGAGCAGCAAGAAAGTGACAGCAGCTGTTAGTTTGTTTGGTGTTTTGTTTTTTTTTTTTTTTTTTTTTGCTGGAGGTGGTTTGCTTTCAAATGGCAGAGTAGAACATTTTGTACTAGAGGTACCTTGAACAGTAGGCCCTGGATTAAAATTTGGGCTTTTTCTCCCAATTGGAAGACATTGAATTTATGATGGAGGCAGTGGAGAAGGAGAGAAAGATGGACTGTTTTTTTTGCTCAGTGTTGATGCCTGTGGGCTGGGGAAGGCTAGCGAGCAGAAGATGTGGAGGTGGGGAATGTGGTTCAAGCCACAGCACTAGCCACTGTGCAAAGCTGCAAAAAATGTACTGCCCTTAGATGAGGAGATTGTCCTTAGTGCTTTTCTTCACAAAGGCATTGCAGGAGGATAAAGTGATCTGCCTGGGACAAAGTGAAAAACCCCGGGGCAGAACTAAAGAGTTGAACATGCGTCTCCTGATCTGTCAAAATTAGCCCTGCTCATCCCACAAACTTGCAATGTGAACTCCCAAGCCCCTGCTGTAAACATGAAGTCACTGCTCTGAAATTAATTTTTTGTGTGTGTTTCTTCTGCCAGCCTTTGGCTACTTTTATTTCATTTTTATCCTCTACCACCGCCTCTCTCTGTCACGTATAACCTGTCTAACAGGAACTGCATGATAGACTTTTAAAGGCCACTTAATGGTGCAAACTTAAAAGCCCAGAGAAGGCATGGCGAGACAAAGCAGAGGACCTTGCGCAGGGACAGGGAAGATGCCAGGCTCATATCTAATATCTAAGAGCCTCCTGTAGTGCAGGTGAGTGTGGGTGGGACCCACAAGAGCAGCTGATAAACTGTGCCTCGGGGGGCTGTGATTACTGCTGTGCATGTGTAACACGCTCACCCTGAGTGGCCCTGTGTGCAGCTGTTCTGTATTCTGGCTTTTTAAACTTTTTTATAATTAAAAGGGCTGTGGTTGTGACGAGCATCCCAGAGAGCAGAAGCTCTGCTGCTTTTCAAGGCATGCTGATAAATGTAGAGCTAAGTGTCCAGGGTGAAGAGGCTTAGGGTGGGGAAAAAGAAGAAATATCTGCAAGTAGGGGTTGGTTGCATACAAAGGCTGGTTCCTTTCTTGGGTGTCACTGTGAAAACTTGGATCTAGGTGAAGTGACATCCCAGAAAAAGCTTGCTGGATAGGAGTGACCTTCCCAGCTGACTGTAAATGCCTCTGGGCTGCCTGTTGTCTGAATCACTAGCTACTTCATGCACACCAGCTCAAGCAGCCAAATTAAATGGCCTCACCCTGAGTGAGATAGGCTATAACAGTGCGGGGCTGAGCAAAGCCAGAGTCTCTCTACATAAAGAATTTAGCTTTGGTGGAAAACAGGAAAATCCCCTTCACCACTTAGATTCTGCTGTGGCACCAGCTTGGTTAGAGGTAGAGGCCAAGCATGCATGGCCAGGCAGTGGGAGGCTCTGAACCTCCTGGATGTGCTGAAGATCCTAATCCGGTCCTCAGCAAAGTA
Source organism: Chlamydotis macqueenii (assembly GCF_036417535.1). Lineage (NCBI taxonomy): Eukaryota > Metazoa > Chordata > Aves > Otidiformes > Otididae > Chlamydotis > Chlamydotis macqueenii. The sequence continues at coordinate 4,275,501 of NC_141579.1, read as the reverse complement.
ACCCAGCCCTGCTTCTTGCTCTTTCTCTCCTGTTTGTGCAAGCAGTCCCTGAAGTCCTGATTCAGGAAAGTGAGTGAGTGGGTGAGTTCAGGTGCTATGTTTTGAGTATCGCTTCTGAAAAGGGAAGCTCTCTTGAACTGGGGTGTGAGCTTTTCTGGGCAGAATCTGTCCTGTACCTGTAGAGCAGTTAAAACCAGAGAACTCTGAGCACCAATGAGGGACTCCGGTTGCATGGGATCCTAATGCAAAGGATTAAATGGTTGGAAAAAACTAAATTCAGTTTAAAAAAAACATACATGAACTTCAGTTTTCTAATGATAGGCAAGCTAGATTCACTGACACTTGTGGTGTGCTTTATGGCCATGGCATGTTAGATTCTTGACACTGTTAGGAACAGCAAGTGCTACAAGTGAGTACTGTTTCAGATGGTCTTTCACCCCATCTTCAAAGAGCAATGGATATATGTATTCATAAAGGATATTTTCTTTGGGAGAATTTGGATCTGTATGACCTTATGCCACTCTTCATAACTGCAATAATGTGGGATGTGGAAACATCTAGCTTTGGACAACCAGGCAATACTTAATTTCTATTAAAAGTTTCAAATACACTTCCTATCCTTAAAAGAAAAAAAAAGGCGGTGTAAAACAGATTGAGATTACTTTTTTAATTAAAGGAAGCTGTTGACTTGTGTACTTGGATGTTCCCACTGAGATGACTAACTTCTGAGTTTTAATTCACTGCACATTTTTTGTTCACTTTTTTTTCCAGATTCTCTTCCTGAACTTTGCCCTGTGGGTGGAACTAGTGTTAGCCTTGTCAGAGCATCTGAAACCTCTAATTATTGGAGAAATGGCTTTCAGAGGATGAGAATTATCAAGCCAGCTGCTGTGTATGTGTTGATTGGGTGGGGGTTTTTTTTCTTTTTTTTTTTTCTTTTTTTTTTCCCTTCCTAGGTGTGGATGTATCTACTTAATTTAAACAACAGGGAGCATGTAAGTGTGGCTTGATTGGTGTGTCTGCATTGCTGCTCTAGTCTAGCAGAATGAGGCATACTTGGGTGTCTGTATGTTTTGATGTCGTATACCCACTCCTGTCCAAGAGAATTGAGAATTGGTTTGTATTTTGGGTTATTGTTATTTTGCAACTGAAATGAAGTAACATGGAATTTTTTTAAAAGGCACAGAGTAACATGGAGCTGCCGGGAGCAGTTAGTCAGTGAATATGAAAAGACACCAGCCCTAATGATGACAGGGAAAAGTTCTTTATGGGCTCTGGGAGCAAAATGCAGGGGACAAATGGATACAGCCTGCAGAGGCACAGGATGGAATTCATCAGGGAAACAGGGCTTGCAAATAATTGCATATGCAGTTGTTAATGTCTCCGGTGATTAGTTAGGGCCTGCTGTCCCATCCTTCTTGGGCAAAGTGCCTGTAAGAAGGAAAAAGAAGGTTGCATGGACTAAAGAGAGATAAAGAAGTGACAGAAAGGGTGTAACAGCATGATAGAGTAGTCTGGAAGAATGAAAATAAGAAGGAAAGTATTCTAATGGAGGCATATATCTGGATTCTAGCTGTCTGCAGTCCAGCAGTTATTGTTGAGGTGTCAAAGCAAGCGTCCGGCCCATAAAATGAGGAGGACAGGCACGACAGGCTGCTACCAACGAGCAGGACAAGCTGAGTTGCTAGAGCCATGCTGTAGGCTTGTGCAAAGGTGTCACTGAACAGAAGAATGCTGCAGAGCGGTGGTGAATCGTACAATGCTTGCTTGGTGGTTGGTGGTGAAACAGAAAGGATGGCAGAAGTAAGCTGGGCTCTGGGCAGGATCACACTCGAAACTGCCAAAGTCGGCTCTGGCTGTGGGGCTGGAGCACAGCCTGGGCCAGCAGAGTCGCATCCCTTCCAGAGCAGAGTGCATAGAAGGAAGGGAGGCATAGAGCTGGATCAACAAGGAGAATCTCTGTGCCTAAGAGAGGATCTGGGAGCAGAGGGGCTGCCCAGGAATTCTGCTTCAGCAACAGGTGTGAGAGTGTGCCTTTCTCATTTGCATTGTGGTTACCCAGAGAGCTTTGCTTCCCTTTCATTTGCTTCCTGGCAAGCTCTGATTTTTTTCCGTCTCTTACTTTGTTTAAAAACTAGCTTGTGTTGCCTTGGCTCTGATTGGCGGTTGCTAGGTCCCAGCTATCTGGCACGGCCCTGCTTTCCTCTCTTTCTGGTTTCCCAAGGCCACAAACCAACGTTTCGAAGTTGGGAGACTGAAATCCAACGTCCCCAGTTTAAGCACAAAATATAACCCTTCAGCTGTTGCATCTCTGAAGGTAATTAGCCTGTCTGAAACAGAAACGGATTCTTTGGGTGCCTGGATCTGAGTACCGGGGTCTGCCTTCTCTGTGGCCAGCACATAAGGGAAAATCGGGCCAGTGCCTTTAGAGAGCGGCTGTTTCTAACGGTTTGAGTTGTGCTTGCCAGTTTGAGACTGCAATACACAGAGCTCCTATTTGTGCTGTTGCTTTAGCTGTGCCATATGCATAGACTTGGATGGCGATACAATGACAGCAAATTTCTGAGCTGGGCTTGCAGAGGGCAGTTCAAATACGATGGCCCATCAATTCTGTTCTGTAATGTTTGATTTATTAAAGCATCTCGGCACTGAACACATACCCACAGGAATCAAAGAGAAACAATCTCAAAGAAAGGGAATGAACTCTTCTCAACAGCATAAATTGGAGCAAGAAGAATTGAGGCTGGACATTGGGAAACATTGTTGAGCAGTAAAAATAGTGAAGCACTAAAATAGATTGCTAAGGGAGTTTGCAGAGTATCTGTCACTGGAGATTTTAAAGAACAGATTAGACAAATGGCTTGGAAGGATTGAGCTTGTTGGATAGGCGGGGGGACTAACAGAGCTCTTCATTGACTCCCTGTTCCCCACGGTTCCTTCATCGGTGTCACGGCAGCCTGATCTGCCCCCGTGATGGACAGGGCAGCGGGTGCATTTCTCCCCGTGCCTGGCTGAGGCTGTACAGAGAGCGCTTAACTTCATGAGCCACGGCTTGGCACGGTCTGGTTTGGGGCGTTCAGACCACTGGAGGCAGGGAATTTGGGGTTAGCTTGCTCGTACTTAGTACCTTAATTTTAGCCTTCTCACAACTGAGAAGTCCGTGCCAGGCACACATGAGCAGCAGTCCTGAGCCACTGCAAACTTAGGTTTAATTCCTAGATCTGCCAGAGACCTCCTATGTAAGTCATATTAACCTCTTGAGCATGGGCCAAACTGTACCTGAGATGCGTTATGTTATTTTACAGTCAGTGGATGATTGAGATACTGGGGATAGAGTGGAAACGATCTTGACTTGTATCCCATGATGCCTGAGAATAAAAGCAAGGCTGATCTTTACAGTAATAAACCAGTTTTGCTCTGTGTCAACACCTCTGCACCCCTTGTACGCACTGGGAGTGCTTCTGCTCCTTGTGGTGTGCAGTCCTTTCTTTTCAAGCAGGTTTTATATAAATTGGGATGGGTGTTATATGAAAACGTTATACCTCAAGACTTTCAGGGTCCTTGAAAGGAAAAAAAAATACATTTGGAAAATTAAATATTTCTGTCAAGAGCATAATAAATCTTTTGCTGTTTAGGAAGGTGAGAAATTAAAATTGCAAAACAGGCAGCAAGGGAGCAAGTCAGTGTGTGTGGCAGGGTTGGCTGGGTCTCCTGACTTCAGAGACTGTGTGAGGGAATCGGCAGAGAGACAGAGCTCGTTCATATTCAGAGAAGTCTGAGAGCCCTGGTATGGCACGGCTGTGGACTTCGTTTGCATGTGTTGGATAACAGCAAGCTCTTGCCATGCAATGCTGAGCCTGCTTGTGTCTATAGTTATTTGAGTGCTGGGAAGACTGGGGTGCATATACTTGAGTCCTTTCCCTGTCTGTTTTAATCTATGAAATCTCTGCAAATAATTGTGGAATGAGTCGAGTTGTATGTTAGAGAAGAAAAACCAATTTACAAATACATAAGTATGGGGAGAGGGAAAGGAGGGAAATGCATGGGTTGCCTGGTGATCTGCAAAGTGCTGGAGTATACTGTAGAGCTTAAGGATCAGATGTGCAATGGGGTAACTTCTGACTTGTCCTCCCTTTAAAAAGAAAATCACAGGGTGTTTTATTTGATCTGGAGAGACTGCATTCTCTGTCTTAGAGGGCTGCCTTAGCACTCTCAATGTACAAAGCACAAATTATGTCCTCCCTGTCTAAGAAAACCACTTGTGTTCAGCCTTTGGTCTGCTGGATCCCTAAGGCCAGGTTTTGCTATATAAAGCAGAAGACATCATTGCATTTTATTTGAGACTGAAGTATGTTCTCAGAGAGATAGCTGACGCGTTAACCTGTCAAGCATCCTTACTGCGATTCTGTTCAGTTGTATGTCTAGGCCCTCAAGTGGGGATTAACATTTGGAAAACCTGGGTTATAATCTCTGGGACTGCAGTGAGGGGTAGGTAGGTGATTTGGTCAGGTCAGAGACTCTGGTTTGAGACACAAAGCTGGGTCCTAAGGTCGGGCTTGGAGCAGGGTGGCAAAGTGGCAACATGGTATCCCCATTTCACAGGGGGGTGGAGTGGCTGGTCCAGAGTCACCTGAGGACATCTCCAGCAGATGCCAGGAGCTGATTCTGCATCTCCAGGGGCCTCTCCCTTTTCCCACTCCGCAGGAGCTTTGGGGCCCAAGCTCACCTCGCAAAGGGACCAGGGGACACCTTGCTCATGTCCCCAGCCCTCCGCAGGATGATGACAGGCGGGGTGCCAGGCAGCAGCCCCTTCCTTCCCCTGAAGCGTGGCCCTGGCAGCTCCAGCGCCTCCGTTACTCTGGCAACAAACTGCGATCAGACAGCACCAAGCAGCTGAATTCAGCCCCTTGTTCCAGGAAAAATGCTCTCATTGAAGGCGAGCCAGAGCAAAACCCTCCTGCCTTTATTCTGCTGAATGACACCAACATCCATTTGTGCACTTATTAGTTAGCACGTATGTGGTGGGGAGAGCGGGAGGAGGTGCCTGGCAGAGAGGGAGCGGTGGGCACAGCCACATCCTTATCGGGGCCGCCGAGTCGCTTGCCCTGTGCCAGGTCCCTGGTATTTGGAGGTGTCCGAGCCCCAGGGGACGTGGAAAGGAGACCAAGGCTTGGGAAAGCAAGAGTGCAAGAGAGAAACTGGGGATGGATAGAAGGGGAGATTCTGGGGAAGAGGTAAGAGCAAGGAGACACGCTGGCAACACCAGGAACTGTCACCAAGACAGAGGGCTTGACGTAAGAGGGAGATGGAAATTCTGCCCTCATCTCACCAGAATAAAAAAGTCTTGCAAAGCACTTCTCTCTCTCTGCCTGTTTGTCAGTTTACAACAGTAACAAAGGCATTTGTGGCACTGGAGATGTGCTGCTTCTCTGGGATCAAGGGAGCTGCCCAGAATGATAATTGGGTCCTTTTTAATTTTTTTTTTTTTTTTTTTTTTAAGAAACTAACAGGCTACTGCACAAAGTAATTAACTGGACAGATGGATACGGCAGAGTTTGTAAACGTCAACAGCAACAATAAGGCACACTTTTTTTTTTTTTTTTTTTAAAGGTCTTGTGTCAGCAGAAGGGCTCCAAGTTAGGGCTAGCTTTCAGGAAAGCAGCTAAAATAAATTAGACTTCAAAAAATTAATAATCTTGATAGCTGCATATAATGCAGGTGTCTGGTGATGGCTGTGAGGATAGCCAAATGATGGAGGGGAGAGCAAAAAGGCCAAGATTTCAAGATACCTCTTTGCTTGTGTGTATATTTCATTTTGTCTGTGCAGAACATCCCCTCTTTGTGCATGTAAAGGAGCAGTTTCTCACCAAATCTATGAGACGACTGAAAAAATATGGTCATCACAGTACCAAATCCAACCAATGTGCTTTTTTAGATTGTCACCTGTACTCTAGGACTGTCAGATCTATTTCAAGTTGTCTGTAATGGGTGATCAAAATACTTATTTTGCTCCTGCCTGGTAGAGTTTGGTTAAAGAGGGAAGGTGTGTTTCTCTCACACTTTCTAACCTGCCCTCTCAAATGTCTGAGTCTTTCCTGTGCAACGTGGCAAGTCTTTTCATTCCTTGCCATTTGCTAGCTTCTTGTGGCAGCGAGCTCCACAGGTTTCACTGTGTGTGGGATGCTCTTCACTTTGTGCTGTGGAAATGCTGATCACTCCCTACAGCAGTAGGCTCCCACTGGATGGCCTGCTGAGATGGTACCAAAGGCATTTAAAATCCAAAGTGGAGGGCATGGCTGTAGGCAAGCAGGTAATACAGAACCTCTGGACCGTGCTGCATTGTGCAATGTCTTTCCTAAACAAGAGCAAAGTACTGGTGTTGATTTTTAACAGGTTATTGACTCTGTGCTGATGTTGGTCTGTCCAAGACTTGCAGGATGTTGTCCTCCAGCATCAGCATCCCAGGAGACATGTTAAAAGTGAGGTGAGGAGCCTGTTTTCCCTGGCAGCTCAGCGTGTATCATCAGAACATCCAATCTGCAGATGAAATATGGTAGACACAGAGTAAGAAACTTGTTGCAAACGTGTCCCTGTGAATACCGCCAGAAAATAGGTTTTTGGGCTTGTTGGCAGCTCCAGCCCCGTTCCCACTTGCCAGCTTGGCTGGTGATAAGACATCCCAGTGCCTGGGGGAACTTTGCCCCAGGCCTGGAGGGAATGGTTTGGTTTTGGGTTTTGTTTGCTTGTTTTGTTTGTTTTTAGCAGCATAAACGTGTGCCCTTATTAGGGCTGGAATAGTGTGGTTTACAATACAGGATTATGGTAACATCACAGTAAGTGCAAAGTCACTGCGAAGATTTTGATGCTTCACCCAAGGAGAACATATGTCTTCGATCATCTACAGACTCTTCATTTTCTTTAATTAGCAGGCAGGAACTGGGACAAGTTATACCAACTGCATAAGTGGCATTGTAGTAGTATGGCAAACTTTATTAGGGAGAGAGGGTGAGTGAAACATGGGAAGCGAGTGGTGTGCAGCATCTCCTGAATTTGTAACGACCCCTGCCTGCCTGAAACACCCTCTCTCTGGCAAAGGGAATGTAAAGCATTTGACAGATCAAACCCCATCAGGGAAACAAGGAACAGCAGTGGGGGAACCTTGCCTAAATCATGCTTGGGTAATCAAGTTAGCTGTTTTATGTGGTTGGAATTAGAACTTTCGGTACACTGATGACAGAAGCACCTTTCCTATGGTTTGATTTCCTGGGTTTGGACGCAACAGTTTGAATTACTCTTGAACATTTGTTTTGTTTTGGTTTTTTCCCTACCCTGCTGTAGGACTGAAGAACCTTATTCTGATCTAAATTGTATCATCTTCACTAATTTTGGTGATGAATTGAGAGTTTCTCTTAGTTTCAACTAATGAAAGTGGAAAGTGCTGTTGGCAATGAGGAGATGTGTTGGGGCTGATGTGCCAGGGATTACATGTCCTCTCCAGAAGCAGGGCAGGGCACCGCTTCTTGTCCTGTCGGAGGGTTTTGTCTGGAGTCTCATGGTCGAGGGGGCCTCTGCTCTGTTGCTGAGTCTCCGTGTGAGCAATGAATTCATCTTTTTACACATAATGCAGTGTCTGCCTGCAGACCTGGTTGCTGCAAGATATCCTCAAGTTCAAAGTCATTCAGATTGGGCACTCGCAGGGATAACGGGAGAATGAAAATAGAAAAGCAAGTGTTATGCAGTCAGGATTTTTTTTTTTTTTTTTATTAAAGGATGCAAATCTCTAATGCTGGGCATGGCAAAGGCTAGGCATAAATCTCCCTCAGGACAGCTTAATCTGTTTTTCCTTGCAACATGTTCCAAATCTTCCAGTTCGGTTGGAGACCAGATCTAGGACTGGACAAGCCAGCATTCTAATCTTGTGGAGCATTTTGGTGGTGATCTCTTAGCCTCTAGAAACTGAGATCCAGGAAACTCATGGACCACTAGACTTCGTATGAGCAGCAGGCAAAAGAAGCAATCTTGAAATCCTTTCCAGCTTTGGTAGTTATAAAACTAGCTTTACAGCAAACTGTGTGTTGTGGATGAATTGTTTCCAATTAGATTAACTGCTTGTTCTCCTTTTGTGGGAAAAGCCTCCAACCATTTCTGAGTGGCTTTTCTGTTACAAGCAAGATTATTTGACAGGTGAAGTCCCGTCTATCTGAAGGCTCTTTCGTAGGCAGAGGGATTGCTGGGAGCAGAATACTAGTGTTGCATCCCTTGGATTTTTGTGGTCTTTGCCAAAATGTTCAGGTCACAAATCAGAAGATAAAAAACTCCTGACTTGATCACAACAGCTCTGCTGCAAGCTGCTTTAGTTCATTATGGCTGGGTAATTAAGAGATGTTCTTTCAAACCTACTGAAGCTCAGAGCTGTCAGGCAGGGAGCAGGGGTAGGTTGTGAGCCTTTCTGCATAACAGAGGACACAAACCAAAGCAAAAAACTGTCCGTGTTTATACAGAGGCTGATCTGGAGGCAGCCTGTGCTTGTGGCAGTGCCTCGGTCCTGGCCACACTAGCATGAGTTGAAACTGGTCCTGGAGCTGAAGGAGGTGTGTGTCTGCCCCTGTTCCTCTCCAGAGAGCCTGGAGTAGGTAGCAGAGAGATGAGCACACGTACACGGCACCCTTGATGGGCAGAAAGCACTGGGCTTTTTCTTGCGTTCTGCCATTTGCTGCACCTTTTGTCAGTACTGAATAGATATCAAAGGAATGGAAGTATCCTAAGGAAGATAGCAAGTCAGTGACAGCATCTGGAATAAACCTGAGTCTGTCCATTGACACCTTTTCTGCGTGAAAAAGTGGAGAGGTGTAGCCCAGTAGCAAGGAAGGGCCAGGCTGGGCATCAGCATCCAGGCAGAGGAGAGAGATTCTGAGCAGTTATTACAGGAAACTTCTTCAAGCTGTTAAAGAAGAAGGGAAAGCAGTAAAATTTTATATGTAAAAATATATGGATAGTGTAATCAGCTGGAATCTTAGCTCATATTAGCAGGCTAGAAGTACTGCTGTGCCCCTGAATTGAGGTGCTTGCCTTCTAGGTCATGGGAACAATTGCAGTGGGGAGAGGAGGCAAATGCGGGTCATGTCCCCGCTGCCTGTCAGCCCCCTCCCTCTCCATCTGCTGGATGCATAGGGCAGGGGCAGCTGCTCACCACGAGCATGTTTGACACATGGAGAAATAGTTGTAGTTTTGGAGATGAAAAAAAACTCTCATTCCCCCTTCTCACAGCCTCTTTCCCCTTCTGCTCTTTTTTTTTTTTTTTTTCTTTTCCTCCCCCTCCCCTCATTGGTAAGAGCTTTTTTTCTCCAGTAACCTCTAATAAAGGAGATAGCAACTGAGTGTGTTACTTGAGAGGCTTATGGGAAAAATTGAACACTTCTTGGTGAGTGGGCTGAATTGCAAAAATTACAAATTTTTGGAAGAAGGCCATTCTTTTTGACAAAAACTATTTGAGAAATTCTCCCCAGCTCTAGCTATAATGTGTTCTGGCCACCATCCTGTGTAATCACAGTTCATTATTTCTGAAGCACGGATGCTACCTCATCTGAAATATTCCTCACGTGAGGAACGATTATGCCTCAGTCAGGTGGCAGCAGAGACCTGCCCTCCCCTTCTGACCCTGCTAGCAAGATGCGATGGCTCCCCTCTACCCAGACATCTCAGCTCTGCCTTCCCTGCCTTGCTGCCACCTTCCTTGCCTCTTGTATCAAGCTGGTGGAAGGTTTGGGAGCTGATCAAAGAAAAAGAAAAAAAAGATGTTTAAGGCATGCAGTTCTGCCCTGTTGCTCCATCACCTCAGAAAGGCCTCCAGCTTCTGCCGTGCTCCTGCCTGTCCCCCGGTACCCCAAACTCAAGTGAACGTGCCTCTGCCTGCCTGGCAGTGGGGCTTGCCTGACCTCTGCCTCTGCAGCAGGACCAGAGTGGAGTGAAGACATAGTTTTCCTTTGACTTTTGGTGATGGATTGATTATGCAGTTCAAAGCTCCTTCTATTTCTTCGCCTTGAAACAGACATGAGCATTTTGCAAATGTTTTGAAGTGCCAGTGACAGCAGTACAATACCAGTACGGTTCTATTTAGTTGCTTGCTCTACCTCTCCTGCCTTTCCCCTCCCCTCAGCCTCCGCTCTTTCCTGAACACCTGCCTTTTATCCAATTTAATTTTCACACCTCCTCCTGCTGCTGCTGTGTCTTTGCCATTTATCTCTGTGGTTCTGCAGTGGGTGTCTCTTTCCTACATTGGAGCGATTCCCTTGAAGGTTCCCATCCTGTCCCAATCTGGCTTCCGTGAGGCCGGGAGATCTGATCCCCGAGCTGACTCTGTTGCAGCTTGCCTCTGTCCCGAGGGAAGACCCCTCAGATCCCCACCAAGACAGTACTAAAGCATAAGGTCAACTTAAAATTTGTGTTGAAGTCATGTTGACTTCAATATAAACAAGTCCCTTCTTCCGTTTTGTCATCTGTGTGTTATCGCCATACCTGTGGAGGGAACAGCGCATTCCTCCTCTGCCTCTGAGGACTTGTCAGGTGGTTGCTGTCAGATGCAGCTGCTGTCACAAAGGCATCAGTCTGGGTACCGATTACCCTGCTTGGGAAGGAGAAGCAGCTTTATTGCTAAGACATCTTTAACAGGTCTCTTTGAAGCTATGACTGTGAATGTGGGGAGAGTGGTTAGCATGGGTTTTCTTAGTGGGCAGAGCCATTTCCATTTCAGCCATGGTACATAAAGATTCTCTTAGACATGTGCATCTCTTCTTGATGGCAGTGACCATCTCACAGTCACTTTAGTATGGTTTCATCCTTAAGACATTTTAAGGCCCAGAAGTGAAGTGTATTTGCACAACCTCATCTACTGAGGAGCATCCTGTTTGTTATTAACCTCTGGTTGAGGATTTCTGAGCACCTCACTAGAGTAAAAGAAAGGTGTTCAGAAACCCTCAGCCAGAGGTTAATAAAAACCAGGATGCTCCTCACTATATGAGGCATCTATTCCCTTTCAGTTTAGTGTCCAGTGCCACACTAGAGAGGGTGCAGTAACTTGTGTAGAGCTCTGCCTTGTCTCCACAGAGGATTTTTCCAACTTGGCTGGAGCAAGGCTAGAAGAAATGGGAGGGAAGTGTTGGCACTGCTCTTTGCAAATGTACAGGACCTCATAACCATTGACCTTCAGGTACATGTGTAGTATAGAAAAAGGAAAAAGACTCAAACCATGACAGCTACGTCCATGTATCCCCTTTTAAAATGGATGACTGTATCCCCCAGCTATTTTTCTAAATGCTACTTTTGTTCTGTACATAATGTTTAGCACTTGCATGAAATAATGTGATCTGGCCATCATGTGGAGGTACCATTCTGTAGAGGACAGCAAAGATTTCTAATTTGCTGCTGAGGACACAGCAGCAGAAAGAGGTGGTGACACCTCCAGGGGTGGAGAGGCACCTGGGGTGAGCATCCTGGACTGCTGTCTCTCCAGCCGTTGTCACTGTACTCGTGATCTCTGTCATTGCCTCGCCTCGCCTCTGCCAAGATCTGAGCTAGGGTGATCGTACGCAGGCGGCACGTGCACTGCATACGACTAGTAACACCAGGACACTTCCCTACTCTGTCGAAATCTGCGTGAATGTGTCTGCAGCTCCGTGCTGATTTATTCAATAAAGGATGCTGTCCGAGATGATTATGAGGGACCTTGATCAAAAAGACAGAGGTTATCCGAACTGGGAGGAAGAAAAGATGGCGCCTGCAGAGCAGGGTGGCCTGCAGCTGGTAACCTGCCTTACATCTCCAGAGTGCCCTTTCTAATGGAGGAAGCAGGGAAGGGGGAAAATTGCTATCTTTTTGCTAGGATGAAAAGAAAACAAAGTATGAATGGTCATAATTTAGTGGGCTCCTGGGTAAATTTGTATTTCATTCCGATTATTGAGTGCATTCCCTAATTGCAGCAATAGAAAGAAATAGTCCATCTTCTAAATGCAAACGGTAGTGCTGATTGTTATTTAATTAGTTGATTCCAGTGGTCGAAGGGTGAGCTTGGAATTCCAATTGCAGCTTGTATTATTTCGCTGAGATTGCTGAATTAATTAGGAGAACAATGGGATTCTTCATTGTTGACATCTTAAGAACTTGTGACAATAACTTTAAAACCAACAGCATAATAAAAGGCCATAATGTTTTTTTCTCCTGACACATGGAGCACTGTAGAGACATGAAGGAACTGTAGTCCCCCCATCCCCTCTTTCCTCCTCCACTGCTCTTCCCTGTTCTGGAAGATGAGACGTTTACACTGAAGTTTCTAGCCTTGCTAGGGAGAGCATTGGAGTAATGTTGTAGGAGAGAAGGAGCAGCTCTGCCACTCTGCAGCCATAAGAATAGGTGTGCTCGGAATAGCAACAGGCTCTGGGTGAGGAAACCCAGCCAGGAGAGTGATGCTGCAATGGATGGGGCTGGTGCGGGAGGTGACCTGGTTGCTGCGTGACTTTGCGTGGTGCCAGGGGACATGAGGCCACTGAAGCTCCTTTCTGCTGCGGACCAAACTCCCCTGCGCTGCCTAGTTCCTCTGCAGTTAGCCAGGTGTGTAGGAGGCACGCTCTGAAACACAGCGTAGAGGTTGCAGTACTTGTGTGGGGTGATTGTGTTAGCATCTGACAAGGTTTGCTAATGAGATCTGGAGACCAAACCCTACATGATAAGACAAATTCACAAAAAAAAAAAAAAATCCTTTTGCTGCGTTTGATGTGCAAGGTTTCCTCTACGATGAAGAGGTAAAAATGTGTGGATCATTCAGGCAAAACCATCAGGAAATACTAGGTAATATAAAGTCAAACCTAAGTTGCTGATGTGGGTTAATTCCTAAGTATCATGGAAAAATAGCCCATGGTATTCATTGTCACACAGTATAATTGAAGCTGAGAGTAGCTATTTATGTGGCTTATCAGACTTTTTACAGAGTTGTAAGTGTAAAAGCGTAAATGAATATAAAGTTATAAATTCTTATGCTTCAGGATATGACCTAACTTTTGCTTAATGAGAGCTGAGCAGAAACTTAACCTCAGGACAAGCTGTCTCTCCCGTGCCTTTGCACTTTCTTCTCAAGTACTTGGTGCTGGCTGCCGTCAGGCCCTGATAGCCAGACCAAAGAGACCACTGGTCTGTCCCAAGGGTGGCTGAGTCCTCGTTGGGAAGTGTTATGTTCAGATGAATGATCTGCTGGCCTTCTACCTGCTGCCTTTCAAGGCATCCCACTGTGATGGTTTTGTACAGCTGAGGAAAAATCAGGAAAATCATATGCCCCATTATCATTGCTGTGCTGGCTGAGGATCCATGTCAGTATATTGTTCAAGAAAATAATGTCTTGCTCTCTCCCACCATCCAGACCTATTTCCTGGGAGTGCAGGCTTGTGGGAAAGTGCGTTTCCCTGAGGGCTGCTAATGACCTGCAAAAAAATCTGTTCCTGAAGTGAAAAACAGAGAAGTCTTTAAGAACATGTCTGGGAAAGTGATGGGCAGGAGGCATTGAGGTTTTGCTCTGAAAATGTTGCCTTTATTGTTTCTTCTCTCTCTTTTTTTTTAATTTTATTGAAAATGTGTTTCATATAATGGCCTTTTGACTGATTTATTGTGATGTGGCTTTTCTTGTAGCTGACAGAGTGTATGTAGGGTCATTACAGCCTTGCAGTAGAAAAATCGCAAAACAGATTCTCTCAAAATGCATGGGGGGTATTATTATGTTAAAGTAATCAACTTTCCTGGCTGAACTTGGCTTCCTATTTTATGGGTGCTCTGCAGAGAGTTGTTCCTTTCTTGTGTACGTCTTTGTATGATCAGGTTTAATTTTTCAGAGGGAGAAGTCTTCATAAGCTAAGTGTTACCCACTCCTTCCTTTTTAGAGGCATGAGGTTAATTTTTTTTTTTTTTTTCCCCCCTCTCTCTCCCCTCTGGGTTGAATCTACTCTGCTCGCTTTCTTCCCTTACAGGGCTTGCTACCAGCCCCTCTGTTTTCATATGAATTTTGTGTGTTGGTTGGAAGTACTTCGAGGTAGGCTTCTCTCCTCCCTGACCGCTCCTTTGTGGGAATTTGCAGAGCCATCTTAGATGGAGAGGAGCTCATGAAAGGCTGGTGTGCCCGGAGTACAACAGCTGGTATGGCTGCCATGGTCTTGGGGCCACCTGCCCAGCTATAGCGGCAGCGTTGGGGCTTTGGTGTCCCTCTCTGCTCTCTCAGAGCTGTCCGAGCTGGCAGCACGTGGAGCTGGGAGCCATGTTGCCTGGTCTGTAGGTGCCGAGATGGGCGATGCTGAACATACCTAAACCAGACATGTTTTACTTCTGGCCTGTAGGAGGGGTATATACAGACATGTCCAAAATTAAGGCACAGACATCTGGGTGTCCATCTCAGCTTTTTATGACTATTGTGCATGCCCCTCTCTGTTTTTGATGTTAGAGTGATTCAAGCTCTGTTTGCTCACATCAGAAGGAAGAAACTTGTGGCATTGGTTTCTTCTCTTTACTCAAAATCCATATGAAGTAGAGGGCAGAATAGTTTGCAGTATCTTCTCTTTGTAGTTTGGCTTCCCTCTTCTCAACCCATTTTCTCCCCTTAGCTTCTACTTGCACTTGACAAGCAAATGTCTCCTTTCCTTCTCTACAAGTACCTTTTCTCTCTCCATTCACTGATTTTTCTCTTCAGACTCCAGAACATCTCTAATCTCTCTTCCCACACTGATAAATAAAATGAGTTCTTCTTTTCCCCAGCCAGCCGCAGCTCAACTTGGACAGGGCTGAAGGGCAATTTTGCTCAGATTGTGATTGACAGGGGATCTTTGGGATATTGTGGGCTGTGTTGATATATTTCCCTCTTTCCCCCTCCTTTCCTCTGGGAGTTTGCCACCTCCAGAAGAAAGGGCAGCCGAGCTCCCTTCCCAGAGTGCAAAGAGCAAGGGGAAGGAGACACCGACCTGACGGGGGCATGGGTGAGATCAGCCTTGCTGGGCATTGGTGGTCATGAGTCCATCAGCCAGGAGCTGTGGAGATAAACCTCAGGGGAGAGTGGGGTGAACTGGAGAGGTGAAGAAAAGAGAGCAGCAAAGAGGAGGAAAAAAGAAAGTAGGCACCCTAGAGATCTGGAAAAGAGCCAGAAAGAGCAATGTACAAAATACATTGTACATTGGGAACTGACAGTTAATTCACAGTCTCCAGGAGAGAAAAGAGAAAAGAAAAGGGGAAAAAATCTTTGTTGTGAAGAAGCAAGTGATGTGGAAGAGAGTTGGTGGTCATGTGTAAATATTTGGCATCTTCCTGACTCCTGGGTTTTCTCCTCTTTCTACTGCAGTAGTCCTACATGTCCTAGTCAGCGCAAATTGCATCTTCCAGAGGATCTGAGGGAAACCCCTGTCCAGGAGCTTTCCCCTGCCACCACGGGGAGGTTCTAGATTAGACAAAGATGGTGTAAGAAATACAAGGGCTGAAGCTGGGCCCTGAACAGGATGCTGTTTGCAGTTACAGTGCAAAGCTGGGACTTGGGGTATCTGGTTTTGCTACAGATTGGATTTGAAGGGAGTTGCCCTCTGCAGAGGGCACCTGCCTGTTTCCCTTGTCCAGCACTGAGATCAAAGCATGTGCGTGTGTACGTGTGGGGAAGTGTGGTTTCTTGTTTCTGTGTCTGCTTCTGCCCCTGAGAAGGACAGCACTTTGCCCTTTGGTCCATCTTCAAGCTTTGCCTGCTGCCGTTTTCTCCTGCTGCTGTCCTGTACAATGGAGTTTCTGGATTTGCTGAGCCTTTTGCCCAGACAGGCTTCTCGAGGAACCACTGGGAATTGTGCTTGCTTACTTCAGGGCTAAGGTTGACTTTTAGCGTGTGCATCGAGTTCAGGTTTTGAGGGACAAAAATGGATCTTGTGTATCCGGTGATGGAAAACCTTGCATTCTTCCTGAAGGTGGCATGTGTCCCCAGAAGCAAGAAGCCTACAGACAAGATATGCCAAAGGGGAAGAGGAGAGCAAGCTGCAAAGCTATAAGAAATGCTATTTCTTTATCCTTTGAGTTGAGAGTTCCCTACAGCTCTAAGCTGGAGTCGTTGGAGTGAGCAAGTTGCGAGGCATATGGTGACAGACCTCACATCATGCTGATCCCTGCTGTTCCTACCAGGAAAGCATTGCTGGCAGTTACGAACAACTGCTCCAGCACTGCCTGCCTCTCAAAAGGCTTCCCAGCAGCTGGATCTCTGTGGTCTGTGCTGCAGGACCAGTGCTCCCTGCCAGGGTTGCACCTGTTCCAGCATCCCTCTTCCCAGGACACGTTGCAAAGCGCAGCCTGGGCAGACTCACTGCCTGCCTCCTTAACTTCCCATCTCCCAGCTTTCCGGGCCCACCACCTGCTCTTTTGTTGATGTCAACACATATGACCCTTCAAAGCCAGCATGTAGTGCCACTTCACTGTAATTGCCATTTGCCGAATAATTTACAGATTGTGTATTTTTGGCTTAGACGTGGTGTCCTTTCCCGGAAGAATCCCCAGTTAGGTTAATGGGATGCTTTGAACTGGATGAAGCTGTGGTACTAGCGAGAGACTTGGATGCCGTGGAAATTCAGCTTGCTTAGTGCTAGAATTCGGGAGTTTTTGCGAGTAGCACACATGTCCAGGTAGTTCATTCGCTGGCTGATCAGCCACTGTCTCCTTTGACAGGAATATAGATGCAATGGTTCTTTTTCACTCTGTCTGAAATTGCCTTGTAATAACAGTAGGAGTTGGAGAGACATTTTTATTGATTAAACAATTGAGGCTATTTGTCTTTACAAAACCAAAAATATAGAGGTGTCTTTTGCTTCCTACGTATACATTATACACATTTATTGTATGCAGCAGTCTCTGTAATCAAGCTGATGTTTATGATGGACTGGTTTATAGCACTGGATTGAGATGGTATAATGTGAACTGAAGTGCTAAGGAAACCTGATGTAAATGTGCTGAATAATAAGGACTGGAGTCAAGGCAGACTATGCAGACAGGGAGGGAGGGGAGGCCAGGTGCTGGCTTCTTGCAGGAGATGTGTGGTAAGAGTGAAATGTCTGCTTCTAAGCTCCCTCCCGGCAATGCACCAGTGGCTTCTAAGATATTCCTTTGATCAAACACCATTTCAGCTATTGGAAAATTTGTAGCTGCATCTGTCTCTTGACCCTTTCTGCCAATGGTACTGCGTGATTGCAGAGTGTCAGTGTATCTCAGAGGCTAAGGCAGGAGGCATCTGTGGTGCCTGTATGTCTGTGCAGAGAAGGAGCATCTCTGATGCACGCGGCTTAGGCTGTTCTACCTTTGGCACTTAAGTCCTCTTATTTTCTGGCTTTCTCTACCCCCTCCCCCTTGTTTGGCTTTATCAGTTTTGAGGTGGTACCCGTGATGCGCCAGTCCCAGAGCGTTGATACAGATCTCATCTTTTTATTTGTGTGTTTGTACTAGCTCATGTGTGACTGAGTGCTTGGGAATTATCTCTGACTGCATTTACTCTTGTAGATTTTTTATTTTTTTTTTCCCTTTTCTCCCCTTCTCCGAGTGGGCACGTGACTATTTCTCTGCAAGCAGGAACATGTGTGTGATAGAGCTTGGATGCCTTGAGGCACGTATGGACTTTCTGAGGTCAGCCACTGTGTACGGCTTGTGTAACCTTTTGCAGCAGTCAAATGTGAGAGCTCTCTTAGCTATGTATCTGACTCAATCTGTAGCTTTGGGCTGGCAAAAGGGGCTAATTTTGCCAGGCCTGCATTGTGTTTGCCGTAGCAAGTGTCCTTCAGGGGCCCATGTTTCTCCTTTGTTTCACACTAGCAAGCTTCTTTGCCTGCCTTCCCAGGCAAGGAAGTGCAGTCCAGGAAAAGACCCAAGCTATACAAAGAGCGAAGGAGTGGTTTGTCTGGATAGGAGTGAAGCGGCTTGAATTTGACTGAATTATTAAGTGATCATTTAAATTTAAACACTTGACGCTGGGTTGTTTGTTCTGGTTCTTTAGGGCTTCTTTAGGAAGCTGTGGCATACAGATTGGAGAGAAACCAGTTCAGCATGAAACGACTTTGTAGGTGTGTTTGTTTGTATGGTATCTTAGGTGCACAATATGTCTGTGTATGCCACAGCCACCTTCATCTTGAAGAAGTGCAGGACTTGGCTGAAAACACTGTGTGTGTGGCACATATGTACGCGTTGCTCTGTTCTCTCTGTGTGATGTGTTGAAGGAATATTGGATGTAAGCCCGGATGGAGACCTTAGAAGACATGCAGTCCCTGTAATCACAGGTTCCTGCGTTGGTAAAACTTAGCAAGCACCATCTCAAAGCTACTATTGTTTTTTTTTCTGCTTGTTAGTTTTTGGGAAGGCTATTCTAGATCCTTGCTGCTCTAATGGATGGGAACGCCTTCAGAAAACCAGCCTAAATTAATTCAGAACTTGCTTAGCCCCATTAGTTTTTGTGTCATTATTATCTTTGAACATAAATAGTCATATAGAGTTGTCCACTGAACTAATCTTCCTCTGTAATTGTGCAGTAATGTGTGCATCACAGTAGCATGTGTGTGAAAGCTTACTTGGGTTGGGTTTTGCTGGAGAGTCCCTTTCAGTATGAAGTAAAAGAGGTGCCCTTGCCACTTGAGCTTTGCCATGGATGATTTACATTTCAACAGAGTCCTCTTTCAAAATAACTTGTCAAACTTGTCCAGGTTAAAATGATAATGAAGAAAAACAAATACAATTGATAAGAAAAAGGTATCTTGTGACAAACGTTCTTTAATGGAATATGTCTTTATTTCATATTACAAGATCGTGTGTGTGAGAGGTAATATCGCAGCTTTGATTTTTTTGCACAGTTTAAAAACAATCATCAGCTTTGTCATGTCTTAGAAGTGAGGAAAGGAGATGATAAGTAGAAAGAAGCGTGTCTGCTGCTTTGGATGGAAGTTGTCTGACCTCTGTTAGAGAGATAGAGGAGGGACAGTCAGTCGTGTACTTCATGCATCTGGCTGAAGCTTTTAGACTGAAGCCTAGAAAAAAGATGAATGTAAAAAATTTCATCTTCCTGTATCTGATATTTGAGAATCTTTAGAATTTGAACGCTTTCATAAAACATCTTCAGCAAGCAACAGTGTGGTCCAGCCCTTAGAGCATGGCAAAGGGTGGCCGGAGTGACCACCTGTCCTGGCTGTGCTATGTTCACCATGGAGACAGCATGACTCTGATGGGTGGGGAGGTTTTGTTTGGATGCCATGGTTGTATGGAGATTTTTATATAGTTATTTTAACTGTGTGTGATTAATGCCAGTATAGGCATTTGCTCAATAATGGGTGAAAAACATCCCTTGGCATACAATATTCTACTTTTGTCCTTCAGTTTTTTCTGAGCTGAGCCAGTCCTTGCACTGCTTTCCCATCTCTTGTACTCATTTAGTGGGGCACAGGAAAAATAGGATGGTTTATGTGGCCTATGTTGCATGTGAGGTCAAGGGCCAGCTACAGCAATCGTCTGGTGGAGGGCTGAGCAGGGGTACCAGCAGCCACTTTGTGTGGAGGGGAGAGGCAGAAACTGCCGTTTGGCTTTCTGTGGCAGCTTGCAGATATTAGGGCGCTGGCTGTCTTCTTCCTGCAGTGCTTTAGGAATCATTGAGTCATCTTCATTCTGCTACGGTGTCCCTTGATTCTAGTCTTGCTATGTCTGCCTTAATTGGGTACTGCAACACTTATATATGTTAAAATAAATGAACTTTTTACTGCAAAAGGGGTAAAGAAGAAAGACAGATGATCCCTTAGCAACAGCTGTTTGGAGAAAGAATCCCACAGAAGCTGCTTCCTTCACTAATTAGAAATCTGCTTTCCTTTAGCAAGGATAACGTCTACATTCTTGACTCCTGTTCTCACTTCTAATTACTTATTGGAGAAATGAATAAAGACACTGTTTCATATGTTTTACTTAGAGTTGCTGAGGCAGAGAATGTTGAGTGGAAAAGTCTTCTGGAAATAGGAAGGAAAAAAAAATGTCAGATGGCACTTTTGAATTTGAGGAAAGGGAGATTGTGTTTATTTCAACAAGATCTACAGGAGCACTGGATTAAAAGCAGTGATAGAGCTGTTTTGTGGGATCCTTCTGAGTCTCTGGGGAGAGGATGCTGTTGCTTAGAGAGAACAAATCTGTGACGAACTGATACTTGCAGAAGCTTGCATTGGGAGATTGCAGACAGCCAAATGTAAAGCCACGCAGCAAACAGTTCCCTCTCCCCCTGCAAATTACAGTGGCTTCTCTGCGTAATTTAAGTAAAAAAGGGTGGTGGTTGTTGCAGTAGCTGTGCTTAGCCAGGGAGGAATGAGTGATGCTGGGCAGAGGAGCCACTTGCTGTTGGAGGGAGTGCAGGATGAGAGTTTAAGGAAGAGCAAGCTAACGTTGAACCTATCTATGCGCGAAGTTGGGTTTAGGTTTACAGAGGTGTTACTGAAATCAGGAAACTGCAATGGGGTATAAAACTGTTGCTGAAAGCAGCCTGTTGCAGGCTGTGGTGGGTGGCAGTGAAGTGAAGGTACAGGAGTTCTGCAAAACAGCCACCGTGGGTGGGGAGGAAGGTGAGTCACCACCAAGGCACCAGGACCTGCACGCGGAAGGGCTCGCTGCTTCGTCTCGGATTGCACCCTCCTCCTGTGCAGCTCGAGGTTTGTTCCTGAGGAAGGAAACAAATGGAAATACCCCTAGATGCCTCCATTCCTAGTTGTCATTGCTTATGATGGGAAATAATTACACGAAACGACTTTGGGGTTCTACCCTAGTGGTTACAATACAGAGGGACTCCACAAGCGCTATTTGATATCTGGTGAATCGAACGGCTTCTTGTCAGAAGTTTTCAGTAAATTCATTGCAAAACACTTAGAAAAATGGAAGGTTAAACATAAAATTCTAGAAAAGAGTAAATGTGCAGGTTTGGCAGCTTATAAAAATACATTTTGCTTGTTTCCCATTAAGAAACAATTTTGTTTTGAAATATGTTTCATCTTTTTATTAAGGTAGTAACTATTGAAATTGAAACAAAGCATTTTATTCAGCCTGAAAGAACCAAGTCTATATTTTCCCCGCTAGCTGGTGAGCAGTCGGTGAGGTGTGGGGTGTCTTCGGCAGGCTGGAGGGACTGCTGGTGCTGCTCTCCGGTGGAAAAGGCATGCAGGGGTTTGTTGGCCTGCAATAGTGGTGATTAGAGCAAAGCCTTTCTCTGCCTCTGCTGAACCTTAAGCCTTGAGCAGGTGTTAGTTTGCAATTCAGCAATTCAATTACTCTGGGCAATAAATTTCAAGATAAGTGTTGGAAGCTCCATCACCTGAAGTACCAATGTTTTTCTTTTTTCTCCCATTCTTTGAGGTAGTATCATCAGCATGGGAAGTAATGAAGCCTGGTTTCCTATGGATTTCATTCTCGTTGTTGGGTTCTTTGATAACTAAATAACCGCAACTTTTGACTGAATGCCCTGGCCACAGAAACAGCTTCAGAAAAGCTTTATTGTGTGTAAATTCTCTAAATAAGAAGTGAGCTTGCATTGATCCTGCCTGTCCATGAGGATGCTGAGAGATTGGCTATTGTCTGTCAGCTATTTTTGTGAAACTTGAAGTATTTGAGGGAGCTGGCTCTGTCAAATGTGGCTGCAGGTGGCTAGTGGCTTCATTTACGTTGTGGGAGGCTGACAGACAGCTGCTCAGAGAAGCTTGTTTCCATGGGAAAGCAGGTTAGAAATATAAGTGCTAAAGAACAATTTGGAAGACATACCTTTTATGTGACCCTAGTGGAGTCAGTGACACTGTTTCTGGACTCTGAGAGGAGGAAGGAGCATTTTTTTTTTTTCCCCTTGGGAATTGTTTTTTTCTGGGAGTGTGTGAATAAACATGTCCATTAACACGGTGACAAACAGGATGTGGCGTGCAGGGTGGGTGAGTGTGGTACTTAGGTTAAAACTGCTGGTTTACCGTGACCAGTGAATGAGATTTAAATGCATCGTTCTTGTGTTTGGTGAGTACCATATCTGCAGTTACCGGAGGGTTAGTTAAATGGCATGCAGTGTATTAAAAAATGATCTGTCCATCTACGTGACTGTAGATGCAGTCTTCCTAAAATCACTTTACTCTTTCAGTGTTAGTCATTTTCAGGAGTGTGCTTAAACGAAGGCAGAAATGAAAACTGTGTGTGTGTCTGGGCAATAAGAGGAAGAGGAGTGAAACACGTATTTCATCTTTCACCTAGGAGCCATACAGACAAGTTTCCGTCTGCAGAACTTAAGGTGTGCCAGATGAATTCCGCCTGATGGGAAGCTGGTGGGATGGTCCTGGTGTTCTCCAGCTTTGCTGTTTATCATCCAATGAAGGAGTAAACAACAGGGGGCAAAGTCAGTAGGGAAGAACCGAGTGAAAAATCTTTCTGGACAAATAACAAGTGATAAGCTGGTAACTGGTAGCCCAGACAGGCAATTAACACAACTGGTTAAATTAACTGGTGGCAAAGATCTCCTTTTATGTAGAGGTTTCCCTCAAGTCTTTATGCCTTTTCTGAAGGCTTGCAGGGAATTGCTGTGGAGGATAGACATCTTCAGAAATTAACAGCGACTTTCAAGCAGAGTAGATGATTAACAAGAATTTATTGCTCGTGATGGACAAATGAAGCACCTCCAGTTTTCTTGTGATGCTCATTCTTGTGATGTTCAGCTTTCTGTTCTCCAGTAAATGATGCAGCTGCTCAAACTTTTCTAAGAACAGTTAGAGGTAAAGAGAGGGGAGAGCAGGGAAAAACTCGCCCCTCTCAGCTTGATTTATTATCTAACTCTTTTGTAACAAGATTTCCAGTGTTGTAAAATATTAAATACATCCTTATATTCAATATCACATTTTGATACATTTCATGCCTCATTTGCTACTGGAGTCAAGGACAACTTCACATTTTTCATGGCACAAGGCCCAGATTTGTCTATTTATTTATTTTTAATCACTACATTTTTCTTTTTTTACCTGTATCAATTTGGATTAAATCTTGGCAACCATAGCAACCTATTCCACTGGGTGGTTTCAGGTCTCGAGAACGTGAGGACTTTTTGGCTTGGCTTATCCCCCAAGGACTGCTATGCAGTAACCATCTAGAGAGGATCATGGTTAGTAGGGAATGGGTGAGAGATGGTTTTGTGCTGAACGTTAGACTGAGGCAGGCAGCTGTCTGTCACCAGCAGTGTCACTTTTAAACAAAATGCTGTTTTGTTTAACAGCTCACATGATATAATGAGGGGGATTAAGTGGAATTTGCCTCCACAATTTAAGGAAGATGCACGTAACTCCTGTTAATTAGGAAGGGCTCAGTATTTGTCTTTCCCTTGATCTGTGTGGGAGATTTTTGAGTATTGCTTCTCACATGGGGAACAACAGCTGAATCCTGTCGCCTTCTGTATCAAGTCCCCAGTACACAACGACTCTGTTCCTGTAAGTAGGGATGGCAGCTTGGGATGTGGCAGAGCTAATGCTGCATCTTTGCAATCAGAACATGGGCTCGATCCTATTTCAGTTGTCAGACCTTGGGTGCATCCTTTTCTGTGTTAAGCCAAGGAGTTTCATCGGCTATTTCAATAGCTGGGCTCTGTGGAGGCTGAGTGGTGGTGTGTCTGTTTTGGCTAGGGGTTAGATTTTTGGTGCAGGAGCTCAACTCTTGAGCACATTGAGCCCTGAATCCATCTCACTTGCTTTCACTGAGGCATCTCATCTCCTTCCTAAGTCCTCCCAATGTAGAGGAATTGTACTGTTCCCTCTGGAGGTGATACCTCAGATGTGAGTCATCCTCCTGTGCTCAGGGTGTTTGACTTTCTTTTTACAAAATTCTTTTTCTTCCTGATGGCAAGGTGACTCCAGTTTTTTGTCTAAGAAAGTACAGTAAGAGCTATTTGCAAGTAACTGGAGCTCAAGAAACCCTGCTTAGAAATAAGACGTGTTTTTGAATAGTGAGAGTAATTAGAAACTGTAATATCTCCCCTAAAGCTTGTGGTCAATTGTCCATGAATGGCAACTTTACATCGCAATTTGGATGTTTTTCCTGAAAAACGTGCTTTAGTTGAAATTTGAATGTGTTCAAGAAGGCCCATGGCTGGTTGTTTCGGAAGGAGGCCTGGACAACCACAGAGGTCCTTGGTGATCTGTAAGTGGGAGCTGGTTTAGCAAAAGAGTCCGGTATTCACACATTTTTCAACAAGCTCTTTTTGAGCTGCTCCAGCTTTGTCACTGAAGCCAAGTTCACGAAAGAATGGCCAAGAGACTTTGAAGAGTTTGGCTGGATGGAAAATTTTACAGCTAACCTATTGGTGGTGTTGCCTTTCCAGTTCTCGACAGTGCACATCTCCATTCAGAAGTGGTCAGCACCCAGAAACGAAATCATTTCAAGATTAAGTGATAACATCTCCTAATGGCCAGGCATTTAGCTGCCTTTAGGGACAGGTAGTCAACAAGGCATGGCGCCCTAGATGAGTGACTTTGAACCTTGGGTCCATTGGCAAAAGAGTCTGTGAGAGATGAGAGTTTCAGAAATGATAAACAAACAGATTTTCTCCGTAGGAGAGCTTGTATCTGGGCTGGAGAACTTATAAGACTTTGGATCAAAAAAGCTTCAAAGCCCTTCTTTTTTAATGAAAGTATCAATAGGAGTCAGGGGCCTTATTAGTTTAGGGGAGCTTAAAAATCCCATTAGGTGCTTATCTACCTATTTGGTGGCTAATATCGTTTGAAAATCTGTCCCAAAGTACTTGAATAGCTCCTGAAAATGGAATTTACACTTCTGAATTACCTGGTGGCCTGAAAATATTATCTGTGGCATTGACTTTTTCCTGTAGCCACATCAATTGAAGGTCTTTCTGCATCTTGCTGTCAGGAGGCCCTTGCGTATGGTTGGGAGTGCAGGAGTTTCACCCAGGCTGCTTTTTATGATCCCCAGGCTTTGCAAATGAAACAAAATTTAGTGAGGGAACCTGTCTTTGTTCCCCTCCTTCCTGTACAGTAACCTAATTGAAAACAACATGAATGTTAATGATGCATTTCACATTTGGAAGTTAGAGGGGTGATTAATACATTATATGTTGTATGTTAACACCTTCTCAGGGGCATAATGAAGACAAAATATATGCTCTGAGACGAGGTTGTTTATTTTGCGGTGCATTTCCTGTGTTCCACCATCCCTTTTCACATTGAAATACAAGCTTTCCAATCCAAAGGGTTTTGTTTCAAAGCATAATTTTAAATCAATCAATAAACTTTTATGTCTTAATCCTTTTTTCCTTCCCCTTTTGATTGGATAGCTGAAACAAAATGCACGAAGTGAATGGAGATGTGAGGAATGCAGAGAGAGGAAAGAAAAGCTAAGAGGGTGATGTGAAAGGCCAGTGATGTGACAGGTTCCTGAAGCTGTCTCCTCTTGATGTTGGTGGAAATGACCTGTTACTGGAGAGAAGGCTACCAAAAGGCAGCCTGTTAGAGTCCAGGGCATGCTTCCTCCCTGCCCCTCCCCGGTCCTTGACTAATGGCTATCTCCAAAATCCTTGTAATGCTTTTTTTAATTATTGTGATAAATTGCTCATGTGAAGTCTCTGGCATGGCTGGAGGCTGAGGCTTTTGATTAATCTGTAAGGCAGTTGGATGCACTGAGTGTGTCCATGTGACAAGCAGAGATCAGTTTCCTCTCTCCCCGGTCGGTACTGGAACAACCGCTGCCTAACTGGGCTGCTGTGACCTGTGACTTCTGGAGCACCCTTGCAGATGCTTCCTTGTGCATGCCCGTCTACCCTTCAAAGGCACGTCTCCTTCCAGAGTTAAGCTGGGACTTGGGTGCTGTTGTGGCCCCAGCCTTGTTGTCTGGCTGCCCCAGCTTCTTGCCTGTGCCACGTTTCAAAGCCCCTTTGCCTCCAGGAGGGCTTTAAACAGGGCAAGGCTTTCTCTGCGGCAGTGATCGCAGGTCAGGTAACCTGTCTTTGGCACGCTAATGACCGGCGTCAGCGGAGCTGGCACGGAGCTCCGACTTATAACCCGCTGCAGCCTTGGCGGAGGTTTCAGCTGAGCCGTGGGTAAGCAGCAGTTTCCTGCTCACTCTGCAACTTTGTGTTCTAAAAGAGTTCAGAAGTTGACAACGGTTGTGGGTTTTGTTGCAGATGGTTGAATAGCCTTGTAATTTTAACAGAAAGTTGCACTTCCTGGAGTCCCACATCTTTCACACTACATTCGCTTTCCTTTTCTAAACCAGAATAAGTCTCTTGTTTGTGAAACAAACCTTAGGCACAACAAGCATGGCCAGAAACCAGAAAGAAATTAACAATGCTGGATATATTGGTATTCATATGTTACTTCATGTGATAATGTCAGTTTGGGAGATCATTACTTTTAGTGTGATTTTCTGTAGAGACGTTGAAATTGTTTACTCTCCTTGGGGTTTGGCTGGGGTCACTTTTATGGAAAAGCATGCAGAAGTATGTGTCTAGTTCAGTGCCTAGATATGCTGACATGGAAGTGCAGCATCTGTTGAACTTATAAATCTATGGAGTCAGTGAAACTGTAACTTGAGAGAACCTCTCGAGCCCTTCAAGTGGGAAGGCAGGACATCAGTGTTGAAGGGCTTGAGGATCAGGTGATGCAAGAGAAGTCAGCGGGTCCACAACCACGTGATGGCTCCAAACCTTAGCACCAGTTGGCAGCTGAAGCTGCGTCTTGAAATCTCTAAGCCCTTCTGCTGAGCCCGGGGAGCAGATCCTCGCAGCTCGTGTGGCTCATTCCAGCTGTTGTCTATGAGCAGGCATGGAGTTTACCTTTTCCCATGGTCTCATGCACTTACATGAAAGGTGATGAGCATCTTCATGTTTGTGTCCCTCCGACAGCTCACAGTAATAAGCTCTGGGAAATGACTATATAGCACGATCCAGCCCTTACGCTGTAATATTGCTGTTGTAGGTGGAAGCATGTGGTGGTGGCTGGTTATGTAACTCCAGGAAGGGAAGGAGATCACGCGAGCTGTAACACGTCTATAATTAAGTACAATGAATGGCTATAAAACAACAAACACTTCTAAATGCCGTTCTTAGCCACTACTGAATTATATTTCTCCTTTGGTAAAGTCATTAAAGGGAAAGGAGGAGGGGGGAGAAATGTGTATGTATCAATCCATTCTGTGTGTTTGAAACCTTTTTTTTATTATTTTTTGATGAATGAAAATTAAAGTCTGCAAATGGGTAGAAGGTCCCGGTGAGAATGGCTGAGTTCCTCCAGGCTGTAGGCAGCCTCTTATTAATAGCACCTAGCACTGCTATTCCCACTGGTTTGGTGATAAAGAACCCCAATTCTGATGTGTTTTTCAAAAGGTGGGGGAGGGCAGAATCAACCCATAGTAATTACTACTTTGCAAGTTCAGTATTTATTGACTTTCTGAATGGTGATGAATGGAAATGCACTTTATTAAAACACATGAAATACCTTTTTTCCTTTAGGACTTGATGTATTTTTCATGTTCTTGATACCTGCTAACCCTTTTTATCTGCTGTTAAGTCATGCATTTGCATGAAACCAGCTCTGTCTCTCTGTTTTGTCTGAAATGATAGTAGGCTGTAATTAAGGCTCTTGAGCTTCTTGATGGCACAATCTACCTGATTTCCTTGGCTCTGTCTCCCTGCGTTAGGAGCAGTATCCAGTGGCTGCATATATGATCTTAACCTACTGTGGCTTGGCTGTGTCTTAAATGGCTTCCTTGTTTGGGTCTAATTAAACTTCCATTAGTAACCCAGCCTAAAACACATAGCTACTGATTTCAGTAGTCCCACATAGAAAGATCTGAAATTTAGAGCCATGGTACCAAGAAAAACCATGTCATCCTTCAGGATTGTGTAATAGAACAATTTTATCATTCTTCTGTAATTTCCAGGCCAGCTGTGGTAGGAGGCAGGATTTACTGCTGCTCTTCTCTGACAGGGAGGGTTATTCCCCTAACCTTCTGCTGTAGCAGAAATTTGAACCTGAACATAAATCTGGGGCTATTGCTTCTCCCAGTCATCTTGGTGATCTCACGGCTGCCTGGTGCTTGCTCTTGCATATCCGTCTGTCTGCCTGCCTCTCCTCTTGTATTCAGATCCCAGTTGTCTGGGGGTCAAGGGGCTGTGTCCTTGCTTATCTATGTCTTGCAGGGTGCTGGAGACACACATGAAGAAGAGGGTTATACTTTCACAGTTTGAGCAGTGTACCTGCTGTGTAATCTGACATGACCTGAGCAAAAGTTGCTGGATCTGGGAACATGGATGAGTGGCAACTAGCTGAGGCTGGGTTACAGCGGACTGGAAAAAGGAGATGATGCAGGAAACTCCAAGAGATGGTACAGGAGCTGCCAAGGCTTGGGTACTGTCTGTATCCTTGAAGCTTGTGATTATATCCTATCAGGGTAACCATTTTAAAAGGGGAGGTGTAAGGTCCTGAATGGCCCAGCTGCTCATGATCAAAGATTTCCCAACCTTCTTTCTTTGGCACAATTGGTGGCCTTCCTTCTCTACTCTCAAAGTGTCTGTGTTGTGCTGGCCTGGTTGCCAGCTCTCAAAAGCCTGTAAGGATTGCTGGTGGCATTGCTCAGTGATCTTGAGATGAGATGGGATGATCTGTTGGCCGTGTCAGCAGTTGAAGTGTGCTGGAATGGTCAGGCAGGAGCCATAAGTGACTGCTCTTGTAACTGTTCACATACGGGAGCTTCTCTTTCACACCTTGATGCAGTAGCACGGAGTAACTCCAAGCGGTCATAATCCGTGAGCGTGAGTCCTCATGTACAACCTTTTTAGCATACTGCAAGAGCTGCTTTCAGAACAATAACTCAGGTAATAAGGAGTCCCTAGGTTCTGCTTAGTAATAGCTTGTAATGACTCCCAGAGAGTGACTTCAGCCTCCGTAATCCTCCTAGCTGTACCCACCTTCTATAGTAGTGTCTGTGAGGAACAACGCCTATGTCATGAGCAATCTTGTCCCTTGCTGGAAAGCTGAATGCAATGGTGTTGGTGAGGAGCGAAGGTACAGATTTGAGGGGCCTTTGGGGAGATGGACCATATGTGGGTTCTGTCATAGAGTCAGGCACAGCCTGTGGGAAACAGCAGTGGGGCAAGGAGGAGGCAAAGGGGACAGGCTGGCTGACTGGGCAGATAAGGGCACAGACCTGAACGTCATTTTAGAAACCCTGATAAAAAAATTCAGACTCGGAGACTGTTAAGACCAAGATGAAGGCTCAGATCAATAAGCTTTGAATGAATTCCTGTAAAAAGGAAGAATTTGGTTTTGACTTTGTAGGCACACTGCAGGAGAATCTAATCCATTGTCCCCAAAGGAGTCATTCCAGCCCTGCTCTCATCAAGATACACAGAGATTTCAAAACCTGCCAGGTTTTAGTGGGGTTGGAAAAGAAAAAAAAAGCTGGGGGGGGGGAGGCGGAAATTAAACTACAAGTGTTCACAATAAAATGGTGATAGAAATGGAGGTGGACAGGGAAGAAGAGAGCATCTGAATTTAATCTCAGGAGACCAGTAACTTCCCAGAGCATTTTTGGCTCTTCTCAAGACTTCTGTCTGTGTGCTGCAAAGGCCTCTGCAGGCTGAAGTCAATCCAGTGTCGGGGTTCTGGTGTATTTTGGTGTCAAGCCCTATGACTCCTACCCAGGCAAATGCTTGGATGCCCCACACCTTTTGAAATGAGTTGTCCGAGCCTAAAAACCAGGCACAGAACTGAGCTTTCTGATGGCGAGCGCATGCCCAAATATTTTGCTGAAGCAGGGCCAGCGTGTCTTGCATCTTGTCAAATCAAGCTTCCACAATCTTATGTTCTGCAAACAAATAGATTTTCCACCTTGAAACTGAGCTCTGTGTGTGTGTATATATGAGAAGCTTGCTTTTTTTTAGTAGTGATATTTCATTTTTCTGTGGTGCTTCTTGGCTGTAGCTCCTGAATCTCCTTACAAAGGGAGGTATGACCTTGTCAGTGCATGCATATGTTGCTGTGCTCTCTGAGAAAGAGTTGAAGGCATCTTCTGTCCATGTAGCTGGGAAGGAGTCTTTACAAGCAGCCTCTGTATCCATATTGGGACTTCCAGGCAAGTGTATGGCACAACTGAAGTGGTGGTTTTGAAGCTCATTTGGATAGATCCATGCAGTACCAAGGCAACAAGATCTAGTAGGGAATACTTCCAGTTTTGTAGAGGGGGAAACAGTGGGAAGAAGAGACAGTGAGTTATTTA
The DNA here is from genome assembly GCF_036417535.1 of Chlamydotis macqueenii. Taxonomy (NCBI): domain Eukaryota; kingdom Metazoa; phylum Chordata; class Aves; order Otidiformes; family Otididae; genus Chlamydotis; species Chlamydotis macqueenii. The sequence continues at coordinate 4,245,213 of NC_141579.1, read as the reverse complement.
AGGATAGGGAACAGGGCAGTTGCAGAGCTAAAAATGGATTTCTGGAGTCCCAATTCAATAGACCAAACTATCACGCTGTGCGTGTTATCTTTTACAGGCTCACTAGCAGGCACACCCACACAGTTTTAATCTCAGTTGCTGTGTCAGACATTGCTGATGGGTGAACCCTGAAAACTCCATGAGGCAATTTTAGAGGCATTGCCAAAATTTCCCTGGCTGTTAGTCTAAGAATGTCCGCCCCTTGGGTCTACCAAACCGAGCTGGGAACCCTTGGAGAAGCATCTGTTATTTCTAGCGGCGGATTTCCTGGGAAGTGGATTCCCCCGCAGACTGTTGAGCTGTGATTTTGTTCCTTCCGGTCCCATGCAGAGCTGAAAATGGGAGTGAAACCATGAAAGTCATGCCTCTTCCCTGTGAGCATGCAAATATCTGAGGCACTTTTTGATGGGGCATCTCGAGCGTGCAGGTGAGGCTAGATTCTCTTTGTACTTGCCTAAACCTGCCTGGCAGGTACTGCCAAACCTAAATCATGGCTGGATGCACTGACAATGCTTTGATTTTTTTTTTTTTTTTTTTTTTTTTTTTTCTTCTCTTCTTGGACCTCCTGGACTCCTACAGAGTCCAGATACTGGGAGGTCCAAAACTGAAAGAAGTTTGCTAGCTACATTTCATGAAACCTTGTCTGTAGTGTTTTTTGTTTGTTTGCTTCAGTGGGAGGATGGGGTGTTTCAGGGCTTGCAGTGTTATCCAGTGATTTAAATTCAATGTCTTGTCAGCTGTGGGCTTCCTTTGTGATTCTGGACAAATTGTTTTGTTGCTTTGGGTCTCGGTTTTCCCTTCTGCAAAGTGAGGATGGATAATTGTACTGAGAGGGGTTGTGAGGAGCAGTAGTATAAGAAGCCGGGCTGAGAAGGGGTCCTTGCATCTGTTGCCTTCTGCCTCTTGCTGGTGACATGTATGGGGTTTATTTGGACATGGCTGTTTCGAGAGGGCTACTTAGACTCCTCTCTAAACGCCAGCAAATCTGCTGTGGGATGGCACGCTACTTGACAGCCGGTACGGCCAAGCTTTGATACTCTGTTTACACATGACAGAAATGAATTGTAGACACAGCGGATGACTAAACAGATTAGTTACCACATCGGTAATTACCTTCATCCCAGCGCTGTTCTGGACAATGCTCTGAGGCAGAACAGTGACCTGACAATACAAGCGCTATGTTGCCTGTCCTGAGCCGTCAGCGGGAGAATTATTAGGATCGCTTGAACTGGTAAATCATTGGCGACTGCTTTTGTTTGGTGTGAGAGAGGGCGTCCCTAATAGAAGAAAGTGGCCTTGCATAACCCATTTGGTTTGTGTTTGTAGTGAACTATTGGAGTGACTTTCACTGTGTCCAGTTCTGGAGCCCCCAACATAAGGCCATGGACCAGTTGGAAAGGGTCCAGAGGAGGGTTTACTAAATACCCATCCTTTCTGTGAGTGCTGGCTGAAAACTAAAGGTGTGAAATGTTAATGGCAGCATCTTCTAGTGAGCACAGCACTGCATTGTGAGGGCTGGGCTCTATTTTGGGTTCCCCTCCTGGCTTTGATTCACTGTGCGGAGCAGGGCTTGTCTTGGTTTGGATGACAGGAGCTTAGTACTTGGGGACAAGGATTTTATCTGGAGCCTCCAGGACTTCATTTGGAGTGCTGCTGTAGTTCCAATAAATGACAAAGTCCAGCTAGGCAGAAGATCAAGGTGTGCGTTTTCTGAGGTTGGAGGGAGGGAAATGCGTTCCAAATGCAGCTGGAAAAAACGCTGTTCCAGGTTTCCAGCCTCTGGCTTATTCCCTGCCAGAGCTAATGATGATATATGAGTCTTAGAGAACGCTCTTAATCCTGAGACCTCAAAGCCCTTCACTGAAGAGGTCTGCAACATTATTCTTACTGGGTGTAGGTGGTAAAATTAATGCATTAAGAGACAAAGTAGTTTAGCCAAGCAGCAGAACTGGGGATGAAATCTAGGTGTCCTGAAACAGTGTCATGCTTTGCCTCATAGGAGCCATTGCCTTTTCTAGCTCTTGGACTTTGCTGGTGCTTTGTTTACTAAGTCAAGCCCTATTTGGAAGATTGGCAAGCTTATACCTCTTGTTCATGCATACTTTCTTTGTTGTCTCTAAGCTTCTGTGAGACCCTGTAAAGCAATTTTAACCCTATCTCCCAGCATCTGCTGTGTGCTTGCAATGAAAAAATCAAACATGAGTTTATCATCATGGTCTTCCTTCTGCTGAGCAGCTGCTGTGAATACCACATGCCAGTGCTTTAACTCTCATAAATTGCTCACAAAGCCCAGGCAGAGGTGTCGCTAAATTTTTAGGGCTTTGTGTGGGGATGTGAGAGCATTTGCAGCACTCTAAAAAGCCCTGGGAAAGAGCGAGCCCTGTGACTGTTTTGGGATGTGGCCCCGTGCTCCCCGTAGGGTCACATCTCTGCATGCAGAGCTGTCTGCTCCTGTTCTTTGCTAGGAAGTGACTGCAGGCACAAAGACATCCTTTTTCTTATTTCTGGCTCGGGGTAGTCTGGGATATAATCCTCAGATTAGTGCGGGCAAACCAAGTTTAAGGGCTGAATTATATCAGCAGGAGAGTCCAACACACTGACTGCTCCTGAAATGCCGTTGTACTCCTTTCTTCCCTTTGGTTCCTCTCCTAGGGCACGGAGCAGCCTTGTGACCCTCTGCCTTTTCTCTGTTCCCTGCCCTGTTGCTCTCAACTATTAACAGTCGAAGCCTGTTTCTTGCAGCTTGTGGGGATTTTTTCTTTTTTGTTTTTATTTTTCCTTCTGCATGGATCCTGATAAGCCATTTCGCACCAACCCAGATATTGGCCAAGTGTGAAGTGTGTATCTGGCTCTCTTCCTCTTCTTTGGCTGCAGCTAATGCTGTGCCACCCTCGCTTAAGCACATGTGTTAACTGTGGGCATTTTTCTCATCCCTCAGGCTGTTAGGTTTTCTCGGTCCTCTCCTCTGCCGTGTGCTGTACATGCTGGCCGTGGGCATCCTGCTTGGTTTGGTTTGAGCCTTGGTTTCTCTCCTTTATGTAACACTGCTGCTTCAACCATAGTGCCAAGGTCAATGTGTTGGGCCATGAGGCAGTCGGGTACCCAACAAGGAGAGGTGGATCCGCAGTGGGAGCAGGACCCTGCAGAAAGCCAAAAAAATGGGGAAACTCCCACTGCATTGGATAGGAGCTCATGCTGCCCTCCTGGCAGAGTCCCCTCTGGGAGCAGCCCCTCCTGATCCATTCTTTTCTTTGGCTTCCCCTCGATTGCCTGGTGCAATTCAAAGGTGTTGGCTCTGCTCCCTCAGTTTCTTCCTCGCCCCAGGGAAGAGTTGCGTCTCTCGGCTGTGCAGGCAGTCTGCCACGGCTGCGGAGAGCCGGGCTGTGTAGGTGGCTGCCTCTTGCCTCTGCTGGAGTGCAGAGCCGGAGGTGCGTGGGAGAACCGGCTCTACATCCCTCCTTGCACTCTGTGGCTCCCTGTGTTTAGCGCCGGTGAGCTCACCCTCCCGGGATGTTAACATGCAGTGCACAGATGGCCTGAACAGTTTGGGGAGCAGACTCTCTTCATTTGTGTAAAGGCAAATAGGCTTTGAAGTGACTAAACTGCTACAGCAGTAGTGACAGAGGAATTCATATTTTTTTGGGTTCATTCTTAGGCTCGGTTCCTTCAGTTGCAGCTGGAGGCTTTGGCACATGCGAGGAAATCCTCTGCACGTTGGCATTTCCCCGGTGGCATCCTGAGCTGCCTCCGACTGCAGCGGCTCCTGCGGTTTTGCTCTGAACTGTGGCATTGTGTCACGGTTTGCTCAACGTCTGCTGATAGTCTCTTGGAAAGGGGATATTGGCTTTCTGCTGGGGAAACTTCATGTTCATTAAGGAGTTTATCAGTTGAAAAAGTCACCGGGGTGGAAAGAGCTACTCCTGCCCTGTGGAAAATCCCTGCCATTTATTTTGTGAGCTAAAGGTCAGCTTGGCAGTCTCCCCTATTTAGATAAAATATGAAGCCTTCCCTTCTCTGCTGTAAGCCTCCCCTTGCTGGACCACTTTTTGGTATTTCAGCGTGCCTGTAGGAGGGAGCAATGGATCGGGGAGACTCTGGGGCTCTTCAGGTTTCTTGCTACCTTGGAGGCTTTACTCGTGTGCCTGCCATATGCGCAGAGATTGCTGCTGCCGACCACGAGCTGATTAAATGCGACGCGCTGAAAAGAAAGAGAGCTTGAGATTACCACCGCAGCTGTGATCGGCTGACAGGATGTGGCACAGCCCAAAATTCTAGTCAGGCTAAAATCAAATTAAAGTTCCCCAGCATGATATTTTAGGAGTGGGGAAAAAAATAAAAAAGAGATGGAAAAAGAAAAACCTAAAACAAAAAAAACCCCTACAGAGTTCATCTGGTGGATGGAGTTACATTAAGCGGATGGAAATTAAAGGCTTTTCATAGAGATCTTCAATATAATTTGATGGAAGACTTTAATTATTTCAAAGTGCTTAAGAAAAGAAGCTTGGAAAGATTTCGGGGCGGGGGGGGTGAGCTCTCATAAAAATATCTCTCTTCACAAGCGTTTTGAGCTGTTGTTGGGCTGAAAGGCGGCTGTCAGCTCAAAAAGAGGGATTTGAAAATCCTGTGTCCCACATCCTCCCCAGAGACCAATTCCTGCATGAGTGGCAGTCAGTCTCATAAGAGAAGGCCAGGGAGCTGCGAGGAGGTGGGTGAAGGAAGAGCAAAGGCTTCAGTGCTGCCAAGCAACTCTCTTTATCAGCCTTCGCAAGGCACGTAGGATCAATCGGGCTCCAGGCCGTTAATGGGAAGACGGCGGGCTGTGGTTGATTTGGATCTCTCTTGGCGTTTTGGACAGTAGAGCCAGAAAGAGCATCCTCTTCCTGGTACCCTGGGGAGATGGTCCATTGAAGTCATAATGCTAAAGTTGTCACTCATCCAATTCTTGCTTGGACAGCCCAGGAATTAATGGGTCTTTGTCTTGTCTCCAGGTTGACATAAATTCAAGTATCTGGAGACCGGCCATTCTTTTCCTGGGACTTGGATGCTCTTTTCCCGTCTCCAGCCTGCTCACTTTCAGGCAGAAATTGTGGCCTCTTGAAGCTCTGAATGCTCAGTGTTTTCGATGACTGCTCTTCCCCAGATATTCCATTTTGAGGTACCCCTCTCCACCTCCATATGCACCTCTTGAGGAGTGTGACCTGATGGTTTTGCAGGAAACTGCAAACAGCATGGGGGCAGGACCATACCCCCAGCCGTGGGTCTCACCGCTAAGCCAGTGAGCCCTGCCTGTGTGCATGGCCAGTCCTCGCTGAGCTTTCGCTGGGCTGAGGCTGGAAGAGGGGTGATCAAGGCTGACAAAGTCAAGATCAAAGAATAGTTTTGACTGAACAGAGTAGCCTAAGTTAAAATGCCCTGAAGGGCAGAGATTTCAGGTTGCCGCCCAGAGCTGCTCTCACTGCTGCAGATATGTACTGTGCTCCTGGGCTGTGGTGAAGGACGACACTCAGAAATGACAGTGTTTCAGTGAAGCTGGGCATCTTGCCTGATTTGCTACAGGCCAAGGCTTGTATAGCACCAGATACTTCCTGTTAAACTTCAGGATGCCTTTCCTTGCTATGTGTCTTCTCACCAGCCCTTCCGATGGTGCAAGTGGTGCTGATGTTGATTTCACTGTGTGGGGCTTTGCGGGGGCTGTGTGTGCTCTGCCAGAGACTGGCTGAGTCCCCTCTGGCGTGCCAGCCTGTATGTCCGATAATGGCACTGCCCTCCTCTGCAGGGATGTTCTGAGGGTAAACGTGGCCAAGGAAGTTCACAGTGAAGGAGTGGGAAAAGCAACCAACTTAGATAAACACGTGAGATGGGGAGAACAGTGGGGTCCATTCCCAGGGAGTGCGTTATATAGCAGTAGAGGGCAGGTGCTCAGCTCTCCTCCCTGTGAGGATGGGTGTTTGACAAATAACTGGCAAAAAGGCAGCCTCGGTAGGGAGAAGGGGGATGCTCAGTTGCGGGTAGGAGCCAGGTCAGAAAGGGTAGGAACACATCTAACCGGCTGCGCCAGGCAGAACAGACAGAAGAGCTGTCTCCATTTTCAGCAGCCTGTCCTCCTGAGCAATTGCTGCCAGGCTTGGGAGGCCATTGGGCCTGCACGGCTCATGGATGAAATGGTCCCAGAGAGGGAGCCGTTGGGATAAACATCCACACCAACTATCCAGAGGAAGGAACTCTGTTTTCAGGAGGCTTGAGTGACTGCAGAGCCATACAGCCAGCTTGTGAGAAGAGAGGGAGAAGGCACTGCGAGTTCAGAGAGAAGCTTGGTCTGAAGGGGCGTTGCGTTTGTCCAGCCCATAACGAGCAGGTCCCTGGGAGTGCTGTCAGGAGAGGCCCTGTTGGGTGGTGTATCTGTGGCTGTTCAAGGGCCAGAGTTAATCCAGCACTTGAGGAACAGGAAATCATGCACTGTTTATTGCTGAGAATGGTTTTTTAACTTGGTGTGTCAAAAGCTTTCTGCATCAATCGTTCTTTGCTGCATTTCCTCCATAAAGCTGCTCTTGAAGGAGAAGGAGTTTGTGCTGTGTGCTTGCCAGGCTCCTGCGTGGTGCCACTGCAGAAGTTTGGGCTGTGTGGTTATAACCACTTCTGTTGGTCAGTATCCAACCACCCTCCTCCCACACCGCATCTCCTGCGCTCTGCAGGCGCTTGTGCCGATGCACACGTGCGTCACTGAGTGAAATCAGAGTCTCTCATGAACCCCGTGGGATCCTGCAGATGATGTTCATATCAGTGGCTGAAATCCAGGTGTGAAATAGCCTTCCCAGTTTGCGTGTCATCTCAGCAGCAGAGCTGCTTTGGTAGAAGAGCTGTTTGAGCGCAGATAGCAGAGTGGTGGATGCAGACAGCTTCTGAAGTGACATGCCTTCAGGGCAAGGACTGTTCCTACGACAGGAAGCAACCACGAGGTGATGGCCGTTGGTTTTGTTTTTAATTCAAGGTCAATTTGCACACACCAGGCTGTCCTTGTTCCGTTAATGATGGCATCTGCACACTGGGGTCACCATCTCACTGCACTCTTTGAGGATTTGTTTAAGCAACAGCATTTGTTGGGGGTGGCAGAGAAAAAATGGCCCCCTGATGTTAGTGATTTAACTTCTGGCAAAGCAGGATGAGAGATGAAGGGGAGGAAGAGCTGATCCACATGGGGCTGGGAAAAGAGCTCAGTTTGGGGGTCTGACGAGCAATGGCCTTTGTTTGCCTTCAGAATGCTCAGTGTTATCTGTCCCTCTGGGTATTTGTCCCTCTTCCACCAGCAGTATCTGAACTACTTTTGGAAAGGAGTAATATGGAGTTTAGCATTAATAGCTTTTCTTTGGGGGCAGGAGAAGATGCAGAGGCTGCCAGGCTGCCATTTGACAGCAGTTAGCAACAATCAGCTGGGCTGATGGCTACTGGGCAGCTGGAGCAGTTGGAAGCCTGCTGGGCTCAGAACTGGTTCAAAATTAGTTGTGCTGAATCACAACCGCTCAAAACTTCCTCTGCTTGGAGCGTGTCTGAGCTGAAGTGAATCCCAGAGGGTGGGGGGAGAAAACCCAAGCAGTTCCTGTGAGCTGGGGAATTAAGGCAGCCTGGCGTACAGTTTATGCCTCACGGCTGATTTCAGTAAGCTCTAATTGATTATTTTCCCTATATTTGGGGCATGCATAACATCTTTCCCTGGTGGATTCCTTGGTGCCTAATGGCAGTTGAGCTAAACTTGCAGTCCTTCCCTCTGTGGACAAATCTTTCTCTCCTCTACTAGACTATTATTTCACGAAACTCATAGGAACCGATAGTTGTGTGTCTGCATCCCCATGAAATTTGGTTGGAAGCTGACCATCATATTCCAGATTGATTAGAGATCGGCACATCAATAGGGATTGAAAGCACAATTGTATAAGGCTTGCTTTGTCCGGTATTGAGAAGTGTCTGAATCAGAAAGCGCAAGTTCAAGATGTAGGATGTCCGAGTCCTGTTGGCTCATCTGGCCAGACAGGCTGTGCATTCTGGCTTAAGGATAACAGCTGCATTAGAATATGGTGCTGGATTTTGGATGGATCAAGATGCAAACATTGGTCAAGATGCAAACATTAAAGTTGGGCCGAGGCTGGTTAATGAGGACAATTTATGCTTATAGCTGGAAGAGAATGATGTGATAAGGGTTTTCAGAGTGCTCAGTGTGAGCATAAGTTAGTCCCTTTGTACTTTCCTCATTTAACTGGAATTGGTATTAAGCCACTGATGAGAACAACTGAAAAGCCAACTCTGGAAAGGGTTGTTCCTTACTCTGTTTGGAAATTGGATGTCGCTGATGAGGATGAGTGCTCTGGGAGCAGTTTTGAGAATGCTGCTAAGTCAGGAGCACAGACAGCCTGATTATAGCTAACTTGGAGCAACAGAAAGGCAAGGTGGTCAGAGTGAATTTGTTCTGTGAACAAATTTGTTTTTCACACTAAGGCAATGTCCTGTGCCTTTGTTGGCCTGTGTGTTATGCTTCGTTAATGAAGCCAAGTGATTTTTGCTTGCTGCACGTTGAACCCCTGGATAAAGTCCACAACTGTGATGTCATTCTTCTGCTTATATCACACTGCAGATAGGAAGGGAATTCTTGCGCTTGGGTAAGAACGCAGTAAAGGCCCGTTAAGTGTCTGTGAGATTTATCCCATCCTTAATTCTTCACAGTGATGGTAAAATGCAGGCTCCCTTTGAATCAGTGGTGAAATTGTTTGCTGGGTGTGGGGTTTAACTCAGGGTGTTCCTAAGGTTAGTTTTCATGGCAATTCGGGAGTACGAGTCCCATCAGCACTTTCAGAGAGCTCTGCTGGCCTTTAGTGTAGAAGAGCTTAGATCTCTTGCAGGAGTGACACTGTCTGGGCAAGGTCTCTGCAAGTGAGAGAGGGCTGATGGCATTTGGCTTGCTAAAGGGAGAAATGGCAAACAACTTAGGCAAAACCATACGTGAAGTCTGGAGTTGTCTGGGAATTGCATAAGTTATGGCCGTATCTGAAGCAAAGTGGCCAGATACGTGAGAAACAAAGGATAAGCCAGACATAGAGCAGTCATCTTGAGGCTTATGAACTTGAGTGGCGCTTTCTTCAAAAGCGTTTCTTATATCATCAGGCAAGCTACTCTATGCCCTTTATGCGAAAGACTCTCCAAGCCTCAGAATAAATATCTTAAAGGCCATGAGACAGAGAGAAGAGAATAGTGAGAAAAATGAGATGCCACAGCTAAAACTATGGGGAGAAGTCATGTCTCTTACTGAATTTTCTATGCTGTTGTGAGGGGAAAAGCTGAGCAGCTGTTTGCCAAGAATGTGTGTGTGAAGATTTCTCTGGTCTTTTGCCCAGTCATGTATCGACAGGGCTAATAAGAAATTTCCTTTTGTTGGCAGACATTGCCTCTCTTCTGTCCTTTTACCATCACCGCTACAAGGGTGCTCCTCCAGCTGAGCTAGAAAGGTGAAGGCTCGTTTCCCAGTGAGCTCTTTTTAAAAATCTCTATTGGATTAAATGAAAAGCCTGTGTGACCCAGAGGCTCACATTGTCTGCCATGGCCTAGTAAGAGAAGCTGGCGAGATTTTTTTTTTTTTTTTTTTTTTTTTTTTTTTTCCTCTCTTTTGCCTGCTCCAGACCACTGTATACTTGCACTTATCTGGGTGATATTTCTCATGTGGCCAGGACTCTCCTCGCTTTGCTGCTTGGTGTGGGATTTGGCCTGTTGTTGCAACAAATAGAGGGGAAAAATGCCCATTCTCCATCCCTCTGGAACACGGCTGTTTCATTTTGGTAACACAGTAGCGCAGCAGCTCTAATTGGATGCTTTTTGGTCTTAATCAAACACATGGGTTTCTGGTTGGAAATCCTTTTTGTGTCACTTACCTATAAGCAGGATTAAAAGTTTCTCTCATGCAAATTAATGCCTTTTAAATGCGACATCACTTATCAGTTTGGACTTTGATTCTGCTTTCTCGTACAAGACTTTTTGTTGCTACAAGCCTTTCCATTACTCCAGCAGCTCTCTTCTGTATCTGGTGGTTGTGTGCTGTTCTACTGTTGCATGTATGTGTGTCTCCAAACTCCTGTGTTTTCCTTGCAAACGTTTAGTTTTGCACGTTTCCTTGCTCTCTTGTGCAGACGTTTCTCCTCTGCCCCTCTGTCTGTTCTCAAGCCTATCACCCCTATGCTTTCTTGTGCATATTCTTAGCTTGGCATCTGTCCTCTTTCCCACCTCCTTTCAAAAGCATATGCTTACTGTCTTCCAAATGCACACCCAGAAATTCTTGCTCCATTAAAATGTACAAACCAAGTCTTAAAAACATCATCTTCAGCCATTCAGAAATTACCTTCTCCTAGCCTAGAGACTTTTTGAGCTTGTATGTATCAAAATGTTCTTTGGGTGATAGATGGGAGATTAATCTATTTATTTCACTTAAAGTTTTGGCAGCTATAAAAAGAAGCAAAACTAGCTTTTTGGCCATAAACCACTTCTTGCAGGTTGATTTGCTAGAGTTCTTTGTTTTCCTTTCTTTTTCCTCTTGAATCTGCCAGAGACTTTAAGTGAAATAAATAGATTAATCTTCTTTCTGTAGCCCAGAGATCAGGTTGATGCATTTAAGAGCTTTTTCTCCCGCTAGACTCCTGATGTGTTCGCAGATCCGATTCACATTTTGGAACTTCCTTCATGTGTAAAGAGACTCAGTGGTAGCAGTAATTCTTCACTAACAGCAAACAGGGGTTAGTGCTTGTTGGATTTCTTTTCTTCTGAGAGAGCTGAAAATTTTCCCTCAAAGCATTTTTGATAAAAGGAAGTTTTGTGGAAAAATATCAGTCTTTGTGTGTAGGGAAAAATACCACCCAAAACGTGAATATCTCCTTCAAAAGGAAAAGTTGGTATTTTGCAAGACAATGTGTCTTCAAGAAGGTTCAATTGCTGCGAGCCAAACAGCCAAAAGCAGGCTTCCAAAAGTGTATATACTTATCAAAACAGAACTGTGAAAAAGTGTGGCAGAAGTGGAAAAATCATCGATTTTACAGAGGGGGGAAATGGTTTTCTGAGCAGCTCTGTTTTCTGTGGCAAAAAGACATGCAGTGAGTGTAAGCAGGTCTCATGGAAAAGGTTTCTTAAAGCAGTTCATTCTGAACACAGTCCTTGGCACGTTATAAAGCTGGGGTCCTGGTGACTGTTTTTTTTTTTTTTTTCTTCTGTTGTGTGCATCACAGCTTAGTGAGAAATAGTCAAGCAAGTTTGAAGAACTGAAGGTTTCATGCCATTCCAGGTACTTGATTCTTACACTGCTCAGGGAAAGATACAGCATTGCTAAAAACGTCGTGTGTACATGGCCATTCCCAGTATTGCACTGGGAAAATGTAGATGCCTGGCTTGCCCATTCTGCCTGGCTGTCCAGTGGTCTCCAGCCATTTGCTGGATGAAGTCTGTGTCTCTAGTGCCCCTGTAAGGTGGATGTTGGATGGTGGTAGAGCACAGACAAGAGGCTGACTTGTCTCAAACCAGGAAGAGAGCCAGTGGCACAGTCGGAAATGGCACCACGGTTGCTTTTGCCCTTGCTCTGATTCTTCAGGCTTATTTTACTCTTGGCTCTTCTCACCCCCATATGCACATCCCAGAGAAAGCAGCAGTATTTGGGCTGAGCTTGTGTCCTACCACCTGCTTTCGAGGAAGGCTCTGACTTGGGGCTGTATGTACCCTGCAGTGAAAGGAAATTCTTTGCTTTGCATCTCCATGTTTGCTATAGGACAGGGGTGTTGCCGAGGGATATTTTTTACAAAAAAGCCGATGCCCCAGATTTCATACAGCAGCTTGTCCCCGGTTCACATGTTTGCGTTGGGTTTGTTCCCTATTGGAACAAAACTGAAATTTCAAAACTCTATTTGTATTTACTTCTTATTGTAAAACAATTGTTGGTTTAAAGGCTTTTTCTTTTTGCTGGTTAAGCTTTTTATGAAGCCAAGGCTCTGACTGGTTTTATTTATTCAGGGTCCCACAGGCCTCTTTGCAAGAAGAGAGTTGTTGAGCATTGAGATTCTGCTCACCTAGGAGTTTCCCCGTGCCACCTCAGCTGGAGAGATCAGTTTATATTTCCCCTTCCAAAAATACTTGCTTGTACTTGGCCGCATGCTGTATGCGGTGCAGACGAGCCGCTCACTCCGGCACCAGAGGTGGTTTAATGGAAGTGATGACCTGCAGAGTGGGTAGGAGTCTTCCACCGAATAAATGCAGGGTTATGTTTGATACAAGAGCGCTGGCCTCTTTATATGGGAGAAACGGCTGGTGCAAGGCTGTACGCTGAGGCTTTCGCGAGTGCCAGCTGTGGGGAGGTAAACAAAGCTTTTCTTTCTGCTTTTTTAGATGATTCAGAGTCAAGCCTGTCCAGAAACTTTATCCAAGGTAAACAGCCCTCAGCCTTGTAATTGTCATTGTCAGTATGCTTAAAATGGTTAAAAACTCGAGGTGATGCCAGGACATACAGCTCAGATCAGAGGAGCGGTGCTGCTGTGGACAGCTCTGGCCCCTGTTAATGGCAGCTTGCTGTCCTCCTCAGCTGGAGGAAAATCTGCCTTTTTCCTTCCACCTACAGACACTCCCCTTCCCCCAGGCTTCTCATGATTTTTCCTTTAAGATAACAGCTTCAAGCCAATTAAGAGTGTCTGAAGTGGATAGAGCAGACATCGCTGTGTGAGACCACAGTGCTTTTAACTGCTATTGTTTGTTAATAAAAATAAATTGTGGGCACTGGGGAGAGAGAAAACCCCACATGATCTTAGTTTTCTCTTTCCGTTGTTATTTCCCAGTGAGAAGTGAATTGTCACAGCCAGGGAGACTTTTGGCTGATGATGTTGGGAGGGGCGTGCTGGGATGCTTTGGAAGGCTACTGGTCCCATAGTCCCTCTGTACGTGTGCCCCCATCTCCTTTGCTCAGCCGCTCTGTGTGCGGTGTAAATCATCGCCTATAAGCTACGATGCCGGGCCGTGAACTGGAGGGCGCTGAGCAAAGCTGGCGTTTTGCTGCCTCCGCTGCCAGGAGCAGTAACTTCTGGCAGAGGGATGGCGCAGCCAAAGGCAGCATCCTCTTCAGCTCATCCATCACAGCTCCCCGCTGTGGAAGCGTGCCTCGGGTGGCTGTGCCGGGGAGGGTGAGGCAGGGCTACGCTAAACAGCCCTGTCAAATGGTCCTAGCGCTTTCAGATATCGGGGTGTTTTGCTTGTGATGCTGCGCACATCCATCATGTTTGGCGCCTTGGTGTCTGTTCTCTCAGCAGCCGTAGGACTCTCTTCATTGCCGTGGTGCTCGAAGGCTTTGCAGTGCCCCGTGAAGCAGGGCAGAAAGACAGGGGACAGCAGCATGCAGCCTGGGTCCTTTCATGTGCCCAAAGGGGTTTGCCAGTGTGATTGTACCGGCAATATTTCCTAGTAGAGAGTCAGCTTAAACCTGTTCCTAGAATAAAATAAGCTGCCCCAACAAATGAGTTTTAATGCTATCAAGTTGATAACGGGACTTTTGTAAGTATGACTCTGAGGGGGCAGGTGGGGTTTTCACACTCGTAATTCACTTCGCCCTGCCAATAAAACTTTCAAGTACTTGCCGACCCTGGGGGCCCTGATGGGTCGTGTGACAAGCCTGCGGAGGAGCGGATAATTTAATGGAGATGTCCTGTGACTCAGCCTGAAACTGTAACTGCTGGAGCCTCCGTGTGTTCAGAGGTCTGTGGTCAATAATGCTGGGGAAAAATCTGACTTTGAGATAGCTGAGTCTATATGCAGCTTGTATGAGGATTTAGGATGGGTACATATTGCTTTTATCTCTAAGCAATGATAGGAAAAGTTGATCAGGCTTTGCTAATGCTGCGGGTGATTGAGAAGGGTGAGACAAGAGAGAACTCAGGATTGTAGAGAAAGAAAGTTAAAGAAAACAGTCCAGAGGACTGAGAAATGTCAGGAATACATTTGTCCTTCTGCTTCACTGCCTCCAGAATTCTTTTCTCCTTGAAGTTTCTTGCTTCTTTTTCTGGAAGTCATGAAGTGGGGGGAGGAAAAAAAGAAAAAGAGAGAGATAAAAGAACACAGCTGGGAGAATAAAAAAAAAAAAATCCATTTTATGTATCAGCTGAGCAGGTGTTTATCACTAATATCACCTTCCCTGGAATATCACCTACTCCAGTGCTGACAGAATGACCCTCAGAGAGCTGTGCTGTCAGTGTGGTGTGATGGAGAGTCAGAGGTCCTTTTATCCCCCCGACACCTGGGGAAGAGAGATACCACTGGTCTGTCTCTCGCCTCAGATGAGTTCATCCCTGGCAAGCCACAGTGCAAATATTGTGAGGACAATGCAAGAAGAGGAGAGGCATGGCGGCTGAAAGTAAAGCAGGCTCTTTAATGCTGATGAAATCTAAAAGGAGACATAGTTTTTATAGGAACATAGAAATTGCTAGACTGGAACAGAACTGCGCTTCATATTGTTAAGTACCCTTTTTTAGTACTAGCTGCTTCCAGAAGCAGTGTAAGGAGGCTTGCCCCAAGGGGTGATTCTTCTAACCCTCAAATGTGGAGAGTTAGCCTGTGCCTTGCAGCGTGAAGGGTTTACATGCCATCCAAAATCTTATTTTCTCTCTTTTTTTTTTTTTTTTTTTTCAAACTTTACTATTGTAATTCTAGCTATTCATTCTCTTTACAAATGTCTGATCCTTCTCTCAATCTTACTGAGGTTTTGACTGCAACAATACCTAGTGGTAATGATTTACCCATGCTAATTATGCATTTTGCAGAGGAAAACATATTGTTCGTAGCTTTAAATGGAGTGATTTTTCAGTTTAATTGAACTTGCATCTCTGTATCCCTGGGGCAGGCTTGCAATTTAGTTCCTCCCTTCCCCCCGAGACACACAGGCACTTTCTCAAGCCCAGCAACAGTTACCTGTTGAAATGTTTTTCAGATTCTTTTCCTCTTGTCAGTTCCATTTAAATTTGAGCCTCTCTGCAGATGAAGCTTTGCAAAAGGAAATAGCTCTCTTTGCTTGTCGAAAGAATGAAAAAGGCTCTGTTAAGTTGTTTGTTGATATTTCCTGACAGTTTTTCAGAATTCCTTGCTGCTCTGCAGCTGTTAAATTTGTTGTCTCAGCTGTGAGGATTACTCTAGCTTTGCTTGAGCTGCATTTTCTCACCATTCATCAAGCTTCTGGTGATGCACAGAAAGATCCATCAACACCAAAGCCACCTCCAAACTAGCATTTGGGTAAAAGTCTGCCTCCCGATTGCCTGGGTAAGATTGAAGTTGCTGCCAATTCTCTAAGGGTGTTCGTGGTTTCTCAGTGAGCTTGCAGACGATGGCGTAGGGGTTTTGCAGTATAAGTAAATGGAGGTTGCATCAGGATAAAGTACACATTGGGGTTTTTGAAAGCCTGGTCCTGGCACTGCCTTCCAGGACTGTGGAGCAAAGTGCCAGTGCAGCTGGAGATGCTGTGCCCCATCTTGCTGGGATGCAGCCCCTCTCCAGGGCTCCCCAGCTTGCTGGGGGCAGATGTAGCAGGGCAGGTAGCAAACAGATTTTGCAGGGTGGCAGTATCTTTGGAAGTGTGAACAGAAATAGCAATGCACTTGGGTTTCTTGAGTGTCTTTGGCAGGTTGGGCAGAGGGAACAAAAGGGAGGAAAGAGAGGTGGCTGGTGTTCAGAGTTATCTTCACTATTGGTGTGGCAGCTTCAGGAGAGTTTTGTTTTGTAATTTTTTGTCACATTTTATTCTGCCTTTTGGCTTTTACTGTATCGTCTGAGCATTTTTTTTTTTTGCAAGAACTCTCAAAATATCAGGAAGATGTGACGATAGCAGTGAAGAAGAGTACCATCTCACACAGTCATTAAAAATGTATAAGTAGTTTCAGAAGCAAGTTGCTTCCTCTGAGAAGCAAATCGTCCATAATTCTGCTTGGTATTTAGAGACTTTTATCTCCAGAGAGAACTCAAAACTATTCAGGATAGACTTGATTTATTTTATTCTCTTGAATTTTTAGAGCTAAACATGAAAAAGGACTAAACAGGAAAAGAATTGCATATTTGTGCTGTGCAGAGAGAAGCCAGGGGCCAGCCCATGATCCACCACCTATTCAGCAATTCATGTACCACCCTGAAGGACCTAGGAAACTGCTCTCTAGCCAGCCCACTCCTTTTGGGGGTAGTGGATTCAGACTTCTTTATAAACAGCTGTCTGTCAACCAGGCTCGCTTGCTATCGTAGCACACCGCCAGTACAATAAAGAGGAACCATTAATGCAAGAGCTGTGAATGTACAGGCTGACAAAAGTTCTGATATTCTTGGTGGAAATTTCAGGAAGGGAAGTTGATTTGATTTATTTTCAGGAAGTGGTGGTGAGAGTGAGTTGGGATAAGTCATCTTCACATGCACAAGAATTAGTGCAGCAAGTTGCTAAATATCCTTTTTCTCTTCAATGTTTTCTTGGCTTCTAAGGCTTTCTGCTTTGTGTTGCATGAAAGAAGAATGTCATCTTCCTTCCCCCTCTGTGTGGAATTCCAGGCTGCACTGGAGTCGATACCCAAGTTGAACCTGTGATTCATTGCTGCACCTGGGTGGAAAGCGTGTTTTATGACTTCTCATGGGGAGATGAGAGAGAGACAGGTGCATCTTGCAGCTGTAAGGAAGGAAAAGCTGTTGGAAGGATGGCTAGCTCAGCAAGGCAAAAATTACTTTACAACAACGGAGTTTGAACTGTGTTTACTACCCTTTTGTGCCTGAATTTAGAAAGTAGGAGGCAGAAGGAACTTGGGGACTAGGGAGATGAAGAGAGCTGTGGGGACTGAAAATACCTCTTTGTTCCTTTAAGAGTAGAAACCCTGATGTTAGGCTAGGAAGAAAAATCCTCTCTCTCTTCTTCTCATCCTGCACCTTGAATACCAGTGTCTGTTCCCACTGCTCGGTGGCGCAGGTGTGATGGTGGGGAAGCGTCCTTGTGTTGCACTCCTTGCGTATTTTGCAAGCACCTTCATCAACCAGATGGTCTGTGGGTACTGGTCGTAGGAGCCTGTGTAGCTCTGCTGTTTGGTGGACTCCAAGGTATATTTCTATTGCTGGCAGCTATTCCTTGGGTTCATGCTCAAAAAACAAAGTACTGGGAAACCGTTCTTAGCAGTGGGTAATGCGTTAGGTGAATGCAGCATCCCTCTGTGCTCCATGTTCTAGGTAATTACAACCCTGCCGCTTGCGTAGCAGAGCACAGCGGGTGCCTGTATTTATTATTTAGCTTTGCTGTTAACTCTAAACTGGTGATGCAAAGGCAGCTGCTTCTCTGGGAATCTTGTACTTTGCCTCTTTGCCAAACCAGGCTGCAAAAAGGAGAGGTGGCTTTGATGTCTGTCCCTCAGAGCTGAAAGTCGTGGGACCCTTTCCCAGGCCTTGGTTGTTTGTAGTTTGCCTAGAGTAGTAACCCTCGTGCAGTTTGTCTTTGCAGAGACTCAAATGAGAACCACCCGTTTGAGCACGGTGATCCCATAGTGCTTTGGCAGAGAGCGACATGGATGTTAACTCCTCAAACCACATGCAGGCATTTCCCTCCACTGCCTCAGCTGGAAACTGGGGGGTTGTTTTACTCTGCCTTTCCTTGCCCCAGTCCAGGGGCACAGTTAGACTGCTGCCTTGCTTTTCCCTCGCAGTGGCTCCCTTTTAGATAAAGATAAAAAGTGTTTGCTGCAAGTGGGATCGTTGTATTTGTCTGCACAAAGACGTGATCTTAAAACTCCTCGCCAGATGAGATTAGATGGATGCGGCCAGTGTTACAGAGGAGAAGTGCATGCTGGTGGAGGAGGAAGCTAGTGGGGAGCGTAGCCAAAGCCTGTCATCTCTCACTGTGTCCCTACCAGAGGAACGAGCTCAGCACTGTGTCAGGGAAATGTGCTTCAGCACTGCCATCTTCTCAGGCCTGGCTCTTTTAGCATCTCTGACCTCTGCTTCTCTTACTTCTTCTCATTTTGTGAGAGAAACACTGACAGTTCTGAGTGTTTGCCCCACCATCCCCTGGGACTGAGCTGTACCCAATGTGCTGCCCATCCCTATGCCCTCCTCGGCGAGTGCCGCGGACAGCTGCAGTGGGCAGGGCAGGGATGAGGAAGGGGAGCGGACTGGGGGAGGCGGGCAGCCTGCTAATGATGATGGTACAGTGCAAAGTGCCGAAGGTTTCTGCTGGTTTCTGGAACAAACACTTTTCAATGAGTTGCTCTTTTGGGCAAAGAGGTGACGTGTCAGCAGCTGGCAGGCTGCAGTGAGGCTGTGGTGGGGAAACAGCAGGGACAAGCAATTGCTGGTTTTTTTCAGTCACATCTCAAGATGCGTTTGGAGCTTTTTTCTGCCTCTCTCCCTCTGATGGCTCTAGTAGTCTCTTCTAGACTGCCTTGGCCAGAGAGGAGGGGGCAGCAGAGGAGACTGAAGGCAAAACCCACCTGAGGTCCTTTATCAGATGCTTTGCTAGTTGAGATGGATGTAGTTGTTAATCACCACCAGCTGGCAAGGATGTTTTTTGCACTGGAAGCACGTGTAGGGTAGTGGTGCAAGTAGGACCTAAAGGAGGAAAACAAGACTGTGAGTCTTGCGGAGTGGCTTTGGAGCTGATCCAGAGCACGATGCAGCTCCTCGAGGTGCAGACCTCAAGCTCCTCATCAGGTCCCCACGGCTCCTTCTCTAGCTCTGCAGGGAAGGGTTGAGAGGGGATGTCTGCGTGTCTGTGTGCGACTTCAGCGCTGCAAGCGCTGGTTCCACAGCCTGGGCTGTAATACCGGTGTGAGTACATTTGACGTGATCCTGCTGTTTTCTCAATAACTTGGAAAGTTTTGAAATAACTGCTTCAAAGTGCTCAAATGATATGTTGCTCCACAATCTCTCTCTGCTGCTGCCAATGCTCCTAAGTAACCAATTTACTGTACGCTTAACCTTTTAGGGCTTTTCCTCCCTGGACGTTACTCTGTAACTCCCACTAAAAATAAGAGAAAGTTGCCCTTGCCCTTCTCAGAGGTGGCTAATGATTTCCGGGTGGTTTTTGGCAGCTTCTGTTTTAAAAAATGTGTTGAGCATACTACTTCTGAAATCGGGATTCTCTTCAAATGTCCAAAATCTGTTTGCTACCTGCCCTGCCACATCTGCCCCCAGCAAGCTGGGGAGCCCTGGAGAGGGGCTGCATCCCAGCAAGATGGGGCACAGCATCTCCAGCTGCACTGGCACTTTGCTCCACAGTCCTGGAAGGCAGTGCCAGGACCAGGCTTTCAAAAACCCCAACGTGTACTTTATCCTGATGCAACCTCCATTTACTTGCACTGCAAGTGCGATCCCTCAATTTTCTCAGACTGAGAGAACTGGGATTCAGAAGGCAGGGCTGCTGGTGGGAGCTTCCCAGGGGAGACGTGGTCCAGAAAGAGATGGAGGCGCAGGGAGTCCCTGCTCAGCTCCTGCATTGCCTTTGTTCCTATGGCTGCGTCTCAATATTTCTACTGCCTCCCTTCCCTGTCTGTAAAAAGGGGATAGCCCTTCTGAGGAGTGCCGAGATGAGATGGAGAAAGTCTAAATGTAATGTAAAAATAGACGAAAAATTGCAAGTAAAAAGCTGCATCTTTCTCGAACAAAACTCCTGGTAACTTCAAAGGCAGATTAAAGACTTTGCCTGTGTCAGGACTTCAATATCTGGCCCAAGAATTAGACAAATGGAATAGTGTGAGAATGTTTGCCAGAAAATTGGAGAAGGGAGAGATAAGGTAACAGATGAAATACTCCAACTCAGCATTTAAAGACATTGCTGCCTGTGGAGATAATTTTATCAACTTGAGGGTCAACCATTTCTCCTATAAAGTAAAATCTACCCTCTCTGTAGCTGTTTAAAATGATATTTGTTAAAAACTTGTTTAACTGTGCTGCAGGGGTTTGCTGTGGGACAACCAGGGCCAATATCTGTACCAATGATAAGTTTGTGGATTCTCCACTTAATGCTCTTAATTTTGACAGTGTTTGGACTTAGAAAGTTAGATCTCTGTGTCTTGGAGTGGTGTTACCTTGTAAGAAGAGAAAAAAAAGTGGTCCTGCTTTTGATCTTGTCCCAAATCCTCTTGTGCCTGAAAGGGAGGGGGAAGGAGGTGGTGACTGTCATTGGGGCAGGAGCTGTACAAAGAATTGGTTTATAGTTTGGTGGCCAAAGTAACTTTCTGTCTCCAACTCCCGTCCCTCAAATTATGTTTTGGTATGAAAATGTTTTGTCCTATCATAAAACTAGAAGTCAGTATTATATTTGAAGTTGCAGACTGCTTTGAGTGAAAAAAAAAAAACCCAAAAAACCAACAAACAAGGAGGGGGAGAGGAGAGAAATTAGAGATGTGACTCAATATTGATTACCACTTGTTTTTGTGGAGATGCTAAAAATGCCAAGATGAAATATTTGGACTTTTCCTTGTGTTTCTTTTCCATTTTTTGTTAGATGTTCTTTGCCCAGTTTGACTCCAATTCCTGAATAATTCATAGTCTGTAAATAGCTTCCTCCTCCTTCTCCTTTGGTAAATAGACTCTTTGTCCCTAGTGCTTGGCAAGCTTAAAGCAGTGTCATCCTGCTGAGGCACTGGTTCGAGAGCAGAGGTGCTCATGGTGCCTTGTGTTCTCTCTCTGCAGAGTTATGTCATGCCCAGACCACCGAAGGGCTCCATGAGGATTTATAGAAGATGCCCCGTGTCTTGGCGCCTCTGGTGCTCCTTCTGCTGTGGCTAATGAAGATCGCTGCCAGCCCCCATTCCCTGAGGATCGGTGAGTACAAGGCTCGCTCTGCCCTGTGTTTGACCATTCTTCCACTCATTGTTTGGGTCGCTCGACGTGGACGTGCTCGGGCAAGGGAAGCTGAGCCTTGTCTGTGGTGCCTGGGCTCCCTGCCTTGGTGGTGTGCTCCCCGTTCAGGTGGGGCTGAGGTACGGTGTCCCACCTGCATTTTGGAAGTGTTCTCTCCTTCATCTTGTAAGTGAAATGGTTTCTGGTGAGTGTATGTATTTGTATTGATTTTTATGGTGGTAATGTTACCTGAAGAGAATCTCTTTCTGTATAAATTTGAAGTGAAAGCCAGTCCTTGAAGAGGTACTGAGGAATTAAACTTGCTCCCCCACTAACCTCCTTGATGTTCTCCTAAGCTCCACACAAAAGGAAATAGTTTTTTGTCACAAATTTATTTGTCCCAACATTCATGAGCAAGGAGTGTTTGAACCCAAACTGAACCTAGTAAAGTGGTGCCACAAGAACAATAGTAACTCCAAGATGCTCCATTTGGAAGTCCTATGCATTCCCTCTCCTCTGGGTTTTATTAAAAGGTGTTCAGGAAGAGACACCGGCATCTTCGCTTGCTGCCTGTGCGGATTGAGGAAAAGAAATGCATCCAGACATCTTGTAAGGACACTTGCTTCATAGGATTGACACTTTGCTCTATTGTTTGGAAAGGAAACTGATTTTCCTGACTATTCTCTCTGGAGCTACTAGCTGGTTTTATTAACTATTTGTTGCAGATAAGAAGCTAATCTATTCCTGTCCCATTGGCAACTTTCACAGGTGACACGAAGTAAAATTACTTCTCCCCTCTGCTAGTGGAGCATGGAGCAGCTCAGAAATACAGCAAGGGAGGGTCTGTGCTGGCAGGAGTCTGAGAAGGGTGGCTGGGTGTTTTATATCCTCAGCATCTGTGATTCATGTGGAGCACTCATGCTGCATAGTCTCAGCTCTGCAGACTGCATTTCATGTTGATCGGCAGGTCCTCCCCTTGAGCCAGCAGACGGGGATGGGGGCGGACGGTATGTTTTCAGGATGCTGAAGGTGAAAGAGCCTTCGTTGCGCATTGTGCCCCAGTCATCTCTTTCTGTGGGGAAAGTACTGTGGGCGCTTGAGAGCGTGAGGGGAATGGGAGTTCCCCTGGCAGCGCACATAGCAGAACTGGGCCACAAAGCAGTCTGGGAACTGGCATGGTTGTCCACCTCCACAGTGCAACCCAGAGTGAAATAGAGGTGTTTGAGAGAGGTGGGACTGTGCTTTTGTGTTCCTGTCTGAGGACTGGAAATGAAAATCTGTGCTGAACTGCACTGGGGGCAACTACTAGGCAGGGTGAGCTGCTGCCTTCACTTTCTCAGCTTGGTGCATGCTCAGGGCTCCCTAAATAGAGTTGATGGTGACTGCTGTGAGACCCATGCTGACCCCTGAGGGCAGGCAAGAAGCAGCTGGGGTGTTTGTGCTACTGCGTTGATGGCAGAAAAAAATCTATCTCCCTCCATCTGTCCAAAGGTGCTCCCTTGGACCCGTCTCTCCAGTTTTAAAATCCTCACACTTTTAGGAATTCTTTGCTTTTGACTTTCCTTTGCAAAAATAATAGAGCTGCTCCAGACACGGTTGCTCTTAAAACTTACACCCTTGCTGCCTAGTCCAGAGTGGAAAAGCTGGATTTCCTTAGCCTGCACAGGACAAGGCAGTGCAAATCTGTCTGTTGAGTCCTCCTAGGACTGCAGAACTTGTACTGGGATGTTGCAAGGGCAATGTAGATGTCAAGATTTCAAAGAAGTAATGTTTTTGAGGGAACGGGAAGGAACTTCGCTAATCCTTTTGAAAGGCACTGGATGTGGTGGCTTCTGTGCTAGATAGTGTTAAATGTATGAGTGGCCAGAGACCCTGCAGTCAAGTCACAGGGGTCTCTAGTCACCTCACCTCCTACCTCTGGAGAATGGGACACCAGCAGTTCTGACCTTGGACCCAGCTGATTCCCACATGTAAGCCTAAAACAGGGATTTACTGAGGGAGGGGAAGCTCGGGTAGGTCCATTAGTACATACATACTGCTTCTGCTTTGCTCACGGTCACAGAGCTAACTTCTCTGAAAATGGTGTCTGAAGCAGATGGACAAAGAGCTGAGGAGGGGTTTGGGGTTTTTGTTTTGTTTTTTCAAGATACAGTTTTATTTTACCTATATATATCCAGCAAAAAAAAAGTTAATAAAAATAAAGTACAAAATAAAAGGAGAAAAAATATTACTAGCTGCCCTGAAATCGTTCCCAAATGCATGCTTTTGGCAAGGCAGAGAGATAAGATATCTAGCAACATGACAATGCGCTGCATAGGAAAGGAAAACAGACCAGCACGAGCATTTAAATATTCAAAGAAAATGCAAGCTAACATTTAAAATAACTCTGAAAGCCATCTGGTAACGGACCCCTCAAATGCACAGTTGTATGATTAGTAATGCGAGGTGAACGTAGGCAATGCCGTATCTGGGTTCTTCACCAAGTTGCTAGAAGAGATTATTGCCTGCGGCGCTTGGCTGCCAGGGTAGAAGGAGGCACGGTGGTGCTGAGTCAGGGGCGCTTGGCTGGGCTTTTAAACTAAGCACGGAGCTTCCCCGCTGCTGTTTTCTTGGGGTTTTGGGTGGATCTTGGCCCTAATAGTCCTCAGTAGAGTTTCTAGGCAGCAGATCGCTTAATCTTTGAGCACACAGTGACAGGAAGTTTTGCTAGCCTGGACGGGAGCAACAGTGAGCGTTGCATTGCAGTGAGCTTCAGGGGTGTCATCAATACAAAAAAAAGTGAGCAGAATATAGGCTGCAGGGTGACCTTCCCTGTGCTTTTGGTGTGCATAGGAACAATCTGTAGACTCTCATATGCTCTATTTCTCTCCTTGATACACAGGAAAAATCATGGGTTTTTTTTCAGCCTTAAACTCTGCGTATTCTCTTCTGATCCCATCCTGGAAAAAGTTGCCTAGTTTACATTGTTCTGGAGACCTTTGTGGGGAAAAACACTGACCTACATGTTTTATCCAAAATAGTGTCATTTTTTTTTTTCTGAGAGTGTCTTTTGTTTATCAGTCAGCTCACGCAGTCTGCCTTGGTGAGGTATTATCTCCATAGATGCTCAAAAGTTCACTGTGATCAGGGTATGAAGAAGCAGGCAGGAATGGGCACGTTCTTGGAAGCTTTCAAGAGCTCCAGGAGGTATGTAAGGAATTGCCTTGAGATATCTAGCCCTTGAAAGAGCCAATATATGTCCTACCAAAATGTCCTGGGAGCAAAACCCAATAGTTGGTGCTTGCCCAACTTACATCCATCCACAGCAAAAGCACAAAAAACATCAGCTCTCTCCTGCCCGCCCCAGTGGCAGGCGAGGAGGATGGCTGGTGCAGTGCGCTCTGGGCCAGCATCTCCCCTGGCTCTGGGTTCCTGGCTGTAGAAGTAATTCTGGTTTGTTTTTTGTTTGTTCACTCATGCTCAATAAAGTGTCAGGAAATTTACTTGAGTTATTTACGGAGTTATTTACTTGGTCTTACAGAGCAGACCGTCAGAGCCCTAAATTGGTATTCTCTTGCTAGATTCATTGGGTGTACAAACAGCTCATTTAAAATTCATATACAAGCCAAAGTTGTAGTTTATGCATGGCATTGCCCTAACTAGCAGTGGGCTCAGTAGCACTGACGTACGATCTACTGACAAACTCCTTGCAAGGCCTCCTTCAGCCCTGCAGCTCTTTAAAGGGTTCTTTTCTGTAGTCGCCTCTGTCTGTCCAAATCCCTTCCCTCCCTCTACCTCTCAACTTTGCAAACTTCATACGAAAGGCAAGATGCAGCTCTAGCATTTAGGATATTTTGTTTGGTGAAACCTAATGTTCTTCTGCCCTTCACCGAGTACAAATGCATCCACCGCTTGCTTAGCTTGTAAGTCATCTGCACTGCTGCCCCAATGCTTGTGGTAGGGTTTCACCCACCAGAGAAAAAATGTGTGGTCAGAGTCTCCAGAAATCCAAACTGACACTGGAGTGTCACTAGAAGTGCCAGCCTGGGACGTTTGTCCTTGTTTCTAGGCATGTTTATGAAAATCTGGAATACCGAAAGGGCTGTGAATCTTCTACATCTGCTCTGATTGTGGAACTATAATGTCAGGAAGATGTTCTTGGGATCCTCCAGAGCATGTGGAGTCATGGGAAAGCACTGGCATTTAGCTGTGCATGCTGAAGTAGGTAGGAAGAGGCAGACTGGAGACATCCAGCTTTTTCTGCATCACTGCCATTGTATAGTTCACCTCTATTTCCTACCTATCACTCTGTCACAGACCTGTGTAGCAGAGCATCATTTGTGTGGCCTTGCATCCCTGTGTAATTACCTTCCCGAAGTGCTTATTATTACTAAGGTGCTTGTTTAGTGAGCTAAAGGCTCCACAGCTTTGCGGTGTGCTTCTGCCCTGTCCAATGCAGTTTGTACATTGGTGTGTCTGAGCTGGAGGGCTGAAGCGGGGAAGAAGCACTGAGCATTAAAAATGTGTGAGGCGAAAATGAACGATAATGGCAATGAGCAGAATTGTGGACCGTTTAGTTCAGCTTCCCCAGCTCCCAGAGGATATACATAATTCTCCTAAAGGCACTGCAGAGAAGATCCCACAAAGCAGCATGTTATTTAACATTAACATTTTAAAGGGTGATGGTGCCACTGATGGTGAAGGTGCTGGATGCTGTAAGAGAAAAATGACCATGTCAGCCACGGTGGGCAGGTACAAAAGCTTCCTCCCAGGGGTGCGGTCTGAGATGGGGAGAAACACGACCATGCCTTTTACAACACGCGAGGAGAGCTGTGGCTCTGTGGTGGGTTGGCTTGTGCCAGCCCCAGTACCCCCATATTCTGATGGCAGCGTGCTGATGCAGCTTGGAACTCCGCGTCTCTCCCCTGTGCAGAGGCGGAGGAGCGTGTTAAACACAGGCAGACAAAGCACAAGCTCCTTGCCTTATGCATTGCTGCTTTCTGGCATATCTACGGCCTTTGTGGATGATACCAATGCAATAAACCGCAGTCCACCGATTTGCTCTTCCCCGGCAGAGACATGGCCTTACCCTGGCTTTGAACCCAGCAAGGCTGCTGCGATCAGCTTACAGCAGAGAAGCAGTCTCACATGGTGGTGCTGTGGCTGGAAAACCTTTCCACTTGTAATTACAATTAGTGTTTAAGGAAACAAAGCTCCTGGTGGGGGTTAGGTGACTGACTCTCTGGCCAGCTGCTGCAGCAGCGGTGGGAGCAGCGCGTTAGGTACTGCCTGTGCAGGAGGGGCACACGTAATGACCCCTTGCCAGAAGGCAGCAGACCGGAGGGGAAGAACTGGACTGGAAACAAAGCAGGTCACTGAGACACTTGTGATTCGCTGGCTTCTCTGTGCGTGGTCCTAACTGTTTTTAAAGGATTAAAAGTAATCCTTAAAAATCCTGAAAAAGAAACCATTGTGAGCTGTGAGGGTGCCCGAGGCTGTACCGCACGCCTTGGGGACAGCAGCACTGCTTGGACGTACGCTTTCACGTCCCGTTGTGTTTGGACTGTGGTAATATCAGCCTGGCTTGAGGAATGGGATAGGAGGAGGGTGTAGCTGCTTTGGGGGTACCTTCTTGGCATGAGGCATGGTGGTGGAGTTAAATGTTTGCAAAATGTTTGCCAAGTTACGTCTGCAGAAATCTGACTGTCCCCATGCTGCGGTGACAGGAGCAGGTGTGGGCTGCAGCTAGGTTGACAGTAAATGTGGGTAGATACTTTCCATGTGTGTGCTGGGATCCTAGCCCCTAGGAACCTGAGCTAGAGGCTTTCCCGGGGGTGCCCCGTGGCTTCCCTCAAGACCACAGAGTAGTTGCCCATTTCCTGGAGACTTGCCCTGGAACGTGACCCACCAGCAAACCCAGCCCTTGGAGCTGGGAAGCACTCATGGGTGCCTGCGCTTCAGTTTGGTCCCCTGCTGGATTCATGCCCACTGGGCTCATTTCAGCCATTTGTATGTAAAGTTTGGCTTATATTGATTTTATATTTTAAATAAATAAATAAATAAAAAGGCTTTCACATTTCATTCAGGACTTTCCTAGAATCAGAGAGTCTAAAGAAACAGAGAACTACGGAGGAGGAGGAGAGGTGTCCACATCTTTGTTGATGCATGACTTAGTAAATTTGTCTGGCTGAAACACTGTAAATGTTTGATTTCCCTCAATATTAACAAGGCCCAGTTAGGTTTATTAAGGTGAGGTAGACTCATGGTTAGTTGTTGTTTGCTGCTGAAGAGTAGTGAGAAGTAGAGAAAAATACAATACTAATTTGTTAACTATTTTCCCTTTCAATTTTGCTTTAATTATTCCTCTAGGAGAGTGATATTTTATTTATGTTTTCTGGGTTGTGTGCATAAATCTTTATTTTTAGAAAAGTCCCCAGTATAGATGCCAGGCCCTTTCAGCAATGCCTTGTCCAGACATGCCCTTTGGTTGTTCGCAGTTCTCCCCAGGTACTGCTGTGTTACAGTGCGAGGAAGAGTGGCTAACAGTGCCCCATCTCCTAGCCATACCTTCCCTGGCCTGAGTGGTCTTGTAAAGGCAACTCATCCATGGAGGCTACTTCCAGGATAAAAGGAGGGGTTTTTTTCCAGGAAAAGGCAACTGAGGGTGTTCAAAGAGGGGCTGCATGCTGCCAGCGACTGTTGCGGTCTCTTATCTAACCCGTTCTTCTCTGAAACAATCAGGGGAAAAGTTATTTTCTTGACTGCTTTTGACGTTGGATGCTGGGGCAGAGCGTTCAGGCTCCCTGCGCGTGTGCTGAGGTTGGTACCTGAGCAGAACGCAGGTGCCGGGTGGTCACTGTGTGCCGGCAGGGTTTGCACGCTGTTCCCGCTGGCTCTGCGAACGCGAGTTTTTCCTGGGGATGCTCTGGGTGGCTGAGAAGCAGGCAGAGATGCCTGCAGAGGCAGGAGGCTCATTAGCACCATTGAAGTGCAAGCAAAAACTGCGGGAGGAAAGCAAGCGCTTCTGAGCGAGGCGCTCTGGGAGAAAGCGAGTGGGAATCGGGTTGAGCTGCAAGCCAGTACTTGAGCAGTACTTGAGGGATGTAGAAGTCCTGCATCCCTACTCATTTTGCTTTGATTTTAAACAGTGAGGGGCCTGTTTGGATACTGACTGAGGACTGGTTTCCTCCACTGCAGAGGTTTCTACATGGGTTGCATGTGATCAGGGTATGAATGCATTTGGCTTAAAATGGACTGAGCCACATGTTCTGGGGAGCCCTTATGGAAGAAAGAGGGGCTTGGTGCAAAATCAGGCATCCTGCCCTGCCATCGATGGCTCTGCAGGAGAAAGGTGTCTGTGACACGGGAGGCTGCCCTGCTCCCCCACGCCCCAGAGCAGGCAGTGCCCCTTGCCTCACCAGAGAGGTGGGTATGTGGCTCTGCAGGCTCTAGTTTTGCCACATAAGACATAATGAGCTCCTGCTCTACAGCTAAGGAATCTGGCACTATGATAACATGAATAATAAATACTAAGCAGATTTATATCTCAGATCAGTGCTACAGGGCATGGAGTGAGGAGAGGTGTGGATTCAGCAAGACAGACCATATCTTTATGTGTTTTGCACCTCTGTGGCAAAGTTATTTTTACTGATCTGTTCCTGTTCATTAATGTAGGAGAGGCAGGCTACATTGTACATCCCAAGGGGCCTTAAGCTTTGTTTTGATTCATTGTATATCCACATACATATTCTGTAGGTGTAGATCTCTGTGTGCAGAGCATCTGGATGGGAAAGTCAGCTGGTAGCTATGGAAAAGAGCCACTTTGCTCAAGTAGCAGATCGGCATAGAGCTCTATTTTTTCTTTTTTTTTCATTTGCTTGTTTAATGAAAGTTATTTGCTCACCAGCACGAGTAAAGCTTTGGTGTACTGGGCAGAGCAGCCAGCTCCTGCCCCGTGCTGCACAGCTTTGTAGGTCTGGAAGGTGAGCGGGTTCGAAGTAGGTGCTAATTCAGAAGGAAGAGGAACATTTGCTTTAAGGAGAGGAGCCAGGGAGAGAAGGGCTGGTCACTGGAAAGGTCATATATCTCTCTCTGTATGTATCTGTCTCTTACAGGCACAGTCCTGTGCAGTTGCAGGGGGAGCGACAGAGGGTGGGCATGTGCAGAGTTTTGCTTTGGAGGTCTGGTTTTTTACTTTTGTTCCTGAATGCTGAAGATTCTCTCTGAGCCAAGGATCAGGATCTGAGAGCCATGTAACCTGTTTTATATCTAAATATTGTTAGTGCCGCTGGGCAGCACTTTGTGTGTTTAGCCGCTGAGCCATTTTTAATATATATCTTTTTGTTTCATAAAGTGAAAGCTAGTCATAGCAAGAGCTATTCTGTATTTCTTTCATTATTTTTTCATATGTATAAATATGAATAAAAAAGTCAATTACATGAATGAAAGATGCTTGGTTCCCTGCCTAAACAGCTGCCAAAATTAATTCCAACTCTGAGCCAAACTCAGCAAAGCTGGAATTTCTGCAGAAAGCTCTGGTGCGGTGTGAGATCGGCTTGTGCATTAGTCTGCATTACAGATTACTGCCGCCCAGCCCCTCGCCTCTGGCTATCTGTGTAGGCAGTTGAGCAAGGATGGATTTCACACACTCTCTGGTGAGCTTGACTTCACTGCAGAATAAGCCTGAATTAAATATCCTTAGCAGACCCTTGCTGGAGTGAGTGCCATCACACTGCAAAGCAGTGCTCACTTGATAGAGAGCAGCTGTCTTGGCAGCTCAGAGCACCTGAAAACTTAATGCCAGTGTCAGCAATACTTTGAGCTTCAAATTTGTTCCTCCCCATGGACCTATTAACTTGCATTTGAAGAACCACCTGAATTAAGCAGGAGATTTTTTTGGATGTGGACAGGAGCTGGGTTGAGTTTCAATGTTTGAATAAGTACACATGGGAAGCAAGCCCCCCATCCAGGGAGCAGCTGCTGATGTGGGAGGGCAGGGAGTTGTTATAAGGCTGCTACTGAGGGTGGGGCACCTGTGGATACATGGCTGAAGAAGATGGTTGCTTGCTTTTAGGGTGATGCATATCTGTAGTGACTGTGACGTGATTTGAAGGTTGTTGTCAGGAACTGAGGTAGAGGATAGCCTTACAGATAGAGGCAGTGGCCCAAGTTTCTGAAGGTGAGTTGAGATAAAGCCGGAGTTGTTACCTGTGAGCTATTATAGAAGGCAAGCTGGAGGATGGCAGATGGGAGGAGGAGGACAGCAAGGCAACTCCAGCTTGTAACAGTCTGCTGGAGCAGAGCCAAGCTCCTGACACTGAGTGTAAGGTAGGGTTTCTTTCTGGTTGAAGCGATATGCCTTGTGCTCGGAGGTTTATTCCTCGTTCTGCTGCTCTGTAACTCTTGGCAAGTTCACTTGTCCTTGCTCTGTAGATGGGTGGACTGCAAGCTCAGGGGCCAGCTCTCCTGGATGCCATGTGTGCAGCGCTCAGCTCAGTGAGGTGTTAAAGCCCTCTTGCTGGCGTTAGGCACTGCAGGGCTGTTGGGCAACCTTCCCAGAAAAGGTGCTTTTGACCTGAAAGGGCACTTATCTCAAGTGCCCCTCTGCAGCTAATTGCTTGTGGCTCAGTTTAAGATAAACACAGCCCTGTAAAGCTAAAAGCCCAAATTGTTCTGGCTTGGATTCAGAAGCTCTAGCTCTTGACATCCAGCTGTTTTGAACCTATGGCATTTGAAAAAGTCCCAACCCAAGAAATAGAGAACAACCTGCTGACAAAGCAGGGGGGACAGATCCCAGCTCCCTGCATGCTGAGCCCCATGCATGGCTCTGGCCTCTGCGAGGGGAAGGTCCTGCCCTTCCCTGCAAAGCCTTGCTCCCAGCTTTGTGCTCCTCTTCTTCCTCACAAAGAGCTCCCTGTGATGAGATTGAAGCTACAGGTTGAGATTGCTGAAAAAAATGCTGAGGAAAAAGGGAAGGGTGGGAGAACTTGAAAGAAGGAATTTTGCTTTTCTGTAGGATGTTGGCTATGAAAAGTGCAGAGCTGTAGGCTGTGCTGGGGAGCAGCGTGCATGGGGGAGAGAAGAGGGCAACACCTAGGACACAATCCATACCCAAAATAGCTGTGAGCAGGCAGGACAAATGGGTGCCCTCAGCCTGCATTTTGTTTGTTGCTGGGAAAGCCATCCAGGAGGATGATGGCATGTTAGGGTAGCATCATTCTCCAGAGCCATTCTTTGTGGTGTTATCTCTGGAGGGGAGACAATTGCAGGAGGCCTGAGAACCAGAAGGTGAAGATCTCAGCTGGAGGAGAGCTCTTGAAATGACTAAGACCCAGGAGATGCATGGAGACAGGTGCTCATAACCGTGGCCAGTTATGCCCAAGAGTGATAACCTGGAGCAGTGCATGGACCATGGGGCTCTCGGGGCTAGCAGAAACCTCCCTGGGAAGAGGAATGTGAGACCTGGTGCTCACAGGGCTTGGGAGGAGGAATGAGGATGCTCTGTGGCCCATAAAGAAAAGTGAAATGCTAAGCTCAACGGGCAGAGGAGCAAAGAAAGCAGATGCTCATATGTGAGCAGAGAGGTGGACTTGAACGTGGAGTTAGAGGGGAACAACAGGGGGGATCTGCAGTGGAGGAGCAGCTCAGCCAGGCAGTTGCCAGCTCTGACTCGACCCCTGCCAAATGAGGACTCTGAATGCAGGAAGGCTGCAGGGAGGGATGGCTCATTTTCCCAGAGACACCGCTAATGAATTCCTCTTGCACCTCCAGACACTGTAGGGGTTTGGAGAGTCTAAATGGAACTTTATGTGAAAATGATGGCTGAATGTCAATTCTGCTGTTGAAGCCAATTTGGGAGCTGGAAAGTGCTAAAAGAATTAAGATTGTTAAATGGAAATAAGTCTACTTGGTTGAGATGAAATAGGGTTTAAATGAGTGAAATTATCTGTGGATTACCCTTGTTAGAGTACTGCCTTATTTAATAAACTGAGTTTTAATCTGCTGCAAGGATTCCTGAAGGAAAAGCTTGGCCTACAGGGGTCCATGCATGCGGTGAAGGGGAAGAATTGGCTGTGCCGTCATCCTCCAGAATGGAGCCACAGGAGTAAAGGGGAGGTAATAGTTTGCCCACGACTGCTTTGCACTTTCATGAGGATCTTGTTTGCTGCTTCATAAGAAGTTTCATCTCTATTCAAACTTCTTGAATAGTTCTTGTTTGTTGGCAGAATAGGAGATCACTTCTTCCAGTTAGGCAATACATGTTCTGGGTACCACGTGTCCCTGGGGAGCATTTCTAGCACAGGGCTGTGCAGCACTTCATGCTTCCTGGGGTAAATGCAGTCAGACCTCTCCCTGAGCACTGGAAAGGAATGGTGCAAGGAAACAAACTCTTGCTGGATTTAGGAGGGAAAGAGTGAGTGCTGGAAATCTTGAGGGCTGCAATTTCATTGCAAAGAGGGAGTCTAGTAATTATTAACGGGCACTGATTATCTGCTTCTGCAAGAGCAGATCTGTTGCTGAAGAGCAACCATGTACTTTCAGCTAACTTTAGCTGGCCGCCTGACTCAATGCAGACGTCACCTGTCATCTCACATGAGTTTCTGACCCATCTCACTTTAGTGATAGTCATGAAAGCATAACTGTCCAGATCCTTCTAAAATTGTCTGTGGAGGGAGGGACCCAATCCTAGTGCTGAGCCCTCATTTTTCAGCACCGTAGGACTCTGCTCTTGGCTGCTGGAGCTGGTACCTAAACTCAGGCATGCAGGAGGGGCGCATGAGAGAGGAGGTTCTGAATGTGAGGTACCAAAGGCTAACACACAAGGAGAGATGAGGCTTGATTTTCCTCTTAGTCATGTAATCTGAGGTTTCAGAATCTCTTATGTTCTGTACTTGGAAAATTCAAGTATCTTCAAGCTGTTTTCAGACAATTTTAAGAGCGAAATCGACTCCAAAGTCATTGGTGGGTTAGGAGACTCAGAAGGGATGCGGGAGATCCAGGATCACACTCCAGCCCCTGTAGGAGTTGGTGGGTAACGTGTCTGGGTTATGCTCTGATCTGTTTAAAGGAAACTGTCTTCTGTAAAGCTTATGTCTTTTGTAGCTGTTGTTGTTGTCAAGAGAGCTAATAAAACTGGCTGAGCCTTCCCATCCTATATTTTGCCTCTTTTCCTGGGCCTGTCCTGACAGCCTAGTCCCTATGAATGCTGCAAGTTCTTGCATTTCATGCTGCTAGAATTGTGTTCAGGGAGGAAGTCAGAGCTGGGATAATAGGAAAAAGGCAAGGAAAGGGCTCTTTTGCCCAGGTATTTTTCTCTTGCTGGGAGGATTATTGTTCACTACCCTATGTTGTAGCACAGAACAGACTCACTGGAGCTGGTCTGTATGTGCCATGCCCTCTAGAATTATTCCTGGTTTCGTATTGTAGAGGTGAAGGCCAGGATGAATGCCTGAGATCTAGCCTGAGGCTCATCCCACATGAGCTTAAGACTTCTGTGATCCTCTTGCCAAGCTCAAGGGATAATGAAGTCTGAAAAGTTGTAATATAGTGTCAGCTTGGGTTTGCCTGAGGACCTCCACATTTGTTACAGATTCTACTCTTCCTGATCCTGACTTGTGATTCTTCTGCTTGGCAAGAAGAATCTGTTAACCTGTTTCTGATAGGATCAGCCTCCCCATTTCACTGCTAGAAGGTTTTGTAGTCGCTAGTGTCTTACAGAATTTGTACTTAAGGATGCACGTGTATGCACGCCATGGTGTCCAACAGCACATTTGATAGCCTTCATCTTGTACAGATCTGATTAACAGGCATATAATTTTACCATGGCAGGATGCCCCTAATCATAGTCCTCCATACACCCTGCAGAGTGGTTTTCTGGTCGTGTTCAGCTGCCTCACACATCTTCCCATTTGACCAGCAGCAGAAGTCTGTTCTGCTATTTGGGTTCGGCATGTCAGAACGTTTTGTTCCATATCCCTTGCACAGAAGATAGCTTGGCAGTTGCAGACCTTTAGCATTTATTATCTGTTGTGTTTCTATCCATTTCAGCGGCATGTGGAATTTTTTGGCATGCTTGTTTCATTGGGGACCCTGGTACAGTGGGAAGAAGTACTTGATGATTCCAGGCATGCCCAGAAATACTGTGATCTTAGCGATGACACAAGACCCAGCAAAAGAACGGTTGAGTTGGCAATGAAATATCTCACAGTACTTTTGCAAAGTTTTAGGTATCCCATGCAATAGCCACCTCAGATGCCTCACTAGCCCCAGCTGTGCTTCTTCACCGCAGAAGCTGGTGTTGGGCTTTTGGGGCCAGATGAGGCTGCAGTGACTTTGCCCAGGCAGCAAGTGGTGCCCTGAGCACTGCAGCTCTCAGCAGAGCTTGCCTCAAAGTCCCCAGCGTGACCAGCTTGTGAGAGGTAATGCGAAGGGATAGCTGCCTACTGGGTCTGGCAGAAAGAAAGCACTGTGGTTGTCCTGCTTGGCATGGCTGAGGAGTAGGGGTCTAAGCACTTGGGTTTTGGAGCAGAAAGCTTGTTTTCATTGTAATGGCTGTGGCTGAAAAGCCTGTTCTTCTCTCTTGCGTTTAAATCCCATGGAGCATCTCATTAGGAACAAATGATGCCTCAGGCAAGTGGAGCTATAGAAAAGTAATCTTTATTAAGCACCCTCAGTGGTCAGAGTTACTTGATGAGCTCCAGAGTTTTATTTGCAGGCAGCTTGGGTTGTCATTTAACAGGAAAGCGCTTTGAACTCCTTCCCTTCCCCGTCTCTAGGTTACTGTTTTCTGTTTCTGTGTGTATGCAGTCCCTACAGCCCTGCAAACGTTGCTGGTAAAATTGTTGACACTGGAAACAAAATGAATGGAAGAGACTGGGTGTGTGTAGGGCAGGAACATGCAGCCGTGCTTGGGGAAGGGGATATGGGGTGCCTGCAGTGCATCGCCAGTTGCCCTAAGCAGGACACAGGCACAGCCCTTTCCATGGGAAATGGTGTACAGAACCCACAGGTTGATGTGGGAACGTCTTACGGGAAGTTCTGTCTCCGAATGCTTCATTGCTGCATATTTGGGGCAGGAATGGCTACTGGGGGAGAAGCATGTCCTCTTGGAGCCATCCTCCCTACCTCTCTGTGCTGGCACCTGCAGTAAGCTGTATGGCTGGTTGTCTTTCATCTCTGGACTTTGGAGTTCACCACAGGTGAAAGAAAATGAGCTATAAACTGTAAGCACAAAGGCCAGCGAAAAACCAAAATAAATTTAAACCAGCATCCTGCCAGATGTTTTACTTTTTGCTGGATAGCTAGAGGGAGAAGGAATAAACAGCTCAGAAAAATAAAGCAAGACATGGGGTGTGAGCAGGAAGGTGCTGCACGTCTCAGCTGCATAGCTAACCCTGACGGTTGGTTGAGGCTCTGCCACTGCACGGTGCTGTATGGGATATTTCTAGATTGATGTGGAGGCAACTGCAGCCTCACCCTCTGCTTGAGTGATATCAGGGCATCTCAAGGTAAGTCCAGGAAGAAAAAGGAAGAGAGAAAAATTAATCTGCAGCCACTGTACTTGGCTTTATGAAAAGGAAATGAAGGGAAGGCAGGAGACTCAAAAGTCTGCTTGCATCTGGCTTGTCAAGCATGTGAAGCTGACACAACGATGGGGTCATTACAGGCTCTTGTGTAAATACAGGCTCTTCATTTTCTCTTTTTTTTTTTTTTTTTTTTTTCCTAATAACATGTCTCATTTACTTAATAGTCTGTAATTGCTCTGGAGGAGCAGCCACTGTTTATCAAGTAAGAGCCTCTTGGTCATGTCAACCAGCTCTAGCATTCATGGTCCACAGGAGCTTTTTGGCATCAGAGCAGGCACCTCTGCAAAGTGCAGCAACAAGGGGGGCTCAGAAAGCCCCTCGCACAGAGGTGTCTCAGCAGATGCTGTCAGTGCCCCAAGCCCTGCACTGTGATGGGGACCTTTAAGAGGAAGACAGCAAATTGCGAGGGGTGGGTGGCTGTTTGTTGTCCTGGGACCATCAGTTTTATTGCAAAGAAACGGGAAGTGTTTTCAGGTGTTGGCTAGCAGCACAGAGAGTCTTTGAGCAGAAGTTCATGCCACTAAGCATGCTTTTGAAAGATGCGTCCTGATGCTTAGGGAATCAATTAACCTCAAAAAGATTTGGTGGCTTGGTTTAGAAGAACACCAGCTTTGAGAGTTTCCTCTCCTGCTACTGAAACAAGCCCCCTCTAGCATGAAGCGTGGATGCTATCTAACACCGACAGGTGAAGTGAGAACAAAAATAAAATAAAACACAGCAAAACCCCAGAAGAAATGCAAGGAAGAGCATCTGTGTGACTAACACCCGAAGCCCTTCTGAAAAACAGTCATTTGCTGAATATAGCTGAACACTTTTGTTTTAAATGTCCTGGCTCTATTCTTTGCTCTCCCTCACCCCCTCCCCATCTGGAAACAACCCAGAATTATTCACGCTTGACAAGGCAGAACTGGCTCTCTGTGCCGGGCTGCCCGCGCTACAGCCAGCACCTGCATGGAATGTGCAACAGGTTGCTGCCCACTTGCTTTTTCTGCAGCCTTCTCAAAGGAGAGCAGAGCAACCTGCGTGCGGGAGCGCGTGCGGCGGGGAAGTGCATCCACGCCTGCTCCGCTGGCTCGGGTCAGGGCGACCTTTTCAGGGCTGAAGCTTGCTGCTCTCCCGGGAGCTGCCGGAGTGCAGGCTCTGCTGCGAAACGTGATAGTTCATGGTAGTTCACTCTTAATACTTGGAATATCATTGCTTCTCTGCAGGTTTTATAGATCTCTCTTCCAGAGCTGAATTAAGCAGGTTCTCCAGTGCCGTGCGGAAAAGCGTCACTAGTTTCCTGACCAGAAGTTTCTAACTACGATGAATATCTTTCCCAGTTTTGCAGTGGGCTTGAGGGGGTGAATTTTGCTTTCAGTTGCAGAAATGGAAAACATAGATTAAATGCAGTTATTACTTTTTCTTGCAGCTCCCCTCTCTTTCCCTTCTGATTCTGGCAACAGACTTCAGCCAAATGTATACCTGGGTTTTGAGACACCTGGATTATCTGTAAGACATAGCCATTTCCAGGAGAAATACCAAACTCTGTCTTTCCCTTCTCAGAAAATCTCTCCCCAGGTAGTAAATCTGAATGCATTCAGTTAAAAGCTAAGAATCTGGAAATGTACAAATATTCACATTGGTTTTATGTATTTTTCTAGCCAGGATATCAATGCCTGAGTGGTGAGACCAAGTGGATTTCTTCTTGCACAGAAGAGTCTGTCTCTTGGGGAGCAGCAGGGTGTGATAGCTGCGGTTGTGGTACAGAGTTCTGCTCCCAGATGGCTTTTTTTCTTCCTTTTTGTAAGGCTGGGCATGACACACACATACTTTAGATTTCGGTCTCAGCTAGCTAATCTGCTTTCTGACCTGTAGTAGAAAATAGCCAGCAATTATTTGTTTACTTTGTGCAATTCACCTGTGTGAGCACTTCCTTATAAGAGCCAGGTTCAGGCAGAGGTTTATTTTGTTTTCCCTGTCACGTTGTCTTTTAATTCAGTAGGACTGGATTTCTTGTTTTTGCCATTTGTAGGAGGCCTGAACCCCTTTACTGCATTATATCTGTGACAGGAGGAATCAACAAGGCCAGGTTGGACGGGGCTCTGAGCCACCTGATCTGGTTGGAGATGTCCCTGCTCCTGGCAGGGGAGTTGGACTGGATGGGCTTGAACGCTCCCTTCCAACCCAAACCATTCTGTGAGTCTAACAGCAAAACTCCCTGGTCTGAAGCAGAGAGGTGTTGTGAGGGAACAAAAAGGTCAATGCGCATGTGCTGTATCGCCAGCCAGCCCCAGCTGAGGCGGGTGAGCAAACCAGCCTTTGCTCAGCAAACCAGTAGAGTGCTGACAGGTTGGGATGGGACTGTAAGGCACAGTGTTTGCTGAGTCCAGTACCTCTTTCCCCCCATTGTTCATCAAAATCAATCTGACCCTGCTTTGCACTGTATTTCCATGAAAGCTGGAGGGTGCTGAGCATCTTGCAGACGACTAAAACTCTCTTTCCGGCTGGGATTATTCAACTAATCTTGTGATTATGGTGATAATCCCCTTTGCAATGGTGCCCCTCTCCAAGGAGCTCTTCCCTTGGGGACTTCCAAGTCCCAAATCACATTTTCTCGTAATGCTCAAGTGCTCTGTGTTAAATTAAGGCGCTCTCAAGGATCAGAGATGTGCAGGTCCTGCAGTATTTATAGCTTTGGAGTCTCTGGTGTATGGTCTGTTGCCTTATTGACTCTCTTAGGGCTTGTGGTAGTGATGGAGACTGAGGGGCTCTCCTGTTGGAGACATGATGGCTTTTCAAGCTTGAGCCCATGTCC
Source organism: Chlamydotis macqueenii (assembly GCF_036417535.1). Classification (NCBI taxonomy): domain Eukaryota; kingdom Metazoa; phylum Chordata; class Aves; order Otidiformes; family Otididae; genus Chlamydotis; species Chlamydotis macqueenii. Next base: position 4,206,972 of record NC_141579.1, on the reverse strand, counting down.
TTGCAGCAGAGAGCGTGAGCTGGAGCTGACCCACCAGCCACAGGCACCATCACAGTCTGGTCAGTGATGCCTGTGGCCCACTGACTTGCTGGCTTTGGAGGTCGGATGTTTTCAGATTGGATTTTGCTGTGGCCAAAAAGGGCAGGTACCTGACACGCTGCTGCCTCCGAGGGCAGGCAGGGAGGCAGTAAAAGCAGCGCTGCTCTCCAAGCTGTGATCCCTTCCCTCTCCTGCTGCCAGGTACTTGGCGGCAAATAAATATTTTGCTCACAACTCATTGGAGGTGGCATCTAACCAGATGTGCTCTCACTTGGTACGGCAGGAGATTTATTTGGTTGTCCATTTATAGCTTATTATTTTCTTCTCTCTCCCCCCACCAACTTAATAGCAGTTTGCTTATCCACCAGGGTATACATTTTCTTCTGATTAAGTGCCATTTAGCCGTTGGCTGCTTGCTCATTTTACTTTTATAGACACATTTACAGCACCACAGACAGAGGCACAAGCGCCTAGGAGCAAGGGTAAGGAGAATGGAGAGTCACAACAGCTCGGTGAGATTGGATTTTAATAAAGTTTCCAGCTAAGCCGCATCACAGCTATTCCTGACAGCGGAGATGCTGGGGTTGCACAACTTCTCACCTGGTGGGACCCGCACGTGGGGCCAGCTGGAGGCTTCTCGTGAAGTCCTTGACCATCAGGGATGTTAGAACTCTGCATCGCTTGGAGCTAGTCTCTCTAGGGTGAAGAGCAATTTCCCAGCTTTCGGCAGCTGCTAATTAGTTGCAGATGATGAGATAATTTATAAAAATTAGGAGCGATTTTCTTCATTGTGCTAATATTGCTTGGCAATAAAACCGCTCTTTTAAAAGAGTAACTTTTCTCTAATGTAGGGATCAAGGCTAAAAATATATACGTGTGTTTATCAATAAAGTGAGAGAGTGTGCTTCTTAACCACACACGAAGAGGTATTTCAGAAGTTCATTCGAACCATAAGAATGAATTCAAATTGAAATGCAAATTTCAGTGTCGATTAGAGCACTGTTTGGAAAAAATGTGTGATTGTGTCACCTTGGTGGCAGGGCAATAGAAAAAAATCCTCTCCGGCATGCTGTGGAAGGAGGCTTTAATGTGGAGCAGACAGCTTGCATTACGTGGGGGTTTTGGCAGTGAATCAGTGAAAGGAAGGTCGCTTTTCTCCCCCTTCCCCAGGAGTGACAGTGACTCACTGCCAGTTCATAACGTCATGCAGGAGTAGCAACTCTCGGGGAGCAGCGGGGAGAGCTACAAGAGCGTTTTGTCTCTTTTGAGGAGTGCCTGGGGGAAAGAGGATGTGTGAGCACGGGGAAGATGTGGAAGCAGAGCAATAGGGAAAGGCTCAGCACCCGGTGCTGCTTGTCCGGGGGCTTCCTGGGGCTGTGGAGTTGAGATGCAACGGTGGGACGCATTCTCCGTGGCGGTGGGGTTAAGACACACTAGTGGGGTTTGTTCCCTTTGCCACATCGGTGTTTGAAGGGGAGCTGTGCTGCGGCATTTCTGCTGGACCTCTACGCTTCTCATGAGCCTGAGGTGTTGTTTGCCCCTTTAGCTGGTCTAAGAATAAGCTGAGCCCTAAAGCATGCACACACATTTCTGGCTGATCTAGTGGGAACTTGGAAACAGGGGTGTTGCTGCTGTAGTTGTTTGGAAAAAGACATTCATTAGGCTGAAGAATGAATTTTCCGCAAACTCAGAAGGCCTCCAGTACTCCATCAGGTTTCTAATGATTTTGTCACGGTGTTAATCCCTCAGGTGAGCAGCAGCATTTTGATATCAGCAAACAAATTACGTTTCCACATAGATAACCCTATATGGAGTCAAGCATGAGAGCAGAAAACAATTCATCAGCTTCTAATGGGGCCTGCAGATTTCAGGCAGGGCTGGATGCAGTGGCGGTGCGGAAGGGAGCCTGTGCCTGGAGTAGCCCTCTGCAAGCCTTGGGTGTAGAGGGAGCGTGTGTCCGCACGAGACTGTCACACAAACGCACATGGGTAACCTGGTTTGACTTGTGGTGATGCCCGGGATGGCCAGCTGAGATGAGCACCCTCAGTGCCCCTTGCTGTACAGTGTTATTTACAGCGAGAGGCAATGTCTGTACCAGAGAGCATATAGGAAGACAAATCAGGAGCAGAATGGAGAAGGTGGAGAGGATCAGGCACTCTGTGTCTCTCCAGGGCAGAGAACCAGAGGACGCTGAACGGGGCCAGTGGGAGCCAAGTCCAGAACAAACAAGCAGGGTGTTGGCATGGTGCAATAGGTGATTGATATGTTGAGCTCAAAGGATGTTGTGAGCACAGAAAGTTTGTGTAGATTTAAGGGGAAACTGAGCAAGCACAGGGAAGAGAAAAGCACTTAAGAGTTATTAAATATATAAACAACATCAGTTTCAGAAGTTTCCTAACCTGAGAGTAGCTGAAGGCTGGGAGGTTATTAGTAGGAATTATTGGATGGACTTCTGGTTTGACAGTAACATTTGTTCTTACAATCTAGATATGAAGCAAAGGCACAGAGAAAATGAAAGGAATTGCCTGTAGCAAGCTCTCAAATTAGCACCTGCATCTCCCAAGTCTCGGTCTAGTGTACTGTCCATCAAGACTGAAAGGTGTTGAAATCTGGCTGGGCTGTTAGCAGCATGCAGGGGAAATTCGTGGCAGCGCTGAACTGCGCCTGTGAATGCGGGTGCAAAGGGCCAGGCAGCAGGTATCAGGGGATGGGGGTAGGTTTGGGTGCAGCAAGTGGAAGGGGGGGCTGTTCGCTGCGTGCAGATAATGCTGATGGTATCTGTGTGCTGAGCCATTGCTGCTCCGAGCATCTGATGGTATTTGCATGGGAGCCTGCAGTATGCATGCACGCATAGGGCAGAAAACAGCACTGTGTGAGCATGACATTGCCTTCCAAGGCCGGGGGGAACGATGGAGGGCAAGTGTGTGTGCGTGGAGCCGAGCCCTGAGAGTGCATCAGCGTGACGAAGAGTAGGGTATGCAGCGGTGTGTGCAGGCGCTGGGTGTCCATGTGTGAAATAAACTGCAAGGGAGCAGGGAGACGCAGGAGGAGCGGGGTGGGCGGCAGCTGCCTGCTCGCAGGAGCCAGGCACTGAGGTGTGCTGACAAAACCAGGAGCCCCCATTTGCTCTAGTGGTAGCGGGAATTAAGGGGACTGTGCTGCTGGGATACATCTCGGTGCAAGCAGAGCCCAGTGCCCCTTGGGATTCAGTGGTTGGGATGAAACGGAGAGGCCGTATGCCACCAGGGCTCAGCCAGCACACGCTGCAGCTCTGTCATCAGCCACAGCAACTTCTCTCGGCTGCCTGCGCTGCTGCAGACTGGTCCGGTATGACTGACATTTGCACAAGCCTAGCGCTGGAAACTGCTGCTTAAAATTATTCCCTGGTTTTGTGGACGCAGAACTGGTTTAAACCTAAGTTTGTTTTTTTCTTGCATGAAACAAAACACCGTTCTCCCATTTCCGTAGCTGTATGTTCATTTCTTCTTTTTAACGCCATCCTTAAATATCTGCTTCATCTCTACACGATTTGCTCCTGCACTTTATGGTGGAGTTATCTTGCTCTCCCGATCTCTCCTACCCTCTCCATGACTCAGTTTTAGTTGCCACTTTTCTAGGAAAAGCATGTTATGTTCCTTCAACCTCGATGTAGAGGTTGATACATAATTCTTTGCAGCATTTTATTAGCTTCCTTTGGATCCCTTCTAATTTCAACATCTTCATTTTTATAGTTTTGGGTGCCTTGCTTTATCTCTCTGTGTATACACAGAGAGCTGTGAGCGCAACCTCATTGAGACTCCGTTATCCAGACTTATATCCTGGCCTAATCTTATCCATGATATGCCTCTGAATCTTTCCTTACTGCGAGTCCTTTTCTAATTCAGTCTCTCATACATCTTTTCTTCAGTCTTGTTTTTAAAACCAGACATCTTCTGCTGGCGTTGCCTAAAGCTGCATGGCCTTGGGCTGTGATCTTGTCCAGCATGACGTGCTGTATGAGGTCAGCTGGGGTGGGATGTGGACAGGAGACCGCCACAGCAGAGCCTACAGTGCTGGAGCGAGGTTGTTAAGCGTGGTCTGTAAAATCGTTGCTTGAACCAGTGCATGGTGTACTGGTGAGCTGCTGTTACCTGTTTGTGAATGCTTCACGTGTATCCTGAAGCCAAAGGTCAAGTAGGTACTACTTTGTGGTAGGCACAGGTAGGAACTTTCCTAACTAGTTCTGGGACGCATATATTTTTCTTTTTTTCTGCAGTTTTTTTTGTGTCTTAGTACTTGTGTCCTCCCAGATGTAGGATGCCTGGTAGCTGCTGGAGGCAGTATGAAGTCTTCTCTCTTGTAGTCCAAAGGAATGATCTAAGTCATAGTTACTAATCCAAACATCAATGACAAAGCCTTGGAATATTAGCCAGGATGCCCCAGGCTTGCCATCAACACAATATTTTTTTAATTTTCCAGTTGCAAAGGCTTCATCAGCTCCTGCCCTAAGTATGTAGCTCTGCCATGTGTTAGTAACCAGCTTATGCAATAGATGGAGTCATCCCCTTTATATATAATGAGCTCAGGAGGATCATATCGCCTGTCTGCTGGCTAATGTGGATCTTTCTCTGGATAAATTCATCTCGCTGCATGTACCAATCCTTTTGCTGCCACAATGCTTTGTATAAGGTAAAAGGCTGCTCTGCTGTAACTCTTCACAACACAGTGACGGGGGTCCGTGCCTGCAGCACAGTTTGAATGCTGGAGCCTTCGTTGCTTTGCAGAGAAAGCATGGACCAAATTCAGGCCAAACAGGTTGGAGGGTTGTTTTTTTTTTTTTTCTTAATGACTGTACATTGTGAATCTTGGCAGCATGGCTCACAGACCCACTAGTTAAGCATTATGTTGTGTGGTCACTGAAGTCAGAGGAGGAAGCTTTCCCCCCTGGTATGGTCTCCTTTGAAAACCTCTCTCCAGTTCCACAATGGGCTTGTTACCCTAAACAGAGGAGCTGTGGATGATGCCTGCTCTAGAAGTTTGTAGATAGTAGGGAGGTGTGTATTTGAAGCCCAAAGAGGCTAGAAGCTGGCGCAAGTGCTTTCTCAGCTTTCCAATTTGACAACTGAGCGGGAATGCAGCAGACGTTGTTCATCACTCCTGCAGAAATCGTGGATAGCATCTGTCTCTGGCCTTATTGAAATGAGGTGGGTCCTCACTGTGTGTTTAAAGGAACAAAAGGTAGGCAGGGGGAAGCAGCTGATGCCTGAATAGGTCCACCTTTCCAAAGAAGGTTTTTGCATCGGGCTTCTACAAGAAGGCAAGTCCGTGTTGTCCAGGGAGAGAGACTGCTGTGGGTGGTTAGGAAACCTTCTGAGGCAAGAGAAATGGGTGTATCTGAGAGTGTGTCTGATGAGCGTCATGATGGTGGTGTGAAATGGGTCAAACTGCTGTCTGTGAGTTTCAGCTGTGGCTGGGCAAAGCAGAGGAAGGAAGACTGAAGCAGAGATATAATGAGGAGGGAACCAGGCCATCTCTCATTAGCAAATGATGCTTGCTTTTTGAAAGGAAAGAACAAAACACCTCGGTCCCCTTGCCCTTTAGGTCAATAAAATGAACACTTACTAATAGTTGAATCAGAGACTCCACAACTTCATTACACGTGTAAAATCAATCGCCATTATCTAGCTCCCTTTCTATTGATCCATGCTGCAGTATGTCAACATGTTTTGGCAGACGGCTTTGAGCAGACGTTGGTCTCCTTAATATGTCTGCGTGCCATTTTGCTGAAGGCCATTAGAAGACACACTGGACAGATTGGTCTCTTCCTGTTGGGTCAGACCTTCCTTGGGTCTTCCATCTGGGCTCCCTGCGGGTGACTCCCCACTTTGGCACGCTGCTGAGCTGCTGGCCAGAAGGTTTACGGGAGCAAGGAGGCCACAGCCCAAGCTGCAGGGTCAGCTTGCGATGTAAAAAGCCACGCAGCCTTGTGAGAATGGCTACTGAGGCGAATTTGTACCTTCTGCACTGCTGCTGGGAACCTTGGATGTAAATGACAACGTAGCTAATAAGGTCTAATTGGCTATTAAAGGAGGAAGCGGCCCCAGAGATGCTAAGGGCCAATTAACCCTGGGAGCCTGGAGCATGGCACTGTATTGCTGTGCAGTGATGTGTGCATGAGCCTTTCAGAAGTGGATGTAGAGAAGGAACAGTGGAGGTCCTTACCAGAATCCTTTCAAAATAACTCTGAATATTTCAGACATACAGCAAGTAAAGCATTCCCTTTGTTTTGCAGCAGACTGGAGACTGGGTTAGTGGCTGACTAACATGGGCACACCATGTGCTGATGTTACTGAAACCCTCTGGGGATCAAAGGGGCCCTCTTGAGATCAAACATCTCAGGCAGCTTTTTTTTTTTTTTTAAATTAATATCTACTTAGCTCTGAGGAACTAAAAGCTATATCAGGTGGGACGGATCCATGGGAAAGCCTTATTCCTGCATGTTGGCATGGGTTACCAGTGCGTGCTGGCAGTAGAAGGATGTGGCAGCCTGTGACTGAGGCTGGTGCTCGGTTAAACCTAAGCGTGGTCACGCAGCTGGGGACCAGGAGGGAGGCAGGTCTGCTCAGACTGGAGACAGGCCTTGGAAAGCTGAGATTGTTCCTTGAGCAACCCAGTCTGAAGCCTGTTGAAGTCAACAGGGGACTATGGTCAGCTCAATCAATCATTCTGCCTCAAAACCTCTTCTGAGATCAGGGTTGTGGGGAGCTGCTGTTTTGACACAGACTTGTCACTAATTTGAATAAACAAATTGTGCCTCATGGCTTTGTCCTCTAATTGCTGCCAGTGCCACCTTATTGAAGGAAAATGGAGATAATTAGTGTTGCAAAGCAAGCTACCTATTTTCATAGTCTGTCTGCTAGGAGTGTGCAGACAGGAAATGGGATTGGGTGGGTTTGACTAGGAATTGGGACCTGGCAGTCTACTGCTTTCTCAATCTATTGCATGAGGCTGGCTTTGTGTGTTGCTGTTGTGATGCTGGTCTTTCTCTTGTTCCCCTTCCTCCTATGGATTTAATTATTTCTGATTTCTGCTTTTTTGCTGCTCTGAACTTTCGCCATTCTGTACTCCAGTGACTTCAGTCCAAGCCGGAGATGAATTTGACAGTAGAGCTCAACTCATGGACCTGGAGGAGCGGCAAGGTTGTTATTGTTTGTCTTCTGCTTGGCTTTTTGCAGAGTAATGAGAAGAAGACTGTGACTGTAGGGTCTGCCCTACAGTAGCTCACCCGTGGTCTGCTGAACCCCCGCTGTGGTCCTTGGGCTTTGGGGAAGGGGAGAGGGAATTTGGTGGCTGCTTTCTGACTTGACTCGGGTACAAAGGAGACAACAGCTTTTTAGCCACATAGACTCAAGTGCTTTGCTGAAATAATTTCCATTACCACTTATCTGCCTCAAAGGAACACTTAAAGAATCAACCTGCCCATAGCGGGTAACCTGATGAGTCTAATTTGGTAGTATGAAAACACAGCCACTTGGAGGTTTCCGTTCCATGGTCTGGCTAATTAGGTACGCTTCCCCTGCTAGCTTTAGCCCGCTGTGCAGTGTTGCGTGTGTTCAAACACCCTATCAAGAGCAGGAGGTGTCTATATGTATGCATTTTGGCTGACATGTTTGTGGAGGTAGGAGTTGATATTATTAATTGTCAACCCAACAGAAAATAGGATGTGCCATCTCCAGCTGTAAGGGCAGCATCTATCTCGCTGGTTCCCCAGTCTTCAACAGCCCAAAACCAACAGTGTAGCGTTGCAGCTTGCTTTTCACTTTTGGCTTGCAGTTTTATTTATTTTGGTAGCCTGTGTTTGCAGGCAACAGTGGAGAAGTTTGGGAGGGAGGAAGGATAATGTTCTCCAAGGGGAGCAAGGATAATGTTCTCCAAGGGGAGCAGGGGCTGGGAGTCACTCACTGTGGGTGGTAGGAGATCGTGGTGGCAGAGTGAGGATGTGAGAGTGGCAGGGCTCCAGGGCTAGCGCCTGGGCAGCGAACACACAGCAGCTATGGGTCACTGCTGCTTCCAATCAGTAGACAGAGGGGATGATGGCATCCCATCCAGGAGAGATGAGGAGGTTTACACTTGAGGGGACCACTCTGGAAGGGTGGCCATAACTGCGCAGCCATTCCCTCTAACCCTCCCAGCAGTAACAGCTGTCAGCGTGTGTTGTGTACAGCGTGGAGATGGAACTGACCAAACAGTTTGTGTGTGTCTGGATGCAGCGTGGGCTGAATGAGACCTGGCCATGCACTGGGTACAGCTTGCAGGTCTGGGCATCTAAGTAACACTTCCATGCTCGGGGCTGACGCTTTGGTGCCTTTCCACCAGCACTCAGTTGCTTTTCAAAATAGACTTAATTAGAGTAGAGGCTTGCTTGTGGAAAAAGATGGACCAGTTTTTCTTATGAGATGACAAAGCTGTTGATTTCCCTCCAGGATGGAAAATGTTCCCTGTGGCTCTATGCTAGAGGGACCTCAGAGCACCAAGGAAAGTTTAATCCCCCACCAACGGATTGTGTTGTGTCCACTTATGGATGCCAACAATGTGTGTCCTGTGTGCACACACATCTTCTAGTGCAAATGTCAGCTGTGGGGAAGAGGCACAGAAATTCAACAGGATCTGGCTGACGTTTTCACCTAGGCACAAAATAAATTGGCTGCTGTTGCTATTCTCTTGTCTAAATTGACAGTACCTGGAAAGGGGCCAGCTTTCTTTTCTTTCTCTGGGAGACACCTATTGCTTCTCTAGGGAAATCTCTGAGGGGACCTGGGGAGCAAGTTTGGCTCGTGGCTCTAGTAAGCAGCGGGATGTTGCAAAGGTTAATTGCATCCAGCTGATGTGCTACTGAAAAGCAGCATTTTGGGATGAAAAATTTCTGCAAAACTGAATCCCTGGTGTTGCAATAGCCTCTGCCCTAGACGTGCACGTGTTCCCGCCTCTCCCTCTCTGTAGGGGCAAGCGGGCACATCATTTAGGTGCCTGGGCAGCAGTTCACAGCAACAGTCGTGTACATGTTCGTAGCCAAGCTCTCCTACGGTTAAGCATTCACACACTGATGAGCCGAAGAATATCATCGGTTGTGCCTCTAATGGCCGAGCACATATTGCAAATTTTTGCTTAAATGAAATCTGATGTGTTCAAAAGCTGCACAAATCTCTTAAAGAAAATGAGATCTTAGCAGGAAGTCTAAAACCAAACAGGAGGCTCTTTATTGACCATTGGATGCTGTTTTCGTAAGGATACTGCAGGTGGCTGTTTCTGTGTAGTGGAACATGTAGGGTTGGTCTGTGTGTGTTTTTTCAGACAGTTAAGAAACCAATGAAGTTAAATTGATAAAACTGTCTAATGTGATTACAGCAAGATGGGGATAAATATGGTTTCATTAGATCTTGTTTTGAAGTAGGAGATTGTAATTTTCTGATGGAAAACTGAGATGACAGGGAGTATTGGTATCTGAAGTGCCTTTTGTAAGAATGACCTGCTCTGTCTTTTTGACATTGGGCATATGTATGCAGAAAGAGAGCACTGGTTTGGTTTTTTTTCTGCTGCAGCATATACTGAAAGCTCCATTTTTAGTCTTAAATTTTCTATCAAAGAATTTCATGAGGGAGGGGAAAAAAGCCCTTGATAAAAATGCTTGAACGTGGTGTTTATAGTGGGGCTTGTGTGCAAAACCTGGACTTGAGCTGAGACCACAGTTATGTGCAAGCACCTTCTGCTTAGTGACTTCTGTGACTCCAGGTTTAGCCTGCAGATTCCAGCTGCAGAAGATAAGCTGTATAGTGCTGTACTGGTCTGGGAGGTGCTCAAGCAGGAGGATTGAGTCGACTAGTGAAGCCACTTCTGGCTACAGGCTCATGCATTTGGAGTATCCCAGGTCATATACTGTTATGGTAGATTTTTTAGTTTTTGTGGAGGCTCCTGAGTTGTGACATACACGGGACAGGCCACATGCTAAGATCTGATGTTCCTGTCTTTGAGATTTCAGATTTCGGGGAGACAGGGGCTATGTCTTGGGATAACTCCAGTCCTTGACTACCCTGGAACAAGGAGTCTGAGTTGTAAAGATGGTTTCCTCTAGTGCAGATGGTGGTCTTGCCATTGGCACTTGATAAGAGATCCAGAACTTGCCCCTTTTGGTGCCAGATGTACCTGCTTTGTCTCTTCTAGGGAGAGGGCTGAAAGCTGATGCTCACCTCCAGTCTGCTTTCTTTGCCTTCTGGCTCTGATCTTGCTGTTGGTTATGAAATGATTCACAAGGACTTCCTACTGTCCCTGGGACGTTAATTAAAATATTTCCAGCCTTAAAAATTCCTTTGCACTGTTTGTCTTCTGCAAGAAGCTAGAAAGCAGATTTGTGTTTATGCTATTAATCCCCTGGTATCTCCAGGAGACCAACACTGGCTGGAGCCACACACAGGTCGATTTTTCCTGGTAGTGGGGAAGAAAGAGAAATGTCTGATGCCCCCTGGTCAGGAGATGAGGTCTGGGAGGCTGTGGTTAGAAAAGCACCAAGGAGGACAGGAGATGGACCAGATCCCGTTATAGCAAAGATGATGTGCCATCAAATAAGTAATGCTGATAGAAAATGTAGCAAATGACTAATGTTGCAGCCAGAGTAATTGTTTGGAGGACTGGCATTTCTAGTAGGAAAAGATTTAGAGTGAGCTTTCAATAAACAAAGGAGAAATTGGCCCTGAAGTTCAGGGCCAAGATTTGGCAACTGAGATTGGAAAAAAAAGGGGGGTTGTTTTATGTGTTTTAAGAAAAGAAAATAATTTTTCGAACTGCATTTCACTTAGTTGAATATCAACAAGAAGGGCTGGACCGAAAACCTTTTTCCATAGAACAAACAGAACAAGCATCACCTCACCTAGGCTGCTCATGGCAACCAGCCCTGGCCATCAGACTGTGCCCTGCAGATGTAATCCCATATAATTATAATTTCAGTCCTCCTTTTTGTGCTGTTACGAACATTAACTAATTCACTCCTTGGGCAATCTCTGATGTAACTGCTGGTGCGAGACTGCTTATGCGAGGTTTTCTGGAGTTTGCTGTGTGCATGGTGGAAGCAACGGCAGCTTTTCCGAGCGCTGGATGCTTCCCTGTGAGCTGGGATTAGTTCATTACCTTCACGGATGTTGGGTAGCCGGGGCAAGGTAGAAATCTCTTTGTGATGGGCTGCCTTTGTTGTAGTCTGTAACTGGGATTTGAGGCTGTCTAGAAGAGCATGTTTGTGTAAACTAATGATCCCATTTTCTTTCTCCCTTTATCCATCTCCTGATCTTTCTGCTCTCTTCTCCAGCAGTACCTTTTCCACTGGGTTAAATCAAAGTGTGAAGCTGTGGTTATCTGAGTGAGTTAGTGACCCTCAGGATACTTAAGACCATGGCAAATGGGATGCCATCAAACATCAGCTTTTGACCCTTCTTCTTTAAGGATTCTACCCATTATGACTGTGGATGAGTGCAGAAGAAGGGGTTCGTTAATGGGAGCAGAGAAAAGGCAAGCCATGTTCCAATAAGCTGCCATTTGGAGCTTTTATAAAGGTCTGTGGAGCTGCTTGTGGCTTCCAGATGGGCAGGGGTCACTCTTTTCTTCCTAATTTCTCCCCAGACTTGTCTGGTCAGGATCAAGAGTGCAGCTCAGTGTTGAGGATGTGGGTCTGGATGTGGACTCTCGGGTCCAGGTCCCAGCTATGCCTCAGGCTTGTGTTGGGACCGGACTGGGAATGGGGCTGTGTTCTCCCAGCCTTCCAAAGACCAAAGCTGTTGGGTGCCTGATACCCAAGAGCTCAGGGGGCACCTTGGGTATGCAGAAGCTGGCAGGACAAGAGGGGAAGCAGATGAATGGTTTCCATTCAAGGCACACTCTCTCTGCACCCTTTGTCCCTTTCTGCTCGCAGTGGGAAGGACAGCATTCCCCGTGCAGCGGAGCTGGCAGGGTGCCTGTCCCCCTCTGCCTTTGGCAGCCCACGGGTTAGGAGTGTGTCCTGGGGACCCATGAGCATGGAGCTGAGCTCCGGGCTGCTGATGCTCTGATTAATGCTGCAGCAGGGCTTGTTATGCTGGAGAGGAACCTTTACTCCAGAGACATTAAATATTAATAGCAGCAATAAAGACACAGATAAACAAGAGCGAGTTATAAACTGTTCATTTTGAGGGCATCGGTGTTAACTCTGGCAAACTTGTGTTACAGCCAGCTCGGGAACATTGACCAGAGGCTGGTGCCGCATTTAAATCCCTGTTTTCCCCCTGTTCTTAGAGTTCCTGACTGTTTGCCCAGCTCTGCCCTGCAGAAAAAAAACCTTCCTGCCCACGGTCAGGCCCCCGCTGCAAAGTGGCAAGGTCTATAACCTGACACCAATGCTCTCACTTGGTCTGAGCTTCCCCAGCGGCTGCCATCCGTGCATTGTGTTTCCGCGTTCTACTAGCAGTGTGGTCTGTTCAGGAGTTTGTTCTGCAAGTTCCTAGGTAGCTGAAAACCTGCCTTCAAAAATCAGACAGGTGTCTTTAGCCTTGTATCTTGCTAGGTCATTATAAACTGGATCCTCTCAGTGCATTAGGACAGGGAGGACAGCCCGGCGCTGCTGGAGACGGCAGGGATGCTTTGGTAGGACGAGGCTCGCCGTGGGCTGGTCTCAGCTGGTGCTGAGAAGGGCTGCGTTGCTGGAGCTGTAGACGTTCAGTTCTCTCGATGGGGCACCTATATCCAAGTGCCCTTGCAACATAGACTGCGTTATCTGTTTGAAAATCCTCCGGACGCGTGGTGGTAGTTTACAAATGGGACAGGGTTTCGTATGTTCAAAACTTACCACTTAATGGTAGAAATGTCTAAGGCTTTGGTGACAATGTTAGCTGTGTGGGCTGGGCAGTCCTCACAACTCCAGGAGCTGGGCATATAGGAGAAACACTAAATATTTCCAGTGCAAATTGAGAATCAGTAACAAGCATTGTGTTTACTACTTAGATTAACTAGCTTTCAGATGAAAAAGGATAGTAAACCCATATTTTAGTAATGCAAAGGATTATCGACTGAATGCAAAGTGCGATCATTTATAGCATGTCATGTCAATTTTTCTACTGTAATTTGTAATGGATTTTTCTGCCCAAGGGGTGGGAACAGGGGAGACTGTTGCTGGCTGATGTGTCACACTGAAAGCAGCTGCATTTTGGTGTTACATATGTTTTTGGGTGCACTTTTGGCTGCACCCCATTATTTAGGGAGGACCACCAGGACCTGAAATATATAGTAAGATCAGAGGTGCATGAGCTTTTGGACCAGCGTGCCAGTCTTCAAGATACCTCTTTGAACAAGCAGATCTAGAAACTTCTTGTTGAAGAATGCAAGGCTGGAAGGAGAGTTCCAGCTCCTCCTGCAAAGTAAGATGACGAAGCCTGAGCAATGATGTGATCGTCTCACTAGGTGACTTGGGAAAATCCAGTGAAGTAGAACCGTGGAGTTGACCAGCTGTTGGCACACAGAGCAAAAAATAATAATAATTAATGTGAAAGAAAACAAAACCCAACCAATGGCTGTGGAGGGAAAAGAGCAATAAAATGAGCACTGCTCTGCCATCCAAGAGCTGACCAGTGGGGTTTAAAATCCCTCTCTTAATAATGTATGCAGCAGCAAGGAAAGTAAGACTGGGAATCTAAAGGTTTAATATTAGGAAAAAAATCAGGCAAATAAATCTTTGTTTAAAAATTTGCTCCCCTTGTAAGTGAATTATATTAAGTTTCTTTTTTTTAATGCCATTGGGACAAATGCAGAATTTAATCATTGGATTTTTAGCATGGCCAGACTCAATATATTAAGGTGGTATTTGTACAGACCTTTTCAAGCATTAACAGATGGTGAAGAGATGATACTGCGTTTTTTGGTTCAAGATCTAATTAGTCCTTATACACGCATTCCTTATACCACTCAACTGGGTGTCACCGCATGTGAAAGCCCTGGAGAGATTGCTACAGGTCCTGGAGAATAAATTGATGATACTAGTTACCTACCTGGGCAGTCTGTACAGTAAGTGGCTGTAAGCACATTGCTAATCAAACCGTGCTTAAAAGTAACATGCAGAATTCTGTCATAATAGATTATCTGTCTTCAAAGCCTGTATCTTTCTTTTATCGACCTTGGTATTTACACAGAATATGAAGGATACTTTCTAGCCCTTTTTACACATGGTTGATAATCCGTATTGATGAATCTTACCCTAGGTGTCTAGTATTTTTATAAAAGCTTCAGTAATTAGCTCTGTAAAGCAATACTTCATCTTCTGTTTGATGGACGTAGTAGCTGGTATGAAGTAGAGTCGCTCTGCATGCTCAGCCCTTGCTGAAGACAGCTTTGACCATTGGAACAAACTGTCAAAAAGCCTATGTAGTCTCCGTCTTTCCATGTCTTCAGATCAAGAGTTGGTTCCTTTCTGGAAGGTTTGTCTTAGTGGATTGTGGGATGTTGGGTTTCCTGTGCATACAATATGACCTGATGGTGGGGCGTGTGATGGATTGCTGCTTCTGGTCACCTGTGTCTTGTCATAATATGTAAACCCAAGAGCTGTGACTCTCAGGACTCCCGTACATGGTCAGACTATAGCAACAATTCTTTTCTCATCAGATAGACATGCTCACTGTTTGCATGGTTGGATAAAGGTCTGCCGTTAATTGCTGATGGTTCAGTCATGTTGCTTGTAACCGGAGAAAGCTAGGTTGCATTAGGTGATGGTAAGGCACAGTTGGGAGGCAGTGACCTCCCCAGATTCATGCACTGCTGTGGCCCTGGTTGTGTGGCAACAGATCCATTTGTCTGACATCTGACCATCCTTCCTGCCTGAGCTGTTCTTAGCCCCTGGCAGCTTCCTCCGTGTTTCCGTGCACGGCGTTGCAGCTTGTGGAGCCCCACTTTACAACTGATGGAGAGCGATGAGTGTTCTACAGAATTGGATGGCATACTTAGAAAATGACCCTCGTCACTTATATTTATGTTATTAATTCACTTTTCTGTGATAATTGGCGATTGTACAAGGCCCCTGTCGTCTTTTCTGGTTAGAACACTTGAATGTAGTTTGTCTTAACATGATTTATGGCAGTGGCGCTTTAAAGGTAATTGAGATTGCTGCAGCAGTTTCTTGAAGAAATTCTGAAGGATATTTTGGGTGGTGGTGGGGAATGAAGGCTACAGTTAAATATCTGATTCATTTTTCCCTTGCTACCTGCGATGCTGGCAGAAGCATCTGGAGGTCACCTGTGCAGAAACACCTGTCTCTGCCCCAGAGAGACACATAACCACCTCCTCTTGCACAGTATAAAACTTACTGTCTTTTCTCAAATGAGACAGCTTAAAAGGGTGAAGAAAAATATGGGGCAAAGTGTTTGGCTAATGCTTGCTTTCAGTGCACCAAGGCTTGCTATCGTTATTTCTTCCAGGATGGCTTTTGGGGGCATGATTGGGAGATGGATGGAGCTCTTGTGAACATCGTGATGGGAGTTCAGCAGTATGGAGTCAGACAGAGAGGGCTGTGAAGCTCTTGGAAGCGTATTTCAGCCAAGATCCTACATAGGCAACAGATGTTGTACTGATTTAATGGCTGATTTTTATAAATCCATTTCACCCTTGTTTGAATCTGTTGGTATATTGCTGCTGTTTATAGCCACTGTGGTAACATGTGAATAGCCCCATTTACTGTTAGGTGCTGTGCAACAGAAGTTCTTATTGTCAGATGGTGAGGCACCAACATAAACCAACCCAGTTAGATGGGGTAGAGCATTCACACTAGCTCATGGCTTGAGCTGTTCCTTTTGACTCCTGCCGCTACAGCGGAGTTATACGGACAGAGCCCTCTGCCCAGAGAGCTGAAGAAGTCATTGACATTTCCAGGCTCCCTCGAGAGCTCTGGTGTGACCTTTCTGTGTACTTGGTGTAGGCTGGCTAAAGTTATTTGTGCTTTAGTTTACCTTTCTAGGAGCTTAATCTACCCAAGCTCAGGGTAGATTACCAAGCAGGGCTGAGCTATTGCTGCCGCTTGGGTGCCCCACACTGCCAGGGAGCGGTGGAGGCTGGGGTCTGCTCTGCTCTGCCTCAGGAAGGTGAAGGATTGCTGCTCTGGCTTCTGTGCCGGCCGTGCCCAGGGCAGCCCGCTCCCTCTTCTTCCTCCTGTAAGGCTGATGGTGATGCCACTGAGCAATAAATTGCACAGGGTTGTTTTTTTTTTTTCCGTTTGTTTTGGTTTGTTTGTTTGGTTGGTTTTTTTATGGCCTGGAGGACTCAAAGGAGAAATAGTCCGGAGTGAAAATTTGTAAACTGAGGAAATTGATGAAAAATTGATGTTTTGTGATCAAACCACATAAAATTGAGGGAGTGGAACAAGGAGAAAGCTGAGCTAGAAAAACCTCCATTCTTCTCCCACTTTTCCTCTCAGGGATCAAAGTCAGGAAAACTCCATTGGCCAGCAGAGCAGGCTTTTTAAAAATCATGGTGTGAATATTGCACACTTGCAGTAAAAACAAGAACATTAATGATAGCCGTGCCTGCAGTCTGAATTATTGTAGTACCATTTGTCTTGGTTATTGCAAAATATAACCTGGTGCATAGCTTTGCTGAAGGCATCGTAAAGTTTGTGTGAAAAGAGCTGGACACAAAAGAGAACAGGGTTTTACAAAAAAATAACTCAATCTGCCCTGGCCGAGAAGGGAGGCATGTGGAACAGAGGCTGTGGTTGTCAGATCTGTAGCAATACTGACACTTTTCCTTCTTCCGCTGCTCCTCCTCCATGTAGCTGAAATAACGGGTCTCTGCCCGCCTGGAGGTAACCCCTCTGCCCTTCCAGGCTGAGCTGCATCCCTGCGCGCTCTGAGCCGCTGGCAAACAGCGTGCTCCATGCATCCAGCTTGTAGAGCGTGGGGGAAGTGGCAGTGCCAGCCTCCTTGGCTGGGACAGGTCCCTGTGCTCATCCCGGGGCCATGGATGCGTGCCCAAATCTAGTTGCTGTCACCCAGCGTCTTTGACCACCGTCTAGAGGTGCACAGAGCAGATGTGGACCTGGACTGTGGAGGAAGCCAGGCGTGTGCAGGACCAGCAGCCCTTAGTGCTGACTGATGGGATTAATCCATGTTTTCCATGTTTTTTTGTGAGCAGCCTGTGAGCCTCTGCCCTGCTGACATCCCCTTTGCCAACCTTTCTTTCTCACCTTCCTCATCCCAGAATCTGAGGGGGCTTCTGGCAGCTGGAGCCATACTGAGAGGCAGCAGGCAAGGTGTGGAGGAGGAGGGGACCGAGAGGCAGGGCTAAGCCTTGGCATCTGCACGTGGCCTTGTTCAGTCCGTGATGCCAAGAGGCAAGGTCATAGAATCATAGAATCATAGAATGGTTAGAGTTGGAAGGGACCTTCAAAGGTCATCTAGTCCAACCCCTCTGCAAGGAGCAGGGACATCCCCAACTAGATCAGGTTGCTCAGAGCCTCATCCAGCCTGGCCTTGAACGTTTTCAGGGATGGGGCTTCCACCACTTCTCTGGGCAACCTGTTCCAGTGTTCTACAACTCGCATTTTAAAAAAATTTTTTCCTAATATCCAATCTAAATCTACCTTCCTCTATTTTAAAACCATTATCCCTCGTCCTATCACAACAGGCCCTGCTGAACAGCCTCTCCCCATCTTTCTTGTAGGCCCCCTTTAGGCACTGGAAGGCCACTATAAGGTCTATAAGGGGACTGCATTTCCCCAGCGCCTTTTTTTTTTTTTTTTTTTTTTTTTAGTTGTGTTTTTTTAGCCCAACTCTAAGGCACACGTTGAACCCCAAAACTGTAGGGTAGGCCACTGGTAGACCTGTTGTGATGCGGTTATTTTAAATGGGAGATAACTTCCTTCTTTGGAGTGTTCTTTTTGAAAGTGGTGTACAGAAAGTTCCTGCACAAAAGCATGGTTTGATTGATGTGGAATGAGAGTCAACCTTTGCTCCTGAGTTCGTGCATCTTGTTCTGCCTACAGTGGAAACCAGAGGCAGCGTATGCAGGTGGTCGAGGTTCAGTGCAAGAGGTGACTAGATGAAAGCTATTCATTTGTAAAAAGAGGGGTGGCCTTAAAAAGGGCTTGGAGATGGAAGATCTGGGCTCCTCATCTATAGCATTTGAGTCCCCAGTATTTGTACTGGGGGGAGTGAGAGAGAGACTGCGTAGTCTGGTCCAATCGGGGCTGAACTACGACAACCCCAAAATGGAAAGGAGGAGGCAATTGCTGTGCAGCTTCCTAGGTTGAAATGCTTCAAAGAATAGCCCCGAAATGAAATATATCTCATGGAGAAAACCAGTTCTCCCCTGTTGCCCACCACATTTATTTATAGTTAATAAAGCTGTGTGCCCATCTTTGGATCTATCTCAGGCTGAAACCAGGCTATAGATTTTGCAGTACTTTGTAATGGGAAGCCTCAAATGAAATTATATGTATTTATTTCGAGCAGCTATGCAGACTGACTACCTGGTAGCAGAGATGAAAGAGGAGATGTCACTTATTTTTTGCTTTAAAGAAGGAGTAATAAAAGAGACTTTAGGTGATGTTACTCACATGGTAGCCTCAGAGTTCTTCGCTATGCAGCGGCATGGTGTTTTATATAATGTATATATTACCTTTTCTGCTTCAGCCATAGTTTTGTGGATCTGCTCTCTGCATTAGGTCTTCTCTCAGACACAGGAGAGGGCAAGGTGTGAATTGACAGTGTCTCTGTTCCCACACAGGGGCACACACTTGGCATTACCTGAGCCCCCCAGTGCCAGGGTTGCACCTGATGCACTAGCTTCTCCAGACAGAGCAGGATGCAGGCGAAGACTGGGTGCTGTTTGTACACAGAAAGCCTCAGCGCCACTGTAGGGTCCCTTTTTGCTGGCATCTTCGCCTGTGTTAGATGGCTCAGCTGACTGGGCTTCTGGGAAAAATCATGGGTTTAAATTCACTGCCTGCCCGCCCCTCCAGTCTGTGCTTTCAAGAGTTGTTTTTAATGGAAGCCAGGGTGGCTTTTGACAGTGAGAAAAAGATTTCAGTGGTGTCAACAGTGGATGTGAGGATAAGGGCAGCATTAATCCTCTAGTGACAGCATCTCCAGGTGTTAGTCCCACGTAAGTCTTAATGTGTGTGTAAGCCTGAGACTGCTTCCCTAGTGAAGTCCTGGAGTCAGCACCATCCTGTGGCTGCTTGGGATTCAGAGGTGGAAATCTGGTCCAGGTGAAGTACAGAGCGGTGTCCGTAATTGCTCCTATAAGGAAAATATTTTCCTTTTATCATTGTTGGGCTAATTACGTTTGTCCATTGTAGTCCTGCTCCAGAAATCAATAAAGAATGGGGCTTTGTTGGGCTGTGCTTGAGAGAAGGTGCATTTCTACAAAGTCTTCCCTTGGCCCTGCAGCAAATGGTGGTAATAACAAATCTATATTTCCGCTCGTCTTGTTTTCTGTTATCTGAATCTCTTTAGTGAGATAGCATAGGGAGCAAGAAATGTAGTGTTCTCTCTTTTTTCTTCTCTCTATGTGTTTTCATATTTTTAAATTAACCTTATTGACTCAAGTATTGCAATGACTGCTGTCCTAGCTCCTGGATGCCAGATCATGCAGGAGGCTGAGAGGCTGCCTGAGCCTCACGGCGCGAGCAGAGCTGTAGTGGCAGCTAGTAGTGCTCTGCTGTGGCTGATGCCTCCATGGCCACCAGTCAGCTTGGTGCATTTTTGTTTATAGGGGCAAAGTCTGTTCACCGCCATCATGAAGATTTTTGCCCCTTTGTAATCAAAACACCTGATGAGGTTGTTACTGGGTGCGAGCGGCTGGCTGTGTCTTTGCTTCCTGGGGACAGTGCTGAGCCATGCTGTCCGGGGGACGTCCCGTTGACCCCACTGGGCTCTTGGAGCAGGCGTGTAGTGGATGAACCTGGGAGGAACCATGGATCACCCTGTGCTGTCCCCTGTGCCTGGGAATTGCCTCCCCGTGTCCCTGGGCCACAAGAGCACTTTCTTATGTTTCTGTCACCAGTGTAGGTCTGTCTCTCGCAAACTTTTACCTGTCCCCACTCCAGAGGTGAAGCTGTGCTGAAGCTTTGTAAGGCATGCGATTCCTTTTTCTCCATTTAAGTAAGCAATATATATTCAAGACTAAAATTAAAGATACACAGGAAATGAAATTGCTAGCAGTGCTTCTGCTTGGTGGGGAAACTATTTCCGTCCCTGCAAATGGAGGAAGGGGTCCTGCTCTCAGCTCCGGAGGAGCTGAGGTAGGGGCACAGAACTAGCAGCAGACGCAAAAATAAGAGAGGAGGAGAAAGGATAACTGAGCAAGGCCAGGGAAAGCCTCTGAAGGTACTTGCATATTGGCTGTGTTCAGACTGTGCTCCTTTCCCCAGGGTTTTCCTAATATCTGGAACAGCTGGACACATGCCCAGACCCGGATGTAGGATTATCACCAGGAAAACTGCCGGGGAAGCCCCCACCACCCAGCCAAAGGCTCTGTATGGCTGATGGGTTAACTGCAGCAAGGGATAAACCTCCTCAAAAGCCTTCCAGAGGAGCAGCTCCTACTACTGTGGGTCCATGTAAGCTGACAGGCTCATAATAGAGGGGTATCCCTGCCGTTCCCCTGCCGTTCCTCTGATATCGAGTCGCTGTGCTTCAGCTGCCAGAAGGGCCAGGACACAGAGGAAAGAGGTGAAACCCTGAACAGGCTACTAGTCCTCCAGCCTCTCCACGGGAGAGGGGTGGCTTTTGTTGGCTTCCCCTGCAGACCGACTGCTGGGACCCTGGCAAATCTGTGCCAGAGCTGTGCAAATCTCTGCCTTTGTCTCCTGGGGTGGGAAGAATTAAGAATATCAGGTTAAAAAAGCTTTTTTTTGAAAGGAAAATCCTAAGAGTGAATGAGCTCGGAAACTTAAAGGCAAGGATTCAAGTTTCTATTGCTGTTGATGAAATTAATATGAAATACAAAGAGTGGGGATGGGAGGGAGTTCTGGAGTGATTTCAGGATTGTCTCTAAAGGAAGCCCACTACGATAGCCTGAAGACAACATGGAGATGAGCAAGCTCTGTGAGGTCTATATGAGAGGAAAACTGGCAGCTTTCTGGCCAGCAACAGAAAAATCACCTCAGGCAGCTGCTGCTGCATTAGAAAGCAAAAGTAAGGAAGGACTCTGAAATACCTGCTGGCTGCAGCCTATCTTGGAGGCGGTCAGGCTGATGCTTCAGACCCTGCCTTTGCTCGTCTTGGAAAAACTCCCATCCCTGGGTTCATCACCCAGCTGGGCCCCCATCATGCAGCTGTACCTAGCCCATAGCAGGTCCCCGGGGCACTGCAGGAACCCCTGATCCCAAGGGAGAGCTGTGGGTGCCCGCAGACGTCCTGGTCTCATGGAGAGTGGGTAAACCCTTGGCAGAGGCTGGGACGATTGCTTTAGAGGTGCAAACCATCAGAGCACAGCACTGGGAAATGTAGAAGAGCTTTATGTTTTTTCATGGAAACTATGTTCATGTGACAGTTTTAAAGAGAATAAAGAAATGGTGCTGGAGGTGAGAAAAAGCACATATATAATTTCTCAGTTACTGCTCCCATAGCTTTTTCGATTTGACTGTTTTCCCTCTGATGTGTGAAATCTGAATCTGAATCCAGGCTTTCTCTGCTCCCTCCCTGTTGACCTCGTCAGAAACACTGAATGCAAGAGAAAAAAAAAGAACAATAAATTGCTTTGTGTAACTCCAGACAGGGAAAACCCTACATTTACCCTCACAGGCAGTCTTTCCCATCTGTTACCTCGCTGTGCTGCCTCTGGGTTACCTCAATAAGAAAACTTAATTGAGGCAATGTCATGTCAGGAGAGAATGATACATCCATTTTCACAGGCTTGCTTTTGTAACCTGTTTCACTCCTAGCAGAACTACATTGGGCTTCTCATCTTGCAAGATTTTCCCTGTCGTCTTTCTAATAATAAGCTCCTTTCATAGTATTTTTCATTCACACACAAACGTTGTTGTGTTGTTACTTCTTTGGGTTTTAATAGCTGGTGACTGTCCTGTGCATAGCCACATGTGTTTAATGCATAGACACGTAACGAGGGAAAATTTCTGCTGCTCACAGGTTGCACTAGATATAAAGGGTGTGAGAACAGAAGGATTAATCCCTCTGCTTTTTCAGACAGGGAGATGACATGAGGAGACGAATAGGAGGTTTTTAAAAGTAGCTAGAGAATTAACGGGCTGTGAGCATTCCCTTCCTGTCATTATAACCTGAGGTGGGGAGCTGGTGTGCAGTCGGAAGTTACGGCTGAGCTGGTCCCGCGTGCATTCTGCTCACTTGATGGCTGGGGCTGGACTTTTGTGGGTTTTAAGCGCCTTTGTAGCACAGGAAGCATAGCTATTCATTTAGCTGCCTTAAAGGCTCCTGTTTGCTCTCGCATCACCTAGGGAAGAGCAGTATGGACAGGCAGCCAGGAGCTCATCAGTGTTAAAAAGCACTAGGTTTTTTTTAAAACTAGCGGACTTGCCTGAGGAACAAATCAGAGATGGTGGTGGCATGCAGATGAAACCCTGCTGGCTCCTCAGTGCTTGCAGACTCATGACGAGGAGCAGAAAATGGGAGGGTTTGGGGTTATGGTTTTGGCCAGGGTTCCCTCCACACCTTGCCCTGTCACCCCCAGAGAGCCCCGGGCATCCCTTTGCAGCCGGGAGGGCGGTGAGGGCCTGGGAGCCGTGCCGTGCCCAGTCCAGCACCTCCCTGGGGCATCCTCCTGTGCCGAGAGGCTTCTTAAACTGCTCTTCAGTGAGGAGTCTGTTCATGTCACTCTCACCCCTTTTCAGAGTCAATATTAATAAATGGCAGTTGAGTGAGTGGGGGAGCTGTGTTTATCCCATGGATGCCAGGCAGACAATGAACCTCGTCTTGCCCAGATGGCCCAGGCTCTCCTCCAAGCAGATAAACAGGGCTGATGCCATTGAAACAGGCCCAAACATGCAGTGTTACAGTGATAGTATGGTAATTACAGTGCCTCCAGTGACCATCTGGACACACAAACTGATTTTCTATTTGGATAATAAAACCTCTCCTATGTCTCCAATATTAGCCATGTATGGGGACGCTAATTGATTTAATTGAAGCTCTCAATGTTGAGCCGTGGATATTGCCAACCTTTTTGTCTAGGTACGTGGTGGATTTTAATGTCTGTTTGACGGGAGGAAAATGGAGATGTACCTACTCTACTCTTGAGACCTCTCTTGGAGGTCTCAGAGTCTGGGACTCGCGAGGTCCTTCTCCAGAGTGAGGGGAGACAGGGTGGCTGCTTCTGAGCGAAGGGATAGAACCTTGGTAGGGCTAGAGTCTCCTTAGCCTGGTGTTTGATTTTAAACAAAAGTTGTCTTTCCGTCGTTTATTTATACATGTGTACACAGACACCTATTGGATTTTGGTTACATAAAAAATAAAGTAATGGCCAAGTGATTAATATCCTTTACTTGGTACTGTAGTAGCATCCCACAGCACTGGTCACAGACCACATACAAGGTCCTCCAAAAATACCAAAACACAAAAGAAAACGTGCATTTAGAGGCTTCCAATGTACCCAGAGCCTTCTCTATGCCTTGAAAAAAAACCTGTTTACTGGGCTTGTTTTCACGAGACACGTTTTTTTTTTTTGGTTTTTTTTTTTGTTTTGTTTTTTTTTTCATGGTTTGAAAATCACCGGTTTTGGCCTAGAAGATATCATTAGGGGTTCTCATGCCAAAAAATTATCTGGGTCTTTTTTTTTTTCTTTATATGACTTTTTCCTAGTAAACAAACAAAAAAGAAAAAAACCCACAATCTTGCAGCAAATTTATCCACCTAAAGAAACAGCAAAAAAGTGAAGTCTTGCAGAAGGGGCAGAGTCAGAACCCGTTGCATTAGAAACTATTCCCAGATGACCTCAGGCTATTACTTAGCACCAGGTCATATTCCTGATCATTAACGTGCTTCATTGTGTTAAGGAAATGTAGTAGTGTAACACCTGTGGTATGTGTTCCCCAGGATAAGTGGTGTCCTTAGCACTTTACCTCTTCCCCTGTAGCTTTTTGCCACTTTTCCCAAGGGAAATGTTTTGTATTTTTTTTTTCCTATGCTTTCTCTTGTTTAAAATAGGAGTGACGTAGTGGCTCATGTTGCCTTAATTTCCTGTTGATTTTGTTCTATCCAGATTCCTCATTAACTGTTTAATCAGGGACACGGGAAACACTGCCAAGTGTTTTTTATGAAAGGCATGTTGAGTTTGGAGGGAGGAAAACAGCTCAGAGGAGGCACCTGCAAACAACCAAATTATTGGCCTGAAATCTTTTTATCCCAGTAGGCAGCTGATTGGGAAAGGGGAGATGATCTTGTTTCTGCAGAAGCAGGGGTGGGACTTTGGCAAAAGGTGGGAGAGTGTAATTTCTTCTCTCCTGGGAACCTCTGATGGCCTCCTTTTGGCCACTGGAACAGCAGGAGCTGGGGGAAAACAAAGGATGGGGAAGTGTGCTCGTGAGGTTTGGTGACATTTGTGTGAGCAGAGGCCCTCAAAGGTCCTGGACTTCTACGATCAAAAAGCAGTCACAGGCAGATGTTCTCCAATATACAAAACATCCTCCCTTGCCACCAAAGGGAGATGCTGCAAAATGGGTGTTGCGTGCGCTGGGGCTCCCTGGGGAGCATCGCTTGAAGAGCGATGGCAATCTGCTGAGGAGTTTACTCACACTTCTCAAGGGCGGAGGCTCCTGTCAACTGAAATCTCACGGGAGACTTCAGAAAGAATCTTCTCTGATGTCAGTGCACATGTTAATTGAACTTGACAGATGAAAATGAAGAAGAGGCTGTAACTGAGAAAGGATAGAGGGAATGTCATAACTCTTGGGGGAGGAGGAGACAACAGAAAAGTCCAGATGTCCAGAAGTTACATGAGGTAACTCAAAATACTAATATTTGCTATTCGTAATGCCAGTGGTGGTAGATGCTGGGGAAAATCGGTAACTCTAAAGTGGATACCCTGCAAAGGTTGTTTTCTTTATCTCCAGCTCACATTTGTGGCTCGGTCTTGCTGTTAACCCATTTATGAAAATTAGTTTTTTGGTGAGGAATCCTGCTCTGTTGAGAATGTCATAGCTAATGTACCTGCGCGTTGTATGGGGAAGCTGCTCCTCTGAGGCACTGCCTTACCAATTATTCCTGGGAAACAAAGATTGGGAAAGGGGGATGGCTTCTTGGGTGCTGTGTCTTTAAGGACGGAGCTTGTAAGCAGAATGTAGCACAGTTTCCTGGAACTCTGGTTCTGCGCCTCATGGCTAACGTGTAATTAGCCTTAATTAGCTTAATTAGTCTGGAAAACATTTTTTTTTGCCTTTACTAGAAGGTCAGTGTGTCCTCCCCTTCCTGGATGGACATTCTGGCCTGGCATTTTTGGCAGCGTGAGCAGGACGCCAGCGATGCCGGCAGAGCCGAGCTGGCTGGTGCACGGCGTGCCAGCCCTGGGCTGCGACAGGGCTGTGTGCTCCGAGATTTGGAAGGTGCATGTTCAATTCCCTCTCCCAGATGACAGGCAGATCCTTTAGTCCCTTGAGGCTTTTCAAATGTGTGACTCCCATTACGATAAAACTCCCGCAGAGACTACATCCTTGAAATAGGTGGGATTCTACCTCCTCAGGGGCAGGATTGGTGTCTAAATGCCACTGTAGAATTGGGCTGTATCCGTGTTCTGCCTCTGCTCCCCATGAAATGGAGGTGACAGCGCTTCCCCTCTCACTGCTGAGAAATGCCAGCAGAGCGGCTTGCCTGGAGCGCTGCAGGCAGGGGTATAGGCTGTTTCAAGGATTCCTATGCAAACGGTTGATAGTTGCAGACTCCGTAGTCCCATGATTGTGTAGTGAAAAGAACAGCCTTGTTTATCGTCATCAAATCAGATAAAAGTGACATCTGCATTTGTAGTCTGCTCAAGAGAGGATGCTGTCTGCCAGCAGCAACATTTTCCCTGTGCTAAGAGCCTGCCCAAGGACCCAGCTCTGTTGAGGTGACTGTCGCCCTCGGATTAGTTCAGAATAACCTCTTCAGCAAAGTCATCCTGTGATCCTTACTGCAGGGTTTCAGGGAGGACAGAAATCCTCCCATCACAGCTCCCTCTGATGTGTGTTTCCTGATTGTGGGCTCTGATATTTTTCTTGTAATTACCAGCAAACTGCCTGAATGAGAGCTGAAATGAGTTTCCCTGACTGGCAGGAGCACAGCACCCACTGATGAGTCAGGGGAGGAAGAGCTCCTACTTCATGGGAGAAGGTATTGGGGGAAAGGGAGGGGAGAAGATAGGGAAGAACAGCTGCCAGAAAGTTGTGGAATAAATGACATTTGTTTAAAGACACATTAGAAGATTAATAATGGGAGTTAAAGCATGAAAGCAACAGGGCCTAAGTGTGGTATTAATGGAACCCATTTTCTTTGCCATCTCCTGCAGAAACTCTTTGCCAGTACAGAAAGGGGAAAATCACTTTACAGTAATAACTGTTATTTATATAAGAGAACAACATTGGATGTATCAAAATGTGAGGTTTCAAGGTAATAACTGGACCCTCACAATCATTGTTATCAATTCAAAAGGCAATTTCTGTGATGGTGAATAGGTGGAGGAAATAGCCCCAATCCTACAACTGATAGTAAATGAGGTTTATTTTATTATTATTGTTATTAGTCAATTCCCCATCTAGTAAGATTGTGTTAAGAGAAAGGGAAAAGACCGGGAGAGGTTAAGGAGCTGATAATCACCCTCACAGAATTTGTTGGGACCATTTGATGGGCTCATTAGTGACTTAGGGCGTCATCTTGGCTCCCTCCAGAGTTGATGTCAAATGTCCTATTGCAGCATCGTTGATTCACATCCCATGAAGAGCAGCAAGCAAACAGATGATGTGATCTTATAGCCTCAGAGGGCTGCTCCTGTTCTCCACCTGTAATTCACACTGGTGGAAGGTGACTACAGTGTTGTTCCAAGTACCGAGTGAGTTTTAATAGTGCGAGCCAAGAGGATAATGACGGCTGTACTTAGTGACTGTCTCTCTCCTGATGTTAGCTGCGTGCACATCACATAACCAAATCACGTATCTTCCCATACCAGGGTTTGTAAGCAGCTTTTGGCAGGAGTAGCCGCGTGCACTGCACCCATATGGCTGTCCGCGCGTGGTCGTGCAACAGGGTGATGGGCCGTGCACCGCAGGGATTGTCCTGGCAGGTCGGCTCAAGCCAAAAGGCAGTTTCTGTGCTTGGGTATAGCTAAGGTGAACAGGCTGTGGCTGTGCTTCACGGGCAGAAAATCTGTTTTGCGCAAAGCATGAGCCCGGCTCTTTTGCAGGAGTCAGAACAGATTAATGAATGTTTCATGAAGAGGGGTTGGGGGGTAGCAGGAAAAGATGATAATAGTATTCTACTTGTGGTCAAAATGTAACAATAATTTGACCAGCTCTAATTATTAATAACCACTGGGTTTGTGAGCAGATGTGATAGATGAGCTTGAACAAACCGTAGCCTCCCAAGCTGGCTTTTCACTTCAGAGCAACTGGGCCTGAAGTTTACTAGAGCTGTGTAAAACATCTCAGGCTGTGGGAGGAAGGAGCAGGGAGGCGAAAAAGATGGGAGAGAGGGTCTCTCCTGTTTTGATTATCTTCCGATTAGAATAAATGTTAGACGTGAGCCTTGATTCACCCTAGTTCAAAGCAGTGCTTGAATGGGAATTTTGTCTCTAAACCTCAAGTCTCATGGAGTGAAGTCTTTCATGAGGGCTGGGATTTTACCCCTTTAGTTCTACATGGCATTAACTTGAGCGTGGAGGCTTGGACTGTGATTCATGAAGTAAGCAGGATGGCAAGGAGGGGATGGCAGTGGGAGAGGTCTGGGCGTTTGATGGTGTAACAGCAGTTTGCTGTCCCAGAGGTGGCCCCAGACATCTCTTACATGGGAAGAGGATGAGAGAATGATAAAGCAGTCCTGTTTCTCCAGGCAAGTTCTGCTAGCTGGGAAAAAGGAAAAAAAAAAAAAAAAAAAAAGGATCCATGAGGGCCACTTACACAGCTCGCTGTCTGGAAGATGTTTTCAGTGTTAAGATGCCTTTTACAGACTTTGAGAACGAGGAAGAATGTGGTGCCACCTGCGGCTAGCAACTCTAACTCTTCATGTGACAGCAGCAAGAGCAAACGCCCAGCGGAGAAGCCTGGACCACCCACTGACATGCAAGCTGGTCCCAGCCTTCTTGCAGCGGGATGGTGCCTTGGCAAGGTTCCCTCTCCTGCCCTCCCCTCCGTTGTGTGCTCAGGCTTGCAATTGTCGAAATGTCTGTGGCAGGTTTCAGCTCTTCCAGGTATCCTCATTAAAGTGGTTGAAAGTAGGAGGATTTAATGGTCTGAACCATTACTTTAATTAATCAACATAAATATTGCTTATTTATAACATAAACCACAGCCTATGGATAACGCTGTTGTTTAATTAAGCTTATCACTGTGAACGTGATCCAGTTCCTCACTGCATTAATGTAACTAGTTCAGTATCCTCTCTAAGAAGCATCAGAACAAACTACAGGGGATGTAATTCACTCCACTCAGCCCCTGCTTTGCAAGTGTGGCTGGTTCTGGTACGTCTCATTTATGACCCCGTGTTGGTACCCATTCCTCTCCAATCCCACTAGCCACTCCTGCATTAGCCTGCTGCTTCTTCCATCATACCTAGCATCTGAGAGTCTGGAGTAGCTTTTCCTTTGGGTTTCTTTTGCCTTGTTCACTAAGAATTTCTGTGTCTGATTTAATTTAGTTTATGCAGCTGAGCCTTTTCTTCTTTTTGCTTTCTTTTCTTCCCCTTCTCTCGCCCTTTCCTGTTTATGTGTAGCATATTTAAAACTTTTCCACGTTGCACAGATGTAGGGGAATATGTAATGAGCTCCCAAGCTGAAAGCAAAAGCTGTCTGCCTAAAAGTTGTTCTTTACCTACCTTGAAGAGCATTGTAGTAGAAACCTCACGGATTCTTTGGGAAAAGTTTGCGTAACTTTTAAGGATTTTGTGGTTATTGTCTGTTGGGCCAAGGATTCTCCAGGCAGTGTTTGTCACCCCACATAGGGATAGTCTCCAGAAGATGCTAAGACAAATTGCCTCGAGCGGGAATGTTACTGTGCATCAGTAACACAACATTGTCAAATCTCTTCAGTCGCTTAGGTTTCTGTAGATCCCTTCTCTCAAAAAGCGATTTAACAACAAAGTGAGGCTGCTTTTTTTTCTCTCCAAACGAGAGCATCCGCATGAGAGTTTAATGTGCTGTAACTGGTGCACATTCCCTTCAGATCTTAGTTCATTTCAACCTT
The DNA here is from genome assembly GCF_036417535.1 of Chlamydotis macqueenii. Classification (NCBI taxonomy): domain Eukaryota; kingdom Metazoa; phylum Chordata; class Aves; order Otidiformes; family Otididae; genus Chlamydotis; species Chlamydotis macqueenii. The sequence continues at coordinate 4,177,562 of NC_141579.1, read as the reverse complement.
CCTGAGTATCCAGGAGTTTCTTGACCTCTTCAAAAATGGGCATAGTAGTGTTTCTTTGCTTCATGAGGATATTGGGAGGATGAATATTTGAGAAACTCGCAGGTTGTGTTGGAGATGGTGGAATTTTCAGGAGATTCCAGAAGAAGGTGTTCAAGGCAGAACATGGGTCTCTGGAAATCTCAGTGGTGTGACTGAGCTGGTCTCAGAATTGACCATTTGGCTTGGGCACTGAAGTTCTGCAGTCACGCGTTCAGCCACAGTGTGGATTCAGTGCAAGACAGGTGGGTACAGGTGCTGATTTGGGATTGAACAGGCAACCGCCTGTACACAAGGAAAGAAAGAAAAAGCAGTTCTTTTCCGGTAGCACATCATCATTTTCTTAGTGAATAACTATACAAACTGAGATTAGATGAATTATCAGTTTGCTGCTAAGATGGATGGAAAACCATTTCAGAGTCCAGGTAAAATTCCCATTTTGTTTTCCCATCCAGACTCCAGGGGAAGAAGTCATCAGGGGAAAGAAATGCAGTGAGCAGAACACACTAAAGAGGAAACGCAGGAAGACATTAAAGTAACCTATTAAATTGCTGAAGGCTGAGTGGCAAAAAATAAATAAATAGAGGCTGTGTAGATTGATGGATATTGGATGTGAAGGGCTTCCACATCTGGTGTGGCAGCTCTTTAGCATCTCATTTCAGTGTGACTCAGCAGGAAAAGTTGTTTGTTCTAACAGTAAAGCAAAGAGATTAAAACAATCCTGAGGCGTGTCAGTGAAGGGCTCAGGTGTCATTGTTTCATAATTGGATCAGACTCTTTCGTGTGGGTTAATACATCTGGATCTTCTGTGATAGAGGTGAGGTTTCCAATGCCACCTTTTCCTACCCCTGTTCATCTTCCACTCAGTATCTCTGTGATGACCTCCTACTTTAGGCCACACTCTCTTCCTTTGCACATCTGTGCACCAACATCTGGGCTGTGTGGGGGTAGGGAGGTGGTGAGAAGTAGGCAGTGAGGTTTCCTATGGAGCAAGTGCATAGAAAGCAGTGGCTGTAAAGGCCGGCTTGCTAGGGACAAGTTATTCCCTGATTTAGGTGCTCTGAATTGCCCTGTAGGTCCTGACTCTCTCCGCTGACTATAAAGGCTCCAAATGTAGTCTGAATCTTCCATCCATGCTGTGCTCAGCAGTGTAGCATTGACCCTGCTCTTTGTTTTTCTTTGTACACGTTTATTTTAACATGCTTCTGCTTCTGGAGGCTCCCATGTCCCAGAAGCTGTTAATAGTGCTCACTTGGCTTTTGTGATGCACTTGTGTCAAGTTTCAGTGGCAGCAAGTAAAAAGGCTAAGGTGCTAAACAACGGTTTCTGAAGGCTCTTGGCATATTAACTCTGTTTATTTGCCATGTGGTCTTGCAAAAGCAACCTTGAGAAGTTGCTTTATCTCTTTGTGCCTCTTCTTCATCCATCATAAATCATTCCACCTAATGTTTGCCTGTCTCATATCTTTAAAGGAATTATCATATCTGGTATCTACATCCAGCATGGTAGGTCCTTCTCCGTGGATCCGTCTTTCAGAGATTTGCAATAGCAGCAATAGCTAATGATTTGTAACAAGAATAGAGCTCTCCGTGCTGGTGAAAGCAAAACTCTAGATCCCATTGCTACAGCAATTTTTTTTCCCCTTCTCACCTTGACATTGGGGATAAGTCCAAGGCTATTTTCTATCTCTGTGTGTGCAATTAATCAGCTGGCTGGGGGAAGCCCTGGAACTGGGGCCTGGCACTTATGTACTCCATCATTTGGTCCTAGCTGGTCACTGGTGTTTGCCAGCCTGGGAAGAATCAGCAAGTGGTGCCAAAGCCCTAACATCCTTGAAATAGGGAGATGCTGAACGAAGAGCAAATGCGCTGTAAATGGTAGGATCCCAGAAAGGGTTGAGAGGAAAATGGTCACTTAAGGCCCCACTCACATAAATGGAAATCCACTGGCTTTAGAGGGGCCCCAAATTCCTTTAATCCTGAAGCATGCTGGCAATTCAATAAGCGGTTCCCTCTGCAAAAGGCGAAGGGTCATTTTGAAAACGGTCCTCTCCTTACGTCGCTGTCAGTCAGTAAATACCAAAGTAGCGCAGAGTTGTGTGTATGCTGGAATAGCCCTGGCTGCCACTGAAATACAGCCACTTCTGGAGACGGAGCTCTGGGCTTTTGCGGTCATCCGTCTTGTAGGTACAGAACCTGCTTATTGTGAGTGTGACACCAGGAAAATGTCCTGTGTCGTCTGGGGCTCTGCAGCGATTTCCTTTCCTGCCTCCCCATCTTGTGGCAGCCTGTTTCCCACACCGCTGGCTGCTGCCTGCCCTCAGACGCAGGGTCCCACAGCTGCATTGTGCATTGCCATCTCTCAAATCTGTGATTATAACTATAAATCCTAGCAGACTTTCCCCATTTGTTTATCGCCCTCCCCCACTTAACTTAGAATTTTACACATTGTTTCCTCCTTCTTCATTCTTTCTGTTTGCCTGGGAAGTGGCACTTGGGGTTTGTGTGGTTATTTTTCTTGTATTTATACTCTCCGCTGACTTAATTAAGTTCTTGCTTGTTTCCCGGTCTTGCCAAGTTTACTGGCCCCACCGGGGCTTCCCAGTGCTCTCCTCCTAAAAAACCACAGCTGCTGCCAGTCACCTGAGACCATGAAAATGGGCAGAAAAAGTTCCTCTTAAAACTCAACTTGACACCACTGAAACAAAGGACAGACAGGAAAATGATGTTCCCAACTTTGGTCAGTGTTTTTAGGCTAGTTTCTGAAGAAAATAAGATTTAGACACTTAGACTGACCTTGTGTGGATATGGATAAGTTTCCATCCAGTAGCTCTAATGTTGTGGCAAACTGCAGTCCAGTTTGACAGGTAGGCTTTCCAGAGATGCAGAAATCTGCACCAGAGAGCACTGTTACGAATACCTCTTGCTGTGAGCAAAGCTTCAGGGAAGCAAAAAGGCATCCCTCTACATCACATACACACGTGCAGAAAGAGGCTCTTGGTGGCTGGAATAGCCCGTTTTCTTGCTGGAAGATTTCTGACACCCCCAGAGGCTCTTCCCTCCTGGTACCCAACTGCTTCCATGTGCCCTTGGTAGCAACATCTCTGGATGGTGTCTGTGGCTCTTGGGATGCCTTCAGCGAAAGGTGTCCCACCATGCCTTCCTGTCATTCTGTTTTTAGCATTAGACCTTCACCTCCTTCCCTCTTCTGTCCACAAAACCCTGCCCACGTGAGATGGAGAGCCCTTCTTGTTCATTCTTCCCGCCTGTCCTGCTGGTGGTCCCTTTCTTTCAGAGCCATAATAATTTATTCCCTGTCTCAGCCCTGACCTTACACCTCAGGAAGGTTAAAACAGTCATTTCTCCTTCTCTCTGCTTTTCTCTCCTCGTTTTTGAGAAGCCTCTTGACAGGCTTTTTAGAGGATTAAGCAGGACTTACCTGGTTGCAAACACTATTTGAATCCACAGATCAGGATTTATCCATAGCTGCAGCGTGTGTCAAGTCTGTGGCTGTGGAAACCTGTAGGAGTTTCCCTGTTGGTTTTAAGGGGCTTCAGTTTGCTGCCCTGCTTTTGTACGAGAGGATGGCTTCAGATTGCTTTAGCCGGCTCTGGACAGGGCGTTTCCATTTCAGATCCCTTTCTTATCCCTTTGTACTCTTTTGCTTCTGTCTTCACGCTAAGGGTGTTTGCGGCCTACCTGGTAGCGAGATGTGTGTTCGGAAAAGCAGATGATCTTTATGGGGAGAGCAGGACCTTGTCTCATTAGCGTGTTTTCCTCCCACACGTGAAGCAAAGGGGCACAACCATGAGCTGCCCCCACTGAGGCTTCGCATCCCAGCACTGTGACAGGTCTGGCACACACAGGTCGTCGCCTTCGCAAGCTCAGGAAGGACAGAGGAGAAGTGTGACGGCATTCTCTGTCTTCCTGGAAACCCGTGGTCTCAGAGAATGTTATTCTGATTTTATGTACACTAAGCAGTTATTAAAGAAGAGAAAAGAGAGGTTGTGTTTCAAGCAGGAGAAACTAAAGCCCTCGGCTGTTCTTATCGTGTCTCCCCTTCTTTCTCTCTCCTGAATTCGCTCTCTCTGGATAGCAGAAATGAGAGGGAAGCTCCATTTAAATGCAGATTTCAAATGTTGGCCAAGAGCAATAAATAGCCCTCTGCTGCACGGATCAGACAAACATTATCAAGTCTCTTTGTGAAGGAGAGTTTATGTTTTCAGATTTTCTTTTTCCTTGATGAGATCCTCTTTCCTCTCAGAGTAATGGCATATTGATGAATAAAACTTTATTTTATTTTTAAGCAGCACTTCTGAGATTAGCATGGAAACACAATCCCACCTGTTTCTCCACTGGAGCTATACTTGACAGCCCTGTAATGAGGAAGTGTGCAAATTTCTTATCCTTTATTGTATTGACAGCCTGAAGGGTTGATTCTGGATTCAGCAGAGGGGAACTGTGCAGAACAAGGCAGTCCTGCAACCATTTTTAATCAACTGCCCCCTTCAATGAAGCTGCAGCCTCGTGGTTTTGGAGCTAGCTTGGGGTTAACGAAGTCAGGAGTAGCTGCAGGTGGGTCTCTGCTATAAGAGTGGTCAAGGAGCAGGAGGAAGGGGCGATGTGGAGGAATGGGGTGATTCCTCCGCATCCCAGGGCATCGCTGAGGCCTGTATTTATGAGCAGGACATCGGTGTTTGAGGAACGGGATGTTTTTCTGGTGTGCCTTTGACCTGAAGGGTTCCTGGTTTTGAGACTGAAGGCTGATCAGCTCTAGTGATAGGTGTTGGATCTTCTAGATGTCTAAACCTGGTTGAGCTGAGGTTACAGTTCTTTATTTGAGAGTCCATTCATAATGGGAACATAGAGGATTTGAGGAGTATATTTGCAGTATAAATCAGAAGAGGCTGTAGGTGTGATCTTAACCTGTCAGAACAGACACCTGAGAAATATTGCGGAGGGCTTTATAGCTTTGTAACTTGGAGGGACAGGTTATGAACAGTGAAATATCATGTTTACTAAGCCAGTGCTTTGCTAAATCTACATCTTCAAGGGATGACTTGAGATGGTGATTGTGTTTCTGAGTATGGCTTTACATCTCAATGGTATGAAAAGCATCTGAGAAAACGTGGCAATACTTAATAAAGTGAACAGGGAAAGGTCAGCTGAACACTGTTTGTTGTAGCAGTGTATAAACCTCCTGGTAACATCTGTTCCCTGTTATTGTTATAAAATGCTACTTCAGTAGATCTTGGTTGGATCGTGAATTAAGTAGTGATATGTAGTAAAACTTGCAATCGTATTAGGCTTGTCAGAGTGCATATGTTGTGAGTCTGGCTGGTGGCGGGTAGCACTCTGGGGAGACACATGGCTTGGGGGAATGGGAGAACGGAGGCTTTCTGCTTTTTTAGCAGTGGTTGAAACCCAGCTGAGGGTGGAGAGGATTAAATCTCAGTGCTGTCTGTGAACTGGCTGGTGCACTTAGTAGGATGGGTTGCTGTGCCTTAGCCCAGCTCCAGGAGGACAGCTGTCTCCAGCGCTGACAGCACACAAGCTGACAGCACTGCCTGTCCCCTCGTTCGCTGTTTTGGTGAAAAGAAGTGTAGGACTGAAGAGTTCGGGGTGAGAAATGAAGGGCCTTTCCTCCTCCTGGGGAAGTTTCTCCAGGGCGAGAGGAGAAGAGGCAGAAGAGTTTGAGCATCTGCCTTTCACGCTGCTGTGGCTGTTCTCTGCTCGAGTGGAGTGAGAATGCTGCAGCCAGGTGCCACCGCCCCGCTCTCCCTCTGCTTGGGGCTAGCACCTGTGCACGAGCTGTGGGGCCGGGGCTGATGGAATTTAGGGATGCTGCATCTCCAGGGAGCTCCTTGTCCAGCTCCAGGCCCTTGCAGATATCCTGTGTGCTGTATCACTGTAGGACAGGGCTTAGACTGGGTGTGTACTCACACACGTGCACGCGTGCACACACACACGTCTCATAGAGCATGGACTCCTGCCTCCCTGTCCCCTCTTACTGCCTGCCTCAGAGGGCTGGAGAATCAGTGAGGTGAGGACGACGTGTAGAAAAGTCATTGAAATCTGTTTTTCTCAGAGGGCACTGTCACATCATCTTGTATTTTTATTTTTGCTATCAGTAATACCTCCTTTCTGGTTCTTGCTGTTAAATCATTGACTTTGGGTATTGCATTTGAAATTTATGTTTAATGAAAATTTACAATTGACGTAACTTGTTGCTTGAATCTTGAGCAACTGTAACCCAGCTGTTTTCAATGCCATATCCAAAGTGATAAACTCTTCTGCTTTGTGGACTCTTGGGTTTGTGGGTTTTGTGTTAAGTGTAAGAAAAACCTGGGCATATTGATTAAAAAGAGAATGATTACTATATAAAGGATGTTTATCTATCAGGATTGGAACATCCCATGGGAAAAAAATGTTTCCAGCCAGTTCTCTCTGAGAAGAACAGCTCGGCCTCTGCCAGTTCTTGCTGACTTAAGTTGTTTGGCTCTCAGTCCCTGTGAAATCCTAGGCAGCCCTGAATCGGGCATCACAGACCCAGGTGCTCCCGACTCCCTCAGAAATATTTTTCTCGTATTTTACAGAGAAGGCAGTCTAGACTGGAGACATTTATTATGATAGGGAAGATAGAAATGATTTTTGAGGCCAACAAAGTTCAAAGACTTTGCTGTAAGTTTTCAGGATTAAAGATTTACTTGATGCATCTTCCCATGCTTAATAGACAGGAATAGATGAAAGGGAATTTCTATAAAGATTTTAGTTCATACTTAATGATACTGCTGTTAGATGAGCTTTGACACTGTGTCCCAAGACATGAAGTTTTAAAACCAACCTTTTTTAAACATTAAATGACCTTTTTCATGGGCTAGCTTTCATAAATAAAGATTAGTTCAGCCTCATTACCTAGTCTGTTCTGGGGGCTGGTTTAATATTTGGGAAAGCTAACTAGTCTCCCAAAATGCAAGTGGACAAATTTTGCTGATTTCCTATCGCACTCTGCAGGGAGATGAGAAGTGGTAATATAGCTTGAGTAGTGGCTGGGCTCTAGGACTGCCACTGCCACCTCCGTTGTGGGATTCGGGCTGGCCAGCTGTCCCTTTCTTTTCCAAAATGTGCCACTTGCTGTGAGCACTTTCCCCTTCCTCAGGTACTCGCTCCCAAGATGGGCTGCAAAGTTCAAATTCAATCAGAGCTGAGTAGGGAAGAGCATTTGTTGGTTTTGTTTTTTTTTTTTTTCCTCAGCTGTAGGGAAGTTTTCAAGATTTCCAAAAATAAAAATGGAAAACCCCATCCTGAATAGAGACAAAAAAATCTTTGTGTGAACATTTGTGTCGAGGTGGCCTGAGGAAATTATTTGAAATGCTTTGGTTTTGACTCTTGTATTTTTAAAATGTGTTTAACTGTTCATTAGTGGAAGTGAATTTTGTTTGAAAACTGACTTTTGAAGAAAATACTTTAAAATGTTGTCCTATTTAGTGTTTTTGAAGCTTTAAATTAGAAAATAATGAATCTAAGAATGCTGACATACACTCTCCCACTGGTGATCTTTAATTGTGCTATGTCAGCACCTGGAAGGTAAGCAGCATTTTGTGATGTTCATCAGATTCAGTACTTCACCTGGAAACGGGGCTGTAGTGAAAAGTTTACATGCACCACACAGTTTTGTAGATGAGAAAGTGACGCCTGTTCACAACTTTCTTCTCTGTCTGCTGCTGCTTTCCGAGAGAAACGGGGAGCTGAGCAGGCTGCTTGTTGGGGCACTTTAATCACCCGGCTTCTTTGTGATTAAGAGCAGTCACTAGCCATATCGATGTCTTAAACCTGTCATCCATACTCCTGGCCTTAGAGGAAAGCACAACCTTCTTTTTTTTTTGCATAATGAGATTAAGATTAACTGCCCTAGCTTTGCAGATAATGATGGTGCTTGCGTGTTAGCGGAGCAGAGGAGATGGTGTTGCCTGAAGGACTGGAAATGTTCGCCAAGACATCTGTGCATATCGTACAAGAAGTATTGCTGTGTGTTTCTTTATCAGTACTTCAGTTTAGCTCCCATAAAACTGGGAAAAAGTAGGAAGAGTTCTCGAGTGGATATCATCTGCTTCACCAGTGGAATTGGTGTCTAGTTAGCTTCCACAGCTGGGGTTGGGACAGGACTGGGAAGCAGAGGTGCTCTGCAGTTTTGTTGTGAGAGAAGAGATCCCGCTGGGACAAGCATAGCAGGGCTGAGAAACGGGATGCAAGTTGGGTGTTGAAACTGGGCTATGCTTTGAGTTTTGGGGTTGGTTCAAAGCACAACATCACCGTGCTTCTCCGACAGCGGTCCCAGGTAGCTGTGTCTTCAAAATGTGTGTATCCTTGAACTCTGCTTCCAGCCCTTGCTTTTCGGGAGGCAGGATACCTCTTGTTTATTGTCAGTATGCTTTACTTCAACTGTCAGCTGATTTACATGTTTCACCGTGGTTTTCTGTATCTGAAAAAAACAAACCTACCACAGCACAATTATACATTTCATAGCTTCAAGAAGACGTCTAGCTGCTGTAGTTAGTTCCCCATTTCCCTGACATACAAACCAGCAGAGCCCCACTAATCCCTGCTTTGCTAACCTACGTGGTGCGGGGCCTGATTCGGCACTGAGCTGCGACTTCATCTACACCTGAGCAGTTCTGAATGGCGTTGCTCCCTTTGAAATGATTTTTGGGAAGGGAAGATAAGCGCTGGCGCCTTTCTAATATACAGAACAAAACCCGACGCTGCTCTTCCCTAGATATGACTGAATAGCTGCATTCTGGGAGAAGACCTCCTATTAGCAAGGATAAGCCCACTGGGGTGCAGAAGTTGTGCCAGCTCCTAATGAAAGGCTGTGATTAACGCTTGACTCCAATTTCTTTTTGCCTTCCGTCAAGAAAATAAAAATAATATCCCACACTATCTCCCTCTGCCTAACACAGATTTGAGTGGGCAGGCCCAGGAGCTGAGTTCAAGAGTCAAGTGCTTTCTGTTTGAAAAATATTTGGTCCTTCCCACCCACGGCTGCCCACATGCTTCCTGAAATATTCCAGCTATCAGCACCGTACCAACGCTTTCTCAAATGAGTGAACCGAGGCTATATGGGGACGTTCTTCCTTTGTTGGGATGCGAGGCAGTGCCTGGATCCAGGCTATTTGGGCTGCACAACTGGATGTCCCTCTCTAAGAGCAGCCAGGGCAAGCGGCGGATGCCTGTGCTGCAGTGCTGGGTACCACCAGAACCCCAGCAGCGTAGGCAGCCGTGTCGTGCTGCAGCACGCTGACAGGTAATGCAGCCGCTGCTGCAGAGATTTTGCTGCCCACGTGTCTGGCAAGACCTGGGAGGTGGGCGAAGCAGCAGGAAAGGCCGCGCGTGGGACGGAGGATGCGCTAACAATAGCAGTGACATGAGCAGAAGTGCCAACGCGGCGGCCGCTTGCATGGCAGCGGAGATCCCAAAGGGGTGTTGGGGTCAGGGAGGGGTGCGCAGAGCCAGGTCCCTCCCAAGTGTAACTGCTGCCAACACCTTTGCTCCCACAGCTGCCATCCTGGATGATCCCATGGAGTGCAGTAGAGGGGAGAGGCTCTCCATCACCCTGGCCAAGAACCGCATCAACCGTGCACCCGAGCGGGTGGGGAAAGCCAAAGTGGAAGTGGACATTTTTGAGCTGCTGCGAGACAGCGAGTATGAGACAGCAGAAACCAGTAAGTATCCCTCCGTGTAGCTCATCCTTCCCCAATTGTCTGTGCTGGCTTGCAGGTGTCTGGTGTGCTGCACTGGTTACAGAGGATAGTTGTGTGATAGTCACGGGGGTACACATGATAAAAAGCACCTCCCTGCTCCTCTGTCAGCACTTGACAGATCAACAGGTGCTAGCATGAAAGTGGGTCTTTGCAAAGCCCCAGGCCCGCCCTGGCTGCCTGAGTGCAGTCAGGTTTGGTGTGGTCTGGATGCAGGCGCAGCATCCCCTCGGGAGGTACGAAGACCTTTAGCAGTGCTCATGCTGTGTTCAACACCAGCAAGGGCTGGCCCTGCCTGGGTGCATCTTCTGTGGGGGGACAGTGGCACCTAAGGGGAGGTCAGGGTTGGAGGGCAAGTGCTGAGACCAGTTTTCATGGGAGGGTTTAGCATGGTGTTGTGAGGTGAGCCCTGGCGTGGACTGAGAGGATCTGAGTCCCCAGTAAGCTTTGCCACCCTTCAGCTCGGTGGCTTGGGACCATTTATTTTCTTTAATCCACATGTCAATAAAGAGAGGTAACAATACAGGAGGTGATGCTGCTTTGTAAAGTATTTAATGGTGTGCAAATAAGAGATTCTGGGCAAGTTCAGTGCAATTAAGTTATTTTTAAACCCCCACGCAACGCCATGTGTCAGCAAACATGATCGCTCTTCCAGTGCTTTAGATTGGCAGTGGATTTGTTTACACGAAGTGAAGCTTTCAAGTGATGTTTAAAATAATATGGATTTTTAAAAGCTAATTTTGAAAAAGCGGTACACTTCCCACGTTGCTTTTAAGTCCCCTAATGCAAACAAGTTTCTACTATAGTTGTTCCTCTAGATGCCCAATGTGTCAACTCCATGCTGCTGAATAAAAAAAAGAAATTGACTGTCGGTGTCCCACAGACCTCTCAGGAGCCCGAGTGAAAGAAACTGAAAAGATCTGTAATAGATTCTTCCTGTAAGAGGGAAAATCCTTTCTAATAGGATAGCTTCCCTTTAGAATAATTTTAACATGACCTTTAGAGTTCAGGGGAAGACTGTAATTTTTTTTATTACAAACTGACTTGAAAAAGCTGGAGAAATCATTTTAAATAATAGGGATCTTAGACTCTTTTCCCTGTGGTTCTCTGTTCCAAGCCTGTGTAATCTGCAGGGTATCCCCAGAAGGTGTGGTAGTACGTTGTGGGCTAGAGTGGGCCAGTTTTTCACACAGCTTTGGTCTTTATTCTGCGCGGCACTGAGCATCCCTGTGCCTGGGAGGCCCCGTGTAGCCACGTACCCAGCGTTGCTCAGGAGCAGGTCTCTGGGTAACTGGCAGAACGGGCTCAGTAATAGGCCTGCGAGATCAGCAGATCGCTCTTTCATTTCCTGAATTAACTTTTGCATTATTTATAGAAGCGTTCGGTTAATAAAGTGCATTTCAGCAAGTACCTGTATGTCTATTTATAGAGCCTGTCACCCATGAGGCAGTCTAGATTAAGATCATCACGTGCAGCATCAGAGGGAATGTTTCAAACAGCAGTTCTCCACCTTTTTGGATCTGTTATCTTTTTAACTTTTTCTTGGTCTTTCCCATCTGTTGAGGATTGTGTGCATCCTGCTTTACCCTCGTTTGGCACAGCAATAAGGCAAATCCAGTCTCACTGGCCAGGCCATGCAAAAGGGATGGGGAATGCCTGTGTTTCCAAGTGCATTCCCAGTTTGCCCAGAAAAGTATCCCGAATCTCCCAGTGAGCCTCCTAGGAAATGAGAAAATGACTTGCTTGCCTGAGCCTTCTGTGTCTTTCAAAGAACCAGTAGCATTTTTGGTTCCATTCCTTTTCCTTTCTCATAAATCTCCTGCATGTAGCAGTGTTTTGTTATTTAACTGTGCTCAGGAAACAGGCTTGATTGCCGAGTGACCCCAGAGCTGCGGTAAAGATCGTGAGCAGGATTTCTTTCTCGCTTGCACCACTGTAACAGTGCTCAGAAACTTTTTTTTATTGGAACCTTTTTTTTCAAGCAGAATACTAATTTGCTGAGAATTAAGTATTATGCAAGAAATTGCTGATTTCAGCAAATGTGGTGTTCGGGGAGAACGGGGTAATGGGATAAGTGAGGAAGAGGCAATCTTCCATTTCAAATTTTCACCTCGGGGTGATTTTCTTTGTTTTCTTTACTTTGACTTATGGAATGTAAAAAAGTAGAAATTGGACCAAACTGATTTGGTTTTGGTGAAGTGAGTATTCATATAATTTTGAATATGTTATTTGCCTTTTCTTCAGGGGGGAAAAATGCCTTGAAGCATTTTTTACAAAAGGAAAAATCTGGATTCTGCATGGCTCCACTATTCACGTCGCTGAAGTTATTCTTGATTTATACTGGTAGCAGAGGCGAATCAGATCCTTTAACTTAGATTTCAAAGCTTTCATGGCTTTCAAATGTCAGACTTCTCAGCTTTAATATGGCACTGATATTTGTTATCACACATAATATTAATAAAAGCAGTTTAGATGTTTTAACCTATGACTGCAAAGCTGTTATACATCTGTTTAATACTGTTCTCGAATTTCACACCCTTTGAATCGCCCTTAAATATCACAGCTAGCATGCTTAGCCGACTGATCCAGAATGCTGTGATTACACCCCATCAGTGATATTCCACGTATGATTAGTACTTCAAGAGAAGAGAGGCTTTTTGAGAGTTAGTTTTTATTTCAGCGTTGAGCTATTTTTCTTTCTTTTTTTCCTCCTGATTGACGGAGGCATGTTACTGTTAAGGGGGGCGCAAAAATCACAATTGCTATAGCAGGTAAAATATGAGTCAGTCTTAATCGCATTCATGCATGGTTTGCCATTTCAGCTGTATAAATGACTGAAGACAAACACTGACTGTTCCTGTATGCAACATCTGTAAAGTCCTGTGTTTTCAAATGAGTTTGCAGTGAAAGGTTATGGATAGAGCTTTTTTTTTTTTGCCATTATAAGTAAAGCCTGTTCTCTCTTTGTGTTTGATGTTTTAACTCTTTTTATGGAGACCCAAAATTACTTGTTTAATTATGTCTTTATCTAAAATACCTTATTCCTTTTGATGTTCAGGGAGGGACAGATTTTCTGCTTGTCACTGTGTCTCCTATTGTCTCACCAGTCTTTCAAGCATCTTTCTGTTGTTAATCCAAATATCTCGAGGCAGGTCAGCAGTCAGTGAGTGAGCAGCTGAAGGATTTTTAATTTTTATGTATTCACCAGTATTTCAAAGTGCCTGATTCATCCATTCAGTGACATCAGGTCAGATGTGCTATTAACTGTTCCCCCATTTTTGTGATGCTGTTGGATTTCACATTTAAGCCTGCTCTGGTTGTGGGTTCCCATTCAGAAGCATAAAGTGTGCTGCAGGGAGCAGTCTTGGAGCCATGGTGCAGGATGTAACACTGTCTGTTTATGCATTTGGTGTTTACTGTATGAGAATCCCATCGTGACCAGTCCTTGTCATTCAACATCCTCTGATATGTTTTGCAATCAGGGCAACCCTGAGGTAATTGTATACCTTCCCTGTTCATTCCTGTTCGTTTAGAGGCAGGAATCTTTTTTGCATGCTGTTTGAAACCCTTGTATCAGGTATCTGTGCGCAGGGAAAGAGATGCTGTGTTCTGCACCGTGGGTGGATGCTCTCACTGGAGCGCTTTCAGCCATGCTTTGAACAGGGAGAGTTCATGGAAATGCTTGCAAAGTGCCCTGAGATCCCAGGAGGTGAAAGGCACTATCTGACCATGACTAAGTGTATGTACATACGTATATAATGTAAGAGCTGCTCATTTCTTGTTGTGCATTTTCATGTTAAAAAAATAAGTGTGTATTTCCATCTTCCTTTAAAATGTATCTTGCTGTTTTCTGAGTGTCGAGACCTGTACTTAATTCCTAAATATACTTGGGGAAAACGTTGAACACAGCCCTTTCTTGCTTGCGTGGCAGGAGAGACTTGCTAGTATGAAAGAAGGGTCACCGTTTTGCATTGCGCCTTGAACACCCACCTGAGTTTGCTTGAGGTCCATCTCCTAGCTCCAGACTGCAGCCTGTGCTGGGGACAGGAGACTCTGACCCCACTCTTAGCTTCTGGGCAAAGCCCGTAATGGCGGAGATGGAGGTACCGTAACGGGACATCTGAGCTGTGCAGACAGCAGAGGCAGAGAGGGCCACGTAGAACTAAAGAGGCAGCAATCATCAGTTCACACCTCCAAGGAGCTGCCCCTGAGTGATTGCAGGAGGGATCCTGTCCTGCCTAAACCAGTGTAGGTCTGAGCAGAGAAGGAGGTGCCCTGGGACATTTCCTTTTCTAAGACTTTGGTATTTTAAGGGTGTTGTTAAGAAATCTCTTTGCTAAGCCTGTTCCTTGTTTTTCTGCCCCACTGTCCTCAAGGTTGTTAACTTAGAACAGCTGAGTGCAGGCAATCGGTAGAAATGGCTGGATAGGAGGTTTGGGACATCTAAGGCCTTCAGGTCAAGGATGATCAGTAGTACCCGTGTCTCATCTCATGATAAAGAGGTTATTAACATGATGTCACTTCCATGTCCACTATTTCTTGAGGTACTGAACTCTAAAAACCATAAAAATAGGATACAATCTTGAGATATCTGGGTCTGCAGCAATCAAAAAATGTGTCCTGCACAGTATACAGCTCTCATGGCACCCATGTTTTGAAGTATGAAGAGACTGGAGTGGCAGGGGTGACACCAGTATCTGTGGTTATGGTGTGTGTGGTTATCAGAGATGAATTTTTGGTACAGGGCCAACATTTCTACATCCCTGCAAGTGCTTATCTGAATCTGCAGGGCCCGTGATGTTAGCAAGGTTGAACCTTTTCTCCCTATGGAGACTAACAGCATCAGGTAATGTTCTGAAATAGGAAATGCATTTGGATTACAAGAGCAGAAGCTTTCCAAATGTGGCTGAAACCTTTGCCACAGGCACCTCCACTTTATTTCCATTCATTTTCCTTAATTTTACTGGATGTTTCACCCTTGGAGTGATAAGCCAGGTCTTTTTCTTCTGACAGTTGTTGCAATTCTGTTGCTATGACTACTTAACCCACTTTTTGTTCTCAATACCAGAGATGAGAAGAAAAGTGCTCGCCAAACTTTTCCCTGCATGCACAACAAAATTCCCCCCAGGACTTTTGCCCTAATGACCTGAGGACTTAGAGCAGCTCCTTCCTCCTGGATGCTGAGTTGCAGAGCACCCCAAGGGTCTGGTGAAGCTGAGAGGGACTGATGAGTGCCGCTGAGATAGCATGCGGGGTTTTCAGATTGCTGGTGCTCTTATTTAAAAGGATCTTCTGAAGAGGTGTAAGTGCCTGTAAATTTTTAAGCACAAAGGAAAGGCAAGTGCTGGATTCGTTTGAAGATGCCGCAGAAAAATATCACTCGTTCTGTAGCAGATTGAGATGGTGGAGGGTGAGAGAGCATGGAAGGAAGGAAAACCCAAGAGATATGTTTGCATATCATTGGCACTTTCTGTAAGAAGTCAGAGCAATTGGTATGTATAGACACCTAGTAGTACATGGAGTTTTTCCTTCAAGTAGCACTCAGAAAGAATGAAAACCAATTCCCCAAAGTGACAAACTGAGTCCTCAAATTTTGGCCTCATATTCCAGTCATGAGGCTATGGAGAATTGCAAAGTCTAAGGCCAGAGATGACCACCTTAATTAGCTGATCTTACCTTCTGCAGAAAATGTACTTGCTGAATGCTACACTCAGCCTCATAGCTCACTGTTCTAAAAAAACCCTAAGTGCAGCAGAGTCTCTCATTTTACATCCAGTCTTGATTTAAAGACTTGAAGTTGGTAGAAAACCTGCTCTGATATGTAGTACGACAGTTTTGATGATGGATTCCCTGCACTACAAAAAATATGTTCTGGTTTGAAATTTTCTAGCTCCTTTTTTTTTCAGCCACTAAATCTAGATAACTTTTTACAGCCATCACAAAAGCTTGTCTGATGTGTAAGCCGGGGACCCGCAGTGAGGACCATGCTCTGAAACAGACCAGCCATTTGATACTGCAGAAGCACTATCTGTAAAATCTCAGCTTGTGATACGGTGCCTTAGTTTTTACATATGAAAATGTTGTGAGCTTGCTCTTGCCAAAACCGATAAGTAGTTGCGGTGCCTCCTTTCTCCCTCATGGTATCTTCTTTCTTCAGAAAGCAGTCACTTGATGCCAGTTGAGCAAATGTGGCTTTGCCTGTCCAGGGAGAAAGGATCTGGGTGCGTAGTGATGCTGAGGCAGGTCTCATATTTCAGAATAAGCAGTGGCCAGCACGTGTTCAGATGAGCCTTTCAGAGTCCAGGGATTCAGGCACGAGGGGCTCTCTCCTTCTGTTCACGAGGCTTTGCCTGCTCAAGCTGCTCTGGAGGAGCGTTTCTGAGCGACGTGGCTGATTGGGATGGCAGCGGGGAGGTGACACCAGCTGGGGTAGCCCTTGGAGTGCCATTCAGCTAAATTTGTGCTGTGAATTAAAAGGACAAAAGGTTGCAGTTTAACCCAGGAAGCTTGAGGGAAGAGATTTAACTTCTTCATTTTGTCAGGGTCTTTTTATTGTTCTGCTAACCTTGGTGGCATGGAGCCAGAAGATTAACTGCTGCTAGAAAAAAACCCAAATGAAGAACAGTAATGCGATCCTTATTATTACCACTGAGCTCTGCAGAGGACGAGGGAAGAAATTCATACAAGTTTGTTTGCTGCTGGATGATGCTTTGAAGCTAGGTCACTGCTGTGCTTAGCATCTTCCATGAACTTTGGTTAATGTTTTGTCCTGGAGCGTAGCAGATGGGGCCAAAAAAGGATGTTTCAAGAGAGACCGACCTCAGTTCCGAGTCAGAGATGAGGATACCAGGGCTTTGGGGAGAGTTCAGGTGGGATTTAGAAAGACTGGGGAAGGATGGAGAGGAGGACATCACAGGCAGGGTGACAGTGTCTCAGAGGGCTTTTGGGGGAGATAAATGGCAGGGAGTATGTGGTGTGAAGGAGATGATACTGTGTCCTTTGTAAGATGCGGCAACTAGCGTAAGCATGACTGCCAGCTGGAAATTGAGGATGAACTCTAATACATGTTCCCTCTCTGGTGCCCACAGTGTGCCAGATTCTCCCAAAAGGGGTTGTAGGCGTCCTGGGACCTTCCTCAAGCCCAGCCTCGAGCTCCATTATCAGCAATATCTGTGGGGAGAAAGAGGTAAGTGGAAACATCCCATGTTGGAATAAGCCTATGCCCTTGTGCTGACCAGCTTGGCCCCAGTGCCAGGAGGGTAACGCAGGAGCCCTGGCCCCTTCCTCCTGTTGTTCCGTGGCAGTCCTGGGGCGAGAGCGGAGTTGCCTGCCGTGAGTAAGCGGCACCGCAAAGATCCTGACCCATTCCTCAGCCCCCGCCTTCTGCACGTTGTCCCTCAAACTGAAGGTGCTCTTGGTGGGCTCTGGTCGCAGCAGTGCTTCCCGCTGGCTGCTGCGTGGTGCCTGGGCTCCCCGGGAGCACAGTGTTTTGCTGGCGGTTTTGTAAGCATGGATTAGGTTTTTTAATTTACCACTATACCGAGCAGCAATGCCTCCTTTGCAGATCCCGTGCAGAAGGGCTTTCTGCAGCTGTGAAGGGTTTCGTCTGAGACTGTCACATCTATGCCAAGTCCCAGCTACAGCCGCACAGCTTGCTGCAGCTTCCAGTTCTGTCTTACGCTGCCTTCTCTCTCGCCCGGGTCTGCCTCTTGCAGTTCTTGTTCAAATCTGGTGCTCTGTTTGTCATTTCTGGGTGTGCACACCTCTCCTTTCCACCCATGCTCCCCAAACCCTCTCCAGCTGATGCCCACATGCCTCATCATGCCCAGTGTACTCTGTCCTGTGTCCCAGCTGCAAGGCAGAGCAGGGGTGTTACCTCCATTAGACAGGGGCAGTGAGGTATCTGTCTGTGCTACTCCAGGACATCCTTGGCAAAGACGACTTCATCTTACCTGCTATATCGTCCTTCCCGCGTTCTGCCATGGCTTCTAATGAGCAGAGTTGACATCTGGGTTTATCGTCACTTCTCCTAATGCACATGTTCTTGCAGCTTCTCCCTTTTCCATTTCCTCTCTCTTTTCTGCCTCTCTTGTCCTTGTTTTCACCTTTTACTTCAGCTTCCTTCACATGCAACACTGATGTGAACCCTGTTCCCACTGACTGAGGGGCGCGGAAACCTTAGCTTGCCCTGGCAGATGCACATCCAGGCCAGTTCCTGGGTGGGACATGACTATGTGCACATACTTCAAAAGTGCACCACTTTCTGTTTGCTGCTGTTCCATCAATGCAAACCCTTTTCATCTGTGTCCAGACTGTGTGCCTGATTTAATATTTTATAAGCCTTGAACCATCTTACAATGATCTGGCTCTGCTCTCGGGAAAAGAAATCGAGTTCTCTTCTCATAGTTCATCCCTTTAAAGCCAGATAACATCTCTCAGCCATTTAGTGGTCTCTCTCTGGAGCCCAGCCTCCAAGGAGGGCGTGCCTGGAACTGAGCACTGTAAATAACTTGCATTCACAAATGACTGCTGTTCTTTGTTCCCTGAGAATCAGGAGTGCTGAAGAGATGGAAGAGATCTTTTAGACCTAGTGCTCTGGGCTACAGCAGGATGGGTCTCTTGAGAGTATTTTGTAGTGCTTTCTCCAGTTAAATGTCCCAGACATGTGCTCCATCCCAGGCAACTCTGCAGTTACTGATCACAAGTGTTTTTCCCCTGAAATTCGTATTCAGTCTGAGTCTCTGATCTAAGTCTCTTCATTTTTTTTTAGCAATGAAAGGTGAGTGCTAGTGCACTTCTAAGGTATTTGATTCTCATGCTTGATCTCGGCTGCCCTCCTGGTGATGTAAACCTGCAGTAACTCCCTGTGATTTATTGTCAGTTGGTGCCGCTGTATTAAACGTGATACAGCGACCAAGCCACAGCCATCCGGCAGGTAAAGCAGAGTGTCCCCGTTTTGCCACTGAGGCACCCGGGGTGAGGGCCGCAGAGTGAAATCAAGGCAGATAGCAGCTTATTACTCGTTAACTTTGCTATTGCTAACCAAACAGCTTATGCTGTCAATAAAGCAGCCATCACAACCTACTGATAGCCTTTCCCAAGGGGAGAGAGATGGGAGGCATGGGATGATAGCTTCTGGAAGGACTAATAATGGAGGAAAAGAGGACTTGACACTCCACTAATGAAGCCGAAGCAGATGTTTCCCTTTCTGTGTCTTCTATTTCTTCCAAATAATTCACTCAGCAAAAGGAAAACAATATTCCTTCTCTTTGTTTGGCTGAACCCCAGATGTCTGAGCTTGATCTGTCTGCCTGCCCGTTCCCTCTATGCGGAACTGCCAGGTGTGCAGCAGAGCTGCTTTGGAGAGAGCCCTCGGATTGTCCCCCCACTTGCCTTCCCAGCTCCCGCTTCCCTGAATTCCCTGCGAAATGGCATCCCACTCCTGCTTCCTCCTGCTCCGCAGTATTAATGACAAGCACAGCATTACAGGGACTCGTGGTTATGGTCCTGTTGGAGCTTGCCCACCGTATGGCCACCTCTCTGTTGATCAAAAAAGCCCAAAGCTTCTGGCTGCTGCATCTGTTCCTCTCTCTCCTGAGCCTTGCCAGCGCAGGGTCATCTTGTTCTTCCCTTCATCTCTCCTAATTACCTGACGACACATCGGTACTGCAGGCAGAGGTGGATTTGCAGCACTTCATCTGTCTAACACACAGCAAAGGTCTGGAGTTCTCCAGCATGGGCTGTGTACCTCCCTGCCTGCCTGCAAAGCATCCTCCGTATTTACCCAGGCAGCAAGCCCAAAGTGAAGTGTGAGCCCGGTTACAATTAGTGCCCAAGCTAATTAGCTTGAACTCATCCGGAATGGTTTCCTGTGCTGTAATCACAGCCCCTGTTGCCTTTCTCTAGTGTCTCAGCAAGACTTTTTCCTGATCCACTCCTTCCCATGGCTTCTTGTTGCTGCGATAATTATTTTCCTCTGCTATTGCACAAATCCCACCCTCCTCTCCTCGCTCCGGTGATGCTTCTGCAGTTTTATTGGGATATTTCACTTTCTGCCTGCTGTGCATTTCACACCAAAGGTCCTTTATGGCAGATTTACTTGTTTTTATTTCTTTTTCTTTTTTAATCGTATTTTCTTTCCCCTCCTTCCCACTTAGGTGCCTCACTTCAAAGTGGCGCCAGAGGAGTTCCTGAAGCTGCAGCTCCAGCGGTTCACCACCCTCAACCTCCATCCCAGCAACACCGATATCAGCGTGGCTGTGGCAGGAATCCTGAATTTCTTTAACTGCACCACTGCCTGCCTCATCTGTGCCAAAGCTGAATGTAAGTCACTGTCAGGCTGGGTTGGGCTGCCCCTCTGCTCCCGGTGCTTTCTGTTCTATCTCCTGCGTGTTTGGTGCCTGTTGGAGAAGGTCCCACAGACAGCACGAGAGCTGCCTCGCTGTTGCACCCCAGGGTGTTCGCCGCTCCTGGTTGTAGTGGCAAGGTCTCTTCTGTTGGCAGGCACTTGGTCAGAGCAGCCTGAAACAGCGGAGACCTGTGGGTCGGGTTTTCCACCCCATTGCCCTGTGGAGGTGTTTGCAGTGTTTGTGAGCGGAGGAAAGGGGATGGGGAGAGACTTGCTTGCCTTCTGTTTGACAATCTGAAGAGTGTTTTGCTTGCACAGATGGGTTTTTCAAATGAAAAAAAAAGACTTAGGCTTGTTTCTGGAGATTATTTTAGCCAAGTAAAGCTTTTTGAAATACGTCTTTCCCAAACCCGTGTGCAGTTTGTGGCCTAAAAGTGGGACTTGATTAATAGTCAATACACTGCACACCCTCTTGGGCTCCGCAGCCATACATCTGCTGGTAATTGTGCATCTGGATGCTGGAGCATTCGCCTCAGCAAGACCTGACACTTCATCTCTGCCTAACTCTCCTAACATGGCAGGAGCAGGCTCTACATCGTAGTGGTTAGAGGGGGTGAAGTGTGTCCTGTGCTTTCTAAGGTCACCGTGTAAGGATGTAGCTGGTGTGTAGTAGCTGCACCTATTTTGCTTTTATTATCCTGTAGCCAGATTCATTAGCACTACAGTTTGCCATACAAGCAAGCGTAGAAGAGGGACTTTGAAAAGGCATGTGGATCCAGTGATAGCTTTGGGGACACTGACAAGATCTTAGCAGTCTCTAACCGTGAGGCCGGGGACAAAGGAGAGGCAGTGACCTTTCCAACTAGCCCTGGGCAAATGTCACACCACCAATGGGCTAGTAGCACAGTCTGGTGGCAGACTCCTGCACAGGGACGGAAGAGATAAGAGTGTCTTTGCCTTTTCTTTTTACTTTATGTACTCTGAGGAGGCCTCATCCTCAGCTGGCGTCAGTCAGTAAATTGCCTTCAGTGGGCGTGCTCAGATTTTCCCTGTCAGAGGACCTGACCCAAAATTATACAGTTAGAATCATGCAAATGGTCTCCTACGTTACTTCTAGTGCTGGAATTTTTCATTGTCTAACCTTAAGCACGAAGGAAGAAAAAAATAAAGAGGAAGGAAAGATAATTAGGTTTTCTCACCTGCCGTGTAGCATGCTTGCAGCTCTGTCCTTGCGCCGCTGCCAGGCAGGGAGCACACGTATACACCAGCACATCGCTGTACACCCCTGCCCTTCTCCCCAGTTACGTGCTAAAACATGCAGGTGTCTCCATTGAAATATTAATACCTCCCTGGAATTAATAGGATTCCTTGTTTAACTGGATCAAAACCTTGGGAACCAAATTGCTTGCATTAAAATAACACCCTTTTAATTGAATCGGTCTGGTTTATTTTACTCTGGTATTCCTGGATAACTCAATATTTAGGATGTGCTGCGCAGCCCAAGTCCTTCCCAGGCCCAGGGAAGCAGCGGGACGGGTGCCTTTCATGTTTGCTGCTCTTTGTGTTCAGTAAGGACCTTGTCTGAGCTAGGAATGAAGCACAGCATGCTCTGACTATAACAAAGTGCACAATCCAGCCTCATGTAGGAGCACAAGCCCTGCTTTTCCCTTAGGACAAGCAGTGCTCCTAAACACAGTCCTTAAACAACTAACCCAAGGCACTGTGGGCTTTCAGCAGGTTCCCTGGAGGCAAATAAGGGAGCATATGAGCTGTCTGCTCATCAGTGAGGAAATGCTGTTTTGAGGGATGTTATTATTTAGATCCCAGGAGGGAAAGTCATAGCTGCTTTGGTTTAAGTACAAGGCTGTGTGATGGGACTCCTGGGTCGTATCCCGTCACGCTCATACTATCACTATAAGGAGTTGCATCCTCTGGGGACTAATTGTAATTTCTTAGGTAGAAGCAGAAAATGACCCTCAAAGTCAATGGACTTAGGCCAGCCTAAGTGTAATGTAAGAATAAGATTATGTGACTCACTCCACACCACAGAGAGACTAAGTGGCTAGTTCATGAATTGCTTTAAAGTCCTAATGTGGAAAGCTTTGTGCGATTCCACAGGAACCTTTAACCCTAAAAGGCAACCACAGACAAATGCAGGGGTGCACAGACTTCGTAAGAGCTACTCTGTAGGCAAAGGAAAAATAAAATAAGCGAGGTCAGGACTCCCCACTGACCTTCCTCAGTGCGTACCTGTGGTCCCCACAGGACTGTTCAAACGGTGCGTGCCTGATGCAGCCTCTCAGTGCATGGTGGTCCTCGCTTTAGTACTTCAAAGTTGCCAGGAAGGTTCTACAAGCCCTCGCTCATGTTCGGCTTGCCGAGCAGCCTTCTGAAGTGCCAGTCTGTCAGCGGCAGCAGCATCTCACATCTTCAAACAAAGGGGACTCTCTTCGGGTGATAGAGACTTCCCTCCACATGACAAGAGGAGCTGTGAGCAGGTGGCCTGATGAGGCTACAGGTAGGATCTAAAGTGCTGGAAATGGTAGTTTTCTTGAGCCAGAGGAGGAGATCAAACACTTCCTTTTTTTGCCTGGTCCCACTTCCTCCTCTCTGTGCCTGATGTGCTTTAGAAATGTAGCAGCTGGGCTCTACCTTCCTCACCACAGAGGCCAGGGTGGCTCTGGGGATGCTCTCCATTTTGCAAGATTAATTTACAGCTGAGGTACACAACCTTTGGCGTTAAGGAGCAGAATCTAGTTTTATTTCAGTAGGAAATGAAATGGAAAAGGTACATTTCCAAAGGGGACAGCTGAAGATTTCCCTCCACAACAGAATTTCCATGAATTTCTTTCCCCTTGAAGGGACATATCATGGTGTAAATCTGGACTTCTCACAAGCAGGGTGGCGTGCTGAGTAGCACAGCTTTCCCTTTTCCTTCAGGTCTGTCCGAAGGCAAGTGCTGCGGGGCTGCGATCTCTGGCAGCGTCTGTACTGACCGCAGCGCAGGCACTCCCTGCTGCCCGCCCCTGCTTCACCGCGATATTTGCCTGGGAACTCTCTCCAAGGGCAGAAGTATTTTATGTTCAGTGATAGTCCTGGGGAGTGGGGACATTGCTGCAGAGCCAGCAATGATGGGTCCTGGCGTCAGCGGCCAGGAGTGCTCAGCCCTCATCACGGACTAAAATTGGGTGTGGGTTTGGCAGTGAGTGCTTGGGGAGCCGCTTCCAGTGCTGCCTCTCCTCCTGCTAAACTTCCACTTCTTACAGAGCACAGTGTTAAAGGCCATGAAATTTAAATCATTGGGGGGGAAAAGGGTAAGTTACTATGTCTTTTTTTTTTTTTTTTTTTTTTTTAATGCAAGACTTTTATAAAATTCATAAAGTGCTCTTAAAATCTTCTTCAGTTTTGCAGCAGCAGATTTTGCTGGGATGAGCTGTATGTAAGCTTGGTATTCTTGGGGCTGTTGCAGCAACCTGTCTGGTCCCTTGCAGGTGTGGAACAAGGTGAAAATAAGCCTCACAAGGATCAAATGAAGGGCTTGGGTAAAATTTACTGTTCACTTGAGCTAGCACACAAAAAAGTATTCAGGTGAGGTCTAGTCCATGTGTCCTGTATGCAGAGTGAATTCGTCAGCTAGTGAGAAAGAAAAAGAAGGCAGTATGAGCCAGAGAAGCCCTGGCTGCTGCTGGTTTTGTAGTCCCTTGCTGAGTTCCTACCTGTACTCAGAGAAAAGGTAAGAGGCGAAAGAGCTCAGTGCAAACTTAGCTTGTTGAAAAACTCGCACTGCGAATGAGAGGCTCCTCATCTTGGATGTATCCCTTTTAATGCGCTGCTTTGTTACCTTTGTGAAGTGCTGGAAGTCCTTGAATCACTGTGCTCTAACGCTAATCACATCGCATTGTGGCGCTTCCCCAGCCCCGTGACCTTCTGGTGAATGAGTGGTTTCACGCAGCGGAAGTTACGGTTAGGTTAAGAGTAGAGCTCTGGCTTAAGGATGGGTTTTGCCCCTCCGCCAGCTGGGATGTGATTCTGCTGATAGTTCTGTTCTTTTCAGTCTCCTTCAGTTCAGCTTTCCCTCTGCTTTTTGGATTGCCTTTCTGTAGGGATGGGATGTGTGGCCACGCTAGCTGTCAGCGTCTTGCTAATGATTACGTCTGGTGGTCTCTCTGGTCAATCAAACTTGACAGGAAGTTATTTGCTGATGAAACTCAGCAGCTGGATAGAAGAGACAAAATATGCTTTCAAATATGATATCAAATATGCTTTCTTGACTAAGAAAAGCTGCAGCAGGAGCTTTGACATCTTATGAGACATCAAGGAAGCAGAGCGTGCCGTGACCTAGCTGGAGGAAGAATTTTCAGTCAGAACTGCCGAAGGCAATAGGGCAGAAGTCCAGGGAAGCTGGGACTCATCCGTGTAGGTGCTCAGTAGTTATTACTTCTTTTCTTCAGCTCCCATCTGAAGGGAGAACCCGGTCCTGCAGACCGCGTGGGGAATGCCAAGGTAGCCAGTCCCGGCGGGCTCTTTGCCGTGGCTGGTCACGTCCAGACCCTGCCCGAGGAGGCAGAGGACTGCGCTGTGCTGGGGCACTCGCAGGGCTCAGTGGGGGCGTGGGGAAGGCAGAAATGCAGATGGCAAGGCAGAAAGAGGAAGGAGGGCTTTGATGTGGACATAGAAGGTGGTTCTCCAGAGACTGCCCAGTGTGAGAGCCGCTGAACTGCAAACATTGTCCTACTTTACTTTCTAATTTTTCCATAAAGCATCAAATATGCTGGTTTGTTTGTTTTATTGTTGGCTTCTGTGTTGCTCTAGGAATCCCCAGTCCACAAGTAATTCTGCACTGTACTAGGACTATACTCAAAATTTTTTTTTCGCTATTTTTAAATGTAGACCTAAAGTGTTTTTGCAATGATCTCTGCTTTGTCTAACTTTCAGCAGAGGTTTCCATCTCCAGGGACATGTGCCCTTGGGAAGACAGCA
Organism: Chlamydotis macqueenii; assembly: GCF_036417535.1. Classification (NCBI taxonomy): domain Eukaryota; kingdom Metazoa; phylum Chordata; class Aves; order Otidiformes; family Otididae; genus Chlamydotis; species Chlamydotis macqueenii. The sequence continues at coordinate 4,152,441 of NC_141579.1, read as the reverse complement.
GCTCCCCATCAGAGTGCTCCAGGATCTCCAAAGTGTATCAGGTTGTGCCTTGCGGGACACTTAGTTTGGGAGCTAGTAATGCAAAGGCTTAGGAGGGTTGCCTCCAGCAACCAGCGAGAACCAGAATAATCCTGCGTACAGGAACATAATGATGAACTTGTCTAGACTCTGGGGTCCTGAGCAAATTTGTATCATAAATCTTTTCCCGAGAGGCCTTTGGGGCCACTTTTTATCTGGAGAACAGCTGGAGTAGCTCCATCATTTCCCATTCCCTGCTAGCCCAAGCAGTGAGCCTGCGCTGCAGCCCCAAATCCTTTCCTTTGCAGCATGTAGACACAGAACTGCAGGATTGCTTCCTACCAGGGATAACTATGGGCCATGGGAGAAGTGTTTGTTGAACCAGGCATGAAATTTAAAGGTTTGTCTCCCTTTTATTTGAAGGCCTTTTAAACCTAGAGAAGTTGCTTCGGCAGTTCCTCATTTCCAAGGACACTCTCTCAGTCCGGATGCTGGATGACAGCCGGGATCCCACCCCTCTCCTGAAAGAGATCCGGGATGACAAGACGGCTACCATCATTGTACATGCCAATGCTTCCATGTCTCATACCATTTTGCAGAAGGTGAGTGCCTGTTAAGTGTCGCGGTTGTAAATGCTGCTGATTGCACTGAATGAGATGCTGTGTGCAGGGCATGAGCACACACATGCAGATGTTGTATGATAATGGAGTGTAGAAATTCCTGCAGCAACACTGGAAACGATCTCTGCTGAGAGGGGAATTGCCATTGATGGAGTTTCTGGGGAAATAATTTGCTCTCTCTTTCTAGGACTGTATCTGTAGAAAGAATGGTTTAATTGCTCTGAGCTGATGTGTTTGCTTTGTAGAAGTGGTGTCTGCTTGTGTTTTCTGTTGCCATCAAACAGCTGTGGAGAGCTGCTTAGTGCTCTGAAATCAGTCAGTCACTGCAACAGCTTTTTCTTTTTTTTTTCTCCAAGTATATTTCTAACTTTTTGCTTCCTTTTTTTATTGTCTTATTAACCGAGATTTTATTTTAATCATGTTTATTTTTAACTGGTCTCTTGCTGCAGTTTTTAGCATTTGTTTTGATAGTCTACTTCAAAATTGAGCAGTGGCTCCAGATGGAGTCTAAAGTTGTGTAGTTTCCCACATCCTGGAAGGAACGAGACATACTTTCCTGAATGAAGGCAGAATCTAAGCAACTGGGTCCCCCCTTGGCTGTTGGTGCAGGCATTACACGTGGTGTCCTGGCTGTGGTATCAGGGTGTCAGCCATTCAAAGGCCTTGGCTCTATCAGATTTACCCCTGACGACAGCCAGCAGAAGCCATTTGAGCTGTTTTTATTATTCCCCACCCTCCGCACAGCCCCTCAGCAAGATTTTTATTCTACTGCTTGCGATTTTGCATTTGAAACAGGCAGGTTTGGCAGTTTTTTGGGTCTTTACGCAGGGGAGTTGTGGTGGTGTTTTTCCTTTCTCCCCGTCCCTGTGGTGTGCTGCCTGGCTGCTGAGGGCTGTCCCCCTCCTCTGTTGCTATAGTGACTTCCCACAGGCACACAGCAGCAGTCTGGGCACCTGCAGTCTCCCTTCCTGGCTCCAGCATCCTTCTGTCGCGACTGATAGAGATGTCAGAGATTGCCACGATTTTTCAGCAGTTCAGTAAAATCTAATGTGCTCTTCCCAGCTAGAGGATTGTAGGGGTGGAAGGTGGTAAATAATGAGCTTCTGATCTAGCAACTTCTTGCACCTTGGGAGGCTGGAAAGTATTTTCTTTAGAGAGGTGCAACCAGAGCAGGGAGTGAGGTTGTGGTGAGCAAGTAGGTGCCTCCTTGGCCCCTGCCCACAGGTCATTAAAAGCAAAAAAAAATGCACTACTGGTATGTGTCAGACCTGTCTCAGGAGACCAGTTCTGGCCTTGGATGATGAGAGAACTTGCAGATTCTCGTCTCTTACCCTCCACATATGGTCTGGAGACACATGGTTGCTTCCTCGATTACCAGCCTGTCCCGGCCGCCCACCTGCCAGCGGGCACGTTAAATGGATGGGAGCTATGCTCGCAGGAAGCGCTTTGTTGCTTGCTTTGATTTTCTGCCCTTGAAATCAATGCATTGACTTCAAAGTGGGTCAGAGGGAGAGCTGACATTATCGCTGTCCCCAGGAAGGGAGAAGGGGAGGGAAGTGTGTGCCAGGTTTTATTGTGCAGGGGCTTAAAAATGAGGCAGCTGTCTGGAAAGCTGGCTGAAAGGCAGGTCGACAGCCTCCTCTGGAGTCGTGGTGCTCTTTTGCTCAAACGACTTTGCTGTGTCCGTTTTGCCACCTGTGCAAGGGACAGGGTGACAATGTGCAAGAGAAGGGCTGGACACAGCCAGACCTGAGCCGCTGTCGATCCTCTGTGGGCGTTCAAAGCTTTCCCTGCTGCCTGTGCCCACTCCCACTGCAGTGGCGGTGGCCTCGGGTTTGCACAGAAATGGGTAAAGAACGGGCAGGAATAGGGAGAGGTGCAATCTAAGACGCCTGTTCTCTGTATCTTTTCTTCACTCACTTTCTGATGTTGCCATCCTCCAGCTTCTGGGGGAGATGGAAAGGGACTCTGGTCCTTCCCTCCCTGCCTCCAGTTCCCCTGTGTGGTCTGGAGTGATGGGAAAATCTCGCCAAGGTTTGGAAGCATGATTTGAGTCCAGCTGTGCTTGGCAGCAAAACATAGGCTTTCAGGAGGATCTGCAGATTAATCCCCCACTTTCCTGAGCATCTGTTCCCACAACCAACTCCTTGTGTAATGGGAATTTTGAGTTTTGGAAAAGGTCTTTGATAATCTGGTCTGTGATCTCTAGAACAGATCATCCCATGGAAAAAAAAACTGTGTCCTTGTCTCTGAATCTCCATATGCTTTTACCCTCTTTTTTTTTTTTTTTTTTTTTTTTTTCCATTTCTGTGGTCATCCAAGCCCTGTTTACATTCTGGAGAACAGGCTGAGTTACTCTGTTTCATTCATGCTAATTAATTTGCGGGACCAGAGCCCAAATCTGATGGATACATGTGGGAAAACCACCATTGGGATGACTGTCCTTTTTCTGTAACTTCAGAAGAGATTTTCTGCCTTGCTTTCCGCATCGTGGTGCTTGTGGTGAAAGGAGACAAGCCCTGAGCTCTCTCAACTGCTGCTTTCCCTTGTTATGTTCAAAAAGATGTTGGTGCGGAGTTGGGTGGTTTCTCTCTGCCAGGCAGCCCCTGTGCAGGTGCTTTGTCAGCACTGTCGCAGAGAGGAGACCTCAGAGGTAGGCTCAGTCCTGCGGAAAAATTGGTTCCCCAGACTTTAATTTCACAGGTCAAATTGTGTTGCTGTGTCCCACCCTTCCTCGCTTGCCGGAAGACAGCAGCGCTTGCACGGAGCGATAAGGATGAAAAAGCAAATGTGGTCCAGTCTCTGCCTTGCCGGAGTGGAGATTGAAGATTGTCAGGCTCTGGTCTAATCTCCTTTCCTCTCCTTCACAGGCAGCTGAACTGGGAATGGCGTCTGCCTATTACACGTATATCTTCACTAATCTGGTAAGACGTTTTTCTGTGCTTTTCTCCCGTGTGCGTGTAGAGTCATATTAATGGGAGCTGATCTCCCTGGCCTGTGGAAGAGTTGGGAAGAGCCACGTGCTTGCGGAGCGGAGGATTCGTGGCGAAGGGGGAGGGAGGCAGGGAAGGGTGACCCCTGTGAACCTGAGCATCAGTCAGGGAAGGTCTTGCCCTGACCTTCGGGAGGTGAAAGCCCACAAGTGCCTGGCAGTGCTGACTGATCCCGTGCTTTGTAGGGCAGGATTTACAGATATCGCGGCCAGAGCCGATGTGATGAGATGTGCGGGTCCTTGGGAAGCACCGGCAGATTGATGGTTCCTGACTGAGGGCTTAGGAGCGTTACGCTGGAGGTGTCGGTTCCTGAGCCCGTTCCCCACACCAGGAGAAGAACAGAGAGCACCGTGGCCCCGTGCTTTTCTGCTGCACCTCTGAGAGTGGCTATGTGAGACAAAGAAGGGATGATGCCATAAATGTTGAGAGGCAGAGCAGGGTATATCTTCAGTGTGGCCCCTGGTGATTTGGCTTTATAGCTACTAATAACATTAATGGGGGGATCGTGCGGTTAAATTCCCAAGTACTGTGCTAAACAAGGAGTAATGGGCTTAGGCAGCAGCAGGGGGAAACCAAAAATAAACACCAGAGAAACTTCTCTTGCTGCTGCAGCAGGTACGAGGCTCTGGAGCAGGCTGCCAAGTGGCGTGGGGGAAATGCTACAGCCCAGGAGACCAGACACCTGCCTATTAATGCTGGCGCGGGGATGATGGAAACCTGAGTGTGCAGGATGGGCTGGATGATTAAGTGGAGATGCCTTCCAACCCCAAATGATACTCATATTCTCTAATTTCTATTAATATTTATGCCAGGGTGTGCGTGTGCCAGGAAAGCTGAGAGCTGAATCACGCTTTGTGTTTGGGTGGGAGACAGACGGGAACGGATGGAGCCAAATGCGTAGGCAGGAGAGCTGGAGTGGAGAGGAGGAGGGGGAAGGAGTGAAATGGAGGGGTTGAAAGCCAAGAGAGCAATTGGGACAGTGAATGGAAAAGAGATAGGGAAAACAGACATCAGAAAAGAGAAAAGTGCAAAAAACAGAAAAAACCACAGGCTTCTTACCTGAACTAATAGCATTCTGATTCCTGCTTAGTGCTTAATCCATAGGTCCTAACCTTGCTCAGTATCAGCCCAGCGGGAACAAGCTTCGCTGCTCCTGTTTGTCCCCACGTGACCGATCAGCACTGGGCAGGAAAGCAGAAGGATGGATGTAGCTGGAGGGACCCCAGTGATGGAGACTGGGGGAAGACTGGGTCACTTGTTCTGAGGCAGTGGCTGCCGCTTTTGATTTCTCACTCCCCTCCCCGTGCCAGTCCTGAGTCAGGGTGTAGCTGAGCTGGTGCTGCTGGTAGGGCTGATAAGGGACAGTGGCCATCCCCATCAGATCCTGCTCACAGCGCTAAACCACTCCCATCGTTTCCCAGTCCTAGCAAGTGGTTTTCTTGTTGCCGTCTGGTCCCAGCACCTGTTTCTTGTTCCACTTGCCCTCCCCAGTCCCGGCAGTTGCTGTGCGCCCCACGGAGTGGGACTATCTGTGAGTGCTTGTACAACAGAAGTAACTATAGAAATGAAGCTCCCCACTGCCACCGCTACCAGGCTTGTTTTGGGCATAGGTGTGATTAAGCGTTTGCGTGAGGTGAAATTTGTCTTTGAAACTCATTCATCTAGTGTAACGCAGCTATGGCAGGTGAGAAAGAAATAAGGTTTTTTTTGCCATTCACTCTCACAGGATACCAATCTGTTTACCCAGGCTATTTTACCGCTTTGCCCGAAACACGAGCGCTTAGTAGAACTCGCTGGGTTTTTGGCAAGGACTGTTGAAGAAAGGTGACATCGGGCAAAACCTGGGCAGATGGAAGAGATGTTTAAGGAAATTAGTACTATTTAAATGGGGATGAGAGATGGGAGTGAGCAATTTAGACTAATAAATCTGGAGGGATTATCAGGCTCCTAATGAACCCTCTGAGGTTTTGCAATCGCTGCCTAATAGAAAAGATAAAATCATAGTGAACTGCTGTCAAGGGGAGCAAGCAAAAAGATGGCTTTAAATGGAGGAAGGGCCCATCAGAAGGGGAACAGACAGTCTGTATATCATTAAGCTACTTGGAGGTGGAAAAATATTTCAGGGGGAAAAAAAAAGAAGAGGAAAAGGGATAAAATCCTGAATTAAATACCTGCCCTCCAGCACTAGAGGGGAATTCTGTTTCTGTCTTCTAGCATTAATTTTCTTTAATAAGCGCATCCCAGCCGACAGCTAGTTGCCTGTCGCAGCTCTTCTCTCTGCGGAGTGTTGGACGGAGGCAAGTTGCTGCAACAGCCCTGGCGTGGGTCTGTGGGGAGAGCGATTTGGGGGTGAGGGCTCCCGCGTAGCCAGCCTGATGACTGCAGATAGCGTCAGCGCCGCTCTCCTCCTGTTCAGCGGAGAGGCAGAGTGGCATGCGAAGGCAGACGCCAGCCCTTGGCAGGAGATTGCGGGAGCAAATGAGGAGGAAGTCCTCGGCCCCCAAAGCATTTCCATCGGAGCCGAGGCCGAGGCGAGCAGCCTGATGTAAAATTATCCACAGGCTAATTTACGGCATGCAAATTCATTATCAGCCTCCTTCAGCTCGCTCAGGGGACTCTTTTTGTCAGCAACAGAAGCTCAACAAATTTTCCAGGAGTCCTAATGAAACTTGCAGAACAGAGCAGGTCTGTCGCTTTTTTTCTTCCCCGTGTCCATTGTCTGCTTACGGGGTACTCGTGGCAACTGAGCACCCTTCTGTCCTCAGTTCCTTTGCAGAAAATCTCAGTTTCACCCATGTTTCTTCATGGCATCTCCCCATGGTGACACACTGCCTTGCTCTGGGGCTTACCCTTCTCGGGGCGGGGGGCTGCAATTTCCCAGTGATTAATGGCAAACACTGACCCAGTGGCCAGCTGCTCCTTGTGCCTTGGATTGTGCGGTGCTGAGATGAGCTCAGAGCTGTTCGTCGCCCCTTCCCCGCTCCCCGGCAGGGCACAAGGTTTCTGTGTGTCCACACAGCTTATGACCATGTAAGGGGGCAATGCTGTGCTCCGTAATAATAATTATAGTAATAGTAGTAGTAATAATACTAATAATGCCAGTGCATAAATAAAGCCTTGCAAGCAGGCTGTAGTGCATAGGAAAGAGTGTTCCTCCTGGTGTTGGAAATCCTTGAAATCAGCAGCGCAGAGCAGGAGGGATGTTGGATGCCTCCGAAATCCTGTGCTACAATGAATTATTTTAGCCTGTTAATTCTGTGCAGCTTGTTGTTGTTTTTGTCTTTTTTTTTCTCTCCTTTTTTTTTTTTTTTTTGTGTAAGATATGTACCTCAGGCTGGGTTTAAATTTCAAAACATTTATCAGGGAGATTAGATGGAAATAATTGAAACAATTAAAATTATTACTGTAAGAAGGAAGGTGTAAAGGAGTTTTACCAGTGCTTTGAGTCAGATGCTCTATTCATTGGATGCAGTTTTGTTCCCTGACAATATTGTGCGGAGGTGTTGTGGCTGATAAAACAGCTGCCGTATTCAATTTCCAGAGACCAGATAAATCGGTTTTGGTTTGTTTTTTTGTTTCCTGTTTTTTCTTCTTTGTTAGTGATTTATAAAGAGATTGGCCTTCATATAGGAAGAGGTTTTCAAAGCTGAATTGTCGCTCTGGATGCCCTGTTGGAACTGGAGGGGAAACTAGTGTCTAAATCACCCGGATGACATCACGCGTTTCAGCGGTAGCTTGCCATTACGGTAGCATCCTTACCGTAGGAAGGGAGGGAATGACATAACGTAAAGCAGAGGGAAAGTGGCCTACAGGTTAGTTTTTGACTGGGACTCTGGAGCTTAGATTTTCAGTCCTGCTTTGCAAAATGGCCTTCTCTCGGTGAAACAACCTTCTCTTTCTGTGTCTGGTTCTACAGTGTGAGCTCCAGCACGGGCCACAGTGTTTGGCCTCGCTGCACCAGGTCTGCCAGCCGCAAGCACCCTTGCTTTCCCTTGCACTCTAGCAGAAGTGAAGAACACAGACTCTTTAATTATTCTTTGACAAATTTTAGCTTGCAGTCCAGCCAGCCTTCCTGATTCCCAGTAGCTGATGCAAACCTTTTTGTAGAGTCCCGATCATCCCCTGGATTTATATCATCGTATTTTCAGTGGCATGTGGTAGCAGGGCAAGCAAATCGGGTTTTTGCAAGGATGCCAAAGCAATTTCTCCTCATTCTAGTTAGCATGAAAAAAGGAGGATTTAGATGAAGCAATAATTTTACTTCCCTGTGTTTTGCTGCCTGTGCTACCTTACCTGTCTTGGGTCTTCTTTATGCGTTGTTCAGAATCCATCCTGTGCTTGATTTCCAGTTGCTGAGTAAATCATTTTCTCAGATACAGCCCAGGCCCTCTGCTGTGAGAGCAAACCTCTCTCTTTTCCTCTGCCCTCATGGCGTCTTGTCCTATTTGTCTTTCAGACTTTCTACCCCTTATATTCCAAGAGCTGTACTTTTCCAGTCCCAACATTAGCACTTGACCTCTTTGCTCATTGAGGATTTGTCACTCTTCAAACCTCAGGCTCCCTGCAGAGAAGTTGAAGTAAATTGCTTTTCCTAAGGACGTGGGCAATGTATTTTCCTAAATTGCTCTCGTTTGAAGAACAGCCTCCCAAATGTAGTAGCTCGCCTTGCATGAGGAGGTAAAAAACCCCATCCTTACTAGCAAATGGCACACTGATGCTTTTGTGATGCGTCAACTTTGTAAAAGCAACCGGATTATATATGGATAGTTCCCTTAAGTTGTCCCCAAGCTCATTGAGCTCACAGTTCCTTGTTAGCTACGTGAATGGCTGAATAATGGTGCTTTGGGTAGATCTCCCACATCCACTTACCTACTCAAAAGGCCACAATTTGTTGCTGTGATGACTTTTTTTTCTTCTAGAGAAATTGATTTTTACATGTGGCCCATTATAAACTTATTGACTCTGTCAATAGTTTATAAATAAAACGAACCTTTCAAGAAAACCATAAAGCACTTAACATAATATTGTCCACTTGAGTAAATAAATAAATGTGTTCTTAGAGGAGCTTAGGAATGATTAACAGACTGAACAGCTTAGCCCTGAGGGCAACAGGATCCAGGGGGACAAAGGCAGGTATTTTCTCCACTGCTACATTTAACAGAGGAGGCCCAGTGGTCCTGGGAGAGAAACTGGTCTCCGGTGACAAATTGTGAAGAACTGACCATTACATGGTTCAAATGCCCCAGTCATGTAATGAGCATGCAGCCATGCACAAGGCTGGCAGTGATGCTTGGGTGGCAGTCCCTGGTGTGCTTTGGTGTTATGGGGGAGGATGGGAGGTACCACCAGTCCCCTGGGAAAGTCATTCACTTTGATCTGTATTTTGTGTTCTTTGTCAATTTGCGCATTTTTCTTCCTGCTCATGTTCTTGCTGCTGTTAATCATCTCCGTCAGTGTGAGAGCACTGTAGGGGACCTTGATGACACAGGACCCTCAAAGTCTTTTCAAGCTTCTTGTGAGGAATTCATGTTTTAGCCATTTGTTTGGGTGTCCCTGGAGGAAGAACAGTCCTGCTCCCCTCTCTGTCGGTGAGTCTTGCTCCAGACTCAACGTGTCGTTTGTGCCTGAACTGTGAACACTGGAGTAACTGCAGAGCAGTTGCACCAGATCCACTCAGTGTAAATGGGACCAGGATGCTACCTTCTGCCCCTTTGAACTAAGAGTACTAGTCCTGGCCCCCACAGCCTGGGGAGAGTTTTGTTTGCCCAAAGAACGAAGAGCTGAGATACTTTATCTCCCCTAGTTAACTCTAAAATGGTGAATAGTGATGCACGTTGGCATCCAGTGATGTCAGCAGTGAAGCAGCGAGAGCTGTACTGGCTTTGCACTAGCTGAAGGTTTGGCTCCTGCGTAAAAGCTGCCAGGCAATCTCAGTATGGGAACTCTAAGTCTGTGTTTGGAGGATGACAGCTTTTCTAAGCACCCGATACTCTTGAAATGGAGGTTTTGCCAGAGTGAGGGCTTAATAATAGAGAAATGGAAGCCTTGGCCCAGTGTTCTCCTTCCCATCCAACATAAAAATCGAGAAGGAACAGTACGGCATGTTCTGGACCCACAGCGAGCCTGTGCCTGGTGTCAATCAGCCTTCGGCACCGTCAAAGGGCTGGATCCTTGGCTGGGTCTGGGGGGAGTGAGGTCAGTGCAGCCTGCTGAGCTTGCAGCACCAGGAGTTTCTCCTGCTGAGCACTGGGCAATGACAGCGTCAGAAGGTGTTTTGGAGGCTGCTAATCAGCAGATCAAAAAATCCAATAAAGCCCTTGCAGTAATTAAGAGAGGAAGATAACCACGTGTGTGTGTGAGCAAGAGAGAGAGGAGGGAGGGAGAGGGGACATCTTGTTGTCAGTGTAGGCTGAATTGAGCAAATGCTGATCCTTCCAGGGGCTTGGGATGGAGTGAGGTCGAGCAGGGTGTGGAAAGGTCTTGGAGTCACTAAAAATGAAATGAACCCATCTTTATACTTGTCCCCAGTGTGTAGGTAGTGGCCGCCATCTCCCCGCTTCCCGGGTGATCTAGGTTATTAAAAATATGATAAGAATCGAGTCAGGGAGCGAGGTTCTTCTCACACAAATGGGATGCAGAACAATATCACCGGCTAAATCGATAAAGCTGGAAGGAGCTCAATAGCTGATGCAGAGCACTGAATAGCAAACTGGCCATCTCCTCACCGTGGAGTGAGCAATTACCGGGAGCCACTCACTGAAGTGAGACCACAGCACGGCAGTGCAGGGGAGTCTTGAGGGTTCACAGCACCACACTTTAAAAAACATTTGCTTATCAGGCAGCCTGTTGTGGCACTAATAATCCCATGCTTGACTGGCCCTTTCCATGCAGAACTCTCCAGCCTCTTCCCAGGCTTGGGAGGGAGGGTGTGATGGTGGGGCCAGTAGCGAGGGAAGTCATGGACATAATTTGGGGGGGCCTGCTTTGGTGCAGGAGTGGATCACTTAGGTGTAGACTTGGGAGGATACTTCATTAATTATATGCTTAAATATGAATACTGGCTTTGATGGTTTGCATTGTAAGGCACGTTGTTTATCAGTGTCTTTCTTAGGCTGAATTGTGCTGCCAGATTTTTAATTGCTTGCCCTTCTTTGCTCTGTGCCTCAGTTTCCTCCTCTGTATTGTGGACACAATAATTTCCTGGCAGGAGTCCCCACGGGGCAAGGCAGCAGTGATTTTATGCCTTCACCTGGCACTGTGCTGTGACAGTGCGAGAAGCAGCCTGTTGCTGCTGTAGTGTTACAGAGCCGGAGTGAAACGGGCAGAGCAGGAAGGGAGATTTCCATCGGAAACCCACCAGCCCGTTGCGGGAGTCCCGTTGGCGGCGCGGGCTGAGGTGGGAGAGGGCTTGCGGGTGCCGAGTCCCAGTCGGGATTGGTTGGCACGTGATCCAAACATGCAAGTCAAGAGAGACTTGCACTGAGTAATACGCTTGTGCCTTATGGGCTTATGTTCCTAATGGAACGGAGACTGTAGCCTGTAAATCTCCTGATCATAACTCACAGCTAGCGACGCCAGAAAATCCAAGCTCATGGCTTTAAAACCATGAATTACAGAGCTTGGCTGTGTGGCTTTTATTAGCCAGGTTCTCTGAATGATCTAAATGTTCGGGTCACTCCGTAGGTTTTGTCTGCCGCTGTAAAGCGAGAATGCAGGTCGAGTGCTGCATGGAGCACAGAAGCCCAGGAGTGACTTCATCTTCTAATAACTCCTCCAGTGCTGTCTCCCAGGGAACCTCTTTGTATTCAATTAGCTAATGTGTGCCTAGCACTTCGAAAATATAGAGTGCCGTAGAATTGCTAAGCGTTGTTATTTAACAGCACATATTTAGCGGTTGCAGCCCTGCAGTAGAAGTCGGAAAATCTACACTGTAATTGCCTGGTGCTGCTGCAGAATTTGCTGTGATCTGAGCAAAGCTTGAGGATTTTTCTTCTGTAAAAGTTCATTAATTTTGGCTGCAGGTCCTCAGGGCCTACTTCTTCTGAGATCTCGTGAAGCAGAATATTGACTTTTGGTGGGTGCTTGAAAAAAACGGACAGAAAAAAGGGGGAAGAATTCAGGCAGCCAGGACTGGTGTACCTGAAATCCACCTTGGCATGGTTTTTGATGATCTTCTCTGTACCACCGGTTGCACTGGTTGGCAGAAAGGAGCTGGACTGAGACAGAGGGCAAAGTGCTGATCAACTATTGCAACTGTTCCAGTCTAGAGAGGGGAAAAAAATCCTTGGCAGTGGAACAGGAGACAGTGAGGGAGGTGCTGTCTGCACCCATCTCCTTGATCCACACCCTCTTGTATTCAGCGGGTGCCCTGATCTTGCCTGAAAGTCCGTGGTTACACAGCTGTCATTTGTGAAGGCGGAGAGGCTAGGACAAGGTGCTCTGGGGCTTGGAGCCCCTCTTTAAACTCAATCTGCTGACAGGTGTGAGTTATTTTCCTAATGGCTCCTTGCTCTTATTGCGTTGGAGAGCTATCTTCTAGCCCGCAAAAGCATCAGCCAGTGCTGCAGATAAGGAAGAGTAACTATGTGAGGAGAGGAGAGGTGGCAGTGAAACTGCTCTGTGTAAGCACTACGCTCACAGCTTGGTCTAGCAGTCAAGGCAAGGTCAGGTATGTATACCATAGTTGTGCTCAGACTGTTTAATTTTTCCTAGCTTAGGCAAAAGTCAGCTTCAGTATGTCTCAATGAGAAATCCTTGGATCTGATGCCGAATCCCTGCGCGCCTGCCACAGAGCCGTTCATCTGTCTGAGTCTTGCTTCTCAAATCCGAACGGTAGTTCCCTAGCTCAGTCCCATCTTTGAAAAAGTAAATGCGTTAACACTTGAATGCAAACACACGGTGAGAGGAGATCATCTCCAAGAGCAAGGTTTTCCACCATCGCTTGCCGTCAGGAGGGCAGGGCGTGAGGTAGGACCAGGGCTGACGGATGCGGCGTCAAGCTCTGGAGATCAGCTGAGTGGTGCAAGCCTTGAATGAGAAATGAGTTTGTGTTTGCAAAACGTGGGTTTGGAAATGTCAAGCGTGGTGAATGACTGTGTAGGAAAGGAAAAAAACAAATAGAGACAGAAGCTGAGCCAGCAGCTACGGTAGTATGCGGGTGCTCTCACCCCTTTGCCCTCTGAAGCAAGCCTGACCTTGCCAAATCTCTCTTATCCCATTGCAAATGAAGTGTGTCCCCCAAGGATGGTTTATCTCCATCTCATCGCATAGGCAGCTCATGGCTCATTTGCTTGTTTCTGACCTGGGCCCCCTCTTGTGCGTGTCTGATGGGAAACCATTTAAAGGCAGAGGGCTGGAGCCGAAGCGGAGGGAAGGGACAGGGAGCAGTGCAGGGAAAGAGTTGTGTACAGGCCACGCGATCCCCATGTGTTACCGAAGTGGATGCTTTATGAGCGTGATGGCAATGGAAATGGGGTTTTCTGCAGCTGGAGGCTTGCCTAGGAAAAGACAGATATGGAGAGTGTTGGCTGTAGAAAAAGACCAAAGCTTGCAATGACCAGCTGCCACTAATGGGAGCTGGGAAAGAGCTGCTGTTAACATTTGAACCAGAGCAAGTTGTTGGCTCCAGGGGGAGCGCGTCCAGATCTGCCTGCGGTCGCGTGGGAATTTCCCCAGGGAACTGTGCTCGTGCAGGTAGAGGTCTGTCCCAAAAGCCGTGCAGGGAGGCAAGCTGAGGGCTGGGACCGACCCCGTCGCTCAGCAGCACAAGCAGACTGCGTCCGTGGGTTCTGCCTTGCGAGTGCTGCGTGACTGGGGCAGATCACACCTCTGCCTCAGTTTCCCCGTGTGAATTGATAATGAAGCCTTGGACTCTGTGGCTGTTTTGTACGTAAGATTTCATTTTCCTTCTGCCATAAGGAAGCTGAGGGGGCAGTCAGGCAGCTGTTCGTATTGTGCCCCGTGCAATTTGCCTCCCAGCTCTGGCTGGGGTGAGGTGGTATTTTGTAGGGGCTCGACATATCTCCTGCTGCTCTGTTTGCATCCAGGATCTCCTCAGGCCCAGGTCCTCATTAGCCATCTGCCCTCGTTGCGCAGGTTGACAGGATGCCGTGGGTAAATGGATAACCTGTCAGGAAGGCAGGAGGATAATATCATTCAAATGAATCAATAGTTCACAGGCAATTTCATGTTACCTAACGTTAATGCGGTTGTGTCCAAAATGCACTTAATCCTGTGTCTGATCACATTCTCGTGGGAGCTTGCCGTGCTGGAATAGTCTTGTAACTCCGTATTTTGGAGATTTACAGACATTGTTCCTATGTGCACGCATACACAGGAAAGATAAAAAATGACTTGACTCACTGAGACCTCATAGTCCACAGAGCCAAAAGACATTCGTATTAGTGATGGAAGACAATGGCTATCCAGCAGTTTCTGAAACTACTGAAACTATTACTCCCACCTTTTCACTCCATTTTAGCAATTAGCAAAAGAGAAATTAATGAGGAAGGCACCATTATTTCCTGCTAATAGGACAAGGAGGGTTGGACTCTTCTTCAGGAAACTGGCTGTGTCATGTAACGGCTTCTTTTGATGTGAGTAGCAAAACAGAGCTCTGCCTTTTTCCTTTTTTTTTTTTTATACAGCCATTTTCATACATCTTGCCACTTTGCTCCTCAGAAATGTAAGAGGATGAGCCCTGCACCAAAGCCCACAGTCAAAGCACCTTCCCACTCTCCACAGAGAGGCATTAGGATGTCCCATAACGGGGATCTCCTCCTGGTGCCTGATGGCATGAAGGAGCAGGGCAGGATTTAATTTGACAATTTAAACTCTGTATCACTGAATTGGGTACGGTGGTGGTAGAGCGTCACTCAGCAGATGACGTTTGCCACCCAGGCTGATATCCAGCTCAAGGCACTCTTTGAGGAAATTAAAAACAGTAAAGAAAGGACATTAATTTATCTCCAGACATGGATCTCCACAGTCTGGTGGTCTTGGCTGGCTGGGGATCCCTTGTGACCCGGGTTTGGATGGGCAACCATCTGGTTGGGGTTCTCAGCTGTGATGATACCTGAGCACAGCAGTGTTTTCATGGGGAGCACAGCAAGGGTCTTTTCATGGGAGTACCTTGAAGAGAGCATTGCTTTGGAAATATTGATCTGCTAAAACCTGCACGGTATAATCTGCTCTGTGCTCCAGACCTCCCAAGAGAGCTGGTCTTCTCTGGCCACTTATAGCAGGTTACTGGCTTCATCTGAAAAATATCATCCATCTCCCTGCGTCTGCTGTAAACTCTATGTTACAGGGAACCTCTTGTCAGAAGAGTTGGTTTATGAGTTGCAAAGAATAACACCGCACTCAGGTGGTTGGCAGGAATCGCAGCTCAGAAATGAAAAGTTTCTGGAACCTGCTTTGGAGGGGTTTTGGACTTTTTGTGGAATTTGGCTGATAAAGTACTGGACTTGGCTGACATCTTCATTAAAAGCCTGAGACAGGCAACATGCTGAGTCGAGTTGTGGTTAGCACCCAGGCTCTGCTTTACTGGCTAGTGGGTGCATTTCAGCCCCAACTTGAAGGTGGTGGGTTCCACGTGCAGGTTCTCATAGCTGCATGGTCCTGTCTTCCCTTCAAGGGTATGGAGTCGTTCTGAAGATTTTGGTGCCTGTTTTCTTCCCTAATCCTGTTTACTGTTTTGGACTGCTTTAGGAGTTTTCCCTCCGGCGCCTGGACAGCCTGCTGGATGACCGAGTCAACATCCTGGGATTTTCCATTTTCAACCAGTCTCACGCTTTCTTCCAAGAGTTTGTCCAGAGCCTCAACCAGTCCTGGCAGGAGAACTGCGATCACGCTCCTTTTACTGGGCCGGCAGTAAGTAGAATTCATGCCCATCATCCACAGCCTCCCTGAGTCAGAAGCTGCTGTAGTTCATCAGGAAAACCTGGTGAAGAGATCTGCAGGCTGGTTCTGAGCAGATGCTGGCAACGCAGTGTGTGTGAAGACTGTGCAGAGATAGAAACTCTGGTTTCGAATCTATGGGTGCGTGGTACTGACTAGTTATTTAATCCAGATAATCCCTGTGCTGAAGAGCTCGAGCACGGCACCAAATTGCTGTTGTGCTGCTGTACCTCAGACTGGCTTTCATGGTTGTTGGTCTTGGGAAGACGGTGGTCCAGGAATGGGAAGAATGAGCCAGACAGTGCACCTTAGTTGAGTTAAGTAGATAGGAGAGGACTTGGGGTGTGAAGCTGTGACTTACAGGGGGGCCTCCTGATCTGGAGAACACTAAGGCAATCGTGAAAGCCCCTAGTCACCCAAAGGGACCCTGGGGAGCACTGTGGGTGTAGAGCTTTAGAGGGCTTCTCTGTGCTTGAGTGGCTGTACAGCTTTAAATTCAAGCCTAATTTTAATTATGTTTATGTGTGAGTGTGGGGGATGATGCAGCCCAGATTCAATGTTTCCCTTGTGAAATTTGTCCCTGTGTATTTACCTCTAGGAAAATGGCTTGAGGAAGAGGGAGTCTGGATGCAAATAGCGTAGAAAGGGCTGGGCTTAGGCGGATGCCAAGGGGCTGTGTTACGTTGGGTGTTCTAACATCTCCCTGATGAGTGTGCAGATCGGCACTGAAATCTTCCCTAGGGACTCTTCATAACTGGGAAGGTTTGCAAAGCAGGTTTGCTAGATTTGAGATGCAGGGGGCTGCAGCTCGAGCTGGAGGAGGGAAGAGAAAAAATGCCATCAGTGGAACACTTAGCATCATTTTTCATGAACTCAGAGTCCCCTTGACAAGCTGAGGCAGCTGTGTACTGCTGAAAACCTCCTTATTATCACTACAAAGTGATCTTAAGCAGGCAAAATGAGGAGTTTTCTGCCCTTTGTGTCCACATCATCTTGGCTTGACACAGAGGTCAGGCCATGGTTAGCACGTGCCTGGGACCATCCTGCTCTCCTTCCTCCCGGCCCTCCTGTGCGGAGGCAGCTGCAGTGAGCTTGCTCTCTGCCCTGCTAAATCTCTGTAGGATTGCTACCAGGAAGCTTCCTATTTGGATGACAGTTGCAAGGACTCTTCAAAGGCATTAAAAATATATTTCCTTCTAATAGTACAAAGAGAAGACAGTAGGAACAGGAGCATAGCAAGTGTGCTGGGGAAATAACTGATCTCATTGTGGATCTCATTCTTACCCTGTGTTGTCTTGAACAACCAGCAAAATCTGCATGTGGAAGGATGCAAGAGCATGCCCCATTGCAGCACTGTTTTTGGAAGGAACAAGCGAGTTCAGAGCTGGATGGAGCTGTGTGGTTTGTGAGCCTGAGCCTAAATCACCCATCAGCATAGCGCTAAGCCAGCTGGATGCTCCTTTCATTCATTCATAAAGCACAATCAGCTGTACAGCAGGCTAGGGAGGAGGCATCTGGAGGGAGGGAGCTCGGCCACGCTGCATCGCTAACCCGCTCCAGCCCTGCTGTCGTTAGGGGACCTTCTTGGGCTCTGCAGTGCTTTCCCAACACCTGCCGTGGGGCTGCGCTGGGCGGCTGCCCTTTGCCAGGTGGTGGGCAGCTGCTCAGGAGGGACCACTATTCTTGTGGTACAGACAGAGAATTGAGGCACGGAGGCGAAGTGACTTTTTCCATTATATCAAAGTCAGGGAATCTACAGCGCGACTGGGAAAAATGGGTTCAGTTCTCTTCAACCCTAGTGCAGAGTCTTAACCAGAAGATTATTTCTTTCGGATGATATGAAGGCTCACTCTGTGTTTGTAGCAAGGCTTCCATCACCAATATGCCATGTCTCAGGTGATCAGAAAAGGTGATGAAGATACAGAACAGAGGTGAAGCAAAATATTCCCTGGCAGGGCATATGTTTCCTCTCTGGTGTCTGCAAGGGAAATCCATTACTATTTTGCATTTTGTTGTCTCTGCCATTGGAAATCTGGCAGGTCTCGTCTCCCAGAGAGCGTCTCTCTGTGTAAGAACTTCCCCTTTTAGTCCTGGGAAGCAGATATCTCATGGGATAGCTCATACTAAAAAGAGAAAAGGAAGCTTAACAGCTGAAAGTGACAGGACGGAGGTTTCCTGTGAGCTGCAAAATCCCAGGGCTTTCTTGCTAGAGCTGAGAAAGTGTCTGAGGAAGGAGGAGGGAGCTGCTTGCTCTAATGCCATTCTCATTAATCACATTGCAAAGAAAGGAAATCAGAGAAAATCATTCAAATTACAGATGGCTAGATTAGGTAATTAGAATTTAGGCTAAAACAGATGTTTGTAATTAAGTGTTTATGTCATTGAGTAAAATCCAGATTGTAAAGTCTATTTCAGAGGATTTTAATGGTTTTAATTCTCTGTGTTATGTTTGGGGGCAAAGATGCAGATGATAATGTTTTAGGAAGAAAAGAAAAAAAAAAACCACATGGGAGAAAGCAGACTAGCCAAACCTATTCATATTTCTCTAGAGATCAGTTTACCTTTAAACATAGCCTTTACGTGGGAGAAATGAAGTGGGATGTTCCACTCAACTATGCCTAACTTACTGTTTGTTTCTAGAGGGGTAGAGCTGGTGTTGGCAGGAAGGAGCTGTGGTGTACCGGAGTAGAGCTCAGGTACCATCCCTGTTCCTGAGGTGTTAGCTGTCTTGAAGACACTGGTGGGAATGGTCCTGGCAGTTAACGTGCACAGCGGCTGGAGATGTGTTTCTTGACCCTTTCTAGTTGGTGAGTGGTGCCCAGGGCTCTGTGTCACACTTGTACCCCGCAACACCTCCTTAGTTCTCGCACACAGCCCCTCCACGTGCGGCTGACCAGCATGCCGAGGGGAATGGAGCAGCGAGCCCATCTGCTCGCTTTTCTGAAGCCTTTTTCTGAGGAGGCATCTGTCAAAAGACAATTTTTATCAGCAGCTTTCGTTGTCAAGAATTAGGCTTTAGGGATAGGGGGAAGTCCTCTTCCACCCATGAACCTGCAAGTGGAGGACCACAGCTGAGCTTACCAAGTCTTTCACTTGCAGCCCATCACGGAGCTCTTACGTTGCAGAGATGCTACAAAAACAACAGGGATCTGCACAAATCAGACAATGCACGCAAGGAAGAGAATCAATTTGTTAACAGGCAAATTGGCTTTTTGTGACAGAGTGACAAAGCTGTGGTTTAAAATGAGAACATAAAAGTAGTGAGAGATTTTATAGGCAACATGAAGAAAGTTGAGGCGATGTACACGAGAGCAGTGACGGATCCCCTTGCTGAATCTGCCTAGAGGAAGTTAAAAAGGTGCTGCCTCCAGCTCGCTCTCCACTCCTCTGCTGAAGGTTATGGCCCCAGAGCATGACAGACCGTGTCGCTGCTCTGCATCTGCTCCAGGGCAAAGTCAAGCAGCTTCGCTTCATGCACCACTAACTTACGTGACACTGCAGGGAAGCAGAGTGGATGTACTGAAATGACCCAGTGCTCATCTGAACTTCCTGGGCTGCGGGAGGTCGCTGGAAGCAGTGAGCTTGTGTTAATCCCCCCTGTTAAGCTTGCGAGAAGACATTTGCCTACCTACGAAAGTCAGAAAGACCAAAGAACCCAGAAGAGCTGCTGCACTCCAATGCTACGTACTTGTGAATGGTTTCCTCAACACAGCCTGCATCCCAAATTACCTTGCTGTGTTGAATAGGATTTATTTCACGTGAGTTACCGAGTGAAGAGTGGCAGCGGGAGATGACTATTAGGTGGGTGGTGCAGGGCAACAGGGCAAATGCTGCATTGGGTTGGGGTTAGACACAAACGAGGGAGCGGCAGTGCTGCTGGCGGGGCGTTGCAGGTGGTGGTGGGGCGCGATCCCACACTGGCGACCACAGGAAGATACAGGGTGCCTTGGAGGACTTTGATACTGGAGGAGGGAATAGAGTGAAAGCCATGAGCCTCCCTAGGTCCGAGTCCTCTCCGAGTTCAGGAGAGACTGAAGGAGGAGTGAAGGTGTTTAAAAGGAGGTGCACGGCTCTGTTGACTTGCATGACGCTGTGTTGCCAGGCTCCCGTGTGTCCAGGGCCCACAAAATTAAGAAGCTGACATAGGAGCCTGGTTTTGAGCCCAGTGGGGCAGGGAACGGCAGGCATAAATGTTAAGCAGGATCAGGAATGGAAATGCTTCTGAGGAAAGTTGTGGGTTTTTTTTTTAAAAAAAGGAAAGATGTATGTTGAGAGTATGGGAGGGACTTGCATTCCCTGCCAGGAGGACTTGATCCTGTGCATCACAACCACCTCCCCAATCCCTAAATTGCTTGAAATCATAAGGGGGCTGCCAGAAATCCTAACAAATTGTTTGAGGCTAAGGAGTAAAATATTCCAATCAATAATGTCAAATGCTTCAGTAAGATCTACAAGTCTCTTGCTCACCAGCTAATAAGAGATCATTAACTGCTCAGGGAAAATGGAAATGAAAACCTGACAGGAGACAATTAAAAATGCTGGGCCAATATTCTGATTCTGATTTCTGAGATGGTGAAACTTTAGGGTCGCATAGGTTGCTTTTACTTTCATAACATTTTTGTTTGCTCAACTGGTATTAATATGGTTCCCAGTTCAGGAAGGCAATTGCTAAGTGTTTACGTTATCTTGTAACTTGAATGGGATCCGGTTCACAATTAAAATTACTTATATGCTAAAGAGCTCCATGGAATAGGGGCTGGGGACAGGATAGGCTGGAGAGGTCTTATTAGGAAAGGAACTTGTATTGGAGGTAAAAAAGAAAGGTAGGGAGAAGGATAGATCAGCTCTGGAAAATTCTTCCCAGGAGGGAAATGCTTAGGTCAGATGTGAATACCAAGCAAAAGAAGGTAGCAGACTTACTCCTGAAGAGAGGGGAAGAATTGCAGGAGAGAGGCTTGCTGCTGTTGCAAAGGGAACAGTGGCACCTCATAGCTGAGGCAGGATGGGAAACGGGATGCCCAATTTCTGTTTCCAATCTGCTGCCAATTCCTTGAATGTCCTCAGGCCACTCAGCTCCTCCAGTGTTGCCTTTTACATCCTTCAAAATAGCTATAATAAAACTCTGTAGCTCCAGAGCCAGCCAGTCCTTATTGTTAGCAGAAAGCTCTCAGCATACAAGACCAAAGGTGCTGCCTGTTGCATGGGGGACGAGCCAGATGCCAGACTGGCGGATGCTCACTGGAGAGTCCCTGGGTGCTATTCATGTAAACCAGATTAAACTGGTACGTGCAGGAGGAATGTGACAGAGCAAATGTGAGTCCAGGGTACCAGGGTTGGAAAAGTGAGGGGTTACTGGTGCCGTTAGCCTGGTGTTTGGGGCTTTGCTAGCGTTAGGCTGGAATCATGCCTTTAACTCGTGCCGGCTTGTACATTTTAAGGTTTTGTGCTGCTTGTTAACTGCCTAATCCTGGGCCACTGTGGTCAATGAGGTCTTAGCACTGATCTGAGTGAGATCAAGCAGGGTTAAGTCTGGCTCACTCTGTTCCAATTAGTAACGCAATTGAAGTCAAAGGTTCGTTGGGATGATTGAACTGGGTGAGATTGTCCCTGCAGGGCCTCTGGCAGAAGTGAATAAATCTGATCAGGCTTTGGGAGGAACAGGGGAGGCAGATACTGCTGAAGTGCCCTAAGTCACAAACAGAGTAAGGTGGGGAGAGGAGCCCAGGCTAGAGGCTGAAATCATTGTTGGGAGCTGCGATGGTAAGAGGATGCTCTCAGAAGCAGCCGTGAGGAAAATGTAGCCTTGATAGTAATGAGCTGCAACGGCTTAATTCCAGCAGAGTCAGGAGGTGACAGTAATTAAAAGTGAAATCTTAGTCACAACAGTGAACACGAGAGAGCAAATGGCTGATTATTAACTAGGTAAAAAACATCGAAACAGTTGTGCATGGGTGAAAAACATGGTTTGTGAGGCTTGATGGGCAAAGAAATTTGATTAAAGGCAAACAAAGCAAAGATGAGAAGGAGAGGGGACGAGCCCTGTGATTCTGGACATTGCTTCAGCAATGCCATCGCGGAGCAGCTAACAGCAGGACTCTAGAGGAACTGGATGGGCTCTGTGGGGTCTGAAAGCCAAGACTTGGTTGCTTGAGAAGCAGATCTAGCAAAACTTCATTTCTCGTGGATCTGCCTTTCATAACAGAGGTCAAAGGAGGATTCTCTGGTGCCTAATGAAGGCTGAGGCAACATAATCATCTTTCCTTCTGTGGGTGCAGGCACAGGATCTTTGTTCTGCCCAGCTGCCTGTTTTCTAGAACTTCACAAGCTTCATGCTCTCAGGAGTGTTCCACCCTGGCCAGCAGATTGATCAGGGGTCACCAAAGATGGTAGGATGATAAGGATAGAAGATACCCTGAGGAAGCAAGCGGAGGCATAAAGGTTAAGGAAGCAAGCAAGGAGAGAAGGAGAAACATAAGACTGGGAGCAGGACTGGTGCTGGCAGTGGGATTACACTTGCCCCAGTGATGCCTAAGCAGGCACAGCAGTTCAGGGATACAGCTGCTTTTGTTCTCCCTGCGCTCGGAGGGGAGCAGAGTGTGGCTGGAGCAGAATGGTAGGCAAGCAGTGCTTGCTCTCTGCACGGAGGAGGCCAGGGATTTTGCTCCTTTCTGATCCCAGCTGAGGTTGTAGATGGAGCACTCTCCTGGTTGCTGCTAGGTCTTGAACACGCAAGGGGAGGCTCAGTTTTTGTCTTCCCACCTCAATTTCTTTTTCTTCCTTTTCCCCACAGCTCTCTTCTGCCCTGCTGTTTGATGCGGTGTATGCTGTGGTGAGTGCTGTGCAGGAGCTGAACCGGAGCCAGGAGATTGGCGTGAAGCCCCTGTCCTGTGGGTCTGCCCAGATCTGGCAGCATGGCACCAGCCTGATGAACTATCTGAGAATGGTGAGAAGGGACTGAAGTTCGCCAGTGTGTCAGGAGCTAGTGCTCCCCACTGCCGGGAGCAAAAGATGTGTAATGTGCGTGCTGGTGCTGGCACAGTGCTCAAGCACGGAGTGTCGGTCTGTTTGAAGGTAGCACTGGGAATGAAAAGAGAGGAGATCTGAAGGCTGGTTTGTCACTGGCCTTGGAACAACATTAAACTCTCCGTTTTTCAAGCTTTGCTGCAGAAAAACTGGAATTCAATGAATTTTTTTTAAAGTATGAATGTTTCTACGTGACTTGAGCTCTGTTTTGAGTGAACTTGAGTCAATATAAGGTTGTGCAGTACAATTGCGTAGAGCTCAGTGGCAAGAGGTGAGTTTCCCTATGAAGGGATTCAGGCTCCTTTGAACCCAAAAGTGTGGTTGCTGGAACTGATCAAGCCTAGTCCTGGCACGAGAACAGACCCTGAAATTTCAGCCTGGTGAAACAGTTGGAGTTTGTCAATGTGATTCCTGAGAACTGAGCTTGACCGTGCAGAAGGAGCATGTTTTCTGAGTCTGGGGTGCAATTGAAATCTAATGAGTTTTTTTTTTTTTTTTCTTTTTTCTTCCCCCAAAAAGAAGGATCAGCTAAACCTGAACCTTATGCCACTTTAGTCCATGCATGTGAACCCTGCTTTAAGTCTCGCCCTTAGTCAGAGACAACGAAACTCTTCAGCTTCCCTTGGCTTTGCTACTTGGAGGCCCAGTAGCTTGCCCTAGTTACTGAAGAGGTGCTCCAGCAGCCAGCGAGCAGTGGTTAATCTGCACAGTGAGCCTAGACACTCATCCTGGCTCTCTTGCAACACGCTCTTGTGTTAAATGCTGGCCTGATGCAGTGAAACAGCACGTAGTGGTTTGTGGAGGAGTCCACAGCTAGCGATTCAGTGTGACATGGCGAAAAGCTCATGCCTGCTGCCGAGCAGTGCGGAGCTAGGCTTGGGATGGAGGGAGGCAGCGAGGAGCTGCGGAGGGGCTTGTTCCAAAGTGGCTGGTGCACCCCAAAATCTGGGGAGCAATCTGGGATGCACCTCGCACTACTCATTTTTCTGCTCCCTCACACAATTCTCACTGCTACCCTAGCCAGACTCTGAAAGCAATGAGGATTGAGACACGAGGATCGCGTTGCCGTTCCTGCCAGGACTGTGGATGGCCGGTGTGTGGTGCAAGCAGCCACCACCCCATCTCTGCTGTGGGCGGTGGGCTGAGCTGCCTCGATGGGCGCTGTAACTCATTCTCTCTTGGACAGGTAGAATTGGAAGGTCTCACCGGCCACATCGAATTCAACAGCAAAGGCCAACGATCCAACTATGCCTTGAAAATCCTGCAGCACACACGCAGCGGCTTCCGGCAGGTAAGAGCGGCCGTGCTGCCCTGGGGATGGTACCTGGGGATGGTCTGTGCATAGCCTTCTGAGAGCTTGGCTCAGGATGCTGCTGTGCGAGTTGAAGAGTGTTGTGGACACCTCCCTTTGCAAGATGAGGTGCTCAGCAAGCAACAAGCACGACCTGGCTGTCACGGTAGCTCTCGCTGGGTCTGGATTGGCAAACACACTGTGTTTCACTTCATCAAGAATGTGTCTTGAGATAATTTAGATTTGTCTTAATGTTTCAGGCCCCTGAGGTGGTGATGTTAGAGCCAATATCAGTCCTGTCATAGCAACCTTCCTGTGCAGGAGATAATTCAGAGCATAAAATGTGTGCCAGATACAAGCTCATGCTCAAGACACTTTTGTTCTCAAGCGTGCGGAGGCACATGTACTCAAAATAATTTGTATGGGGAAAAATGGGAGAATTTCCCATGAAATGGGCAAAAATGGGTACTATGAACCTTTCCAAACAACTGCTTCTGGAAGGGAAAGTGAAGGGGGCAACAGGAGCTCCCTCCCATCTCTCCCTGGCGTGGCATGCGGGAAGAAGTACAAGATAATTTACCTCTCGGTTTATGTGCGTGTTCCTCTCTTAAGGGGCTGGGTTAGCTGAGACTTTCATTTGCTTTTTGTCTCAGTGCTTGTGGCTTCCTCATAGCATTGGTCCTTTTTCTGCTTGTTACCCTCTTTCTGTCCACGGGATATTTTCTGGCTTCAGCTAAGGTTAAGGATAACCATGTGGGGCCACGGATAGCAAACTGCTAAGACTATGTGACACAAGCCCCGGGAATTTGGGTTTTACTGGTAAATCCAAACCTCATTCAGGAAAAAAATTGAAGTCCCAGAAAAAAGGTTTTCATCTGTCTTATTTCTCTGCTGACAGCTCCACACCTGCCCTTTTCTTGGAGATTGCCACTTCTCCGAGGTGCTGGCGGAGAACAAAAGCGATTGTAACTTACCCCACACCGACAGAGCATTTTGGCATTAGGAAGTCTCTCCTGGTCTGGGAGCAGTGAATTTTAGCCTTGGCAAGAAAGCTGCCTGCCAGTTCTTACCTGTCAAGTGACAGCTCAGCTTTGAAGCTACCCTTAGCTGAGTGAGCGGGGGATCAGGATGGCATTTTCCCCACAGTAAGATCTCTCATAGCACCAATGCCCTTTTAATCGTTTCCCAAACCCATCATACTCGGAGCAGAAGTGACAGATTCAAGCCTATCTGCATTAATAAGAGCATGCATTCAGCTGGAGCAGAAGCAGCAAGCGCTGTAAACCTCACTGTGACAGCTATGGTTTTGATGTGTTTAAATGTGGCAGGGAGTTCACGTTAAACACCCAGGTCCTTCTGGAGCAGTGCTTCTCCCAGAGCTCTGCAGAGCTCTCCTCCACAGACCCGGTCTGACAGCAGAAAACCTTTTTTGACCTGTTGCAGCTTCATGTTTCAGAGGTAGCCAGGAAACCTGTGCTGGGACTCAGCTTTTCAGATTTCCTGTCAGATGGTGATAAATCACTTCCAGTGGCAGTAACAAGGTGCTGGAAGGACAGGGCAGTCCCTCAGTGTGCACAGCTGCCTGCTGAGAGCCTGTGGTGGCTGCAAGCCCTCTCCTGTCAGAAACTCACCAGGAAGGAGTTAGTCTTTGTAAAACTGCTCTGTACGGCAGCCTTCCCACCATCTGTTCTCCCCTTTGCAGGCAGCCCCCTCTCAGGGGTCTTGTCTAACTGAGAGCAATGCCCAGGGCAGGGTTAGGGACCCTCGCAGTCTGCAGGAGTTTCTTGTGATGTGCCCGGCTGGGAAGGGCATCCCTGGACAGAGCTGTGAAGTCTGGGCAGAGTCCTGCCTGTCCCTCTCGATCATGGCAAAGGGGAACCAAAGGCCACTCTGCTGTACCATAGATCGTTATTTTCTTCTCGCCAACCCACCTTCTTGTAATAGAAATTACTAAATAAATAATTAGAAATCATTTAAATTAGAAATCATTTAATCATTAAACCCTCCATGAGGGGATGGGGTAAGGAACAGACATTCACATCCTGGAGAGAATCTTGTTCCCAAGGGTTATATTAACTGATTTGCTCAGGCTCTTGTTTGAAACACTTCTCTTCCCTCCTTAGTTTTAATCAAGCTCATGCTCTCTGCCCGTTTCTTTCTTTCCCTCTCTCTCTTTTTCTCTCCCCCTCTCTCTCCTTCCATCTATCGAAGCCACAGGGACTTCCAGCTCATCAGCTTTGATTGAGAATTCACTGAATTTTGAAGCTGATCCAGCCAGCAAACAAATTAGAGACACTTAGATTTTCTAACTTGCTGTTGCTTTTGGGCAAGGAAAGACAGGGCTTTTTGACATACAATTTTTAATGTATTTATGTAACTCACCAAACGTGTCTTTTCCTGATTTAGCCTAACTAGTGGAAATTTTTCCCCAGCCATATGAGAGCTGCTCTCTGTTCATAGGATGCGCGATAAAGCACAGACTCATTAATGTGTTGATGATCCACAGATCTGACAAGGACTGCATTTGTAAATGTCATCTTTTTATTTTTTTCTTTGCCCCTTTAAAAATATTGCAGCACACCCCTCTGGTTTCACCATAGCAATTTGCAGTAAACCCAAGAGCTAAGGTCTGGCAGCTTAACGGGAGAAGGGAATGAAGAGGGCTGGGATTGATGCGGCCCCAGGGAAGGCAAGGGCGCAGCAGGGAGGCAGGGGACGCCGCTGTCGGGGCTGCAGCCCCACGTCACATGTTGTTCCCAGCTCTGCCTGTGACCCCTTGCTCTGGCTGGGTCCTAGGTGTGGCTGGTTAGTTGCTGTTTAGCCAAAGACTCTGCTGGTGTCCTGAGACAGAGCACTGGAAGTGACAAAGGTTTCTAATTGGTATGTTGATGAGGTACAGAGGAGTTACCAGCCGATAGCTCTGAGACCCTCTGCAATCCCTGCCACATCAAACCTTTGTAACTTAGAAGCAGCTAATCAGTCTTGATGGGACTTGTTCCTCTTCAGCTGTTACCTCCAGGAAGAGTTCAGGGACAGATCCTGCCAAGAGCTGCATGTCTTTTGCTCCCCAGGACCCGGCGAACTCAGTGCGGGCCACCATCAGGTCCTGCCTGGGCGATGGCAGGTGCCAGTCATGTTGTCTGAAGTGGGCGTCTGGAGAGGAAGGGGATTGTGGGGGCTGCTGCGTGGCCTCAGGTTGGCTTGTGTGTGTGTCTTGTGGTTGTACGGGTTTTAATAGTTGGTGCTCTGTGTGCCCCATACCAACTTCTGTGCAAGCTTTTGCCTGCTTGCCTTGCTGGCATCAGTCAGTGTGTCCTTCAGAAGTGCCAACCACGTGGCAGACCTGTGCAGTGTCCTTCCCGGATGCCCCCAAATTCCCTCCCCTTCCAGCCAACGAAGGCACTGTGCACCAAGAACACACTGAATTGTATCTCCTCCTGGCACAGTCTCTTTCCCGTTAGTGCCGACAGGGCTTTCCAAATGCAGACGTGAAAGATGATCGCATTTTGCAGTCTTTCCTTTTCCTGGGGACACAGAGGACGGGGAGGTGATAAATGCACTCTGTAGGACAGTGCTTGCTAATTGGAGTCCAGAAGATAGCTGGGTTTGTTGCAGTGGGACTCCTCTGTATGCAGGGTTGGCTTTACCTTAATTTTTAGCTGGCAAGTGGGATGGCAAGTACCTGTGGTGCCTCTGAAGCTTATGGAGAGGTCTTGCCTTGTCATCTCTCCCTGCCATCGGCCACTGTTTGGGCCTGTGGGGCACTGAGCAGAAGACTTAATTAAAATCATTAGCTTGAGTGGTATTTTGTCATCTTGTGCCACAAGGAGCTTGAAAGTCCAAACATCGTTAGCATGACTGTGTCTGAATAGAGGAGCTGAAGGATTGAAGGAGCGAGCCGGGAATGTCTCACTTGCATCTTGTTAGCTGCTGGTGATTTTCTACAGAGATGAGAAATTTGTGTCACCGATCCAAATAACGCCTTTCGCAGAGCAGCTAGTTTGAGGGACCTTGCCTGCCTACGGGGATGGGGCAGTGTCACGAGCAATGGCACTTCCTTGCGTGTTCCAGGCTCGTGGCTCACGTGTGTTTGCTCCCTGCCTGTACCACGGACGTGTGAGAAGACAGACCTCCTGCCTCGAGATGCTTGCAGGCGGGACGGGCAGAGGGGCGCTTGCTCTCCCCGCAGCAGAGGGCTGAGCGCTGGGAGG
Source organism: Chlamydotis macqueenii (assembly GCF_036417535.1). Taxonomy (NCBI): domain Eukaryota; kingdom Metazoa; phylum Chordata; class Aves; order Otidiformes; family Otididae; genus Chlamydotis; species Chlamydotis macqueenii. The sequence goes on along the minus strand of NC_141579.1, from coordinate 4,124,387 downwards.
TGCCGGGAGGTGCCGAGATTATGTTGCGGGGTCTGCAGTGAGGCCGTATGGCATGAGAGCATGGAGGGAACTTTCTCCATCCGGGCCACGGGCTGTCCGCTGCCACCAGGTTGTGTAATCCCTCCCGCGAAGGTATCCAGCTCCAGCGTGCAGCCAAGTGGTTGTGCTGCTCTCGCTGCCCTTCTGGGAGAGGTATGCTGTCACGTCAGCTCCCCTCATCATTAGAAACCCTCTTCTGATTTTCAGCCTGTTTATTTCTGGCTGGTTTATGTCTATTTATTTTTGTGCCAACACTATCATTTTAGCTTAAAAAGCTGTTCTACCACTTTGCTGTGGACCTCCTCCACCTGCTGTATTTATACAGACCAATCGTATCCATTACTAAAAAATCCCGAGTCCTAAAAACTCTTAAGTCCTAATCCAGAGCCTTAACAACAGGATCATCTTATCCATGTCCGTGTAGAACATTTGATCATTTTATAACACATTTTGCAGATGAATTTGTTTTGTTTTTCAGGGGCTCTTTATATGTAGATAGAGATGATTAAAATCACCTTGACATCCATCTTGCAAGAGGGGGAAAGATCTGACGCTCCCAGACACCTTCTGACACATTACCCTTCGGGAACAGCGAACAGCGTGAGGAGTCAATTAGTGGCTTTATCCTACTGCAAGGGGGACAGTGGCAAGCTGGAAGAAGCCAGGATGGGGTGGAAGCACCCCGGCACATGGGAGCGTTTGGCTTTGGTGCTGTGTTAAAAGCAAGGTCAAACCCACTGTGCTGTCAGAGGAGGAGGCAGTCAATTAGTCTCAGTATGCCAGCAGGGGAGGGACAAATTTGAGAACAGTGAGGGCTGTTAAAATTAAAGTTAATCTGTCACTAATCTCTGGTTGTGAAATCTGGGAGGAAAAAAAATTAGGCAATGTTTATGACTGATCACTCGCTCAGAGAGGCAATTGCTGCAGAGGGTCTGTTGTTTAGCAATCACAGCAAGAGGCAAGCACCTCTGTGCAGAGATGGGGAATACAGCCGGGATAAATCCATCCCATCACCCCAATGCAGACCCTGCACAGGCCGGTTAAAGCTGCGCTTCAAGGGCTCCCTGTCCATGAAGTACATGGTAAATCTCCCGGTTTGCGACTGTTGCTCCCAGAGATGAGTCCTACATTAGAGTGTCACCGTGATGCTACGAGCTTGATGGTAGTTAAGCCGCAACAAGCTGTCAAGAGAGCAGGATGCCCGATATCTGCTCCCAGCCTGCTCTGAGACACCATCACTGTGCCTCCACCTCCCCGACTGTCAAGTATTAACCCCCCCTCTCCTGTTGGTGGGGAGCCTCCTGGAGTTAATGCTTCCAACACATTCAGAGGGCCTTGCCGTGACAGGTGCTTTTAGCAGAGCATTATTGATGGTGGCGAAGGGGCTGGGCTGACAGCTCGGAGGAGTAATTCCTGTTGTGTTATCCGCGAAGTAAACAAGACACCCCCTCGCTGGCCCTGGGGACTCGGCAGGCTCTGCCTGCACTGCTGCATCCTGGTGCCCTGGCTCCAGCCAGGGAGGAGAGCATGTGACTGTCCTTTACTTTCCCTGCCTGCTCTCCTTCTGCAGAGCCATTGAGCGTAAGCTATCCTGTTTGCACTTCCTGCTGCTCCTCGTGCCTAGAGATGAAGAGACTGGATTTGGAACTCCTTGCTTGCAGATGGCCACTTCCATAATGGCTTGTCAGTAGCTTAGGCTGGACTAGTGCCGACAGCCAGGAGACGAGATGAACTTGACCCTTTCCTCAACGTCCAGAGCAGTTCAATCTGCCGACAGCGTAGCAGCATGGCTGCAATGTTGGGTCGCGTTTGGCTCAGATGTACAAGCTGGGAAGTGACTCTGAAGTCCTGGAACCATCAGTCATGCCAGAGGCAAAGCACTGCCAAGAAAAGCAACTGAGTGCATGGAGTCAATCCTAGAGTGGTGTAAATCAGCGTGCCTCCCATTCATTTCCTGGCCTGGCCAGTAGCTCCACGTCGCTTTCCACCCACCTCTTTGAACATAATAAGATTAGTCTTTGACGGAACAGAAATCAATTTGTTCCTACCACCCTGACAACTGTGGCACAGTGAAAGGATAACCTGCCTTAGACCGACAGAGCCCGAGACAGCTCATGTCGAATTGGGAATGGATTTGCTTTGGCACCATGGCTACGGAGGAACTGTGAAGACACCCGTGCACGTTGGAGTCACCTGCTAACTCTTAGGGCTGCAGCAGCTCGCTTCAGTGGTGTCAGAGGACTTAGGCTGCGGCCAGAGATTCAGCATGTGGAGGGCTGGCAGCTGATGGGGGCAGAGATGCTTTGCAGGAGAAAAAGGAGAGAGAAGGGATCTCGGAGGTTGCTGGACTCCCTCAGCTGCCCTGCTGGTTTATCCATGAGAGAAAACAGAGGCTCTTTTAGGGAGCGTAAGAGAGCGGGAGCCTACTTTGTGTGCTCTGAATGAGCTGCTGGAGGTGCTGATCTCCCTGCCCAGAGCTCCGAGGGAGGGAGATTAGACTCTTGAAGTTAAAATTAGGTTTTATTGAATATTCCTCCCCCTGGCTGAAGGCAGCAGCTGGTTGCATTGCGTCACAGCTGAGTCACAAGGCCCTCCCAAGCGCTGGGGGACTGGTCCCTGCCACCCGCAGTGGGAATCAGGATTGCTGCAGTGACATGGATGCTTAGATGGGTGAATTAGGCTGTCCATAGAGCTGTTTGGTGTGATGAGCCTGAATCAAAGGATTTGGAGGTACTTAATCATAGTAGTTGGCATCTGTTATAGCAGTTAGAGGAGATGAGTCACGGTGCAGCACTGCTGAGAACATGGCTTCATTTCGTCACTTGCTGCCGAGGTGGAGATGTTGGTCAGGGCTGGAAGGCGTCTGCCCCACGTCAGTGTTGCTGCTCTGGTGATTGCAAGGGAAGCTGCAGTGCTGTGATACTGCCTGTGAAGTGGCTTTTCCCTCTGAGGAACTCGCAGTGGCCTATACCAGCCTGTAACTAATGTCAGTGTCATTCGCAGGAGGTCTTGCTTGCTTTCAGGCAGGCGAAAGCTTTGTTCAAAGTTACAGAGGCAGCATAAGGCAGGACAGGAGTTGGAGGCAGGAACCCCATCTCCCCATTTCTGAGCTGTCACTGTGAAATCATGAGACTTCAGCACTTCCTGGGGTCCTTCTGAGCTGCGTCTGTTACACACAGTGCCCGTGTGAAGAGCATAGCATCATCAAAGCTTGCAGCACTGCATCCCTGCAGTGGATGCTGGCGGTTGAGTCTCACTGTGGGATGGTGCAGCTGAGCCAAACCCCGGCTATAGCGTTGCCTTTCCAGCAGCCTCCCATGAAGCACCCCTGTGCCCTGTCCCATTTAGGAGTTGACCTCTAGAGAAATGAGGAGGTGAAGGAGGCCGCCAAAATGCACCAGGCTGAGAGTAACAGCCAAGTCCCCATCCGGTGGCCATGACCTAGCTGCCATGCCTTAGTGTGAGAGACAGCAGAAGCTCCTAGCTACACTGTGCTGGAAGGGACGAGCTTGCAGATTTGGCCGTGTGGGGCTGCTGAGTAAGATGGGTCCATCTTAGTGGCATCTGAAGACAAGGCAGAGAAGGCTGCTTGGCTGCCACAAGCCCCAGGTAGCTCCCTACCGCACGGCTTTCTCCTAGTGCGGGGCTTTGCCGTGGCTGCGGGGAAGACACGTGGGAAGGCAGCACCCACCACGAGCAGGAACAGGTTTTTGGCATTGTTGTGCAGGTGGGGGTGTGCTGGAGGCCGTGCAACCAGCAGGTTAATCTCTCTGCCAGCCCATTGTGGAGAGTGCGTTGTAAAGGTAATGGAGCATTCATAAACACTTCTTCCAGGGCCAACTTGATGGTTGTCAGTCACCGGAGCCATATGGTGGGTACGTACAGTAATTTGCCCTGTAAATTCCCTTATTTTGCTGTTTATCTCTCCAGATCGGCCACTGGCACGTATCTGAAGGACTCAGCATGGACAACAGGATCTTCTCCTCCAACATATCAGACAGTCTGTTCAACACCACACTCATTGTCACCACCATCCTGGTAAGTGAGGGGGGTCACCTACAGTTCCCATTAGCTCTTCGCCAGCCCAGCACTTAGGAGTGTCAATCAACTCGAATATGATTCCCTCTTCCTACCCCCCCAGCGTGCAGCATTGCACATTGATTTCATAAAGAACAGACGATCAAATCTCTAATTACAGCACTGAGGACAATTCATGACAGTGTAATTAAACTCAAGTTGATGTTTCATATGGAAATGATATTTGATGAGTTCAGAAGCAGCTGGGGAGAGGGCTGGAATGGGGATAAGTTGCCATTTTACATTCATCTCTGAATGATGTTCTTGTTTTGCGTACAGCTGGTAAGTTGGAAGGGACAGTTGTCCCTTCTACCCATAAAATTACTGAAATTGGCCAAGATGGGTTCAACTTTTATGAACCAAGACATCACATCTACAAGGACCCCTGTCCTTATTCAACAAATACCCCTTCCAGGTGCTACCCTGTCCCATGACTTTTTCCAGTGCCTCTGCTCCTTCCTTAAAGACACTCAAAATCCTGAAGAACTCTGGGCACTGTTTCCTCGTGTCCCACAAAGTTTGTTGAAAAGGGGGACAAATTGGACAAGTGGCTGTATGCCAAGAGAGGCTGGGATCTATATGTTTTGACGTAACTCGGAGCAGTCACTGGACTGCTCTGGCACCTGCCGATTGGAAACAGCCCCCAGAGCATGATCCCTTATCTCTGCTTCATATCCTAAACTGATATTTATCTGCTGCACCTCCAGCACATTCCTGAAACAGCAGGGGCCAATGAATACCAGTGTAGAAACAGCTCTGCTAGCTTTACACCACTTCGGGTTTCCAGGTGATCAAACCAGCTTTCCGCATCTCTTGTATTCTGGTCAAGAGGGACATACCGAGACGGGAGGATGGTTTGGGTGCACCTTATCAGAGCCTCTGCCATCGCAGTGCTGCCAGAGAGCCCACTGCCCTCTTGGCCCCGTGCTCGGCGCCATGCTGGTGGGATGCCTTGGCTAAGATGGGAATGACAGCTGCCCAGTTTCAATGCAGGAAAACCCTTACTTAATGCTGAAGTGGAACCATCAGGAGCTGGAAGGCAACGACCGCTACGAGGGCTTCTGTGTGGACATGCTGAAGGAGCTGGCAGAGATCCTGCGTTTCAACTATAAGATCCACTTGGTTGGCGATGGTGTGTATGGAGTCCCTGAGGCAAACGGCACGTGGACAGGGATGGTCGGGGAGCTGATTGCTCGGGTAAGTGAATTACCTGCTCTTTTTAACTGTGCTCTAGTGGGACTTGGCAATGAAAAGCCCTGATGCTTTGTTAAGTGCTCCAGGATTATAAAAAAGGATGGGGTTTTAGTCCATTTGTGAGACTTTGAAGATCTTCATTGAATGTGTTCTCTCAATGGCAAATGTATTTGTTGTGTGGATGTGACAGTGTGCAAAGTGGGAGTTAGGGCCCCTGGGCACTCTCAGGGGTGCTCGCTTTGTTGGAAGGGAGGCCTGGACTGGGCAGTCTCTGCATAAGAGCTCGATACAGAATGGATTAACTTTTTTTTCCCAGTGGAAAAATTAATGAAAACTTGAAACAGGAAAATATGCAGGCTCTGACAGGGGTTGGTAGAAGCTGAAGAAAACTTACAAAAACACACTGTTTGTGAGGGAAGCAAGAATCACATTTCTACCCAGAAAAGTGTTCATTTCAGCTCCTTGCCTTTGAGGATTCCTTTTGGAGAGGGACTTTTTTTTTTCGTTTGTTTGCTTGAAGTGCACAGATCGAGATCTTTTCATGGCTCTGGCTCACGGTGTTGCTGCACAGCAGCTAGACTGAAAGCTGAATGCTTTTGCCGAGTTTGACAACACTTTTGCGTATGCGTGTGCTGAGTCGGGCTGGATCCCCTTCCCTGCTCTTTGTTTTCCTGCACAGCTAAAGGTGGTCCTTCCCCAGGGATCCCAAAGCTTAAATACAGTTCACGAAACGCTCCAAGATCCTTAGTAAAACAGGCCTAGCCAAAGCTAACATTAAGATTGATGTTATTTAAACCAGTACTTCCTCGCTGACTGATTTCTCCCCTGCCATGTTATTACCGAAGCGCCTATGAGAACCTGGTGACAGCTTGCCAGCTGGTGGGAAATCCAGTGAGGTGTATTTATGATAATACACACCACTGTGGGAGAACCGCACTTGAGCCACCCCATCATTATCCTCACAACAGTGGTGCGTGCTCCTGCAAAGTGGAGGAACAAGGGCCCAAATCCATCTCCTGTGGCTCCAGGCAGGGGTCCAGGGCTCCCGGCTGTGGGAGACGAGCAAGCATCTCTAGAAGATGCTCACTGGCATCTGTCTGCTTCTTCCCTGGATGGTGAAGGGGACCTGGCTGACACTCATCCTGATAGAGGAGCTTCAACTAAGCATCTAAAGTCAGGTGGGACAACTCTAGGTCTGAGCGACTTGCTGAGGGTCAGGGACAGGGCACGGTACAGACTGGAGATCCCTCCTGAACCTAGTGCCCTGTCTCCCGGGTCACCCTTCCCCAGCGGAACAATAGCGCTTGACACCAGCTGAGATCCCACCTCCGCCTGCTTCTTCTAAAGAGCCTTCTGTACGGTTGTTTGCAAATGCTCTGGGCTATCGGCATAGTTTTTATACATCTCTGTGTGTATATACACACACACAATTACAGTTCTGCAATGTCTCTTTTGGGAGGCAAGAAGGGAAGGCACAGAGAGCAGCGTGTGATCTATGCAAACAAAGGAAGGGAACAGCCATCAAATTTTTGCCCTACTAACCCTGGCAGTGCCTCTCCATTAAATGGGAGCTTCTGGAGGGTTGTTTTTCTGTAGCGATGTGTTTTAACTTCATCTTCACATAAAGATCATTTGTTTCTTCTGCAGCTCCAGCCTTATTTAGGAGGATTTTTACTTGTGCTTCAGCAGGGCAGAGCTGGCAAAGCCTGTGTGAGGCTGAATCGGGAATTGGAGAAGAGAAAAAGCTTTCTCTGCTTTGTTCTTTCTAGTCCCTTTAGAGGCTTTTATAATGGTTTCAGCAAGTTTTTGATCAGTCCCAGGGACTGGCACTTTGGATCAGGTCAGCCAGGGCAGATCTGGCTGGGTGCATGCTGTTGTGTTTATCCAGCGCTGCTTGGGATGTTGCTTTCTGAGGTCATTTCACCACCCACGGGGTTCCTTTCTTCCTTGGCAGTCAGTCCCCAAGGGAGTTTGTCTTCAGTTTCAGCCCCTTGTTCATCCCCTGTAGCACTTTAGGACCACTCAAAGCAGAAAAGCTAGCAGATCCTGGGCACGTGCGTCTTATTTCAGAGGATTTGTCCCTTGGATGCTTTTCTCCATACAGCCTTTAGCAGAGAGGGCGTTAGTAGGGACACAAACCTGTCAGAGGGGTCAAAACTTCCCAAATCCTACCCAAAATAAAAGCTCTGCACCTGTCTCTTTGTGCAGTGCTGTATTATTGTAGGAAAGTGATTCCTTCTTGACCCTGATCAGCTGTCAGAAAGTGAGGTTTGACTCACATGCACCTAGTGTGCAGGACCAGGTCAGAAAATTATTCGGCTCCGTGCAATACCTTTCCAGTATTTCTTTTTGTTTGTTTGTTTCTGTAATCCCCGCCGTGGCACTGAATCTCCTTGGAACGACTATAGGCTATATAGGAAAAGTGTTTGTTTTATTGCTTCTAAATTAACCAGCTATTGATTTATTCTTAAGTGCTGAAAATTCTATTACAGCTAATTGTGCACTATGATATGATTGAGAAGGATGCTATATAAACATAAATTTGTTGTTGACCCAAATTCACCAGTACATATCTTATTGACTTGCTCACAAAACAATAATTAAGAGCGAAGGAAGAGGGGCACTGGGATGGCTTGGGGGATTAGTGGAAGAGCTGTGGAGACTCCTGTGTCTAGGTCAGCAGTCTGACTTGTCATCGGATCAGGAAACCTGTAAACTTTGTGATCAGCTGATGGAGATCTGGCTTGGGAGAAATCACTCGGAAGGACTCGAGCCCATTCTTTAGTGAAAGATGTCACAAACCCGGAAAACACCAAGCTAATTGGTCCCTCTGTGCATATGGGCAGGGAGGCTGAATAGCCTGCTCAATCCTTGAGTGAGCAGGGGAGTAAAGCTGCTGTCCGGCCGGGGTAATTTCCCCCCATAGCCTTGCTGGCTCCGGCACAGACAACTGCAGTCTCCAGCAGTTCGGCTGCCACTGTACATGTGTGCTGTCCCTAATAAGCAAACAAGGGGGGGACAGCAAATCTTCCCATCTCCTATTTTTTGGCATCAGAGCCTTAGGGGACAATAGGGCTGGAAGAATTACATCTCGCTCCTTCCCGCTGCAGCACAGTCCCTGACTCGGAGTCTGCGGTGGTTGTCTGTTATTCCCTTTCTCTCTCTCTCCAACGTGTCCTCGAGCTGGAATGAATTTGCTAGTCTGATACAAGCCAACAAATGTATTTTCGAGGCAACGTGACAGCTTTCTCCATGTTCTGCCATGCCTGCATTTGCTGTCTCGCTAGCGTAGTGCAGTGATGGCTGTGCTCAGTGCCTGTACATCGGCTCACGGCGAGCCGCTGGCGCTCAACTCCCTTGCTCCTCCCTCAGGAGATGGGCTGGTGTCTGAGGGATCCCTCAGCAACTCCTGAACTTACCCATCTTGGGAATGCCCCTGGAGAACAGAGCGGAGCTAAGAGGAGACGGTGTCTTTGGTTTGGTCGGGAAGCGTTGTTGGCAGGAATCCAGCACTGCAGTTTTGCTGTGAGACCTCGGAGAAACTTTCCCCCTGATGCAGCTGGGATCGGTACCCTGCCTGGCTGGGGGACAGCGCTCGGTGACGGTCCCTGCCACAGAGGACCCTGCCCGCTCACCTGTGGCAGGGTGTGGGGGACGGGTGATGGTAACACAGCAGATCCGTGAGCATTTCCAGGACAAGTGTAATTGGGCGAGGCTGATGCTGCTGTGGAAGGCATCCTAGAGTGCACGGAGTGAGGATGGGGTGATTGGGGACATCAAGCTCCCGCTCTTCACTTCTGCCACAGGATCATTTGGGGAGTGAGATGTTGAGGAATAACTTAGACTTTTAGCATCAGTGGTTTGAATCTGGCTGGGATCAGTGGGATCAGCTCTTTTTAAAGTGAGGGACATGAAATTGTTCATCTTGTGGAAGGATCTGGCCTCAGGAGCAGCAATGCCAAGAATTGAATGGTCCTTTAGGCATTGGGATGATGGGATTTTTTCCAGCTTCCTTCCTGGTGACCAGGCGGTGCTTTGCAATCAGAGGCTCTCTCCCTCCAACTGCTCCACAGATGGGGAATGGCAGGAAGGGGAAAGGAGGGATAAGATATTTCAAAATTGGCAGAGTCCTGCTCTCTGCTCAGCAGTGGGTGCTAGTGTTCAGTGCGAAAAGCTGTGTGTGGGTGAGGGGAGGGAGGGGGAGTCTGTTTGCACGCTATCACACTGGCAAGTGTGACATGGAGGGGCTTGAGAGGGTGGGCAGCGAGGGGGAGTGGGGAAGTGAGGGGAGCGTGGGTTGCTGAGCAAACACAGCAAGGCTATGGGCAGTGAAGTTTGCATCACACTGCTGATTTTGCCAAAATCGCATGCAAGATGCAGGGTGTCATGTGAGCTGGTTAGGTCTTGCTGCTGTTCTCTGCAGGCTTAGGGTCCCCAGCTGCTTCACCCTAGCTGGCTTTTGCCATGGGCACAGTGAACACCTGGCACAGACTTTTTCCTCATACTGCTAGAGATAGTCCAGGGGAAGGCAGACTTGAAGCTGACATCTGCACTGATTGCTGGTCATCCCATCCCTGATTGTGGCTTAAATGGAGGGCTGCAGCCTCCAGGGTTTTCAGGCTGTCACTTTTCATATGGCAGAACTCGTGCATGTCCTTAAAAAAAAAAAAACCCAAACACCAGTTTTGAGTGACCCTCATCTGGCCCTGCTTTTAAATGCAAGAATATGCATCCAAGCGCACAACCTGGCTCCCCTCCTTCAGCGGGAGGAGCTGCACAACCCGAAATAGCTCCTGTCAGATCAGATGGGCAGCTGGAGCAGAAGCAATCAGTACATTGATCCGGCGGCTGAGCTATACCCATTGTGCCGTGGGACAGCTCTGCAGATGCAGAGAGACTGCTCTGTCATTGCTGCGGTGGTGCGGGAGCTGCTGCTTATTTTGAAGAGTTGTGCAGAATAGCAGACGTTGGAGGGGACCTCTGGAGATCATCCAGTCCAGCCCCTGTGCAAAGCAGGGTTACCTGCAGCCAGGTGCTCAGTACCGCATCCGGATGGGTTTCCAGCAGGGCAAGCATCTGCAGCAGCAGCACTGAGGTCGATGTGGCTGAAATGGGGGTGGGCAGGGGGTCCTGAAGGTTGATCATTGATTTCAGCTGCTAGAGAGCTAGAAGGCTCTCCAAGCATGGGGGCAGTATAAGAAATTGCTTTCCCTGACCTTGGCCACTCTGTCAGTGTTCTGTGGGCAGCACTGGTGAGAAGGATGCTCTCATATGCACTCAGGGGATGTAGCATCCAAAGTGCTGCTCAAGCTGGGGACTCCTGCTACTCCAGAGCCACCCTTCAGGCTTCTTTTCCCTGTGTTTGACACAGAGACAGAGACAGCCCAAAGCCTTATGCCACTTGGACTTTCTCGCTGTGTTTTGTTTCCATAGCTTGACAGGAGGTTGTGAATCACTGCGGGGCCGGAACAGGGTACCCCGTGCCGCGGGAGGCTTTGGCGGGATCCTCTCTGCCCGGGCTGAGGACTGACGTCAGCCCCATTCATCACCATTAGCGCCGAGATGAGCCTTGTCAGCATCCGCAGCGAGGAGGCGGCTGCCTCCTCCGGACTGGCAGTCCCTGCAATTTGCTTCTTAAGGCTGCTTAATTGTTGTTCCTCTTCAGGAGCCCTGCTCAGCCCCCGTGTTTAACATCTTTTCCAGTGGCAATGCGAAGTCTGTCTGCTGATGCAGGCAGATCCCACGGTTAATGCCAGGTATGGTGGTGGCAGCTCGTGCTTTGATCTCAGACACTAGCCCACCTGGGCTTCCTCTTGACTAGCGAGGGTTTGGCCCTGTTTGAGCAGTGTTTTGTTAAAGAAGCATCTGTCTCTACTCCCAACGTGCTTTGGGTCTTTTTCTAAGCCTATTTCATGCTGACATTTATAGCTGCAACTGTGCTGGAAGGATGAACATCAAACCGTGTTTGCCCCCACTTCCTCCCATCCTTTGCCTCCTGTTTTCCCTTTCCACACGGCCTGGTTGTGGACAGAGTGCAGAAGCACAAAGCAAAATCCATTTCTTCCCCCAGTGCACTGTTTAGCCTAAAAATTGCCAACTCCTACCCGTGTGCAGGTGGGGAGGGCTGGAGAGCGCTTGGGTCTGCAGAGCTCCTCTGTAACTAAGGTACACTGACCTCTGTGAATCACAAGAAGTTTTGTGAATATCAGGAAGCAGAGTCGAAAGCGTGAAATGGATGATGTTCAGGCAGAGAATATATTGCATGCCATTCCCAGATCAAAGTTTATTGCTGTCAGAAATCGGCTCTTAACTTGCATGACTTCTGAGCCTGCAGAGAGAGAGTCTTTGGCAGAGCACAGCCCCAGCTAAAGCCGCAAGGAGCCGGGTCTCTGCTGCGGGGAGCTCTGGCAAAGGGAAGACAGACGTGCACACATTAGAGCAGCCTGCGAGCTACTGTCCCTCTGAGACTGCTGAAAGCCCTGAAAGGACAACAGGTGACCAGGCAGGGAATGAGCAGGAAGGAATCACCTTTAACGGAATGGCAGGACCCTCTGGAGACAAGAAGGGACACGGGCACAACACCTGTGTGCCCGGGGAAGGCAACTCTGCTGTGCCGAGTTTCTGCCCCGTAGGCAAAGGGAGGGGGATGGATTTGCATGATGTTTTGCATAGGGAAGAGGAGGGTAGTTGGGGAAATAACCAGAGTGCAGAGAGTTCCCTGCCAGCATCTGCATCCCACCCCTGGGGTGGGGGCAGGCGAGCGATGGGGACCGAGCTGGGTGAACCTGGGAGCCGCACTGCTCGTTTCAGCAGTGCGTTTGTATTGGCCTCTGGATAGGAATGGAAATGTCCTTAGAGCTTTTGCATGAAACATCTTTGTGGCATTTTTATCATCTCTTTAGTCTATGACTTTGCTGGTAGAATTGTATTCAGTTTGGAGAACTGGGAGAAGAAATGTGTTGTTAGAATAATCTGTATCTTCATGAGGGGCTTTGCTGGAAGAGCTCTCCGTGGGGAAAAAGTACCTGTAAACCCTTTGAAGTATAGACAAGTGAGGTTTATGACGCTTTAGACTTTCCTTGCAGATAAAATTCCTCACATGCCGTGTTCCACAAATGCACTGATCCCATCTTAGTGATCTGCTGGTGTTTACATAGGGCTCAAATGCTCACATACCACGTTGTGATTACTGGTGCCTTTTAAAAACCCTGTGGGTAAGCGTCTAGCTAGGCAGAAATTCTCCCTAGCTCATAATTCCTTCCAACCTGAACCTCCTATGAATCTGTAATAGCTGCTTGGAAGCAATTATGAAAATCTGACACTGGGTTTGTCCAACAGAGCAGTCCTGCGTGGACTGTGAAATACCACCCTCTCCGTGACCACCCAAACTGGGCAGGTTTGCAGACCACCTTGCCTTTCCGTTCCCTTTCCTTCCTGGGAGTTCCAGCAGTGCTGCTCTTCACTCCTGCAGCTTCAGCCTTTCACTGCACCTTCCTCCCTACCTGCCTTTAAGTGCGCGAGTCTGGGGGGATAAGACCCTCCAGCAAAGCTCTGCCAGGAGACGGTTAGCCCTCTTAAGGAAAATAATGCAAGAGCAGCAGGCTCCAAGACCATGTTAAGAGTGAAGCACCCACAAATTTGCCTTTGTGTGGTGCATTTCTAACTAGCACATGGATCCAGGGAGATAAGCTTCATCTTTTACTGGGTCTTCAGGCCTGACAGTGCCTTGGCTTCTGCACAGACCTTATGGAAGTCAGGGACAAGAAGTGCAAATAGCTTTTCTTTCTCCCTCCCCCTTCTCTTTTTTTTTCCACTTGCATAATCACCATCCTGCAAAGCAGGCAAACAAATGTATAAGGGAATGAAGAAGGTTTCATTTTTACAGAAAGCAATTACGGACATTAAAAGAGCTATAGTAATAAAAATAGTATTTAAAATTCAAATCCCTTATCTATATTACAAGGGTATTAACATTGGAAGAAATTCTTTTTATTTTTTACCCTAATCTAATTTGCTTTGCAAGTCAATCTGGCAATTTTTATGCCAGTCCTCTGAATTTTTTGGGGACTGATCTGCAATTTTGGAAGTCTGGTGTTGGCAGGCTTGTAAACTTCATAACTCAGGGTAGAAGGGTAATGGGTGCTGTTTTGTTATGCTTTCCTACAGTCCAACCTGTAAGTATAGAGAGAAAAATGCCCAGTGTCATGGTGAGGAAAGGAAAAACAAGGAGAATGCTCAAGAGCACAAGGTGGGTTGAAGTAGGGAGTGTCCTTGAGCAGGGCTTGTATGAAACCCACCTGGGGAGAGGGGTGCAGGAGCACTTTCTGAACTAGTGGACATCACCAGCAAAATTCCTGTGATTTCCACAGAGCCTGGGGTTTGCCCTGCAGCAAATTCACCCCGTCCCAGAAAGATGGGACATCCATCCTCCAGGAGCGGGTATCGTGCATGGCCCCAGACACAGCTCTGCTGCTTTCCCTGCCTTGCACCTTTCTCAGGCTCAGGGTCCTGATCTTCTCTGCTCTCCTTTCTCTCCAGAAAGCCGATTTGGCCGTGGCGGGGCTGACGATTACTGCGGAGCGGGAGAAGGTGATTGATTTCTCTAAGCCATTCATGACTTTGGGAATTAGCATTCTCTACCGAGTTCATATGGTAAGAGACTTATTTTATAACCGTTTATGTCCGTCCATTATTTGCATGCAAACGTGCCTAGTTATAGAAGAAAAATGAATGACTCATAAAAATATTTTGGTTTCTTATTTAAACACAAATGTGCTCGACCTTTATTTCCTTCTTTTCTCTGTGCTACTTGGGGAAGTGTGGGTAGATGTCAGCTTGTCTGGTTCTGCTCCAGGCCCAGCAAAGGCCATAGGATGACTTTATCGTGGCAAGGTGTGCTAATGGAAGGCTAGGCTGGATGGGCGCAGCATCCCGGCTGGGTGGCTCCACGACTGCAGCAACCCTGGCTTGGGGTCGCCATCCACTTGCACTTAGCGGGGAGACTGCCTGGGAGGCTTGGCTGGGGCACTTAGGGGTGCTCCTGGTTGGTGTCAGGGCACAAATGCCCTAATCTCAGCTGTGTTCCCAGCCTCTGTGATGTGCAGCCTTGCCGCTTTCTCAGATCTGGCAATAAGATCAGGCCAGGAAGCTATCTGGGATGGCTTGCTTTGCTGTGACCTCCTGTAAGTGCTGTACACGCAGATCAGTCCTCTGCTTTCTTAACCACAGGCAGGAAAAGGGCAAAGCGGCACTGCCCCGGGGCAGGCTGAGCTCCACCATGGGCAGTTAGCTCCTTGCCCCGCATGAGCTCTGTTTCTCTGCTCTCAGCCCTTCTCATTTACCACCTCTCCGTTGTTGACCCTAAAGACCAGTGAGCCCTGCAGCCCAAGGAAGGCTCCTTACTCCTGGGATGCTCTCTGCCTTGCATGGGTGCTCTCGGATCCCCTTGTTTCTGCATTGGCCAGGGAGGAGCGAGAAGGGAGGCACGCTCTTGTTCTGCAACTAGCTCTGGTTGTCGCTCCGCCACATTCAATAGTCTCAGCAGCAGCGTGGTGAGCCGCTGCCACCTGAAAGGGAGTGGGGCATTGCACGGTGGCTGTTTAGCAACAGGTAGGCCTGTGGCTGAGAGCAGAGCATCCGTGAATCTGCCCGGGGGATTCACACATGGAAGCACGTGTGCGGTGATTTGTCATGTCTTTGCTTAGACAACACTTGTTGCCCTAAGTTCTTGTAGATTCTCTTGCATTCCCATTTTCCGTTGTTCTAGCTTCTCCCTGAAGCTCAGGAGAGGACAGATTTTCCCCAGCTGTGCCCATTCCAGCTAGGCAAAGCCCCTTGTTCCCCAGTGTCAAAGGAGGCGAGCTCTGGCAGCCAGGACCTTTCCAACAGGACAGCGTATTATTCCCAATCTGCATTTTGGAAATGTGCTCTGTACAGTGCCAAGTGTGATGCGAATTACAGTCTTGGTTTCCTGTCAGCTCAACAATAGCAGCCAAAAGGATAAAACAATTCAAGTTGCCTCTCCCAGCCCGCTCTCCCCGTTCGCAAGGCTGTTAAGGATGCAGCGTTTGATACGAACATAAACAAACTTGCGCATACATCTCTGTGCTGAGTGGCTTCTGCCAAGAGCAAACAAGGAATTAAAACCTAGTTAAAATTCTGTTTCCTTTGGTACGTGCAGAATTTAGGACCAATGAGTTAACTGATAAAAAAGGGCCAGACTCTTCAAGCTCCAGGAAATCAAATGTAACTGTCCCTTCGCCCCTACACTCGCTGTTTCCCACCATCAGCTGCCCATGGATCTGGGAGGTGTTTCTGCCAGTGTCACTTGGTTTATAACCAAATTTCTTGCTTTCTTGCATGCATTGTTAAAGTTTGGGAATTGAGTACCATGCGTGCTCTGCCTCCAATTTACACCATAACCTTCAGCAAGTCCCTTAACAAGGCATCGTTCCCTGAACAGCATGAGGCTGATGTCGCTCTCCCCAGAGGAGACGCAGGAATATTGGTGCAGGGTTTGCATGTGATCAGCTCTATAAGCGCGAGGCATTTGCCGCTGCCTCTGTGCGAGCTCGATATAAGCGTGTTTGACACATCTACTTAAGAGTGTGTGTTCTTCAGGGCAGGGACCATCTGCTGCTCGTGCTGGTACCAGCGTAACGCAACACAGCCATGTTCCAGCCTGCCCTTCAGGTGTTTGCCACACTGAACAGGGGTAATAGTTACAGTCTTAAAAAGCATTTGGCAAGTAGTCCCCCTGCCATCGGTTAGGACTCGGTCCTCAGCTGCCCGACAAAGGACCCCGTTAGGACTTTGAGAAGGAGAGCTGCCCAGAGAACCAGGCAGGCTTGCAGGGGAGAGGCAGGGCATCTCCCTGGTCAGGCCACCCCACAGCGAGCCCTGCTTTCCTGCACCGAGGCCATGAGGAGCCATGGTGAGGGCGGCCTGGGCTCGTGCCCTCCCCGGGAGCAGGGAGGTCTCCCCAGCAGTGTGGCTTGGAGCCTCCTCTTCCCTCTCCAGAACTTGGCCCCTCTTTGTCCTGACCCTTCCTGCTTAGCTTGAGAAGACCGTCCAAGAGCTGTGTGGCAATTAACTAATTAAACTGGTAAATATTTATTTAACAAGGACGGGCAAGGTAGCTGATGGCTCTGGTTTTCCTTTAAGGATGCGGAGTGCAGAGCAGGGGAAGGCAGCCCCACAGCCCCATCTACTCCCATCTTCTCCCTTCCCTTCCCTGCCCTAACAAACGTCTCTGCAATCTCAAAAATTTCAGCTGATGTATGTTAATCACGGCGCAGATCAGACATAGCCTAATAAATAACCACAAATAAATCTCCTGCTGGGGAGTTGCCTCTGCACCCTGGCTCCTCCCAATGTGATGACATTTGATTTTAATTTCCAGGTAACTCTAGTTGCAAGTGATTTCTCCCTGCCCCACCAACCCAGCCACCACAGTGTGTGTGTCTCTTATCACACATAACCAAATATGGCAGCTTTAAATGGGGCTGTCATTTTTCTCAATTTCACTTGTTGTGATATAATCAAGTATGGATTTCTGACACAGGGACTCTAATAGGCTTTCTGACTTGCAGGCTGCTAAGAGAAAAGGCTTGCTTTGTTTTATTATGTTGCCATTCTGACAAGCTGGTGGGACCTGTGGAAGGCAGGAGATAGATGACAGGTCCTGAGCAGTCACTCTGCTTGGCAGAGGGCTGAAATCAGGTGCTCCGTGCCATTTCTGCACAGAGGTATGTTGAAATTCAGGTTTATTTGTAGCATACACGTGCTTTTGCTCACTTACCTGCCTCTGTGACAGGGAGTGAGGGAGTAGCTAGCACATGATTCTGGCTCATCAGCTCTGAAAGTCCTTCCTGTGTTCTACCTTAAGATGAGAAAAAGTAGTTTTGGTGACTACACCGGAATAGCTGAGTTCAGGCCAAATGAACTGAAGCTGAAAGTGTTTCTACCAAATTGCTGCAGAACACACGAAATGGGAAGGACTGAACGAGTAGCTCCTCCGTTCCAGCCCGAAGAGGCTTGACAGCGGAGGCAAAGGAGCTGAGCATCCCTCCTGATAACCTGCGCTGCTCTGCCAGCGAGCCTTCCGCTTCACTGAAGCAAGGATGGGAGCAACCACCGGCCCCAGGCATGCCCAAGACTGTGGTACGTGTTGGCCTGTCTGTTGTGGCCCATCTGGTGACACCAAATTAAGCTCAGGATTCACAGCAGCCTGTGCTTGGGTTTTGCTTATCTATGCTGGAAAAACAACCTTGGAGAGAAAGTGATCTGCATCTGGATCAGATGTGGTCATCCCAGAGTATACACGCTTTGTTTGGTGGGACCAAATGCACCTGGCATGCATCAACGCTTCTGCCTTTCCAGGCTGAGTTGTCTTGCTTTCTTTCTGACTGAGAGAAAGAAGAGACTTCTCTTGCTTTGCCTTTTTTAGGGACAGAAGTGTGTGAGAAACGACATAGGTAGGGCTGAGTGTTTCTGCGAGAGGGAACAGGCGAGTGCCGGTGTCCCTTCAGGCTGTGTGTGTGCAGGGCAGGCAGGGAGTCCTGAGGTCTCTTACGGACCTGAACACCGATGAATCCAGGACCATGCCATGTAGCCCCACTCCTCCTCCTCTTCTTCCCAGATGTCTTGCTTGTTCGGGCTCTTCAGTCACTGGTATGTGCCCAGAAAACTGGTTCTCTCTGGCTGAAAATGAAGACTTCTAAGACTGACTGAGGAGGGTAAATGAATTTCTCGTACTTCCATCTGAGGATTTGCAGGAGGTCTTCATCAATTATTGGACATTTTGAACATTTTCATTCCAGGAAAAATAGCTCTTCCAATTAACAAAGCTGTATTGGGACCGGCTAAAAATATCTGACAGACTCCAGATATTGTCATTCTCATCTTCAAAACAGACAGATAAGAGAGAGCTTGTGCCCTCCGTGGGAACAGAATATCTTTATTCTTACCCACAACTGTGAATGAAAAGAATATGTAGCTGAAAAGAACCAGAACTACTACTACTGTAAAGTCACAGGAGAGAGTCATTGCCAAGCCTGAGACTTAAAGCTTCCAATGCAGTTTCCTTAATGAGTGTAATTTATTGACAAACTGCCCCAGAAACATAGAGAAGGCATCAAGGCCTTAATTACAGAAAGGAACTTTGTTACAGGAGCATCTCACGAGGGAGCCCCAGCCCAGGCACTGCCAGTGCCTGGGAGTTTCCTGCCAGCTCTGGGATGCCAGGGAGAGATAAGCTGCCCGGAAAGATCTTCTGGTCAAGAAGGTCCAGTTTGCTCAGATGGTGCCCTTCACACCTTGCAGGTTCCCATTGCTGCATTTCATTTTTGTGTACACACCTGTGGAAGAAGGGAGGCAGCTGAGCCTGTTTAGCTCTAGATAAAAAGGGGACCCAGGGGCCTGTGGGGCATCTGGGAAAGCTATGCAGTTGCTAAAGAGAAGAGCTTTGTCAATGCCTGCCTTTGGTTTCCTGTTGGCATCAAGAAGCTCGCGATCCTCTGGATGGGATCAGCGAGAAGTGCAGAGGGAGTGCACCTCGGAGCCTGAAGGCTTGTGAGACGGTCTCACCTCTCTGAACTGGTGAGAGGGAGCTCCAGCAAGGTGAGGAAAGGATATTACTGGAAATGTGAGTCCCTCTGGGATCCTGCGAGTGTGGTTTCCAGCAGTGTTTCTGGCTGTAAAAGCCCTTGATTTGGGCGCACATGCTGGCTGTAGCAGTCATTTATCTGTGTCTCTGGGTTTCTGGGAAGAATATAAGGAAAAGCAGAACACAGCAACAACTGATCAAAAAAGGGAGAGGACAAAAGAAGGGCATAGTGTCTTTGACTGTTTGTACCTCACCTACTTATATCAAGCACAGTAAGATAACCTGGTATGGAAGGGAGACCTCATCTTAAAGAGAGACTCTGGAATTATACCCGGGAGAACCGCAACTTTTTTTTGGGAAGTGGTTTTAAAGTAACCTGAAAATGGATGCAGGAAGGTCTGAACCACAGATTCTTAACTCATCTATTTGTTAAAAGGCTTAATAAGCCAGATTCTGTAAAAATGCTGATGTAGATCCTAAGCTCAGCCTCATCTTGTCCTTAACGATATAGGGATAGCATGTTGTGCTGATTCTTTACTTCATGCAGGGCAGAGTTTGCTGTAGAAGGTTTCTGAGATGTTACGGTCCCAGCTGGTGTCTGGAGCTGAGAATATCACAGTATCCTAGATATTTTTAGTAGAGGAAGATTTTTGTGCAACAATTATTGCCTTTTCTAGCAACAACTTTGTCTTTAGAAGACCTACCAAGACCTTGTGAAATTCAGGTTATGCGTAAGATTAGGAACACTTCAGTAGTAAAAGAGTGTTTTTTAATGGAAATGGAATTTAAAGTGCTGGTCTTGAGACTAGGGAAGGGGGAAAAAACTAGCAGCTATGTTTCGTGGGGATTTTTGTGAACACGGAAAATTATTTATCGCCTTTGGATTAAGCACGGCTCTAAAATATCAGGACTCTGGTCTTTGGCTCTGGGTTTGCTGTGGCAATTGAGGTTAGGTGTTATTTATTACCAGCTATTATTAGTTTATGTGGTGTCACAGATGGGCAGGGTAAAGCAGCGGACTAGGGAAAAATGAGGCTTCTGTGTGTGAAAGATGATCCCCAGTAGCAGCTTCTGCGTAAAGTGAACAACCTACAGCGGAGCAGCTGCCGTGCTGCACGTACTGGGAAAGGGCTGCTGGAATAAGCTGCACTGAGCAAACAGTGATAGGCATTTTCAGCACACAACGGAGCACGGTGCCAGTAAGAAATATGCTGACAGCCTGGCCGAGATGTGATAAAAGGCTGTTTCCACTCTGGCTTTACAGTAAAAGCCTTCACAGGAACTCTGACTTGTGGGCAGCTTCCCAGTTACAGGTGCCTGGGGAAACTGTAGAGCTTGAGGTTTTGTGATGCCAGGACTGACTTTGTGGTTTGGGTCAGAAAAGACAGGCTCCTGTGAGCTAAGGGCTCACATTGCCGCAGGGTTAATGCAGTCCTTTAGCCCTGCGTTGGGAGTTGCGTGCTTTTGCTGGGAGTCTTTCAGAGGAGACAGTAAGGAAAGAAGATGCCTGAGGTAGATGAACATTGCCTGAACATTCCAGCATTCAGGGTGGGAGTGGTGTGTCAGGGCAGCAGGGCACTGAAACAAAGCACTTTCTGCTCCACACGGATATTAAAAATTGCACCGAGAGCAAAAGGGCACTCCTTTAGTCCTGTGGTGTGTACTCTGTTTTCACCTCCTCCCCTGTCCCCTACAATGGTGTTGAGTGTGCTCAGAGGGAAATTAGTGGATGCTTTTTCCACCCTGGAGGAGGCTGTGTTGCAGAGGAGCTGCATATGCAGGGCTGGTGCTGGTGGGAGAAGTATGGTCACCAAAATGGGAGGTGTTCAGCTTTTGAGATACTTCTCCTAGAAATTAATCCTCCCTTTGTGCAAACTTTGCTAAATTTGACAAGATTTCAGTGGTGGCAGTGTCCTTGTGAAAATTTAAGGTACTCTGAGAGAAGATCAACCTGCTTTTTTCTAGCAGTGAGGCCTTACTTTTCAAGGAAAGGTGGTTTGAGAAAAAACAGGAAATTCTGACGCATCTCAGAGATAAAAATACCATGTTCTCTGAGATAAAAGTAATAATTTTACTGAGTTTTGTAGAGAAGAAACATTTCAAGGCCGAAGGAAGAAAACCAGAATATTGCAAACATATCTTTTTTTTTTTTTTTTTTTTTTTTTTTTCCTTCTTCTGCACAAAAATAATTTCTCCCCACTCTGCTTTGTGCAAAGGATTCCACCCACCTCCAAGCTCAGGCGAGCCCCTTCCTGCCCAGCAAGTGCGGTGTGCAGCCTGCTTGGGTGGACGAGGGCTGCAGAGGGGACTCCCACCCCAGAGGCCCTGCAGGCACGGGATGCAGCACATCCTACCATGGGGAGGGCAGAGCGCTGCGACTGTCTCCATTTTTCTATCAATTCACCTCTTGCTTTGCCTGGAGGAACAAAAGTGGCTGAGGTGGTGTCCTGGTTTTGGCTGGGATAGAGGTAGGGTTTGGTTTGGTTTTGTTTTGGTTTTTTTCCCCGTAGCTGCTGTGTTTTGAATTTAGTATGGGATTGGGTACTGTTGATAATACACTGATGTTGTTAGTTGTTGCTTAGGAATCAAGGACTTTTTCCAGCTTCCCAGGGTTTGCTAATGTGCAGATGAAAGAAGCTGGGAGGGATATAGGCAGTACAGTTAACCCAAACTGGAGAAAGAAAGTATTCCATACCATAGATGTCATGCTTATATGTAAAGTGGGAGTTGGGTGGTGGGCACTCTCTCTCTCTCTCTGCTCGAGATTGCTCTTGGTTCCATTTCATGATTGCTGCTTGGGATGGGCTGTATCAGTTGTCAGGTTGTCAGATGGTGAGAAATTGTGCATGGTTCATTTTGTATATTCTATTAGCATTATCATTTTATTATTATTATTGTCAATATTAATATATATATATTATTTCTATTACATTTTCCTTTGCTGTCCTATTACACTGTCTTTATCTCAACCTGTGAGTTTTCCTTTCTTTCAGATTCTCTCTCCCCATCCCACCTGGGAAGGGGGAGGGTGAGTGAGCGGCTGTGTGGTACATAGTTACTGGCTGGTGTTAAACCACTACAAGTGAGGAAAATAATAGTCTAGGAGATGAATCCTAGCAAGGAGATGTGGAGGACTCAGTCATTTGTTGTGTTCAGTCTCACCTGTTTCCCCTGCAAGGCTTTTGTAAATCTTCACTTGTTTTGTTTCCCTTCTGTTGCCCCCATCCATTGTCAGCATCAGGGCAGGTGTGTTTCTTGGTGTCGTTTTCAGAATGGACTACCTCATCTGTAGAAATACCAGCAGCTCAAGCTCCTTTTTTGTTTCCATTCCAGGGCCGGAAACCTGGCTACTTCTCGTTCCTCGATCCCTTTTCCCCCGGCGTCTGGCTCTTCATGCTGCTCGCCTACCTGGCCGTCAGCTGCGTCCTCTTCTTGGTTGCTCGGTAATGTGGCTGGCGCTGCCTTTTCCTTCCTCGCGGTGCCATCTAGCGTCACTCTCCCAGACCCGTGGGGGGATGCGTGGGCAGGGGCACACGGGGACATCCCCCAGGCCAGCAGTTTGGAGGGCGCAGTGAGGCGGGCAGAAGCGTCCCGGCCCCCTGCCCTCCGCCAGCCGGGCACTGGGGTTCTGCTGTGGAGTGCCCACACAGGCACATCATACGCATATGGCAGCCTCGGGATGGCCGTTGGCATGGCTGTGACAGGGTGGACAGGAGCAGCGTGCCCTGATTCGGGAGTATGCATGGGTGCAGCAGTGGGTGCTGGTGCCTGGAGCTGCATGGGAAGGGTGGGAGGAGGTTTGGGAGTGGGGCTGGTGCTGCCCAAATGGCGCTGCTCCCTGTAGATGCTTGATCTGCACCAGATAAACCAGCCACTTGTCTTGAACAGGCGTACCAGCAAATGCATTCAGAAACATTAACACAAATTCCGGGAGTGGTGTTTGGTTCCTCTGACCCTGTAAAACCCAGTGTGTACAGAAAAAGAAAGTTCATTAATATCTTTCAACAGCCTCTTGGTTGATGTGCAAAGCCTCGCTTGACAGCTCTCAGTTCCGTTTCCTTATGACTAATTTAAATCAGTCTTAAAATATATCAGTGAGTGCTTGTCTGCAGCGTGTCTCCCACCGAGGCCCAGGGTCCGTGCTTCACCGCTGCTTCCCCTGACCTCCTGACAAACCGCTTACGGCTGTGGCAGAGATGGGCCTTTTCAGGCACAGCTGAACTGTGTCCTGGCAATGGCTACCAAAGACGTGCTCAGGGCTTGAAGGCTGTTTCAGGACACAGTTAATACCCAATGCTCATTACAAAAATCGGAAGTGTGCTGTCACTCAGTCCCTTAGCATGGCTGAAGTTGTCATCCTGAGAGGGCTTTAATGGTTTCTTCAAATGCTGTTACAGCCCTAAAACATAGTTCTGAAGAAACCATTGAATAATGCAGTCCAGTGCTCTCTGCAGACTGAGAATCAGTGCCCCTTTAGCTTCCTCCTTATGTTTTAAACATGAACCTCCAAAAAGGTGCCTTTACGTGGCTTTCCGCTGGAGATGGAGGTTTGGACGCTGCTCTCTGCCTTGCTCAGCTATAAGGAGCTTTTGGCCCTGTGAATTGTGGAAGGCTCTCCTAGAGCAGTGGTTTTGACTTCCAGTGCTTGATCCAACCATAGAAAGTCTTCGAGAGAGAACCTCCACCTCCCTGGCACCTCAGTGAGGCAGGAGATGCAGAAACGAAAATAGACACCTCATTTTGGTTCAATGCTGCGTAAGCTGGCAGAGCCCTGCAGCTGCATTGGCAGTATCCCCAAAATCACCCTCCCAGGCACCAGCTTTGTTAACCATTAGCAATGAAATGACCTGCAGCGTAGGAATTAGAAGGCTTTCATAGCAACCAGGGAACTGAGGATTTGAAACAGCAAAAAAAGAGAGCTAGGCTACAGTCACTTCAGTGACAGGCTGTCAGTTATTTCAGTTTGCTCCCTCTGGCCTTTCCCTGTGAGCACTGAACGTATGTGATGCTTTGAAACACCAGCACTTGCCTTCAAACAAGACTGGGAGCTAGACCTTGCCAGGGAAATCGGACTTTCCTGGAGCAACCATTTGCACCAATACAATTACTTTTTTTGATGGTGTCGTGCAGTCAGGTCTCACACACCTCACTTTTGAACTTCCCAGTAATGCTCGTTCTCTAACAGGGATCACAACTGAAGATGCTTGATTTCAATTTCGCATCAGGTCCGTGCACGCCTGGAATTATTGTTATGATTGTCTGCAGTACAAATTTGCACACAGGGCTCCAGTTTCCCCGCAGCCTGTGCCCAGATTTTCAGCAGAGCCTCTCAAAACTTTTGCAAATCTTTACAAGAAAGCCTCTGGCTTCTGAGTCTTAGAGCAAGCATTCCACACAGCTCTGAGCCCTGGGCATCAATTGACAGCAAAGAGTTTCCTCCTCAGAAAAATCTGCCTCCGGGAGAGTTAGGGCTTCACAGCTTTTCTTTTTGTTACTTTTTTTTTTTTCTCCAAAGTGCCCCATTTTCCAGTGAATTACCTGAACTACCTGTTTGTTGTCATTTTAGATTGACACCCTACGAGTGGTACAGCCCCCACCCCTGCTCGCAAGGCAGATGCAATCTTCTTGTGAATCAGTACTCTCTTGGCAACAGCTTGTGGTTTCCAGTTGGGGGATTCATGCAGCAAGGCTCCACCATTGCTCCCCAAGCGTTATCCACGCGCTGTGTCAGTGGAGTATGGTAAGGAGGTCAGCCCTCCTCTTAAGGAAGGCTTCTCTGTGGGTCTTCACTGGGCAGAAGCAGATGGAGAGGTGGAGGGTCGGGATGGAGATCAGATTCAGTCCCTGGGAAAATCTCAGGTTGCTGTCTTTGCTTCCTCTTTCCCTAGGTGGGCATTCACCTTGATCATCATCTCCTCCTACACGGCCAATCTGGCGGCCTTCCTCACTGTGCAGCGGATGGACGTCCCCATCGAATCTGTAGATGACCTGGCTGACCAGACAGCCATCGAGTACGGCACCATTCACGGTGGCTCCAGCATGACCTTCTTCCAAGTAAACCCTGTTCTCTTGCTAACTGGTGCAGAGGGCACCTTTTAATCGGATTTGGATGTCACCCCAGCCTGTCATACCTGTTCCATTCCAGTTTCTGGCATGGAGGGGACCTTTGGAGAGACCCTTGGCTGCCTGGTTGCACAGGACCAGGCTATATCTACAGTTGGTGATGATGGGATGAATGGTGGGGGAGGCATGACAGAGGATAGGGAAGGCAGGATTTTGTAACACAGCAGCTGGCATACTCTTGGGATGCTGGAAGACTAGGGTCAGGACGTTTGTGTTGACTCTGGAGGAGCAGACTTTCCTACTTGGACATAAAAAGCAAGTTAACACTTGGAGTGTCACCACATGGGTGGGAAAGTGGTCACATCCCTGTGTCACAGTGATGACATAAGACGGTCTTCAGCAGATGAGCATTTGCAGTCAAACATCTGTGATGCTCTATGTGGTTTTGATGTGATCTTAGCTTTTACATGAGTCCCTCAGGTTGGGTAAGCAAAGAAACGTTTGCAAACCCCGGGTAGGCCAGCATATGTCAAAGTGCTGGAGTCTGTATGTGGTCGGTGGCATTGAAAACAAATAAGTCAAGTGTATGAAAACTTATGCGTGCCATTTAGCCCAGTTTAATTTTTATCTTCCCTGCTCTATTCAGAAGGGAAATGAATGAGTGAAGCTTTTCTGCAGTGCTCTGAATGCACAAAGAGCTGCTTGAGGATTATTTATTTATTACTTGTTGAAATTCCGAGAGGAGAGAAAGCTTTTCTCACTTTTTTTTCTCCCCCCTCTGAGGCTGGACTGAACTGGGAAGCATGAGAAATCTCTTGAGTTTTTCAGCCCGACTTTACACCCTTCAGGGGTTTCACAAAAAGCCACTTTTAAGCCAAACGTTACGTCTAAAATGAGCTGAACAGAGCCCAAGTGAGTCAGGTGGTTGTGTACGAGGCACTCGCTTAGTTCTTTTCAAGGAGGCTTTCAAGTTTAAAATCGTGACTGTGGCTCTGCGCTGCCCGGCGGGTGCTGGAGTCTCTGGTATCAGGGAAGAAATTAGCAAAAGATGTCCTTGTACCAATTTCAGCGCTCTAAACTGCATTGGGATCCATTTGCCTCTGGTGTAACGATGGTGCGTCAAATGCAGTGGTGGATTAAGCAGGCATGGCTGAGGCTGCCGTCCCACCCCTCGGCTCCTGGCTGCGTGAGACCTGTGCCCACTGCACCTTGCCCTGTACCTGTCCTGGCAGCAGTTTACCCTGACACACAGGATTAAAGTTTAAAACGGCAGTGAATCGGGAACAAACGCACACCCCTGTTCGGCCAGGGGACTGCATCCAGAGGACAGAGGTGGGCAGAGGAGGACAGCGATCAAGTCAGCAGCAGATTCCCTGAAGCTGTCCAGCATCGCTCGCCAGCCATAAAAAACAAGTGCTTGGAAGGGCAATGTCAGGGGACACCTGGCAGCACGTCACGTACCTGCTGCGTGGCTGGGAGGGGAGGGGGTGGTGTGAGGGATTCCATGTGCTGAAGAAATGCAAGGGTGAGGGGAGAGGGGCAAATTTAGAAACTCGTAACGTAGACCAGAGTGTGTTTATCTTCGTGCCAATGGGTTTCACTCTTTGCTCAGCACGGGCTGAGATTAACCGCAGTCAGCTTTTCTCACAATCAAACCAAGGTGGGTTCAACCACCAACAAAGTCTGAGGATTTGGGGCTAGTTGAGCTTTAGTTTACTGCAGTCAATGAAAAGACTCCAGTTCTCTTAAGCAGGTACTTTGATTTGCCTTACGAGAAGGTGAACCAAAATCTGGATTCAGGGAACAACAAGCTCCAAAAAGCTTTGGCTCTGCCGCCAGACGTCAGTGCCCTTTTCAGGGTGATGGTATCTGGTTCTGATGCTGGTGAGCACAAGGTTACAGTGACAGATGATAGGGTGTGAGCTCTACAGGCAGCATTCAGTGGTTTAAATCAGCCATGCGTTAACTATTTGTTCTGGCTGTGTTGTGTGTTTTTTCTATATTCTGTTATGAAAACTTTGTATTTTTCTAAAATTTAATTTATGCAAAGAGCTTTGCTGGAACCTATTGGAATAAGGTACGCATTTCACACCCAGCTTTGCCAACAAAGTCTCAAATCCACCAAGGTATTTGGCCTTCTAAATCTCATTGGAATAAATGGAGGTTAGGTATCTAAATCTTTTTTGGATCTGGCACCCAACCTGCTTTGATTCCTTTCCCCATTGTGGCCTTCTCATAGTGGCGCCTAATTTGGGGTTTATGTTACAGTGAGATGCTCCCACCTTAGCTGTGCTTGCCTCCTTTCTCCCGCAGAACTCCCGCTACCAGACGTACCAGCGGATGTGGAACTACATGTACTCCAAGCAGCCAAGCGTCTTTGTGAAGAGCACGGAGGAAGGGATTGCGCGTGTGCTGAACTCCAATTACGCCTTCCTGCTGGAGTCCACCATGAACGAGTATTATCGTCAGCGCAATTGCAACCTCACGCAGGTCGGGGGCCTTCTGGACACCAAGGGCTACGGGATTGGCATGCCCGTCGGTAGGCAGTGAAGAAAAATTCTAGTCCTTCTCAGCTGTCGGCAGAGGACCGGAGCATTTGAAAGACTGAACCGGCTCTAAAGCCGATGTCACGTTTCACAGCTCTGCTCAGGGTCATTTTTATCTCAGGAGGAAAATCAAATACATTGCAATTGCCCGAGGTGCACGCTCAGAGCCAGATGTACAAGACCCTGCTCTCGTCCAGAGCCATGTGACACGCGACTGCGGCTCTTTAAATAATTCATGTGAAAGATGTTTCAAAATGACTGCTTATTTTCTGCATATATGCTCTTTGCTAACTGTTTCCCTTTTGAACCGGTGTTTCTGAATCGTTTTGTGCTCCTTGTTTTATCTTAGAAGTGCTGTAAAAGTAATGCTCTTGCAACTCTTGTCGTTTTTAGCACAAGTTTCTTAACAGCTGGTGGTTCTTAAAACTCCGGGACAGAGAACTGTGTAATTCAGTGACTATCTCAGCTAATAATCAGTTTTAACAAAGGCGGGGTTTTTGTCTTTCGAATATGAGACCTAGTGTAAGAGAACATCTTCTCCCAGGGCAGCACAGTAAAAGGACGTAGCTGTTGTTATTCCAAGCGATGGGCTGATCTTTCCGCCAGTCTGCAGGCTGAGGAAATCTTGTTCCTGACCTTTAAGCACCTGCACTTAGCAATACAGTTAAGCTGAATTATGTAAGAACTGTAACACAAACAGACGCTATAGTTCAGCTAACATGCGTAAGCTTGTAAAGTCACAGTAACCTGATTGTGAGTACAAATCCTTACTTTAAGGACTAAATTTGTTCTGACATTGTCTTGTTAAACAGTGAAACTGTAGCAGATAAAAGAGCAGAAAGCTGCTCGCTGGGACAATAGTGCAGAGTTACCAGGAGAGCTGCGGTCTTTCCCACGGCCCTTTTTCTGGGTCTCTGGTCGCAGGCGTCAATGAGACCACGGCAGAGCTCAGTACCGAGCGCAGGGGTGAGCCCCCTCTACTGTGAACGTTTGGGCTTGTGTGTAGATTGAACCCGCAGCTAATGCAGTGCACCAGTTTGAGGGAAGGAGGGTTAGAGCAAGGATGAAGTTCGAGGCAGAATGACAGGAGAGGGACCACAGTGATCTGGAGGAACAGCAATGTGGCACTGAACTGCTTGTTCAGACCCTGCCCCTGAAGCCAAAGCTCTCCCCCTTGTAGTGGACCTCTTTAAATGGCCTGTGTGGGTCTTGATGGACAGGAAAAATTACCATCTGCAAATTACATTAACCAGTTGACGTTCCCAGCAGGGAGGCTGCAGGTTTCAAGGGCTTACATGGACTGAAGTCCCTTCCAAATCATTCACAGACAAGTGTTTGTAGCTGGGCACGCTAGCGGGCATCATGGCGGGGAGGAAGGCTGCTTGAGGTGGTGCCTTACCCACATACGTCTTGGTGTTGCAGGCTCTGTGTTTCGTGACGAGTTTGACCTGGCCATTCTCCAGTTGCAAGAGAACAACCGCCTGGAAATCCTGAAGCGGAAGTGGTGGGAAGGAGGCAAGTGCCCCAAAGAGGAGGACCACAGAGCCAAAGGTAAGCCACGCCGCTCGCCGGTAGCCTGCTGAAGGGACCAGGCAGTAGAAGCATCCTTGCCAGCAGTGCAAGGATGAACATCCATCTGCGTGTGAGCGCTGCCAGGTTTTCTGCCTGAAAATTACTTTTTCCCCTTCTTCTGACCTGAGGTTCCTTCCTTCACATTCAAGGAGAAAGCCAAACAGTTCTGCTGTGCCTCATGCTGTGTGTTTTTGCCTGGGGCAAAGATAGCGGGAACAACCAAATGACAAATATTGGAGGCATATGGAGGGTAAATTAGCTTCTAATGAATGTCTGCAGCATTATATAGGAAAATGGATGGCTAAAGGGATCAGACCAAAATCCTGGGTTCCTTCAAGGGAGATGGATCTCCACCACAGGCCCACTGGTTAATGGCTCCAAGTGAAAGCGCCTTTTAAACAGCCGGGGAAAGGGACGCAAGGACTTTATTAGTACATCTGTAAACTGAGGAGCAAATTCTTTTGGGAAATGCTATGCAAATTGCTGTAAAAGCTACCACATTAGGCTGATGTCCCAGTGTGAGAGCAGTTGCCAGCTTAATGCAGTTGCTGCGGTTTTTTAGTTTTGGCAGTTGCTCTTTCCTCAGCAAGCATTTTCTAGGAGTCCAGCAGGTCCCCCCATTGAAAGGACAGTCTTCTGACCTTCCTCAGCACAGAGACAGAGAGCCAAGCCGGCACACTCTGTGACCCTGGACAAGGCCTTCTGCTTTTTGTTCCCTCTGTCATGGCTCACTTTCTCAGTTTGGGACATGAGGAGGGCTATAGCCTGCTAGTATGTCTATATGGAGGAAGAAAATACCTCTCGGGAGGAGAGGATGGCCTTTATCTTGGGTCTAAAATGTGATTACAGGCTATGTTTTCTGCCCTGCAATTGCTGTCTTAGTGGAAACATCTCTGCAAAGAGCTGATTTACAGAGTCACTCGGTTGCTCCAAAGGCAATGCCAAAAGAATGACGGAGGAGGAGGGAGAAGTGTGCCCTCCTAAGTTTTAGAACAAAACAGGTCAGCGATTTACAAGGATTTTGGTGAGATTTTATGTCTAAAAGCCACGCAGAGATTAAGTCAATAAATCATTGATTCTTACACTTTGATTTAATGTTACAGAGGGGAAAGGAAGATTTTTATAGATGTTCTTGTTGAGTAATGGCCTCATACAGTCACCTCAGTGCAAAGCACCGCATGCTTTTTAGTAATCAATCCAATCAGAAGCCCAGTCCTCTTGAGACCCAAAACCAACAAACACAGGAGAGAGGAGCCATTTCTCGGACAGCGTGTGTTGAGGCCGGCACGGCTCCCCGTCTCCTCTCCAGTCGTGTTTGCAGGGCTGGACGGAGGCGCAGGCTGCAGTTTTGGGGACAGGAATCACTGTGGGACACAAAGTGATGGCTTCGGCACATGGAAAGCTCAGGCCAGGTTATGGAGAGGTGGATTTTCCTTCCAGCTGCTGAGGTTTCTGGAGTGTAAGCTGTGTAGGGCAAGGCTGCCAGCTGCCACGCATGCGATTCAGACCCTCCCCAAAGTGAAGCTGTCCGCATGTGCGACACTTAGCCTGAAGTGGCTGAATAGCTCCTACGATCAGTAGATGTGTCAGTCATCCCATTGTGAGTGAGTTGTCCACGGGAGGTGAGATGAGTCACCCCATGAAAGGGGCTGTTTTCTCCTTATGAGCCAGAGGATGCCAGAGAGCAGCCAAAACAGAGAGGATGCCAGAGAGCAGCCTGCCCCTGGGTGGCAGGGACCCTGTTCAGTAACTGTGTCAAGCAGTGTTGGGTTCTGGTCTTATTTGGAACCTCTCCTTCCTACTGCAATGCAAGCAGCTCTAATCATTTTTCACCAGCACTTTGTAGTGCAATCAAAGGAGCTTTTCTTGGTTCCAGCTTCCTTTAAAGCCCTTTCTTGTCTTCTTCATCTCTGCCTCTTTAACAACATTGCTCATCTGCCTTTGCGAAGATCAAAGCAACTACAGCTGGGTGAAGAATTTGCAGGGATTAATGTGCCCGATTGATCTCTCATTTATTCCCCTGTTTTCAGTTTGTCCACAAATTGCTTTGTACTTCCCTCCAATGTACTTGCTGTTTATCTGCAAAATCATCATTTCTGAGAACGCATCTTCGATCGTGCAGTTATTGCCAGTCATTCCGTTTACCATCTGAGTCTTGTGATTAGGTATTAATAGGTCAGTGCTGGCTGTGTGCTTTTATTTTTTGGTCCCTGGATGGGTACATGCAATGCCAGCTAAATAGCAAAGAGTTGGGATTTCTGTACAATTTATGTTGTCTCTCTTCTGCTTTATTTTAGGCCTAGGAATGGAGAATATTGGTGGAATCTTCGTGGTTCTCATCTGTGGCTTAATCGTAGCAATTTTTATGGCAATGCTGGAATTTTTGTGGAGCCTTCGGCACTCTGAACAGTCAGAGGTAGGACCTGAAAGTGTCCTGAGGGGATAGCGTGTGTTTATTGCTAGCTGCGAGGTGCTCAGCAGTGCTCTGGAGCAAGTGATGCACCCGCACTGAGATGGGCATTCCTAGTAACGAGAACTCAAACGCACGAGAAGGCTAAGTGCATTGGGCAGAGTCTAATGCATGAGCTTCTCATGCACTCCTACTAAGATCGAGGCTGTAGGGATGCTCCAAGGGCTTTTGTAGGGATCAAGGATGCGTATAATGTCCAGGTAACTTCCTGGAGATGGGATCGTCTGAGGATTTCTGCCCGCCATAGGTTTGGGTCTCGTGGTGATTTGGGGATCCAGAGTACAGGCAGGTCTCTGACAAGAGGTGGAATCTGTTGGGCTAAATCAAGCATGAATATCCAAGCATTGGTGTCGGAATCCAGTGGCCAGATTAATGACGGAGTCCGTAACACTTTGGCATCGGAATCCAGAGCAGATGCAGCGCTGCTGGGCTCACAGCTTACTTAGGTGAGCAGTATGTCTCGGGTCTGCCTTCCAGGTGTCGGTGTGCCAAGAAATGGTGACGGAGCTGCGCAACATCATTCTCTGCAAGGACAGTTTCCACCCTCGTCGGAGGCGAGGGGGAATGATACGGACTCGCCCCGTTATCCCGGAGGAGTGCAGAGCCCGCAGCACAACCACGCTCAGCAATGGGAAGCTGTGCAGTGGGGGCGAGCCAGATCCCCTGGCACAAAGACTGGCACAAGAGGCTGCCCTGGTCGCCCGAGGGTGCACGCACATTCGGGTGTGCCCTGAGTGCCGCAGGTTTCAGGGCCTCCGGGCACGGCCATCGGCGGGCTCGCCTGCGCAGAGCGAAGAGAGCTTGGAGTGGGAGAAGACCACCAACAGCAGCGAGCCCGAGTAACGCTGGGGCAGGGGGTGTTGGGGTGGGCCAAGAGGGTCCTGTTCCATTTTATAGAACATGGACTTGTACAATGTCAACTTGTTTTTAAATTAAAAGCAGTTACCCAGCTTCTCCAGAGCAAGGCGGACCTTTGGGCTGACACGCAGGCCTGGCCAGAGAGATGGCTTTGGTTTCGATGTCCGAGAGGACGCGTATCTTGCTGAAGCCTGATGCAGCAGGAGCGAGCTCCTTCAGCTGGCCTGTCTCCAGCGGTTGTCTCCATGCCACCGTGCAGCTCCGAGGCAGGAAGGAGGGACGTGGTGGGTAACCGGTGTAGGAGAATATTGCCTACCCAGGGGCAAGAGCAGTTCTTGGAACTTCTCCACCCCAGGCCAGGAGAATGGATGCTGGCACCGTCTCCCCATCATGTAGACTTACTGGGGGATGTTCTCAAAGGGTGGGGGGAGGGTCTTTTTATTTGACGTGGCTAAGGGATGGGAAGGGAGGAGTCGTCATTTTGTTTTGGTTTGTTTTGGGTACGTCAGGACCTAGTCTCCAAGGCACCAGGTTTCAGGTGCTGAAATCTTCTTCCTTTTCAGAGTGTGGCAGGTGGACTGAGGGAGGAAGGGAAGGATGGGATGGGACATGCTCCCCATGAGAAGCAGCATTTGCCTGAAGTCCATCTGAGGAGTTGCCAAAATACATATATATAAAAATATATATATACATAGATATATATATATATATATCAAAATGCCAAAAAACCAACCAACGAACACAGTGAACTCAAAGAGGCCTTGAAACGCCTGGAATTTCAGGGGTTCTGTGTATTTTGTTTAGTTCTGGGGTTATCTTTTGCTTTTTCCTTTCTGTTTTTGGTATGTGGGTGGGGGAGCCTTTTGAGGAAGGTGAGGCAGGAGCAGGTGAGAGCAGAGAGTGCTGTGGAAGGCTGGTGGAGGGAGGTGGTATTTGCTGCCCGCTGTCGCTCCCCAAAGCATTCGTGGCCTGTGCTCTGCACGATCCTGAACAAGTAACTCTGAGCTCTGCCCCAGGCTCGCGAGCTCCCCTTGTCCGTGACCCACGGGAACACTCTCGGCTTCGAGGGTGACTTACAGCCCATGTCTAGCAGCACCGATGCCTCACGGCATTTGAGAAAACCCTTAGCCTGGGATCTGATGTAAGGAAATTATTTACTTCCCTAGCAACAGCAGCATCTCACCCTCTGCTTGGTACAGACGTGGGTTTTACATTGACGAGTTTAATTTTCTGATTGAAAAACAAATTCTATGCAATTTCTGATTGTAAAAGGAAAGAGATGACAATGGAGAGGGGCAGGGGAGAAAAAGCCTTGAGTGAAGGTACATCCTGTTCTTGAATTGTTTTCTTTTCTTTTTGTCTTGAATGTACTGAAATAAAAGATGTCCTTGTATAATCATGCTTTCTTTCTCTTTCCTTCTCTGTCCACACTCACAAAAGTCGTGAGACAATTTGAGGCCCAGGGGAAACCCAGCACCTCCCCAGCTGAAAGGGAAGAGGTGCTTTGGCTGTTGCAGGTCTCTGCTGCCTGAGTTTGTCCACACCTGTGTTGTTGCCGTTATCTGTAGCTGAATGGAAACGGGAGGAAAAAAAGAAAAGGCCAAAAAAAAAAGAAAGCCCAAGAAATGTGGTGGTAAGGGGGGAAATAACACATAACTAACAGCAGTGCAGTCTGTCCAGGGGACCCAGATTTCCATGCCATGTGGACCACTACACCTACAGCCTTCCCAGAACGGCTGGTTGGAGCCCAGTTGACCAGAGGCTGAGGGTTAGGTACAGCGGATCAAATCCATCGCGTTATTACAGGCAGGAGCAGCAGATGTTTCTGAGGAGGATGTGCAGGGAATGGGATGCGATGCCATGGAGATGGGCACGTTCTGTTGTTTCCAGCAGCATGTGAAAAGAAGCGTCTGCTGCACAGCGACAGTAAAATGTGTAAGCTTGAAGAGTGCTCATGCGACAAAGAGGAGAGGGTTTAGAGCTTGCTTTGCAGGATGTCGTACAAGATGTTCATAAAGGTCCTTTCTGGCCTTCACATCTGTAAATCTGCGGGATGTTACCCTCTCCCTGATGAAGAGCGGCAAAGGTGTGAGTATGAGATGAGGTAAGGCTTTGCCAGAGCCCGGGAACACAGTGCCATGGGAGCGGAGGGGCAGGTCCCCTAAGTCCGCAAAACCTCCATCCCTGCGCTCTGCAAGGAGCCAGG
Organism: Chlamydotis macqueenii; assembly: GCF_036417535.1. Taxonomy (NCBI): domain Eukaryota; kingdom Metazoa; phylum Chordata; class Aves; order Otidiformes; family Otididae; genus Chlamydotis; species Chlamydotis macqueenii. Next base: position 4,089,756 of record NC_141579.1, on the reverse strand, counting down.
CTTGGGCTTTCAAAGTACTGACAGCAACACTAAAGACATCTGAGCATGCCTGTGTTGTGGTTAAAGGCAGACATGTTTTTACGAGCAGCAGAATATGTTCATCAAAAAGAATCCGCTTTTGAAAATTTATTTACAGATTAGCAGAAGAAAAGGCTCCATGAATCATTTATCAGACCTGATGTTTTTTTCACCCCTTCACCATAGTGAATAAAGAGGGATCTTGACAGAGCCAGAGATTATTCCTCTGCTTCTCCAAAGATCTTACAGTCATCTGCTCAGACAGAGGATGTCAGGAAAAAAAAATGATGGGAAACCACCTGGTTTCTCACTGTCTTTGCTTTTTATCTCTCCTGTTAGCTTGCTCCACCCGTATTGTATTTTACATCTAGGTCTGTATTTTAAGGACTTTTTTTGTCCCTCTTGCCTTCATCTCTCTCTTTTTTTTTTTTTTTCTTTTTTGAATGTTCAGAGTGTTTGCACTCAGAGCAGAAATGGACCTCAGAAGCGGAGTGAATGGAGAAAAGCTGCTGCCATTTGGATGCCTTTTCTAGTATCTCTGTAGGTCATGTACTTTCTGCTCACCAGTAAATACCTACAGGTTTTACACTGAAGGGACCCCACAGCAGGCAGCATTATGCATATGCCTGGATGTGTACTCGTATGCATTTGTGCTCAGATGGCTTTACATCTTGTGTGTTCTCTCTCTCCCCAGTTTTTGTTCCCATCTTTGAAACTATTGTGGAGGCTCTTTGGCTCAGCCGGTCCCAATGCTAATGCAGTTCAAAATCTGGAGTGGTTTGCCATCCAAAAGGCACTTTCCCAGTATTGCTGTCTCCTGATAAAAACTTGAGTAATTCTAGTAAGATATCTCTGCGAGTTCCACTGGGAGCCAAAGATCAGATCAATTGAAATGTAATACTTTGCTTTATCCTCTCTAAGTGCTTTGTCTGATCCTCCTGCTGCCCCTCTGTTCGGGGAGCCCAGCAGTGGGGTGAAAGGCTCAGCTCTCTCCCTGTGGTGACAGCCAATTCTCCAGCCCTGGCTGGGTCGACAGCACCCTGGCAGGTTTCTGACTAAAAGGCCTGGGATCTCTCCTCATGTACTAAACCCCATGTTTGTGGTGTTATTCCAGGCAGTTCTATTTTAATCTAGCAATAAAAAGCTATTTTCTCCTCAGAGGTTGCATGGGGATCAACAAGGCTTCAATTAGCCTGGGGGCATTTACTGAACTGAGTGGCCTAGGTAAAACAGGAAAAGGTAAAACCGTGAGAGCCCACAGGACTTTGGGAGGAAAGACAGTGAGCTATAAATTATAAAATAGAGACTGAACCCTTTGGACCTTAGTGGTCCTGAGGCAGGAATGTTTTTAACCATTTCAGATCCGCAGAAATCTTCCCTGCTTCTGCCCTGCCAACTCCGTTTCTCTCCTTGCACCTTAAGTGCTTCACCAGGTAAGTGACCCAAAAATTGGAGGAAGAGGTAAAGGGAATAGCTATTGTTTTGCTTAGCTTTTTTTTTTTTCTTTTGCAGAGATCCTGAGTTACAGAAAGGGTCTGGAAGGGGTCAGTGTCCCAGCAGTCAAAAGTAAGCTGGCGGAGATACCTACAGCACTGGCAACTGCAGCTGTGGGCACAGGGTAGCTGGGCTAGACACAGGAATGGTTTTGATGGTTCTTGGGTGATGTCTCTCTTTGAATGGTAAAGATATCCCTTGGGAAAAGGAAGGGGCCTGTGGGTGAGGTCTCCTTGGTGCAAGCTGTTTGATGACTGGTTTTTAAGCTTATGAAAGAGCAAAGAAGCAAATATGGGCTGCTTTGGTGTTGGGTTTGGGGTGAAGCTGTCATGGTTTGGCTATGAAAAGGCTGGCATGAGTGACCAAAGTCCCCTCCATCGGCTCTTGTTTCATTTAGCTCTGATGTGAATTACCTGCAGGATACGTGGTCTTCTCCTCTACTTCACTTGTGTATCCAATGAAGGTGATGACATTTCTTGTGGTGGCTTTGACTATATGACTTTGACTAGAGGGGAAAATGCAGTGCTGCCCATCACGAGGAAAGCCTGCCAGTGAGGCACCGCTCCAAAGCAAGGGAAATAGCCCCGATGACCTAGAGGCATAAATGGAGGTAGAATCAGGCCAGTGATCTGCAAAAGGAACTGCAAACTGCCATCAGAAATGGTAAAAAAAGTAAGTCTGGGCTCACACTTGGCACTTGAAAGTCTGCTGAGTTTTGTTCCTTCTTGCTGAGTATCTAACTGTGAGGGGACAGCACATCTGTCTGAAACCACGAGCTGCAGCTTGCACAGAGCTAGCAGAGCAACGGCTCAGTGTGCGGAAACACGGGCTGAACAGACGATAAAGCACCCACAGTTCCAGAAACCCCATTAGGGTTTGATGGCCACTAACTGATTGAGAATACAGAGCTGAACTCTTCTGGGTACAAAGCAGCACTGATGAGTTCAGTGTAAAATAGACTCCTCTGGAACTTGACACCACACTGGGAAAATCAGCTCTGTATCAGCTGGATCAGACAGTGGGCAGGTTTATGCATTCTTCAGGGAGATTTTTTTTTTTTTTTCCCCCTCCAAAGGGGAATCTGCTGTGTTCCAGTTGAGTTAATAATCTGATTTGTGGCAGGACTGCAACATTTCATCCCAGAAAGCATTCCAGCCGGCAGATGAGCATTGCCTGCCTTCGCCACCAGCCGTCTCGGGGGGTGTGCGGCAGTCCATCACCAGCACAAAGGGCCACACAACAGCAGCTCTCTGAAAGCTCTGTTGAGGCCAAATCATTAAGAAAATGAAGGAAGCTAGCTTAATTAACAAAGGCTTTCTCCTCTGCTGGGTTTAGGTCTGGAGTTATCAGTGTAGCTGGCAGTTCTCAGAGACTGAAATGACAGTAGTTGGCTGTAAAAGAGATAACTGTCAGATTAGCCGGTACATATCTTCTGCCTAGGTTTTCTATATCATACCTATCTTGAAGCATCTCCATGTATCAAAGGGAGTAGCTGGCCATTTGCCTTTTAAAAGTACCCTTTCCAGTGAGATAAATAAGGGTCTATTATAGTGGAAAGACCTAACATTTCTTCTTTCTTGACTCAGGCTGTTTTGGAATAGGATTTTTCGCACCTTGATCAATTTGCACAGACTAATTCTTTCTTTTGTTTTTTATTGTGGTACTTGTGTTTTCAGTTTCTCTTGTATTGAGCTTGGGGTGCAGGGGAGAAAAAATGTCTGTTGGAGTCTAAACACAACGGGAAAAGTCATTCCTGGCAGACAGAGGTTCTTCTCCTGGCCCATCAGGACTCTGCGGAGTTGCGTCCTCAGCTCCTCTAAGTCAGCTGGGAGCTGTGCTGGGCTATGCCTGCCGGGGAGCTGGGCTGCTAAAATCCAAGTTGGTGTGCAGCATGGAGAACAGAGAGGAAATGCTGCTTTGTTTGGGACAAAATGTTATCTGAGGTAAGGAGGAATTTCATTGACATTGGTGAGGAGAAGGCAATTTAGACCACTACAGGTGAGACTTGTACTTTTTCAAACGTTATCTTCCTTCTTTTCCTCTATCTCTGTCTTCCAAGCACCTTTCCCTTTCCTATTCATACTCTGAATGCTCCTCTTCGTGTTGCTTAGTCTCAGAAAAAAGGTCTCAGATTGGCTGTTGCCTGAACTCACAGGAAATGTTCATGACTGCAGTCCTCTGGTTTTTCAGGCTTAGCTCTTGCTGAGCTGAGATTTAAAGCAATTTATTTCAAAGCCAAAAGTGAATGCAAATGAGGGGAAATAACTAGGGGAGGGAAAGAAAAAAGACCTCTTATTCCCAGGTGAGCACCAAGACGTCTGATCTGCCTGCGTAAAACTGATTGTTCTTCCAGAGCCTACAGTAAATACCCTTGCGTGTTAGTGAGCACAGCTGTAGAGGATGCTTGCTGAACTAAACTGGGACAAGGAGCTGAACACACAGCCTCTGGTTTTATTCCCAAGCCATTGATCAGCCACAATGTCCTTAGCCCTCAGACAGCCGAAATGGAGGTCACGACGTGCTAGGGAGCCAAACAACAGCAGGAGGCTACCAAGTGTCCATGCTCTGTGAGCCAGATTGCTCCCCTCTGCAAGGCAAGCTTGTTTGCTGGCCATTTCAAATGGCCCTGGCATGCTGCTGGCCATCCGACTAGGTCAAATAGCTGGATATTTTTTTTTGAAGCTAGACCGTAAATGTAAAAATGGAGTTTTGAAAGGAAGTGGGTGAAGTTTGCTGGTTTAGTAGATGCAATAGTTACTCTGACCAAGCTGTTTCTGGATTGAAGACCCCACTCCCTTTTAAAAAAAAAAAAAAAAATTGAGAAAATCATGTCCATAAGGAGCTGTTAGAAAGCAGCAGTCAGAATGGCAAATCTGGATGGCAAAAATACCACCCAGCCCTAGCAGGCACAATGAGATGCTCTTATTGAGGACACTATACTCTGGCTGGCCCACACTTTGCTCACGGTTATTTCTGTCTGCAGTGGCCGTTGTGTCCCAGCAGTGAGAACAGCAGCAGAGCTATCATTCTACCAGCTTGCTGATCTGCATCAGACTTTGGGCTAAGCCTGCATCCCTTTCCTGCTTGAGCTTTCTTGACAGTAGGATAGGGATGAAGACCTGCCAAGCGGAGGAAGGCTGGTGCAGGGTTTGAGGTGCTGACTGCAGGGTGGGAGACCACAACCACTCAGTATTGCTGCACCACTCTGCATCATAAAATGGGGATGACCTGAGTACTTCCCAGACTCACCATGTTTACTAAATACCCTGCCAGAGAACAGAAGCAGAGGAAATTCTTTGGATTAATGTGTAGTACTGGAGGGGGGTCTGGCAAGGTTTAATCTGTTCATGTTTGCAAAGGGCTCTGCGAGCTCCGAATGAAAGCGGGTGGAGATTTGCCAAGTGTTTGCTAACATTAATGGTTAATTATTATGAATGCTGGCAGCCTACATACTCAGCCAGCATCGTTCTGTAAGTGAGATCCAGACCTGTAATGGAGTTGTTACACACACAAGATGGGAAAGGACAGCTTCTCTCTCACTCTGTTTTGTCCTCTTCTCCCAGCCAAAGTCCCATTCCAAAATCAGACAGCAATGACACTTTTCTGTCTCATCCTAACAACCAGTTACGAATCCAGAGCATTTGGCAGAGGAAGACTTAGCCATTTTCATGTCTGGACTTGCTTCTGTCTGCTGGTGCCCTTTCTGTCTGACTGAAAATCGTGGTCCAAAATGAGATGTGTCCTGAATGGGGCAGCACAGGGGTGCCGTGCCATGCTGTGCTGCGCAGCAAGGACAGATCCAGAGTCGACTGGAGAAGGGCACTGGGCATAACCCATGCCCAGGTTTGCCCTTCTTGCTGCTCAGGCTGGGTCAGCGAGCACCTGGCCATGCCACGGCACTTCCCAAAGCATGAGATGCCACGCTGGAGGATCAGAGGAGAGGATGAGGGCTGGCACAGCAGATCACACATGGCTTTGGAGGAGTCTCACGAGTGTGGCAGGTCAGCTGAAGAGCCTGGTGAGCTTTATCCTGCAGTGCATGCCCAAGTTTGGGAGACAAGCAGCGTCGTGATGGAGAGTGAGACAGCAGCCAGCTGAGTGAGTCTAGCCCCGAGTGTGGGAGATTTGATTTGCCAGACATAACTTGATGGCCAGTACCATTGCAGTGGTACCCGAGAAGCTGCCTTTATCTAATAGTAGCCATCCAGAAAATGAAATCAAATGAATAAAAGCCTCAAGGTCCATTTGGTCCTCTGAACATGACTAGCAATTGCTGAATTATGAAAATTCAATAGATCTTCAGATTGCATCAGAATTGATTTATTTTTTTTTATTTCTACATTTGAATGTGCGGTCTGAATTTCTGAAGCTGAATGCTGCATTGTTCCTATCTTTTGACTACTGATAATATTTGAGAATGATGACTGTGGAGCAATGTTTGCTCTAAAAGGTAACTTCAAGGTGCATTAGTCTCAGATAATTGACAGAGACCAAAGAAGTGATTTGGGAAGCACTTATGTGGAACCAAAGATCTTAGTGAATTGTTACCTTAAATTAATGGTGTAGTGAGAAGCTGCTTGGAGTTGATCAGCTGGCGGTAGCACTAAATGAAGTCGGGCTTTAAAGTTATTAGCAAAATATGTATGAGACAGCACTGCTATGGATTTATATGCTAGCATCATGTCTTAAGGGGCCCGAATCTGCAATGTGCTCTGAGTCTGCAGGACTTCCTCGGCTTCGATGCGAGCAGAGCGCACTTGGTATCTCTCAGGGTTGGGCTCCTTAGCATGCTGGAGCTCAGGTTAGGCCAGCGTGGCTAAAGGGATTCACACCTTTAACTCCCTTCTTAATCCCCAGATGAAATGAAAGGTCTTCTCTCAACACTTAGTAAATCTCCAATTTTATTTCTCATTATTAAATCATGAAATTGGCCAAAAACGTTTAAATTAAGTGAAAGGAAGAGAGATTTGTGAGAAAATTGAAGTCTCTTTGAGGGATTGCAGAATAATCTCCAAGGATGAAGAAAGTTGCGGTTGCCAAACCCGGAAGCAAAAGGATCAAAAAGCTACAGAAAAGAAGTAGAAAATTGCGTATGTTTCAAATCCTCTCCTCCACCCTCCTCCCCAAACCTCTGGTGATTTAAATATAGTGAAAATTATTCTCATAAGCAGCAGTGTCCACTGGATGCTCCTTCCTCTGCTGCTGCCTCTGTCTCCTTGTGTCACTCGGAGAAATTCCGTGAGCTCAGTGAGTCCATGTCCCCATGTGTGACAGCGACACTGCTTCCCTGGGTGCAGTGCAATCTGTCAAACGTTATTAGTGTGGACTGGGAATTAATTAGGTTTAGGTACCTCACTCTGATTAGAATGAGGCCTGCTTTATTTTTTTTTTTTTTTTCCCTCCTGAAAGATCTGCTGCAAGTCAGATGGGAATGAAATTAGGGGGGTCTGTGGTTTGTGTTCTGGACATGAACAGTGATTCCCTTCTGGCCTCAGTACGTACAAACCCACGAACCTCCTCAGACCTTAGTACGTGTCCCCTTTGACAGCGGGTGACATTTATATGTGATGCATTAGAAGTGTGATTAATGAGGGACAGATTGTGACCAGAGTTTTTTCAGGTATTGAGGAAGTTTTTCCTGCTGAGGTTCATCAGGTCCATCTCTGAAAGTATGAAAATAATGAAATGGGATTTGGGTTGCTCTGTCACCTAACATGGACATGTCTCCGGGGTGAATGCCTCCTAAGTGGCATCTGTTACACATGCGTGAGCTAGAGCTAGCACTGCCGAGTACCGCCGCCGGTATCTGCTGTGCGACCAGACAGGGAGGAAGCAAGTCGAGGGGGAACTCCAGTTCCCATGGCCTGTTTAATCCTCGGGGAGGTGGTGGTGGGAAAGAGGGGAGTCTGCCAGGGAGGGGTCACCCTGAATGGCCAAGCTTTGGCAAGCAGATACTTTCCTACCAGGGAGGCACAGATTGAGACCCATCAAACTTATTTCACCTGAACAATGAGAGCGCCAAAGATGATAAGCACATTCAGCTTGGGCTGAATTCAAACCAGCCCCCAGAGGTGAAAGACTGTATTGTGTTAACAATTCCCTGGCTTGTCCCCACTCCGTTGAAATGGTTTTTAATGTAGGCTAGGGGATACACTGGTCACTTTCTCACACTTGCAGCACTTACCCAGCGGAGATTAACACGGACATCTTGTATATCCAGTTGATCTGTAACTATAGAAAGCAGCAACTGAAATGTATTTCAAATCAAAATGTAGCCTGCTGGTGCCAGTTACCAGCTGAAGTATGCTCTGTCTGCCTTCTAACAACTAAATAGCACAGGTAAGCTGTGCAAAAAACATGAGGATTGTTAGTGAAAGAGCGTAGCCTCTGAATGCAATGGAGTTCTTTATCTCACGGAAACAGATACGAGAAGTAGGGGGAGAAGGAAAACCAAGCGTAGACAAAGCTCTCTCCGGAATGTATTAAAAGAACCAAATCAGCCATTCAGTGCATGCGGGTAGATGTTTTTTTTTTTACGGAGCTTTGGCAAGGCAATGTTCATCTGTGCTGGCTCGCATAGGAACAAAATAAAACCAATGTTGTGTCAACAGAGTAATAAGAAAGAACACCAAAGTGATTTTCTTTTTGTTAAAGGGAAATCGGGCCCGTGAAAGTCATGCATACATTTCAGCGCTGACAGCTCGGGCTGCCAGTGCTTTACTGTAAGAAGTCTGGGGCTGACAGGGTGAGACACAGCAGAATTGCAAGGAGATTTGGTATACATAACAGATGCCACTTCGGAGGCATGTGATTTGGACCATGCCATCTGAAAACCCTGAACCCTTTCACACAGCAACAATGCTAGAATTTGCCCCAGGGTGTGCAGCAGTAATGTGAGACTCTTTCATAATCCTGCATCAGGCGAGGCTGGCAGTCTGTCAGTCAGTCAGTCTTTCTTCACCAGTGTCTTGAAGATTCATGCCCAATGCTGTATTTAAAAAGCTGCTGTGTGTGAACAAAGTCCCAGTACCATGAAGAAGCAGGGAATGGGAGGCAGACTAGCCAAATTTTAGGAGCAGTGATAGTTTGGGGAACGTCTGATTAAGCCTAATGTAGCCTTTAATTTTGCGGTTGGGGTTAAGGAAATGTGCTGATGGCTCTAACTCTGTCAAGGTTCTGCCCAAGGCTTCCTTCCCTTCTTGTGGATATTTTCTGTTGAGATACGCTTAGTCAAACTGGTTTAGCTCTAGGGGTCTGAGAAGAATTGTCTCCTTGGCCTAGAATGAGTTGTTTGTCTCTCACTTTATTCTTCTGACTGTAAATCTGTGGGTGCAGGAAATACATAGCAGAGCGGGAATTAAACCTCACCCCTGCCCCCCCCCCCCCCCCCGGGCTGATGCTGAACACAGGGTTTTTTTATCCTTCACCTGAGTAGCACCCACAATGCTGCCATTGTATTCTGCTGCCGCGGTGGAGTGTGCTTGAGTCGGGGTGTGTAAGTAACAGGATAAAGTTGCCCCGATGACATTACTGGGTGGGTGTAGATGTGCTGCGGCTATTCGGCCATGGCTAATGTAGCTCTCCTCCAAACTTCCCTGTGCGCAGCAGGAAGGCGAGGCTGTGTTACACTTTGGTTCTTACCATGTAATCCGGGCAAGGACAGAGATGGGGAACGTGGCACGCTTGTCCGCTACGGCCTTACTCCCTGCGTGAGTTATGACTCTTCCTTCTGAGGCCGTGACCGGCCGCTGCAGAAAAGCTGGTGCCACCGAGTGAGTAAACAGGAGAGAAATGGGCGAACCGGTAGAGAAGGGCTGGGCCCTGTCAGCAAAGGGGCGCGGCTGCCGGGCAAGCCCTTGGCATGGCAGGTCACGAACACGCTACAGTTACCAGTCTGCAGGTTTTACGCACCGTTGTGCGGCCAGGGCTTCCCCTCCGGCGGGTGTCTGGGGCGCTGGGCCGGCCTGGGAGCGACCCCCACCCCTCAGGACGCCCCAGAACTTGACCTCGGCGCTGCGGGGATCTTGGCGTCATCTCTCTCCTTGTCTGACGTCACTGATGAGGTTAGCTGACGTCAGAGGATGCTGCCGCGCGCGGAGGTCCGGGCTGCGGGAGGACGAGGCTGGCGGGGGCGGCGTCATCGGCTCCATGGCAACCAAGGGGCGCGCACGCGCGTCTCCGCGGGCCAGGCCCCTTTCACGTGACCGGGAGTTGGTCACGTGATGTTTGGTTGCCGCGGAGCTGCTTCCGGGTCAATGCGGGACGCGGCCGCCGGGCCTGGGTAAGCGGGGCCGGGGGCGGCGGGGGCCGGGCGGGGCCGCGGCTGTCACCGGCCGCCACCGGCCTCCTGCGCGGCGGGGGCTCTGCGGCGGGATGGGGGCGGTGCACGAGCGGGCGAGGCCGCTGTCACCCGCGGGCGAACCGGGGTCCGGCCCGGCCGGGCCCGCGTGAGGTGAGCCCGGGACAGTTTAACGTCTGTGTTCGTGGCAGCCGGGCTGGTGGAGGCTGCAGCGCTCGAGGGGCTCGGGATCGGGGACCCCAACCTCTCGTACCCTGCCGTGAGGCCCAGCAGCCCAGCCAAACGGGCTTCCCACCGACTTATGCGGTGGAGTTGGTTTTTCCAGCAGCCCTCGAGGGGATTGCTGGTTCAGTAGCCTAATGTCAGAGTCCAGGCCGGAATCATGTCCCTGCCGTTAGTCTTGGCTCCTTCCAGAACCGTGGTGCTGTGGCAGGGGAGCAGATAGTTAGGCTTGCTTGGATGAAGTCCCTGACAGCGTGTCGCGTGCTTGGGTAGCTTGCAGTGGTGGCTCAGAGGGTCAGTCTGTCTGCCCTGATAGTATTCATTCATCTGCCTTTCAAGACCACTTCAAAAATAATTTCCTGAAATCATGTCTTAGGAGAAGGACATACAAGCCTTTTTTAGAGAGGTGTTTGTCCTCTTGCATCTGTTCCTTATGCTTTGTTTTCCGTGTATACAAACATGTCAAAATGCGTTTGGCGTGTGACTGGTTAGGACCTGCTCTGAAAGCATTGGAATGGCACTGGAATTCGTTAGAATGTAGTTAGTGATGTAATTCTCCTGAAGAGTTTCTTATTCTCCTCGTAGGCTTATAGCACAGGCATAGAAATATTCCTCATGTTGTGTTCTCCTTTCACTTCGCTCATCAGCTGCAGCAGCCCGCTGGGTTTCCCCTGGATCTCTTCTTTGCAGACAGTTGCCGTGTTGATGTCACTGCGGCCACAGCCTTCCAGCAGTATGTTTAAATATAGACCACGAAGACTATTCCTTGACATCTTTCAAAGACTGAGCGTGTCTTTTGCAACCTATGCTGTCATTTAGAAAACCCAAAGTTATTTTAGGATGTGAATTGTTCCTTGTGCTGCCAGTAGGAAAACACTCAGAAATGCGCACCTTGCGAATCATCCTGTCCTGTCCTTGTACAGACAACATTCACTCGAAATGTGTCATGCTTTCTTTGCATATTCTGTTAATCCTTGCTCTCAAGCAATTGTAGTGATTCAGAGAAGCCGTGCGCGTGACAGATTATTATAGTGAGTGTGAAGTCTGACGAGAAGGGAAGCAGAAAAGGTGACTGCCCACCCCCTGACATTTTTGTGATCTGGCAATGGCATTGGCTTGCAAAGGTAAAGCTTGATAAAGAAAATGCTTGTTATTTGAGGCTGATAAAGGTGAATGTCAGGGTTTTTTCCTCAGTTCTCGATTGCTCTCATACTGTAGCTGAAAACACATTTTTTTTTGCCTCCAGTGTGGTGTTAAGTTCACTTTTTTATGTCCAGCTGATGTTAGCACAGTGGATAAAGAGGAATGGAGTTGATAGATAAGCACATGAGGGACAGAGAGCTTTATGCATGGGGGAGTTCTGGAATTTCCAGACCAGGAGATCTGAACGTGCATTTAGAAAGCAGTATCTCTCTGTCCTATGGTCCTGAGCTCCCAAACCACTCTGGAATGAGGCCTTTCGGCCTAAAGCCTTGGCTGTCAATGCAGATTGTTCCTGTAGCACACAGATTGTTTTACCGTAAAATCAAATGCCTTGTTCCTAACACAGAATTCAATTTGAGGATTTATTTTTTTTGATTCTAGATAGACTAGTGACATGAAGTTAAGTTTGAGATACAAATCAACCAAGTAACAGGCCTCAGTCAACTTCCTTCTTCTTATACCAGAGTCCTTTGTGATAGAGGTGTTTTAGGTGATCTGTTCATGAAGAAGTGAAGTAGAGCTTGTTGAACAGGTGATTCTCAGCAAAGGGGACCTGAACCTTAGTTGAATCACTTCTGTTCAGGATTTTATATCTATCCTTGCCTGTAATAAATCTAAAGGGAACTTTATGACAGCAGGCAGAAACTTTAATTTGACATTTGTTAGCAACATTGCTTTCAACATATGTGTGGCCCCACCATGAACTCAAAAGTATGGATTGCCACCAGGAGTCCTGGAGGTGCAGGTTTATGTGCAGCATGTGTCTGTGTGAGCTGGGTTTTGCTAGTATACTAGAAAGGTAAATATGCAGTACTTAATGAAAACGCTGCTCTACGACTAATTGTACACCGTAGGAAATTTAAAGTTGATTCCTGTAAGTCTGTGCCTTGTGTTGTTAGAACGGGCGGATCTGGATCTCCCCTGTGTCCGTGACGGGTAGCAGGCCCTGCTTTGGAGTATAAGACCTCAGTGAAACTAGGGAACAATCTGATACCCTTTCTTTGTGCATGTATCAAGCCTGACTCCTTTATTATCCAGAAAACTGTAAAATACCAAGTTCAGAGTACATGCAGGAAAGTAGGACAGATAAGTTTAGTTCCACCTAGGGCACAGCAGAATGTCGACCTTTCTGCCAAGTATCCTGCCAGCTGACACTCGCTATCTTTCTAGGCAGATCAGCAGCTCACCATGTGGCAAGTCTTTTGCCCTGTGCTGTTTTGTTCTGTCACATCTGTAGATATATGAAGGGCATGTTTATCTTCCATATGCATTAAGCAACTGCAAAATTGAATTGGCAGATCTTGCTTTTTGTACTGGCCAAATGTTGTGCTCACATATGCTTGAGAGTGTGTTGTGACACAGCAGTTGTGTTCTAATTAGAAGCCCAGGTTTGCAAGCAGGACTGAAGAACTAGTTCTTTGTCGGTAGAGAAATTATGATGCTCCTTTTGAGGCCAAAGCTTGCTTTGAATGAGCCACTGCTGTCAGTGAAGATGAGAGCTTGTGAGATATCCTGAGTGAGCTTACTATCAAACTCGAGTACTTCCATGACACCCAATGGGCCAACTGATAGAAGTCTTGCTAGCAGAGGGTGTTGAGCTCTGGACTCTTTGCAGCATTGATCTGAACAAAAAAAACCCAAACCATAACCTGCTTTGCATAGTGTTTCTTTACAGACAGTTAGGGAGCTGTGGATCCTTTTTCAGTTGTTGTTTTTTGTTTTTTGTTTTTTTTTTCTCCCACCCAAAAAGCTGATCTTGACTGAAAGTCCTAAGTTAGAGAAAAGGGAAGTTACGGGATGAAAACACCTGTTTGAGCCTTTTCTTACTGATAAACAGCTCTTTGCTCTTTCTCCTCCTTGCTGCCCTGGAAATGTGTTTGAGAATATCTATGAATATCTCACAGTCTTCTTGTGAGCTACACAGGTAATCTTTGCAGCCTGGGAAATATTTGGAACTGTCCTGGAAGAGCATCTGGGGCAAGGAGATCTTGTACTTGGCCTGTAATGGTACGATAGAAAGCGTATTTGCCTAGCTTTTGCCCTCTGTTTGGTTTTGATTTCTTTTCAGGTAATGTTTTACTGTCATCTTGAATTTGAAAAATGACCTATTAGATTAATCTGCAGTTCAGAAGAAGTACAACCCATGACCTGGGTGGTCGCTTCCTGTCCTATGTTCCCAAGGATCACCACTGGAGGTAATGATTAGTTGCTGTCTGCTTATATGATTTGTTTTTTTCTATGTTAACTAGAAGTCCAAGAAGGGAGCATGGACCAGCCGAGTGGAAGGAGTTTCATGCAAGTTCTTTGTGAGAAATACAGCCCTGAGAACTTCCCATATCGTCGTGGACCTGGTATGGGCGTGCATGTCCCAGCAACTCCGCAGGGTTCACCTATGAAAGGTAGGGTTCTGATCTTTCTGAGCATCTGTGGGGTTCTGGGTGGGATCAGTTTCTTGGTTGTTCTTGCTTGTGTTGAAAGAAGAATTGCCCTGAATTGACCAGAAAAGGAAGCATCGCAGGGTATTATAATATGTTTTTTACTGAAGAGCTGAGAGACTGGAATCTAACAAAGACAGAAAGTTGATCTAGTGACTGAACCGCTTGCTGTAAAAAACAAGGAAGTTTCCCTGCCCCTGTCATTGCCAGCATAAAAGAATCAGAATCCTGTCAATGAAAGATGGAAATAAGGCCCTGTCCAGTGCTGAGTTTTGAGAGTTTAGCAATTCTTGGAGCTTATTTTCTTCAGACTGTTGTGATACTAACTATTTTATTAGTGGCTGCAACAACATGTATTTCAACAGAGATGACTTAACACATACACATCACTTGATATAAACTTGAGGCTGGTCCACATGCCGGTGGTGTCACATTGGCATTGATGCCTACCGGTACAGGAGGAGTCCAGTGTACACAGGAGCGGACCGTATTTCAAACCAAGTGGAGAGTCATTGAATCTCCAGCTAGGCTTCTTTTGTGACAAGTGACTTCATAGAATTTGTGATTTACTTTGGCTCTCTTCTCAAGGCACCACATGCTCTCTGACCATGCTTATGCTGACATAGTTGAGAAATCCCCTCTATCCTTTGCCTCTGACCTTACCGCCTTGAGGGAGTTTCAGACAGACGTGTGTCTGATGTACTGTGCTTCTCATGTCTGTCCTTGAGTCTCCTAGACCGCGGAATCTATGTCGCTATTTCCTGCTCTTTGAACTGGATCCATTTGACACCCTTTAGTCTTCCCTCACGCTCTGGTCTTAGCGTTTGGTTCTTGGTTTGTATGGATGAGTCTGAGATTCACATTTATCCCACCAGAACTGCCCCTTCTTTAGGTAGCCTCTTGCCTATCTTGATCTGTACGAGTCATTTAAATTGGTCTGGTCAATTTTTAGCATAACCAGCCCCAAAGGGGAAAATAGCCATGGAAGTCAGCAGGATGAAGGTTACAGTAACTGAGTTTGACAGAGGAGAATAAAGGACCTGAGTTCAGCAGAGGATAAAACCTACTGTGTGTCGCTCAAAATTAACACAAACAGGAAATTGGCCCGATGGAATATTCAGTCAATGCTCTCTCTCCTGTGTGTGAGCACCTGCTTACCTGAGCTGTTTGGATGCTGAAAAGAGGACATGTTTGTAAGTCCTAAAATGTGACCAAGACATGACTTATAAGTACGTCATGACTAATTCCCAAAGTATGCTATCCTTTAAAGAAGCTGCACACTAATGACTCAGGAAACTTGAAAACTCAGATCACCGCAGATAATTGTCTGCTGCTAGAATCCCTTTCTAGTCGTGTAGCTGTCAAGCATTAAGGAGAGAGAAAAAGGGCCACCTCTTCAGGAAAAAGCTTGTTGTTAAATTTTTACAGATTTTGATCATCCACAGAGATGGAAGAGCCATATTTGTATGTGAAAGAGCGTAAGACTGATGCCTTGCCTATATATGGATTTCTCATGTTGAAATGGTTTCCTGTTACAAATCCACAGCTTCTAACTTTGTTGTGTTTGACCATAGCAAATTAGCCTGTGATTGAAATCCAAGTCCTTATCTGTGAAATAGCTGCGAGAATGTTTACCTGCATGGGAAGGAACTAGAGCAAAACCAAAGCAGAAATGTAAAAGGCAAAGTAGAGGCCTAAGGTTTTCCAGGACGTAAGAATGCTAAAAGTTCTGCGTTGTTGAAAAGGGGAAGCTTAGAAAATAAATCTTTAAATACATCCTTGCTATTACTAACCTCAATTCAGCTAAGTACAAGAGGATATGGGTGTCTGACTGTGCAACTAACAGTCCACCTAGTCCCGTATCCTGTCCGCAGTAGCAGATGCCTGGGGAAGAGCACAGGTTCTGGCAAGAACTGATACGAGACGTACTGTCGGCTACAAAGGACTGGCCTGTCCTCGCTGCAATATGGACAGAAATGCACTGAAGAGCACTGATACTGAACCTCATGTTCGAGCATGAGAAGACTTCTTGATTGATGCCGGTCTCTTGTCATAAAATCCGTGTTTATCCTGAGATCCTTAAATGTTTAAATTTTGGAATTTCTGGTAGATCTTTTCTTTTGCTGAATGTCATGTTTGTTTGTGCTCGTTGTTACTTTCTGTAACTAAGCAATGCAATGCTGACCAGAGGGCATCTTTTGTTTTTACCTGTTTCAGATCGCCTCAACCTTCCAAGTGTGCTAGTGCTGAACAGCTGTGGCATAACCTGTGCAGGGGATGAGAATGAAATTGCTGCCTTCTGTGCTCATGTGTCTGAACTAGATCTTTCTGACAATAAACTGGAAGACTGGCATGAGGTAAAACGGTTACATGTGCATCTCCCTGAATAACCTTGATGGCTATTACTAGGACTGCAAACGCATTGCAGGTTATAAGAGTACTTCATTCATTTAATGGAGAGAGATTTCAATTTTTTATGGCTTCTTTCTCATCTTTGAAGCGGGTGGTTATTTACTTTGACTACAACTGAGCAATAAACGTGATGAATTTAATCCATTTGGGCACTTCACTCCATTTACCTTGTGACTTACGATCTTGGCCGGTGGGTGACATATATATATATATATATAAAAAAAAAATCTGTATATATTATTGTGCAGAGCACTGGAACCGGCATTTCTAATGTCAAGAGGTTAATGAGCAGTGTAGTTTTTAAGAGTAAGAACTGAGGAGGTTTGAGTGATGAGAGTTGATTCCCGGCTTTGGTGCTGATTCTGTGATGCTGGGCAAGGGATTTATTCTTTCTCTGCTTTCGTTTCCCTATCTGAAAAACAGGTTTAATAACATTTACCTCTAAGGATAGTTCCGAGGCCTCATTAATCAGTGCTAAATGCTGTTGTAAAATCCTGTGAAGTGCTTGGATGAAAGCTACTAGATAAATGCAATATAATACAAGTAAAACAATTGCAATCTGTTCAAGTGCCATTAACAGTTCCTCACTGGCTTATGTTCTGCTTTTATGTTAGTGTTTATTGTTGGAAATATGTGGAAAAGAACAGCACGTGCCACATGAAAATTATCATGTGTTTCTGTTGCATCAAACTTCTGTCTTTAAACAGGTAGTGAATGCAGGATTTGCAGGAATGTCCCAGCTCTGGCACGGGGGTCATAAAGTCAGAAGTGGGATAGGTTTCCCTGTTCCTGTTATTTCCTTGTTAGCCTAGAAAGCATTAGCTTAGCAGGTGGGAGAGACATCTAATCTGTTGAGATTAGAGCCAGGGAAGATGGTTTTGTACTGGGAGCGTATTTGCTAAGAACTGGGATGGTGTCTTCTGACTTGTTTTATTCTGACTCTGAAAGGCCCTCTCCCACAGTAATGAGGTGCTGCCTCTCTGCTCCCTGTTCTGCCTCTTGCTCTCAGAGGGAGTGACCTCATGTCTGGTAAGCAGCTGGGAGAGTTGCACATACACTTGTCACTCGCAAGCTGCATGCTTCACACCCTGCTGTTTGTTCAGCCTGATTTGGCTACCGTGGATGGCACAATTCGCCAGCTTCTGCGTGAGCCGCAGTAAAGCACGAAATGAAAGGCTTTCTGTGTACTTTGGCCCTTTTCTCCAAGACAGGATTAAGTTTTCATAGCCCAGGCACAACAGAGAAATATCTACTCAAGTCTTAAAAACTGCCAGTGATGGGGATTCCAGATCCCTGGGTAGCCTGTTCCCATACTTGGCTAATAACATCATAGTGCAAACTGTGTTACTTAAGTCTCTCATACTGCAATTTAAGCCAATTGCTCCTTGCCCTGTTCTCAGAGTGCACAGAGGAGCATTCATGGCTGTTCCTTGTAAGACAGGCTTTTATACTCACGAAGAAGAGCTTTCATGTCTCCTTTTCCTATTTTAGTATAATACTGAAAAAATCCAGTTCTTCCAATTGTTCATTGTAGGCCATTTTTTTTCTAAATCTTGTGTTGTTTTTGTTGCTCTGATGTCATTCAGTTTGTTTACTTCATTCCTAAGGTGTAGTGCCCAAAACATGATGTCACCTGAGACGAGGCAGGCTAATTACCTCCAGCCTCCCTGATGCAACACTTGAATTCCACCTCCTCACAAGACAGTTGCCCTTTGCTAGCAACTGGGCAGTGTATTGTCCTGCGTATGTCATGGTCTGCCCTGTCTCCTCCCATCACAATCGCTTTGTGGAGTGGAGCTCTCTAGCCAGGTGTTCTCTAACTTGTGATTATTTTCTGGATGCACGTCCTTTTCTCAGAATGTTAGTACTTTGACTGTCCTTGAACTGAACTTGTCTCTTATGGGTTTCAGATAGCTTCATTTTGGCTCTAGTGTTGTACCACAATGTGAGGGCAGCCTTTCCCACCTTACTATCATCTGCAAATTAAGAAAATGGGTATTGTTCAATTATTCTGGTTATGGAAACCATAACAAGTAGCATTCTGCTAGAACACTCCATCGGTATATTTGCTTGCTTTGTACTGAACTCTTAACTTAGAGTGCTATCCCAGAACCTGTAAGTCCCCGATTTGCCTGTGTGACTGGTGTGCCTCGGAAGCTGTAATTCCTTTATAGTACTTCCCACTGAATCAGTTACCCAGCCAAAGAGGAAAATGAGATTGACGTGATGTGTTCTTTACAAATTGATGCTGCCTGGCTGTTCTGTTCGCTTCGTCACTGTTAGATGGGTACAAATTGATCATCTAAATAACCTGTTCTCATACCTTTCTGTGTATTAGCAGTATCTAGGTCAGCACCTACCCCAATCACACAACCTGTTATGTATCCCGCTGTACAGAGCTGTACAGTTGTCATCTCTGGCTTTTCCATCTCTTTCCTGATCTTTCTTCTTTACCTCTCTGGTACTTTGCCCTCAGGTGTACATCTGTACGCACAAAAAGAGAAAGTAGCCCCAAGCAGAGGTACCTTGAACATTTGGATTGATTGTAAGAAAGCTGCTGTTTTCAGAGTAATGGAATCAAATAAGAAATTCATTGTTACTGTCCAGTGAGCTTCTGTCTTTTACGTTGGGCAAAATGGCGAGGTCTGTGGCTGGTGGGGAGCGGTGGAAAGCTGGGCAAGCGATTGGTGTTGGTGGTAAACTCAAGAGACGTGCCCATTGCTTCTGTGCTAAAAGAGGGGTATGGCACGCTGGCTCCTGCGACGTGCTGCTGCCTAAGCTTGGTGTTGAGGCGGATTTTATGACCTCTCCCCAGAGACTGACTTTCTCTTATCAAGCTGCTTGGAGAGTGTAATTAAATGAGGTGAATGAGCAATTAACCAATCAATCTAGATCAGTGAACAGCTAGAGTATGAATTACAAATAGTTATCCAGAAGCCTTATTTTATCCTGCATATCATTTTTTTGGCTTATGGTAATTCTGAAGGGCCCCCCTTTTAGGAGATGGGATATTATTATTGCCTGAGGTCCGATTACTGCCTGATACGCATTTCTTTCTTTCTCTTTTTTTTTTCCCTTCCCGCTTAGGTCAGTAAAATTGTGTCCAACGTTCCCCACTTGGAGTTTCTAAACTTGAGTTCCAACCCTCTCAGTTTGTCCGTTTTAGAGAGAAGGTGTGCTGGGTCTTTCGCTGGTGTTCGCAAACTTGTGCTCAACAACAGCAAAGCTTCCTGGGAAACAGTCCACACAATCCTGCAGGAATTACCAGAGTAAGCATGGGGAGTTGGGCATAGAAAGGGATACTTGCTGCACGTAGGTCAAGGCTGGCTTATCAAATCACATAGTGAGGGATGAGAGGGGTGCGAGGATGGAAACATGATCGGTAGAGGGAATTTATTTCTTTGGGAGCTTGGGAACTGGCCAGGTGGATGCTTTACATTGTCTTAAAAGCACTGCAAAGCCCGAGGCTTCTCATCCAGATCTAAATACTAGAGATGGATAACCACCCCGACAATGTAAGAGGTGACACACCTTCCTCTGAGTCAGTGCAGAAGGAATGGTGCAGTGCATACCTGTACTAATAGCTTTTGAATGGGATGTAAGTCTGAGGGTCTGGCCACTTGTCAACTAGTATTTCATCATGCTCTTCTGTGCAAAAGTGTTGACTTCTGTGGCTTGGCCACGGTCCACCCTGGCAATGGCATTCTGCTTCCACAAATGTCCTCAGCAGCTTCATTTTGGTGACAGATTCCTCTTTGTATGGCTTTGTAAGTGGAGATGATGACAACAGTATATCCTGCATGGTCAGTGTATGCTTCCCTAGGATTAGGAGAGCTAGTTTAGTTGTCTGAAAATCTTTGGAATCTTTGGCAGAACCAGTGATGTGGGGAAAAAAGCATCATCTGTGCTGTATAAAAACACCTGTTAAAAATAAGTGGTGAGCATTGAGAGCAAGTACCAGTCACCATTGGCATTGAGTTGGTGGCTTGTTGGGCACAAATGTGGAACACTACCCTCAGCAATCTGTTACACAGGTAATACTGGGAGGCTAGGGGAACACTAGGGTGCTTTTCATCTGTGGAGGAAGTTTATGGATGAGAGCAGAGACGTAGTTGAAACGCTCAATTTCGAGTGCTCAAAAGTCCTCTCTACACCAACGTTTCGAATCACATAAGAGCCGTTACAGAAAGTCATGTTAAAACCGCATATGCCTGTTTCTGTACCCAAGAGGGTAGCCATTTCTGAAGGTATGTTGAGATGATGACATGACCTTTCTTCCCCTGTGCAGCTTGGAGGAGCTTTTCCTGTGCCTTAATGACTATGAAACAGTGTCTTGTTCTCCGGTTTGCTGTCAGTCTCTCAAATTACTGCACATAACTGACAATAATCTTCAAGACTGGACTGAAATTCGAAAATTGGGAATTATGTTTCCATCATTGGACACACTTATTCTGGCTAACAACAATCTCACGACCATTGAAGAGTCGGAAGATTCCCTAGCAAGGCTGTTCCCCAACCTGCGATCCATCAATTTGCACAAGTCAGGTGAGAGCCTGGAAGCGGTATGCTTTTTGTTCTCATCGTAAGTGACAGCAGTTGATCGGAGTCTCTTCTCCTGAGTAGGTGAAAAACATACTTGCTTTGGGCTCTTTGAAACTTTGGCCTTAGGGTGGTTGCTTCCTAGGCCTGTTAGCGGTAAGTAGCCTGCAGGCAGCATTGCTTCCTGCAAAGAATGAGAGGGGGCAGAAGGGCTGAGCAAGAGCCTAAACTTTGGGGATAGTTCTGTTGCTGTTTCTGTAGCCAAGATGAAAATGCCCAGTGACCTTTGTCCTAATCTGTCCTGGATTCTCAGCAGAATCAAAAAGCTGTTGATAAATGTAGTCCCAACAGACCTATCGTGTTGAAGTCCAGTTTTGTAACAGTGCTAATGCAGGGACATGCAAGCAGGTGTACCGAAGTGCGCTGACCTGAAGAATGTAGCATTAGGAGAGGAAAACAGGCAAAAATCAACTTGCCCGTCTCTGTGGACTTTAGCTGGTGCTTTTGGTAGGTAGTAGTTATCTAAAAGATGAGTCAGAGTACGGTGGACTGGCAGGTA
Source organism: Chlamydotis macqueenii (assembly GCF_036417535.1). NCBI lineage: Eukaryota > Metazoa > Chordata > Aves > Otidiformes > Otididae > Chlamydotis > Chlamydotis macqueenii. The sequence goes on along the minus strand of NC_141579.1, from coordinate 4,068,575 downwards.
TTCAAAATGAGCTGGCAAAATTTTTTAATGTTAGTAGTTTCCCTCTGTTTCCTGTCCCTGCCTCAGGTGCTTCTGGCTGGAGAAGGATGAATAGATGTCTGGCAGTGGAGGGGATGAAAGAATCCCATTTGTCTTTTATTCCCTGTTCTACCCTGGGTAAAATGAGCGTATGTGTAGGTACATGGCACGTAAGGGCCGAGCGTTCACCAGCAAAAGCTGTCTGTCATCTGTGCTCAGTTATTAGAAGCTTACCATAAGTTATGCTCGAGGCTGCTTTTACACTTCAGCCCCAGAGAATTCTCAGCCAACGCTTCAGAAAGAGAATAAACGTTTGGCATATCAGGAAGGGCACCCCACGCTCGGAGAGAGGGAGCTGCAGGGCAGCTCATGAGAACAGTGATGTGTTTGTGAGATGACACGTACACCAGAAGTTCTTCTTCAGGAGTACTTAATGCATCATCATCTTTTGTTCTTGACAGCTTTAGATGCTGTGCAAGTGATAGTTAAGTGTTAGCCAAGGTAGAAGGTACTTTATTAACGTGCTCTGCAATGTAAGCATCAAGGAATTCCTATAATAAAAGCTTAAACCTAACTAGAGGAAGAAAAGCCTGTTAAGCTGGATTTGAAAGCACTGTCTCACTGAGGAGCAAGTGCTCTTGTGGTAAGTAGTTTTGCAATTTTGATGTCAGGAATTTAAGAACTCTGGAATCTTTATTGCATTTTGATGTTTTGGGAGCTGAAAGTCAAATAGAAATCCCAAGGAGCGTGTTAATTTTTTTTTATTTTTTTTTTTTAAGGGAAAGCTGCTGCACTCCAAGATTCTGTCATGTGAAGACTCCAAACTGGTGTCTCTTTTTGCAGGCTCTTTTAGCATAATGAAGATCAGGGATGAGCTAAAGATAATGGTTTTTAGTGAAGTTTTAGCACAATGGGGTCACAAGGGATGAAGAGATTTTCCTGCCAAGGTGGATGCCATGGCTGACAGAGGTGCTTCAGAGGTGGTTATATCTTTGCACTAGCTTTCTCACAGCTATGAGAGCTTTTTGGCTTTTTCAGAGCAGCATGATTCAGAGAGGTACTGGGCAGTCTTTGCTGACATTGCACCCCAGAGATCAGGCGGAAGAGGTCTCATCCTGTCACAAACTTCAACTCTGTTTGTCTGTAAATGTGACTGATGCTGATACCCAGAGGATGGCTCTAGGCATAGGTAATCTTTGGCAGAGCTGTTTCCAACACTATGAGGAAAAGAAACTCTTTCCCCCACCCCACATACAGTGCTGTGATACTTACAGGAGTTTTGTTTGTGCTCTGCAAAGAGCCCCTTCTTCTGAGTTGCGGTTGTGACACATGATTTAGGCTTGAACTTGGCATTTCCTGACAGGCTTAGCTCAAGTGAGACCCCTGGTTTTGTTTGAACTGGTATTTTTTCTGTTTTTTCACATCTTCTGTGCTGTATGGGTATAGCTGTTGAATGTTTGGGGAAGCCAGTTTTCTAACTCTCATTGCCAGTGTGAGCTTCTAGAGCAGTCATCAGAAAAGCATTGTGCTAAACGTTTCAGCACTCGCAGCAAAGGGAAGAGAAGATGAGTAGTGTTGATCTCGCCACATAATCAGGGCTGTACTGTTGCTCAATCCTCAGCCTTTTTATTTCACCCTCTGTACTTGCCTTGTTGTCCCAAATGTCAGATCTTAAGGCTGAAAATGATGTAAAGCCTTTTCCATGCTGGATGGCTTGTGGGACTGTGTTACAATTGTGTCGTGAGCAGAAATGGGACCCAAGGTGGTCATGTGTCTGAGGTAAAGCCGTTTGATGGCTACTTGGTGACACCAAGGAATGACAGAAGTCCTGATGACTTTAATACTACTTAAGGCAGCATGCCTTTATAGATGCAGCCATCATAACTGATGCTAACCAGTCTTCAGCAGTGAGGCCAAAGACTGAATGGTCCATAAAAAACTAAGCTCCCTAACCAACCATGGAGATCATCCTTCTAGACTTAAAAAGCAGCATGAGAGAATTTAAACTGCTCTGTCTTGTAAACAAATAAAGGAGATTTTTTTTTGCAGTGCATGGTGAGCAAAAAGCCAACTTCTCAAAGAAAGAGCAGCTGATGCTCACCTGTTGCTTAGGTTCTTTGACTGTGTCTGATCATCTTGGATACATGATGTAATAATGGTGTTGGTTTAAGCAAGTCTTTTCTTCCGAGCAGGTCTGCATTGCTGGGAAGACATTGACAAGTTAAATTCTTTTCCCAAGCTCGAGGAAGTGAAATTGCTAGGAATCCCTTTGCTGCAGTCCTACACCACCGAGGAACGCAGGAAGCTGCTAATAGCCAGGTCTGTTGCTTGTTTATTCTGCTCAGCAGAAGTGTTACATGGCAATGAATGGCTGGGAGCAGGTAATTGGAGGAAGAGGCTGTTAGGAGATGGGGTTTTGTATGAATTCACTGCTCAGAAGGATTCGAGCTTTTCTGTGTTGTGTGGGAAAGTGGGAGTAGTGGAAATGTTAAGTCTAACTTCTCTACTTCTCAGAGAATTTTTTGAGTCTCATACATGCCTGCAGACACGATACATATATGTAGCGAAATGATAATGCTTAGTTTTGAATGTGCTTGGAGAAACTGCTTGGAACTTGCCCTGTCTGTCTTAAGAGGACCGAGACGTAAGCTACCTGGCAGTATTCTCCTGGTGTTAATGTTGTGGCCTGTAGCTTTTGATGGTAGCTGTCTTGCTGGTCACCTTGTCTGGGTTTCTCTTCTTGCTGACTGTATTTCGTGGTGTCTGCACACAGGTTGCCATCTATTGTCAAGCTCAACGGAAGCATCGTTGCCGATGGGGAGCGAGAGGACTCGGAGCGATTCTTCATCCGATATTACATGGAGTTTCCGGAGGAGGAAGTCCCATTCAGGTATGAATTCTTTGTTGTGGAATGGAGAGCAGGGGCAGAAGGGCGGCGAGGCAAAAGGGAAGGAGACTGAACAGATGACATGGGAAATCCAGGCTAGCTGTTCCTTGAAAAAAAAACATCCCTTGCCTTCATCTTCTCTTGCCTTCCTCAGTCTGTTTTAGTTAATGTCGTTATATTAGAGTGTTGTCTGATGACTTGTAGAATCACTTCTGAGTCAAATTTGGTCTTAAAGCATCCACATCAAGTGCCATTAAACAACATGACTGTTCAGTTCATGATCTTCATTGCTTCCTGGCCTCCTCGATGGCTAGCTTCGTAATCCACCTGTGTTTGGGAGTCCCCAAAAGCCAGTACAGATCGTGCTCTCTGGTGCCAGGATGGGGCATCTAATTTTCTTGACCATCTGGTGTGTGGAATGTGACTGGCGATGGGAAGCTGTCCCTTCACTTTCAGACCCGTAAATCTGATGACTTTTCCTTGCCAAAAAAGTATGCCCAATGATCCGTTAATCTTAGTAAACTAATGAACTTTGACAGATGCTGTTCAGTTGGTATATTCTCTGTGCCAGCATCTACTTGCTGCTTCTTAATGGGCTGAGGAAGGATCATGAAGCATCAAGCCACTGCATTTATGTGCCTTTAGCCCTAGGAGCTCATGTGTTTTTCAGACAACAAAGCTTCGTAGCCCTTTCTTTACAGAAGATAGGTAGGACAAGAGTGTGTGTGTGTTTGTGTCCAGGGGGACAGATGGAGGTAGGGGAGCAACTGAGGTAGAGAAGGACAAAGGTACAGCCCGGTACGGGTAACAAAGGTGCAAATGGAATCTGGTTCGTGTTTATGTTGACTGGTCAGGTTTCCCCCAGCTTAACTCTTAGGTAAAATGTCTCTTGTTTTTCAAAAGCACTGTCTACGTGACCTGCCAATACAGTAAGGGCATAGGAAGGCTGGAATGGGGAATGAGGGCATGGTGTTTTCTATGAATACTAATAGGTCCAGCGATTATACTATTTGTTAAAGGTGTACTGAGGTCAATTTAGAGGCGAAGGGTACTAATGTAGTCAGGGAGACAAGACAGCTGGTGATCTCTCCTGTGCCTTTTTTTGAGGACAAGTCCTGGCTTGTAATTTTAGGAGGCCTTGGAGCGGAAAAATTGAAAGAAATACTAGAAGCGATAGCAGCAGAGGCAGAGAACACAGGGGAGATGAAGGGGAAGGGGAGACTGCAGTTGCTTCCAAAATGGATTATTTTCTGTAACATTTTATTTCTAAGAATGATGTTTTGTGTCTCTGTGTGTGTGGCTCTAGCAGAGGAGAACAGCAGGGCAGCTGAGCACGACAGCTGCAGCGGAGTCTTGCACTTTACCAAGCAGGCCTTGGCCTGACCTGGAAAACCAGCTGGGAGCAGGCAAGGCAGGCTCTCGTGCTGAAAGTGGTATATTCAGTTGCAGACTGGGAGGGGAACTAAGGTGTGAGTTGCTCTGAATCTGCTGGAACTCGTGTGCTGCCCTGAGGTCAGGAGGAAGGGTTTGCACACAAGAGGGAAAGTAAATAAATAGGTGGCAGGCTCTGAATCTCATGTAAGAAATTAGTAATATCTTGCCCATCCAAAAAAGCTGGGCTGATCTTGACCAACATGCTAGCTTTATGCTATTTTGGTAAGATACAGGAGAATTACCTCCTCCCCTGATTTCTTAACCTTTAAACACTGTTACTGCCCTTTTCGTGGTCAATGAGCTCTTTGTCTGAATCCCTTCATCTGTGCAGCGTTTCCAAGAGACTTGTGCAGCTACTAAAGAGGCTTGTTCTGTTCTGGAGGAGTTGTGTGACACTACAGACTCTTTTTCTAACGAGGCTGCAGATGGCTGAGAGTGTTCCTAGTGCCGAGGGCCGGGTTTCAGTTTCTGGACTCGTACGCTGCAGCCCTTGTAGGAAGGCAAATCTGGCATTCTTTGCAGAGGGATTTTGTGTGTGTTTGTTGCTAAAGCTTCCTCTTCTTTGCTCCCAAATCTGGTGCGGTCTCTCCAAAGGTGGTTTGTAATTAGAATCTAGTCTGGACACATGCATGTTGTTTCTGGGGGTATGGCATCTGCATTGCAGTGCTGCCTCAGAGGAAGAACACACACTTGGCATGGAAAACTTACGAGGGTAAGTAGCCCCCCTCAAGACTGTCATGCGATAAGCAAACAGCGCACTCTCTCACGGCAAAACCTCTTGCTTGCATTGTGTGTCTTCATGGGCTGCAGCCTGAAGGGATTGGAAAGGGAGGGAAACGGACAGAATAATTTTTCTCTCTGGATGTCGTAGGTTAGAAGGGAGTGCCAAGCGTATGATCCAATATTGGCTGTCTTCTTGAGTGACGTCTTTGTGTCTGTGGGTTTTTAATGAGTCCTCTGCTTGTCTAGTCCGCTGTTTATCTGCAGAGTATCAGGGACACTTTTAGGCAGGCTCAGTTCTTCAGCATCCTCTGCTCTGGCAACCAGTGTCTGCCAGGCTGCAAGGGGTGATTATAAAAGTCTCCAGGGTGCCTATTATCGGGGTATAAAAGAACCATATGAGCAGTGTGCCTTCACCTTATTGATTTGAGGGAAGCCAGTATGCAGACTCCTAACTTTCTTTGCAGGCTGCAGCTAGCATACAAGGAGCAGGCTGCGAAGCTTGTTCTGCCATTCATTGACATGAGAAAATTTAAGACAACGTTGCCTGACTCTCTGCATATTTACAGCCTGTGTTTGGGTAATCTTAACCCACTAATGGTACTTGTCTCTCTTAGCTTGCTTTAAAGATGACCCCCTCTTTATACTCCTCCCACCATCAGCCCTGTTCATTGCAGTTTCCCTCAGCGCCTGAATCGTGGCAGTAATTCTGGTTGGCACATGAGAAATTGCTGCTGGTCTGCAGCGGAAACTTTGCTGCAAAGAAATCCTCCCCATTGGCGACATGTTGGCTTGTGCTCGCTCTTACTGTGTGTGGTAGCCCGGTGGGTAAAATGGGGGAGTGCATTGTCTTCTCTCGGCACTGATGGCTTTTTCCAGTAAATAGGCCTGATCCTATCACCCAGGTGACTGTGAGAGCAGGGCACCAGCTTGCCTTTGGACACTCTGCCCTGGTGAAGGCTCGTTTTGTCCGTGAGACTGGGGAAATCCTAGTGCATTGTGGCCCTTACCTCATTTCCCGGCAGACAGAAGATCTGCTGTTCTCCAGGAACATTCCTGCCTTCAGCAGGACTCCCTGGGGTCGTCCGGCCTGCCAGGTCCCATCATCTCTCGACAGGGGCCGTGACACAGCACCGATCACATTCAGCTCAGGCTTGGATCGGGAACAAAAAGAGCTTTCTGTACGGCACATAGCAGAGGGCCTCTGAAATGTTACCTTTTCTCAGCAGCTCTCAGTCTTTGTCATTTCAATCACATTGTGTTTTGTGTTGCCATTTCACCTCTTTCCCAGCCAAGCAGGGGACATGCAGCCTTGTCTGATCGGAGCAGGTGGGAGGATGAGATGGACTTTCCAGTGCAGGGGATGGCTCCCCAGGACAGAACTTGTGAAGGACAGCTGGAGAACTTGGCTCCCAGGAGAAAGTGACGGTAGAGTGTGTGGCTCTGCTAGTAAAACTCCCATGTTGTTTTAGAGTAGGTTTGAAGGATCACTTGGCAAAAAGTCTCCTGTTTGTTGTCAGCTTCCAAACTGTGCGGCAGCTTGCCTTGATTCAGTCATCTTGGTGATCCTGTGCTCAGTTGAGTGTAACATTTGGGACCTAGCTGACATCTTTGAAAGTAGCAGGAATATCTGAAAATCAGTCAGGCCATGAAGCGACAGATACTGGGAATCTACGCAGAGGGCCATATTCTTTGTGTGAGCACTAGCTTGGTTGTGGCACTCTTCCGTGAAGTGTTTTCCCTGGAGCAGGAAGCGTAGAGTCTTGCGAGTGTAGCGTCCTCTTTTTCTTCCAAATCTCACTGCGACCACAGCTGGGGTTGCTGAAATGTTAGGAGCCCAGTAGAGAGCTTTGCCTGCTCAGTTTTGTTCAGGAAGCTGTTTTGACACCAGTCGACTCGAACATCTCAGGTTGATCATAACTTCACCTTCCTCAGCTAGATACCTCCTCCCTAGTCGGACGCTCCCTCGGATTCATGTCAGTGCCATGGTGCAGCTTGGGGACTGTGAGACAAGGTGACAGGAGTGAATAGGCTTTCTGGGTTTTATTTTCTCCTTTTCAGCATCTTGTCTGAGAAACATTGCATAGTCTGCGAAGTGTCATGCTGACAGGGGAGGAAACAGGACTCATACCATCGACATTTAGTCCTAATGGATGTCTCTTCAGGTCAACAGGCTTGAATCGGGGTGAATGTTGTCTTGTGTGAGGAACATTCAGCTCCCCAAAGTGTGAGAGATTTGGTGGGAAATGGAGAAGAAAGCTGGGGTTTTCCTTTAGTCGCTGCTGGGCAGGGACTTGTATGGGGAGAGGCATGCACTTACGGGCTTTTAATGGTAGCTCGCCAGTATTCCTCACTCATGGGAGCCTCAGCCATCCTTCCCACCTTGAGCAAAGTGCCGGTTAAACTGTGAGTTGTTCTGGGAGAGCCATATGCCAGCTAGTCACTGACACAGAGGATGAGGACAGCTTATGGCTCTCTGGTTCTGGTTTTAGCTCTTGTCAAAGAGTTCTGGGCTTTAGAGGAATCACACCTTGGAATCTGCGCTTACCTTATTGTCATCTGGACACTGTACTCTCCTTGCAGATGTTTGTTTGTACTTTGCAACCTAGTAGCGTCCTTGGATGATTGCCGCTGAAGTGGGGTAGTATCATAATGTGAAAGGGGAACTGAGTTGTGAAACATGCATTGGCCATACGAGCAACTGTACTGTAACTCTGGACTTGTTTAATTTTTCAGGTATCATGAGCTGGTCACGAAGTACGGGAAGCTGGAGCCCTTGGCAGTCGTGGATCTTCGGCCGCAAAGCAGTGTAAAGGTGGAGATTCACTTCCAGGATAAGGTGGAAGAGATGTCCATCCGACTCGATCAGACTGTGGCAGAATTGAAGAAGCACTTAAAAACTGTAGTGCAGTTGTCAACGAGCAACATGCTGCTCTTCTACTTGGACCAGGAAGCTCCCTTTGGTCCCGAGGAGATGAAATACAGCTCACGAGCACTGCATTCTTATGGCATTCGGGATGGAGATAAAATTTATGTGGAGCCCAGAATGAAATAGCCTCTTTTGACCTTGTGAGTGCACGCACATGCCCCCACACACCCACACACATGCATTAAGGAGTTTTTGCAAGGTTTTTATTTCGGTTGGTTGGTTGAGGTTTGGTTGCGTTTCTGTAGCAGGTGATTTTGTAGCCCAGGGGAAGTGCCCTGATCTGAGAACCATGCCTACCATCCACTGCAGGTGACCTTCAGGTGACAGTTGACTTCAGTGCGTGTGTTTCAGTGTGTGCAATACCTTGATGTTTTCTTCGATGCTCCGGTATACTCGTGATTTGGCATGAATGGTCAGTTGTTCAAGCTGAAGAATGCTAGGGCCTATAAGGGAGAAGATAAGCTCGGTGTAGAATGTGACCTGTTTTTTTTCTTTATCTAAAATTTTGGGGGTTTGGCTCCACCAGAGCATCCTTTGGCCTAGCTATCTGACTGTGGCTCGAGCTTGCCGAAGTTTTTTTTTTTTTTTTTTTTTCAGCTAGGTGCTGTCTCAACCTGTTGTTGCGCTCGAGTTCACTTGAAAAGATCTAAAACAGTATTCTGCTTGATTCTGAGCTCAGGTATTTAGTGCATCCACTTAACTCCGCTGGTTAGGTTGGTGTGAGTGCACAAAATGGGGGAGAGAAAAAGACCCTATTAGAAAGAAACAATTTATTTTCAAAATGCATGCTCTGTATCCACGCTGTCCTATTATGATTTTTGGGGAAAAATGTTTTTGATTTCTGTACTATCCCACAGTGTCTGCAACCTGTAGCACTGGCAGTCTGGAGGCAAAGGAACCTTTGCCGTGTGCGTGGCAGAGTGAATTTTGGGACGCAGTGGATGGACATTGCGTTGGAAGGGCTTCTAGAGTAACAGATTAAAAAGGGATTGAAGAGCAGAGCTGTGATTCATCCCTGCCATGCTGAAGAGATCCCCCAGCACGCACCTAACCTTGTACCAGTTTGGACTGGAAGTGGAATGGCTAAAGTTGCTCTCGTGGGAGAGAGTAAAAGTAAAGTTGAAGTTTGTGTTTGTTGCTGTTGCACCAGAAATAAAACCTAGCACTTTTCCCAGGGGCCCCTGGGTGTGGGGCCCCTGCCTAGGGTCCAAACTAGGAGAACGTGTTGGCTCAGATCAGTTTCTAGAGGATGAGTAACAAAGCAACTAGATTCACATTTATTGTAAAGCAAGTTTTCACTAGCTGTATTGACTTTCCCCCACACGCACCTTGTAGGCATCGCGTGCTGCGGCTTAAGTTAGCCCTCATTTTCTACTGCAGAGCAGGTTCCCTTTTTTGTGCGATGAAATCCTCCTTCCTTTATATCTCGTTTCGCTTTCCTGCCTCCTCCCTTGTTCCTCCGTCCCTCTGACAAGTTGAAGACTTTTCACATTACCTAGTTATAAGCAGCTGCATAAAAGGTTTTGAAGCTGTGCAGTGAGGGCTCTAGTTACACATGAACTTCTGACCTTTATTTTGAAATGCTCCCTTGTCCCCACGTGCACTTTCTTTCCCATGATGCTTGTGTCCACATCACCCAGCTGCTTTATATTCTTGGAGTTGTGTATTTCTCTTCATATTTTACCTAGGTTGTGGGGCGGGGTAGGATGGGCAGGGGATGAAGTAATAATATCTCATAGTCTTCAGGTTCAGGATGTGGGGACCATTTGGAGGGGAGTAGTTTTGCATACAGAGTAATGATTAAAGTGGGTGGATTTCAGACAAGTTAATAATTTGTGCCTCATCCCCCTGCCAAAAATGTCCATTTCCCGGCCCCGTTGAGATGAACAATGGGAAATGGAGCAAGACTTGCTGTAGGTAGCATAGAGGCTGCGGCACGTATCTGCGGAGCCGTGGTACCCGTAAAACAAAAGAGCAGGGAGATGGCGCAGTGTAACATAAGATGACACTTTTATAAGCCAGAGCTTTACCGAAGATGTATTTTCCTTTTGGGCAGAGAAAGGCATTTGTTGCCTTATTGCGGAACATTTAAGCCAACACTTCTGTATGATATATACATACATAGGCATAGGAAAAGTTGTGTTTAATAAGATATTTTGTTATGAAACAAAGTTTTATGAAGATATGGTTGTTTAATATTAGAAGCTTATTTCTCCCCTTGACCTCCAGTTTAAGTAGGTTGTCCCTCAGTCACTGCAGTGTCAGAGGTAAGCGACTGACAGGGATGCAAAAGTATCTCTGACCTCAATCTATAGAGCAGAAATTGCCTTTGTGGGTATATTTATGGCTTTGTAACTGGTATTAATGAGATGCTGTAACTATTGACCAGCTTCCTCAGCACAAATAAATGTCTCTGTTTCAGAGAAGGAAATAAACAAAGACCATTAAAGCGTTGAATGGGATGTTAAAGAAGACCCAAGTATGTGCTTGTAAGTTTGTTTGTGCACAAAAGGTTAGCCTGTCCAGGGAGGGAACGGTGCTGTCACCACACCGGCTCAGAACTGTCAGCAAGTCATGCTTTTATTTACAGCAGACCTAGTGGGAACTAGAAGATGGAAAAAGAGAACACCTGCTGGCATACGAGATCTACAAGCGCCATGTAGCTGCCAGGGATTCGGTGCTAACACCCAAACCAGCTCCCCCAGTCTGTTCAGGTCAGCAAAAGTCACAACATGAATATCAGCGCCTTGCCACTTTGTCAAGGAAGGTTGTTTTTGGACGACAGTCTCAAGCCATTTACCTTCTCTGCAGCTAGAGGAGCACTCATGGGATGGAAACCCAAAATGTTTGTTGGCTTCCCAAGGAGAAAGAGTTACATTCAAAACATTATGTGTCCAGATGAATGACTTTGAAAAGCAAGGCGAAATGGTGCAAAACTGATGTGGCAAAATATTCCAACCGAGCTTGCTTTCCTTTTGTAATATCTTTTGGGAAGGGGTCTTGTATGTGTGCCATGGTACTGCTTAACAGAGGACTGTGTCTTGAGGACAGAGAGCAGGGCTCTGAGTGAGAGAGGGGATTTGGGGCCAACGGTGGGTATGAGAATCCAGGAGGGTACTGAGAGGGCAGGCGGTTTGGTTTAAATTGATGCGATGGCACAAGGGGCTGTGTCCCGCTGGTGTCGGCATATTTAGCAAAAGGTCCCTGGTTCTGTCGCATTCCACTGAGAAAACAAAATAGATTTGTAAGCTTCCCTAGCATTTGTGTCCTTCTACCTGAGGGCTACTTTTGTCAACTGTTTTCATGCATCAAAAGTCTGCTGTGGGCAGTTTACGCAGTGTGCAAAGCACCTGGTTCGGAAGGAATTAGGTGCCAGCTACATACCAAAGTGTCGCACGGCTCCGTGTGTTCAGGTTAGATGCTGTGCCGTTGTGTTGTTGGACACGTTCCTATTGAATATCCATGTTTTGACCAGTTGTTTTGGGAGAATCTCTTAACTGACATTGTTATGAGTATGCATGGCGTGACAACTGTCCTCTGCTCCTCGGTGGGATTTGTAACCCCTTTGTTGGGAGTTGCACACATGCTGGTGGCAGATGATAGCACGGCTTGCGGTGGCTCGGAGCGGCTCCGAGGAACTGCGCCTAATGGTGCTTGTTGCTTCTGGGGAGAAGCGCTCGGTTTGCCCTCGCCTTCTCAGGTTTGTAATCTGAAGAAGGCGATGGGGCAGCTCTGCCTTTGTGGGTTGCCGGTTTTGCTTGTAAATGAGATTCTGTAGGTTCTGTTCGTGTGTGGATTTGAAAATGCAAATGAGGTGCTGAAAGCAGCCCGGAGGCTAAAATATGTATTCCTGGCAGCTGTGCCTCCCTCACTTGAATGTGGCGCTTTTGTAGGTGGTAGAGACGCCTTCCCCAATGCAGCGTTAGAGGGGCTTTAGCCATCTCGGGCATTTGCCACTGTGATTGCTTTTCTGCAGTTACTGGAAACTTTAAATACAATTTAAACATGAAGGTCTATTCTTGCTCGCTATTAAAGATGCATCCATGTGTAATTTTAAAGAGAAAGGAAGAACTGTAAGTCCATCTCATTTTTTATTCTGGTTTCTCTCATGGGGAATATACTTCCCGCTCCCGCAGTTTGCCTTTGGTTTGCTTGCGGACTTAGCGGTGGAATTCAGGACAAATAGGTAATTGGTTTGGATCAGTTCAATAAACTTATGTAAGTTTTTACACAAGAAGTGTCCTGAGTTTTGCACTTTTATGTTTCCTGAAGCAAAATGTTGCCCTCTGTATCATCTACACATTTAACATGCACCTTCAGGACACTCAAAGCTGCCGAGACTTTTTTGTTCTGCTGATTGTGCCAGCTGTCTGCCCGGTGAGGTCGGGCACAGCCCGAGTCTGCGAGGTGCTGCTTGTCAGAAGGAGAAGTCGCAGTGCTGGAAGACCTGCTCCTCCTCTGGACTGTACTTCTCCATGATTGTAACTCATCTCCACTTCTGGGTGAGAAAAAAGGCTCGAGGTCACTCTCTGTTACCTGCTCTGTGGCCTTGGGGTTAAAATGAGTTTTACCATTGAGGAAAAACTTGTAGTTGCTGATGGGCAGGGCAGTATAACCCACTAAAGCAGCAGTCATGGGCTTAGCCCATGCTGGCCTGCACCAAATGACCCTGGAAAGAGACAGGAAGAGGGAGATGTCCCTTGAGATGGGATGCAACTCCTGGGCAAACCCTTCACCAGGGCATCTTCCCTGAACTGGGCGGGTCCCTTGAAATGTGTGCAACAAGGCTTCTAGCTGCCTGTGGTTCTGTGGGTGCTCTGCTGAGGTCAAGCAGATGGAGTCCCCTTTGTCTCATCTTTTAATGCCGAGGTTTTCTTGACAGCAAGCATGGGAAGGAAGTTTTTTGCTCAAAAGAGGGAAAGAAAAAAAAAAATGTCACTGGTATGGGCACTGCATGATGGGAGCATCCTCTGCCAAAAGAAAAGAGCCTAGAAGACAAAGTCTTCCCCAAAGGGACAGTGAAACCTAATCAAACTTCATCAGTGTAGACTTGCCCAGGATGAACAGGACCAGAATATTAAACTGACAAAAGAGCAGAGGGAAACCTGTGTTCACCAGTTTTCTCTGTCTTACAAAACAAGATGAGAAGAGTCAATTGATTTTCCTGTGGCTGGTAACGCTTAAAAATTTTATGGGAAGGAAAGGAAGAGTCAGAGTACATGGAGTGGCAGGCTGGAAGTAATCTGCCCCTGGAATATCAGTTAGTGCTTTATAATCGCCCTGCCCTCCTAAAGTAGCTGTTGATTTAGAAAAGGGAAAAAATAAATAAATAAATAAAAAATAATGCTTCCTGCTAGCAAGGCCATGCTTGGAGGATGAAGAGAAAGCAATCTCTGGGATTTGCTGTGGAGGCGGTGTACTGCCTGATGCCCTTATGGACTAAAAGCAACTGCTGAGGTAAGATATGGCACTTCAGGGGGTGAACTTACTAAACACACTTCTAAGAGCACCCAGGGTCCTGGAAAAAAGTCTGGGCTTTTAGGTGCTTCTTGCTTGGCTGCTGGCATTCCTGTCCCCTTTCCATTCCTGATGAAGGGGAGAAAGCAGATGTACAAGGAGCACAGGAGGAGTACGTACCTCCTAGCAGGGAAAAGAAATAGCAAAAGGCCCCTGCCCAAAAAGTTGGAAGGGAAAATCCTTCTTCGGCCAAGGTTGGGCCATGTGGTTTTGTCTGTGAGAATGTGGCCGTTTTCCCATGATGGACTGCTGGGGTTGGAGCACCGCCTGTCTTAACTGAGCCTTAATGCAGGCTAAAAGTCAGCTCGCTAATGGGGTTCTGCTGATTGCTTCCTTCACCCCTTGGCTGCTGTTCTGCCTCTCTCATCTGACATTGATGTGAGTGAAATTAAAGCAAAGGTTTTCTCCCAGGCTACAGGTCGGGCTCGGATGAAGAGCTTTGGTCTCTGTAATGCAGTTTTGGGCTTACAGCCTGCGAGCCTTTGGCAGGTACTGATTGCTGGGGCTAGCGGCTGTCAGTGAGGGTGTGTGAGAGCCTGCCCATCAGCATGGGTGGAAACACTTGCCAAGCAGCAGCTGAGGAGCAATAAGCGTCCTCGGCAGTAGCTCAGCACGAGTGGCCGTGGGACGTAGGCACGGAGGGTCAAGGAGTCTTCACTCAGCCTGTAAGATCCCTGTCCTGCAGGCATCTAATGGTGGCCAACACGTCCTCACCTCAGCTACCCTCGCAGCCCGCGGTTATGACCCTAAAGGTAGTTGTGTATCTAGCAGGGGAAATCCCTGTGGAAATTGCAGGTTGTACGAGTGAAAACAGTAATCACGCTCACAGCAGTCCCCCAGTGAAACTCCCCACCAGCCTCAGTGAAAACACCAGTCAGTCCTTCCAGAGAGGGTGGGAACAGGAGCAGCAATGAAATCCTCTCCAGCGGAACTGGAGAGAGCGTCCTGCGCTGGGAAGCTTTTCCTCTTCCACTTGCAAGAGCAGAATTAAGCTGTGTTGCAGAAAGTAAAGCAAGACTTGGAAGGTAAGGTAACTCCATTGAAACTCTGAGGTACTGTCTTTGAATGGTGCTTTAAGCCGAGCACTGTTTAATGCTAATCCTGTAACATTATATAGATGGGACTTTTTTTTCACTTACACAAAGCAGGAAGGGGCTCAATTCTTCTGTGCTGGGTTTTTTTGGTGTAGTTGTTTTTTGTTTTTTGTTTTTTTCCCCCTACAGCGAAAAGCGATGCTGAGCAGCACAGTCGTGAGCCTAGCTCCAGCTCGCTGTCATTTCCATCTGAATCCACCTGAAGGGGGTGAGCTTTTGGGGAAGAAAGAGGCTTCTCTCCCTCTCCAGGCCAGGATCTGATCTTCAGATTAGCTTGCTGGTTATCAATAGAAGCAACAGTTGCGATTGCAACTCAACACTTCTCCAGCCCTGAAACAGCATTGAAGAAAACAGACTTTTCAATTGCAAGAGCAAGGGGACCGAGACATCGTTTCAGTCATCAGCAATAATTGGCAAAAGGAAGACGGGCATGCATTCTCCATTGACATAGGATTTCTCTCTGGTCTACCAAGATCAGTCTAAAATTTCAGACCTGATTGCTCCTCTAGTCTACGAAACAGGTTGGTAATTTTTTTTTCCATATCTAAAAAATTGTATTTTTTAATGTGATCTGTTAAGTAACATATTCTTTACTGTCTGTCCTGTTTCCCAAGTGGTGCCAGTCTCGCTCTTGTTCTTGGACTGCCATAGTCTCCACTTGTCATTGCCTGCTTGGTCTCTGCTACCGAGTCCGCAGCGACTCAGATTTACGATCTGTATAAAATTCTGTCACCCTCTTTTCATCTTTCCAAGATAGGGAACGTGGTTAAACTTTTCCTCGGTGGAATGAATGTTTCTCAATGCAGAAGGTGGCTGCTGGAAGCAGACTGTGGCCAACGTGGATGCGAGTGGGACGCTGAGGAGCAGTGAAGCAGGGAGGAACTTTCCTTCCACTATATTTTGTGCTTTCTGAGCTCCTGGATGCGAGGCGGGACAGATGATAGCATGTTCCCCGTTATCGTCCTGTGCTCTATGCTTTATGTACGTACGCTTAGGAGTTGGATCTGTTGGTCCCTATATGCTGTAGAAACAGATCTCGAGGGAGAATGTAAAGAGATACTGGAGACGTCTAAAGCTGAGAAGGTAGAGAGGCTGGTATTGAAACTAAGGCTGTATGTAATGCATAGATATTGTTTATGTCTGAAGCTGATAACATATTTTTCCAGCGGGTGCACACACGCTGGAAACACGATACCTTCCTGGGAGCTCTACGTGAGCCGTGCCCGTGTGTAATGACGGGAAGCGACGGGTGAAGAAATCAAAGCAGGTGTTTTAGCGCTATTTTCTATTGGATTAATAATGAGTAACAAATTGCATTAGGCACAGAAGGAATTAAAGCTGGCACAGGATTTAGCTTTCATTTTCCCAGCCCCTTATCTGCTTCTCTCTCTATCATTGATTCCTGTACAGCAAGGAGTTGCCCAGCTGTGTAAATGTTTGTCCACACTCCTCAAAAACGGTAAGCGATTGTTGTGTCAGCAGCCAGCATGAAGGATTAGCCGAAGCGGTGCCTGAAGCCCCTTAGCTATGAGAGCACACCGCAGCTCCGTACTGGCTCTGGCGGTTGGAGCAGTGCGAAGCTGTTCCCCTTGAAGGCAGGGAGAAGCGCCCATCCTCACGCTAAGCAGATCAGGGAGGAATTGTCTCTGAACTATCAGGAGGATAGATGGCCCGTGGAGAGGCAGGGCTATTTACAACTTCCAAACGCTGCATGAAATTAGCAGCAGCTCTTCCATGTGCTTATGGGCTTACTTTGACAATACCTGCCGGGCAATTTGCGGTTATCGCCAGCGAAGTCTCATTACACCACTTAATGGAGTGGGCATTTCAGGTCTGCCCAGCAGGTGAGGGACTGCCATCTCTGAAACATTCATGTGTCGGCAGCAGTCAGGCGGCTTTGGGAAGCGACTGCGCTTGGCATCACCCAGGGTTTGCTCGAGGATGTGGTTTCTTACCAATGTGATGCATGTCCCAGTTTCTTTCCTTCCTGTAGGATGAACAAGCGGTCATTTCTCAGAACTTGGGTGGCCCTTTTGGTGATAACTGCGTGGCAGCGAGGTGAGTATCTCCTGCTCGGGCGCTGGGAGACCGACGCTTGTTGGTTGTGCTGGGAAAGCAGTCACTCTGGAGCAGTGATGTGCCCAGAGACCCCAGAAATATGGAGGGCTTGGAAAACACACCCAGCCCTGGCTGGAGCAAGGACTAGGACCAGGGTGAACTTGGTGTTTCCCACGGGGAGGGAGGAGGGACTGCCAATTTTAAGGGTGAGCGCTAAGCGGGGAGATTGGTGCACCTTCATGGGTAAGCACAGGTACGACTTTTGCACAAGTGGCAGCCTGCATCACGGGAGATGGATCGACAGCCTGCGCAAATGGCCCTCACTTCATTGAGAGCAATGAGGTGACGACAGTTTACATTGAATGAGGAGCTGGCATGCCGCGCTGAATTCTGCTGGCAAAGCCGGCAGAATATAGAGGCCGCAGAAGTTGTTGAGCTCAGTGAGCGATTTACATAGGCATGCCTGTGTCGTTTATATGGCTGTGTGTGTGCACGTGGGGCATCCCAGGGGTTGTGATGGTCTGCCCAGTTCCTATGAAATAGGAGTTTGAAATATGCCTGGTGTTAGGACTGCTGAGCAGGCTGACCAACCGATGTCCAGTAAAGGGCAAATCGGGCGAGCGATAGCAAAGCGTCATGGTTTGCAGGTAAAGCAGTTCCCCTGGGGTGCTCGCAGAGGACATGGACAGCAGACCTGGAGGTGCCTCTGGCGAGGTTGCAGGGCTGCAGCCCATGGCAGGAAGCCTCTCTCTGCGCTCGTACCCCATTCCTTGCGGTGCATTTTGTTTGGCGAAGAGGTGGTGTTCACATCTGGGCTGGATGAGGCCCTGAGCAACCTGCTCTGACCATGGGGTCAGCCCCGCTTTGCGTAGGAGGAGAGACCAGCCTAGATGTGTGGTTGGCTCAAGGCTCTCTAGCAAGGGAACGTGGAGCTGGGGAGTCAGGAAACCTGGAAGCCATTTCCCTGGTCTGCTGCTGAGTTGCCGTTAGGCTGGGGACAGCTGCGGCAGAAGCTGTGGTGCTCTTTCCTTATGCGGGAAATGAGGCCACTGGTTCACCCGTGGGAAATGCCACGGGGGCAGAAATCACAATCGGCGAGGCTTGCTGGGCTGCCTGGCTAGATGACATGATGGCTGCCAAGGTTTGGCAGCATCGCAGTAGTAGTGCTAAAGAAGCTGCCATTGAGAAGCTTTTGCTGAGTTGCCTGTTTGAAAAATGAAGTAAAATCCATGTCTTGTAGCTATGCCTCAGCTGTAATAACTCATCAGGTGTGTTAACAGCTGTGAAGCAACTTGTTTTACTACCTGGCAGCCAGGAGTTTTGCTGTGACCCTTTGGATTTATCCGTGAAACCAGGCTTGGGGCTCAGACACCGTCACACGCCGCCTCCCTTATGTCCGGCGGGGCACTCGGGCCACATGTGTACATCTTAGGAAGTCAGGACACCAGCGGGGCTAGGCCAGGCTTCCCTTTGCCTCCTTTCTCCCCAAGGAAGGTTGGACCGGTTGAGCCTGCAAAGAAGGGTCAGCTGGCGAGTTTCCTTGCTCCCAGGCAGTTTTGAGCAGGGAACATCCTCAGGGCGGCTAGGACAGAGCGTCTCCCAGCTTGGGGAGCACTGAGAACCCCTCCTGTGTCCCTAACGGTGGGGCACAGAGCAAGGTGTCCTGGGCTGGAGGCCCCTGAACAGCGCAGGGCGGGGCCTAGGAAAGAAAAGCACGTCCTGAATCCAGGTGAACAGAGCTGGGATTGTTCAGAGCCCAGTGGCTCATGTCGGCTGAGATTGAATGTTGTGAGGATGCGGTGCTGCTTTTCTACATCAAAGAGGGAAGGATGGGGAGGAAAACTCAGCAAAATCCCTGTTTGCTCTGTGAGGAGCCATACTAGCAGCGAACTGGAAGAAACGGGAGATGAGACGACAGCAGAGAGCTGACAGGGGCTGGAACAGGAAAGCACATGTGCCCTAGGGCCAGAAGTGCCCACCTGCGACTCAAGCCGAAGGAAAATGGATTTTAGTCTGGCAGAAAGTGGCAGGCGTGTGTTGAAACATGCCAAAATCATCCTCTGAAATATTTTTAGGAGAGGCAATTATGTTCACCGGCAGTGGCGTTTGGCAGGAAACCTAATTTTGCCAGGAAATGCTGGAGCAGTGGTGGCACCTCGGGCTGTAACCCAGCGGCAGGAGCGCTCGGGGCTCTGGCGGGATGGACTGGCCGCAGCACCCGGAGGGCTCTGCTGTACAGGCAGGAGGATGGCCGCTGCCAGGCCTGTGGCTCTGGGGGTTGGTCTTGGTGCTGTTTGGTCCCCAGGCACCTGACTATCTCTCTGTCTAAAGCAGCAAATCCTGTCCATCCTGGAGCAGGGAGGAATGGACCTGGTGTCATTGTCCTAATGTGAAGCTGAGACATAGGTGTTAGAATTTGATCACAATCACATGGAAAGCAAAATATGCAGCTGCGAGCTGTATGCACATCTTGTGGTCGTTTTACTGTAGCCCTAAATAATCTCTGGATGATGCTCTCTCTGGCGACCCTGTCCCAGAGCCGGTCCCAGAGCTGGCGCCTCTGCCCTGGCTGGAAACAACATTTGGCTGCTGGCTGTCGGTGCTCTTTTTCCTCAGCAGCAGTGATGCAGAATATGGCATTGTGGCCACGTTTGGCTAGTCACCGTTAGTCTGCAGCCTCCAGTGCCCAGCACAGTTTCACCCCCACCCGAAGCCTCAGATGGTTTTGGTGCAGGCGGGTGGCCAGCAGACCTTCGGCATCCCCAGCACGTCTGCGCCAGGGAAGGAGGTGAGGGCAAGGCAGTGATTTTGCTCTTCACAGGAGGACTATGTTTGCGGATAGGCAACCCTCGGGCCCCTGCCGTGGCCTCTCTGAAGTAAGGCACATCTTGACATTGCCGTAAGGACTCTCTTCTCCCTCTCCTTCCAGCTCACGCCATGGCGAGTCTGTATCCGTTCTGGCAGAACGACACGAAAACACCCAAAGTGGATGATGGAAGCTCTCCTGAGATCAAGATCTCCATCCCATTCATCTTTTTTGGAGCCTCGTACAGAAGCATTTATGTAAGTGGGAAAGCAGACCTTCCCTTTGTTCTTTTCCTTGCCATTAGCAGCTGCATTTTAAACACTCTCTCCCTGTTGTCAGGAATCGGAAGATTTATTAGCACCTACCTGACAAGTTCTTAGATTTCATGAACTGATAGGTTTTATGATTAAGCAAGTCAAAGGTATATTTAATAGGCTAATGTTCATGGGGAAAGAATATAAAAGGCAATAAATTTTCTTTGTAGGTGATTAAATGGTACAGCAAAGCTAAGGCCTTGACAGAAGGCACATTATTCCTGTTACATGACAAGAAACAAGAACATGAAGAGACCCACGGCGGGGGGGGAGAGGGGGGGAAGGGCAATGTTTTGGACCCCTGTGTAGGTGCCCAAAACAAGGACAGGCTGCTGCTGTTCTCAGATGACGGCGCAGCCAAAGCCTGGCACAGCGGACACCGGCTCCTCCAGGCTGGGCTGAGATGGTTCTGCCTTGCAAAAATAATTGTTGGTTTGGGAAGCATCTTCAGCAAGCTCCGGGGAGGCTGCCTGTGGCACCAGTATCACACTGCCCTCGGGGAGCCCTAGGGTCTGTTGCAGACAACAAAGCTAAAGGCAGCAGGCCCGATGCTTTAGCTCTTTTGCCTGGGAGCCCTCGTGCCATGCGGCCACCCTCTGCCAAAAGTCACTCACTCTGCATTTTCTGAAAAACCAGCAGCTTTCTACCACCTGCAAAGGCTTGCTCAAACCACGGCGGGTTTCTCTGTGCAGGTCAACAACAACGGTGTGATTTCCTTCAACGCGCTTGTCAGCCAGTTCACACCAGAAGCCTTCCCCCTGACCGACGGCCGGGCCTTCGTCGCGCCCTTCTGGGCGGACGTGCACAACGGCATCCGGGGAGAAATCTACTACAGGGAGAGCACGGATCCCGAGCTGCTCAGCAGAGCCTCCAAAGACATCCGCAAGCACTTCAAAGACATGTCCTCTTTCTCTGCCACCTGGATCTTCATCGTCACCTGGGAGGAAGTCACTTTCTACGGAGGAAGCAGCACAACTCCGGTGAGAGCGATCAGCTGTGCTTCTTAACGGATGGTGTTTCATGGTTGGATATATGTCTGTGTGCGTGTGTATGTATACACACATACATATAAAACTGTCCCAGCCTTTGCGTATATAATTGAGTGAGTCGCTTCGTCGTCCCACTCCTCAGTTCCCTTTTGGGCAGAGGAGCACCATGCTCCTTTTTTTCTCTTTTCTGCGAGAGCCCACATGAGCCTCACTCCCTGCTCTCAGATTTCCAGGGAAAGCATTGCCTCTTTGGTGTTTGCAGGCAGCATATCTAAACAAGGCTCTGACACCATTTAGGGGTTTTTAGCTTGATCATAGCCTGGTTATTCTTAGTTAGATACAAACGCACACTTCATTTTTTCATTTCATTTTCATTTTTTCACGACCTTCACTTTGCCTGTGCTTCTGCAGCGATAAAACAGAGCTATTTGTGCCGGGGCTACCAGGCACCTTGGAAGAAAGGCCTTTATAAAGAAGCCAAAGTTTTGGCAGTGAAGGGTACCTCTGTTGTGACATAAACCACTCAAGGCTCCCACTCAGTCACCTTCTTGAGGCTGGATTTTGTAACGTGCCCTTCCCTCCTCGCCACGCACATCCACCTGGGATGCAATGTGAGTCTGCTCGGTTTTGCACCCCAAGCTCGCCTCGCAAGCCCATGGCAGCTTGGTAACGCTGCTAACAGCGTTATTTGATCCTTGCCTCTGCGAGGAGGGAGGGCTGCTCCAGCAGAAAAGGCTTTAGCTCAGGAATCTGCTGTAAATTCAGCTTTGGAAGTAATCGACTCTCTGAGGAGTTGGAGACAGGAAAGAGAAAATGGGAGCTTTAATTTGTATTTGTTTGTCAAAAAATGCTTTTGCTTTCAAATCATGCTGGCTTTTTCTGCGGCGGAGGCTGAAACGCGCTTTCTGCAGCACGAATTCAAGAGGCCGGTGAGGGCATCTTGTAGAAAAGGGATGAACAGCTGCTCTGAAATCCTGTGTGGACACTGAGGTAGGAAGGGAAAAACCAAAAGGAATAAAGAGAGCATTTTTGCGATGACAGCTGCCCTGCCTGCGTGGGGAGACTGATCGAGACTGACCAGAGCACCATGCTACCGCGTCAGCTATGGTAGCTGTTATATTTCCATAAATGTGCGAGTCCTGTCTCTGAGGACGGGGACAGTGGTGTGATGTTTTTTAGGGCATGAAGGGCTTTAGAATATCTGGGTAATAAGTGAGACGTGACAGCAGCTGACTTTGGGAGGTCTGTGCCGGTCTGCTGGCACATCGCTGGTAGGGCCTGTGCGGAAGCTTGGGGCGCAGATATCGAGCGATGGATCCCTGCTATTGTTTGGGGAAAGGCTGGCTTAGGATTAGCCTGTGTGCTGTGAGTGCCAAAAGCTGGCTGCTTCTGTCTCGAGGAGTTGGCTCTGATAAAGAGTTCAACTCTTTTCCATTTGTTAGAGAGGCTCGAGAGTTAATGCATTTTTTTTTTGCCAGTCTTGGCAGCACTTGCAGAAAAAACCCCAACTTTTATATATATATATATATATTTGCAGACAGCAAGCAATATAGAGATTTGTGTATTGCCTGAAGAATTACATTTGCAACACAATGCCATTTATTTTGTTATAGAGCAGCCTTCCCGTTCAATAGTGGCTAGGGCTCCGGGTTGGCACGTGCAACTTAAGCAGGAAATTCATTGCAATGCAGAAAAGCTGGAGAAAACAATTTTGTGAATGTGGCCTCAGGGATGCTATGGTTACTGTTTCTCGATGACACCCGAGCAAATGGGTTCGGCTTCCAAGAGCCTTGTTAGATGGCTAGGGCGCTTGCTGGGTGTTTGGCTGTGAGTGCCGAACAGGGAAACACTTGTGGTTAAGATGGCCAGCCATCTTAAACCTCCCCGTACCAAGTCTGCCCCCGCCACCCTCCAAGAGGCAATTGACTGGAGCAGGATTTGTTGCTCCATCGAAGAGTGGTTGTTGCGCTATCAAAGCGATACTGCCTTTATGCGTTAGCGCCTTCTGATCTCGTGGTTGCGGGAAAAGACGTGGCAAAGGTCAGCAAGCGTGCGGAGGAGGTGGAGAGGAAACCGGACGTAGGAGGCAGAATCCCAGGGAAAGGATGCGTGAGTGGAAACAGTGGCTTCCCTTTAGCTGGCTCTCCCACCTGCCCCGGTGTGAACTGTACCATTTACAGCTGCCGTGAGGCAGCTCTGCCCACCCTTCTCTCCCCGCTGATAGCTCGTCCAGGCTGATTCACCTCTGTTTCCGAGATTTCTCTTGACAGGAGTCTAATGCACCTTGGAAGTGACTTCCCTTGTGGCGTGCAAGTAGTGATGCAAAGTGACCTGAGCTCCTCAGTTCTGGCATCTTCCCTTTATCCAGCAGCACGTGACCCGTGGTCAATGCGGAGCGACTCGGCGCTCTGTGCGTGCAGTGCTTGGGGGTTGCTGGCAGGGTAAGCCGTAACGCTTCCTAGCCTGAGGCGGTTCGATCAACGTGCTTTCCTGTATCGCCTGATAATTGTTTCTGTGGCTCTAGTTCCCTGCACAGCTTGCAGCGCCCAAGTATTGCTCTAGAATAATCAAAAGAGAGGCAGCCCACGCGTTGTTCCCTGCTAAAATCCTGCTCGCTCAGACGCAGGAGGAGCAGTTGTTTATCACGGTACTGTCCCGGTGCAGAGGGGTCTAGG
The DNA here is from genome assembly GCF_036417535.1 of Chlamydotis macqueenii. Taxonomy (NCBI): domain Eukaryota; kingdom Metazoa; phylum Chordata; class Aves; order Otidiformes; family Otididae; genus Chlamydotis; species Chlamydotis macqueenii. The sequence continues at coordinate 4,045,134 of NC_141579.1, read as the reverse complement.
ATGGGCAGGAATGGGAAGGACAGGAAAATGCAGAAAGCTGAGAGAAGTGATTGGTAGTTCCCAGTGATGACCTCTGCTGCTGGATCTGGATAGAGAGAATATCTCAAGGGGAGAGGCCTCTTCTGCCTTTCCACGCAACCGTAAAAGGGAAGAGCTCAGGGCTACGCTGCCCACACCAGCTGGCAAAGCCTGCCCTTCTCCGCAGGGTGTGGGCTGGCAGTTGTGTGAATATGTCTGGAGTCTGCGGGGCTGGAAACGCAGTCATTTCACGTGAAAGGAGGAACACGAGCAGCGGATCAAGCAGGTAGCGAGGGGATTTGCAGCCGAGCACAATGCATAATATACATGGTTGACTTGGATGTAATCCACCGTTAACAGTATTGTAGGATATGAATGTGGAAGGGAGCGGGTAAGATAATGCGGTGAGGAATAAAGCTAAGATAGGGTAATGGAAGATTACAGATCATAACAACTAGGATCCTGCTAACTGCTTTTTCCCTGCGAGCTTATTCTCATGCTGCCATCTATTGGCGTTACATTGGATCGAGATGGTCTGTCCTCACAGGTGGAGGCAGCAGCAAGGATGGGAGCTGGCGGAGGGTGAGCATATTTCAGGTCTCGTTTGGCCACTGCCACTCTTCACCGTGAGTCTCCCACATCTCGCCCTGGCCAGAGATGAGCGTGGCAGGAGCGCTGGCAGAAACTGAGATATTGAGAAAAGCAGTATCACCTTGTAAACGTGCTCATGTTTTCAACAGGTAAACACTTTCCAAGCTGTCCTGATCACAGACGGAGTGTCATCTTTTGCCATATTTAACTACCATGAAATCAGCTGGACCACGGGGACAGCCAGCGGAGGGGACCCTCTGACCGGTCTCGGCGGGGTGATGGCCCAGGTGAGGCTCTCGCTCCCATATCCCAGTCTCTCAAGCTCTTGGATTGCTGCCTGTAGCTTTCTCGACATATCTGTGCTCACTCATGCCTCTCAGCCCTTCGGCATCCCCAGCACTGGCCCTGCAGGCCAGCACTCCAAAATTTGGTGTTAGCAGTGGTTCCAGAGCCAGTCTAGCTGTCTGAGGAGGGTGAAGTTCCTTGCCGAACTGGAGTCTACCTCCATCGCTTCCTCATGTTATCTCGGCCACTCAATAGAGATTCCCTTAGATCTATATGTACATTTGTATAGATCTATATGTGTATTTGTATGTATATACATGTACATAGATACTTACAGACACACACAAAAGTGTGGAAATATACATCCATACTGCCTATAGTATCTTTTGAGCTTGTCACTCCCATCCAAACTACCTGAAAGTTGGAGGCCCTGAAAAAAGACTGTAAAACTAAAGATGGCATGCCCAGGAGTTATTGTGGGGGCTGGGGAAGCGTGGAAGTGCAGCATCGCTTTCCTATAGTGCAGATGTATGATGAAAATTGCTCTCTGTTTTAGGCTGGCTTCAATGGCGGAAATATCACCAACTTCTTCAGCATCCCAGGCTCCAGAACCCCAGACATAGTCAATATCGAAGAAACAACAAACGTCAACATCCCCGGGCGCTGGGCTTTCAAAATAGATGGCAGAGAAATAGATCCGGCCAATGGCTGCAGCCTGAGAGGTAAGGGGGAAACGACATTGCTTTTTTTTCAAGTTTTGGGGTGCAGTGCAGCAAAAGGTAACGCTGTTGCGAAGCTGGCGGAGAGGCATCTGACTGCCCTGGGCTGCTGCGCCGTTTGTGTTTTTGGCAAGTCCTCCCCTCGAGCTGCAGCTGCGGAGACAGAAACACGCAAGCAGGGTTTGGGTACCGTGCAAGTCTCTGACTCCCTGCATGCAGCGCAAAGTCATCGCTTAGCTTCCAGCAATAATTGTTAGCCTGCCCACGGCAAAAGGCTCTAACACCTTGAAGAGTGCACAGAGAGCTTTGTAATTTGTTTTCATGTGGGCACATCTTGTTCAGCAGGAAAGCATCCTCAACAGTGTAAGCAAAGAAGCCGTCGTCAGCCGTGGTTTGTCCTTTGCGCCGGCTGGCACTGTGTCTCCCGGGGGGATGTCGGCATGCTCACAAGTGGCTGGACCCAGCTCACGATGAGTATTCACAGCAAATTATCAGCGCGGATGAGGCCTGGCTTGGTAGCTCTGTGAAAACGGACAGGGGACCATAAATGCTTGGGAGTCTTCTCTGCTCTCGATGTTGCTTTCAACCACTGGCGAACAAAACTGTCATCGGTGCTAGGTTTTTTTCTTTCCTGGGATTTTGGGAGCATGGTGGTGCTGTAAACTTCCATTTCTGTGGCCCAGAAGCAGAACCCTTACCCAAAGACAAGGGTGGAGGCAGCGCGAGTGTTTCGCAGGAGGAGAATGCCACCGAGGCGTCATCTCGATTCTTTTCTGTGACGCTGATGATGGCAATGGGAAGGACCTGGCAATAGCAATTTCCTCTTGCCTCCAGAATAGGAAAGCTGATGCTTGAAACAAGCTCCCTTGTTTCTACAGGAGAAACAGCAGGTTTTCCGGGCATGACAAAATGTCATGTCCCTCTACCAGTTACTGTGTCTCTCCATGTGTCACTGACAGCGTGGGGATATAAAGGGATTAATAAATGCACACAGTGACTACACTGTGAGACTCTGCTGCAGAGAGATTATTGCATTACCGTTTGACAAATAAAAATGTCAGGAGCATCCGCTCTGCTCCGGGAGTCTTTATAGCAAGAGAGGACTGTCACTTGCCAACAGACACTGGAGATGTCACCGCTCTGAGACATGTGGCTTCTTTATGTCCTGGTTTAGGATGGTACTGAAGAAAGCCCATGAGACCCTGAGGCTCTTGCAGCCCCAGCGGCGATTTCAGGTCCAACCGCTCCAGCCGCTTCCAGCTGCCGACTGCAGGAAGAAAGGCTGGGCTTTGCAAAGGGGCTGAAAGCCAGTCTCAGCTTTGCAGGTAACGAGGGCAGCGTGTGTAGGTTCCACTGCTGGATTTGTGTTTCACGGTGGACAGCCGGTCACCTCGCACGAGAGGACAGGCATAGGCCAGGAAAGTTGGCATGGGAGCCCTTGCGAGTGGGCTTCGCTAAGAGGAGGTGTTTGTTGCAGGGAAGTGGAAAATAGCTCTTTTTGTAGGAGGCAGGGAAGAGAACAAAAAGTTTAGGAGAGGTAAATTCAGGCAGCGTGCACGGCGGAAGCCGCGGGCATGAGAAGTGTGAAAGATGGCCATATGGAGGAGAGGTAAACTCTCACGGGTATTTGCCACCCTTGTTCTCTCGTCTTCTCTCTGCCTCTCACGTCTCTCACCAGGCAAACCTGCCTCCCTTTATAGTACCGCTGTGTAACAAGTCTGCTCAGTCTCTAGCTGTGCTCATCGTTTCCCATCGTCACTAGTGTATGGTGTGGAAGTAACTTATCAACAGTTCTTTGGTTTCATAAGTACTATGAGTGCTTGCTGAATGGGAGTGAATTGCTGCTGGGTCGCTCTTCGACCAGCAAAGTTATGTCAATGAAGGGATTACGGAGATGGTGGCAAAGTTGAAGGACAACTTGAAATGGCCTCCAAAAGGCCCGAGCTTTTTCAGTGGAATTTCCCTTTGAGAAAATAGCACGAACGGCTCCTGTGTCCTGTGATACTGAAGTGGAACGAGGGTGGTGGGTATCCAAAATGAAAGGAGTAGCCTTCAAGGTAGCCGGCCTCGGAGGACTGATGTGGTGCCGTTAGAGTGTGTCGCTCTGCGTTGAGAAGTGATGTAGCGTGGGTTTTTTTCCCTTTCTGTCTTTCTAGGACAGTTTCTCCGTCGAGGGGAGATCTTCTGGGACAATGTTAACTGCACCACCAAGTGCCGCTGCCTGGACCTCAATAATGAGATCTTCTGCCAGGAGATGGCTTGTGGCCCCTTTGAAGCATGCGAGCTGAAGACCAAGTTCTTCCAGTGCGTGCCGGTGGAGAGCAGCACCTGCGTGGTGTTTGGAGATCCACATTACCATACCTTCGACGGCTTCCTCTTTCACTTCCAGGGTTCCTGCTCCTACCTCCTTGCCAGGCAGTGCTGGACAGGCTCCCAGCTGCCCTACTTCAACGTGGAGGCCAAGAACGAGAACCGAGGCGGCTCCTCCGTCTCCTGGCTGAGGGATATTTTTGTGGAGGTCTACTCACACAAGATTGTCCTCCCCAAGGGCAGCTTTGGGAAAGTGAAGGTAAGAGCCATGCTGGAAGGGGAGTACTTGCTCGGTTGGCTCCTCCGAGGCACCATCGAGACTGTGACGGCAGCCTGGGGAGCATGGGACAGCACTTCTGGGCCCCGCACATTCCTCAGGGAGCGGGCACGGGTGACAGGCATGGCGGCAAATGCCTGAGGCTTACCGACGGCTGTTCTTCTGCGCACATTCCTGTCTGTGTCCTGGTAGAAGCACTCTGCTATTTCATGTGCCGGCTCAGTTGTCTGGTGTTGCTCCTGCAGGTGGATGACTTGGTGGTGTCCCTGCCTGTCTCTCTGGAACTGGGTGCAATAAAAGTCTACCAAAGCGGCTTGTCCACAGCCCTGGAGACTGACTTTGGCCTGCTGGTGACCTACGATGGACAACACTACGCCTCTGTCTCCGTTCCGGGCACATACGTCAACGCCACTTGCGGTCTGTGCGGGAATTACAATAAAGACCCCGAGGACGATACCCTCCGCTCGGATGGGAGGTTGGCCACATCCGTGCCGGACCTGGGCGAGAGCTGGCAAGTGCCGCACCCCGAGCGGAAATGTTCGCCCGGCTGCTTGGACAACTGCAGCCTCTGCGACGCTGCCACCGAGTCTCTCTATTTCACCTCTGAATACTGTGGATTCATCAACAAGAGCGGCGGGCCGCTGTGGGAGTGCGGCACCGTTGTGGACCCCACTGCCTTTGTCCACAGCTGTGTCTATGATCTCTGCAGCGCGAGAGATAACGGCACTGGCCTGTGCCAAGCCATCCAGGCGTACGCCTCTGTGTGCCAGGCCCTGGGCATCTCGGTGGGAGAGTGGCGTGCCCAGACAGGCTGCGGTAAGTGTCTGCGTGCTCCTGCCAGGACCCTTCCCCTCTGGAGCAAGGGAGCGATTTCAGGGGTCTACCCACGTGCCCAGCAGTGTGTGGGATGAGGGGAGAGAAATCCAGGGGAGGGAGTTCCTCGAGGTGGAGGGAGTCACGCGAGAGCCGCTCGGTCCCTCCTCTCCATGGCATCAGACTCTTGCGCCACAAGTCAGGCACGAGGCAGGAGCTCTGCATCGCTCTGGAGACAGTTGGCTGCCGTGATGAGAAATGGAGGCTGGAGCAGAACAGGAACTGGCCGGCAGCACCCTTGTCGGCTCACCAGCCTCGCTTGCAGCATTAGGTAGCTGTGGACAGCTCAGTGGCTCGGGCTGTTTAGGAAAAGCCATTGTTTGCATGAGCGGAATGGCTGGAGAGGTGTTGGGGGGAAATGAAGGGGCCAATTCTACCTTTAAGTGGGACTCCTGGGTCACTCTGCATTGTCTCTGTTGTGGGTCAATGGCAAGGAGGTAATCGGCCCCGAACCATGCCTTAATGTGGTCCCCTTGTTGTTTGTCTGCCCTCTGCGCCCACAGCAATGGCCGTGCAGTGCCCGGAGCTCAGCCACTACTCGGTGTGCACCAGCAGCTGCCCTGCCACGTGTTCGGACCTCACGGCCCCGCTGGCCTGCACCTCCCCGTGCATCGAGGGCTGCGAGTGCAACGAGGGCCATGTCCTCAGCATAGACCGCTGCGTCCCTGTCCAGAAGTGCGGCTGCGATGTGGACGGCCGGTACTACGCCATCGGGGAGTCTTTCTGGGCAGCGGCGGACTGCACGGTGGAGTGCCAGTGTGAGGATGGTGGGGAGGCCAGGTGCTTTAACAACACCTGTCCTGAAGGAGAGGTCTGTGCCATTGAGAATGGCTACCGGGGCTGCTATCCAAAGCGGGAGACCCTGTGTTTGGTGGGGCAGGACCAGGTGCTGCAGACGTTTGATGGTGTCTCCTTCCCCTATCCACTGGAGCACTCCTACACGCTGCTCAAAACCTGCCCAGAGAGACCAGACTTCATCGAGGTGGACATCAGCCAAAAGAAGCCCGGATCTGCTCCCAACGGACCACGCGTCGTGCGGATCCAGGTGGTCGGCCAAGAGGTGAAGATTGGAGGAACCAGCCTGTCAGAGATCAAGGTAGAGGTGCTACCATCAGGGCAGCCCACCCCAGGGTCAGGGCAGGAGGTGGTGGCTCACGCTTTGACCCAATGTCCCTTTGGAGAAGAGCTTGTGGGTCTGTGGCTCTGGACCTTTCCCCTGGGTCAAGGCCTCAGGCACCACGGTGGCCCTTGGAGGAAGCCCGCGTGGGCCATCGCTGTGCGGAGGCCCTGTAGGTACACTGCAAAGTTGTTGTCGCGGCGCTGTTATTCCTGGTTGTTTGCCAAGTCAGCTCTGGAGACTTTCCTGGCATTGCGATTGTCTCCCGCAACTTGTTTTTGTTGTGGAAAAATGGTTTCTGTGGGGCAAAAAGCAAGGAAACAGCTGTACGCCCTCACTCAAAGGAGGCTCAGGGCCTTGGAGGGTGGGTCTGGGTTAGGAAGCGTTTAGCATACTCAGTGCTGTGCGGCTGGCAGACAGGAACAGCTGTGCAAAGTCGCTTCACCCTCCCTGAAGCATCTTGATCTGCTTGTTACTTGTAGGTCAATGGTTACGACGTGGAGCTGCCCTATTTCCACCCTTCCGGACGCCTGGAAATATACCGTAGCAACAATGGCACCGTGATGGAGTCGGAGGGCCTCTTGGCTATCGGCTACTATGATTCGGGCCTTCTGGATATCCGCCTCTCCACCACCTATTTCAACTGCACCGGGGGTCTGTGCGGCCTCTTCAATGGCAATGCCAGCGACGAGTTCTGCCTGCCCAAGGGCAAGTGCACGGACAATCTGGAGCTCTTCCTGGAGAGCTGGACGACGTTTGACGAGATCTGCAATGGGGAGTGTGGGGACCTCCTCAAGGCCTGCAACAACGACTCAGAGCTGCTCAAGTCCTACAGGAGCCGGTCGAACTGCGGCATCATCAACGACCCCACCAACAGCTCCTTCCTGGAATGCCACAGCGTGGTCAACGTCTCAGCCTACTACAGGACATGCCTTTTCCGTCTGTGCCAAAGTGGGGGCAACCAGTCAGAGCTGTGCGACTCGGTGGCACGCTACGCCAGCGCCTGCAAGAACGCCGAGGTGGATGTCGGCCAGTGGAGGAGCCACGGTTTTTGCCGTGAGTCCACCAAAGTTTTTAAGCACCAGGGAGGAAGGGGATGTAGGCCCCGCTGACCTTGGGCATAGTCTTGTTGTCAGGAGCTTGTGGGTGTACAGAGGTAGAGGCACTTTTTTTTTACGAGATGCCAGAAAGTATGGCCTCTCTTTTTTTCCCCCCTCCTCTCTTGTCTCTAGTGGGTACCCCGAACCCACAGAGTGCTCCTCTGTGGCCAAGATGAAAGACACTCAATAGATGAAGGGCTGTTTGGGAGGGAGGCCCCAACCTGACGGCGCTAACGGCAGCATAAGGTGTCCAAAGTCATATGAAGGGGTAGGGGTGCAGGTGCCTAAATGCTGGCAATCTTGGGCAGTTTTCCTATTCTCTTCCCTACCGGTCAACCAAAGATCGGCTTTGCCATCAAAGGAGCTATGCCTGGTAGACCTTTCTCCACGAGGGAGGCCGGTGGGAAAGGGGATTTGGGGTAGGTATGCAATGTCTCCTGAGCCCGAGGGCAAGGCAGCGCCAGCCCGCGTACTGACAGTAGTTTCTAAGCTGCGCTCGTGCCGGCAGACAGATTACCCCGTGAGACAATTTCACGGTGGCATTTCAGGAGGCATCAGGAGTTTTATAATGCTATGTAGGAGCATTCCAGAGATGCAGATGGTGTCTGACAGTGCTGTATGCCACCACGAGAGGATAATTTGAATAATGCTTGTTTTTAGGTGTCGCTATAAAGTTGCTGTTGATGGGAAAACATTCATAATTCAGAAGCAAATGTGAAAAATCTCCTGTGTGGAAGTAAGTGGTGGAGAAGCAGCCCTTGTCTCCACCACAGAGGCTTGAGGGAGGTGTCCGTTCGGGAAGCAGGGAGTGGCCCAAGACCAAACCCTGGCCTCATACCCTCCACAACAGCAGAAGGAGGTGGCGCTCGGCAGGTAGTGGGACAGGGCTGTGATGCGAGGAGAGCGATGGCCAAGAGGAGAAGGGGTTGCAAAGGGCATGGAAAGAGCCAGTGGCTGGCAAGGTGCAGGGACTGTCTCCCCTCTTGCTTTTTTTCCTTTGAATCAGTTGCCACTCCTTCCATTCCCACCTTTTGCCTGTTCCCCCACTCCGTGCTGCCCCAGGGCTGCTGGAGCTAGGAACTCACGCTGCACGTTTGTTGGCCCCGCAGCTCTCGCCTGCCCGGAGAACAGCCATTTTGAGGAGTGTATGAGCTGCGTGGAGACCTGCGAGACCCTGGCCACGGGCCCCGTCTGCACAGACACCTGCGCAGAGGGCTGCCAGTGTGATGAGGGCTTCGCCCTCCGCGGCACCCGCTGCGTTCCCCGCGGTGAGTGCGGCTGCAACTTCGAGGGGCGCCAGCTGGCCACCAATCAGACCTTTTGGATGGACATCGCCTGCCACTTTCTCTGCTACTGCAACGGCTCTGACAACAGCGTGTACTGCGAGAATGTTTCCTGCAAGGACGACGAGTACTGCCTGGAGGAGAACGGCCTCTACTACTGCCACGTCCGCACTGATGCCTCCTGCATTGTCTCCGGCTACGGACACTACTTGACTTTTGACGGCTACTCCTTTGACTTCCAGAGCAGCTGTGCATTGGTCTTGTGCACCACGATCGCCCGGCCAAGGGTGGAGCGCTCGGACACTTTCCCGGCGTTCACTGTCACAGCCAAGAACGAGGATCGGGACACCTCTCTGGCCCTCTGGGTGAAACAAGTTGAAGTGGAGGTTTTCAATTACAACATCGTCATCCACCGTGCCTATAAATATACCGTGCTGGTGAGTGTGGGGCCACAAGGGCCGGGTTTATTTCTCACTGCTGTGGCTCCCAAACCACGGAGCAGTTCCCTAGGCATGAGGCCTTACAGCTCACAAGGTTTTCCGAGGGTTGAGAAGGGCATACGCTCAGGCTCATTCCTAAGGTGCCACCAGGTGCAGCTTTTGAAGGGGGCTTCTGTTTTGGCTGCCTTGTTTTGGATGTAGAGATGAGGCTAGCGAGGATCTTGCTCTGGGAGCACTGAGTGGCCCTCCTTTGTGAGCTCCCCTGGAAGCTCCAGTCATCACCCTTGCTCATGGTGCATCTTGTTTTATTCCCTGCAGATCAACGATGAGCGTCTCTACCTGCCCCTGAAGCTGGGCCAGGGCAAAGTGAACATCTTTGCCTTTGGCTTTCACATCGTGGTCGAGACTGACTTTGGGTTGAAGGTGGTGTATGACTGGAAAACCTTCCTCTCTGTCACCATCCCACGTAGCTTCCAGAACCTGACCTACGGCCTCTGCGGCCGCTACAATGGCAACCCCGAGGATGACCTGACAGCTGCGGGCGGCACACTGGCTGCCAGCGTCGCCGACTTTGTCCAGAGCTGGGCAAAGCGGGATGCGTTCTGCCGCGTGGGCTGCGGTGACCGCTGCCCCGCCTGTGGGAAGGTGGAAGGCTTCTGGAAACCCCAGCAGCTCTGCAGCCTCATCCCGAGCCAAAGCGGTGTCTTTGCCAAGTGCCACAGCAAGATCAGCCCCGGCTTCTTCTACAAGAACTGCCTCTTTGACACCTGTGTTGACGGGGGAGCCATGCAAACTGCCTGCAGCTGGCTGCAGAATTATGCTAGCACTTGCCAAACACAGGGCATTGCCATTACTGGCTGGAGGAACTTCACGTCGTGCTGTAAGTGCCACCCTGCCTCCGGGCCCTTCCTCTCTAGAGGGGCTTCCCAGGGTTGTCTGCTGTAGCCGTAGAACTTTCCGGAGCTCAGGCCATAGGGAGGTAGCAGAGTACCATGTGGATGCATCACAGGTCCCCACGGTCAGTGCCTGGGGATGGCTTCGGGGATCTCCTCCTTCCTTGCAGAAGAAGGGGGCAGTCGACGGAGCGGTGAGCTAAAGCGGCACTGTCGGTGTGCACGTAGTCACTGCCAAGCGCGCTGGACCAACCTGTACGTGGACTAGGGAGAGGGGAGGTGGACGGCCCGGCAGCCGGTCCTGCCCACGCTTGCCGGGGAGGGTGGTGGTATGGGATCAGGTCTGGGGCACTGTGTTCTTCTGGAGTTGTTACGAACCGCATATGGTATAGCGGGAGCAGGGATGGAGAGGGGAAGCCCCGAGGTCAGAAGGCATCAGCTGTCCCTCTGTTGTTAAGCAGGAATTGTAGTCGGCAGCCTCAAAGCCAGGAGTCCCTGTTTCCTCTAATGAAGCCGCATGCTCTCGTCAATAAGATTACGGTGTGATGTTCAATTAGACTCCCGAGGATGGAGGCCGCGAGCCTCTCTGGCAGCCAATCTATCTGGCAAATGAGATGGGAAGTAATTGTCTCTGCTAACAAGACTGAAAATTAAATTTATGTTGTTCTTCCTTCTAACAAGCAAGCTCAGAAGGCATCACTCTCATGGGGTAGAAGCAGCGAGGCCACCAACCAGCACCCTGCATGCCAGGTCCAAAATGGACCCTGGGAACCTGACGGCGTGCAGGGAGAGGCGGCCTGCCCAGGCACGGGCAGCTGCCCTCACAAGCTTCAGACTCCCCAGGGACCAGCAAAAACACATCCCCTGAGACGCGTCCCCACACGGAGAGCGTGGAGGAGACTCTGTATGCTACCCGAAAGGGGCCAGGGCCAGCATGGGCATCCCTCCAAGAGGGAGATGTTAGTCTGGTGTCAGTGAGTAGGCTCATTTGCGGGAGAACAGGGAGCATGAGGAAACAGGCTCTCGGGAAACTGGTGTGCAGGAGCTCAGAGACAGAGTGAGTAATGGAGAAGCATTGCTCAGCGTGGACCAGGCTGCTGGCAGGTGGCCAGGAGCTTCGGAGTCCCTCTCTGGGCAGCACGTTCCCTGTTAACCACTTTGGCAGGGGAGTTAGCTGCCCAGGGACACCAGCGGTGCAGATCACAGCCCCACATGTGGCTGGCTGCCAGGGTGGTTTTGTCTGGGGAGCTAATGGTTTTCTGTTTTGTCCTCTGGTAACGTTGCAGCTGTCAGCTGTCCCCCCAACAGCCACTATGAGAGCTGCGTGTCCCTGTGCCAGCCCCGATGCGCCGCCATCCGGCTGAAGAGTGACTGCAGTCACTACTGCGTGGAGGGATGCCAGTGCGACCCCGGGTACGTCCTCAATGGCAAGAGCTGCATCCTTCCCCACAACTGCGGTTGCTACTCTGACGGCAAATACTACGAGGTACGCTGCTCACCTCCTTCTCTCGGCCTTTCTCCCACTCTCTCTCTGGCATTTCTGGGCAGCATCTCTTGCGCTGAGTGGGGATAGCGATCAGGCCGGGCCAGTACCGAGTGTCACAGTGGCTCCGTTTGCCAGGGTCAGAGCTTCAGTCATCGAGGGCGCTCCGCAGGGCCTGGAGAGACAGGCCCTCTCCTTCACCAGCATCATACGTGTCTGTCAGTCCATGGCCACGCTTGGGGATTGCTCTGAAGTCTGGTGGTTTTGCACCAAGCAGGAGTGGGCAGGGAACAAGGAGCGGAGCAGGCAGATGTGCATCAAGCATAGGCAGAGAGAGAGGAGAAGCTGGCTCCATAGCGAAGCCCCAGCAGTGTCCTGTGGGACATTTGCTGGGGCCGAGCTGTCCTGTGGTCTCAAGTCCTCTTCAGCTGCAGAGCAGATTGCCATTGCTTCTGCTGAAGGAGTTCCTGTGTTGGGGCTGGGGTCCAGCTCTGATCTGACCACGGGCATGCACTCGGGTCATGTGGCTTACACTTCAGGGACACCTCTTCTGTGCCAGTCTCATTTCCAGCCCAAGAGTCTCACATGGCTGCTCTTTTGGAGCTGTGATCTGGGGAAGGCTGGCGTAGAGGGGCCTCAACCTGAGGGTCCATGGGGATTGTATCTCCTAGAGGAGTGGAAAGGTGGAATCGGTAAGATTGCTCAAGTACTGGCAAGCTGCCCAGTACTGTGCTGGCAATGGAAATTGTGGTTATTGGTGACGGTAGGGATGACACGGTGGCAGCATGGGGCTCTAGGGATACCGAGAGTAGAGATGAGAGGGACGTCCTGCAGTGTGTTGCGTAATGAGGTTTTCTGTCTGGCAAAATCATCATGCAGTTGTTAGAGATGAGGGCGACTCAGATGTCAGACAGGGACAGGAAAGAACTGGAGCGGGTGGGGAAGAAAGGGTAGTGACAGGGAGGGCCAGCTTTGATGAGATCCAAAGCCCCAAACTTTGTGACTATGTTGTTCTAGGTGTTCGACACGAGACGACTTTACTGTTTCACGTGAAATTTACTTCTTTGTAGCTCTTGGATGTTACTCAGGACTTTGGTTCAGCAGGGTGAGACAGTGATGTACACACAGTAGAGCCATTGCAACATACAGCTGGGTCCCAATGGAAGTGTGCTCGATACGTCTGTATGGTCACCAACACAAAACAGAGAGTCCTCAGCCAGTGGGAAGGAATAGGGGCTCGAAGCCAGCCCAAAGCCAGCACCATCTTGAAAGGCCACCTTGCCGGTTGTTCAGTGTTTGTATTCTACAGTGGGCTGAGGCACATGGGCAGTTTCCCTGTGCTGGTCTGGTTGGCTCAGGAAGACAACGCTTTCTAAGTGTTCTTCAAGGGCAGACCCTTTACAGAACTGGGTGAGTTGCTCACCTGATGCCACTGTCTAGGTAAGAGAAAGATCTGCCTTTGGTTGTGTTTGTGTGGAGGTAAGCACAGAATAATCCTTTATTCCTTGCTGAGCTTCTTGGGCACATCCTCCTTGCCTATCTTCTCCTCCAAGCATTGTCCCACTGTTGGGGCACCTTGATTGGTCACGCTTTTGGTTCTGCTGTGGAGAGGTAGCTGTTCCCAGGGGCCGAGTCACCCAGGGCAAGTGTGTTGTAACGCAGCAGAGATGCTCAGTCCTGGGTCTCAGAGGGCGCCTCTCGAGCTAAGTCTTGTCCCCAAGGATCCTGGCTGTCAGAAGCCTGAGGACCAGGGAATGCAGGCTCCCCTTTAGCAGGCACCACCCTTTGCGAAGGCGCGACTCCGGCTGCAGGCTAGATGGTGCTGAGATGGTCAGCTGGCATGTTATGGTCCTGCCTTTGCTTATATTCTAGTGAGTTTTCTTGTCGGTGAAACTGTTCTGGCATAAGGTGTCTTTGCCGAGCCTCACACCCATAGGAGCCAGTACAGGAGGACCCTAGCAGACGGGTTGGCAAGGAAGGGGTCGAGGAGGTATTTAGTGTGCTGTGGTTTTAGTGCGTGTATAAGAGGCGAAGGAGGTTGCAGTGGCAGTGGAAACGTGTGGTGTCCTCATGCTTGCAGGTAGCAGAGATGTTGGAAGATAGGTGCAAGCTGCCAGTGTGTTCTCTGCACCTTTTCCTGTGTCGGCATTGCCCGCTCTTGCTTGCCATGTGGCTGAAGGGCATAAACCTTGGCTCAAGCATCCGCAGAGGGCAGGGCATGGGCCCCCAGCCCTCCCGGCCAGTGACGGGTCCCTCTTTCAGCCCAAGCAGCTCTTCTGGAATGGGGACTGTACCCGCCGATGCCGCTGCTTCCGGCGTAACCTCATCCAGTGTGACCCGAGGCACTGCAAGTCGGACGAGGAGTGCGCCCTGCGGAACGGCATCCGTGGCTGCTTCAGCACCAGGAGCTCCTTCTGTCTGGCAGCGGGCGGCGGTGTCTTCCGCACCTTCGATGGGGCCTTCCTCCGCTTCCCCGCCAACTGTGCCTTCGTCCTCTCCACTATCTGCCAGAAGCTGCCCGACTTCTCCTTCCAGCTCATTATCAACTTTGACAAGTGGTCCTCACCTAACCTCACCATCATCTCCCCTGTCTACTTCTACATCAATGAGGAACAGATCCTCATCAGCGACAGGAATACTGTCAAGGTAAGGTCTTGTCAGGGGTGTCTGCCCCCTCAGGAACAGGGTCACAGGCCAGGCGGCAGGGGATCGACTCCCAAGCCAAGGAGAGTGGTACACAGGGCCGTGCAATCGTCACTGCGAGGGCCCCGGACGGCTCTGTCGGTGGCTTTGTGTCCCAGTCAAGGAAAGTCTACGGGTGAGGGATGTGGCTGTCATCTGCCGGGCTTTGGGGAGGGATGCTGGCTGGGGGAAAAGGACTGGCAGGAGGCAAGGCTGTCCACAGCCCAGGAGTTTGTAGTCACATACCCATCCACCGTTCAGTGGGGTGGGTAAAGCTGACCTTTTGAGCAGAAGGGTAGAGAGGCCTGGCCATCGCTGTGGTGTCGCTTGGACTCTGAAGGGCATCGTCTGTGGCCTTTCCTGGTGAGTCATGAGTCCCAAGCTAGAGCCTCTGCAGATGAGTAGGTTCCCTTTGTGGCTCAGCCTCGTGCAGGCATTTAAGGGAGGCGGTGCACTCAGAGCAATCCATCCGTAAGGAGGAGGAGGACTTGCCAGCCCCTGCTGAAGACAAGGTGGTGTGTTTTCACAGCGGGGATATTCTGGCTTGCTGTTGCATCCATTGCCAGAGGGGATGGGAGGGATGTCAGCCTCGTGTCCTCTCCCGTGCCAGGTGAACGGCAGCCAGGTGAGCATCCCCTTTGTCACGGGGCTCTCCACAAAGATCTTCAGCCAGGAGGGCTTCCTGGTCATCGACTCCAGCCCCGACATCCAGATCCGCTACAATGGCTTCAATGTCATCAAAATCACCATCGGAGAGCGGCTGCAGAACAAGGTGTGTGGCCTCTGCGGCAACTTCAACGGCGACCGGACGGACGACTACGCGACGCTGCGGGGGAAGCCAGCGCTCAGCAGCGTGGTGCTGGCGCAGAGCTGGAAGACCAATGGCATGCAGAAGAGGTGAGCGGTCGGACAGCCCTTCCCCACCGGGCGGGAGCGGGAGCGGGGCAGGCTGTGATGGAAGTCCTTGCGATGTGTCCGGTGCCCACAGCTGCAACGAGCTGCAGTACTCGCAGTACGCCGCCTCCTGCGACAACGTCCAGATCCAGGAGCTGCAGAGCGACAGCTACTGCCTGAAGCTGACAGACATGAAAGGCTTCTTCCAGCCCTGCTACGGCCTCCTGGACCCCCTGCCATTTTACGAGTCCTGCTTTCTGGATGGCTGCTACAACCACAAGAAGGTCCAGCTGTGCGGCTCGCTGGCCGCCTACGGCGAGGCCTGCCGCACCTTCGGCATCCTGGGCACTGAGTGGATCGAGAAGGAGAATTGCTGTAAGAGAACTAGGGGCCTTCCGGGTCCTGCTGGGACTGCAAGTGGTGGAAGAGGGGCTGGCCGTCTGAGGACGAAGATCACGTTTGTGCTCTGTCTTGTGTTGTTTAGCAGGAGTGGTGGAAGATCCCTGCGTGGGCGCCGACTGCCCCAACCGCAGCTGTGAGCTGGACAACGGCGGGGAGCTGTGCGGCTGCATCGAGCCCCCACCCTACGGGAACAGTGAGTCCTCTGGTCCTCGCAGCAGAGTCAGCGCTAAGCGGGGGAAGGGATATGCCGAGGGCTGGGCCCTCTGCCCAGACAGAGTTTCCTGACGGTGCGCAGGTCAGGATGGGAGCAGGGAGCAAGGTTTTCTCGAGCGTACGGTGTGGGCATCTTTGGCTTGGGAGTGCTTTGAGCAGGAGGGACATTGGACGGGCACAGTGTGCTACAGGAGATGATCCCAGCCCGTTTCTGGTAGCAGGGAGAAGGGCTGCGCAGGCTGACAACTTGGGCCTGTGATGCCGTTCGTGGTGAAAAGCTGTCTCATCTTCCTCTAGCCACTCATGATATCATTGATGCGGAAGTGACCTGCAAAGCTGCCCAAATGGAGGTGTCCATCTCAAAGTGCAAGCTGTTCCAGCTGGGCTTTGAGCGTGAGGGGGTGCGGGTCAACGACCGCCACTGCCCTGGCATTGAAGGGGAGGACTTCATCTCCTTCCAGATCAACAACACCAAGGGCAATTGTGGCAACGTGGTGCAGGTGAGCTGGACCATGGGGTACGCGGGGCTGGGAGCGAAGGCCAGGTGGTTCATCTCAGGTGTCTTCTCATTTGTACCAACTTGAGGGCAGAGGAGGCAGGGAGAGCGTGCCTTCAGAAGAAGACTTGACGGAGTGAAAGGGGCTCGAGAGTCCGCTGGCACCTGGGGTTGCGCATGTACCTCTACTGTCGATTGGGGTGGCTTGTGGTCGGGCAGTAGGTTGCAGACAGGCTTTGTAGCACACAAGGTCTTTTGGCAGAGGATCATGGTTGCTCTGCTGACTGGCGTCCCAGTCCAGGGGATGCAGGAGGAGGCGGAGGAATAGGTGGGAGGCTGAGGAGAGCAGTCCGTGTATTCTGAGCCATTCTGTATTTGATGAATTTGTCAGTATGGGGGCGTCAGGGCAGCATGGCTTTGTGCCAGCTGGGCAGTCCACCCCCACAGCAGTGATGGCCTGGCTCGAGGGTGCTCAGAGGGTGCTTTAATGGGATAGGAGTTCAGGAAAACAGAGGCAGGTCTTGTAGAGTAAGGAGGCTGCCCAGTGGTTCCTAGCCCTGCTGCACTGCACCGTTTTTGGCCAGAGGTGGCGGAGGGGCAGCAGGGCACTCAGTGTTGCACGACTCGTTTAGGGGCCGAGGCATTTGTTAGGAGCAGGGGAAGCCAGTCTCAAGCGATACCCTGTGTTCCTCCTGCAGTCCAACAGCACACATATAGTGTACAAGAACACCGTGTGGATTGAGAGCGCGAACAACACAGGCAACATCATCACACGGGATCGGACCATCAATGTGGAGTTCTCTTGTGCCTATGAGCTGGACATCAAGATCTCCCTGGATTCGGTCGTGCGGCCGATGCTTAGGTAGGAGCTGGGGGCGAGCCGTGTGGCCTCTCCTCCAGCCTTTCCGTAGCAAGGACATGGGAGCACGTGGGTGGAAAGAGAGGTGCCGAGGGTCCGAAGCGAGGTGCTGATTTGGGGGTTTGTATCTTTTGCTCTGTCTGAGCCAGTGGTTTTGTTGGTTGTTTTTTTTTTTTGTCATCATCATTAGCGTGATTAACCTGACGGTGCCGACGCAGGAAGGGAGCTTCACCACCAAGATGGCCCTGTACAAGAATTCATCCTACAAGCACCCCTACCGGCAGGGCGAGGTGGTGCTCACCACCCGGGACGTGCTCTACGTGGGGGTCTTTGTCGTTGGGGCCGATTCCAACCACCTGATCCTGATGCTGAATAAGTGCTACGCGACCCCCTCGCGGGACAGCAACGACAAGCTGCGCTACTTCATCATCGAGGGCGGGTGAGCGACCACAGGCCAGGAGACCCAGCATGCCCTGTTGGTTTTTATTGTCTGTCAAGGGAGGGCACTCGAAGAGGGGCAATGTCAGCTGGAGCACTGGACATTTTGGTCAGGGGGACGGTTGACCAAGATCTGGAAAGAGTGGGGAACAGGGCAGCTTGTGTTGTTAGCGCAGTTTGCTTAGTGTAAAGGTTGCTGGAGGCCCCATGTGTGATGGAGTCCTGGCTGTGGAGAGAAGCGACCTTCCTTCCGTCACTGATTCCGTGAGTATCAGGGTGGTTGTAGGAGTTGGGAGGATGTGGATTGTGGTGGAGGCATCTTGGGAAGTGGGAGTAGAGTGAAGTTGGAAGTGACAAAGAGAGGTCATGCTAGGGAGGCAGGGCGTGATGTACTTGTCCAGAGGAGATGGGCATGGCGGGATCTAAGCATGCTGCCATGGGGTCTCACGGCGACAGAGGCGAGCAATGTCTTTTGAGGGAGGGTCCCAGTTGCGAGAGTGCCAGAGTGAGTATCGGCGCTTTGTGCAGGTGCCAAAACATGAAGGACAACACCATTGGCATAGAGGAGAATGGAGTGTCGTTGACATGTCGCTTCCATGTCACTGTCTTCAAGTTCATTGGGGATTATGATGAAGTTCACCTCCACTGTGCGGTCTCGCTCTGCGATTCAGAGAAATACTCCTGCAAAATAGTAAGTGGGGCAAGTGCCGAGGGACGGGTCACTCACGTTGCAGGGCTTGGGCAGAGCAGGGAGAGCCCAGTTGACCCAGCATTGGAGAGGCAGTTGGGGGTGAGGCTGGGAAGGTCACCTGTTTGTCTAGGTGCCGGGAGGAGAGCCCTGCTGCAGGCAGGTCACCTGGGGACCTGCAGTCTCCAAGCCTGGTCACAGGGGGATGGAGTCAGGGGTCCCTTTGGGAGCTGGGCTGGCCAGAGAGGCACAGACGGGGCCCGGGAAGGAGCTGAGAGTGATGGAGGTGGTGTTTATCTCTATGTAGAACTGCCCTCAGCACACGAGGATGGCCAGTGCGTTCGCTGAGGAGTCCAAGGAGCAGATCATCTCTGTGGGGCCTATTAGGAGGAAGCGTAAGTGTGTGTGACCCTGACGAAAGCTGCGGGGGTTTCTCTGCCATCCAGGTTGATCCCACTGGCGTGTCATGGGCCAGTGCCCAGGTGTGGCCTGATCCTGGGGCACTGGGGTGACGGAGCATGTGTGTGTGGATCCTGCGGGGAGAGGCCCTACCTTTGAGCAGGAATTGGGCTGAGTGCAAGAGAGTGCTCGCCATACTTTTGCTGCAGGGAGGTGAGGGTGGGGGGTGCAAGGGTGCCAGCTGTATGAGTGAAGGTGTGGGCTGCATCGGGGGTCCACCTTGCTTGGGGATGTGCCTTCCTAGAGGCTTGTGGGTGGTCATTCAGGAGAGGGTACAACGGCAGGGCAGGCAGCAGGAGCCTGTGATGGTGTGGGGTGCTGCGTTTCTGGCCATGTGGCTCTGTGCTGTGGGTGCTCCTCGGTCTTTTTGAAAGGCCCCTGAAGGGTGGTAAGCATCAGACTAGGTTCTGCTTTGGGGTCACAGTGGGTGACAGGAGCCTGACTGGCTCCTGGCGCTGCCCCAGAGCTGTGTGTGCTGTGAAGGTGTACTCGTGGGCCCTGTTGTTGTAGCAGGGAGTGTGGGACCACGGGTCCTAGACAGCCAACGACTAGGGGCCTGGGGTCTGGGAGCCTTATTCAGGGGTTTTCCTTTGCTCTTTGTGCCCAGGATCGGACTGGTGTGAGGACAACGGAGGCTGTGAACAGATCTGCACGAGCCGGGCGGATGGGCCCCTGTGCAGCTGCGTGACAGGAACGCTGCAAGGGGATGGCAAAAGCTGCAGAGGCAAGTACCGGGGGGGGCATGGGAGGAGTCGGGCTGAGCGTACCTGGGGGCCTCTGCACCCAAGCTGAGGGGCCACAGGGGTGAGCGGCGTGGGGAAGGTGGCTGCAATGTGAGATGTGGTGCAGATGGGAGGGAGGCGGAGGGCGGGGAGCTGGGTTGATGCAGTTCCCAGGGGACAGAGGTGTCTGGCAGCGAGGTGCCTGAGGGCTGCGAGGCCAATGATGGAGGACGTTGGGAGGCAGTCAGCTGCAAGGGTGGTGATGGCGTATAGTGCAGTGTGGGGCAGTGGCAGGGTAGAGCAGAGGCCATGGGTAGAGTTTGGAGGCCAACAAAGACGCTTGTGGGAGGGGGGGCTGGTGATGAGATGGAGCAGTCGGGCAGGAATGGGACCAGTGCAGTTTGTGGGGCACCCACGGTGTTAATGGAAAGGGAAGCACTGGGACTTCAGCTCACATGGATCTTCTTGTTATGTTGGCAGCCTCCAGCTCTTCAGGGGAGCACCGTGCCCAAGCGACCCTTCTAGTGGTGGCCCAGCTGTGGCTGTGGCTGCGTGCAGCTCTGCAGGACCTGACCTCGTAGGTGTGGCTTTGCCACCCAGCCAAGTACTGTTCTCATGCCAGCCTGAGTCTTTGTAGGGTAGGAGACAGCACCCCCACAGTGGCCAGGCTGCCACCGACCCATCCCGCTGCGTGGAGACAAGAGAGGGACTTGACCGGGAGAGAGATCGGATACAGACCCAGGCGTGGAGTTGGTGTGTGGCAGGCGCCGTGACAGCGAGGCAGAGCTGCATGTCTGCTGGCATCAATGTGGGACTTGGGGTTTGTTTGGTTTGTTTGTTTTTTTTTTTCTTTTTTTTTTTTACAGCTTTCCATCATTGATGTGGGACTTGAGGGGTATTTTTTGCAGCTTTTTCCCAGGCTTTCCCTTGTAGCATGCACTGTAGGTGGCCCATGCCTCTGTCTGTAGCATGAGACAGGCTGGAGCATGTGCTGTCCCCTCACAGGGACAGCTGAGGGTCTCCTCGGTCCTCGGGAGCTGCCGTCGATCTCTTGCGAGTGGATGGACTCAGCCAGAGGTAGGTGTCGCGGCACAGGTTGCAGGCTGGAGCAACGCGTCGTTGGACGTCGTGACACCTCAGGAATGTGTCATCTCGTGGCTCTCCGGAGCAGAGGCGGTGTTGAGGTGTGTGGCCAAAGGCCAAGCTTGTCCCTTGGGGTCTGGGGAGCCTGTAGGTGTGCTGCGGTGGCGAGAAGCCAGTCCCAGTGTTTGGAAAGAGGTGCTTTCTGTGGGCAAGAGCAGGAGTCAGAGAAATGAGCAATGAAATTCCCTCCTGTTTGTGTGGCTTGCCGTGGCAGAGTTTTTTGAGGGCGAGCGCAGGGTTGGGGTCATTGGGCGCAGGGCATCGTCAGGGTGCCCAGCGGGAGAGTCGAGAGCGGCCTTGGGGTGCTGATGGGGGGGGGGGTGCTGTCTGTGTTGGTGTCCTGTCTTGTGTTTGTATTCTGTGAAATGGCTGCATGGGAATAAAAAGTGTTGTAATCCTTCGTAAGCCCTGTGGTTTTGTCCAATGGTGGCGAGGACGGAGCAAGGCAGGTGGGGCCGGGAGGATGCTGGGTCCTGAGAAGGTCACTGGGAGGGATGGGGAGAGGGGGTTTCAGGGTGCTGGGACGGGTGAGGTGTGGGAATTTCTGGATTCTGGGCAGGGGCCATGTACGGAGTGTGCCAGAGCTGAGGGCTCTGTTGGGGCTGGAGGAAGGAGGTGTGGTGTGCCTCTGCTTTATTAGGAGAGCTGGATGAAGAGGGACTGGGGGGGTGAGGGGGAGTAGGAAGCTGTTGTAGGGAGTGAAGGGTGCACCTGAGTTAGCTACCAGGGTTGCAGGGAGAGCTGAGGAGCGTGGCGGCTGGATGTGGGCAGGGTTTGAGCAAGGTCCCTGTGTGCCTGCTGGGTGATGGTCTGCGTGGCTGTTCCCCTGGCTGGCTGGTCGCCATTGTGAAGTATGGAAGGCGGTCACTGTTGCAGGGGAGATGAACAGGAGCAGGGGTGGTGGCTGGTGCTGAGTGTGAGGAGCCAAGGTCTCTGGTGCCTGGGGTGGGGGGGTGAGCGAGTGGTGCTAGCACGGGCCTGGCAGGTTTGTGGCAGTCTTGTGACTGTGCCTTTTGGTAAGGGATGTAGTTGTCTGGGTGTTCCTGGTCCAGGCGTGCTCTCTGGGGCCTGGGGCTGTTTGCAGCTGGGGGGAAGCCTGGGAGGGAGCAATCTCTCGAGGGGAGCAGTTGTGAGGGGTGGCTTGATACAGTGGAGGGGGTCTGGTGTGAGGGCCCTTTATGTTGGGGCAGGCAGGGGGATGGAGGGTGAGGCTCCAGAGCATCGGATCAACACGAAGTGTTCGTCAGCTCCCTGTGCCGGGATATCACCGGGGCCAGTGAGATTTGGTGGAACGAGTCCCACGATCGGAATGGTGGGCTGGAGGGCTGCAGGCTGTTCAGCAGTGATAGGCAGGGCAGGCGAGGCGGAGGTACGGGACAGGTTTGACTGCACAGCCCTTACAGGTAGTGATGGTGTGGCTGAGAGCCTCTGGGTGAGGATTAGGTGGATGGAAAGCAAAAGAGATGTGGGCATCTGGCACCGATTGCCCAGCCAGGATGTAAGCACCAATGAGTTGGTCTATAGGGAATTAGGAGAAATGTCTGGATTGGTAGCCTTTGTCCTTTTGGGAGATTTCAACTTTCTAGGCATCAACTGGGAATAGCATACTGCTGTGACGAGCAGGTTTTTGAAATTCCTGAAGTTTGTAGGAGACAATGTCTTCTCACAGGAACTCAGCAAGCCAACTGGGAAAGATGTCCTCCTAGTCCTGCTATTTGTCAATAGAGATGGACTTGGGAAGGCGATGGTAGGCAGCTCGCTTGGCTGCAGCGATCACGAGACGGTGGAGTTTAAAACTTTCAGTGTAATTAGAAAAAAAGGACAGCAGTTTCTCCCTTGAACTTCAGGAGAGCAAACCTTGAGGTATTCAGGGAGCTCTTTAGCAGAGTCCCCCAGGAATGTGCTTTTGAGGGTGTAGGAGTCTACAGGTGCTGGTCAGTCTTTTGGGGCCACCTATAAGCAGCACAGGGGCAGGCAATTCCGCTGTGTGAGCGGGGCAGAAGAGTGGCTTGGCCGAATGGGGAACTCCTTGAGGAGCTCAGAGAGGAAAAGGAAAGGGACGATCTCTGGAAGCGAGATCAGGCTTTGCAGGAAGAGTACAAAGCTGTGGTTTGCACGTGCAGGGAAAAGAGAGGAAAGGCCAAAGCTTGGTAGGGGTGGTCAGTGCTGTATCTGACAGGAAGGGGTTTTATAAATACAGCATTAGCAAAAGGAGGGCTGACGAAAATACTGGAGTGATAGTTGTTGAAGATGGTCACTTGATTAATAGGAATGATGGTAAAGCGGAGGCATTCAGTGTGGTTTTGGCCTCAGTCTGGGCAGTGGAGGTGATAGTGAAGGAAGGGCAGGTGGTGGTTGCTGGAGACAAGTAGCTCGTGCTGTTTGCAGTAGTGGAGCAAAGTGATTGTAGGTTTGTAGAGGGGAGAATTGCATGCAGGTGGCTGTGGCTGGTGGCGGGGCTTGGTGGAGTCAGGGTTGGTGAGGACTGACTGTCTGTCCTCCAGAAATGTCTGTGCTGCTGCAGGTGATGGCTGTCACTCAGAGCTGGCGAGCATGGCTCTCTGTGGTGCTGATGGTGTGGAGGAGTGGCTGCCTGTCCTGGGTGGATGGTAGGGCTCTCTGCTGTGATGGTGAAGGCTGTCCCCCTGGCTTTGTGGGAGGGCCAATGGTCTCTGTGGTTGGTGTGGGTGATGAGAGCCAGTTTGTCTCTCTGTGAGTATGGCTGGAAGCTAACTGTGGTGTTGGAGTTGGTGCCTGGCTGCACTGGAGGTAAATGGCTCTGTCGGTGACAGCGATGGCGACTGGCGCCTGTCTGCCGGGCCTTTTGGGAGCTAGCTGGCTGTGTGAGTGATGAGTGATGGCTGAGGGGAGCCTTGCCATCCTTCTGGAAGGTCATTTTCTCTGGAGGTGATGGTGAGGACTGTCTGTCTGGCCAGAGTGCGGGAAATGGAGTAGCGGTGTAGATGAGGACGGTGTGGTGTGTCAGGTGATCTGTCTGTGCTGGCAGTAAGTGACAGGCTCTGCTCACAAGGAGGATGAGGATGGTCTGGATGGGTGTGTGTCTGGGAGGTGGGTGAATGATCTTGCTGTCGATGGTGGTCTGGAGTGTTTGGCTGTGTTACTTTCTGCGTGGATGATTGTGAATGGACTGTGTGGCTGATGGTGGGGTGGAGTATCTGTTTGTTTGCTGGGCCTTGCTGGTGCGCCAGACTCTGATGTGGTCAGTGAGGTTGCTCTCTCTCCTCCCCCAGTGTCTGTCTGTCTTTTGGGTTTTGGGCTCCCCCCAGCATAGCTGTTGCTCTTTTGTGTCTGCATCTCCTGAGGCCTCTCCTTGTTTTGCCTGTTGTGATCTGTGAGTCTCTGTTGCCCTGTCCTAATGTTCATGTCTCTGAGGCAATAGAGGTCTTTCTCTCTTAAATGATGTCCCTCTGAATCTCACTCTGTTTCTGCCATCTCTCCCTATATTCTTGGGGTTTCTGGGGGGTTTTTAAGGCTCCCTTATTCTCTCTCTCTCCCCAGTTCTGTTGTGTGGTCCTGGTAGGTGACCAGGACCTTGCAGGCTCTGGATCTGTCTGTCTGATGATGTGTGTGCTGATGTGGCCCTTTTTTTCCTCCTGCACGTCTCCCTCATGGGGTGCACTCTCCCTCCCTGACTTTGTATTCTCTCTGGGCAATGGTGCTGGCTCTCCTCCCTGGTGCCTGCCTGCTGGTGTGGTTTCTCCTGTGGCTGCTGGGTGCCTGTCGTGCCTGCTGTCCCTCCGCCTCTCTCGCTCTCTCTGGCTCTTGCGCCGAGGCGGCCGCCGCCGCGGGAGCTGTCCAGGTGCTGGAGCCGGCCCGGGCCGAGGGGCAGCCGGGGCCCCTCGGCCTCGCCCTGCCCGGCCTCCCACCCCCTGGCCCGGGGAGCCGGCCCGCAGCCCTCCCGGGGCCTGGGCAAGAGGCCACTCCAAGGGCCCCCCCCGGCTGGAGCCATTACCTTGCGGTGAAGGTGGCTGGCCACCTGGCCTCCCCTCTTTTCCCCCGGCTGGGCAGCATGGTGGGCCCCCGCTTGCTCGTGGCCCCCTGCAAAGTGCCATTGTCATTTCCTCCGTCCCCATTCTCCCAAATCTGCATGCTCAGAGCAGAAGCTCTGACCACCTATCGACTCCTCTGTACACTACAACTGCCTGCCACCGCCCAGGATCCATCGCCTTCGCCCTCCAGAGCAACCGTACGCGCTGCAGCACTCTTTCCTCGGCAAGGAACACCTCCCAGGGTTCCTCGACATGGCTGAGCAATCCCTCACCTGATGCCACACCTTGATGGGTTGCTACCTGACTTTTTTGGGCCACCTACATGTACCATTTAGGTTACCCACAGTCCGCCCACTGCACTACTCTGTATCCATCACGTGTCTCTTGCAGTAGAGCCTTCAGAGCCCTGCCATCTTTCCTTCTATGTTACTTCCTAGCTTCCTTTGCTGACCAGCACTCAATAAAGCCGTTCCTATGTCCTTACTGTCGATCCCTGACTCTGCCCCAGCTACACCCCCTCCATCGGCACGGCCCTCTCCAGTCAGTTGTCTGACTCTCCTGGGCATGGAACCCAGTGCCCGTTTCAGAGAACCTAGTCCCACATCCCCATTCACGATCACCCTCACCCATGCCAGAAGTTGTGCCGGTACACCACTCCCTCCACACATTGCACAACCTGAGCAGCAATCTCCAGACCAGTCAAACACCACACTGCAGCCGGGACAGCGGCTACACTGCCACCTCACTCCCTGTCCCACTCCACACACCAAGGTGTACAGCTGGACGGCATAGTCAGGCCGGCCATCCCTCGGTCCTGGATTGTCTGTCCCACAGCTCTGCAGGGCTCTTGCTCCGACCTCCCTGGGCACCGGCAGGGGCCTCTTTCTTTGACTGACTCACTCTGTTGCACTCCTAGCCACCCCACACAACACTTGTCTGTATCTCACCACCCTAATCCTTAGCCGTTTCTACCCAACAATCAGCCCCAGCCCATGCACTGACTCACGGGAAAACCACACGGAGCTGCAAAGACTGGCCAGGCCTCCTCCAGACCCTCTTCCCGCAAACAAAACACACCTACTCCACCACACAGGCCTCACCATACACTCCATCCTTTCCTCACCATCCCCTTTGGTCCTGTCCCTCATAACACATCACCCTGTGCCACCAAAGCCAGACCAGCACCTCCCTCTCCAGCTGCCATCCCTATACATTGCCAATGGGAAAAGAGGACACCTCTCCCTCTCCTCCCACCTAACCTCCACTGCTCTCCCCTAACCTTCTGCTCCTTTGCCTGCTTACTTCTACGGCCCCGCACCTGACCAGTCACAAGCCTTTACAGTCCTGCTCCTCACACAAGGCAAGATGGGAACACCAGGCAATGCTGCAGAGCTCATGCTCTCCTTCCCCTCCCCGACACTCTCCCAGACACAGCTGTCATCG
The DNA here is from genome assembly GCF_036417535.1 of Chlamydotis macqueenii. Classification (NCBI taxonomy): domain Eukaryota; kingdom Metazoa; phylum Chordata; class Aves; order Otidiformes; family Otididae; genus Chlamydotis; species Chlamydotis macqueenii. Next base: position 4,019,296 of record NC_141579.1, on the reverse strand, counting down.
ACACCTCCCCGCACCTCTGCTCACTCTAGGCCCCACTTCTTCACTTGCTGACACCACACAGGTACGTCCCACCATCACCTACCCTGCCACCAGTAAGGGCCTATCCACTATGGCCACGACCACAATCCCTCTGACACCAACAAGGGCACATGCTCCTTACCTACTACTGAGGAAGTGGCTGCTCACACTGGCCACCCACCCTGCACTGCCTGTGCCTCAGAGGACAGTCCGGCCACCGAGCCAGCTCCTACGGGTCCCTTCCCGCACAGCCTCGCTCCAGCTGCTCCCTTCACCAGCCACGCTCACATCCAGACCCTCATCCTCCACACACAGACACTGCCACCACTATCTGTCCACTCGTGTGCCGCTCATAATTGCCTCAATGCCCCATTACCTTCCCATCCCTCTACCAAGCCCATCTCCCTCGTCAGCCACCCTTATCAACCTTCTTCCTTGTGTCCTTCCTGCCTTCCTTCCTCACGTACCACCATCGCTACAATGAGAACCCCAGTCCTCCGCTGCACACACCCAAGACCACCGGCCCTACCACTGAGCCCAAAGGCACAGCCCTAGCGTCCCAACGGCCATCTGGCCGGCCAACCGGCCTCCGCAGGGCCCCCCATTCCACCCAGCCCCACCGCTCAGACGGGCCCCCACCGCCTCTGCTTGGCCAGCTCACAGTCAGCTGCCGCAGCCAGACCATTACTGCCAGGGACGCGAGCAAAGGTCCTCCCGTGACCCAACACCAGCCACTACCCGCGGACTGACCCTGACGCTGCCTCCTCCCAGCCCCAAAGGCGGGGACGGGGCTGTGACCCGCGCCGGCGCCCCCACGGGTCGCGTCCCGCCCGCAGCATGCGGCCCCGGGCCCCCGCGGCCTCCGCCCGCACGCCGCTTCCCACGGGCCCCTCCCCGCCCCCGCGGCACGGCCCGCGCCCCCGGCGCCCTGCCCTCCCCACCCCAAGGCACGCGTGGAGGACGCGGGGCTCCTCCCCTCACCCCCCCCCCCCCCCCCGCGCGACGTCACCGCCCCCGGTGGCGCGAGCCGCTCGGGCAGTGACGTCGCGTGGCGCTACCGGACGGCGGCGCCGCCCCCTCCCCGCCCACCGCCGCGCCGGGACCCGCAAGCAGGTACACGGGGGTACGGGGAGGGGGCGCGGGGGGGGGGGCTGTGAACCTCTGCCCGGGCACGCACCCACCCGCGGGCAGAGCTCCCGGGCGCCGCGCCGACGGCGACACCCACGGCTGGGACCCGCGGGACGCCCCCCCGTCCCTGCACCGGGCCGCCCGGCCCCCGCACCGCCGCGGCACCGGCCCCCGTGACAGCGTGGGGACGACTGGCCTGCGCCCCCAAAACACGCTGACACCCCGCCCCCCCCACCTCGCGCGAGCAACAGGGCCCTCACCGCCACCCTCCCTGCCCGCGCACGGCCCCGTCTCTGCCGGGGGCTCTGCACGCCGGCACCGGGACCCCCGGGGAGCGCTGCCGGAATCGCCCCTCGGGTCCCAAATCCGCGCAGGCCAATCACCAAGGCTGATGACACCCGAGGCCCCCCCACGCACCACATGCTCCCCAAAACCCACATCCCACTGGCACCCTTCTGCCAGCGTGGGACCCCTGCCCCCTCCCACAGCGAGAGGAGCCCAAGAGGGGGCATCCTCCCCTCTCCATCTGCATCTACGCACCCCGCACCCTCTGTCTCCTGGACCCACTCTCCCCACCCCCCATGCCCCACCGGGCTCCCAATCTCGTGCCCTGCTTGGACCCAGCCCCTACACCCCCAGGGACAGACGGGCTCGAGAGACCGGGGATGCCTTCTGCATCCCTTCTGCCACCAGCAGACCAACCCTCTCTCTTTCACGCAGGAGGCCACCATGGACCTGGTCCTGGACGCTGCAGACCAACACCTCCTCACGCCCTACGTGTACCCCACGGGCTGGCCGGAGGGTGAGCCCTGCCGCCAGCTCCTCAGCCTCTTTGTCATCACCAACCTGGGGGCGCTTGCCCTCTACCTGCTTTTCGGCAGTGTCAGCTACTACTTCATCTTTGACCACGAGCTCAAGAAGCATCCCCAGTTCCTAGAGGTGGGTGCACCCCACGCCACGGTGCCCCTGCCTCACTGGGGCCCCTCAGTGCTTCGCCCGCACCATGCACTGCTGGCGGCCCCCTCACCATCTTGCATCCCGAGGCCATTGCCAGTGGCGCAGGCCGGAGCCGTGACACGGGCTGTCCCCCGTGCCTGTTTGCACTCTCTGCTTTTCCCTGCTCACATCATTCCCTGGGCAGCAGCCATCGCCGCTCACACATATCCTGGCTCAAGGCTGGACGCTGACACCCACGCACAGACCGATGACCATCTCTGCACCCCGCTTCTGCGAGTCCATGGCTGCCTAACCTGTAACAGCTCAGCCCTCCAGTGCCTGCCCACGCGGGGTGCTCCGTGGTTACTGACCAAAAAAAAAATAAGTCCCACTTGCACACTGTACTAGTCGCAGCAGCCAGCATCGGCCCTGCTGTGAGCACAGCTCTCCCCAAAAAGGCAACACCCCACGTCACGGGGTGTGAGGGGTCGGGACATCAGGCCTCTCTGGTTTCTGCCTGGCTCCCCATCCCCTGATCCCTTTTCCACTGCCGCCCCTCCCACAGAACCAGGTGCGCCGGGAGATCACCTACGCGCTGCGCTCCCTCCCCTGGATCAGCGTCCCCACCGTCGCCCTGTTCTTCGCCGAGGTGCGGGGCTACAGCAAGCTCTATGACAACATCGAGGACTCCCCGTATGGTGAGATGCTCCACCGCACCCCTCTGCCAGGCCAGCATCCTCTCCCTGCCGTCCGGGTGGCCTCCCTCAGCTTCCCCGGGGTGGGCAGTGTACTCCCCTTTCTTCTGATCACAGCACGCCTCATGTGAGCTCCACAAAATCCACCTGGGCACCTCCTGCCTCAAACCAGTCCATCTAGTTGTCACAGGTCCCTTTAGACCCACAAAGGGAGGTGGCCACCCCTCCCCAGCTTGGGGACAGGGCACGATGGCCCACTTGACACACACTCACCTCCACCAAGGGCAGCCTTCCCTTCCCGAGGCTCAGCTCCCCACAAACCAGCACCCAACTGACTTTCCCCAAGTCACAGAGACCTGCCCGGCCCTCTTGCTACATCTCCTTGACAGGATAAGCCCCACCGTGAGGGCCGTCACATCTCCCCAGCCGCCGCAGCCCCTGGCTCCACGCTGGCCCTCGTCACTTCACAGCAGACACAGGCACTCCCCCTAACACCCCTGTTCCCCCAGGCTGGTCGGGTGTCTTCCTCAGCATGCTGTCCTTCCTCTTCTTCACCGACATGGGCATCTACTGGATACACCGCGCTCTCCACCACAAACTGCTCTATAAGGTACAACATGGGACAGTGGGCCCCAAGCAATAGCCCTAGCCCTGCGCTGGGGCCACAGCCGAGCCGCTCCTCCGGGGACGGCATGCCCCAGGGGTACGGAGGGGCTCAGCCTGCCTGAACAAGGCCTCACAATGGGAGCCGAGAGCCCGTTAGGGCCCGCTCCAAGCGTACGTGCTTCGCCTGCCCTTCAGGGGGCAACAGCCATCGGCTCCTGGGGGGCAAGTCCATCCCCAGTCAGGGGAACCCCTAAAAAGGGGCCAGCCTAGGCAGGTCCCTCACCCACTCCCACCTCGGGAACTGATGGCGCACCCTCTCTCCACAGCGCTTCCACAAGCCTCACCACCTCTGGAAGATCGCGACGCCCTTTGCCAGCCACGCCTTCCACCCTGTCGACGGCTTCATGCAGAGCCTGCCCTACCACGTCTACCCCTTCCTCTTTCCCCTGCACAAAGTCACCTACTTGGGCCTCTACATCTTCGTCAACGTCTGGACCATCTCCATTCACGATGGCGACTACCGCGTTCCCCGCCTGCTGCGGCATGTCATCAACGGATCGGCTCACCACACCGACCACCACTTGTACTTCGACTACAACTACGGGCAGTACTTCACCCTCTGGGACAAGATCGGCGGCTCCTACAAGAGCCCCACGGCCTTTGAGGGCAAAGGCCCCCACGATTACTTGCGCAAGCTTCGAGAGAAAGACCCGAAGGTGTCCAACGGCACCCTGGACGCCAAGACCGACTAGGGTTCCCTTTGTCCCAGCCTCACTCTGGGACAAGATTCTCTGTCTGGATTCATCCTGTTCCTCCCCAGCCTCTCGAGACTACTTTCCCACAGACAAAGAGGCCCTGTCCCCTGGCGGCACGACTGGTGTGGGGCAATTCCCAGCACCCGAGGCCACTCGCACAGCCAGGCCCGGAGGGGTCTCCTGCCCTGGACATTCGGTCCCCACTGCCTCCGACACCAGACAGCCCCTAACCTCAGAGGTCCGTCGGCACAACCCGCGCAATGATGTGGTACATGCCACCCCTCCCGCTTCTGGTATCAGATGTCTTTTTGTGCCACACACCCCTGCCTGGCAGGGACTCGTGCGACGGCAGCGCATGGCTTCGGTGAGTGCTTTAGCCCTCCCCTGCTCCCGAAATGGCAATGTCCAGGCTTGCTGCTGAGTTACAGCCTTGTCCTATGCCACAAATCTGCCCTGCTCCCCCTATTTCTCCCCATTCTGCTGCCTTTGGATCTCTGCTAAGGTCCCTGCGCTGCTTTGGTACTGTGCTGCTGCTTTACAAAAAAAAAAAAATAATAACATGGCACAAATAGAACAATAACTTGGCACAAATAGAACAATAACATGGCACAAAGAGAACAATAATGCAGCAAAGGTAGCATGGCATGTGGCAGAGTCTCCATCTGTTGCCGCTTCACTGTTGCCGTTGTGGAGTCCATCAGGATGAATCGGGTCGCGTCACGCCGAGTCGGGAGGCTGGCGATACTACATTTTTTTACCAAGCTGTATTTTGTGAAAAAAGCCGCAACTGCACGGGTCCTCCTGATGGCTCCTTGACGTGGCGAGGGCTTGGCCTCGAGATGTAGCGGGACTCTTCGGCGCTCGATGTGCTCTCCTGTGTCTCGCCCAGGGATGTCCTGTGGGGTGCTGACAGGATGCATCCCAAAAGTGACGTACCCGTAGGACAAGGATATGCTTTGAGTCCCGTAGGTCCCTCAAGCTAACAGAGAACTTTGGCGGCGGGGGGGTAGGAGGAACGGGCGCCCAGAGGCGAGGGGCCAGGGCTTCTCCTCACTCAAGGGTTTGTGGCTGACGGTCCCCCTTTACGTCCAGCATGCTTCCTGCTGGAAGCCAGTTGCCCTGCCTGGGGTCCCTCTCGCATTCAATAAATCTCACTTGCCAACCTGGCTGCCGCATGGTCCCTGTGCCCGCGCTCCTGACGCCATACAAAGCCTGCTGTGGCACCCTGTTTCTCCCCTACCACACCCACAACAAGCTTACCCCACACGATTCTGGAGGCAAATATGCACATCACCCCCTCCCCTCTTGCCAACGCAGCGAAGGGGAATGGGAAAAATACCACCAGCTGCCAGCCCCTCCCACAGGTCAGCCGTAAGGGCTCGACCCCTCCACCCGTGAGGTACCAATGCCGAGAGCCTTGGGGACCCCGCTGACACCCCTGTCACTTCCCACCCTACGTGGCTCGGAGGGGACAAGGTCCCCGAACCGGCCAGGTGAGAGGCACCCGAGGGACACAGGGGTCCCCAGCCTCTTGCTGTGTCACTGAAAACCACACAGCACACTGAAGATAACACGCAGAAAAAGGACATGACCCCGGCTGTGCCTGGCACCGACATTGCGGATGGCACCCCAGGGACTTGCCTCACCATTCCGGTTCATCTGCGGCGGCAACTTTGTGCCTCGCCACTCTCTTTTCTCCTTCTCCCCTGCAAAAATATCCAGCCCCATGCAAGGCTGCCAGGACGGGCTGGCACTTCACCAGGGACCATGCATGCACGGCACAGTGTCAGCGGACAGCAAGAGTGTGTTTCCCGGGTACAGTACAGCCAGGATCTCACATGTGATGAGCCCTCTCTGGGTTTCCAGTGACACCAGAGCCCTTAAAGCGCAGGATTTTACTGCTCAGGACACTGACAGAGCTGCTATCTCAGTACTACATGTCCTACCCAATTCCCATCCTTTTCTCCCCTCCCCAGATTGTGTGGATTGGTCCCTTCCCCCACAGCATCAGCTGGCAACGGCACTTTCCTTCAACGGTCCCCCTGTACGGCGCTTCCCATCTCAGGGCAACCAGCACTCAGGAAGGCAGTGACCTCACCAGTTGCCAGAGCCATGCCACCCATACTGGGGACTGTGGCCCTTCCTGACGTCCCTTGCCATGGCGACGGACCCTCTGCTCCCCACCCCATCTCAGCCAGACCCCTGGCAGGGGACGGCTCGAGGCGATGCTGCTATGCTGTGTGGCACCGGACCAGTGTGAGAGATGCCCATCCTGCATGGAGATGCCAGCAGGGTCTCCCGTACCAACTGGCTGGTCCCCCGCCTGGGCCATGCTCTGCTTTCGCCTCCCTGCGACAACTCATTCTCCACACGCACAGGAACTCTGACCTCTGATTGCTGATTAACTTGGAGCCCAGGGAGCTGACAAGGGTCAAGGCAAGGCCCCGATCAAACACAGGGACAATATTGCTGACCTTGCTGAACCACCACGCTACCCAGGGGGTCTAATTCCCTCCCACCGTTAGACCCTTGGGAGGAGCCCCAGGCCTTCTCATGGCCCCATCTCTCTGCCTTCACTTGTGCCTACTGCACAGCAGTGGCCTGGCCAACACCCAAACCCCACCTGCACAAAACCATTGGGAGTAACACCCAGTGGGTTCAGGCACAAGTCTGGCTTGGGACATGCAGCCCCCTGGGAAGACACTTGAGGAGTAAGAGGCACCCGAGAGCCAGACTTGGCCACGTCAGAGCCAGCAGGCAGGCTGAGCCCGGTTGAGTCGTCACCCTGCCCGGCTCTGCAGGCTGAGAGGTGAGACACCCTGGGAGGCCACCGGCCCCCATCATCTCTCACCAGCATCCCTCCTGTGGGTGACCTGCCTTTGCCGGGGGGCCCTCACAAAACCATCCATGGGAAATCCCTGGGGACTGCCCACATGCCACAGACGGAAGATCCGTCAGAGTCGCCTCGATGGCTATGACAAAGCCCCTCATTTTAACTGCTGGTTGCTCTCTGGCCCCTGTGTGCTGTGCAAGCAGCACTTTCCTCATCCGGCAGCCGGCTGGCACCAACGCTCACGCAGCCACACGCATGGGCAAGCCACGGCTCCGTGCCACCGCTGCGCACAGACAGAAGCATGCCTCGGGCACCTTGATTTCTGCGCTCCTCTTCGTCCTTTGTCACCTCCCCAGAGCACTTCTCATTGCACAGCCTGTCTCCCGCCTGGCTTGCGAGTCCAGGCCTGACCCTTAGCTGGGAGGGCTCCTCTGCAGGAAGGGCATTTCTTCACCTGGTACCTTTACGACTGAGGGCAGTCACAGGCTTCCCTGCAACTGCCCATGGTAAGGGATGACTGCTGCGTTCTGAGAGTGCTCCAGGGATGCCTCGCATTCCAGCGCTTACTGTAAGCCCTTGTCTGTGGCAAAGGCAGAACCCTCTGACAGCTAGACCACATCAACTCCACACCCAAAAAATCAAGAGGACAGAGGCGATGCACAATGGGACAGAGGACATGAACCATTGGCTTCCAGTCCACACAAGCCCTCTGCCAGCCTCTGGGGGGGGGGGGGGGGGGGTCACACACGCTCCTCCAGGCGAGAAGCCTCTCGGCACCGCGAAGTGCTGGCCATGCAGGGGTTCACCTGCAGTCGATGTCAGGGGCACCTGCACAACACAATGAGGCAAGGCAAAGGAGGTCCAGGACATCTAGATGAAGTCCCAAAAGCCGTGCGTAGAAGTGAGGTTTTAGCCTTCATGAGGACTACTGCCCTACAGCCAGCAATACACACAGGAGAGAGCGCTGAATTCACATGCACGTGCAAAGGCAGGGCCAGCCGTTTCACAAAAGGGCAAAAAGGACCAGGTTAAAAGCCTGACCCAAGCCTCAGCGGCACGTTCCGCTGTCCTGCCACAGGCACACTGCTTTCCCCAGCCACAGTGAGCGAGGGCTACCTCTGCTCCGCTCAGGACAAGCCTTCCATCGGCAATGCTTCACCTCAACTCACCGAAACCTCGGAGAGCAGGCAGGCGCCCCATCCCGAGACCCACGAGGCGAGCGGTTACCCTCCGTGTCTTGCACTTTGTGGAAAAGTCCTACAAATGCAATGGCATCACCCTCAACACAAGGAGACCCTGTGACCTCCTACAGACCTTCTCCTACTCGAGGACAACCAGGGCACCTCACATCCCTGCCAGACAGATGGATTCATCTGCAGCACTGCAAGACTCCAGGACAGGGAGGTCAGTCACACACGTGCCATGCCGAGGCCATCGGCATGGGATGCGTCCTCCCTGCGGCCTTGGGGCAATGTACTGCAGAGAGAATTCTGCATTTGGAACCCTGATGCTGCTGTTACCACAAGATGGAGGTGTTGCTCACGGCACGGCAGTGGCAGGAGCAGGACCTTGCACAGACGACCTTCCTCCTCGTTGCCCCAGAAGCGTGGGGCCCAGAGGCAGGAATGGCTTCACCGCACCAGCTTTACAGGAGGACAAGTGTGGGGCAACCCAGAGCTGTTGGAAACTACATGAGGCATGGAAGCACACTGAGGACAATTCCATGACACACACAGAAAGCTACCGAGCCTCATAGTACAGCCCTGCTGTGGTCTTCTTGTTGCTGCCCACCCAGCTCACCCACTCTCACCCACTCCCTGTCATGCAGGCTAAGAGTCAGCCCTTGTCCCCCCATCCCTTCTCTCCTGGAGGCAGCTGGCCATGCAGCCTTGCGACCAGGCGTTGCCAACCCTGGCATCTCTGAGGAGGCCTTGAGCGCACTCCCGCCACTTTGAACCCTGTCATGTCCTCTTGCCCCAGATTTACTCTCCCCTATCCCATGTTTCCTCTCATTCACTTCTAAACCCTGGTGTCCCAGCAACTGATAAAACCCCATTCACCCGCTTATGGCCATGACCCGGTTAGACCCCAGCGTTCAATGAGCCAGTGACATGGCTCGGGTGCCAGACACACCAACGTCTGTCTCAGGAGGCCTCTCCTGCTGCATGTGGTTTCCAGGTTGGACACAGAAAAGGTGGTGGTGGACTGAGACCTCTGAACCTGTAAGCTACTGCCACCATCTGCAGCTGGGGTGCCTTGGACTGATGGCCAGCATGAGTGATTCTCTGCCGAATACTCATCCTGGCTGGTGCTTCACCTGGTCCCCTGTAGCGACCATGAGGCACTGCTGAAGAGCTGAAGGATCGGGAAATTTCCCAAACGACCCACGTCTCTCACCCATTTCAGCACAGCTGAAGACAACCTCTGCACCATCACATGCCATCAGGTGAGTCCTCCGGCCCCCTCAGCCACCCTCTACCCCTTCCCACACTGGCCTGTCCCGCTGGGCCACTTTTGCAACACCACGTCTGCCTGAGCTCGAGGGCAAAGCCACCTCTCTCTCCTTTCCCAAAAACTATGGCAGAGATGTCGGCCACAGCACCTGGGCTGGTGTCACCTTGCCAAGCCCCAAGCCTGGCAGCCCTCTGGGATCAGTTCTGGTTTGGATGCATGAGGCGGCGTGCTGCCAACCTTCATTAACTTATCCCGGGCACCTTCTGGAGACGGAGATTTTCTAGCCTGTTAGTGCCGAGCATGCCTTAATGCCTTCGAGTGTTTGTCAAGCGAGAAAGACGGGAAGCGCCCCGGGAAATAAATTGCAGTCAGGCTGCATAATTACTTCTGCAAGAGCACTCTCTGCATAGGCGGCTCCTTGCGCAAAGGTGGCCAGGACCGTTAGACCTGTTGGACGGCAGCACTGCAGGGCCCTGATGCCATAATGACTCCCTGGCCCGAGCAGAAAATCTATCGACAGGATTCATAATAACCGCTCTCGTTGTGGGGCAGATTTGCGACTGCCCCGGCGATCCTGGCAAGTGGCTGCTTTAGCAAACGCCCCTTTTCACGCAGCCTCTTCTATACATAAAGCCACAGGTTCCGAGTTGCTGCAGTCTATGGGGATTACGATGTTCACTTCTTGGAGAAGTCCTTAAACCCCAGAGAAAAGCCCGCAGAACTTTGCACTGGCTTCTGGCAGTCACAAGAGCACGCTGCAAAAAACCAAGGCTCCCCAGGCTCACGTTGGACCCCGTAGCTCATGTCAGCAGGGGTCTCCGGCTAGGACCCCCAGGCCCTTCGCCAGACATCCTCTTCCCATATTCATGGTGAGCACTGGCCCGGCAAGGGGATGCTCCTGCAAAGACCCAAACTGCCACGAAGCCACACTTACAATCAGCATCACACTTCTACACAGAGATAACAGCAGCAAAGCCAGCTCTGACCTCCTCCCAGCCGTGCCGCGCAGCGGGACTGTGTGGCAAAAGAGCATCCCTGTCCCCCATCGCCGCAGGTGTGTTCCACCAATGCCATCAGCCACCTGTGACCAAGAGCTGTGCCCTTCGCCACTCTGCAACAGTGATGCCTTGGCAATGCCCAACATCGAAGCTGGCACTCGGTCCCTGCCCCCTTGCTTGGAGCCTTGCTGCTACCGGTATCGCCCCTCACCTCCCGGCAGCCCCGCCAGCCCGACCCCGTGCAGCACGCTACAGTCCCTCCATCTCTGAGAGACTCCAGGCACAGAGACATGCAGTGTGCAAGCTTAGCCTTTGGATACCTCCAGTGAAAGCCGCTCCCTGCAGACAACGTGTGTCACCAACGACTGCTGTGATGAAGGCTCTGACACCAAACCTGTGAGCAGGGCAACGTCTTCTTGGCCTTCCTAGGCCTGCTGATGGCACAGGAATGCTGACTCTCTTCCTCCTCGTTTGGCAGGCCAGCATTTCGGTTTGCTGGACGACTCTGCAAATCTGCCTGCACCACTAAATACCTGCGCCGGCATCTTCTCTGAAGTGAAGGGTGCAACCAGCCTCGCATCCTCACACTGCACCCATTGCCTAACCCCTGGAAACAGATGCATCTACTCAGGACTCCATCCTGAGGTACCAGAAAAAGGCATGGCCATCCTCATCTGGTGGCCATGGGCCCTGGCCAGCCCCGTTTGCAAGGGGATGCTGACAACTGGCCCATGCTGCCTGTGGTCCGACAATGCTCGGTGAGGCTCTGCAGAGCCCTAACACTCGCACCCTCTGCCTCGGCTGACCTGTCCAGAGAGGAGCATCTCCCTGCATGCACCCCGTACACTTCATGGCTTTTCTTCATTAAAGAAAACATTTGCATACCCACACTTTGACACACATGTGTGTGTATATATATATATATATATATCTGTAAGCTTTATCTATCTGTGCATATATACACACATTTTAATATAGATACATATATTTAGGTGTATTTATAATATGTATTTCTATTAAAATATCTTTGATATATTTATATATAGAAATACCCAGGCACACACTCATAAATATATATGTATATATTCTTTATATATAGAATGAATGGGATTCTGCCCACTCCCAGTGGAGGAAGATGCATTTTAGAAAGGACATGTTTTAGAAAGGACAGTGTGACCGGAACCCGAAGGGACACGTACTTCAGCCAACACGCAGGAAACTGATGATACTTAAAATCATCCATGCTCACACGATACGCAGATACTATATAGATTCTGTAAATGCTCCAGTAGATTTATTGCCACATAAAAGGGGCCGCAGACTCAGGAGAGGGATGTGGCTGCTGCATTACACACACCTGGTCCCACAGGGGACAGGCTCACAGGGAACATCCCCCGCGAGATGCCCCTCCATTTGTTTTTTAGGAGCTCCCCCTAGGAAATCTCTGCACCTCTTGCAAAACACGCGCTCATCGGTGAGGTACGGTTGCCAAGGATGGCTGGCAGTGGATCCCATCTGCCACAAGTGTGGGACTGGGCACCGTCACTGTCCTTCAACCCTGCGAGCAGCTCGTGCCATCTGCGGAACAAGCGGCAGTGGTTGTGACCCCGCCATCAGTGCTGCGCTGCGGGTGCAGCCGCAGGCGAGCCGCTTGTGACTCTATTCCCTTACAATGGGAACACATGCCCAGGGAGACCTTTACCTTCCCCACTCAAAGCCACAGTACCGCAAAGAACACCCCCGAACACCAACATGTGCGGCGGCCGTGGCACTGCAAGAAAAGAGGAGGTTCCCTCATCACTGACCAGGAGAACTCAAGAAATGGGTGGCAGACCTACCGACGCTTTGTGGTCCCTGGCTTTCTCCCTTCATTTCCAAGCACAGATCAAACCTGTTACCCTTGGATCCATTCCACACCCACGCAGACACGCTGCTTGGATGACAGCCTCTGCCTTGCCTCCCTTCACCTACATGCAGTGTGACATCTGACCCCTAGCATCTCCGGCACGGCTGTCCCCCACAGGGATGATGCATTCGTGTGGCACGGACCAGGCTCTCACGAAGCCTGTCGGTCCTTGGGCTGCCTGGACACCTCCCTGTCTGCTTCCGCACGGACAGAGCCTTGCTGATTTTGGGCGCAGGGAAGAGGCACTGAGATGTGGAACTGCATACGCCCCACGCCTTGGAAGCCTCCAGCCCTGCGAGGAGCTATTTTGCCTTGCTGACAAAATACGGCATGAATTTGACAGGTGGCCTGTCCTTCTCCAGGTACAGCATCCTTGCCGACACCTACTGCGTGAACAGCGGGCTGAGACAAGACTGGAGCCTACTGCTTGTGTACCCAAATGAGTATGGTGTGTACCGTTCAGAGGTGCCTTCTGCTCCATTTGGCAGACGTGCTGCCCTTCAGAGCCGGATCGGCCTCGGGGCTGTCCTTCCCACACAGCACTGCCTTTCTCTAAAGATAGCCGCAACTGCTGCTTTGGGAGACTGTTCTACTTTGCAAACTACAAAGAGACCAATCTGCCTGGAAAATGGCTCCCCTGTTACGGACAACACATTTCCATCCCTCCACCTGAAGCGTACAGCTTTTCCCTCAGGCTACGCTGAGAATCATTAAGACCCCCACTCTCCTGCTGCACATCCCTGAGATCTGCATCGGAGCCTTCTGGCTGTGCAAGGGGACTTTGCACCTCACATTTCGACCTGAACCCGCTTGCTTGGCCCTTGAGCAGATAATCAGGGGTGGTTCACGTCGGGAGCCCGGCAACAACCTACACAGTCGCGGAGACGGGGAGCAAGAGCCACACGAGGAGCCCGAGATCTCCCTCTCTTGCTGTCGAGGTGATGCTGCTCCCAAATCCCCCCGGCCCTGCTCTCAACCCACACCGCTTGCCGGGCAGGTGCCGGACATGGACAGGGAGGGACGTATTGCGGCTTCTGGAGCGCAATATGGGGTGCAATGTGACCATACCGGGCTCGCACTGCGAGCCCTGCCATATTTTGCCCTAGATTACGCCGGCTTTCATCCCAGCTTGTCTTTCCTTCGCCAGGCTGTGAGTGCCTACAGACAGGACAAAGCAATGAGGGGCTGCGGGTGACACTGCTGAGACCATGTAGCAGGGTGCGGCCACCCCCTTAGGGTCCTGGGGGGCTGAGCCATCGGGCTGGTACATGCATCACTGCCAGCCATGCCATAATCCAGATTACTCTTTTCCACTAATCTGGTTATTAAACCTAAGACACAGATCTTCCCACTCACCCCTCCCCAAGTCCAGCTGACGAGCCCCAGCCCAAAGGCAAGGGTGTCACTGAAGAACCTTTACAGCAGCAGCATGGGGCACAGCTTCCCTTGCCAGGCTTTGGCTCTTCTTAGACATGGAAAGAGGCAGGGGAAACCCAAGCCCGAGTGAATCTGGTAAAGCCCAAAGCGTCATTACTCTGCAGGCTGCTGCTGGCCAGCAGCGCCGCGTAACAACAGACATGGGTTTTGTCCCATCCTGTCCACCGCCCCGGTTAGCTGACGTTGCCGTCCCTGCCCAAATTTGCTGCCTGTTTGTCCCATCTCCTTTCCCTCCTTGGCTGTCTTGGGGGACTACTCATGCCTGCGGCAATAAGGAGTGGCTTTGCTAGAGCAACCGGCACGATCTGAGCGCTGTAGGAATTGATTACTGCTCGGGATTTCCAGCCAAGTGTTCTTGGCTTGAGAGCAGAAAGAGGGGGGAAAAAAGGATTAGTGACCCGCAGGGCTCAGTTTATGCCCCACTGAGAGATTTGGCTCCTCTGGCAAAAAAGGCTGCCAATTGTTCATGTCAAAGCTGGAGGACCCACAGATCACTGCCTGAGTGACTGCTCAGGGCGGTGCCTGGCAGAACGTCTCAAAGGATGGGCACTGTGGCACGCAGACACAACTCGGCCATGCGGGATGGGATCGCTCTTCGGGCTTCTGCTCTCTCAGCAGACGCCCAATTCTGATAACACAATGCATGGGGGCCTCGAGGAGGGCAGGAGGGCTCAGAGGTCCCAACCCCTGGGACGTTTTGTTTAAAGTCATGTCCTACCGAGACCAGACGATTTTATTTTTGAAAGTTCCCTACATCCTACGAGCCTGCAACAAGGGTCCGCTTTCCCAGGAGAGATGTGCTGTCTCGCTTCCCAAATGAGTCTGACCAAAAGGGAATTGCCGGACCTGCACAGAGACCTGCCCGCTCGACACTCACCTAGATTTGTTCACTCCAGCAGCGTGCCGCATGTGCGGCCCTTCTTCCCACGGCAGCGGTGGGCTCTCGCCCCTGGCATCCCTGTGCGCTGAGCTCAGGGCAGCGCTGGACCTGAGATCAGACCCTGATGGCAGGGTGGGCTGTTTTACTCCCTGACTCCACTCCAGCAACATGCAATGCGACTTTAAACGACTCCATCCACTCTCTGCGTGAGGCTCTGGGGGGGAATGGCTGTTCCGGCCCCCGTGGTCCCTAAAGCCTTCTGGAACCTCTAGGGATGCGCCGGGGAAAGGTGAGGGGGAGAGGGCAAGGAGAACGGGGGGCTGGGCGCTCCTCGCCTCACTCTTGTAGCTCATTGCATTTGCTGCTGATGAAATCCAGATGTACCTTAAAATAAACTGCTCTGTTCCCCCTCCCTTTTACACCAGTAGAGGGGTTCTTTTTTCAAGAAACAAAAAATACGTTGGCAAAGGCAACATGAATTTCCCTCCGCACAGAAAGAGCTATTCATCTGTTAGCATTTACCACAACTAGGTTCACCCAAGAGGTCTTCGCCGCTGCGCTCTCCCTCACACGCCTCCCAGTGACCAGGCAGGAGGGAGTCCCATGGTGGAACAAGGACCCTTCTCAGCTCCACGCACGAGCAGATAGTCGCGTCGCTCTGAGCGCCCTACAAGAGCACAAATCCAAGGCTGGGAGCAGGATGACAAACTCCCCCGCACATCAATTTCTTCTGTTTAGAAACAGTTACAAAGCCGGTTCCTCATTTCTTACTATTTCTTATTCTGCTCTCCCTCTATTCCTTATTTTCAAAGGGATTTGTTGGGGCAGGGCGGGTCGATTATCGGGCAACAGGACGAACACTCAGACAGGGTGATGCTTTTTGGAAATGCCGTCGCAGCCTTTTTGGGGCCCTCCCACCTGCTCGCCATGTCCGCTCCAGAGAGCGACCAGCTACAGGGATTCCCTCACAACAGAACTCCCTTATTGATTCTGCCCTCAGCACGGTGACCTCCGGTCCTCTGGAGAGACATTACACTGAGTCAAGACCACTAACAGCTTCATTAGGAGGGCCTCTAATTGTATTGACTCAATAACTGAAATACACTAATGAGGTTTCCAGGTGAAAGCACCTCAGGGAAAGCTCTGGACAACGTTTCTACCATTAACACAGGTGAAATAAGGGGGAATGAGACTGCCTCGGGGCTGTCCATAGGATTTATAAACGCCCGTTCCTTCGCTGCTGGGTCACATCCATTTTCTTGGAAGATTTCCCGCCACCGTTAGAGGTGCTGGAATGGCGCACGAGGCAGCAAAGACACAACCCATTAGCCTGCTCTCAGCACCTCTGAGACTAAAGAGGCTAAAAACCAGGTAAAGTCTTAGCAGCATGACTATGCCCAGAAAAATCACCTTTGGCATCCAGAGACAAGCTGGAGCCAAGCAATAGGCACAGCTCACCTCTCCCATTGTCTCCCACGGTCACATCCCCTTCCCGTACCCCTCGGCAGGGGTATTACATTACACAGATTTCCTTCGGTACGGCCATGCGAGCCCCGGGCAGGGCTGGGGCAAGTCACTCTCCGGAAGGGACATGCAAGAGGTGCACCTCGCAGCTTGTGGCAATCCCGGGGAAGTCCCCGCATCTGGGAGTCCAGCGCTTTGGCCAGCCCCGATAAATCAGGGTTGTGGCCCCTGGCAGCGGTCCTGCACTGTCCCTGCCTAACTGTACATCATCTCGGCTGTGCTGATGAGTTACGAGGGCTGTGCAGGCACGTGACTTGTGCTGAGCGTTTTATGGGTGAGCACACGGGTAGCTACCTTGACCCTGGGTGGAAACAGCTGCTCTGTAGGCACAGCTTGAACCTGTCTGCTGGGCACCGAGGGTGGGAGAGGTGGTGGGAGGGCCTGGAGGGACCCTGGGGGCCTCCAGCTTGTCACTCCCACCGGCGTGGGACAGCACTCACCTTCCCAGCCCTGCCCAGGTAGGAGGATGGCAGAAACTAGGGTGGAAAGCTCTGAGGGCTACCAGAAGTGTACCAGGGGGAAGTCTGTCACCATAATGCATGAAATCATTTGTGCCTTTTCCTCTCTCCTCCTGACATCCATCCACACCTTCATCTTCCCACCTAGAGGAAGATGCAGCTCCTCATCTCACCCAACCCACCTCCTACAGCAACAAGGACCCGAACCTATGCCCCGCTGGCGGGTCCCTCGCTAGCCTCTTCTTCTTGTGCCCTGGCAAGGAGCCCGACCCATGGCAGCTCTGACTGATCGCCGGAAAAACGGCTTGCCCAAAACAGCCCCCCAGCACCGTGCCAGTGCTTGACAAACTAGACAGGAAGCACTACTGTGGACCCACAGGATGATCTCCCCAATACACATAGACTGCACGGACCTCATAAATCTTCGGTTACAGGAAACCACCGTTTTTACTGGCTGCTCTTCTTTCCCATGCAATGTAAGAGAGAGCAAAAAGCCTCAAACCAACGCTCAAAAACACATCACTGTACGAGGCTGGTAGATGTTTAAAGCCAACGGGGACTTCCTGGGGATCGCTCCACATCAGTAACCGCCAGAACTACCTGAGACACCAATTAGAAACTGCCTTGGAGGAAGAAACGGGGCCAGGCGCACGTGCTGTGAGTGGGACCTCTGAGAACAGGCATGAAAGTCAGACAGCTTCCACCAGGTTGGAAAGGGTTCAAAACCCATGCTGAAGGTCACCCTCCTCGTGGTGATCCTCAGGGGGATTACAGCATCCCAAACGGCTACAGCTCCAGGACCACCACCTCTCCTGTCTATCCCTGCTCACCTGGCTCGAAACATTTGATCAACGTGCTCGGAACACCAGGAGAGCAACGTGAGAACTGCCGAGCCTGCCCCAACAGCAAATCCCTCCTCATTGCGCACACAGGGAAGGGTCACGCTCGTAGGGAGCACGTGCCCCTTTTCCCTCCTGGCAGGTCCTGATGCAGAAAGGCCTCGTGCTCCCAGCCTGGGTGCTGCATGGAGCGGGGCTGCGCTCAGCAGCACTGACGCAGGTCCAGGGCATCCCTGTCACAAACAGGGTCCCCGTGCAAGGGAGGAAGGTTACTCTGCGCGTTCGCGATATGCTTTGCCTTAGGACATGTCGGCAATCTGGCTGTGCAGGTTTGCCATCTATTTTCAAACATCCCAAAACTGGCAGACAAAAGAGTAAGAGCAGAGGAGCAGTAGATCACCGGTACAAGCTGCGGGTTGCTGGCTGCAGCAATAGAGGGAGTCGGGCTTTGTTTGCAAATGTGATTTCCAGCACTGTCCACACTGCACCCAGACCGCGATCGCCCTGCTCGACCCGCCTGGTGTTCCAGGGCTCCCCACGGGGCCTCTTGTTTTTATCACCCCAGCCACGAGTGTCATCAGTGACAAGCCGGGATGGGCCACTATTAACCCTCAGCCTGGACACTTGCATGGGTTATCATGCTGCATCCCACTGACACCGGGGTGCTTTGGGCCTGGGCTGGGGGGCACACAACTGTCAGCGGTGCGCAAGGGAAGAAAAGTGCTGCTAGGCTTTTTTTGGGGGGGTGGTGGGAAAACCTAATGCATCCCCTAGACGGAAGAAGCCGCAAGGCTTTTATTTGATATTAATTGACTTTATTTCATTGACTGTCATCCCGTTTGACTGCATTTCGCCTCCGTTAAGCTAACTTTGATTCCGTTCCGTTAGGACCGCAGGCACCCTCCAGAGAGAGGAGAGCACCCGCAGGCTGGCGGCCGCGCAGCCGGGGTTTTGGGGCGGGGGGGGGCCCGCGCAGCCCCGAGGGGAGCGGGCGGCGGGGGCGGGATGCGGTGCCGCTGCCCATTGCACATTCTCTCCGGGCGGCGGCGCGGCGGCCGCCCCGCTCCGCTCCGCTCCTTTCCGCCTCCCCTTCCCTCCGCTCCGCTCCGCCCGGCCCCGGCGGCACGAACATGGCGACGCCGAGCAGCGGCGGGGGGCGCCGGGCCGCCCCGCTCCCCCTGCCCCTCCTGCCCCTCCTGCTGCTGCTGCTGCTGCTGCCGGGCGGCCATTTCGCGGTGCTGCTGCTGCGCGCCCCGCCGCCCGCCCCCGAGCCCCCGCGGAGCCGCCGCGCCGCGCTGCGCCCCACCGAGCCCATCCAGGTGTATGGACAGGTGAGCCGGACCGGGGGGCACCGCACCCCCCCTCACCCCCAAATACCGCGGGGCAGCGCGTGGCATCACCCTCCTCCCCCCCCCCCCCCCGGGGGAACTGCGGTGAGCGCTTGTTTGGGGGGGGGGGCGAGGGGGAAATAGGGGCATGGACGGGGTCCGCAGCCCCACCGGTGCCGGACCCGCGAGTGGGCTGGCCTCGGGGATAGCGCGACGCGGTGCAGCACCCCGCCACGCAGGTCTGCTGCGTGGGTTGGGGGCCGTGAGGTGGGGGAGCGTTGCACGCTCCTGGTCGGAAAGTACCCTTCCGCGCCTGCAAGGGTTGGAGCGGGTCCCGCGTGGGGATGGCCGGCATCCCCCGGGGCGCGGCGCGACTCCGTCTAACAGCTCGTTCGCTACCCCCAACTCGCCCCGAGGCTTAGACGTGGGGCGCTGCTCCCTCCCCGCGGCGGTTCCCACCTCTCCCTCATCCATCTCCGGCTGCCGGCACCGCCAGCTCCGCGTTTGGTACCCGCGGGTTCCTTCCCCGCAAGGTGAGCGGCGAGGGCTGCCGGGCGGCCGCGGGCATAAGCTGGCCGGACGGGACGGGGTCGCGCCCTTCGCCGTTTCGCCCGATGGGAGAGCGAATCCCTCCGGCTGCGAGCGGGCAGTCGCTGTTGCCGCAGCGATGCCCGCGGTGAACATTTCTGGGCTCGGGAGCCAGGCAGAGGGAGGTGAGCTCTGGCAGAAGGCACCGCTATTTGTGGGGCACTGTGCCCTTCTCCGTAAGAAGGGCTTTGCTCTGCGTTTCTGACCCATCCTCCACTGGTCCTCCAAAAAGAGGGGGAGAGGAGCTGCTCATCGCAGGAAAAGATAGAAACGGCTGTTTCTGACAGTATCCCTGCTTGGGCTCAATCCACTGGCAGGTTGTGCTGCTGGAACCATAAGGGTTCCCCCTCAACCCCCCTTTTCCGGACAACTGTCACTTTAGTGGTGATGAGGAATTGCGCTCAGGCCGCCTGCTATGGAAAGCTCCAGCCTTCAAGAGTCTTGCTTTGCTGGTTACCTATCCACACGCCAGATGACACTGGGTTGCCCCACTTGTCCCACCTCGCTTACACTGCCTGCGGCCCGTCACGTGCCCAAAAGGCTGTGTGGGGGGGTGAGGAACGAGAGGGATGAGAGAGGGTGAGCACGCAGAGGGACGAGACACACCCGAGGAGAGGCTTCCAGACTTCAGCAGCATCTGCCTTTGCCTCCTTGGCTAGCTCTTTCCCTTCTGGGTGCCCTATTATTTCCCCTTTTTTGCTACTTATGGGATGAGAACGATCCGGCCACGAGGCAGGGCTGGCTCTAGAGCCGCTGGAGGGGCACGCGGGGGGCTGGTGCTGCTCCTCACACCCCACTCCTGTTCTCCCACTGAGAGGATGGGAAAAGCTGTTCCTACTCCCCTTGAAAATCTGCTTCGCTCCTCTGCCTCCTCACCATTTGGCTGTTTTTAGCATAAGACAGCTACCTCACTTTAGAAAAAAAAAAAAAACAACATGACACTCGTCTCTCATCTCCAGAAAGACACGTGTAGCACTTTCTCTTCTGTCTCCCCGTGGCTTTCATCGAACCTGCCTGCCCGGGTCGGGGAGAAAGCTGCTTTGGCAGGAGCAGCCTCTGTCACCTGGACATGCAGCGGCAGATCTAGAAAGGTGTGGTAACCCGGGCACACGAGTAATCGGACCAGTGGGAGGGAGTTCAACAGCTTGCCACTGTTTGGTCTTTCCTAGTTGCCCTAGGCTTTCAGGGGGGTTTTTCCTGGAGAATGGAGTTGTGCTCGCTGGTGGCGTGGGACACGGTTTTGGGCTGGCATGCAAAACCCAGCCCTTCTGCTGCTTTGGGGTAGGACACACAAATTTTAGAGCCCAGGTACTGCATGTCACCAGGAAGAGTTTATTGGCACTAAACAACAGTTCCGAGTTCTCGCGCGCTACAGTGCTTTAAAATCAGGCTCTGCTTTAGTAAGCCGGACGAGAGGGAGCCTGTGTGTCCTAGCCGCCGTTACAGATCCGACCGCACAGAATTACTATTGCCTAGGAAGCCAGAAAGCTGTGTAACGGTGCTTGGGGGTCTAGCCCCTTGTCACAAGTACCTAACGATCCCCGTGTCCCCCCTCCCCCAGGTGTCTGGTGCTCCTCTAATACCAGCAGAAAATCACACAGACAAAAAAGCAGTCCTCTTGCAAGGACATCATTATAAGGGGACTGTCATTATGCTTGGACCGAGCATCCCAGTGCCGTGCCACTGCAGTCCCTTATCTGGGACGCATCCTGCTCCCGTGCCTTTGGCAGGTCGCTCAGCCATATGCTGCGTGCTGGCTCCTGCCCTAAAACTCCCTGCCCTTCCCCAGCTCTCAGCTGCAGTCCCGACATGGCCTTGTGGGATGGCTTAGTGTCCAGGCTTAGCTCAGGGGCAAAGGAAAGAGCAACGCAGGAGGTCGGTGCTGCCTGTCGCTGCCGCAGGTGATGTCGCCAGGGGACCGGAGCGAGAGGGAGGGACACGTTGCCCCAGCCGGAAGTGAGGAGAGGAAGAAAGACCAAACCCTTTGTGGCTCCTCTGGAGCCAAATGCCGCTTGCTCAACACCGTCAGCAGCAGGCTCAGAGCCCTCTTGCCCTAGACACCAAAGACACAAGCACAAAACTTCACTTGGATTCCTCCTCCAGATCCTCGCTGGGCAGGCTTGCGCAGCTCACACATGTGCCCACAGCAAAACTTTTCAGGAACTTCCATGAACAACCAGACCGGTTGCTGTAGCTTTTCCCCATCTTTTCCGATTCCAAAGCACCAGCAACCAAGAGACCAAATGGACAACTCCAGAGACTGTCAGTTTTCAGACAGAGTGGGTTTTGTGCCCTTGCATGGCCCTCACCTCTACAGCACGCTTGGCGAGCGTTACAACGGACAGACCATTATGAAGCAGGCACCAACATGTGACAGGTCTTTTCTAGGACACCGCTGATGGCAGAGAAGCATCCCCAGGGCAAGAAAACTGCTGTCTACATCCCCACCCCAGGCCGGCAGCACTCCCCAAACCCCTTCTGGCAACCGCAGCACCACACCCTGCCCTCCTCTTCCTGGCTGTGAGCCCCTGGCTCACCCGCAGCCCTCCCTCCTGTTCCTTACTGGCCTCTGTGCTCTTGCCTGCGCATCCCTACTCAAACCTGGATGCAGGTGCTCGGCTCCAGGATTTTACATTTCTGGAGGATGTCCCCACCATCCCACAGAAATCCTGTCCCCTCCTCGGGGAAAGCCAGCCGCAAACCACATTGTCTGCAAGGACCTTGCTTAGCGAGACAAGCAAGGAGAAGAGAAGTAGCCGCTTCGGCTGCCTACCTGTTGAAGCGTCTCCCGTGACCGTGACGCTGGCTGTTTTGTGAGTGTCGTGTCATAGCCGTGGCAGACAGTGAGGAGAAGCGCCAAGGCAGAAGGCCAGTCTCTGTCTGCTGGTCCTGAGGAGCAAGAGAGATCACGGTTACAGAGAGTATTTACACTGCTGAGCTGCTAGTACAGACAAAACCATTATCTACAAACATCCCTTTCCCTTCTTTGGAAAGGGCTTATCCAAAACCTCCCCAAAAGTGCATAGCTTGCAAGAAACTTTTGCCTTAAGCCGCGCTCGGATGCAAGACATCTAACCACCGGCAGCTCCTGCGGCAGCCAGCTCGCCCCTCCGTGGCCTTGAGCCTCTCCCCGTGCTCCTGACCTGAGCACGGCTGTCACCTCTGTGTCTCCCCGTCCCCTCAACCACAGTGGTGAAGACCTAAGATGACCTCCTCAGTTGCTAGCACTGGCGGTACCACAGGCTGCGACAGCCCACATTCGGTAAAAGTCAGTGCCACACCATGATGCCACTTTGAGAGGTTTTTCAAGACAGCCAAGAAGGAATGT
Organism: Chlamydotis macqueenii; assembly: GCF_036417535.1. Taxonomy (NCBI): domain Eukaryota; kingdom Metazoa; phylum Chordata; class Aves; order Otidiformes; family Otididae; genus Chlamydotis; species Chlamydotis macqueenii. Next base: position 3,996,585 of record NC_141579.1, on the reverse strand, counting down.
GTCTCCCATTAACACAACACCACTGGGATGACTTTGCAGAGTCCCTTCCTGCAGCCCTCACGCCGTGGGCTGCATGGGCCTGGGTTGTGCTGGTGAGCTACCCTGAAATACTGCTAGTGCACAGCCAAAATAGCACCTGAGCAGAGAGAGCTGCGGCTGCCCTTCCCTTGAGGCCATCAGCACATCCCAGGTAGAGAGCCCGCCTGAGCTCCCTTCCCTCACGACCTGCAAGCTGGCACAGAGCCTTTCTGCTTTCGGAGCAGACAGAGTGCTTCGCAGGGTAAATGCCATCCAGCTATGTGAACGGAGACATCAATCATGCTGCATCGGAGTTGAACCGTACTTAATTTTGACCTAGTTTGCCCGCCCGGCAGAGACTTTCCCTGATTAGACTTTAACCTTCTGGAGTGGTGATGGCACGTCCCAGCAGTGCGCTCCTGGACACTCCGTCCTTTTCTCCCTTCCTTGCGGTGCCAAATACCCCTCCCCATCACTGCATTTGCCCAGGGCACGGGCACCTCTGCCCCTTTCCCGGCCGCCCCAGGAAGGTTCCCTGCTCCTGGCGCTTGCTTTTGTGCCTGAGCTTGCTGTGAGAGACGGGTCGCTGGAAGCCACGCAGTTCCTGCTCCTGGCACTGCAGCGGCTGGGAGAGGTATTTGTGGGTTTGTTCATTGTTTCCCCTTTGGCAGGTTCCTCACAGATCCTGCTGCTGGAGTAAGCAAGCATTGCGGTGTCCCAAGGGCATCGCTCAAGCTTGCTGTAGCTGTAATGTAATGTCGGTGTTCTTCACCGACAGTGCTCTGGACCTTTTCTGCTGCCTTCCTTCGTGCCTTGGTTATGGGGGAGTGACTTTCACCAGTGCTTACCCATGTTTGCCAGGGCGGCCTCGGTTCCCTGTCACCGCTCCCCCATCAATTTAGAAAGAGACCCCATCTCCGGGACCTTCTCGCCAAGGTTTCTGGGGTAAACAGGGCTTGTGTCTCAACCCAGATCTTCCCCCTCCCTTACCCTTTTTTTTTTTTTTTCTGCTAGGAACAACAGCTCACAGAAGCTCTGTTGGTGGTAGCAGAGAGAAAACAGCTCTGCGAGCAGATGATTTCAGTATTAACAAAATTAACATGGGCCTGGCACTCTCTGAAATGAGTCACCCGTGTTTCATATCAATGATTTCAGACCCTGGCATTTTCAGTCCAAGCCACAGGCAGCACTACGGCAGGCACAGGCTGTATTTTAAAATATCACGGCAGGGCTAGAAGCAGATGCTCGGGAGCAGAGCAGAAGGTACAGTAATGAAGCTTTAGTGGGAGCGCACGAGGAGGGCGGTGTGCCGGGAACACAGTAGCCACCCGTGACACTCGACTCGTCCGCGATGCCGGGCTATTGCGTCAGCCTTGCTGGAGGAAATGGGGACGCAAAGGCCTGGCACTTGTCCGCTGCAGTTTCCAGTGAGCTGGAATGATGAGGAGCTTGGTGAGAGCACCTTCCCTTTAAAGCTCTGTGCTACCCAAGCGGCAGCTTCGCTCCTGAACCTTTCAGCAATAGCTTAGCCCATCCTCATTCCCCTGGCTACCGAGTACAAAATGTTTAGCTGATTCCTCTTCCGCAAGCATCTCCTGACAGCCTTCAAGCTAAGATCCGAGCTGCCAGTAAATCTTCAACAATTTCGGCAGCTGCTTGCAGCCGCCAAGGCCCATTGCTCTCCGATACCCTCATTTATTGAGCCATAATAATAATAGCTGTTCAGAAATTTCCTAGGAACTGCATTTGTTTGTAGGCATCCCGTTTTCAGTTACATAACCAGCACAGAAGAACATATAAATGATCCCAAGGTGTCTTTTTTCTGCACACTCACAAGTTTACAGCATTGAGCCTCAGCCCCTGAGGAAATTTCACCTCGTGGTTAATAGTGAGCGCCTGGGTCAAGCTCCAGTCTGAGTCCTATAGCTAGAGCAGTAAATCTCAATGGAGCCAACCCGTCGATGCACGCAGTTGGCTCCTGAGCCCACTCGGCACCAGGAATAGCCCAAACGCTGTCCTGACGCTTGTCACCGTGCGTGGGTGCCAGGCGTTATCACGAGTCAGCATGCGTGCAGTACTGCTGCTTGCAGCTCATCACAGCTAACGGCGCGGTTTCTGCACGGGGAGGTTACCCTTCCTATGCGGAGCAGCTCAGCCCCACCAGTGGCCCAAAGCCTGGGATTTAAAGTCCTTTGGCGATAGAAGAGCCCGAGGTTCTGCTGCCTAACGTGCCAGCAGTCATACAAGGAGCTACAGCAACATGCCCATGCCAGAGTCACCCATGTCCTGGCCAGCCTGCACCATTTTGGAGCCCAGGGTTTTCACAAACGCTGCAGTTTGTCATGTGCGAAGGGTGAGCTACCTCCACCGAGCCTGGCAACCAAAATCCTGCCCCAGCCTCTCAGTTCTGGACGTAGGCAGCTGAGAAGGGGATGGGAAGGGGAGCTGGCACTTAGGCATCGTAGGTGCTTGAGGAGCTTGGCACTGCACATTGTGCACCCAAGTCCGCTCGCCTGCTGACAGCCATCACCTCGGTAGGCTCGGTGAGGCAACACTACTGTCTCAGCACAGCACTGCACATCCAGACCACGTTCCCCCTCACCCAGGCTCCGGCTGCGGCCCTTGAGCCATGCGGGAGCTTGTACCTGCTCCAGAGCGTGCTCCTGTGGGACGGCAGCTCTGAGGGCTGTCTTCTCACCCCATTTCTGCGAGATCCTTTCATTGGAATATTCTGTTGATAAAAAGTAAAGATATAGTGTGAGCAAAGCTAGCAGCACTAACTACATTAACTAGAGCTACAAGCAGCCTCTGCTATGTCTTGGCTCCAGTTCTCCCCTCCTGGACTTCATTTGGCACCTTACATATTAGGAGGACAAATTAGAATTTCATGCATATTTCATATACACTTAATCACTTGGCAAAGACCAAAACACTTCCCTATTAAGTGGAATTTATGCTAAATGCTGTTTCCATTAGGCAGCAGCCGTTGCCCGTTCGTAGGTTAAACCAGCTCCCGAGGAAGATTTCCCCTGTTAGGGGAGGCTGGGGACTCCGTGGCAGCGGGCTCCTGCCAAATGAGCCTCGTCCCAGCAAGCGAGGCAGGGTTATTTGTGTCGGGGATAACAACAGCCTTATGGCAAAGGTATTTCACAGAAAATGTCCTGGTCGTTGTGACATGACGTGCTTTTCACCTGGGGCACAATGCAGTGCTGCTGCCCAGATGGCAGGGACTCAGGGTCCTGTTTGTTGCTCCCCTGAGCCATTCGGGTCCCCACAAACTCAGAGGGGCCGTAGCAGGGCTGCTCAGCCACTGGCTGTGGTCTCCTGCACCGGGAGCAGGTGGAGACTAACCTGTGAGACTCCTGAACCTGGCACACTGCTGCACAAGCCCATCCCGGGGGACTTACAGCATAAGGCGTCCTTCTGGCAGCTCCTCTTGCTTTACACCCCTCAGACAGACACGCTCTAGCAGTCTTTAGCTACTCCTACACTTTCCACCAAGCAGAGCCCCATGGCACTCACTGCTGCTCTTCCTCCCTCCTACCAGGGAGCCAAAGCTTGCTCATGCCTGCTTTGGCCTTTGTATAGGGGCTCTGCCCTAATTAGGCTGCCTGAGGTCACTTGGCTCCTAATGAGTAACGAGGCTCAGCTCCTCTGAGCCCAGACACAGTGCCCCTGGTCTTTGGGTTTTGCTACCCTCCCTGGGTCTCCTGCTCTGCAGAGGGGGCTTGCTGTCTCATGGAAAAAAAAAAAAAAAAGCTGTAGAGGTTGATTGGTGAGGTTAAAGAAGGTGCAGGTTGTAGTTTCCTGTGGTTTTTCTGGTTTTGAAACTCTCCTAGTGTTGGCGTTTTTTGCACAAAAAAGAAGCCAAGTGCTACCGAAATTGCCGCAGAGGCAGTGACAAGCCCCTCTTGGTGGGTGGGAGCCGGGGAGGTGTGCACAGGGCAGGTCTGGCACATCTGGACTCTGGCTTTCCTTGGGGAGAGCAGACAGATCTCCCTCCTGAGGGGCTTTCCCGGGGAAGGGAGGCTGGGCAGGGTTGCCTCCCCCTCCCCTCCGAATACCAGCAAAACTCTAGGCAGGCTGATACACCCAGCCCTCTGCCTGAGGCCAGCGACCTCGGCCCGGGCACCGCTGGGAGGCCAAAAATGCTGAAATAACTACTATAGATGTAGGAGATTTAGATGGGGTTATTCTCCTTTTCAAGGAGGGGAACTGGGGCTGGCAGCGCAGGGCTGCTCTGGCTTTCAGACCCACGGCTGTACATCGGCTGTCCCAGTGGGCATCAGCAATTCCTTCTTCTGCGTCCTGTTTCCCTGCATCCTCAAACAGCATCGCTGCTTTTTATTTTCCAGCGGGTGCGCAAGGCTACCGCTGGCTGGCTTTGTAGCCGATGTTGTTGCCTGACCTAAATCTCTGCTGCATGTGCTACTTGGTCGCTCCGGCGTGGTCTGCGTGGCGGGGGGGTCTCTGGCTGGGCAGGCAGGCGTGCAGCTGGGGGCACTGGCCCTGGGGGCTGCTCGCTGCCTTCCTCCCTGGTTTTGATTTTTTTTTTCCTTGTGTGAGCCTATTGCATAAGAGGGATTTGAGGCCTTCTGCTTCACTCGCTCCCCCTCTTTCAACATAAAGACCTTGTTTTTCAAAGCATTTTAATTGCCAGCCACTGGCGGAGGTTAAAACATCCCCTTACCCCAGGCAGCACTCCTCACTGATCCTGGGCTCGGCGGGAGCCGCAGGGTATCAGGTCTAAGAAGGGCTTAGCCCTGTATTGTTACAGCTTCCCAAGGCCATGAGCTTAGGGGTTTCCAGCCATTGCCTGAGCTGTGGTGACGATGGCGTGGGGGGGCTCAAGCATGCACATGCGGCCGCTGCCGAGTGACTTCACCGAGCTTCCCCGTCCCGGCCAGCCATTCCCGCTCACTTGCAGCGGTCGCTACAGGCACTGGCTTTGCCCAGGGGCTCCTGCACCTTCAGCTCCTGCCACAGCCAGAGCAAAGCGATAGCTTCCCCTTAGAAACCGGCCCTTCGTGACCAGAGCCGTTACGGTGCTGCCAGATACAAGACACACAAGGAAAAATGAGATTGTGTATGACTGCATTTGTTTTGGAAACCAGCACGTCCTTTCTGGGTACAGAAGTCGTCGCTGCAGAAAGGGGACTCTGTTTCTCTGTGGCCCTTTGCCTTATCAGCCTGGATCTGAAATCACTTCTCGAGCCTTGGTTTGAGTTTTCGTTCTCATCCTATTTCTCTGAGGAAGAAAAAAGGGAAAAATAACCCCTTTAGGCATATGCATTTTGCTAACACCTTCATGAGAGATGCTGCTTTAGTAGGGCCATGCTCCAACATCAGCCCCCCAGGGAAGCCTTCTCTTTAACTGTTTGGTGGCTTGCTGCAAGTGCTTGAGTACCTCGCTGCGGTGGCTTCATCGTAAGCGACAGCAGCCTTGACTCGGTGGCACTGACAGGGTAGTTCTCGTCACGCTGAGCAGCCGCAGGTTTGCTCGGCTGTGCTTTATATGGGGGGGCTTTACATGAGACTGCAAGGGGAGGTGGGAGTGGGGTGAAGGCACAACAACCTCAGAAAATGGTGGTGGGAAAGATAAAGCCCTTGGTGCATGCTCGACAGCTGTGGGCTTTCTTGTTGCATTTTAGCACTTTGGGCTGGAGCTGAGCTCACCCCAGGCACACCTATGAGCAGCCCCTCCAAGGTCTGAAGAGCTGGACACACACAATACCGCTCTGCTCTTCGCCTTCTGGACTGTTTAACTTCCACCCCTGGTTTGACTGTTTCCCCAAACTCCGTGTGTTTCCAAGGAGGGGTGGTCCGAGGGGGTGTTTGCTCTCCGACTGTCCCCGTGGGCCAGGCTGTGGCTCAGGGTGCCCTCTTCCTTGGTGTTGCAGGTCAGCCTCAACGATTCCCACAATCAGATGGTCGTCCACTGGGCAGGAGAGAAGAGCAACGTGATCGTGGCCTTGGCCAGAGACAGCCTGTCTTTGCTGGGTCCCAAAAACAGCGACGTAAGTAACGCAGCTTGGCATTGTCCCGGGGTGCCTTCCATGCCAGGCGAGGTGTGGGCGGCTGCTGAGCTGCCAGCCTGCCATTCTTTCCTGTGCTGGGAAAATGAAAGAAAGGCCCATGAGTCTGAGTTCAGAGGCACAAAAAAATAATTTACTGTCCTCTATGTTGCCCCATGGGTTCGAACCCTGAAAGGCTGGCTCAGGCAATCTCTTAAGGCTTTCCCTCCCTTTAGTTTTCTAAGCTTTTGCCAAATCTGTCAGAGGAGAACCCAAAAGCTTTGTGCTCCTCACACTAGGGCTTCTCCTTTGCAGGTTTATGTGTCATACGACTATGGGAAGAGTTTTAAGAAGATTTCGGAGAGGTTCAGCTTCGATGGAGGGAACAGCAGCGAGGTGGCCATCGCCCAGTTCTACCACAGCCCGGCTGACAACAAGAGGGTGAGAGGGATGTGGCAGCTGGCCCCAGCGGGGCTTGTAGCTGCTTTATCGCTGCCGATAGCATGAAGGCAGCACGACCCTTGGTCCAGGGGACTTGGGTGTGCAACCATGCCAACCCACATACGTGGATCATACTGAGAACCTGCCTTGGCCAGGGCAAGTGCTTGCTCACACGGGCCTTTGTGCTGCGGCAGCGGGGAGGGACGGACCCCTCCCGCGGCTGGGGACCAAAGAAAGGTTTTGCACAGGCCTCTCTCTTCCCAGGAGAGCCCCTCGGGCCATCCCGAGTGTCTCTGGGGCAGAGGTGGGACGTGCCAGGCATGCTGCTGTACCTCCTGTATGGCTCAGTGATGCTTGGGAGCATCTGAGTGTGCCAGGAGAGGGGGCAGCTGGGGCCAGCAAAGTCCTCTCGTCCAGAGTTTGCCCTCCCAAAGGCTCCCTTGGGACATGTGTCTTTCTTACTACTAGCCTGGGCTCTGCTCTGACGTCCCAGAGTCTGACTGCCTGCTTTCCTTTCTCCGTGTTGGTCCCTCTCTTCCCAGTATATCTTTGTGGACGCCTTTGTCCCGTACCTCTGGATCACCACCGACTTCTGCAGCAATATTCAGGGCTTCTCGATTCCCTTCAGAGCAGCTGACCTCCTCTTGCACGGCAGGAACCCCAACCTCCTCTTGGGTTTCGACAGGTCCCATCCTAAAAAACAGGTGAGCACTTCTGCTTAGGTGCGAGAGCCAGCGTTCTGCCTCTACGTTGCTGTGGCATTTCTGCTGGCCTGTTACGTGCCCCACGGCCCTTATGGTGTGCCCAGAGCCACCCTGCCTCGTGCCAGCGCCACGTGGGTTTGTGCTTTGACCATGCGGGGTATCTGCTCTCAGACTGCTGCAAGCAGAGCTGTCCCAAATCGGCCAGGACACCCCCTTCCCCACAGATCAGACCTCTGGAGCGGTGAGGACACAGGACCTGCAGGATGGCCACCTTAAATGCTTCCTTTCCCTTTTCCTTCATTTACGCTGGTCCTTCATCCACGGCGCTCCTGACCGTATCGATGGCCCCAAATATTGTGCTCGTAACTCTCTGCGGCATGCTGGCGGCTGGGGCAGGACTGACCTCTGCAGTGTTTCATGCGGGCATGTGGTTTGGCTTTGGGTCTTGCATAACAAATGGCTTCTTGAAAACAAACACTATTTTTTTTTTTCCCCCTGAACTACCGGCTAAAGTTTGTAAATAATTACAGCACCTTCAGATAAACACAGGCAGGGTAAGCAAAACCTGGAGATGGAACAGCCGTCCCCCAGCATGCGAATGGGGACGGCTGAGCATGGTAAAAGCACGCTATGTGCTGTTTTCAGTCTGGTCACGCAGGGTGCGTGCTGGGTGCTACCGATGCCTTCCAGGGGGACGGAGCTGACTGGGAGTGGTACTGTTCCTGCACTGGCTGTCCAGGCTGGCGTCTGGCTGGCCATATCCACGTACCTGCAAAAAAACCCCACAAACAAACAAACAAACCAAAAAATACCCCAAAATTGGGTCTTGGGTGCATGGAAAAAAACAGGCAGGTTTCAGGGACACGGCCCTTCGAGGGATGGGATCTGCAGAGGGGCTGGTGTGCCTGCGGGCTGTTTATCGCTGCTGCTTTCGTTGGTGCAATGACAGATACTATCTCTCCTCTTGACCTTTGCTCTACTAATGCCTGCAGATCTGCAACAGCGTGCTGCTGTGCTTGGGGTTGCAACAGCCTCTGAAGGGGAGACTGCTCTGCCCGGATATTTACCCCTGCTAACGCACTCCATGACTACATCATAACAAGTTATTTTCATTTCTGAGTTAGTGTAAAGCGAGGTGGATAACAGACAGTGGGAAATCCTTCTGGTAGCAGACTGAAGTGCATTTTTTTCCCTGTTCAGGTTATTCTTCTGCAGCTAGAAAGATTGCTGTTGCTATGGGTAGCTGCCACGTCATCAAAGTAATTCACAGTTTTGTGATGGATGCCCATCCATCCTGCCTTTGCTGCCTGAAGTTGGGTCTCTTAAAGGACTGGGTCTGTTTGGTTGCCCAGTCCCACTGGCATCTCTCACCTTTGTCCTTGCAGCTCTGGAAATCGGATGATTTTGGCCAGACCTGGATAATGATTCAGGAACACGTGAAGTCTTTTTCTTGGTACGTATCGTCCTGTGAGTTACACCCAGCTCCTGTCTTCTCTTACTCCTCGCTTCTTGCCTCATCTGCTGCCCTGTGCAAACCAAGGACCCGGGTACCAAAGCATGCTCCGGCCTCAGCCCCCTGCTCCCCTTCCCCAGCAGACACTTCGTCCTGTGGGGATGTGGCACCGTGGTGTGATGGGAGAAAGCCACCGACACAGGCACCCGGGGGTGCTCCATGCTCCCCCCGGTTCTTGCATGCCCAGCCTGTCTCTTGGAAGGGCTCCTGCTCCTTCATACCTGCTGCCTTCTGCGTTGCTCTGTGAGTGCAGAAATAACATCACCACCTTTTTTGTCCTTTCCAGGGGAGTCGAGCCCTACGATAAGCCAAATACAGTGTACATCGAGCGGCACGAGCCTTCTGGGGCTTTGACTGTCATTCGCAGCACTGACTTCTTTCAAAGCCGAGAAAATAAAGAAATAATCCTGGAAGACGTTGAAGAATTCCAGCTCAGGGACAAATACATGTTTGCAACAAAGTCCGTGGTAAGAATCGTGCGAGCGATTCACCGCCGAGGGTGACGGTTGATGCTTTGTGCATCAACTAGCAGCACAGCAGCGGGCAGTAGCTCTGCTTTCAGCTGGGACCCGTGCCCAAACCGCAGCGAGAGCGTTTGTTAGGGATGGTGCTGCTCGCTGCCGTACCTCACGGCCTTTGGACCTCACGTTTAGCTTGTCACAGAGGTATTGCTTAGCCTACCTGCAGCTGCCTGACCCGCTCGGACTAAGCAACACCTATGCTCGGAGTGGCAGCATTTCCATATGCCTGCCTTCAGCAGGCTGGGCAGAAGTAGGTCAGACTGCCAAGTGCTGGGACCCAGGAAAAACCCCGGGAAGGGAGGCGAGGGTGGGGACAGTGGCAGGGGGGATGTGGCTCAGCAGCTCGGCGGTTAGGAGGCCGCTTGTCAGAGAGGATTACCATCAAATGTGGACGAGGTCCAAGTAGCCTAATGTGCTCCAGCCTGGAAACAGAGCTGGATTTTCAGTTTGCTTTCCAAAGGAAAGAAGATGGGGGTGAGTATACGTGGTCTTTTGGTCCCTCTGCAGCCTGGGCGCCTGTATTTTTTGCAGCTGTTGGCCGGTTTCGGACAAACGTGAAAGTAAGCTAGAAAGCATCTGTGCTTTCTCTGCGGGCAAGTCCTTTACAGATGATCAGAGACATGACAGCAGAGAGGTAGAGTCCTATTCCTTCTAGGAGTTAAGGAGCAGTCTTGTTTTTAGAAGACACCAACATTGCTTTCGTCCCCTACTGCTGCCACTGAGTCTGCTTTAACGAGCAACTTTTTTATTTTAGGGGTGACTCCTTGCAAAGCCTAGTAACATTTCGTAGGCAATAAGCAGCAACCACGTCACTTCTGGCCGCCCGAGCGGCCGCGGTGGTGCCTGATGCTGGGAGGGGACGTGTTTGCAGAGCACTTCCAGTTTCTCAGAAGTCTCTCTCGCAGGTACAGCCTGCAGCTCCTGGGGCCCGTCCCCTTGGCGCTGCGCCTGCGCTGAAGCCTGCTGTGGTTTGCAGAAGATTTTATCTAGGTTTGCTGGTGGCGTTGCCTGAAAGATGGGGGATGGTCCCTGTCTCTGCCGAAAAGCCACCGTGCTCAGGGGCCAGAGCCCTGAAAGTAGGGGCTGGTTTGAGTCGGGATCTTTCAAAGCATGAGCTCAACCCAGTGGTTCTTTGGAGTGATTTCTGCTTCTGGAGGGCTTAAGGGTCACAGGAGCCACCGTCACGCTTTCTCCTGCAGCTCTACTGACCAGTGTTACACTAAACAACATTAACATCACCCGTAGTCCATGCTGAGGCAAAGACCGCTGGGAAACACAGAGGCTGAGAGGGAGGCTGGCCTGGCTACAAACCCCAGACTTGGACATGATGTCCCCAGGTCTGAGATCTAGCACTTGCACCAAACCCCAGCAACACCAGGAGCGGTGCTGGGGAGCAGGCTGGGTGGCAGAGATGCCCAGGACGCTCATTTCTGGTCCTCTCCGTGGGAGGAGCCGTTGCCTGGGGATACGGAGCCTGGGAAAATCAGGCCGCTTATTTTCAGAGCCTAAATCTGGGTTTAGGTTCTTACCATTGGCATCCTAAATGAAATAGGTTGCCCTCAGCTTTTTACTTTTTTGACTTTGCCTTTCAGTTTGCGCAGATTGTCAAAAATAGGAAGGAAAGGACAGGCTGCTCTGCAGAAAGAGGAGGAATTAAAACCAGCCTGCTTACCTCTGGAGCATGGATATAAGCCAGGAGTGGGGAGCACCGCTCTCTATAGCCAGTCCCAGGCAGCTGCCACGCTTTGCCCATGTACAGGGAGGGTGACATCCCAGGCAGGCGGTGTGTGGGTTTGCCCCAGTCTGCCTTTCGGCCGCCGCTGAAGATGAGGCTGCTTTCGGGGGCAAGAGCTACTCCTAACATGTCCCTCTGCTCTCCTGCAGCGTTTGCAAGGCAGCTCGCAGCCGGCTTCGGTCCAGCTCTGGGTTTCCTTCAACCGCAAGCCGATGCGCGTGGCACAGTTCGTAACCAAGCATCCAATTAAGGTGAGTGGCGATTCCCGAGAGGACCTCTTCTCTGCCTCCTTTGCCAAGACGCCCTCAGATATCAACAGCAGTTCTCTGTGTTTCAGCAGACACTGCAGGAGTTGGAGCTGGGAAGGGACCTCATGTGACCCTGCTTGAGGGGTTCTGGCCAAGAAAAAGCTCAAATTAGCATGATCTTGTGGTTTACATGGTGGTACTTTGTACTAGTGGTTCATGCCTGTGGAGAAATACAGGAATATGTACTGTCCTGGGTGTGAGGCTGTCCGGAAAAAGAGCCACCAGCTTCCTCCTGCGCTGGTGACACAGGCTGGTGGCAAAGCCCAGATACCCAGAGAGGGACATATCTCAGTCCTTCAGCCCTGCTTTTGGGGACCTTACCACTTCCCATGGCGTGGGGTGCCTGGCCACGGGGCTGGCTCCGCTGGCATGGTGGGAGCATCCGACTACTCCTCAGGCAGAGGAAGCCCAGAGGGACAGCCCGGGCTTGCAAAGATTCTGTGATCCGTGAACAAGACATGCTGTGGTGTCCACAGGCTGGCAGGGATGAAGGAAAGCACAAGAAGTGCACTCGGTGTTTGGCAGAGCAGCCGGGCATGCTCCTGGCTGCAAAACAGCCCCAGCCTCAGTAGGGTCCAGGCAGAGAGAGTTCCGGCACCGATGGGCTTGGCACCCAGCACTGCCTCTGGAGAACTCTGCCAGTGGGTTGTGTGGGGCGGAGGATAGCGGTTGCTGGAGGAGAAACACAAAGAGAAAACAGAGGTAAGATACCTGCTTGCCAAGTGGAAAAAGTACAAATGGGTGGAGGGAAGAATTAACTTTCAGCTAGCTAGGAGGAAATGCTAAACTGGCCTGTACATAAACCCTGCTTGTATGCCCACACGTATGAAGCCTGCTCACCTGTCATTTACATCCCAAAGGAGTATTATGTTGCTGATGCCTCAGAGGACCAGGTGTTTGTGTGCGTCAGCCACGATAACAACCGTACCAACCTCTACATCTCGGAGGCAGAAGGCCTGAAGTTCTCCCTGTCTTTAGAAAACGTGCTCTACTACAGCCCAGGAGGAGCTGGAAGTGACACCTTGGTCAGGTAACATGGGATGCGCCTAATCAGCTGTGATAAATGAGAACATCAGCCACAGATTTTGGCTGTGTTTGATCAAAGCATTGCCCTGATCGTCCGGGATCAACAGTCCCCCCACTCCCCAGACCCAAGGAGGCTGCGATTTCCGGAGCCCACCTTGCCATTTCCTCACAGGTATTTTGCCAATGAGCCCTTTGCGGACTTCCATCGCGTTGAAGGCGTGCGGGGTGTCTACATCGCCACCCTGATCAACGGCTCCTTCAGCGAGGAGAACATGCGCTCTGTCATCACCTTTGACAAGGGGGGCACCTGGGAGCTGCTGCAGCCCCCGGCGCAGACACGCTACGGGGAGCAGATAGACTGCGAGGTAGGACAGGGCGGGAAGGGGCAGGGGGGCAAGCGCACGATGAGCCCCCCACAAAAAAAAGGCTGAAACAGCAATCCTGCCGTGAGGGAGTCCCTCCTCGCCTTTCCTAGTGGAGAGGGACGGACTAGGTGGGATGAGGGCGTGGGTGACTACGGGACAAAGGTTTGATGCCACTGTGTTTTGCTTTTCCAGCTTTCTCAGGGCTGCTCTCTCCACCTGGCCCAGCGCCTGAGCCAGTTGCTTAACTTCCAGCTGCGTAGGATGCCCATTCTCTCCAAGGAGTCGGCGCCGGGACTGATCATCGCCACCGGTACCTGCTTTCCTTCCCGCACAGTGCGGAGGCTTGGGGCATGTTGTCAGGATGTGAGGAATGTGGCAGCACCTAGTTTGTATATAAAGGTCACAAAAATGCAGTTGAATTGCGCATTTTGCTGTCCCTTTCTCTGCTGCAGTCCCCTTAAAGTACTTGCTGTTGAAGAGATTAATTTACAGTGTGAAAAATCAGCTCCTCAATTGTTGTCATTGCTCACGGATAAAAATAGTTTAGAGGTGTCTGGCTTCATTTTAAGCAGTCGCTTTGCATCCCTCAAGAAGAATGGTTTTTCCTGTTCTAGGCTCCATTGGCAAGAACATGGCAAAGAAAACCAACGTCTATGTCTCGAGCAGTGCCGGAGCAAGGTGGAGAGAGGTAAGGCTGCTCTTTTCTTGCCGGCTCAGCCAAGGTAGTGGTGCAGCAGGTAGGGTGTTGGCAGCAATGTAGATAAGCGTTGTGCAGCTCTTGGGTGTTAACAGTGACCTCCTTGCATTCTTCTGTGCATCTAAGAGCTGTGACTGAAAGATGCTGAATGTCCGTCGAGACCAAGGCACAAAGGTCTTTAGGTGAAGGCCCGTGGGTGGATTGGCACGGAGGTGAAGCTCCTGGTGATGGGTTCAAATGCAGGAGAGCTCCCTCCTCTTTTTCTTCTTTTCAACCGGCAGGACGTGCCCCCAGTGCAGGTCATCTGGCTCTTTTTTGACGGGACTCACAGCCAGCATTTTCTATGTGAGAGTGTCTGGAGAGGCTGCGGCATCTTCCAGAAAAATGGGATGTTGCTCCTGGTTTATAGGGCACTTGATGCTGTTTACTAAGTGGGTGTTCTGGTCTGCGGTAGTATTTGTGGTGCGCCTGTGCATTCGGCTGTGAGTGTAATATGGTATTTCAACATCTGCCATCTATTTAATCTTGTGAATTGAACGGCCTCCTTTTCCTCCCGTAAGCACTGCGCGGTCTGGATTAACGTCTGGGCAGCTGCAGCGGCGGTGGGGACACGCCACAGGTCTCGCTGCTGCCAAAGCCGCCCGTGGTTCAGAGGCTGGCCCCGGCTAGAGCGGGTACCTCCAAAATTCAGCTGGGGAGCTGCCATGGGGACTGGCTGTTTCTCCCTGCGGGAGCCTTGCTCACAGCCGGGAAGGGTATCCAAAAGCCGAGAGTTTCAGGTGCCAGGCAGGTTTGCATTGAAGCGCAATTAAAACATGCCGAGGAAGCGTTGACCCACGGTTAAGAACGCTGAGCTCCTGACTTATTCGGGCCCTTTGTGTGGCGAGCAGAGGTGTGGAATGACCCAGCGCTGCAGTTCCTCAGCTGAGAGGCAGTAACACACCTCCTTCCTCTCGGCTTTGGTGAGCAGCAGGCTGGAAGGCTCATTGCTCTCCAGATCACCGGTATGGCCTCACGGTGCAGAAAAGAAAGAAACAATGCACTCAGTGCCCGGCACAAGAACGTCCCCGAGTGCGTTGGCGTGTACTGCGCGCAGAGGCAGGCACGTACGGTCTCTCTGTTTTCATCCTGAGCTTCACTGGGTTCCCCAGCTAGGAAAGCAAAGGTGGTTTTGTGTTGGTGGTCACTAGACAGAGCTAGAGATGAGCGTGAAATACAAGTTTCTTTCCGTGGAATAGATGTATGAGCTGTCTCCAGGGCTTGTTTTTGCACACCACAGCCCCACTTCTCTTTGAGCATTCAGGAAACCTTACAGCCTAAAACCCAAAGGAAGGCAGGGAGTCCCTGCCGAGCGCTGAGAAAGCCTCAGACGTGACAAAGAGCTCAGTCTGAGAGGGGGAGCGATGGACTCCAGCTTCACGTAATGGCACTTTGTTAGTTCTTTCCCTGCGCACGGCATGGGAGGAGCAGAGTCCAGGGCGTGTTGCTGCTATTACACACAGCTATACATTGAGGGAAATTCCCATAAACACTTGAATCTCTGGTGCCTCCAGGTACTTGGCTCAGCCCAGGTGACCCAAAATGTTAGCTCTGATGCTAGCCAAGCTTCTCCCTTAATCCAGCATGGCTCTGACATACCCCTCAGCTCCATTTCTCTTCCAGGCGCTGTCTGGACCCCACTATTACACCTGGGGTGACCATGGGGGCATTCTCGTGGCCATCGCGCAAGGCACCGAGACCAACCAGCTGAAGTAAGTGGCAGGGCAGGGGGATCGCTGCTGGGGCTCGGGCTGGGGCAGGGAGAGAGTGCCCTGCGGCGGGCAAGACCTGCCTGGGCAGCTCTTCCAATCCTCTTTCTCCAGGTACAGCACAAACGAAGGGGAAACCTGGAAAACGTTCACTTTTTCAGACAAGCCGGTGTTTGTGTACGGCCTGCTTACCGAGCCCGGGGAGAAAAGCACCATATTCACCATCTTTGGCTCGTACAAAGAGAACGGCCACAGCTGGCTGATACTGCAGATCAACACCACTGACGTGCTGGGTAAGGGGGTGGGCAACGGAGGCACTGCTGAAGCTGGCTGTGCTGGTGGGAGAGCTGTCCTGTCCACCCCGCATCTCTGGAGGTTCCACACACTAATAAGCCCTCACCCAAAACTAGCCAGTCCCCACACCGCACAGCCTGCCCCAAGCACTCCTGGGCTGTGCAAGTGAGGTCTTGCCATACCATCTCTGAGTCAGGAAGGGACACGGGAGAGGTTTTTGGAGGCCCAAAGCAATGTAGAGACCGCAGGCTATGAACCAAGCTATTTAGTCATCTAAGGCTCTTATTGCCCCACCAACGAGCACAGGAAAGCGGGCACCTAAATATGAATTGAGCATGGGAAACCATTGTTGCTTTTGCCCTCCATCCTGTTTTCCAAAATAGTTGCCCTCAAGTCCCATTAGCAGCAGAACCCACTGTCCCAGCCATCCCGTGGGAGGTGGGGGCATCTTGTGCGGGAGCTGCGGCACCACCACGTTCCAGTGCTCCGTCCTTCGCGTCTCACGTCCATGTGGACACGGCTGCTGAGGGCACTCGCATCCCCTGTGCTCTCCCCATACTCCCTCACCTCCTCACTGAGGGATTTGTTGAAAAGGAAAGATGAAAAAAAACCTTCTGAAGGCTTGTGCCTATGAATGTTTTATAACCTATTTCAGCTTTGATTGTGAGGCAGCATTTTAATCAAAGAGCAGTTAAACCCAGCAGAGGAATTTGCTTGACTAAAATTTATAACTGATTCCCTTGACGTTTTGTTAGAAACAGATCTGTTTGGTAACCAGAACGACTTCATTTAAATGAGGCATTGCAAATTCACTGTTACCGCGACAGAGCTGCTTGTAGCCTCCTGTCACCGAGTGCCGCTGCACGCTCTCAGCTGAAATGCTTTCTGCTCTGCTTTCGGGCTGGGCCTTGAGCGTTGCAATCATGGGAAACCGCTCATTTTGTGCCAGAGGAGGGCGAGGAGAGGGAAGGGGCAACGGGCATTGTCACAGTGCATGGGTGGGTGCCAACATGCCGGCCCTCGCTCCGAGCATCCCGAGCCTCGATGGCACTAGCTGTGGCGAGACACCAAGGTTCGTGCAGCCTCCGTCGAGGCTGGGCTGGCTGCTTGAAGCCTGCGGCTGTCCCCGAGAGGCCTTTTGCACCGCCTCTGAGAGCAAGGCTCTCTGCGTCCCCCCGGTCCCTGCAGCACAGTGCAGGATGTGATACCGTGCTTTGCAGCACTCATTGGCAGCAGTGACCGAGACATCTGTGATGCTCTTGCTTTTAAATCCTTGCTCTGGGTTGCAGCAAGGACTGTGCCTTTCTTTACCCCAACCTCGTCGCATCTCTTAGGGGTCCCTTGCACAGAGAACGACTACAAACTGTGGTCACCCTCCGACGAGCGAGGCAACGAATGCTTACTGGGGCATAAAACCATTTTCAAAAGGAGGACTCCTCATGCGACCTGTTTCAATGGGGAAGATTTTGACAGGCCTGTCATGGTCTCCAACTGCTCTTGTACAAGGGAGGACTTTGAATGGTAAATACCAATTAATTTCTTTTAGTCTGGATTGTGAGTCTGAGATAAATATCTGTGACCAATCGCTCAAAGTGAACAAACATCCAATTTACTTAGCTCTTTGTATCGCTGCTTGATTTTATAGCAAAGAGGAAACTAAACAGACTGAAAACATCTTTTCATTAATAATAGGGCATGAGACTTAATTAATGTCTTTAGAGCCTTTTGGGAGCCTCTGAAAGGTTCTATGGAAGAGGAAAGTATTGTTAATCCATCACCTTCTTTCAAATGGTGGCAGATGATTTCGCATCGTGTATAGAGATCTTCTGCTAAAAAGCCTGGTGACCCTTTAGCCACAGGGATGCAACTGGCCCTGCTATATCATTTCGTCTACAATTTGCGCATTACTGACACCGTACAGCTCTCAGGATTAGAAAACACACTCTGGCAATCTGATGCCAAGGTTTGGGGTTAGCAAGTCACCTGCTTTTCAGGGACTGGACTTTCAGCAGAGCTTGCTCCCAGACCACTCGCACGCCTGGTACATGCAGTTAAGGACAGGGGTCCAGACCTGCCTGTCCAACGCTGAGACAGAGACTGAGCCTGGCTCGTCATGAGCAGGCTGGGAATAGCAGGCTGGTGGGATCCAGTTCCTGCCTCAGAATCGCAGCCCTGGACTCCCTGCAAAATCAGATTGACCTAACCTGTTCCACAGCATTTTCCAGAGAATAGATGCACTGTAACTCCCAGTTTACCAGCAGGAGAAGCCAAGAGACAAACCAGTCACCTAAGCCAGCTAGCAGAAGAACCAGGGTGTGCAGCCAGATTTTTAGGGCACACTGGCTCAGCTATGCCTTGATGCCTCACCTACCCTGGTCTGCTCGGCTGCTGGCAAGGTTATTTGCAAAATGTTCTTGAAACATCCTGTAGACAGAAGCTGTCTGGCTGTAAGATATTATTATGTAGCTAAATACTGATAATAACTGAATGGACCTCTGAGATACTTTGGGTTCTGAATTCTATGCAAAAGTAGAGCAGAGTCATAGTACAGCATGACTGCATTTTTTTTCCTTCTCCCCATCCTTCCTTACATCTTTCTTGTCCTTGCAGTGATTTTGGCTTTAAACTGAGTGATGACTTATCCTTAGAAGTTTGCGTCCCTGACCCTGAATTTGCTGGGAAGCCATATGACCCGCCAGTCCCTTGCCCTGTTGGCTCAATGTACAAGAAGACTCGAGGGTATGTCTTACAATTGGGAGTGGAACCTGATCTTCCAAATGCTGGGATTTATCCCATTGGTGGTTAAAAAAAAACCCAAACAGTCATAAACCCCACACACCAACGCCCCATGAGTGGCAGTAGACAAATTGCATGTTTGGACATACATTGCAGCTAAGCACTTCTGCTCATTCTAGCTGCACATGATGACACGTTAACTGTTTCCGAGAAATAAATTGTCTGGCTGTATATGTTGCAGCTACCGAAAGATCTCTGGGGACACATGCACAGGTGGAGACATCGAGTCACGGCTCGAAGGGGAGCTGGTACCGTGCCCGCTGGCTGGTGAGTACGTACAGGATTGCTGCAGGTACAAGGGCTTCATTCATCAAACCTTTGGCTGGTGCCTGAGGGACCACGGACAAATTCCCAGAGGGCTTTCAGACAAAACCTGTGACACAGGAACTGAAATGCCTCGGTGGGTTACAAGTCCATCACCTGTCGTGCCCAAGGCCCAGAGTGCTTCTGAGGGACCTGCTCGGGTGCAGCTCCAGCCTGTGGAGCAGAGCACTCTCTGCTCAAGTCGAAGCCCTCAGAGCAGGCTGTGGGCAGGAACCCTCTTATCCCGGTTGCATCCTCACTGTAACAGGCTTGAACCCAACAGAAAGATGGGAGTTAGATCAAAGACACCCCCGTCCTGAGGAAACCCTTGGGAAGGTGCCACCCTGAGACAGGCCTCCGTACGCAGTTAAACCACGGCTGTTTGGGGCCAGACCAGGGCAGATGCTGCCCTTCAGTCCTCACGCGCATCCCCGCCAGACTTTGCCTCCGTGCTTATTTTCTCCTCTCCAATGTATGAGGCACTAAAACTGTCTCGTGCTCCTGTGCTGCCGAAGTTATTTGCATTCTGCTCATTGCAGCTTTAATTTAATCTGCCGTCACGAGCTGCGTGATTAGCATGCTGCTGCGCAGCAGCTCCAGAGCGAGCCCGAGACAGGGAAGAGGCTCGGGTAAGGGACGGGGCAGCCGAGCTGGCGCTGCAGGCAAGGCGAGCTGGGGCCGTTTTCCCCACACCGACCTAAGATTTTTCAGGGTGCCAAAGATATTCCAGGTGCAAAACAGCCTGGCAGGTGCCTGGGGAAGCGTTCCCTCTGCTGGGATTCAAGCCCATGCCGTGCTTAGTTTTCCTCCTCATTCAGAGCCTGACATGTTATTCACCCTCCAAGCCCTCCTGAGCTATTCAGAGAGCTGTGTTAGTCATGCTGAGAAGAGCCCTGCTGATTGAAAAATAAACCTGCAGTCCCCACCGGGCTGGGCTTTGAAGTGCCGTGTTCCCAGAGTATTTGCTGATCGTCTTCAGATACGTGTTGGCTCGCACCATGGTAACACTTTGATGTACAGTATCTGTTTCGTATCTCCGTATAATCTCATTAGCGATGCACAGCCAGAGTTACTTACTGACATTAGCTTTACTCATTAATAGCATTATTGGACTTTACTGGTAGTGTGCTAATGCCCGGGAGACTTTGTCCCGGACCAGGAT
Source organism: Chlamydotis macqueenii (assembly GCF_036417535.1). NCBI lineage: Eukaryota > Metazoa > Chordata > Aves > Otidiformes > Otididae > Chlamydotis > Chlamydotis macqueenii. The sequence goes on along the minus strand of NC_141579.1, from coordinate 3,976,940 downwards.
TCCATTACGCTGGATTTTGCGCAAATTAGAAACAAAACCCACTCTGGGATATTTACTGCGGTGCCGCTGTCCCCTAGGACTCGCAGATTTACATCACTCCCACCTCCTTTATGAGATCTTTCAGGAACAGGAGGATCAGCGTTTTTTTTCTTATTGGTGGCACACTAACGTGGGAAGGCAGGGGCCAGGACGGTTTTTGCCGTCCTTCCCTCCTCCTTTGGCCCCTGGAACAAACAACGGGCGCAGTGTGCTCCCGGGCACGAGTGCGCTTGGGACCGCGTAAGGCTATTAGCGTGTTCCCGTTAACCTAATCCCGCCGAGACAAAGGGCCTTTGCCTCACTTACGCTGGGATGCTAAAATGTGTGGTGAGGGGTAAGGAAAAACAAAAATTTGGTATTTTCTTTTTGCCCCTTGAGTAGCCCAAAATGGCCAAAAGCATCTGAATAAGGCACTGCCTGTTCTTGCAGAGGAGAACGAGTTTATTCTCTACACCACCCGCTACTCCATCCACCGCTACGACCTCGCCTCCGGCGTCAGCGAGGAGCTGCCCCTGGCCGGGCTGCGAGGGGCGGTCGCCCTGGACTTTGACTATGACCACAACTGCTTGTACTGGGCCGACATCACCCTTGACATCATACAGGTGAGCCAGGGAGCGGAGAGGCTGCCACGATGCCGGCCACCCCGTCATTGCTGCCTTGCACCAGGGGCAGCTGGTGCATACACACCCTGAAATACAAATGTTTGCCTTGGGTACTCCTCCTCTGCCTCACACGCCTGCCCACGCTCACCTTGAGGCTGCAGAAGTTCCTCATCTTTTCTTCTGATTTTTTTTTTTTTTCCCCCAGCGTCTTTGTCTCAACGGCAGCTCTGGGCAAGAAATAATCATAAGCACCGGGCTGGAAACGGTGGAAGCTTTGGCCTTTGAACCTCTCAGTCAGTTGCTGTACTGGGTCAATGCTGGGATTCCCAAAATTGAGGTACGGCTGTGCCCACCCCTGCTACAATGAGGTGGTTGCGTTGGTGGTTTGAAGCCGCTGGGCCCTAGGGTGGCTGCTGCCCTGAAGTTTTATTGCTGGTGGGGCATTACTGAGCACTGACCCTCATCCCACATACCAACGTGTTGAATCTAAATGCAAACAGGGTATAGCAATGTTCTGCTCCCTGTACTTAAACCGAGGTCAGTTTGTGAGGCTGAATCACACAGCAGAAACAGGGAGGGGAAAAAGCAACATCCTTGCCCAGTGCACACAGCCAGCACGGGGTCCGGACAGAGTGCTGCGGCAGCGGGCTGCTCCCTCAGTCACACTGAAATGTCAATAAATACACCGATCTATCCCCTTTTATCACCTGCCGCACGGTAGCCGCTCCCTGTGCCCGCGGCAGCTGTTTTATCAGACAGCAGTAATTACCTGCCCCAGTTTTCACATAACTTCCACCAGTGCAATCGCCCTCCGTGGTGCCCGCAGTAAACACACCCCTGTCCCGGTTTTGGTTACCACTCTAGGTTGCCACCCCAGACGGAGACCTGCGACTCACCGTCCTCAACTCCTCGATACTTGAACGACCCAGAGCCCTTGCTCTGGTTCCCCGAGACGGGTAAGAACGCAAGCATTGCAAGTAGTGGGGTGCCTTGGTGTTCCCCAGGGGAACCGCACAGGTACAGCCCCTCCTGCTCTGCTACACTCGTCAGAGGCGAAGGAGGGACAGCGCCGGATGGGAAGCTTTGCGAGGCTTGGCCCCCAAGGCAGCGCAGGGGGGACAGAAGCGGCGGCAGGCACTGCAGCGGGGTACAGCTCACAGTCCTGCCCCACGGAGCCCGCTCTTGCCATCACATGCCCAACCAAGGCGCCAGCCACCTCGGAGCAGAGATCACAAACTGTTTTTTTTCATTCAATTGAACTGCTGTTTTCCTACCCATACGCGTCTGGTCAGTGGGGAAAGCTGCAGTGATGTGTGAGACACTGAGCTGCGCTCAAATTCAAGAGCCAAATACAAGTTACATCTTTCTGGGTACCATTTTGCCACAGCTGCTCCACTGCAAATATACCACTGACAAGCCTGAGCTGTCTTTAGCCGCATGCACTAAAGCAAAGCAGTTCGATGCGAGGTAACACACAGCTGCCCTCGCACCGCAGAGCCTCTCTGCTGCTTGTAGATCTGCCCGTGACGTTCATTAGAATTGCAAAGAGCTCCCTTTCCAAAGGCATGTCTTGCAAGAGATGTGGAGTGCCTCTGCTTCGTAACCAGTTTCCTTTTGATGAGCTGTTTCGTTATTATTCTAACTAACCTCTCTGCCTGTTGTCAGGTTGATGTTCTGGACAGACTGGGGAGACTCCAGAGCCGGCATTTACCGAAGCGACATGGATGGGTCATCGGCCGGGTGCATCGTTTCGGAGGGTGTGCGGTGGCCAAACGGCATTTCTGTGGATGACCACTGGATCTACTGGACCGAAGCCTATATGGACAGGATCGAGAGGGTTGATTTCAACGGGCTGCAGAGATCTGTGATCCTGGACAGCCTCCCTCACCCCTACGCTATTGCTGTATTTAAGGTATGTACGCGGCGGCTCGTTTGCCATCGGTATGCATTTCCATAGCGTACACGCTTGGAGGTTGTTGCGTATATGGGGCGGGCAGTGAAAGAGCATTGAGCACACTGGATTCAGAGGGTAGGAGCTGGCATGATGCTTGCTCTGTTTCTGCTTCTAGCATGTTCCCACACACCCCTGAAATGAACAGGCAGGTGCGGTTGAAACTGGGACCAACATCCCCGTGACTTTCCCAAGCAGCTGCACTGCACTACCTTCCCCAGACTATTTGTAACTCAACAAGTGTGACTGCTGCTTCCATTCCTGCTCAAATCCCAGCTCAGGTCTTCCTCATCTTCCTCCCCTTGTGCTGGGGAGACTTTGCACTCTCAGTTGCCCCGTGCATCCAGGTGATTATTAGGGTGGCTTAGTGCAGGCTGCGAGCATGGCCCTGGCAGCAGCGCTCCTCGCGCTAAGAGCCAAGCCTGTGTTTCAGAACGAAATCTACTGGAACGACTGGTCACAGCTGAGTATTTTCAGAGCATCCAAGAACAGTGGCTCAAGAATGGAGATCTTAGTCGGCCGATTAAATGGGATCATGGATATGAAAATCTTTTACAGAGGAAAAACAACAGGTAATCGCGTGAGTGTGCTTTCCTGCTATTTAGAAATGCGTTCATCCCCCATTTCCACAAGTTGCCAGCCACCAGGCCATCCCATTTCATGAGCCTGAATACATCCCCTCTCCTGCAGAGTTCGAAGCGCTCAGGAGTGTGTTTCATGAGCGGTGCACTCAGCTTCTTGCTGCCACGAGAGATACTGCCCATCTGGGAGGGAGCCCACAGGGCGCTTGGCTGTGGTGGCACCTCATAGATTAGGTCACAGAGTGCAGCCTTTTCATGCAAAGTGCTGCATGGGCCAAAAAAAAATTGGGTCTCAGAGCTGCGCCAACTTTGTCCTCCACTTAGTCATCCATCTGGGCTGTGATAAGGTAGCGGTGGCTGAAGGGATTGGCTTCATATTCAGATGGGTCTGAGATCATCCAAAGGGCTTCACCAGTCAGCAGCCTGCAAGAGACTGGGAGGACCTTTAAGGCCCTTGACCTCCCTGGAGCAGATGGCTCTGTGCATTTCTAAGCTTGGCCTCAGCACTCGGCGCTGCAGAGCTGGCTCCTTACGGGGGTCTGAACCCAAAGCCAGGGATGGCAGGTGAAATTGGGCTTCCTGCGGTGTCTCCAGCCCTCTGTCCTGACAGTGTCCCCTTCCTTCCCCTCCTCCTGCCAGGGGAGAATGCCTGCATTGCCAAGCCCTGCAGCCTGCTCTGCCTGCCCAAGTCAAACAACGGCCGGAGCTGCAAGTGCCCCGAGGGAGTGTCCAGCACCATGCTGCCCACGGGCGAGGTGAGGTGCGACTGCCCTCACGGCTACGTCATGAAGAACAACACTTGCATAAAGGAAGGTAAAACCACGCTGGGCTCTTGCTGCTGCTTTATGATCAGAGGAGGTTCCTGCCATTGTGAGAGGTCGGGATGACCTTTCCACTGCCCTTTGGGTGAGGAGGAGTACGGCCTGTCTTCTGAAAGCGCAGCATCATATGCCTCATGCCAGCTTGTTTTTGTTTTCCCTTTTGCACCAGAAAACACGTGTCTGCCGAATCAGTACAGATGCTTCAATGGGAACTGCATAAACAGCATTTGGCAGTGTGACAACGATAATGACTGTGGGGACATGAGCGATGAGAAGAACTGTCGTAAGTATCCTGCAGTGGCATTTGCCCATCCAAATTTAGATGTCTGCTGTGTCGGCATTGCACCTGAGCCAACAGTCTATGCTCCCTTCACAGTCAGGGAGAGCAAGAGGCACTCTATCGTCCCCTCCTTTGGTAGACATCCGAAGCCGGCTGGATGAGTTGCGTCCTGCAAGGGCCGATGTTTTCCCCCTTGACCAGCTCAGGTGTAAATGTCTAAAATTCGGTGAGACTGATGCTAGCTCTTGTGTGAGGGCCTGTGTTTGTCTCTCACAGTAACTGTCTTCAGAGGCTAATTGAGGGCACCGCCGATGCTGAGAAAAAGCACACAGATAAGAAGTGACTTTCTGTCTGCATCATGCAGACACGGGCTTCTTGTTGAGCTTATAAGTCAAGTTCCCACGTTAAAGGTGGAGATCACCTTTCAAGTACAATTAGAGACCACATATGCATGCAAGAGGGGCAGAACTTCCACAGCTTTGCAGAGCCTGAAGGGTTTGGATTAGTGCACTGTGGAGTGGAAAAAGGGCCAGGTTTAGTCAGGAATTGGTGGAGGACCAGGTATTCCTGAAGCGATGCCATTTATGCCTCTTTTGTAACGATAAGGAGCTTATTTTCCTGCCAACACTGAGATACCAGTCAGCAGAGTCCAAGTTTGAGTTCCTTGCCTGGCTCCAGGTGAGGGAAAGCCTCTGTGTGTACTGTTCCTCGGCAGGGGCTTGCCCGGGGTCACCAGTTTGGCACAGGGATTCTGCCTTGGGTAGCCCAGCTTTTCCCCTCCTTGGGCTGCCCTGTCTCATCCCACCACCCGTGGTTTAAAGGCCCCTTTGAAGGGAGAGGGCAGCTCTACAGCGTCCGCTTTCTTGCTCCCTGGCTGGGAGGCACTGCCCTTGGCTTGTGAGTGGACATGGCGGTGGCAGGGGCTTCAGTCCTGCTCCCCAGACAGACAGCCGGCCCATCTCTGCTCTACTTCGCACAGAGTGCCTGACAATGACATTAAAATACAGTCACAGTAACTCAGACTGCATTGAGCAAAGCTCACAGAATGCTGTCCCTGTCCCTTCACTTCCCTACACCAAGAACAAACACTTGGGCAGCAGCAATCATTTTCTAAGCATCACCTTAACCTCCTTCTCCTCCTTTCCCTCCGTGCTGCATTAGCCACCACCGTGTGCGACACCGAGACCCAGTTCCGCTGCCAGGGCTCGGGGACCTGCATCCCGCTGTCCTACAAATGTGACCTGGAGGACGATTGCGGGGATAACAGCGATGAAAGTCACTGTGGTGAGCGTCCTCACTCAAACCTCCTTCCTCGTCCCTGTGCAAGGGTTGAAAGCCCAGCAGTGTTTTTGGGGCAAGGTGCTACTCATAGATGCTGTACAGCCCAGCAGCACTTTGCCAGATCTCGCTGTTTACCTTGGCTAACAGCCGCCTCCTCCCATCATTTACTGAGTACTGGGAAACGCGAGAGAAGAGAAGACAACAAGGCCGTGTGCTGGTTTCTTGCGCTTGCTGTAGTCCAGCGGGGAGACTTCTGTGCCATTACCATCCAGCTCTCCTGCTCTCTTCCTTGGGTACTCCTGTGACCCAAAGCCAAATATTTGAGAGAGATTGCAGGCTGACCTTGGGCAGCTGCCCAGCAGGCGCTTGGGAGGTGTGGGTTGCTCGGTGTTGTCATGTTTGTGGCCATCCCAGTCCAGCTTAGCCAGTCGGAGAGGTGGGGTGCTGAATTGAAGGAGAGAAGAGGCTGGTAAATAGCAAGGCAGGAGCTCTTGGTTGTTCAGGGCTAGGGACGAGGCAGGAAAATATGCTTTCAAGAAGAATCTTCTTTGAAGGGCTGTGTAGGCTGTCACTTCTGAGATAGCAGCCTCCTCTCTTCAGTCAATAGCCCTTGTGAAGCTCACCTCCTCCTCTCCCCTGGCCCCAACAGCATCTGACCTGTGTGTGCTTGTTTGCAGAGGCTCACCAGTGTAGAAACGATGAATTCAGCTGCAGCTCAGGGATGTGCATTCGTCTTTCCTGGAAGTGTGATGGTGATAACGATTGCAGGGACTGGTCCGATGAAGCGAACTGCACTGGTAAGCACTTTGATGTGATCAATAACCTTCTGTGGCAAACACTTGTTACTTAGAACCTGAGGTGCTGTAAGACATCAGCCAACGTCTCATGCCTCAGTTTCCCTGCTCGTTAGCTGAGCCACCCAACAGGGCAGCCAGACAGCCTGCAGCTCAGCTCGGGTGATGCAGTGCTCCAAAAGCAAAGAGCTTCTTCCTTCCAGTGCCTTCAACAGCCCTTAGGGCTTCCCATGAATTTGCTGACCTCTTTGCAATGCTCACACAGAGATCCAAGCTTTGCTTTTTGCTTGCAAGGTTGCACTGGCAAGCACGCCTTGCTGCGGTGGCCACCGGGCCACCTTCTGCGTATCAGCCGGTGGTGGCCGTGCCTTTGAAGCTCCGTTGAATGGAGAAGCGGGTCTGTGGGTGCCGGGCAGCCAAAGGATGCTTCTGCGCAAAAGGGCACGGAGGCAGCGAACAGGCCAGTGCGCACTGATTGCGTTTCACAGCTTGAACTCTGACCGTTTTCTTGCCATTAACTACATTGCAGAAAACAGGCACGTTCTCTGCAGCTTCTCCACAATCAATTGATCTGAAGGAGAGGCAGATTTAGTTCGGGAAGTGGCTCTTCTTCTGAGCGGCCTCACTTTGCTCTGTGGGTTTGGAAATTTAAAGAGGGTGTCGCGAGTATGGAGTCACGTGCGGAAGATCCGCTCTTGTTTTCACTTACAACTCATATTGATGCAACCTGCTTGCCAGCATTGTTCCTAGTTTACGCCTCTAGTGCAGCAAATCCTACACCTGTGACCCTCATTCTCTATTTGCAGTTGGAAGTCAACATACTCAACTGTCCTCAGCACTGCGGTGTAAAACTGATGTCCCATAGCAGTCTCCTGAGGTTAACACCCAGCTAGAGCCTTTTTCTCATTAGAAAAGCCAACAGATAGCAATGTATTGTTTTTTTTTTTCCAATCAAACAAACCCCAAACAAACAAAACCGCAAAAAACAACCAAGCCAAAAATCTAAGCATTTGCATGAGAAGAGAGTTCTGCGAGTTGGCAGCGCTTCAGTCCATCGGTGAAAGGCGTATGATGATATTTATAAAATATTAAGCAGGAGAGTTCAGGTAAAAGCCCCCGGGGATACCGGCAGAGGCTTTGCTCTGGTTGCAGCCCCGGCGCTGTTGGGCCAGACAGGAGGGCTAGCTGTCACAGGGCTCTGGCACGAGGATCTAGGAGATCCCTTTTCTAGCCTCTGAGCTCCTGTGTGCTCACCCGCCACGGCATTTGTACCTCGAGCATACGGGGTTTATAGCGTGGCGCTGGGGATCCTGGTCGTTAGTATTCTGAGTGCGTAGCTAAATGAGAAGGTTTAATTTATACTGGTATCACTTATCTCTCATATGAGTTTCTCCAGAGAGAATTACTACAGGAAAGGAACTACTTCAAAAAGCATCTCGGGTGCGTAAAGCCTAAAGTTGAAATTATCTAAGAGGATCACAATTATTTGAGAAACGTTTCATCTGACTCCACTGGCTGCAATTATTGCTGTTATCTAAAATAATTACATTTCACACTGAATACCTAATAGAATGTTACTGACACAAGATCGTAGTATTTTGAAATATCTGCAAGTGCATGTCACTCGCTAACTTAAAATTCAGTAGCATGCAATTTAATTAAGTTGAACATTGCTTTTCTTCTCAATAATGACAAGTGCTTTCCTGGTTGAAGAGTTATATTTGCCTCTAAAGTGATGACACAGCCTGGGCTTCAACCGAGATACCCACAGACAGATATTTTCATGACAGGAGCCTAGGGAAAGCCAGGACCCTACTCCCTTGGAAACCCAAGGAGAATTGTATTCCTAATTTGCTTTGGCAACATGGAAGAGCCTTGCCTGCCTAAATTAAAGGCTGTCTCTGAGTCTGTCCTGCCCTGCACGGGGGACCCCGCCACTTCTCCAAGGCTTGCTTGCTTGCTGAGATGTTTCTTGCCGTCTCTGGCAAGATGCCACCACTGTCACCTTTGCCCACGCACGCCAAGGATCAAAGGGAAAGAGGCTCCTGACTTTGGGAGGGCTTTAAGAGGGCTCACTAGCCTCCAAAAGCTATCCCTCAGGCACAGCAGGCTGATGAGCAAGCACGGCACAGAGGGGAAAGGACACGGCGTGAGCCAAGGAGAACCTGAACTCCCGTCCATCTCTGGCCCCGTGTCGATGGGGTGGTCGTTCGTGGTCTGGAGCTGCACTCAGTGCTAACACCTGCCACGGCATAAAGTCCTGGTGCAGGTGTAGGGAGCAGGGGTGCATGGCGGGGGGGCCCAACTCGGTGCACGCTGCAGCTCAGCGGGGAGGTGGCAGCACCCCACGCTCAGGCGGTCCCCCCGGCTCTGGTTTCAGCAGTATATCACACCTGTGAGGCCTCCAGCTTCCAGTGCCAGAACGGCCACTGCATCCCGCAACGCTGGGCCTGCGACGGCGACGCCGATTGCCAGGACGGCTCCGACGAGGACCCCGCCAACTGCGGTAACGCGCGCCACGTGCAGAGGGGGCTTTGTCACGAGGCGGGAGGGATTTCTAGAAACGTGACAAGATAAACCTGCAGCAAACTCAGGGGAGTGATTCCCATCCCTCCAAAAGCAGGCAGATGCAGGGAGGAGGCAACTGGGGCTGTGCCATGGCTTTTTGTAGCTAACTAAAGGCAGCTGTAAAAAAAAAAAAAAACAACACAGAAAACATCCACCCCATTCTGAATTTCAGAAAAAAAGTGCAACGGCTTCCAGTGCCCGAACGGCACTTGCATCCCAACCAGCAAACACTGTGACGGCATCAACGATTGCTCCGACGCCTCAGATGAGCAGCACTGTGGTGAGTGCCGGGGCCGCGACTGACAGCCCTCACGGTCTGCCAAAGCCTGTCTCGCGGGGAGAAAAGCCCTGCTGAGGTAATGGGAAAGCCTTAGTTAGCATTCAGAAGCCCCCTGGGAAATCAGCTGGTTTGCGAATGTCAGCAAAAGGCGCAGTAGGCAGGGCTGTGACGGATAGGGAGGGCATGCTGTCAGGAACTGTGTTCAGGGAGGTGACCAAACCCTGACACCTGTGCCAACCCATGTGCACCCCGATGCGTTATGGGGCGAGGGCAGCCTGTGCAGGGACAGAGCTCGAGTGATTTGTCTTGGAAACTTCCTGTAACTTCCTGAAATCTGGCTGCTGCGCTCAGGTCTGCGCACGTCACAGCGGGTGGCGTTCCTGCTGGCAAGGACAGCGGAGGTGCCATCCACTCCCCTCCTGACCTCCCGTTTTTCCAGAACCCCTGTGCACCCGCTACATGGATTTTGTGTGCAAGAACCGGCAGCAGTGCTTGTTCCACTCCATGGTATGCGATGGCATCATCCAGTGCAGAGATGGATCAGATGAAGATGCCAACTATGCTGGCTGCTGTAAGTGTGACATTGTGCATCTTTGCAGAGGAAGGGTTGGATGGAGAATGAAACCAGAGGCATGGAGTGCGTTCCCCAGGGTACCAGAATGCTGCCAGGTCTCCTAAGAGGTGGCTCTGGACTCTAATGCTCTGCTTTTAAATCCATGATTGCCTCTGAGTGTGCTCGCTCCTTCCTCCTCAGTGATGAGCTTCCCTCAAGCCCTTGGTCTTTACACTAAACCTCTGATGTCTCTCCGTGCCGCCCTGCAGCCCAGGACCCCGAGTTCCACCGAACCTGCGACCAGTTCAGCTTCCAGTGCCAGAACGGCGTGTGCATCAGCCTGGTGTGGAAGTGCGATGGGATGGATGACTGTGGCGATTACTCTGATGAAGCAAACTGTGGTGAGCTTCAGGGTCCATTGTCACCGTAGGTCCAGCCTCTCTTGATTTTCAGGAGCACACTGACTTCTCCATGTTTTATATACGCACTCGTGCCGATATGTATGTACATATACATGTGTGTGTAGCATTCCACTTGTACATCGCAAGTGTCTTACATGGAGAGCAGTATCATTTTCCTCGTATTGCAGGCAGGTAAAGTGCAGCACACTGAAAATCCAATACGGCTGGCACATCTTGTGGTTGGCTAAATCATGTGTGACCATATTTACTCCACAGATTCCCAGCAGCAGAAAGCAGACAGGCAGTTTTCAGCCAAACTCAATATTTACCACTGTTCCCTGGGTAGCTGTAGGAACTGTACCCAGCCAGACAAAGCAGCTGCATCTTCATTTCAGAGCTGCAGGATTTGCTTCTCTGTTTCTGACACACTCTGTCTGCATTTCACCGTCAGCTCTGCTTCTCAGATCACAGGTGGTGCCTGGCCACAAGGCACCCAGCACACAGACATATAATAGTGGAGGCAACAGGCTGGTGAAGGCTGGGAAGGAATGAAGATGCTGGAGAAGAAGAGAAGGGACCCTGCCCATGCTGCCTGGGGGAATAGATAGCTGTAGCCTGGCCTGAGATGCTCCTAAACCTTGGCTGTGCTGAAGACTGGTGAGATAACACTGGGGCTCACGGGACTCTTCTCTCATTGTCAGAAAACCCAACAGAAGCCCCAAACTGCTCCCGGTACTACCAGTTCCAGTGTGGGAATGGGCACTGCATCCCCAACCGGTGGAAGTGTGACAAGGAGAACGACTGCGGGGACTGGTCCGATGAGAAGGAGTGCGAGGGTAAGGGCACTCAGTGCTCTGCTCACGGGAGGCCTGGCCAAGGCGTGCTGAAGGACCGCTCTCAGCATCAGCTGCCTTCCCGCAGGGACAGCCTGTGCCAGCCCCCGTGGCTCCAAAAATCCTCCGTGGGCTGCGTGCGCACTCTCATGCATCTTTTTATTCTGTGTTTTTTAAAATCCTGGTTAGGAGCTGTGCAAATACAACACAGATAAAAATATTGGGCTTGTAATGTCTTGCCTACTCCCCACTTCCCTCCGCTGATGGTGGCTTTCAGTGTGTTGGGAGTAGGCACTACTCACAGCCCGTGCGCAGAAGCAGGCCTCTCGGGTCAGTTCTGAACAGTGTATTTTTAGGTTCTCCGGTTCATCCCATTACCACATCTCTCCCACCGACGTGTTCACCAAATCACTTCCGTTGCAACAGCGGCGCCTGCATCATGAACAGCTGGGTCTGCGACGGATACAAGGACTGCACCGACGGCTCCGACGAGGACGCCTGCCCCACGTCAAGTAAGCTTTTCTGTTCCTCGCCCCTTTCCTTTTTCTGTAGGATCACATCTGCAAGGACTTTCAGTCTTGAAGCCTTGCCAGATTACATGGTTAAGTTACAGCCCTCTGCAGTCAGGAGAGAGGATGGCTTGGGCACATCCCAGCAGAAGCCATTTACCTGCTAGATGGGAAGAGATTGCCATCTAGTGGAGTCGGGACCTGGGGACAGCTTTTAGTCCCTCCTGATGGCAGCGGCAGCCTGGCCGTGCCTTGGGTGGTTTCCTCAGTTGCTGCTTGGGTGGTTGGTTTTCTCCCTGGCTGCTGTGTGCAGGACCCAACGTGACGGCCACCTCCCCGGCACTCCCGGGACGCTGCAGCAGGTTCGAGTTCGAGTGCCAGCAACTGCACAAGTGCATCCCCAACTGGAAGCGGTGCGATGGCCTGCGGGACTGCCAGGACGGCACAGACGAGAGGAGCTGCCGTAAGTGTGGGGCAGGGAGAAGGTCTCGCCTGGCTCTTTCCCTTGGGAAGCTCTTTGTGGGGACATGGGAGCCACTGAGGAGTTTTATTGCTGGTAGAATCCATGCAGTAAGTGCAACATTACAGTAAAAAAAAAGCCCAGATAACCAGTGCCCTTCCCATTAGCAGTCCAGTGGTTCTTTTCAGCAGGATAAGCTCCAGATTCTTCTGATGCCACCGTATGTGATCATGCCAGAAGATGCAGCCAGGATGAGATGGCCCTATGGCTCTGCCTGGGCTCCATCCCTGCCATGCAGCCCCCCCAGCATCGTGCCTGCTTTTGAAGCAGCAGTGCTAGTGCTGGCATTGCAAACAGCCCAGTGCCAGTGGGGGAAACTTTCCTGCCTTGAGTCCTGAAATCGTTCTGCCTCTTTCAGCTACTCACAGCACCCTGTCATGCCCTAATGGTTACAAATGTGAGGACGGGGAGGCCTGCATTATGGTGACAGAGCGGTGCGACGGATATCTGGACTGCTCAGACAGCAGCGATGAGAGGAACTGTACCGGTAAGCAGCAGCCCTCTCCCATTTCTCATGCCTTGCTCTGTGTCGGCATGCAGAGATGCTCTCCTGGGTATGTGACCTTTCATTCACAACATCCTAGAACATATGTGCCTCTGGTTGTCTGAGTTACCTCCTCGCCTACTTATAACCAGCTGGGACAAACTTTCTGGCCAGTTTCTACACTGACAATTTATCTTCCAGCAGCCTCCAACACAGAAAAACAACTTTAGGATGGGTAGGAGCAAAGCTGTCTCTTTTACGTGGCCCACGGGTAAAGCAATAGACTCCAGCTCTGTCCTCCTTTGCAAGGTGACGCTGGGAGCTGTGGCACGTGCCCTGCCACCATCACTGGTCCTCCCACGCTGGCCTTCGGTGGCCCCGCGGAGGCAGGCGGGATGCACACCACAGCCCGCCCTGGGCAGATAACAGCAATCAATCGCTGTCTCTGGCCAGCCCTGAGATTCAGCCGCTTTCCTGATGAACTGCTTGGGGGTTTGAGCATCAGATTTTAGTTCTTTAATTAAATATTGATTGGGAGAGGCTAGCAGGTTCAGGAGAGGGGGAAGGATGTGCCGAGATTCACGGCTCGGCTGCTACGCCAAGGGGAAACCATCTCTTTTCCCTCGGGTAGCTTGTCTTGCCATGCCTGTCCACGGACCCATGCGCCTGCTGGGTTTCATTGCCAGCTGGTTAGGGAAAGAGAAGTGGCAGGAGTTTGGCTCCACTGTGCTTGGTTTCTGTACAGCACTGGGAATGAAGCTGAGCACCCATGCAGGGCTAGGCCGTGGCATTTGGATGTGGGCTCCTCTGTGGTCCCTGGAGGGAGAGAGCAGGGAATGGCCCAGCGGGAGCAGGGCATGGATTTGAGCCATTTTGGATAAGCACCCCGAGTCCCTGGCATTGCCAGCACGGGATTTCACCGTGCTGGTATCCCCTAAATGCCTCTCCCAAGGTGAGACGGCGATTCAGCCGCAGAGCTCATGTCAAGGCAGTCTCCAGACTCCTGCTTTAATTACCAGCCTTCGCTTGGGTCCTTCTGCTGAACGCAAGATGCGATAAGGAAAACCACACAAAGGCCCTTGCTGGCTTACAGCGACAGCACAGATTCGTCCCACAAGTTGTAGAGTGACTTAGGTTGCACTGATCCGTTTGCAAATTAAGTTACAGAGTATTTCACCAGCAACCATTGGTGAAGCCTTTGTCTTTCCTTGGGTGAAAGGGGATGATTGCATGATGCAGCACCAAGACAACAACATATTTTGGAGAGAGCTAAGAGCACCAGGGGTCTGTTCCTGCTCTGAACTGCCTTCTGACAAGCCTGCTGTTCTCACTGATAACGCCTGCCTAAATTACACATCTAGTTTGAAAGGTGCAAATACTCCCTTCAGTCACATTACTGTTTCTACCCGCACATGTAGTTTGTGCTAGGAACTTAATTCTTGTTTCTGTTCTTGGCAAAGGGCTTCTTTCCCTCTGACAGACTAACTTTTCCCGTTGTCTGCTTAGATGACACCATCGTGTACAAAGTCCAGAACCTCCAGTGGACAGCCGATTTCTCCGGCGATGTCACTCTGATGTGGGCCCGGCCAAAAAGAATGTCCTCGACCTCCTGTGTCTACAACGTCTATTACAGGTACGCCGCACGATACGCTGCATGACCCCTTGCTGTTCATATCGAGTAAAGGCGAGGAGAAGGACGAGCACACGTATCAGTACGCACACGTTTACAGCAAAGTGCCATACGGAATCAGGTCTGAAAGACTGAGAGCTGCACAATCTAGTTCTGCTTGGAAAATCTTCTAACGCTTTGTTGCAAAGACAACCCAAAATAGCTATAACTAGGGGGCATTTGTGGATAGCTGTATTCATTTCCACCAGATTATTTACTCAGACAGTAATGTGGCTATATTTGGGGTTTTTTTTTCTGCTCGGGTCTTGTCTTTGTGGGACCGCTAACAACGAGAACAAAGTCAAGAAATTAGAGCACAGCAGTTACGGAAAACCTCAGAGGATGGCTCTTATAAGTCACAAAGCTTTAAGAGAGCACCTTTTCAAGCTGGCGCTGTGGCTTTACTGAAAGGGAAACTAAGCAGCAAGCTTTTAATATACAGATAGATTGGTTTCACCCTTCGTTACTAAACACTGTCCTGATTGGAGGGGTTTAACTCTCTCATGCAGGATGGTCGGTGAGAGTGTTTGGAAGATTTTCGAAACCCACAGCAACAAAACCAACAGTGTTTTGAAAGTCCTCAAGCCTGATTGTACCTATCAGGTCAAAGTTCAAGTGCAGTGTCTCAGCCGAGTCTACAACACCAACGACTTCATCACCCTCCGGACACCGGAAGGATGTAAGCAGACCTGCACGGTGGTATCAGTGGTCTGATGCGTGCTACTTCAGCTCAGAAAGTAGATATTGTGGAGGTATCTCTGTTACAAACAAAAGGAGTCTTTGCAGAGGCCTGGGAATTGTGCTGAACTGGGAAAAAGGGCTGCGGATTCCCTGTCTAGAGTCGGTCCTGCACTGAGTCACCAACCTGCCTCTTTGTGGCCCGTGACTTAGTGGTTTAGTATCCCTGGGAAGTTCATCTCTTCTCACAGCGCAGTGAGGAGCCCGTGGGACTGTTCAGTACCACACGCAAGAAGCACGATCTTTCTAGCTGCAGAGCAGAGGTCAAGTTTAGGAAGGATGCTTAGCAAAGAGCTTAGCAAAATCCTAGCTTCACCACAGTCACTAAAAAGGCTTTATTGCTCCAGAGTGGGGTGAAAGGGACTCGGGACACAGCTGCAGGAAGAAGACATCTCCCATGGCCATTCCCTCTCTGTTCCAAACTTTCAGGGAGACTCTGCTTTTCCCCTTGTGATCCAGACACACCAACTGTGACTGTCGCTAATGCCTCTGTTTCTTTCCCTAGTGCCAGATGCTCCCTTTAACCTTCAGCTGTCCCTGAAAAAAGAAGCTGAGGGTGCGGTGACGGGCTCCTGGAGTCCCCCTGCGAATGCCCATGGCCTCATACGGGAATTCATCGTGAGTCCTGCTGCCCGGCGGGGCTGTGTCCAGATTGGCGGTGGGATAGGGAAGGGTGGGGAGGGCAGCTGGCCTTTCTGGGGACAACTAGCTTTGCAGAGT
Source organism: Chlamydotis macqueenii (assembly GCF_036417535.1). Lineage (NCBI taxonomy): Eukaryota > Metazoa > Chordata > Aves > Otidiformes > Otididae > Chlamydotis > Chlamydotis macqueenii. Next base: position 3,961,316 of record NC_141579.1, on the reverse strand, counting down.
GGGGTGAGCCAGGAATAGGGCATTTTTTAGAGGAAATCTGCCGAGAGCATCGGGCAAGTTGGGAGAAGAAACGGTGCAGGGCTGTAGGTAGTGACACAGCCCTCAAGTTAATAATTTAATTTCTGGCTCCCTTTCTAAGCTTTCGTACTTCTTTTTACTGACATTTTGACACAGACGGACCTGTCACCCCACAGTATTGTGGACTGCAGAGCCCTCATCCCTTGTTTTGGTGCCCCTAGGTGGAATACAGCAGGAGTGGATCCAAGGAGTGGTCGTCCCTTAGAACCACCAAGAACTACAGTGATATCAAGAACTTACAGGTCAACACGTTATACACAGTTAGAGTGAGTATTTTCAAAGCTGTATCTATGCACACTCTTATTACTTTTCACTAGATGGTCTAAGTCCTGCAAGTCCTACTTGCTAAAAAGAATTATGTTGTTAAAATCCTGCCCTTTAATGTCAACCCACAACGGGGGCTTGGCATTTGCACTGCTAATGTATATAATTTCAAGGCCTGAATTAAGGCCCTTGATTCATACCCTCTCCCAGAAGGCCAGGCTGTCTTATGAAATCTGCACTACTAATTGCCCGTGCCAATGTCACTGCAATTGCACCGGATCTGGGCCAGAGATAAATTTGGTGCTGACTGTATCACTGGGAAAAGAAGCAGATCTGCCTGTGGGGAATGTATGCACGGGGGAGAAGCTGGGTAATTATAGACAGAGCTAATAAGAATAGGAAATGAAAGTCTGCACAGTGAGCCCTGGGAAATGTATACTCTGCCATTGTCCATCCTCCCTGTGCTGAATGAACATGGATTCTTGAGGGAGTTCACTGGGAGGTGGGATAAACCCCTCTCCCCACCCGTGAATCAGTGTTATTCTCGTACTCAGTCAGAGCGAGTCTTTCCTCCCTTGGTATTCCTTCCCATACTAATCTGTTCCCAAATAAATCTTTGGAACTGGATTCAGCGCTCGCATGGACTTCACTGGCACGGTTCTTACCTCCGCTACGGCCAATAGAGTCCAAAGCTCCTTATCTTGATGGACTCCTCATAAAGATCTCTTATATAAGAGCGTGGTTATGGTTATCTGCAAAGAGGATGCACCTCCCTCATCATAGATTCCTTTAATTGACTGAAAGTAGTCTGCTTTATCTCTGTAATAAGCATTTTATTGCCAAGTAATTAAGCTATTGTTTGCTTCAAAGTCCTTTTCCCATGAGCTCTGCCACATCCGTAACCTTGCTCTAACCTCAGTCCCTGTTTGCATTATACAATGTTGGTGGCATACATTTGTTCATATTAACTAACCCTCTTATTCGAAAAGGTTGCTGCGGTAACTAGTCGAGGAGTGGGAAATTGGAGCGATTCCAAATCCATAACCACCGTAAAAGGCAAAGGTAAACGTTGTTGTTTCAGTCAACTTGGACAACATAGCAAAAAGGCAGAATATAAGGGTACAATGTCAGCATCAGCATGCATAACCACCTCCTCCACCTTTATTCTTCCCTGTTAGCATTTTACACTATTTAACGACTTTGCTGTGCCATTTTGCTTAACTTGAGCTGCCTCGAAGTTCAGTGGCAAGTCTGAATGGGTTGCTGACTCTTCCTCTGAGCTCTGTGGCACTAGGATGGAGGTGCTATCCTGGCAGTGGGTGAGAAGCCTGCCCAGAAGGTGCCCACTCTCCTGGACTGCAGATGGATTCCCTCTGGCTTGCCTAGGCTAGATCCTACCTGTGGATAGGCGAGACATTACCACTAACTCCTTTGTTGTCACTGGCTGAAAGGGTGCTTTCTCATTCTTCTCCCTCTTAGGTTATGATTATGATGGTTTCTGCATCTCTGTAGGTTAGACCACTAAAAACCACTCAGGCTTCCACGGACTATCACAATATTACAGTCTGACAGTCGATAAAATCAATCAACACAATAAATCGTTTCCCTGCAAACTGTTCATAGAAAAGCCTTTTGAAATCATTTGTATTTATGCCAAGCTTTTCTTTCAAACCTGTATTCTGGTGTCAAAATTGCCTGTGAATTTGTTAGAAAAAAGTGCATCCTCACTATGTTGACAAAGGAAGGAAAGAAAAAACTATGCTACTAAAGTTGCAGATAATATGAAGTACATGAGTACCTGCTTGTTAGAAAAACAGAGGTTTTTTGGCTTTGGTAACTTTCGCTTCAGGTTTTGCATGAGCGTTTGACAGCTGTCCCCACAGAGAGCTCCTGACCTCCTTCACCAGTCCTCTGAAGGCCAGAAGCCGTTAACTGTGATATCAGCTTGTCCCACTGAGCTCAGAAGTAAATACCTGTGTCCAGACTTCTCCGCTTCCCACGTGTGCGGAGCAAGGCACAGATAAAGCAGCTTTTAGGTGGCTGACTGAAAAAATGACAGAGGTAGAGCATGTCCGTGCCTCCTCTGAGGGGCACATGTCTTAGAGACAGGCAAGGTTGGGGCTGGAAAGATGAGGCAGTTCCTGGTCTGAGAGATGATTGGCATAATGAAAGCCTGTAGTTGACCTTGATAAGTATTTGTATTTCTTTGTGGTGTGATAACAGCTGTTTCTCCCTTTCTTTCCTTCCAGTCATCCCTCCACCTGTCATCCACATTGAGAGCTACAGCGAGGACTCCGTAAGCTTCAGCCTAAAAATGACTACTAACATCAAGGTACGATTTTTACCTTTACTTCTGAAACTAGAATAAAGAAAAAAAAGGCCTCTATTGGGTAAATGGCAAATACTGGATGGGATAAGCTGTCACTCATTTCAGTATTGCAAATACTTCTTGAAACTAGTTATTTCATGCCAAATTATTACTTTTTACTCATCAGCTGTCCCAGCTCTCTTAATTAGGATGGGAAACACAATGCAAAGGCTTTCACCAGTGAGTCTTTCGCTGCGTGCGAAAACAGCTGAACTGATAGTTCGTATTGTGTGCCCTTGCTGCTTGACAGGTCAGCGGTTATGTTGTGAACATCTACTGGACATTTGATACACACAGGCAGGAAAAAAGGACTCTGATCATAGAAGGAGAAAAGTCCGTTCAAAAAGGTAAGTTCTGGGCAAAGTGTAAAATTCTGCTTTAGTCAACACCAAACAGAAGGTTTTATGGAAGGCTATAGGATTTTTTTTTTTTTTTTTTTTTTTTGCAACCGAGCAATTTCTCTTTAGGAAAGAGTAAATCTCAGGAGGACCAACTAGCAAATCCTTGGCCTCTCTTGTTAGGACTTGGAGATTTCAAGCGGATTTGGGATTTATCCCCCAGAGCTGCACTAGGCTTTTCTCATCACATGGGATTTTGTTTGTGATTCCTTATCTGGTCTGCAAAAGGTCAACAGTTTCTTGGGTTTGTATACAGTACACGTGCCTATTAATCAGGTTACCTTCTGGTTTGGAAAAATCACTGGTGTGCACAGTCTACATACAGGGAAGCATCCCGATTCAGAAAAGCACGGGCTAGGTTAGATACCAGTCCCAGGTCCTTCCGTATAAAGGAAGTTACTCAAAATGAATCAAAACCCAAACCACGAGAGGCCGGCTCCTGTCTTAAGACTGTTTGATGCTGCTGACTGTTTCCTAGTGCTCTCACCCTACCGTTGCCGTACTTTGCCTCACCTAACAGTGCACGTTTCTCTTCTTGCTCAGTGACAAATCTGACAGCACACACCCCCTATGAAATTTCTGCTTGGGCTCAGACGGAGCTGGGTGACAGCCCTCTGTCTTTTGTACATGTGGTGACCAGTGGGACAAGACCTGCATCGCCAAGTCTCAAAGCCAAGGCCATCAACCAGACTGCGGTGGAGTGCAGCTGGACCGGACCGAGGAATGTCGTAAGGCACCGACTCTCTTTTTCTTACCAGCCAGGACGGGGTCTAGCTCAGAGCCTCAAAACACAAGAAAAAAATCTTAAGTACAGGATCATTTGTTGGGATTGAATCACAAGGCCCTGAAAGTTTATGCTAAAGCACCTGCTGCCCCTTAAACAGAGGCAAAGAAAGCCGCCTTGTTATCTATCTGTTCAGACACTGACCCAGTGGAGGAGTGACTGAAATACAGACAGCACGATGCTCCAGTGGTCTTTCAGCTGACTGCTGTGTTATCAGAGCTGAGCCCAGGATTTTAGGGTGGGGAGACCAGCAGTGAGTGGGCAGACTGAACCTGAACTTGGGCAGGAGAAAGTGCGCAGAGGAAAAGGGGTCTTTGCGCCATTTCCCTAAAAAGCAACAGCCAGTGCTGAAAGTTTGGGTGGGAGCTCCAGCTCTTGCCAAAATCTGTACCGTCCCTGTTGTGTTCTTCCTCCCCAGGTCTATGGCATCTTCTATGCTACATCCTTCCTAGAGCTATACAGGAGCCCTCACAACACCACCACAGCCTCCCACAACCTCACTGTGATCGTGCAGCGGGACGAGCAGTACCTCTTTCTGGTAGGCTCCTTTTCTGTTCCCCTCCTACCTGCGCTGCGTGCTGGAGTTTGCTACTGAAGGGTGCAGGCACAGTACTAACCACTGTGTCATCCCTTCAAGGTCCGTGTGATGTCTCCCTACCAAGGGCCACCGTCCGACTATGTTGTGGTGAAGATGATCCCTGACAACCGGCTTCCTCCTCGGCACCTCCACTCGGTGCACACCGGGAAGACGTTCGCAGTTATTAAGTGGGAATCGCCCTACGATTCGCCCGACCAGGACATGGTAATGTTGTGCAGCACCTTCTCCTGTCCCTTTGTGCACAAAACCCTAGCTCAAAGACAGATCCCTGTCCTGCTGCTGATGGAGAACTGAGTCTGAGACCAGGCTTACCCTCCATCTAAATAGTTGTCATCACGATGCTGGCACCTCTGGGACCTGCATTTCCTCTCTTCGCATGGCTGGCCATTAGCTCAGGCCTATAACATTCACACTGCGTTTAAAAAGAGGCAGGTCTGAGGTATCTGTTGCTGACTGAGCCTGAAAGCAAACTCAGCCATGTGCTAAAACACCTTTCTGGGCTTCGGCTTTGCCCTGGAGTCTGGGCTGGCCAGTGCCCGAGCGCAGGCTTCAGGCCAGCCAGGCTGCGGGCTCTGCCTTCCGCTCCAGTCGTGCCGGCGCAGCCCCAACAAAGCCCGGTTCTGTTTTTTGGCGCACTGGCGTACAGTCAGGTCTCGCTCCATTGAAGGCGAGTCATTTTCTCAGCAAGCTTTCCGCTCCTATTCTGGTCCAGAGACTTTAACAGCAAAGGTTTAAAGGGATAAATCTTCCTGGCAAAACTGGAAACTTTGACAGGGCAGGAGTTTGCATTGCACCATGCGATTCATTAAGAAATACAACCTGAGATTTTCCTCCTGCCCTCATCTGTTCCAGTTTCTGTATCTGTAAATACTGATCTCGGGCAGGAAGCTAGTCCAGCAAGCGGCTTGAAATCTTACATCCCAGGCATGCTATAGAGCGCAGGCACGTTTAATTTAAATTTTGTCCCCCTGCTTCTTATATCTTACCGTTGTATGAGATTGCTAGCAAGTCTGCAGGAAAGTAAGATCTTTAACCACGTGTGCCTTTCCTCCCCCTCCAGTTATACGCTGTTGCAGTTAAAGATTTAGTAAGAAAAACAGATAAAATCTACAAAGTGAAAACCCAGAACAGCACAGTGGAGTACACCATCAAGAAACTTGAACCAGGAGGCAAATACCACGTGATTGTTCAACTGGGAAACATGAGCAAAGAATCCAGCATGAAGATCGATACAGGTAAAGGAAAGGGTACGACTGGGTGGGTGCCGGGTGAATCCTGCAGCACTGTTCACGAAAGGGAATCCACCACCCCTCCCACGCACCATCCATCCCGCCCTGGCGCTGGTTGGAGGCTGCGGTATTGTTTCTGTGTCGCTTAGTCCTCTCCCACAGCTGAAGCCTAGCTCCAAGTGCCTCCCTGCAGCTCCCAGGGAAGGCAATTCAGCCCCCACACAACAGCAGCGGAGAGGTAGCCTCTCAAATGATAGCCAGGCAGTTTTTCTCCTGCCTAGGTGCAGATGGGAAAGACACCTGTTTGGCTATGTAGACACGATGAAATACCGATAGGGTCCTACCGTAAAAACACACTGAAAATCTCCCACTAGATTACATGCCACAGTATCTTCTCCTCCAGTACAGCCCTTTTCTAGGCAGAGTATTGTGCTGACCCCTAAAAAAATACTAAGTTTCAGAAGTGACCCCATTGCTGTTTCTCAGCCAAAAGTGCCATCAGTATTAAACTTAACTCGCTTGCCATTTTTTCCTCGTTTGCAGTTCCACTGTCGGCACCAGACGCCTTAAAAATTATAACAGAAAATGACCACATTCTGCTTTTTTGGAAGAGTTTGGCATTAAAAGAAAGTAATTTCAATGAAAGCCGGGTAAGTTGCATTGTCTCTTCTGTCCTACACAGGCAGTGTTTCAGGAAAACCTCCTTTCACAGACTCTTTAAAATAAACCAGTACGCTCTGCTCCCCTAAGTGTCCGTGATGAGCTCACTTCCATTCATATCACAGCTAAGGCACTACAGCTGATGGATCCAGTCACCTTTTAGGAACGTAATTATCCCCTTGGAAAAGGTCAGCTGTCACACAGCATGCACACCAGTAGCACCTAAGAATCGTCATTATTTAGACTTTGATAGAGAATCTGTGACGTGTTCTCTGTCAGGGCCCTGGCAGGTAGCAAACTATGCAAAAAAAGCCATCGCCATTACCGGACTCTCAGGTTCTGGGTGGTCTCAGGTGGATGCTAAGAACAGAGCGAACCAGACAGACCAACATCATCTCTCCTCCCTTGGCCCTGAACTGGCCAAGGTCACTGCACGCTGACGGATGCCTGGAGGAGGCTCTGCCTTGCTCTCTCCCAGCTGCTAGCCCCACGCATTCCATCAAAGCTAGATTCAGGAGGAAAAACAAGTTTCAAAGCCCTGTCAGAAGGAGCAAACCTGACCTCTGCAGCCGAGTGATTTGGGGTTTGTGTCTTTTCTTCTCGCAACTCTCAGGGTTATGAGATTCACATGTTTGACAGCCTGATGAACGTCACGGCTTATCTGGGGAACACCACAGAAAACTTCTTCAAAGTTTCCAATCTGAAGATAGGTCACAACTATTCATTCAGCGTTCAGGCCAGGTGCCTATACAGCGGGCAGATGTGCGGCGAGCCGGCCACACTTCTCTATGATGAACTAGGAACTGGTAAGTCCCTAGCATTTTCCCCATCGTCCTTAACAAACGCTAACGACAGCTCAGAAACTCGCTAGAGAAACGTGCCGTCAGTCGCTAATGGCACCTTTTTCCCTCCCTCACCTTAGGTGAAGACTCCTCTGCATCAAAAACCGGTAGGTCCACAGATGTTGCCGCCATCGTGGTCCCGGTGCTGTTCCTGCTGCTGGTGGCCCTCGGGGTTGGCTTTGTGGTGCTGTACATGAGGCACAGGCGGCTGCAGAACAGCTTCACCGCCTTCGCAAACAGCCACTACAGCTCCCGCCTGGGCTCGGCCATATTCTCCTCAGGCGATGATTTAGGTACGTAGCCCTTGGTTTCACACACAGCCTTAAGGACGCGAGATCAGTGCAAGACCTAACTTGTCCATCATGCTGCGGGCTGCTTTTGGCATAGAAGTCTCTATGGATTTAAGAGTACAAAGCTAGCCCAGGATAAATGTTTTTAGCAGCTTCACTTAACCCACTCCGTCTAATGCAAATCACTTAAAACCTGAATATAACATCCAGGTAAGAGCACAAGCAAGGCCATAATATACTAGTTTTGAGGCCAGCTTCGGTAGCCAGTTTACTCACACCCCGTCAAACGCCGAGGGCAGCGTAACAGAGCTCTGGGTTTGTTTTTCAGGAGATGAGGACGATGAAGCCCCAATGATAACTGGATTTTCAGATGATGTCCCCATGGTCATCGCATGAAGCACATTTCTGACTGTAAAAACCAAATGGTGTAAATATTTTATTTGATAAAAATAGTTGATTGTTTATTTTAAAAATGCACTTTGAGTTGCAATATGTTATTTTTATATGGGCCAAAAAAATTTTAAAATACACTTTGTAGTAATCAACTGTGAATTGCAGACTAGGTTGGTTTAGTAACAAATTGCTTTGATTTAACATTAATTTAGTCTTACAAGGCTATGCTTGCTGGGCATGCTTTTAAGTCTGTGAGATAATGTCCGTTGACTAAATTGGCTACTCATTTTATTTTTCTAAGACAAGAATAAATTTATTTAAAAAAATTCAGGAGATTATATATGTAGAGAGAGATAAGTAATATAGTCCCTGAAGGTTTTGCTTTTACTTTAAAAAAAAAATCCTTTGGACTTTGTTTTATATGAAAGTATTTTTGTTGTGTTAATTTATTGGGAAATCTGCTTTAGAACAGATTTCCAAAGTCGTCAGACATTGTGCACATTATTGTGTAGAACATGTGCCACTTTATCTTGCAAGGCAGTAGTATCTTGGCATCCTCATTATTGTTCTTGCCATGACAATAAAAATCCTTTTTTTAATTCCCTCCCCCCCCTTATTAAAAGACGCAATCTTTCAGCAGTCTCAGAGCCCAGGTCAAGATACTGCAGCACATACTTTATGTATGAGTTTAGCATCCTGCTGCCGTACCTATAAGCGAAAAGCATCCGGGCCCTGCCAAGCCATGGTGCCAAGGGTCGTGCAGAGCCTTGCACGCGCTGTGACACACCACGGGCCGTTAGCAGGAGGGTTTCTGGGGCTCTGCCCACTGGAGAGAGGGCTCCCTGGGCAGCAGCATCCTTTTGCGGTGCTCTGCAAGTGCCCAGGCTTTGCTGTTTTGTGCAGTAACAACACACTCTACTCTCCCACCGCTGCCCAAACCCCTTTGGAAGGCACCTGCAGTTACCAAGCTGCCACTCATGCCCATTATGCATGGCCTAATTAATCTGTAGCTTATGTCAGTAACATCACTGAAAAAATCTGCCACTACCTGAAGTTAAAGCGCACACCTTAAAACACACTTCCCACCTAATCAGGAGACTTTTCCTCCCTGGAGCTTCCCCGAGATGCTGCTGTGTCAGTGGGACGGAAGGGGGAGACTCCACTGTGCGCAACTGGGAAACGGCTTTGCATACAGATTTTCCACAATCACACAGAGCTGTAATTACTAAACATCTAATTTCAGTTGGTTTTCAGCAGGGATTTGATCCTCCTTCATTAGCATTTCCTAAAAGTAGCTGGAGTTGTACCTTCAGCTCTAGAAGTAACATATATATACGCATATATATTATTTTCCCATCACTAGTCATCTCACGTTTCCAGTAGACATAATGCTGGCTACAAAGCTAGGCAGTAGAAATGTCTCGTTACCACTGCTGAGCTTTTTTTGTCATAGCAAAATGAGAATCTCAAGCCCAACTACTTGCCAACCCAAGAGCGAGCACACGAGTGGATGTTCACGAGTCACACCTGTCCGTGCTGTATATATGCAAAGCTTCACACCAGTAAAATACAGCACACTGTCTCGTCACACTGTTTTCTTTGTTTAAATCAAAAGTATTTTTGCTGTGTAAATCAAGTTATAATTGCAGTCTTCCTACAGATGAAATGAGAGAGGCTAGCTATGTTTTGATATGCAACTGATCCGTTTAATTTCACATAGAGAAAGTGTATAAGAAGTTCTGTATGGTTTGATACTCTATAGAAATACTAACTCTATTTTCACTTACTGATGTTATCATTCCCAGTGACAGTTTTTCCCCCCCAAACCTGGGACCAAACTATAACAGATTTTTTGTAAGTAATTGCAACTCTGCAAGCTTGCTGCATTTTTACCTTGTTAGGGGTCAGGTGCTGTTCAGGTGTAAAAATTTTGACTAAATCAACCCAGCATGTATAGATCGATTTGTCTAGAATTACAGCTAGATAGATCAGAATCTGACCAGAGGCTAAACCGTTCTAAAGATATAAATTAAAATATTTTATACAGGAAAAAAAGCCTAAAAGCAGAGATAGGGAGTACTGAAGCCCTTCCTTACTAAGCAAGTATTTTTGGCACAGGTAACTGGAAGCTACAGTGTAGTATCCCAGAAGATGGTACCTCTCTGGTGAGAATTACTACTGGTTAAATACCACTGCTTTACTCCCCCCTAAGGTAAATTCTGCTTGAGCATGGCAAGTAGCACTTAGCCCATCCCACGTCTCTGTCTGGAGGACAGATGCCAAGGGGGGACCCTTGTAACCGCTCTGTATTCTGCAGAAATCCCGTGTTTGGATGCTTTCAGGCATCAGCTGGGGGGACAGGTCACTTCTGGTCACTCTGAAAGGCTCCTTTGTACCCGTAGCTCAGCCTCACTCATACAGAGCTCAGCCTGTGCAAGCAAAGCATTTTGTTGCGATGCTGTATTCCAAAGCATCACTGCCGGTTACCCGTGCCTCGCTCATGCAGCGTGGGCAGCATGGAGCCCTCCGCGCACCGTCTGCGGAGTCGCCCCTGCGCAAAGCTGGATTTACCTTCTGTGGATACTACTGTAACGCACCGACACGCCCGACCCTCTGGCACTTGCCCTTCATTGCAAAAATCACCACTGTGCTCTCAGCAAAGCAACTTCACAGGGCTAGTTTATTTTGTATATAGATAGAGAATTCTATGCCCCAGGCAGGGAGGGAGCAGGACAGACACAGTTCTGGGCAAATTGTATATTTTTATGAACTTTTGAAGCACGGAATCTTGTTCACAGAGACATATAGGAGTGGGAGGGTTCTGGTGTAAATACGGTACGCGGATGTGGATGCATATTTTGTTGTGATTTTGTTTCAGTAGCCTTATGCAACATAACACAACTCATTACCCTAACTTTTGGGAGCTGGCTTGGGTTTACCTCATAGGAACCAAGTGAAAAGTTTGGATCCATAAGGAAAACAAGGGGTATGGGAAGTACCCTGGCTAGGAGGGACTTCTTCCATTTAATTTCTGTTTGCATCATTTCAGATTTCACTGCAGATGCTTGCTGGTACTCTTAAGTCCATTTGAAGAAAAGACTAAGGTTGAACAGTAAAATCTGGTGGGGTTTTGGACGAGCTTTGGCTCTAGGTTTTTTATGAGTATTTTTGTGTGGTTTTTTTGGGCATGGGGGTTTGGCTTTTCTTATAAAAGGACAAGGAGGTGCCATTTTCCAGGTTTGAGATCCAAACACTCAATCAAGGTCAAAAAAGCAATCCTTTCAGCCTGAATAAATCACATCACTCCTTCAGCCGCTGGCTGCCTCCTCCATAAAATGGCTGTGGCGAGCTGCTGGCCCCAGCTCCCGCAGTGACCCGCGCAGGCGAGTACCTCTGCGGAGCCTGGCACCCGCTCTGGGCATGCACGGGAGCCAGCCGGAGCGCGAGCCGACTGCTCCTCTGCTGCTCGCCTCGTGGCCTGCGCCCCGGGTGAACGCTGAGGGGAATTTCAGAGAGGGGTGAAGCATGCCGTGTTGACTGCAGGGAAAAACCCATGCACGCAGATATTTCATCTGCAGAATAGCTGGCGTGCTGCAAGTTCACGCCCCAGCTAACCCTGCCATAACTTGTTCCATGTGCTCCTACCTTGATGGGGCGTTAGCCGGAGGGAGCTGCAGATTTAGCACTGAGAAAAGGACTTATTTTCCTTGGGCAGAGATCAAGTTACGTATAGATGTAATGTGAGGGTGTACCCAGCCAGAAAGGGGAGGAGAGAGCACATGAGAGTGAGGGAGCACATGCCATGACAATGCTGGCTACCATCATCCATGCCATTGTCTTTTGGCCTCATGGCCAAAGGACCTTTATGTTTGCACAGTGCAAGTCACCTCGGTGGACACAAAATGGTACTGCTTCCCGCCAGCTTCTAGAAAACCCAGGAGATGCAATTTGAAATCTCCTGTCTGGGTGGTGAGGGATCTGTCTCACCCAGACAGCTGATAAGGCGGGATTATTTCCTAATCCTACTTCTAGAGTCATCAAAAGCAGCCCCGAACGCACATTAGCCACCGGGAAAACCTCACCTGAGCAGCACAAGGTTTCCTTGCAGGGCAGATTCCAGTCTTAGGATCTGCATGCTTGAAATCTCTTTGTATGGATGGAGTAGTACTTAATGACAAACTTCACTGGCAGAAATGTAGAACTGTGTTCAGGAAACACCAAAATAACATTTTCCAAAGCAACTTTCAAGTCTCCTTCAAATGGACTTCAGAAGGGAAATGGTGCAACTGAGTTAGTCACTCTTGGACCCAGAGAGCATCTTTATTACTGGAACTAGCTGTAACGTTTATAATTAATCCTTCAAAACATGCAGCAGTCTCTAACGAGGTTTTAGAGGTAGTGTCAACTTCTAATCTGGTTCCTGAAGTTTCATGCTATACCATTTGAATTGCTACTCTGTGTCTTGTTTTGTTTGGTTGGTTGTTTTTCATTCACTGATTTCTGCTATGTTGTTATTGCACAATTTCGAAGGAATTTTTGTCTGTTAATTTTTTTCCACTTAATGATAATAATAAAAATGAACGGGGTAAACAAAATTTCTAGCTTCCAAATTATTACCTAGCCTCTGGGTGTCTAGTGCAATAAAAAGGAGACATTTTCTGACCCGTATTTGATTTTTGTTTTGGATTAGAAGGACACATTGTATAACCTCACAGATGATCAGAAACACAAAAATCGAGCTTTCTACAGAAGGAGCAGTGGAGTCCTTCTAGAAAGGTACCACTCACATCCATAATGCAGTCACGTATCTGGCTGGTTCTCGGTCCCTTCCTTCAAGGTCAGCACCAGTCCATAAGCAACACCCTCAGACACCAGACAACATTTCGAGCCTTTCCAAGCTTCACCTCCACGTTTGCAGAACATCATCTCTGGCACTAAGCCCAGCCTGCCACTCACGTCGTGCGTTATTTCCCTGGTTAAAATCATTGCGACAACAATCCCGTCCCCGCGCCGCATGGTATGCTCACACTGTTTGGCTGTTGCTGTTTGAAGCCCCGTGTATGCAAGTACACCTGACACCCGAGCAGCTGAAGGAAAGCAGAATTACTGCTTGCAGAGAGGTAATGAGCAGGCAGCGGTCTCTTCACATGTACCTCATTTTTCAGTCTACGTAATTGGAAAGGCAACATGTGAGCTTGGTGGACATAACTGAGGCATGCAGGCACCTTAAGTGTTGCACTTCATTAATGTTTAGCTTAAGGCCACATTAACAAACAGCCATTCCTTCCTCCCTGTTGGCCCCTCCTTCATGAATGAAGCTGATTTTTCCCTATTGTTGCTGAAATAGATTGCTGCCCCCAGGAGGTACAAGAAGTTACACCTCATTCCCATGCACCTACTTTCTTCTGAAGTAGTCAACATAGCGCTTCAGTACTAAGTGACAGTGAGAAAATCTTGACGGACCAAAGACCTGACAGAATAAAGATCTATTCATGCCTCCCCTCCTGAAAAAAAACTCGCAGATTTTTATGGATAGGAAAGATTTTCCCCCTAATCTTTTACTGCCTTCACCAGAACTGTATTTATCAAGTTACCTTGCTATGAACAGAAGAAATATTGCTCTGAGCAGCTCAGCCTCTCCTGCCCGCCGTCCCACTCACAAACCTTTCCCTGGGCTGCCCGTGGACTTTTTACATCAGCACCCCACTGGCCCTCACCTGATCCTCGCCTCCAGACTCATTACCTGGAGAAAGTCACAGGTGCACCTCCCCTCAAAGTTTGCATGGGCATTTTTTCCTGGCTCTTTTCTTTGTATCTTCTCCCTTTTTATTCCTTCTATAGCCTTTCCTTATTGTCTAGCCTCTAAATGCAAAAAGCTCTTGAAAGATAAGAGAGTTTCTCGTAGAGTCTCTGTAGTACCCGTGTGAGTAGGCATAGCCCGCTCTCAGACACTTCAGGGTAGTGGTATTAGGCAATGACTCCTAACAAATAATGGTATCTTAAATATTGCTGAGCTCGTTGGCAGTTCCCAAGTAAGTCTCCCAGTTTTGCTCATTATGAGACTTAACTTTGAGACCCCAGTTGTCTCTTGTTTTACATTTGAACCCACGTGTGCTGCAGGAAGCATCCAGTTCTCTTTTCCCCCGCTGCTTTCAGGCTGGAGAGTCAGAGTTTCACGAAGAGACACAGCTCTGAGTAATCGCATCGCTCATGCATCTTTCGCTGAGCCTCCCCCATAGCACCCGCCGAATCAAGCACATCTGACAAAGGGGAAGAAGTCTCAGAAGATGCCACTATCCCCTGCGTTCCTGGAGAACAGGTGGCTACGCAGGGGAAAGATCCAAGTGAGCATTCCCATTGCAAAACATTTTTCCCCTCTATGAGACACATGAGAACCTGACAAGGAGGAAGATTCCAGCCACCGGAGGAGCTTGAGTTGTAGCACATGGTGCAAACCCAGCCGGGAGGCCCGGATCCAGGCTCCCTTTGTTCTGCTGCTCCCAAAACGACATCTCTCTTTCCCACAAATAACATCGGGGCTGCTTCCAGAGGATGGCCCACAACCGCAGGGAGGGGAGGATGCAGATCCGCTGATTTAGGACTTAGCAAGCTGCCTGTGGGAGCAAGGAAGCCAGGTGGAAATACAGCAAGGCCAAGACTGCAAAAACACTTCCCAGCATGGGTTAAGCGTTTCACAAAATAGATGCGCTCCGATCTTGAGAGAGAGCAGCTGAAGTTCTGGCTCGCTGCTCTGCTTTTGAGTAAGCAATCTGAGTTTCTTGTGCCAGACTCCTGAACGTTTGTGTTTAGCCTTTCTCGGCAGGAAAGATGAAATAACTGAGGATATTTCGCAGCAGAACTCAAGCTGGAATTCAGGATGGAGGAGCCAAGAGCTCCCAGATAGCCCAGCCCCTGCTTTAAGGAGGGAGGAGAGGGTCTGTGGGAAGGAAAGATTCATGCTAACCACCAGCATTTTGGCTCCTGCCACTGACCTCTCAACCTGCCAAATGTGGGATGCAAGAAAAATGGCAGTCCAGGGCTCTTCCAGGATGTGTGGTTTATTCCTTCCCTGTAAATTACAGGCATCCGGGAGCCCACATCCCCCAAACTCTCGTAGCTGGGCTCACATGATGCCCAGCAGATTTGCTCTCCCTGTGCCCTGCAGAGTGGAGCTGACCTCGTATTGGGCAAGAGCACCTGCGTGGGGTTGAGCTGGAAAAAATCCTGCTGCTTTGGAGGATGATGGAGGGTGACGAAACAGCAACTAGACAGTGATTTGGCAAGGAAAGCCAGGAAGATAGCCAGTGAACAGGGAATGGGGGTGTGAGCTGGGCAGGAGTTAATTAAACACATCCTGAAGCTGGCCACAACCTGACACTGGGAAGGGAACATATTTTAGAGATGGAGGATCTGAGGCAGAGATGGGCAAAATGTGGCATTCACATTACCAAGCCTCATATCTCCAGGGTAGCTCAGCCAAATGAGAAGGCTTATTTTCCCTGGATCTCTCTGCAGCCAGCGGAGGGAAGCTGATGCCCTCCAAGGAGAAATTTGGAACCTGAATGAGCCATTCTCAAACATTTTTCTACACTTTTTCATTCCCCTCCCACTGTGAGAATGGCTACCTGCACATTTTGTATTTCCCCAAGCCTGAGATCCCGAAGGGTAATGGCAAAAAGACAGGGAAGAGGTCAGAGGTTCGTACTGGCATGGGCTCTACATAGTGTTAGGCAGGATTAATCCTCGCCCAAGCTGAGAGGGTCACTCCAGGCTCCTTCTGTAGCCAAGGAAGAGGCGTGGCGGTTCAGAGAGTGCTTCCCCTTGTCTTAAAATACATCATATACTGTTTGCTATAAAGGGAACGCAGGGTGACTACCTCCCACTGAGGCTTGTGACTGTAAGGACACTACTGCCTACGTGAAATAAATCCCAAACCCCGTGACTGGGGCAAAAAATATTCCTCCTGTCCAGGGGCTGGCTGGATGCAGTCCCTTTCTGTCCTGAAGCACATGCACTGCCTTTGCAGCTGCGCACCCCAGGCTGGGGTGCAGGCTGGAGAAGGGACCCTGTGCCAGATACCTCCACTTTTTCAGCACCCCTTCCTGGAGCTGCTTCCCAAGGCTCTGCTTACGCTAACAGAGAGCAGTGTGGCAGACCCTCTTCCCAACGCCCTCCGTGCTCCCTCTTTGAGGGCCGCTGGCCCCGTGTCGGGGTTAGGCTGGCTTGCTGAAATGACACAGCTTTCCTTTCCCCCCGTGTGGCTTTCTTGAGATCCCTCGGAAAGCCAGAAACAGAAGCCCAGAGGCCAATTCCCACTTGTGTGTTTAGTCACAAGACCAGCTTCATTCTCAATCCAGTTCCCCTTTGCAGTAGCTGTAACTCATAGCCAACATGCCTGTGTACCCAGGAAATTACCATGGCGGTCTCGGAGCTGGTAAAGACAATAGCGCGTTTGGCTCATTCATTGGGATCAGCACCATTTCAAATGTACTTTTCCTCCTAAACTTATTTAACCTCGCAACCAAGAGCCACAACGATGGTGAGCTATTTGTTTCAAGACCAGATCTCCTGGGAGAATAGGCACAAAGAATAGAAGGCAGCCTGGAGAGATGGAAGAGAGAAAATTGAGAAAGGGATTCGAATGCATCGCCCTTGGAGACTGTGCCAATGACCTGCTAGAGTCCAGCCATCATAAATAAATAGACTCCGTTTATTGTCTAGCCAGGCCGGCAAGCACGGTAATGCTTGAGCCGGTTCCAGCGGGTGGGGCTACCGACCAGCATCGCTCTTTCGTGCTGCGCTTTCTGAGACAAAACAGATGTCGGTCACCGAGCACCAGTTTTGTCGTGTGATTTGCGACACAGCCACTTGTGTGCAGTTGGTGAGGGCTTTGTTAACGGCCCCCCAAATCAGAGCAAAAAACTTCTTCTGTGGTGGTGAATCCTAAGCAAGTAGCAACAATGCAAAAGGAACGCAGCTCAAAACCTGCGACAATCAAAGCACCGTGCTCCTCTCCCTCCATAACAAACCCACCACATGCTCCGCAGAGGATAGAGAAAAGCCCAAGCCAGACCCCAGCTACACTTATGTGAAGGGCTGAGTGGGGTGTGTGGGGCTGCGAACCCGCTCCATCCGCACCAGAACCGATTGTTCACTTCTGTAACCTCTTTTGTGGCCGATTCGGTCCAAAGCGAGCTGTTCTGCTGGCCCCAGTGCAATCCACGTGCAGTAGATGGCAGCAGAAGCTTTAGTGGCTGGCCACCAAACTCACTAGGATTCCTTTCCCCCCTCCCCTTCTTTTTCTTTTTTTTTTACTTTTTACTTTTGGTGGCCTCAAAAATTATTAGTTCCAGATGAGCTCCTGCCATTGTAATAGTCCATTTAACCCGATCCACTCTGAGCAGAGTCAGTGCAAGTTCAAATGCAGCATTTTCTACATGTAAACTATACATCAGAGACATATTTCTGCACGGCTTTGGGCATTCCTTGTGCAGCCCAAAAGAGGAAATGCAGAAGGTTAAACCTCACACACACACATGCATGGCCCCGACCATGGGCAACAATGGCACTTTGTCAAGCGAGCGTTGCCAGAGCAGAGCTGAACTTATGAATTGAACCAGGAACCTCGGGACTGCTTCTCCCTTTGAAGATTAGCGCTAATAAGCCAAACCAGTGGGTATTTTGTTTTATAAGGAAAGAGCATTTCAAGTCACGTACACTGCTATTGTTGGACACAAAACATGTACTGTCTCTGCCTGCGGTGACTCCAGTAACCGCTCCACGCTTGTCTTTTGCTGGGATTACCTTTATTTTTATACTATATTAAATTTACCTCCCACCATCTTTCAGGCCTATTAAAACTGATGACGTTTCCCATGGCTAATTACACACACACACACATAGTTAAAAAAAAAAACTATTTGTACTTTTTTACCCTTGTATTCAAATTTTATACCTGATGTGGATTACGTATTCAGAAACAACAATGAAAACTACCAGATTTCCCTCCCACTGGAATAATAAGCACATCCCACATAAACAAGTTACATATAAGAGGTGCATTAAATGATTTGTTTCTTGGAAATGAAGACAGCTAAAGCACAACACGCGGAAAATTTCATGTTGTTTGCTTTGGTAATTCACTGTACACACAGCCTTTAATCTGAGGATCTCCGAGCACTCTGCACAGTTTAATTAAGCCCCACAACTGCCATGTTGGGGAAGTATATTAAGTGTTGTTATGCTGATTCTTTACAGATGGACAGACTCAGAGACTGACTTGTGCACGCCAAACTCCCCTTCTCCCATTCAGGCTCAGCCCTTAAAGCTCTTCCATGTGGCCTTCCCAATGACAGCCAGCGAACATGAGCGCTTAAACCCCCAAGCAAACAAGAAACGCCCGCCTTCATCGAAGGCTGCGCCTTTCATTGACGTGTACCTGCGAAGCATCTGCAAAGTGCTCCCACCCCGTCGGCGCTGGTGGAGACCTGTGCTGCTGCCATGCAAACAGCATGGAGCTCTGAGCTTTCACCAGCCTACATGCAATGGGTTAAACCCTAAACCATCGACATGACCTCAGTGTCGGGTCAGGAGCCAAACCCTGTCCCAAACTTAAACCTGCCGGGCCCCAGATCTGCTCTTTTGCTGCAGAGCTGGGAAGAAGAAAGTCTCAGCATCTTGGATGCCAAACCCCCATTTTTCCATGGCATTCTCTCCTGCGGGATCCATATGGAAACCACTCACACTGCTGAAGCCACAGGACAAATGAATGGGAATTCACCCTGCCAGTGATATCCATCATGAGACACAACTCTTCACAGGGGCAGCCCTAACCAGCTGCACATGTACAGCGTCTGCCTCAGCCAGCCCCTCGGCTCGGGGATTAAAGAGTTGCTAAACCTTGGGAGCGAATCGCGCTCCCAGCAAGCGGCGCGGGGCTACCGAGCACAGAAGCAGCCGAGCCGCCCCGCGCTCCTGGCTCTCGCCCTCACACCTAATCCGCTCAAGGCCACGGCTTCCTCGACAGCCTTGGGAACGGGCGAGCAACCAGCTTTGGCAAGGGTATGAATAGGTGCTGAAGTAATTCAGCTTTTCCCAACATTGTTCTAGCTTTGGCTGCATAGCAGATCTCCATCTCTGCCTTTTCCTTGTTCCTTCCCCCTCTCCTCTGTGAGCTCCTTTGTTCTTGTGTTTACAGCAGCATCGATTTGCTGTCAGAAAGCAACGTGGCCTTGGAGTTTCTGTGCACACAGTCAAAATCCAGCCGGCTGGAACCTGCCCCTCTTGCATCCCGACTCCCCGCGATGGGCTGCACTTGGTGCTTCAGGCGTCGGTAACCTTTCCCACTGCCCTCAAACTCCCGCAGCACTGCGGGCTCCTCTTTCCAGCTGCTGGGGAAGGCGAGGGGCACGAGCCATGGCCCCAAGCCATGTCAGCCCTTTTCCCAGGGGAGCAACGCCTGGGCAGGGGCTGAGGGCAAGGGTCCCAACAGCTCATGGCCTGTCCATCCCCCTCCATGGAGCTATGCATGCTGCAGGAAAGCACATCCCCCACCTCCTCAAGCTGATTCCTGACACTCCAAAACATTTTTCGAGGCAGGAGTGAGCTGGTGAGCCCTGCTCTTCTCAGCACAGCTTCAGCTTTTCCAAACCATCAACCACATGTGATCTGCGTGACTGCATAGCTGCCTTCTGTCTCTGGATCTTGAAGCATTCAGCAAAACCCAGTACATCTGAGAGGTCCCAGGAGGTAGAGTACTCTGCTCATCAGCGGAGAAACTGAGGCAGAGAGAGATTAAACAACCTGTCCAAGGCCGCAAAGAATCAGGAGAAAGTGAGCAACAACAACAAAATCTGCTTCTCTAGACTTCTAGGGTCACACCATGTCCTTCTGCTACTCTTTGCGCCAGCCGAGACACCTCAAAAGTTTTGGTCACATTTTCCCGTTACGACTATAAAATTTCCTTCCTGCTGCCTAAAAAAGAGTATTGCTTACATCCTGCATAGTGAGCTGAAGCTCAGTCGCTTCAGATAGCCAAAGCAGTTGATTTCAGACACATAACCACCCCTAGGTAAAGGGAATCCAGGCATGACCTTGCCCACTGGTGTTGCTTTTGAAACCGTCTGTGTGGATTTCAGCACTGGGGAAGCGTGCTAGGACAGCAGCCCTTTGACCCAAGTCCTCCGTGTGTTCGCAGAATGGATGTAATACACGTGAAGACGGGGCAAAGCTCCCCTTCTGAGCCTGTCTCCCTCCTGGCCTACCAGGATGTGCCTCAGCTTCTGGGTCTCCTTGGTGCATCTGTCCAACATAAGGGGCGATCCCTGCCAGTCCTGAATGGGGCCATGGACTCCATTTTATCTCCCAGACATGCAAATGGGGGCAGCCAGGGAAAAAAATTGCCAGTGGTCCCCAGGCTGGATGCTGTGACCATTTCCATGGCCTGTTAAACCCCTGCCTCACTTGACTTCCAGCAAGCATTGCACCCAGCCTACACAGCCCAGGTTGGAGAGTACCAGGCCTCCGCTCGGCTCTGCTAATTCCCAGCCCACACCCCTCCAGCCTGCAGCAAAACCTCCTGCAGCATCTCACCCAGCGTGCGGTAACTCAAGTCCCTTTAATGGCTTCTTGGAGGGATGGAGCCCTCATTTTAACTTGGTTCCAGTTTCCAGATCCCCTCTCTTTTCCCAGCTCCATTGCTTTGACCTGCTTTTGTTCAGCTCTGCAGTGAAAGGAGGGTTTGAAGGGGTGATAGGTCTGCAAATATATCGTATTGTCAACTGAAAAAAAAAAAAAAAAGGTAGAGCAGAAAGACTGATGAATATACTCTTCCCCTCCCTGCACTTGGGACAGATGAAGGAAGATGGCAGATAATTGCTCTTTATTGTGCCCCAGGTTCACCTTAAGATGAAAGAAGTGATAAGATTTCAATTAATGTTATTTAAGATTCCCCGCAAGCTGTCCTGCTCCTTTCTTGGCTTCTTTCCTTCTCTGAAACTGGGGTCCTCAATGCTGCTTTTGTAACCCCCTGGGAGCTCCCTGAACGGGACACATCCTCACCTGGTGAGCACTGTCAAGGCGTTGTCAGCATCAGTGGAGCAATGCTAATTTAGACCAGATGACAATCCCTCTCCAACCCGGCTCTCGATTTATTATAGGGCAGAATAGAAAGCATACTTCATTATACAAAGCAGGGATCATTTTCCAGCTTGCCCAAGAACGAACCGAGCAGCTTTTCTAATCAGCTTAACTGATCAAGATATTCCAGCACAGAAACCATGAGATCCAGGTTTCTGCGTAAGACACCTTACGCTGAGCTTTCTTACTTTCCTGAGTAACTGCATCAAATTCCTCAGGATTGCTTTCTTGAAAAGAGAGAATACCGTGAGAGGCAGAGCAGGGAGCCGGCTCCTTGCTGAATAATATACACACCCTGGGGCAGAGTGAAATCTTCCCTAGATTTTTTTTTTTTTTTTCAAACTAGAAAAAGAACTAAAAGAAGGCATGGTTGAACAAAGCTGCTTGTGAGATTTTGCATACTAGAAACATTTTAATTTTGATCTCATTTTTTATCTAAAACCAGAAGAAAGCACTGAATCACCAAGATTCACTGAATCAGAACAAGCCCCAACATCTTGAAAATGTTCACACTGATGACTTCAGACTTTCAAAATGTCTCCTTACAAATATCTGCTGTCATGCAGTCATAACATCTTTCTTTCTGACTGTGCTGTTTTTGAAGAAAAACAAAACAAAACAGTTTCACGTAAAGAAAGAAGGACTCCTAGGTTTCACAGATTTACTAAGTCAGACAATTTTTGTACATATATATCTATTTATTTTTATAAACAGCAGTGAAAAACCACTGACAAAAATCCACAAAAGCAGCATGAATAGCTGAAATTCTTTTCCCCCTCCTGCAGATGCACTAATGTTTATTGTCCCCAAGAGCATCCATTTTCACTCTTCTGCATATACACGCATGACGTTTCCATATGTTCTTTAGCTCAGCTCCCTGCTAACGCACCACCCTTCAGGGGACGGGGGCAAGGATGGAAGCCGGGGTTCAGCCAGTGGCCCCGGCTCGCACAGGACAGGGGAGCAGGGTGGGGAAGGGGAGCACGAGCCGAGGTCTCGTGCCTCCTCCTCTTCCTCGTGCACCACAACCGCGCCCGCCCGCGTCCTCCTGGTAATGACAGACTCTGCAGCGAGGACCTGACATAGATGCCACCGTAAACAGTCATTTTCCTGCCGCATGTGCATCTGCTCCCCGCAGCCTGCTCCCTGCGCTGCAGAGCTTCGCCTGACTGGGATCGGCAGCTCCTTTTTTACAACGGCCATTACCAAGGTGTGAAACCTGCGGGAGGGGGGAAGGCTGGGAAGGGGGTATGCATCTGTGAATATGATTACAGGCTTAAAATGTGTGAACTCTTTTAGGATTTAATGAACCAGAATGCGGCTTTCATTTTGGCTGTGCATATTTTGAACCCTAATAAATGTTTATTTAGTCTAATTAATTGCCTTTTTTTCCTTTGAGAGATACCTGCTCAGCGCGCTCAAGTATTTTGCAGCATCCACACCCTGTGTGTAACAAAGGCTGCTCCTCTGCAATACCTGGGCTGAGACCTCGTCTTTCCTGGCTGCTGCACTGCATGACGGTAGGAGGAGGGGACGGGCTGATTTGAGAAGAAAACGCTGTCTTCAACAGATTAGAAAGTCATTTTTCTCCTCCTAGGTCAATACTGAGGCATTACGTTTACCTGATCTGGTTTTGGCAGATACTGCCGTTTGAGATGGAGAAGTCAGATGGGGGGTGTGGAGTTATGCAGAAACACGAGATTACCGAGACGCAGTGATTGTGTGAACGCAGCACGCGTGACCTCGTCAGTGAAAGGCAGGCTGCTATATGGCATTTACATTTGTCCTCTATGATTTAAGTCCCCTAAATATAGGAAAACAATACAGCACAACAAAACAGGAGGAAGTCCTTGAATACCAGCAACAGATATCCCAGCATACAACCATGGATCCTGTCGCCAGTCTATGAGGAGCAGGTGGTGCAGGCTGGCAGTTTGGAGATGGAAAAGCGGGTACAGTCATAAGGACAAACCTTCCCAGCAGCTCAGCTTGTGAGCAAAGACTGAGAGCAATTCCAGCCACAGCCTGGGCAGGAGACGGGAACTTTCAACTGAGCCCCCCTCCTATGCAGAAGATGATTAAATAGGTGATGTGGTACACATAGAGCACATATACGGTAGATGTATAGCATATAGCCTTTCACCTGGTTTTGCTTTCAAATGCCTTTGTTCTAGTAGGTGATCATCTCCTCAAATTCTTTTTTTTTTTTTTTTAGTCTTTCCCACCACGCTCTGCACATGATGCAGTAGGCAAAACCTCAAGTACTGGGGATGAATCGATCCTGCTCAAGCGATCGTGATTGATCACGGATAGCAGAAATCCCTGACTGCACCGGTGGCCGGGAGGATCCATAAGCCTCCTCAACCAGGGAAAAGCTGTGGGGCAAGGAGGGCTCTGCAAGGGCACATCCTTCGTCTGCTCCCTGAGTACTAGGGGCTCAGATCTGGAGCTTGCATAGTGCACTTACTGATCACATTTTCCTGCCCTCGAAACTCTTGACCCAAACATCAAACAAGATTTTTTTTTTTTCTCCCCCCTACTATGAAAAGTTTTTCAGGACAGGAAAACCGTTTCCTGTCCAGACCAGACACTGGCTTCCTGCACGCTCTACAGCAGATCGTGTAATCCTACGCCCCTATTTGTGAAATGAAGATGATCGACTGCCTTTGTCTCCTCTACTTAAACGTACAAGCTGTAGTCCTTAATACACTCACGTGACCAGGCATAACTCTGCCCTGATCTCATATAGCACTGCGGTAATACTCATAAATAATGACAGATTTACGAAAGTAGGATTTACAGTAATGCGTCAGAGCAGAGAATGACAAAATTGCCTGGGTTTACTCTTGATTTACATGAGAATAAACAAGGCCAGACTTTTGCCCTAATTCTGCAGCAGGGATCTGGTTTCTGCATCCGCGTTCCCTCTTCTCACCCTCTCAGACTCTTACGTGGAAATTCATTTATTTTTACATGGTGAACTTGCGAGCGAAAGTTTCCTCAAGCCGTGCAGCTCTGCGGGCTCTGCTCAGGGGCGGCCAGGCTACGGGTGACAGATGGGGATGCGATGAGGGCATTGCTGCATGTGCAGCGGCCATGGCATGGCCAGCATGGAAAAACCAGGCAGAGCAGTCCACATGCACACCGACTAGGATGGGACAGTCCGTACTCCCCGTCCTCTGGGGAAACTGATAGAAACCCATTCACAAGAGCAATCTGTGACATTCTGCTCCTGACTGCATTGCAGCTCCTCCTGCCCCATGTGCGACGCTCATAATTTTGATAACGGGATCGCTGACCTCCCCGTGGGCCACCCCGGGGCACACGCAGCTCTGCAAACCATCATGGTGGTGGCCACGGAGGGGGACTGCATGCCACTGCAGAGCCACGGGAGGCAATAAGTACATCCTGGGGTTCAGACTCCTGACAGAGAGGGGACAGGGGGAGAGAAGGAAAGAACAGGCACAAGCCCCAGGGAGGATGAAGAGGGAGCTCCATCCCTCTTCCGAGATGGACTGTGCGCAGTGGCTGCCAGCAAGCAAGGGACTGGATTCCATACCCCAGGAGGTGCCTCGCTCCCGCGGGAAGCAGGATGGCTGTGGAAAAGCCAGGCAGTTACACAAGAAAGCTGCCTCTACAGCAGCATCGCAGGAGCACGGCGACAGCAAACAGGGATGACAGGCAGGCAAACCTGCTTGCTTTGCTGTTCCTCTGTCAGGCAGGCACTGCTAACAACATACACAGGAATGCTTTTTATAGCCGGGGTCTGAAATAACAGATTCATACTCAATTGCACCTTATAGAGTGATATTTTCTACTCAGACTTCTGCAGAGAGCAGGCTCCTGCCAGCTTTTTGCTGTCGCGGCTGCAGTGTTTTTGGAGGAATCCAGCCTTTCCCACCGGCTGCTTTCCCCTCTCTCCTTCCCCTACGCGCAGCCGCTGCAGCACACTGGTGCTTTTTTCTCCTCACATGATGGACATAAACGACAACTGTTACAAAAATTAGAGGAAATGTTCTACCTATTCTATTTCTGCAGGCTAAAGGTAATAAAAGCGGCACAGATTCTTCTGCGATGTGCAAGGGAAAAATGTCCCCTTGCCACGCTCACCGCTCCGAGCTGCCAATGCTCATTGCCCCGGACCCGCGGCTGGCCCATCAGGGCAGCACCGCCAGCTGAGGCAGGCGAAGGGTTTCGGTTTAATGGCACCCGTGCGGTGCTCCGCACCACAATTCGCTCTGACGCTGCAAACGCATTAATTCTCCCAGCCAGCAGCTCGTCTGCTTCTCATTTCTATGCCGACCGCTCCTCCCCCATTGGCTGGCCGGGAAATCCCCGCCAGCCAATTGGCGGCCGCTTTTCCATGCACGTCCTAGCAACAAGGCCTGTTCCAATCTCGCTCCGGCAAACTGACACCTGAAAAATGACATCATGAAGAAGCGGGCGGCAGCGGGCCCAGGGCGCTTTTTTTCCAGCCGTCTGCTGCAGAGTTCATTTGAGGTGTTTCAGTCTCGAGCCTTAAAGCCACACCACGCCGAATGGCGGCCACGCTTCTCTCTCCCTCTGCTTCCCACCCCATCCGTAGGTTAACGGTTTACGGAAAACGTGTTCAGATCCTCTCCCCGTCTCGCTCCCTCTCAGCCAAGCGTGATGCTACCGAATCGCCTTTCCCGCCGCGCGCCGTGGTTGGGCGACAAACCTGAACTCGCCCGGCCCAAATACCCCTCCGTGGCCCCCCGCAACGGCTTAAGTGCCAACGGACCGCGCGCCAGGTAAAACAAACCAGTGGGAGCACCTGCGGCGGCACCTACAAGGCAGACAAAAGCCCCATGAGGCATTTTCGCTATCGTTTTACCCCGTTTCTGACCGAACGCATCGCGTTGTCCACCGCGCTCCCGGGGAAGGGAGGCGGTATTTTAAGACATGAACTGCCCGCTGAGGTTGCAGTGTGTGAAAGGAGCGCTTAAATCTGTCACTGAAAGGTTTTAGCAGAAGGTGCATACTGCTTTTTCCATGCAAAGATCAAAACCTCTCGCTTGCTTTCCTTGCTATCATTTTTAATAAATGAAGGCAGAGATGCCTGCAGATACAGAATCGAAGAGAACGCCCTCCCCATCTTTGCACTGCATCTCCTTTACAGGGGAAAAAAATAAATAGCGGGGAAATAATCACTATCAGCAAAGACTGCAGTCGTACAACAGATCCAGGTGATGAACCACAATATTTCATAATTTTTCGAGGCATTGTGGACTGCAGGGATGAGGGGGTTACATCTCAGGATTTGTCTGCAATTTATGTAAAACATTTTAGTGCACCAGAAAATATACAGCAGAGAA
Source organism: Chlamydotis macqueenii (assembly GCF_036417535.1). Taxonomy (NCBI): domain Eukaryota; kingdom Metazoa; phylum Chordata; class Aves; order Otidiformes; family Otididae; genus Chlamydotis; species Chlamydotis macqueenii. The sequence continues at coordinate 3,934,939 of NC_141579.1, read as the reverse complement.
AATCCAATTCCAGATGATTCAAAAGGCACAAAGACAATGGGAGAAAAGGACCGAGTTCAGCTCATTTAAATGTTGTTAATTGTTCATTCCCATAGTGAGACGGTTTCTTCTGCAAATGAGAAAACAAACCCTTTAACATTTTTTTTTTTTATTAGCACCATGCCAGGACTGAAGTGAACCCAAATAATCTTAATCACTGAATAGTACTTGCTGGTTTATGGCTTTTTAAAGAAGAGAAGAAAAAGAAGAAAAGCCGCAGATAATGCCCTCCTGGCACAAAGAGCAGGAGCCGGGGTTGGAAGCCTCTGCAATCTGCGCCCAGACCTCTTGGAGGTCTCGAGTGCCGCTAGAGACCAACAAACGGGGAAAAAAACCCGCACGCCTTTCGGGGGGAACAGAGTTTCATTGATTGCTCACCGGTGAGGGCTGCAAGGGGGTGGCTGTACCTCCAGCTACAGATTCGCATTGTGCTCTAGGTGCCCACCAACTTATTTATTTATTTTCCTGGGCGTTTACACAAGCAAGGTCTCATGATGCAGCAAACAGTTCCATTAAAGCCGCAGCTCTGACTAGGTTTTCAGCTCCTGAGAGCGACCAGCGCTGGCCGGGGAGGTCGGAGGCTCTGGCGCGCTGCCCCTGCTCCTCGAAGCCATGCCTCGCATGGCTATATAAGGCCAGAGGAGGAAGGAGAAGGGGCACGAGAAGGAGGAATGTTGCACATATAAATAGGAAAATTTAGCAGAGGCAGGAATCCATCTAAACCCAGTTTGTCACAGGCAGTGGGGACAGCCCGCTGGGGCGGCAGATTCCCATCGCAGGCTCCCCGCGCGCTGTTAATGCTTTGCATCTCTGCACAGCTCTTGGGTCCCAGCAGCAGAGCCCCCTCTCTGCTGTTCGGCTGCCTCCCTCTGTGTTGGGCTGGGGTACTAAAGCAAAGCGAGATGTTCCTGGGGTACAGACTCTCTTCCTAGCTTGGCAACAGTGCCCGTATGTCTGTCCCACCTGTGGGCTTGAGATTTCCACAAAAGGTGACCGATTCCCCTTCCCTCCCAGCTGCCCGTGCTTTTTCTGTCTCAGTTTAGCCTCTGCAGAGCAGGAGCGGCAGCAGCAAGAGACCCGGAAAATGGCGGCACTTCATTTTTCCTGCTCTCTTCCTGGAGCACGCTGCTGCTTGGTGTGGCCTGACGTCTTACCTACCACAGCCTTTGCTGGACTGACAGCAGCCTGGCTGGACTCACGCACGGGATGCGTGAAGGAAAGAGCATCCATTTCCCTAGCAGGAACGATGCCAGGAGCCAGGAACATGATTGCAGCCGTACTCTCCCCACAACACTGCTAGGATAAGCGTCCCTCAGTATTTAGGCTATCGCAGAGGTCAAGGCTCTAGCTCTTCTCTAAGGACCTGGCCATCTCATTTAATTTCCCATACTTCAGTTTCTGCCACTCCCCTGTAAACTGGAAATATAGTCAATATTTGCAAATCATTGGGCTCTCAAAGGAATTACTGTCATTAACAGCTCCATACATCACGGGCAAAACATTTGTTTTTGTCATTAGAAGAGACAGCCTCCTCAAGCCGAAATGCAACCTCTCCGTTGTCTGCCTGGCAGTGGTTTTGCCCTTATCCAAAGCACGCCGAGGGAAACGGGAGCCTTTCAGTTCCTTTCAATGGACTTGGGAACAGGCCCCTCATGCAATATGCATTTAGTCATATAGAGCTCACAGAAAAGGATCCTGAATGAGACAAAATATCTAATCAACTGCATTTACCCCATGCTTCAGTCACCCACCTGCACCAGGATTATATTTGATAGCATGCAAACTGTACCAGAGTTTTCTCTATAGCATCAATCATGATATTATGCCTCTGTATTTTGCATTGGTTAGAGAAGCAATTTATAATTTGAGATGGCTTCAAGTTAGGAAGCAACTGATTACACAACAAGAACTTTGTAACTCCACAGAATTATAAACCCACGGCTTGAGTGAATCATGTGCAAATTTAAATTGTGTATCATTAAAAAGGCTGCCGTACCCCACTTCGGAGGTAGTAAAATATGCTAGTGAGTGTTGTGGGAGATCCTGAAATCTTCATGAATGAAAATGTCATATCTTAAGTGCATATGCGGTCCCATTACTTGTAAGTCAAAATACTTCAGTCATATGGGGAGGCTTTTTTTTTTTTTTTTTTTTTTTTTTTTTAGGGTGAAACACAGATCTGACAACAAAGCAGAACTGGAAGTATTTGGGAGAGCTGCTAGCTTGTGATTTTCCAGGCAGAAGTTACATTCCCCTGATGCTAAAACCAGCATGATTTGGGGAAATTTTTGCATGGTGGGTGTCAAACTTAAGCAGTTGTTGTGCTCCTGATTGTACTCAACATTTTCTGTAATGACCTTGACAGAGAGTATGTTTATTAAATTTGCAGACAACACAGAGCTGGGAGAGACCGCCAGTATGTTAAGGGCAGAATTAGCCTTCAAAATGATCTGGATAAATTGTGAAATTGTCTGAAATAACTGAATGGAATCCAATAGGGGTAGAAGCACAAGATATTGGACATCGGCAGGAATATTCAAAAGCATAAATTAACCCCAGGCTGACTAGGAGCTCTGCAGAAAAGGACCCAGCACGCAGAGCGGGTAACAAGCTGAACACGAGTCACGGGTACAATGCTGGGCTTGGACAAGCCTGCTGGGGCAGAGTCTGCCAGGTACAGGGAGGAATATTTTCACCCTCCTCCTAACCAGTGAGGATTCAGCAACAGCACTAGATCTAGCTTTAGGTGCTGAGCTTGCAGAAACGTGGAGACTCTCCAGAGGAGCTCAGAAAAGGTACTTGCACCCTGGGACAGAAAATTAGGTACAAGGAAAGCTAGAAGTAATTGGAGTTGTTGGTGTCACCATTCCGGTTGTGGAAATTCAGTCTTCCCTGAACCAAAGGTTGGCTGTCTTTGCTTGTTTGACTTTGTTTTTCAGAAATGAGATACTGAAAGGCCAAGATTGTGACAAAGTACACAGTAATACCACCTCCATGTCAAGGCAAAGGGGTCTCGTAGCTGTGTACTCGCTGTGACTTCAGTACCCTGACTTTAGATCCTTCTGTGCCTCCTAAAGTACCCGTGCCTGCCTTGGTCCAGCCACCCTAGTTATAACCGCATCTCAGGCATGAGCGCCAGAGCCCATCGTACTCCAGAGGTACTCCCAAACGGTGCCTCAGCCCCCTCTTGCAGCCTCGGAGAGCCTAGTGCGAAATGTATCCCGCAAGCGCAGAGTGCTATCATTCTTCAACAGCAATTATCCTCATTTACTGGCACATCTCCTCGGCATTTCTGCTTCCTCCTCTGGGGGGTAAAACCCTGCTTTCAAATATATACAAAGTGATGAAGGTTTTATACTCTCTGGCGTGTTCAGACAGTATCCTAGGTTTTTATGTAATGGACAAATCCTTCAGGGATGCTACTTCCAGGAGGGTAGAGAGCGCTTGACTCTGCCTTTATTTCTGAAGAAAACATGCGCTGCCCCAATATGAGGCCTTTGCATATATTGGTACTGCAGATATAAAGCACAAAATGGCAAATTCCTGATAAATAGAGCCAAATATCCAAGAACTGTATTCATGTTTCCCTGTTCCACAAGAACTTTAATGGCTTTGGGGGCCAAACTAATGTGAGATCTGTTTTTTCCTCAAGGCATCACCATCACCTCAGAAGTGAAATACCACGAGGAGATCATAAATGTGTTCCTGAAGTATAAAAGAAAGGCAATGAGCATAAATAAAAACACTGGCTTAGACTGCACCCCCTGAATATTAATACTTTTCCAAAATACCGTCTTCCTTTTAAGCTTGAGGATATATGCTTTATAGATAACTGTTAACCTGACAATGACTGATAAAAGTAATCGTAACTTGGGGGCTATTCTCTTCCAAAGACTGTTTAAATAATAACAATAATAATAAACAGAAATCAGCGAGAGTTTTCCCAGGGGAAATCCTACCACTTTGGCAGGTAGTTGGCTTCGCATTCAGATTCTGCACCCGAATTTTGCAGGCACGCCAAGACCCAGCGGCTCTGCCATCGGGAGCCAGTGGCTGCGTCCACCCCACCTGCAGCAGCCGTAACTGAGTCGGAGCTCGGGCTCTCCAAGCCAAAAGACTCAGAGTCAATTGTCTCGGCACACCCTGGCGTTTTCCGACTCAGAGAGCAAAGCCCAAGCAAGAGGTAGCTTATCGGTGGGGCTCAAACCCTGAGCCAACGTGGTGTGTGACTGATGGCTGTCTGTCACCTCTGTGCTGTCCTGTAAGTCAAGAGGGCTTAAATCACTTGATCCAAAGATTCCAGCTCTGAGAGTCAGAAAATAAACTGGACTGACTCCCTCTCTTTTGCTGAGCTGTTATGTTAGAATAGTTAAAAGTGGAAGCTTCAGAAAATTACAGAGGTTTTCCCCTTTTAAGATATACCCTGCCTGGGGCTGTTTTTATTTATTTTTTTCCCCCCCACACGTGACACAGAACTTTGTTAAGAGCACGTTATTTGGCTGCAGCATCAAGCATCTGAAAGCCCAGTATGCCAAAATTCAAACTGCCCATGCAACTCAATCCACCCCCCTTTGTGCCTACGCATTACCATGCCAGCTTCTATGGTTGTCATAGGGTTGTGGAAGGGGAAGTATCAGACAGGCTTAATGGCAAATTAATCATCATTATCATAATAGGCCCCATCCATAACACATTCCAAATTATACCGAGGACTGCACTCGTCCTGCAGTCACTGTTCCTGAGCCCTGGCACGAAGAGAGCAAGGAGTGTAAAAGCGCAAAATCCTGAGCCAAATCCTAAAGACCAGCTCCTGCAAACTCCACGTTGGTGGGAGCGTTGCCCGCTCCAGCAGCTCAGGATTTCTACAGGCAGTAGCTTGCTGAGGGAGGTAAAAGAAAAAAAGGGGCACATTGAATTCTATGGCCAAATTTACATCTGTGTCGGTATAAATGGAACCGGTAACTAGCTAGCTGGGCAGAAGCCGGGAGAGCTCTCCGCTGTCAAGTATGCAAAGGGAGCAGAGGAAAGGCACTGTACATTTATTTCCCCCCCTCCCCGTTCTCACAGAATGAAAAAAAGCCTGGCCTAGCTGCCCGTGCCAGAGCCTGCCTTGAGTTTCTATGTGTCCCTACTATTCATTAGTGATTACATGCCCCCCGAACACCTGCGAGAGCAGCTCATAAAGCACGCATTCATGGGTCCTGGCAGCACCAGCATGGGAACTGCAGGCTACGGGGCGACAGTCATTGTATCTCCAGATAAAAACATTCTCTTACCGAGGCCTCTGAAAATAGAAGCTGGCTGCAATTTCAGTCCAGCACCACAGGGTATTTAAAAAAAAAATAAAGAAAGAAGGGTTACTTCACCTCGGTCCCTTTTAAAGTCAGTTAAGTGCATGGCTGCGGTGCTGTCGGGAGCCCTCTGTACAGCAGCAGCCTCTGCCATACAGCAAGGGGGAAATCACTGGGCTCCGAAACTGTTTGCTCACTGGAGCATCTGGCAACGGTGCCGTTTCTTCCCCTGCACAGCCGTCCTCTGAAAGCGGCTCCTGCTCGCTGCGGTTCTGACAGGGGCTACTGTGTCAGGGTGGTCAGCAGGGCAAGGTGAAAAAGAAAGGCACTGGCTTCAAGAGTCCCACTGGAAATATCAGAAAGCTTAAAGAAAATTAAAAGATCATTTAAAAAATGCACGCCTAAGAGATAGAACTACTGGCAGTGAAACGTTAGGTTACAATGGTGCCTCACACAGATCTGCGTTTCTGGGAAGGGCACACTGAGATGGGTTGCAGCGGCCGTGGGCAGGCAGCTGTCAGGGACCGGCTCAAACCACGCACCCGGCTGTGGGCTGGCGGGATGCTGCCTGACGTACAGGTGCTCACTGCCGGCCTTCAGGCAGGTCCACGTCCCACCTGCCCCTCTGTGAGACACGTCAGAACGCTGCATGGTGGTGATACTGGGAAAGTTGTTCCACAAGGGAATACTGCCTCGGGGAGAGGGAATCCTAGACTTCAATAGCCGAGATGTCTGATTTTGAGGAACTGATGAGCATACTTTTAAAAGCAGGTCTTGTTCATGCCTCAGCTTTGGGAGTCCAGAAAGTGAGACAGTAAAATGAACTTTTCTTTTGAAAATTCTTTAAAAAAAAAAAAAAAAAAAAAAAAAGCGCTTCAGTAACATAGCACAAGGTCAGAGAGGATGCCTGCTGGTGCAGAAATCTGCAATAAATGCACGGACCCTGACCACCGAGACGTGCTTCTGTTCGATACCATCACTGCCCAAGAGAGGTTTGGGGTGGTGGCTGCAGTGCCGAAAGCGCTGTGAGCGCAGGTGAAGGCACTGCCACGCAGAGATCTGAATGCACTGTGCTGCTGAACATGTACATCTAGCCCAGAGTTCAAACTCTGTACGGAGAGTCCTTGCTTAGTCTCCTGCACTGGGCCCCTGAAGAGCAATGAAGATGAAAAATGCTTCACTGCAGTCTTTGCCATTAGCAACACCGAGCTGCTCACTGCTCCAACTCATAGAGGGCAAAGCACTGTAGAAACTGGGAGAGAAACTCTCCAGAAACACCTTGATTTGCTGCTGACATACAGTAAGCTCTGTGGAGATGGGGAGGCCGCTAGAAGAGTTTGCAGCATTGCTCAAACTACAAAAAGCACAGCAGAAAGCAGCAAGAGCTGCAAGAGAGACCGGGAGCCTCACCACAGTCAGTAGAATGGACCCAGGGCCTCGCGTAACGGGAACAGCGTTCCTTGCTTACACCAGAGCATCGCAGTGCCGTGTGCAAGGAAGGTGACAGCATCTTTTGGGGGGCAAGACACCTCTCCTGGGTTATCCAGTCCAAGGCCTCTGCGTGATGGCAGGAGTTACTGAATCACTCCCTGCCCAGGGTAAGCCCTAAAGCTGCCACAGTTCTGAGGTCCATTCACGTACTCGGAGCCGACTTCTTCATTCTCACCACAAAGATACGCCTATACAAAATCAATGTCAAAAACCAGAGAGACACAATCAAGAAGTCCTTGTACACCGAGTCCCAGGCTAAGGGCAGATATTTTAACGTTTATGATTCTTGATAACACATTGAAAACAATTGCATTTTTAAAAAAATCTGTTCAAAGAGTTGCTCGATACTGATTTCCCCAGCAGCCAGCCTAGGGTTCACCTCATCTAATTTTTATTCACCTAAAAAATTCAATGTCTAGTCTTCAGTAGCTATTTAAACCCCCTCTCCAATCAGTGGAGAGGCACTGCTACCTCCAGAGCCTTCCATCTGCTACCTCCACTTTCTCCCATCCTGAGACCTCCTAACCATAGGAGTATAGCAGAAAGCAGCAGTGTTACACAGTGGAAACACATCAGGCCCGTTGCAGTTAAGCGACGCTTTGAGAGGAGCACCAGAGGGATCTTTAATGGTTGCACAAGGGCAGAAAGCTAATTTTGCACCTCAAAAGGGAGAGGAAAAAAAAAAATCTCTGGCAACATCTTGCTGGAGCAGCGACTAGTGGAAAGAAAGCCATCCAAATGAAGTCGCTCGTGCCTTTCCAGAAGCAACCGTGCTGAGCTCGGCACAGCCGCTGAGGAGCTGCTCTCGGAGTCAGGGCGATGCTACTGTGCAAAGCGCCTGCCCTCTGCCTGCGCTGCCACCTCACGGGCTGCCCACGGACAGCCACCCCATCTGTGCAAGGCTACTGTGCACACTCCACATTTAGGACCCCATGGGCTCCAGTGGGCACGCTTCTGCCCAGTGCCACCCTCCTGGGCTGGCTGCACAGCGAGGTCACCCTTGGTTCAACACCGTCCCTGGGTCCCCAAGGGTTCCTTCTGACCACTTGGATTGTCCCCGTTAGCACCAGAACTTTCAGGACTTCAGGAAGAGGCACCACAATGAATAGGAAGCTGTAGGAGGATGCCAGGCACAGTGACCTGCATTTCAGAGGGGTCCTTTTGCAGAGGAGGAGGAGGAATCTGGGAACTACGGCCACAGAGCTGGAGACAGGTATCTCCAAGATCAGTCGATTATATCCTACATCCCCAGCTGTCTCAAAATTCTGACATTTCAGTTCGCTTGCCATTCAAGAAAGGGAAGAAAATAACATCTTCTTTCAAAGAAGGAAAAAAGGAAAGGAAAATATGCAGCAAACTCTCCTCTGTGTGTTTTTGACTTAGTAATATCTGTAGCAAATTTTCCCAAGAGACACAAACAAACACATGCCGAAACAGAATATCAATGAGGTCTTTTTTAGAGCAGGCACATTAAAATGCAAAACAGGAGATAATGAGATAAAGCAGCAAGTTACAGGTTTCTTGATTCCAGATTTTTAAAGGCCATGAAGTAGCTTTAGGAAGAGAATGGGTTGAAACCCAGTGGAGGGCTTGGCCGGGGGGCAGCCTCCTCAGGCTGAAGAAATGAATGGCTAAGAGCAGAAAAGAGGGGCAGAGAAAGAGTGGGGGATACCAGGGACCCCAAGAGGCACAGGTAAGAGCATTTATTAGCCATAAGGTTGAGTTCTCCCCTAAGGGATGCCATTCTGCATCTGCCTGCCCTGGATTTGGAGGGGCAGATCCTGACCCACATACACCAGCAGCACAGCAACCTGGGAAGGGAGAGAAGTGGCCGGGAGAGCAGGGACAGCTCAGTGCCCAGCTGTGTACGGCTCTGGATCGGGGCAGCGCTGCTCACGGCAGAGCCAGCAGTCCAACACTCATGTCCCACATCTCCCCATGGTGCTCCAGCCTCAGACCACTGGTCCTCACTACTAGAGCAGTTTAACACAAGCCAGCACACAGAGACATTAAAAAGCCTGTACATCTACAATGGCACTGCTGGCGTAGGAGAGGAGGTAAGGGGCGTCAGAGCATCCTCCCGAACATGTGTGCCAGGGATGGGGAGCGAATTTGGGCTCTGGGGCAGGCCTGCATTCAGCTGATGGCATAGCTGCAGACTCAGAGGCTTTTCTGGACTCAGTGTGGCCAAGCTGAGAGGCAGAAAGGTGGTTTTGTTTCTCTTTTCAGAGCTCCATCCCCACTGAATAACGACGAGGTTTTTTTTTCCCATGCGTCTGCCTGCCCGCGCTCCCGCAGCCCTGTAGGTGACACTGTAAAATTCAGGGTCACTTTGAGGAGGTGACATTTCGGATACTGGTGCCAGAAAGATCATGAAAGGAAAATTGAAAGAAGAATGAATGAGAGGAAATGGAGAGAGGGGGAAAGTATAAGAAAGAGCCATTATTTAACCAGACCTGGCCAAGGGTAAAGGTTTTAATTCTTTCCAAGTGCCATATGTGGTTGCCTGTGGGGGAAAGGCAAAGCCATATTTATCTGACTGAACCAATAATTCATATCTGTTTCAGAAGCCGACTTTGGTGGATTGTAGATCTACAGCTGTTCCTAGTCTAGGACCAGACTTTCCCGGTGGGAATCACTGTAGCAACACGTCTGACTTATAGGATTCATATGGAGGGGGATAGGAGACCCAGAACTGTAAATTCAAACCGTGTGTACATTACTTCTATGCATTCAATTCAAAAGCATTTAGGGCTTTTCAAAACAGTCCTTTCACTACAGGAAAACTCCCCCACACTCACAATTTAAAGGAAACAGATCTTTCATGTTTACCCTTCCTGTTTCTTGTAGGAGGTCTTGAAATAAGGGTAAGAATGCAAAGCCGTTTTATATTTTTCCAATAAAATTCAGAGCCGTTGCCCTGGTGTGGAGTGTATGTGCATGTATGTGTGCGTGCAGGGGGATGGTGGATGTGTTACACGCTGCTGGGGAGAAATCACAACACAGTGATTAAACAAAGAAGGCTCAAGAAATACTTTTGACTTCCCTCAGTTTGCTAAACATGCTTTCAAGATTGTATTTCTTCTCAAATTTGTTTTCCAACACACACATCCCTTGCAGCTTACATAAAATCCAAGAGTGACAAGAGTGTTCATTAGGGAACTCTGTTCATTACTGTCAACAGAGCTCTAATATATTTGGCCATATTCTTCTATCTGGATTGCTTAAGGAAGACCCATGTTTCTCTCTGGGGATGCTCAGAAGACCACCAGAGCCTGTGTAAGGGATGGTCACCCAGAGCTGACCGGGTCTCTGCCACTCCTCACTTCTTGGTAAACTGACACAGGACAATGGGAGGCACCAACCCAAACACAGAGACAACGAAAAGACCCATGAAGCTGGCTGTCCTCAGGCCAGCCCAGAAAATTTCAAGGACCATGCACTAAGGAAGAGTATGTTTCCCTCCCCACATTCGCAGCTGAATCCATGGCAGAGCTCCACAAGCCCCACCTATAGACACCATTGCCTGTAGAGAGAAAACAGTTCTGCCAAAGGGCAAAGGTAAAAGTCTGGCTTAGCACCGACTTCTGGAATAGTTTTCCTCCCTTTACTCATTATTGCAGCAAACTAGGTGCCTCACAGCCACTGCAGGAGTCTGAATTAGGCAGCATGGATAGAGTCTTCCAGCGCCTGGCTTAAACGCCCCTTCAGCCACACTGTGTGTGATTCCACGGCGGCTGCCTTTGGCCCAAGGGATGGGGCCTCCTTGCTGAGGTGAGAAAATATTTCCCCTGCTCCTTCCTTCAAATGGGTGCTGGGAGGCTGACCGATTTAGTTTTGTTTCCTACAGCATACTTGGGGATGCTGCGTTGAAAGGTGCGGGAGGAGAGCCGCTCTTACTGCTGCGAGCAGCAGTACACCAGTGGTGGGTTGCCCTGTACTGCCGTGTATCGTGTGCATTTGATCTCATTTTTGTTTGCTTTATTTCTTCTTGCTTGTTTCATGTATTATGCATGATTGCCATGTTAGGTCTCATTTCTCGCTATGCCAAGGAAAATAAAGAATTTTGAACTCTGAGTTATTATGTGCTCTGTGTGTTACAAAATAATCACCACTGTGCTGTTCACCGGGCCAGATTCTCAACATGACAGAGATCTCCCCAAACCAGAGATGCCTTGTTCCTTTTACACCAGTGGAGGCTCCAGCCTATCTTCTCACTCTCTCCCGCCCTTCCCCTTGCTGAATCATCCTGCTTGTGGGCTCTTCCCCACTTCACTACATAGCAAATAAACATAAGATTAAAAAGGATGCAGACAACTCCACAGATTTCACAATGCAGATTTAAGGTTAGACACCTTGCGCATTGCAGAACAACAGAAAATATTTTTCTCCTTCTCCTAACAGTAGAGATGGTAGGGCTTTTTTTTTTCTGGCCAAAGAAAGGACAAGTGAGTACCTGGGAGCACCCCAGAATTAAGGGCAGGCTCTCAACTGCTGTGGCAGAGGGCTTTGCTCATGCCTTTAGCAAAGTTGCATCTGGAGGCAGGAGTCATTTTCCTGGCAGATGATGAGAGGAGACAGGCACTTCTAGCAAAGCAAGAGGTAAAGACTGCGAGCTGCACAGCATGAGAGAGAGAGAGAGAGAGAGAGAGAGAGAGAGAGAGAGAGATGCTAGACAAGCTATGGCTGCTGCGTGCCTGGCGATAAGGATTCCCAGCCTGAGCTCACTATGGAGGCTAAAAAAAAAAAAAAAAAAAAAAATGCAGGGGGGAAACTGAGACAATAATCCCAAAAGTTATATTTACAGCACAGGTCGGAGAGAGGCAAGATGGTAACAGTCAAGGGTGAAGTTAATGTTAGGGGAGTTTCTAAACCTGAAGGTAACTCAACTGCATTGCAGTTTTGATCCAGATGTCAAATCTCTGCTTCCTGTAATACTGGTTGCCTGCAGTCTTTAGCCTGGAGAGGCATAAGGCTTACTTAAAACCATATGACAGAGCTGTTGTACTTCTGGAACCAAATGTTTAAAAATGTAACATGTTGGGGATAACACAGATGCATTTTAACAGAGGCATGGAACTTGTACAGCAGCAACATACTCGTCATCAGCCCAAACCAAGCAGTACTAACTTCAGCAATTCAAAGGAATACCTGGGCGTGCAGGACGTGGAAGGGTTTATAAGATTTTAGCTGCATGCTAAAATCCTATGCTATGGATGGACATGTTCTTTTGCTGCTCTTAGCCCCTCCCCTTGAAAATATCGATGAAGAGCTGTTGCTCAATACTAATAACTTTCCCATCAAGGGCAGGGCAGGGGGCGGGGTGTCAGCAGGACTGCTCAGATGCTTGAACTTAGATGAATGCTGGTACACATCGCTGGGCGAGGGGCAATGCTTCAGGACTCTCTTGACACTCAGTAGAGCCAAAAATCTGATGGTACTGTTAGCCCAGGAAGGGAAGGGTGGGTGACGGTAGGGAAAGAGGGAAAATAGTTTTAACTATGTTTTTGGTCCAGCACTCCTCCAAGAGAAATGTCCTGTTACCTTTTCTAAAAGAGGTTTTCATCAAGCATACAGTCATTGAAAGCCCTGTTTTCAAAGCCTTTCTCACTCTTTATTGGTAAATTGAAGCTGACAGAAAACTGCTTCTTTTTGAATTTCCCTGGCTGAGGTGTCATGTTGTGCTGTGTGATAGATGGGACGGGGAATGACAAGTCGTGGCAATTACTAGATCAGTGCTGAATGATTCCAAAGGAGGTAGCTCTCTGCAAGAATAGGGGTTTGCTGCATGTATTTGGAAGGCTGGATTAAAAAAAAAAAAGCTGAACCAGATTAGAGTTGTTAATAGCAGCTCTTAGCACTAACATCAAGCTGTGGGTCTCAGTGGACCACGCACACGGAACAGTACCTCTGTCCCCATGCAAGGTTACTGCAACTGGCTCTGACCATAGAGTGATACCCAGGCATTAAGGGAGATATTTTCCCATCTGCTCTGGCTCCTATAGCTTGGCTGACCACAAGGCAATTTACTAAGAACAAATAATCCATCTCTTGTGTGATGCAGCAAAGAGAGATGCCAGAGGTAAGAGTAAAAGAAAAAAATCTAATGCCACCGTGGGGCTCTGAGCCAGTATTTTGCACCAGTCTGGAGGCATATCTGAGAACACTTATTTGTGAATACGTGCCCATCTCAGGAATAACAAGCAATGCTATGTGGGCAACACCCTTTTTCCCTGTATCTGCATTTCAGCTTGGGCTCTGGTAGGGCTGGGTTTCAGTACAAGCATTAGCACCGATGGATTACGTGTGGCTTGCACATTACCCGAGACATGAACATGGAACCACCCATCAAAATGCTTAGACAGTGCCTTGCTTTCCAGATAAAACCCTCAATGGCTTCCAGTAGATGTCTCTTTCCATCATTCCCTGTTTTTCTGCATTCAACATTACCTTTGCCTAAATATATTCTAGCGATATTTTATTTTGGGTCTAGAGCTTAGAGACTTCCAAGGGTATCCTCCTTCTCTAGCAATTTTACAGATAAAACCCTGGCAGAAAACTAGGAAAACATATTTATGTTCTTCATATGGGAGGTGATTTCCTTCAGATCCTGGGCTTCGCATATGCTCTCCATCATACAGATCACAGGGGGATTTGTTCTGAGTATCTTGACGATTGAAGCTGGTGTCAGCCCTCCCTGTGGGAGCTCCGAGTGGCTTGCCAAAGCAGGAGGCAACACCGTGAAGTCAGTGAGATGACATTTTTATCACCTTGAATAGGAAAGGTGCCCAGATGTGCACCCTCCGTCAAAGACGCCTCCCTGAGCTCCTCGAATTGCAAATGTCACTGGAGTGAATTCGCTCTCTGTGGTGCTGTGGTTGCAGAGACTTGCAAGCACGCTACTCACCATCCTTGGATAGCCTACCTTGGTTTCCACCTTGGCACTGTGCCTTGCTATGCCAAATCTCTGGAGACTGGAGGCTGAGAAGTGCTAATAACCCTTCTATAGAGCAGAGAATCAAATCACATCCCATAGCATCTCATGTTGAACCTAGTGATGTCCCCTGAGGTCCTGACGGGAGGGTGTTTCAGACCAGTCCCTCTGGATACTGGGCATACTGGAGCCATCAAGGACCAGCCCAGACTGCACTCCCAAGTGCTGATCTCCAGCACAGCAGCTCGTGGCCAGGCTGGGCCAGCACAGCATTAAAACCATCTGCTTTCTGCTTTGCAGGGACCCTCTCCTCTCTTCTCCCAGGTCCTCTGCCCGGAAAGGGAGCTGCAGAGCACAGCACAGGATCTGGCCTGGAGTGCCTACAGTCCACTAGGAACCGCACCACAAATTAAAAAAAGGGGATTAAATGGTTTCCTTTCCCTCACCATACCCGGCTGTTCCCCACCCCCTGCCAGGATTGGCGCTGGAAGTGGTTTTTGCCTTTGCCTTTTCTCAGGTGATGGGGGAGGGATCCGGTGGTGGACCCAGAGGCCCCAAACCCTTCACTGACTTAGCTGCCTGAAGCACAGACCTCTTAGAAAACACAGATGAAAGGGAAGCTGGGGGAGGGCTTCAGACTGGGAGAAACAACCCTCGTGGCAGGTCCTTTGGCAGGGGTCAGGCTGCAGGACACAGAGGAGATATATTAAAAGGGGAAACTGGAGGAATCTAAATAATCAGGCTCCCCACCGGATAATGCCTTGACAAGAGGAGATGCTGGGAGAGCCAACGAAAACTGACTCGCGCAGAGGGGCAGAAAAGTAAAATGCCTTCTCTGAGGGGATGGGGCTGGCGATGGAGCTGGAGACCGGGATGCAAGGGGGAAGGGCCGAAATCCGGGAGGAAATTAAATAATAGCCTGAAATTCCCAGGTGAGGAACAATGGAATTAAAAACAGAAAGGCCCCCGAGAGATAAACAAATCAGGACTGGGAGGCGAGGCACAGAGAGCGAGACCTGGCAGCTGCGGGGCAGCCCACAGCATTGGCCAAATTCCGTGCCCCTTCCCCGAACTGCAATCACCCCCTGGTACACCGCGCAGAGCCGGGCACGGTCCTGCCGGGCACCCTGCTGCACCGAGGGAATGATGCTAGGTGCCTACCCTGAAAGTCCTTATAACCTGAACCAGCAAAGCCACATGAAAAATACCAATTATCCCCATTTTACAGTTGCAGAGCTGAGGCGCAGAGAGATTAAACCTACTTGTCATACCCTCTACGGCCCTTTTACCCTATGGCATTCTTCTAGAAGGACTTTTAAGATGGCGTAAAACGTCCCTTCGTGCTGCTTTCACTGTGGGCTCAGATACACAATCAAACCTCTGTTACCACACCAGCTTGAGTGCCTGTGCGGTTATTTCACGTGCCTCAGTTGAGTCGCAGCAACAGTTAAGCCGTAAATATGGAAATGGTGCATACAAGTCCTGAGTAAAAGCGTAAATTCTGGTTTTGTGCACAAATCTATGGGGGGTTTGCAGCAAGATAACGAGTTAAACCTATGCTTGGGAATCCCAGGAAAGAGCCCTGAACATGCAGGCCATTCAAAAGGCATATTTCATGGAGTGTCCATAAGGAAACAAGTTGCGAAACAGAGATCAGTGGGACAGCTTAGATAAACTTCTGACACAGGCGTTATAAACTGATGGAGCTATGTTGACTGCCACAGATGTGTTTTGATCGAGGACATGGTCCTTAGGGGGTGGGAAATTATTGACTTGGAACCAAACCACAGATTTTTTTGGCAATTTTGTTGTGTTTTAAAAATTCATGGACAAGTCCTGAAAGCACTTTTCCAATAAGGACTAATATTCCCCGAGGAGCAACTGAGGCTTAGGGAGTGGGACTTACTGAACCACAAAGTGACATGATGCAAGAACAAGGCAAAGAACCCAAAGAGCTTCCAGCGTTTCCTTGTTCTCGGTACCCACAATATCCATACAATGTCCCAGGGGCCTCTACCCGAGGAACCTCATCGCATTAATACAGAGCCTGCCTTGGTAACTCTGCCCTACAAGTGGAATAAATCACTGGGGCTTCCTGTCCTACATTCTTCAGAAAGCAGAGACACAGATCTGAATTTTTAACTTCAGCCGCTCCCTAATATTTAACCATCTTTCTCCCTGAACAGGAGCAGGGCTCTCTGCAAATCCCTGTGTTCTTCTAATGCTAGTCCAGTTTGTGTTCAAAAGTCTTTTCTGTTTCCTTTTTCAGTGCCACATGCTGCTGTGTCAACATAATACAGAGTCTTCCTAAACAAAGGAATGTGTGTCTAGAAACCATCCACAGAGAATGATAGCCAGAACCCTGCCAGCACTGAAAAAGGAGGTCCCACACTCTCAAAAAGGGAGAACAGCACAGAGAGACAGACCAGTTTACGTGTCCCCTTATCCAGTAGGTAGCACCGGTATGTAACACTACGTAACTAGCCAGAGCCATATCACATTGAGTTACAGGATCTCATGAGCATTCGCTGCTTAAAGCCAGTCCCTCCTCTCTGGGTCAAGGTGAACTAAAAGGTACAGTTTACAGGTGCTGACATGTCTCAGATACAGGATGGATGCCTGACTGCATGTCTGGGAAAGTCAGACACGCTGAAGGTGTTTCCGTGGGGGAGCCTAAGGATTCTCTCTGTGATGTGCAACACTGCAGTATTCACAGGGGAGTTTTCTTCCCTCCCTCTACTCATCAGAAGCAAATGAGCAGATGAAGGTGTGCACAGCGTTAATAGGATGGGCTGGCATTTGTACTGCACTCATCAACCACTGCAATAAAGAACCACCCTTGAGTCAAGAGACCCCATTCCAGTCCCAGTTCCGCTACCAACTTGTCATTTCATCTTGGCCAAGTCATCTTCTCTGTCTTGTTGACTTAACTCAAGCTGGTTATGAGGCTGCAGCCAAAAAGGTTTTCATCAGAAAATATGGTTCAGAGGGGAACATATGACCTGCAGCTGAGCTCTGTTGGGGTGTGAGACCATTGGATTGCACAGTGGCATGCCAGACCTCATCATTACCACACAGGAGACATTCAAAGGACTGCCAAAGAACTGCAGGAAGCATATGCATTTATTTTAAATGGTGGTAGCACTTAGAAGGAAGCTCAGGAAACATCAAGCCTCATTGCAAAAGTTACTGCCCTGGAAAGCTCAGGTGGAAGTACAAAAATGACCCAGTCTGAGCCAGGATGGAGATTTTTCCCAGGTGCAGAGTAGGAGCCATGTGGTACATTGTAAAGGAAATGTGAAGTCAAAGCCAGCATCCCAGGTAACTGGATAACCTCTCTCTTTTATGCCTTGCCTATCACCACAAGGTCTAAGCCAAGCAGAAGGGAGAGGATGCACCTTCCACCCAGAAGCACAGCCAGTATTCTTTCTCTCTCTGTTTTAGAGTTTCTATATGCCTTTTTATTTTTTATTTAGGTCCAGTGTGATTTTTTTAATGATGTATGTGACCTCTGTACTCCTTGAATCTTGGTGCTATTTGCATCTGTCATGAGAGCCAGGGAAGCCTCTTTATCCCGTTCAGATCCGCCAGACTTTCCTTCTGAGGACTTGGCCACTTCATTTAGAAGAAATCCTAAATATTTGTTTTAATTGCGAAATGGATTCTCATAAACCAGCAGGCCTGCATGCTATCAGGCTTTGGATTGCATCAACCCTGGCATGTGGGCTCATAAGGCAGATGGTCAGGGAAAAGCACCTTGGCACAGTCTTCACTGGCATCTTTTAGACAAAGGGCTGCACCAGGGACGTTGCTGCCATCGCAGCGCAGAGAATTTTATCTTTCATCGCAGATTTTAAAATGCTGGATCCAGCAGGGTGCTAAGCTTCTGTCAGTCTCTGTCAGCCCTTCACTCCCAATGTCTTTCTCCCCACAGTCTGGCTGGTGGGAGAGTGAGGTCTCTTGGCAAAAGCCAGAGTGTGGTTCTGTTTTCAGAGCTGTGGTTCTGTTTTCTGAGCCACCTGTGTGGCCGTAGTCAAAGCACCGTCTCTGTCTGCACCCCCACCCCTTTATCTCCCTTTCCTAGAGGTTTTGACTGGCTCCATCTAGAAAGCAGCCAAGTCCGCCCTTAGAAGTGTAAGATTTTCACAAGTATGTAGCCCTGGCTGAATCTGATCCCAAATTCACTGTTTCTAAAAATTCCCAGCCTAGTCTGCTGAGGTTGGATTTGAGGAACATTCTGGGCTTTTTGCTGGGGATAGTGTCACTGCTCATCAGTTGGGCAGCTCTTCTCATCTGGGGAACAGGAATGTGTACCCAGTAATTACAGATGTTTTCCTCTCCCTTAAACTAGCAGAAATGAGCTTCTGCCGTTCTGTACGTGAAGCAGTGGCCTCGCATGAAGACAGAAAAACTCAGAAGAGTGTATTACTTGCAAACTGGATGAGAAACACTGATGAAGATTGACTTTGTGTAGCACAGACTGGAAAGCCCATGCATAGTTTTGCAGATAAAGATTTTGTCTTGATTTAAAGTCTTTGAAGGATGAGGGCTGCACAGTTACATTGAGAAGAAAGTAGATTCCTATGGGGGCAAAGATATTCCTCCCTGTCTTTCCTAATAGCTGTTCAGATGAACCTCAATCTAAAATGGCATGAGAAACCTTTTTATGCCTCCTTATGTCCAGCATGGCCAATTTAGCCCATTTTAGAAGATCCAGCACAGGCAGTGTCACAAATACAGGCTGTTAAAATACTAGCATTTGAAGTATTAATTTAGCCCGGCACATTAAGTCCACAGATCTTTCTGCCAATTATTTTAGATAATTGTAACTATCACCACAAACAGTTTGAGATGTACAGGATCTGCAATTATCTGTGTTTCCCCCCCCCACTGTAAATGAAAGGGATAAGAAGTAAAACCACCAGGGAACAACTTAAAGCTTCTGTTTGCTGAGGGGAACATCTGAACAATTTCTCCAACAGCCTAAAAAAATTGATTGTCTAAGGAAAAAAGGGGATGGACAGTGGCAAATTTATTTGCAAACAGACTGAAAAAGGGGCCCTAGAAACTACAGAAAGTGCTGATGGAGAAAATCTGAAGAATGAAAAAAAAAAAAAAAAAAGGAAATTAGGGGAAATGAAAAACTAGAAATGATTAAGTGAAGAACAGAGCCTACCCAGGGAAGTCCAGGCGCTTATTGTATTACAAAACAGCAGAGATGTTTCTTTTGCTTACATAGGATCCCACCAGCAAGCTTGGACAAGAGAAGCCATATTAGAAGTAACAGGGAAAAGTTAGATAGAAAAAAGCCACCTCTCTGTCCCCCAAACCCCTTTCCAGTCCCGTCGAGCCAGCAAAACAGCCAAGGCAGCATCCCAGTCGCTGAGCAAGCACAGAAGGCAGGCTGCTCACCTGGGGAGGCCGTGGCTATCCCAGCACCTCGCAGACAAGGAAAGCTGCCGCCAAACCACAGCTCCCGACCTGCCCCGTCCCCACATCGCTCCCCAACGGGGCTCGTTCCTGCGCCCCCCAGCAAAAACCCCACTCAGCTGCGGTACCGGCAAAGACCACATCTGCCTTGTCTGAGTGCTAGTGCTGCAATCAGAAATGCTGGTGCAGGATAGAGCATAAGGGGGGACGCAGGCAGCATAGATACATCAGCTACAGAGAGGGAAAAACTTTGGGGACGCTGGCATGGAGGGTACAAAGAAGGGTTTAGGGTGTGCTGTATCCCCCAAAACCAGTAACAGATGGAGCAGGCTTCCGAGACAGCCGTGTTCACACCACACCTGGGGTTTGCAGCTCGGAAGGGACCTGGGGCAGGATGCAGGGGATGTCGAGCATCCCACTCCTGGTGGCAACATTCCACCGGCCACAAGGGACATCGCCCTGGATTGTGGCACCCGAGGAGCAGAAACGCTGAGCCTTTTCCAGCATTTCCAGCCCAGAAAGCCACTAGAGGGCCCCTGGGCCAGCAGAATGCCACCAGCCTGCAGTCTGGGGCCCGGCCAAGGCAGCACGGTTAAACGCCCTTAATTTTTTTGCAGACGCAGACAGATGACCTTTCGGCCAGCGTAAAGACGCGGGGGTTCGGCCCCAATCCTGCCAGCCGCACTGCCGTCGGTGCATGACCCTGCCGCATCCCTGTCGTGGCTGGGCCCTTACTGCAACGGTGCCAGTCAGGATTCGGCAGGAGAAGCGCTCTTCACACAGGCTCCTCTGCTGCTCTGGAGGTCTTCCATCCAGCCCCGCACCAAAACTCAGCCTATTTAACATCTAATAAGTCAAGCACAGCCTGGGAGAAGTCTGATTTTCAAGCCAGAGTAGCATCTTGCACCCATTTGAAATGTCCATTTGGAAATTCAGTGTGAATAACACAAACATAAGACAGATGCTGCCACTTACCCAAATGTCTTGGAGGAACAAATGGGAACAGAATCTGAAAGCAAATGAAGCAACCAGATTGTAGCTCTTAAGTGGACTATGTACTATAGCGAGTGAAAAACTTGGCAGGAAGGAACTAAATGTTCACCGCTTTGCTTGATCTACATAAACCATAAATTCATGTGTATTTGTCAGCTCTGATTTTGAAGACATAATCAAAAGCAGGTGACTGGGGTGGGAGAAACCCCCTTTCTTTGGACCACAGTTTGTGTCTCCACAAGGACAGCTTGCCCCAGAAACCCAGATTTCGGTGCAACCTGAGGGCTCGTGCTGGACCACTGCTGGTCCAGGGAAAGCGGCGACAGCTGCTTCAGTATATGCAGCAGCAGCAGGTGCACGAGGAAGGCGCCGGGCACAACAGACGTGTTTTCACCACCGCTGCCTCCTACATCGCGATCCTGCTGGGAGATATTCCAGGCAGCAGCAGCACCGACATTTGCCGAGGCGGCAAAGGTAGCACCGCGATGCTTGAGGTTCGGCTGCGCGGGAAGCAAATGAGCTAGAAATGGGACCAACTGAGAACACTGGTTTTGTAGGAGAGCTATCAGCCACCCAGACACTGAGCATTCGCTCCGAGAGCACATTTAGTGCAGCTGGCATTGTGTCAGACTAGACTTGCTTCGTGCAGGAAATACTGAGCACTTGGACGCTCTGAGCGAGGGCTGGGAAAGCGTCCAAGATTATGCTTCACATCTGCTCCTGCGAAGCCAGTGCAAGCCCTGTTTTAGCATGTAGTGTAAACAACAGCATCACTAGTGAAACACAAGCACAAGCAAACGTGCATATGCTACGGGGGCCATCTTGAGCCCAGCACCCTTGGAAAGGGAGAGGCGCCTTGTCTGGCGGCAGCGAGGGAAGGAGAAAACGCCTCCTGCGCTGGGCTGCAGAGCAATTCTGCAGGTGAGGGTTTACCGAGGGGAATAAAACGAACCGAGCCCTGACAAAGGCACCGGTTGTTGGGAGCCTGCTCCCACGCAGCCCCTGTCCCTCACGCACAAGCAGGTTGGGTCCGTGTCCCTTCTCTGCCACGCAAGCTCCCCGTGGAGGTTGGCTCCCCACCTCGGTGTGCAGGAGGAGGGCTATTCTTTGTGCCCCAGCCCTTCCCTGCTCTCTGAATGGGGGCACGCAGCCTTTCGGCTCCCGCACAGGGCCAGTTCCTCAGCAACAGAGCTCTGGTTATTCCCTGGGTGCGCTGCAGCAAAGATGGAGCAGCGAGGGAAAAGTCGAAGCTTTATAAAATGGCAGCGTTTGAAGTGCCTCGATGCAGGCAGACCAGCCGTAGCAAACTGCTACAATATAGGTCAGGTGGGGAAAGGTGAGACTTCAGGTTCAAACGCAATGTTGTGTCAGGAATTTAAAGTCATGACACGAGTTCCCTGCTGGAACGCTGGAATTCCTACTGGTTTTGCCTATAGCATCTCCATCATCTTACATATTCCTAGAAATCAGCTTTTCTTTCAGCAATCAGAATATAGTCTTAAAAAAAAAAAAAAAAGTCATTGATGCACAATTCCAGACACCCTTGCAGCCACCTCTTGACTTTCCTTTGCTTCTCCTCATCACCTTCATAGTGCACAAGCCCATTAAATGCTCCCATTCCTATTTCTGGCACCAATAAATCTAAATTTTCAAGCTTGGCAAACCCAGCTAAACAACTGGCATAGAGATAAATGATTCCTCTAAGGTACTGTAGAACTCCCATTACTTGAGGACTTTTTTTTTCGCAATCCCCCCAAATACTGGTTTTAAAGTACCAGAAAACCAAGGCTTTCTCCCCAAGAAATAAAGGTACCAGCTTAATATAATGCAGCATTCCCTGCAGTGCAGTGATGGATTCTTAGTCCTTGCCACAGAAAATGACTTGTGATATGTCAGTTCTCATCCAAACTGGGAGCAAATTGTGAGTTTGAAAAATGCAGTCTCTCAAAGCAGTCTAGAGAAGAAAATCTTTGAAACAAGACTTAGCAGCCAGCACACCCTCCAACAATCTAATAAATAGCATTCAGCTCAAACTCTCCAACACTGCAAGGGAACAGGAGAACAAAGGGATTTGAAGCATGGATTAGATCATTCCAAATGGTCTCAACATTGGTGGTTCAGGGGTTTTCTTTTTTTTTTTTTCCCCCCCTCAGTCTTGTGGCAAAGGCTGGATTTGAACCTTTCAGGACAATGTTTTGACACAAATATTTAAGCTATTTAAAATAAGTAATAACCTTCAGTTCGCTTCAAGAGTATTATATTAAAAACAGAGAATGGGATTAAAACAGATTAGCTTCCAACGTTTCTTAATGTGGCAAACAGCATCAATCAGATCATATCAATGAAAGCTGACAGCTCAGGGAAATCCAGAGGAACAGATTCTCTTAGAAAAATGAGATATTTGATAATTTTTTAAAATTCTTTTTTTCCTAAACTATTAGAAACTGCATTGACTTCATAAAAATGTAATGACAGCTCAGCCTTTGCTTAGCATAACATCCTGAAAGTGCACGAGAACATTAAATTAACGCAACCCCGTAACGCCGCTGCAATATAGAAGTAAATACTATTGCCAATTTACTGTTCAAATACTATTGCCCATTGATTTTCTACTCGGTGAAATAAGTTAAATGCCTTGCTTGCAATCCAAACTCTGATCTTGCAGTTTAATGCCTGGAGACAAACTGGTGCAGAGCCCTAGGAAAATCCATCAAGCCACAAGGTACGAACAGAAAGATGATTCCCAAGGCAGTGGTGCCAGTATGACAGCCAAAGTTTACGTGTGCAGAAATTGCCTTTTATCTGTCTCTCTCACTACCCACAGCCAATCCCAGTGCTTTTCTCAGCTGCACTGCGACCCGTCCCCCAGTACATGTGTCTGTTAATGCTTAGCTGTGCATCCCAGAAAGAGCACGGTAATCGGTTTTTCTTACGAATTTGTCAGACTTTTATAAATTAAGGCGTTTCAGACAGATTTCCAGCCATTTCAGTTGCTCTTCCTCATCTAGTGGAGTCGTCTGCGTACACCGATATAGATGCTAATAAAGAAGTTTCAGACTTGTGTCTTGTTTGTAAATTAGCCACCACAATTTTGCACACAGGCAGCATGTGCATTTAGCCCAGGAGGAACAACGCAAGAGAGTATCTGGCAACTAGTGAGGACTGGTGAAAATGCAGCAACAAGGCAGTGCCACTGTCACACAAGGGACCCATCTCATATTTGCGCTACGGGTAAAGCCCAGCTACAACTCGCGAGTGCAATCAAATCAACCATGAACGCAGTAGAGCCCAGTGTTTAAAATGGCATTATCAGTGCGCTCTGTGGGAACCAGAGATCCAAATCCCTTTGCATTCATTTGGCGTAATCTTTGAGAAATCTCTTCCCAACTGTTTTTAAATAAATCCTGTTAAAATCGGCAGCGAATTGTCCTTATCACTCCACACCTGTGTCCCAGCCCGGTTTTCTTCTACATTTTTCATCCATGCCTGGACAAAAGAGAGTGTATCTGCGTGTGTCAGTGTGTATGTACGTCTGAGATGAACTAAAGAGACAATTATCTTCAGCTGAAAATAAACATCATGAAACTATAGATGCCTAATTTTTGCACCTGGAAGATCCTCTTACAGCTATTCACTACTAATCACTCTTAGCTAATAAATGAATAGAATAACTAATGTGATTAGAGTAATTTGCCTATTCATCAGGAATATTAAATGAATTGAATATTTTGTATTTGACTAGTCTCTCAGCTTTTCCCTGATACTGTAATTAGCTCTACGCCTGTTCCTGTGGCAAAAGCACCCTGTGGCCTTCAGACGCTTTGGTTCATTTTGCATTGCTGGACAGATGGACACCATATTCCATAGACACACCTTTCACACTAGGCTTATGCAGGATAAACTGCCTCCTGTCCTGCCAGAAAAGGCACTGAACTCGCGATGGAAGGAAGTCAGGGCAGAAAAGAAGGATAAAACTCTTGTGAGCAAGCAAACATCCAAAGAGATAGAAGCTTGTTCTCGGCTGTCACAAACGTTGGTTAGGAAAGGGTCCAGGAAATTCTTGGCCACCGCAACCCTCTTCCTTATTTTCTACTTGCAAACATGGCAGCTCTCAAAAGACACCTAGGTGAACTTCCCGACAGGTAATAATCCTGTTAATACATACCAAAGAGGTGGCTGTTATACTTTAATCTTGCAGAGGAATTGGGCTGAAGTTGAACTAAGCAAATGATAATAGAAAATAACCAGTGGGCAAATAAGGATTTCAGATATATACATAAAGGAATATATATACACACACACATAAAGGATTTCAGATATATACATAAAGGAAAATGATAATTTCGATCTCGGATACAATCTTTCAAATGCATACAAGATTCTTTGAGAAAAGACAGGAAGGATTTAGAAAAATAATGTTGCTCGTTGTCCATTTCTAGAAAATAATGGGGCTATATAGAACAATCCAGAAAAGATGCATTAATAAAATTGCCAGAGATGATCTGTCACTTCCTCTTGGTAAGAAGCCAAAGCATTTTATAAAATGCATTTGCACTTAACAAGAATGATATCATAATCTTCCTTAGTCATATGTTTTCATGCCTTCCTGATACTTCATAAAGCAGACATCAAGGTTTTCAGGAGACATCCTCAAAATGCTGCATTAAAATTAAAAAGGCAAGAGGCTGCATCTAAAACCTATACAAACGGAATCACCTTCAGCAAAACCTTGAGCGTGAAATACAGAGCACAGTGCATGTTCGTAGCAGGAAAGGAAATTAAGAGGAGAAAACAATGAATTATTGAAGGCTTCAGGGTTCTCAGGTCTGGATAGATGTAAAATCAAGATGTCACTACAGTCTCTTTCTGGGTTCTCTTGCTGGCTTTGATTGGAGTGATGCAGGTGTGAGACAGAATTTTATTCTTTGAGAAGGGACCAGGGGATAATTAGGGTTTCATTTGGGTTTCTCTTCCCCCCTTTAACAGCTGTTTACACTGGCTTCATGCAGCTCCAAGTCCCTTCTTTTTGTTAATGTGTCTCTCTGTTTTGGGGTTGTGGAGGCTTTTTTGTTTTCTTTTGTGGTTTTTTTTAGATAGCTGCAGAGAAGAGCACAGACCTGGAGAACTTCAAATGTTAGCATCACTGGTGTTCTGCTAAGGCACCAGCCTTCATCCTTATTAATTATGACTAGCTAAATCTATACCTTAGCGCTCAGATGTCCACATGCTGAAGCAAGATCTGGATTCCTGTTTTAGAGATGAAATATTGTGTGCCACAAAGCTACCTGGAGAACCTCCTTCAAGGTAGAGATGAGTCAAAGTCTCTTCTAAATTCTCTTTCATCTAACATTACACAACATAATAATTCCCTTCTCAGCTACCCACAGCTCCTCACCATTATTCAGCTTTCTACTTAGACCTGGAGTTTTCCCTGTGAACCTCAAATCAGTTTCACAGGTATTTTTAACACACATTCCTTGATTCCTTCTTTCAGATTTCTTTCAGACTGCAAAGTGTAAAACATGGATTCCTAGGCTGTTGTGGAAAAATGATATATGAATAAGTAATAATAATAATAACAGTACATTACAGTGATAACGATGGATGTATTTTAAACAAAGCCTCTGGATGCCAGTGTGGAGGAGCTATGGAAAAAAATCAAAGATAATCTTGCATGAGAAGAATTGTAATGAGAAAGACCTGGAATATGTTATTTCTCTGAATTGCTCCTATGTGCTCACCCAGGAACAGGATTGTCCCAGTTTGACTTGAAGAGTGTGTCAGGTCTTAAGCTAAATTTAGGACCAGGTGCTCGGCTGGTGTCAGCTGGTGCGGCTCCACTGACAGAAACGGAGCTGCATGAATGCATTCTGGCTTCATTCCTATTACAGTGGGGCTCAGTACATTGGTCCCAGCGTGGAGCAGGACCCTGTTGTGCTCAGCACTGTA
Source organism: Chlamydotis macqueenii (assembly GCF_036417535.1). Lineage (NCBI taxonomy): Eukaryota > Metazoa > Chordata > Aves > Otidiformes > Otididae > Chlamydotis > Chlamydotis macqueenii. The sequence goes on along the minus strand of NC_141579.1, from coordinate 3,908,812 downwards.
CATGCACACACAGCCTGTTTCATCCTCAAAGCCCTTGCGGTCTGAAGAGATGAAAGCAAAGAGAAAGATTAAAAGACTCGCCCCAGCCACCCAACAGGTCAATCGCAGAGCTGGGAAGAGCTCCCGTGCTTTCAGGCTGTCACGCCAATGTCCCATGCACCACGCCGTGCTGTCTCCAGTAGAAACCTTCTCTGACAGTCGTGTTTTACTACTAGGTAAAGGCAGGCTCAGCTCTAGTTTACTACAGCTCATTGTCTATAGAGAAAAGGTGGACCTTCGGTCAAATTTATTGCCTGCAGAATGTAACAGACAAAATCAAGAAGATTCTTAGGATTACTATACCAAAACTATTCATTTTCTTGAAGAATGAGATGTTTATAATAGGGGCTTCATTAATTACCTAGTGCGTATACATGCTTTTCAGTTTTATTCCATCAGCTGTTTACCAAAAGACCATCTCTAACGTAAGTACAAATTTGGAAGAGATTACACCCACAATTTCTTTAGGTATGTGCACCTATATGTTGGTTAAGTAGTAGCTCCTCAGCCATGGGGAATTTGGAAGTACAATGGAAACATTGCATCCAGTACAGAAACAGGACAACAATCTTTTCTACATCAGCTTCAGTCCTGGGGGCTGCCAGACCCATTGATACTAAAAAGCTGAGGAATATCCTTTACAAAATGTGAGGCAGAATACCGTGCAGGGTACCTGTGTTCAGATTTCAGAAGTATCATGGAACCTGGGTGATTGCAAAGCGAAGCCTCTTCAGTAACACAAAATGTGAGCTAAAAGATGCAAAGCAGCAGAGCCCTGCAAGCTCCCTGAACACTCCGGAGGCATCACAAGCCTTCCTTCCCACCAGAAACCCCCAGCCCACGCACGTCTCTCGTGAGCAAGCCACGTCACGCAGGGCTTGGGCTGGGGGGCTCTGGGGGGCTGTTGACTTGTGCCTACTGACTTGAACGCGTGCTGAGCCAACATCCCAATTTCAGCTGCTATCTGGATCTCTCCATCTGCAGGATAGCTTCTAGGACCCTGAGAAAGTAATCGCGTGATTTATTAGGTTTTATAACAATGGCAATAAGCAAGGCAGCGTTTTAGGCAGCTAACTGAATTGTGATGTGTGGGTTGTTTTTTTTTCACAGCACAATGTGGATCTATTTAGCCTTATAGCTTGAATTTCAGCCTTTCTTTGCCCATGAGAAAGCCTGGTAAATGGGATTTGTGCTAGAAGCTATAGGGGAGAATATCTTTTAATTAACCAGGAGGGCAGCTCAGGGAAGGTCTAGCAGTGTCTCTTCACTGAGTTTCCAGCCTAACTGTGAGAAAACCATATAGAAATTAAGGTAGAGCAGTAATTGCAAATCAAATTCCCAATGACTCCAATTCCTCTCCCCAGATTTAACTGGGCTCTTACAGTAGCTGGGATCACTCCAGCGCTGGCGCAGCTTCGCAGGCACGGGCCCTGCCCCTCACCCTGGCCCGTTTCACTGGGGGTGCGCTGGGAAAGGGGACATCTTGCTCTGCACTCCTTATCCACGCGCCGATGGGGTAAATCCGTGGGGTCTCACTGCGGTCAGGAAGGGACACTGCTTAAAGGCAAGGGAAGGCAGTTTCTATTTTCAAGGCAAGGCAATCCAAACCTGTCATTATGCTGCTAGTAGAGAAATATTTTTCCTAAGAAGCCACTGAGTGCCTCTGTCCAGAAAGCACAAACTCGGCACAGATCCCACCCTATCTGCATCCTCAGCGTTGCTGGGCTTGGCACAAGTTCCCGCAGAGCAGAGTCTCAGGCGGTCACGCTGACCACATCTCCCCTAATTCCTTTGTCACCTGCTAGACAATGTCACCAGAGGCAGAACAGTCTCAACAGGAATTACACCTCCATGATACTCATAACTGTAGGCAGGTCAGAGCAAAGGCAAACCCTCTGGTTTGTGGGAAAGCCGAAGACATAGGGCCAGAGAACCTATAACAGAGAACTTTCACCAGCAGCACTGCCACTGCAAAAGCTTTAGCGGGAACTCTCACCCTCTGAAAGACTGAGCAAAGCAAAAATGAGGCACAGCCCCAGCTGAAACCACACTTCCTTAGTGCCAGGACCCAGGGGATGGATACACACGCTTCCAGCATGGATGTCGGGGATGGAGCTGAGCCCAAAGCCTGTATGCCGATACCCGCACTACTTCACTTCATTTAGCTCTGGACCGCAACCAGGTCCATCCCTCCTGTGGCCCCGTCTAGCTCTCCATATTGCCCTGTGTTACTCCTTGCCAAGTCTCACAGTGTTTTACTGGACAAGGCATGCAAGTTAAATTTACATTTTCAACAATGCTTCATCTTGTTCCTGTGTGTCTCTACTGGTGATGAGGCAGTAAGAAGCTGATGAAATTTATTTCTGCTCTTTCTGCCACGCTGTATAAATAAAGGAAAAGAAATAAAATACTGTCCAACAGGAAGTGTGAATGCTTTAATGCTTTGTTTAAATATGCAGTTGAGAGACTGTGTTTATCACACAGCACCTGTATGCATCTACAGCTGACATTTGCTCTCTAAAATTAAAAGATCTCATTTACATGCATTTTATACTTGTGTCACACCACCGAACTCACTGGATTTACTCTTAAATCCATGCTGGGTAAGAATCACGCCCAAAGTTTCGCAGAAACAGCATAGCCCGTTGTATGCATGTTTCTCAGGTACTACGAATTCTAGCTGGCAGGCTGCATTTCCCAAGAATAATTGGTGTATACGTACACCATGTGAGATTTATATTCCCTGCATCTTTGGCTATATACAATATGATTTAAATGGCACAGGCACTAGAGAAAGTGGACAGTAAAGCGTACAGTATTTGAAACTAAACATAAAGCAAAATGGTTTGACATCCTATTTCACTTAAAATGTAAATGGTGAGCATTCAGAGCATGATTTACAACCTTTTTAAAAGCACAAATGTTTTTCTTTTCAGCCCCCTAACTCAGATGCCACAAATCAGGAGAAATCTTTGCAGCATCAGGAAACCCCTCTTGCTGATTTTCTCCCGTCTTTTTCTTGCTATCCAAAGAAATGTACATGGGTCCCTCGGGTCAGTTTTCTTAACCGCCCCCCCCCCCCCCCCCCCGCCGATGTCTTCTTGAAATTTGAGTGTGTTGTGAACTTTATTCTGTAGGCATGCGGAGAGAAAGAGAAGGAAGAGGAAGAAAACGTAACGCTGAGCCCACTGCTCATCAGCTCACTGTCGCAGCCTCCTGCCCAGGACTCACCCCTTTTCACACCCATGAACCTGGCTGTATCACCGCCCGCATCGCAAGGGCGGTGCGGGCAAGCACTGTGAGACGTCTCTCACTTCGCTGGCTCCTGCTGCTGCCTGGAGCCGTTTGCCTGGGACGCCATCTCCAGATACATTTGCTAGATCTAGGCCCATCACTTTGGTGTCTAGCTTAACCTGCTCCTACCTCATTTCCAAGAAGCCGCAGCCTGCCAGGGAGACAGCATCGCTCTGCTCCGGTGCTGTTCCTACAGCACCTTTCCAAGTCACCTTCCTCCTCCTCACCCAGTGCTAGCACAGCATAAGGGATTGCAGGAGAGAAACCCCCACAGACACTTATTGGGGCTGTGCTGGCTCTCCTCCCAGCAGAGCCCTGGGCAGGTACCCAAGGGGTTTTTTCAGGTTAGAGCTGCTCAGCTGCACTGGTGCAAGGACTGACCAGGGTTCAAGCTCAACACACAGAAATCAAGGTGTCCACAGTGTCTTTTGCCCCAAACTGCAGCACATGTGACAGCTGCCCCATCCCTGGAAACATTCCAGGCCAGGTTGGCCGGGGCTGTGAGCAACCTGATCTGGTTGGAGATGTCCCTGCTCCTGGCAGGGGGGTTGGCCTTTAAAGGTCCCTTCCAATCCAACTATTCTGCGATTCTATTCTATAAAAAGTTCTTTTCTACCAACTACCTGCCCCTAACAAGGCAGGATTCTGTGAAACTAAATCCCAGCATGATGTTCCTGCACAGAGAGACAGCCCCACCAAAGCAGGCCTTGTGCAGCAGCCCTTGCAGCTCCATGGCGCCGGCACGTTTGAGTCTCCAAGAACGACATTGGGGCTACATCAGAGGGATGACCCAAACAGGCTTCTTGGCACCTACTCCCCCCTTCCCAAGGCGCACGGGTGGCAGGACACTGGTTTGAAGAGCTCGGAGGCTGTTCTGGCTGCGGGCGAGGGGCACGGAGGACATCGCACAGCCGGAGCGCAGGCAGGCAAACCCCGGAGCTGCTGCCCTCCTCCCTGCCCTACAGCAGGTCAGTGGCAGGAAAAGCCGGCCCCGAGTTTTCAGCCGAAACATCCAGCCCTTAAATCTTTAATAACCTTTCTTTTCTTTACTCGGAGCACAGAAGTATGAGCGCACATCTTAAAGAGATCAAACCGAATCCTTAATTTAAGCAGCTATTAATAAGGGTTAAATCCGCAGGCTGCGATGGCCCCTTTGCCCGTCTCTCTCTCGTCCGCGCGCACACAATCAACGGAGCGGGAAGCCTGAAGGGCGTCCATTTTGAAAAGCCGTAATGAATCATTTTTCCTTCGCAAATCTGGCAAACTTCAATCCTGGTTCCTGCAGCCTCCCTTTCACATGTCCAAGCCCTCTGTGACACATCAAATTTAATGAGACTGCACAGACCTCAAATAAGGCACTGTAGCACTGCTGGGATACTTTATTAAGGAGGATCAGACAGAATGTGTTTGCTGTTTAAGAGCCTTTAAAGGCAAATTACACTTCTTTTGGGGGGGATGAGAGGGGGGACGGGGGGAAGCCTCCCATTTTTGTTCGGCCTCTCACCCTTCTCGAACGGTTATTCTGCAGGCCAATTCAAACAGAACATTAAGGTTTCTGCAAACAGGGAAAGCAGCGAAATTGGCAGCGAGGGCTGAGACCAGCAACGCTCTGTTGAAGGTTGCGGAGTAGGACGCAGACAAAGAAACGTGTTATTTTACAAAATAATAATAATCTGCCTCTGACAAGCTGTGCAAGGAAATACCCCACCCTGCTAGCAGGTGCTGCCCCTGCTAGGTCTGGGGAAGGACCCAGTTAACCCTGTCTGGCTGGGGGAGAGGTGGGAATAACTTTCCAGAAAGATGGATGATGTGAGATGTGTGCTGAGTCATCCTTGGAGAAACCCTGTGGCAGCCATTGCAGGGAAGAAAGGGGAGAATCAAGTATTATTTTTATTGTAATATCTATGTAGATATCCATAAGCACCAGAACAAGACAGAGTTCAATTCTGCACACTCAAGGATTTTGGGGAAGGGAGGCTGTTTGGTTTTGCTTAGTTTGCTTGTGAGGAAGTAAATGTGATACTGCAAGAGGTACGAGGTGAAATCCTACATTACTTCAGGGTTTTTTTTACAGTCATAGCCAGCTAAGTGTATGTCTTCATAGACTCTTTTGCTTGGAAAACCCCATTCTGCATCAGGACTCAATGCTGTAACTTGTGTTGGAGAGTACGGCACTCCCGTGGCATAGCAACCCCCTGCTTAATTCAGAGCATCCCTTTTGAGATCATCGCGTTCGGCTTCTCTGTGTCCACCTCTAACTACATCCAGCTCTGAGAAGAGACCACGGGGCCATCAATACAAGAGGCTCCCACGAGCAGGAGCACTCACTGCCCGTCTCAGCACATGCTAGCTGAGGGAAATCTTCGAAACCCAAATGAAATACACAGAGGAAGAGAGGAAAGTGAATCTTAACAGAAATAGTTTCTTTAAGCAAGTGTCCAGGCTGCTGGATGAGGCACCACCTGACGAGGCTACAGAAAGCCAAAAAGTCTGTCTTAGCCTACAGATTCCAACCCAGTTGGGTTTTATAGGGAGATTTAAAAATTGGACTAGCTCTCAGATTGCTCTTGAGGGTATGTTGTTAAAAGCAAAGTGAATATAGTTAGGAAACTCCATGTATCAAACCTGGCTCCCTGGATTCATGCCCTACCATCTCAGAAAACAGGGTCCCTGGACTTTGAGGGAGTTACAGGTTAACATGTCAGGCAACTGGGGGCTCGGAAAGGCTGGGACATTGGGTCGGAAGCGTAACGCAGCAGGAGCTCTTGATCCTGCCAGGCTCAGCTTGCTTGTTTTCTTCTAAGTAGTGTGCCAGAGCATGCACAGCAACTGACCCTTACTCAGAGACAGCTGGAGATGTGGGAAGAATACACAGCTCAGGCGATGTATGTTCACTCTTAGTAAGTCTGTGCTAAAAGAAGAAAGACTGTGTCTCAGAAGATTTTTATGCAAATAGAGGAAAATATTAACATTTTTATTTTGCTGAAGTAAGGACCTAGCCCTTCCAGAAAGTGCAATAAGAAGAAATGAAATAATTGCTATATCAGAAATGCTTTGGTTGCAGAATAAAACCAGGAGATGTTTCCTGTGTCAGGACCACTTCGGCAGAATCTGCAAAAGGTCCATGGGGGTGACTGGCTTCGTTTACCTCTTATTCTTCATCTTTGGCAGTCTAAGGAGGTTTGGAGCTTTGCACAATGAACTCAGTGACGGTTTGGATCCAGGTTGCATTTTATCTGAACCACTCACATTTGGAGTCACAGGAAGAGTGTGGTTAATGGATCAGTTTAATGGCATCAGTTCTGATCCATCTCTAATTAAGGGCTCTGCCAGGAATACAGTCAAGCAATTCTAATGGCCCAGAGGAAAAATTGTGAAGTCAGGTAATGAAATTTGCTTATTAGACAAAATGGGAAGAAAGAGTGCAGGGGCACAGAAATCAATATGGTAAGCAGGACAGTAACATTTAGAAAGCACTGCACATGGAATAAAAGCATAGCTAATGAAGTTCACTGCTGAGAAGTGTAATAACACTGATAACAAATCCTGCACTGATAACATCCTTGAAGACGTTCACCTGGAAAACATCCAGTTTATGTGAACTTCTAAACAATTTATCCTATGCTCCAGCTTACTTGGCTGGAGAATCTGATTGACTCAGACTTTTTGTGCCTCACAGTTCTATAGGCAACTCCTGCCGTATCTCCTTCTAGAGCGAGTTTCCTTTCAGTGGTGTATATAGTGGAATAAGCCTAGCATTTATAAACAGCATAGTGACACGACTCTTGAGGATGCTGGTGAAGATGGAGAAAGACAGAGTCACCCCTGAAGCCCAGAAGCCAGTTGGACAGATGCTGTAGTGGCCCCCATTAGACCCCAACAGATGTATGACACAAGTACCTCCACAGAATTAATCACCTATGGCCCCTTTTATCCAAGGATCATTTAGATCTGCTCCCACCTTACCCATTAGTACGGGGAAAATGCATATAAAAGCCAGACAGAAGCACTGATATTGCCAAAAAAAGTATTTATTCTGTGGTGATCTACAGAGTGCTGGGCAGAGCAATATTCATAGGTGGGACAGTCACAGCTCAAAAGCCTGGTAGGAAAGGGGGGGAACAAACCCAAACGTTGTCAGCAACCTCTTTCCCCCTTTCCTTTTTAAATTTTTTTTTAAGGGAAAAAGTTAACTCAAGTTTATAAGCTTTAGCTCTGGAGCAGAGCCTTTTGTGTCTCGCTAGCCCACATAATTGCACTCCCCCCTCCTCTCACCCGGTGGCAAAGGAATGTAGGTGGAATGTCTTTACATAGAGACCAGCTCACGCAGGGACTGCACAATAAGGGGAAGAAACAGGAGCCAATCTAAGTAAAGGATCAGGCAAGCACTGGAAGGAAAATAATATTGGGCTGTCTGCTACCACATCTAACCCTGCGAAATGCCTCCATGAATCCCTCGCTTCCTTCTGTCTTAAAATGTCCTCCTCCTTCCCAGAGCTTAAGGGACATATCTTGTTACAGTCTCCTTTTTAACACTTAACTTTTCCCCCTCTCTAATGCTCCGTCTTTCATTCTGCTGCTGCATATATATTTACTGGCAACGGAAAAAATCAATAAAGGAGAAGGAAATGACTTGGCAGCCTTCCGAAGTGTTAAAATAATTCTCATCTAATTGAGCCCCATTGTTTTTAAACAATATTGCCAGCAGTGCAGCTAAGTAGCTTGGCCTCAATTTTCAAAAGCAACTAGTGATTTGGGGTGGTTCTGATTTTCTGGGTCCCGCTTGGAGTCTCCTTAAAGGGACTGGTTTGGTGCAGTTGCCCACGAGACGCGGAGCCCTCTGCATCGCACGCATCGTCCTGGGACCCCACAGCAAGAGTCTAATTTGAGGGCAAATTTAAGTACAGCAGCCCTAGGTACGACTCTACGTACCCATAAAGTATCCTAGCTGGCTTTCACCAGAGAAAACTTGGAATGATAGTTGTTACTAATAGTAACAAACAGCTTGAACCAGGTGCATTCCAGTCTGTCAATTCTTTGTGTAAATTATTGCTACTTAAATACAGACTTTCAGTCCCAACTGCAAAATATTCTGGTACATGCTGTGCAAGAGTGTATACAGCTAATCCTTACGTTGAACTGCTTATTGAGGCTGGTTGTAATCTGGAAACTCTTCTGTGGGTGATTCTGATTTTTCCACATTTTGTTGATGTTAGTGTTTTTTAAAAATCAGAAGGAGGAGGACTCAAACATTGAGAATGCCTAAAGATCCTCTCTGTTCCCAGCACAAAATATTTCCTCCACAGCTCATAATGGTTTCACTTTAATAAAACACAAAGTGCTTCATTTCAATTTTAACTTTTTTTTTTAAGAAAGTATTTGTATTATACAAAAATGGAAATTAAAAGTAATTTCCAAATGGAAAATTGAAGCATTTAATTTCTGAGAGGATAGGAAGCATGTCTCAGCTTTGCTGGAATGCTCCATCTTGATTTGAAACAGAGTAAATAACTTTTTTTTTTTCAAAACAATGTAACACCTTAAATGAAAAAAGTCCCATCATAGAAATTTTAGTGGCTTAATATTTAGAAACTACGCGTTCTCTTTTCTACTTCCACCCAGAGTGAAGAGGGACACTTCTCTGCAACCTCGCAGAAGAGCAGGATCCCGTTTCTCACACCTCGTTGCTGTCCAAGCGGAGTACAAGCCTCCATTTGAGCAGCGTGAATACCGGGCTCTGCCTTTTGTCCAAGATGTCTCCCTCTAGCACCTAAAGAAAAAACTATTAGCATTGTCACTGCTATGCTTTTCCAAGTTAAAAACCCATTATCACCCTGACAGCCCAAGGTTTTTCTCTCATTTATATAGCAAGTGACCCAGGTGTGTAGCGTCCGCATTTTTTACAATTCTCTTATTTTCCTGAAATGCGTCCTTGACTGGACTGTGCCTGGGCGAGTTGAGATTTGTGTTGAGAAGAGCTACACATGAAAAGACAAAATGCATGATCCAAACATTTCCAGCAGCACTTGCTGGTTTTGAGTTAAATCTCTCTTGATCCTTGAGCTTCATTTCTGAGAGGCTCAGCTCGAGATACCAAGAGCTTGGTTTCCACATCCTCTGCCACCTGTAGCGCATGCCCATTCTGGCTACCAGTCTAAAGCCAGACATCCCTTTTTAAAAACCTCGCCATAAGATCTCATCCCCTCCAAAAGTATTTTTATCAAAGACGCATCAACACAAGCACAAACGACTGGTAAATTATTCTAATACGCTGAAAAATAATGCTCCTAAAGTACAGGTGTGTTCATGCTACAGACCCCTCACTGTGCTCCACAGTCCAGCTGAGAGCAGCCGTTCTCCTCTGACATCCCTCAGCATTATTTCTGCTGGGAACATGAGCAAAACGCACAGGGAGTTATCTGCTGCTACCAAAGGGCCAAATGTGAACAAATACACAGAAATATGCACCTCTGTGCCTCCTGCTGCAGAGGGCCTGGGGAGCAGCCTCTCCTCCTCTCACCCTTGGAGGAATGAGCGCTCGGGTGGGAAACATCTGCCCTTCAGCTCACTCATGGGGGGTTTCTGGGTTTATTGGCAGGAGCGCAGATCCACACGGCACTCATAATGTAGCTCATTGTGCGTGTACAACCACGGATAGGTTAAATCAATAAAACAGAAAAACCTCAGTTCTTGTATCAAATACCATCCATATCTAATGCCTCCAGGATGCCTTCTGATCCCAGAAGGTCCTGCTCATTTGATGCCTTCGTTTCCTGGGTATCCCACAACTTCCCAAAGAAAAGAGCCAAGATATTAGCTTTCCTTTACAAAAATGTCTTGTGAGAACATAGGGCCGGTGAAAAGTTTCAGCTTGACCCACCTCAGTGTCTCCAGTTGCCCTATGGCAGAGAGGAGGGTCTGGCGTGCTTCAGCCCTGACCTCATGGGAGCACCGAAGGGGTGGGAACCCCACATCCCCACTCCGATGGCACTGCCAACACCCAATAACAGGGTGAGGCTGCTGCACTACATCGCACTGGCGACCCCGTTGCCCTCAGATGGAAACTAAATTCATCTAAATTCTCCGCTGTGGAAACGACATCCATCATCTCTACAGCTAGTATAAAATAGGTGTATTTCCAGCTAATTTAAAAGCAGCCCAATTCAGAGGAGGGAGTGGATTTAAGCCATCTAGGGACTGGTGAAAACCTTGTCATTGTACTACCAGCTCTGGCCACAGTTACCCAGTACCCAGGTCAGCCTTTACTTCATGCAAGCTGGCACCAAGACAGTTAGCTGTATTTCAAATCAATACCAAACGCCAGCGTTTGGCAAAGGCCTTAGCACAGAATAATGATGATGGGATTAGGAAAAAAGAATTCATAAAAACTAAATTAAAAATCACACCTCACTTCACATTGGAAATTGGACTCAGCCACCGCACTCTGTTTGGAGCAAGCCTCTTTAAATGCAATCCATTGTCTAGGGAAATTCTCCCTGGAATCTGGGTTTCCAACGCAGCATTATTCTAACTCCCCACATCCACGAAATCCCCAGAAAAATTACAGCACGACAGAAAAGGCAACCTCCTGGCAGGTTGTCGCTGTGGTATGCGTGTGTTTCGGAACAAGTCTCTGCAAGACCTGCTGAACTGGAGAGAGAAAACTATTGGCAGAGAGTGGCAAAGGCAATTCGTTTCACAGCTCCTCTCAAGCGATGTCTGAGAAGGGATAATCAACTATCTAGCAATAATTTTTAATTTCCCCTCTCCCCTAAAACATGTGTACAAATTCTGAGTGATAGACAAAGGGAAACAAGTTTTACTTTTTTTGTTTGGTTGGTTGTTTCCCTCCTTTCTCTTCATTTCCTCATCCCAGTAGCAAAAGAGGAAATCAAGGGGAAAGACACAACCTAGTCTGTACTGAAGGGGAAGCAATAACGGCCTTCCTATATGCAGGAACAAGCCCCACCAGCCCTAGATGTTCCCAGACTAGGAGAAATAAAGACATTGGAAAACGCTTTTTTTTTTTGCCCGTTCATCATAAAACGCAGTTTTCCTCCTCACAGATTTATAGCCAAGCAAAAGTAGGAGGGGAGATGACAAACTTCTGCACCTTCTGCTCTGACTGCAGACGTTCCCGAGCAAGAGATTCTCATTTAACCCTAGCGTGTGCAGCATCTAGCAAACTGCAGGCATTCTCTAGAATAAAATAATAAAAAGCTGCTGTCAATTGTTATTCTTGCTCAGATTTAGGGTGTTTGTTGTGAAGTATCTATACCAAGGGTGAAAAGGAAGGATTAATTCTATGCTTGCAGTTTGTACCTCAGATCTAGGGACTCTGCCATCGCCGCGACTGCGCCCGGTGCTGTACGGCGACAAACCCGCGCTCTGCCGTCCAGCAAGAGAGCTTTCCTACAGGTGCCCAAGGAATAGACAGCCCCTGGGGCCAGAGCCCGATTTGTGTACTTGGCCTTTGAGGGCTTTACATGGCAACCGTTCAGAAAGGAAGGACGATGGGGTTAGTTTTCATTTTTTTTTTTTTTTTCTTAGAAAGAACCGAAGCTAGGATGAGGCATTTCTAAAGAGGAAGGGGGCAGCGGGGGAGGCAGAAGCCCTCCTTGTGAAGCACTCAGGTAAAAAAAAAAAAAAAAAAACCAACAACAAAAAAAAACAAACACAAAACATGCCGCTGAGTTATTTGGCAATAGCTCTTCTCATCTGAGGGTATAAAAGGCTCCAAAAAAAGACCACACAATAAAAAGGAAAGCCTGTCTGAAGTACCATGTTTTACACATTGTTAGACTGAAGCAATCTGTTCGAGTGAACTCTTTTAAAAGGGGCCATTTCTGTGTGAAAAGCCAGTTGTGTGGAGCTGGGAGGCACACAGCTGTAGACAGCTGTGGGGCTGGTACTGTAACTGAATCATTTTAAGAGTGAACTCTGGCATGTCGGCGGGAGGCCCAAGAAGGGTAGCGCAGCCGGAAAGTACAGTTTCCTTCTGTATGAGCCGGGACACATTCACCTTCTTGCACAGCTCCAGTTAATGAATGCAGAGAAGGTTGGAACTAAATTAATGCAGGCTGCTTCTCTTCATTTTTTTCCCCCCCCTCTCCTTTTTTTTTTTGTTGGTTTTATTTTTAAGAAATTGAATTCTAGACACACAAGAAAATCCTCCCTTTTGATCCCTGCCTTCTGGCAAGTTTCCAGACACTCCGAGGATCCGACTGGACTGTCGATAGTGTCCCGGGCTGGGATGGATAAGCCTACAGCTTCCAAACGTTCAGGGGGAGAATCCTGCTGCTCTCCAGTGCACCTAAAACTTTCCACGCTTCCCCGTAAGGACAAACCAATACCAGAAGGGTGCATCTGTTCTATCTTCGTAATCTTCCTGACATTACACAATTTACACAGACACACAGATATTTGGCACTAATAACTATTTGGAGGATTCTGTATTTATACACAAAACAGGGTCCCAGCAGAGCAGTGAAATAAGGGTAAAGTCAGATGAGGATCCAGCCCACCACGTCAAAACAGGCACACTTGTGCAAAGGTATTCGTTTATTCTCCACGAGAAAGCAACTAACCCTCAGGAGGTGGCATCTTGTGTGCATTTACTCATGAACAGGAGGCACACGAGATGACCAGTGGTTGTTGAACAGGTGACAACAATTGTGACAAACATCAACACAAATCAGCTTTCCTTCACTACAAGCAACCAACTGTCCAACACTTCAGAGTAGCAATGTACCTGATGGCCAGGAGGAGATCATTAAGAGGCAGGGTTCAAACAAAGACCCCAACTTGCTCTAGAAATGGGTCTGCTGGCCAAAAAACTGAGTCTTATCCAGCCATTTGCCAGCAGAGTACGCAGGGCCACAGTGAACATTTTATTTTTTTATATATATATACACACACACACACATATATATATATATATATATATGTGTATATATATTAGTTCTGGCTTCTATCCAGATCTCCCAGTTAGTAAAATGGGAAACCAATGTGGGATGGATAACCGTCTGTTTGAACTCTACCCACTTACAAGGTGGCACTTCCGTAGAGATGCCGGTGGGGGAGACAAGTGAAGCACTGACTGTGTTCAGAGGAGGAGGAGGAGGAGGAAAGGGATCAGATGTAGGCAAAGAATTTGGTTCACGTTAACAGGAGTATTAGAAGCCCAGAGGTAAAGAAATGAATTCACTAGACTGACATTTGAAGGGTTAATGGGATTTAAGCTTTGATCTTCCAAGAAAACATGCTGAAAACGTAGCCCAAGGCATGTTCACCATTTTGTTTGCTAGTAAAACAATGCAATTTGATTTTTGTTGGCTTGTTGTTTTTAAGTGGAACCTCATGGGTGTTCTGTTAAATTCAGCCCACAAAAGCAATTTCTGTCATTTTAATGTAGCTCCTGCGTTAGAAATGTTTGTTTTTAAATGCAAGTTTTATTGTTTTCATTGTTTGCACATTAAAAGCTAGATCAATAAGAAAAGCAATTCATGATGTCGTTCTTCAAAATTCAAGTCTTATCTACCCTGTAAATTGGGGCAAATGTATGAGAAATAACAGACTCATTCTTTTGGAATATGAAAAGAATAATTCCAGATCTCCTCTGCTTTGACCTATCACTGTCATGTGTCTTAATATTTACAGGAGAGTCAAGTAGAGATACAGCCAAGGGACCGATAGGATGGAGTAGAGCATTCTGTAATTTGTCGTATTTTAGTTTGCAGACGTGTAGGCATCACTTCAGCTTTTCCAAAATGGAAGATATCTTGTCTTTCTGTGAAAAAGACATATCACGATTTTTACCAGATATGGTTTATGTATTTTTATTTTAAAATATGCCAATATGAAAGCCAAGATGAGGACAACTCCTGCAGCAAGTGTCAGACCTGAGGGCCGGATTTGGGTTCTATCTCCTAATCTGCTACTGGCTTTACATTTAGCTTTGTACAAATCGTTCTACCTCTTAGAAGTCCTCCATTTCCCACCTACACCCAGGGGACAATACTACAATGGGTTTCTTGTTCTTTGATATTTGAAGCATGCTTAGAAATTCTGTAGTTGAAGGCGCTAGAAAGAAATCATTATTGTTATATTTTTATAGCCCATTTCTTCCTGCAGGGTCCCAAAGGTATTTTAAAGTCTCTAGCCTTGGGTAGGAGCGAGCGAAGAGTGCCGTAGCATATCATACTCCTCTCGGGTGCAAGATGGCAACCCTGTAAAAGTGCATGGTCACTAGATACATATATCAATAACAATTCTGTAGGGTGGAGCAAAGGAGAAAGATCTATGCAATTGGAAAAGTGCAACAAACCATCTTCAAGACTGTTATGTGACAAGTACACTGAATTCTCCTTACTCTGAGGGATATTGGTAGAGATAGGAGCTTGTTTTCACCTTTCAGTGGAAGAATGGGCCTTGCACTGGTTGTGTCAATGGCAGTTATACCATCTACAAAGTCATGACTCTTCAGTTGTGCAGTAATGTGTACTTTCATTATGACAGGCCCTTTAAAATACCTCCAAGCGAAATAGCAGATTACACTTCAGTAATTGGGACATTGATAGAAAACAACCAATGTAACAATGCAGAGCAAGAGCAAAAGTCACCACATCGCTGGATGTGGAGCTGCACAGGAGTCACATTGTGTGTCAAGCGTCTTTCTCCATCTTCCCTAAAATATCCCTCATTTCAATGCATTTTTCCTTAAAAGGTTGGCGTTACCAGCAGGATCAGGGATAGCATAAGGTATGGCTCTGCATGCATTTGTACCTCATGAAATCCCATCTACAATGGTAAAATTAATGAGGCAAATTGCCTACTGCAACAATTTCTGAAATAGTTGTAAATGTTTTATTCCTTAAGTGTATGCAACAGCAGCTTCAGCAAACATATTCCGAGAGTGATAGAGAAAGGACATACACAGGATCTTTTGGAAAAGCATACAGCCATGGCTAGACTATATCTAAATAAATCAGCATTAATTAGCCGATGACTACACAGCATACTGTAGAAAGACACGCTCAAAGACACATTCCTGCACAAGACCAGTGTGGCATACCTTCTAGGTTTCCCAATAATGCCACTCTGCTTCTCGGGAAGCAGACTGGTGGTTTTAAAAAAAAAAAAATGTGCGGAGAATGCACCACAGGGACTGCTCATTGTCTCAAAGATGTGCCTTAAATTTGGGTTGGTATCCCAATAGATATAATAAAGTCTACAATGAAATGAGCACCTGCTTGGAGTTACCACCACCACCCACCATTAAATTATTACACTTGGGTCAAAGATCACTTCTGCTTGAAAAATCAGAGAGAAACGACTGCATACCAGAAGTAGCGGGCAATCTGCCGCCGCTCCAGAGTGAGGAGGTGCTCCATCACAGCATACGATGGCTGCAAAGGTAGAGCCATTTGTCTATCCTGTCTACCCAGGACCACTCCGCCCCAGCAGGGAAGCAGAACAGCAGTATTTAAGGCAGCACTAGCTTTCCAGATTGTCCCCAAGTTCACTGCTAGTGCCCGTACCAGGAGGATCTGCATTGCAGACCCACAGGAAGGACGTGTGGCAGTTCAGACGGAGGAGAGAGACCAGAGGTTGTGACCTGCTGCTGCGGGAGCCTGGCTGCAGGCTACACCTTGTCCGCTGTCTCCCGCTGCCGCACCACGTGCTGCCAGCCCACGAGGCCATACAACTGGGTTTGCAGACGGGGAGAAAGCGCCAGGGCTACTCTGTTTGCCTGAGTACTTGTGGCAGGGAGCATTCACGTGAATGATTTGAAGGCCCTTGAGAGTCACTCAGTTAGGTAGCAGAAAGAAAACCACATGATTTAAGTGGCCACTCCACACCATGCAAATAGGATTTGAACCCGAGAGGCACAGGGCAGCGTGAACTCCCATTTACTCGGACCATAGCCTGGGGCATTCAAAAGCTTTTGGCATCTTGCGAGTTCAGCTCAGAACAGCAAAACTTATCCAAGAACAGCAAAGAGCTGGTGATAACTAATCTATATGCTGGAAGTTGCTCTCATAAAACATTTGCTAAATAATTTTGGAACAAAACCCAGCAATAATAAGAAAAAAAAACCAAACAAAAATGTAAGTCTACTCCCAGATGATCTGGAAATACAAAACAATAAGTCTATCAAATAAACTCACCTAGTGCTACTCTCATTCCCTACCACCCTCCCAATCCTGTTTTTCTTTTGATTCAAGCAGCTTTCCTCCTTTTGGCATTGCTGGCTGGCAGGGCTGAGTGTACTTGGTTAGAATTCAATACCACGAGGGGGTTTAGTAACTGAAAGCTGCTCCGCCCCCCACCTCAGCAGCTCAACAGGAGGTAAACAAAAGTTCTAGAAGGGTCACCTGCATGATTAAGGTTGATCAAGTTTTTACTGCTTCAGTCCTCATCAGGATCCAGCAGTAAAAAAACAGAAGCGTCCTTTACTTTCTTCCACTAAATTTAAAAAGGGAATATGAAACTGCTATTTGAAATCCCTGGATCAGTTGAAAAATAGCTCGTAATACGATAGCAAAGCAATTGCCAGGGTTTACTAATATTCAGTGGGTGTTTGTGCGAACTGACTACTCCATGGTGCTAGGCGCTGTGTAAATGAAATTGTTCAAGACAAGTCTGTGCTGTCACTAACTGACTTTAAATGAAGTAGTGCAAGGAAGAAGAGAATGAGAAATAAGAGTATCAGGAGAAATGCCTTCCATGAGGCTTACACCAAGACCCAGGAAGAGCAATAAATTAGAATTCACTTGTTGGCCTTGATCCAAGCAAAGACTCAGTGTGTGTGTTACTTTAAAGATCGATGTCATCCAGTTGACTTCAACAAAACATCTGCTTTCTGCTGTAGCGGATGGACAGCTATTATCGTGGCTTAGGTCTGCCTTCTGAAACCATCCCTTGATAGCAGCAGCAAAGTTCTGAACTACACCACTCATCCTTAAACTTGAGTTTCAAAATCATTGCAGAAAGTTGAGAAAAATACTAACAGCAAGGAGACAGATGGCACCATAATAAAATCCCCTCTCTATTCTTACTTATTTCCACTGCTTTTACTTATCAAGACAGCTCCCCCAAAAGCATATCATGTTTGCACTCCACGTTAGTTCCCTGCCTGCTAGATGATCCAAAGAAAGGACTAAAAATCTTCTAGAGCTGATGGCACTAATCTGATGACCTGACAAAGCTCAAACCAAGAACCAGTTACTAGGAAATAAAGACAAACCATGGCTGCTATCCAAAAGAACTCATAAATCTAAACATCTCCTGCTTGCTCTCTTGTAACAGCTCTAATATTTCTTCTACTTTTACTTGGTGAAGATGGTTCATTATTACTTTCACCTCTTAGCCTCTCTCAGGATGTGAACTCCATCTGCCACAACATATCAGAGTGAATCTTAGCAAGTACAGTTCAGGTGCTCACTTTTACCCTCCTTCTGGATTCTTGTACTTGACATAAGGCTTAAGAAGAGATAGGTAATTTTTTTTCAATCAACATTCTGCAGTCTCCTCACTTCTTGACTTTTTTTTTTTTTTGTCTGCCTCTCAATTCCCAATCACTCTCTTCTTGTCCTTCATTTCATTCTTACCTTGGAACTACTCAGTGCAATGCAGAAGATGATGTATCATCTTGCTTAGTAATGTTTTTGCTGAACATCTCAGCCACCACTTTAGCTTGCACATTAGCAACTAGAGAATAAACTGATTTTTTTGACACTTTACCATTTGGCAATCCTTAGCACAGCTAGGACTGTAGGCTTCAGCGTTCAACTGTGCTTCTAGGAGCAAAGAATTTCAGTCTTTATTGACTTGTACTTGGCTTCTCCCATCCAAGTGTGTTCTGAACTTCTTTCATCTTTACCTTACTGCTGCTGAGCATGTCATTTTCCATTCCCTGTTATTCAACAGCCTTTATATTCATATGCAGCCCAATTTTATGCCAGTATCATCTTTTCATTTATGTCAACTGGATTACATGTTGCTCCTACCTGCCTCCAAGTTACTGCTCATTTTCTGTGTCGGATAAAGTTATCGCAGAGTAGACTGAACCAATGTTATTCAGCAATTGTATTCCTTTATGGAATTCCTTTATGGAATTCCTTTATGTTTTCAAATTGCTCACCATTGTAGGCTGTAATTCTCCTACAGTATTAGCGTTCACCAAGACAAAATAGAAACATGGGAGAGGGCACTAAGCATTATGGTCAGCCGTTCCTTTAGTGCAACAATCCCTTTCCAAGAATTACAGGAACTGACACATTGCACTGAAGAGAAATCTAACATTTGTGGGATGACTAACCTGTCAGTAGGTGAGGCTCTCTCTTTTGTCAGACTAATTAGCAGTCATCTCCTTCCTTTAAACATAAGACTATAATCCTTGCAAGACTCCCAGCCTTATTTATTTTATTACTGTATTTGGGTATTCTTCATGTATTGTTGGGACTGGCGTCAGTAGATGGCACTGTGACATACACTCTTCCAGGTCCTTTTTGTTAGCCTGCAAGCAAAGGTTTAGTTTTACAAAATTTTCTGTGTGTGTGTTATAATTAGTTTTGTTTATGCAAGGTTCTGTAGTCCTTCGGGAGCAAACTGTGGAAGTAGTGAGATAATTTGCTTTCTGTGTTTGCCCTGCTCTCTGATTGAGGTCAGTTCTTGAGCCAGAATCAGTCTCTGGGTACCAGTCACTGAGGTTAGGTTGAGATTCCTATAAGAAGGGATTATCCTGCATATTATTTGACCACTCTTGCTCCAAGACTGGTACACCAGTCTAAATAGGGCAATTAAACTGAGAACGTACCAGTATTCCCCTCCAGCAGAAAAGCAATCTGCAAGGCCCAAGCTATCTTTTTGCCCTGTGACAACAGATACATGTTGCTATATTTAGAAGACTACTCTGTTCTCCGAAGAATGGTACATGCAAATGGAAATAAATTTTTCAAGTCCTTTGGTTTCTGAAGTTGAATGCCTAGTGTTGGGGACCCAAACTACAAATCCAGGAATCCACACATTCAATAGTATCAGTAGCAAATGTGGTGCTCCAAAAGACAATTCAAAATCTAATTAATTTTCAAAAATGTAGACTATGGCTAAGACATCAAAAACCTGTGGAATGTCAATACAAAAAAAAAAAAAAGTTCAGTGCTGAAATATGAACAGAAATGTCTTCAAATTGGCTTGATGGCCGACACCTTCAATGGCAGATACCTTATTTGCCTTCTTTTGTGAGGGAGAGAATAATAAATAATGTTATCTTTTATCCACTCTAAAAGTTAAGATGCTTTTTATAATGATGCCTAGAAACCTCAGTGAAGGTACAGATCCCTATTGAGCTAAGTGCTTTTCAAATATGAGATAATACATGAATTTAGGTTAAAATGCCATCAACTGATTTCACAAAAAAAAAAAAAAAACCGTTCTCTTTTTAAGGAAAAAAAGATGAGAAAGATGGTTGAATGTTTATCAACAGTTTTTGACAAAATCACCTTTAAAATTTCCTTGCATTTCCCCTCAGTTTTAAGCAACAAAATCACCTCTGCCTTTAAAACTTTGTTAATGATGTAACAATGAACAGCATTTGATGAATGAAAAAAGATGGCAACAAAGGAAAAGAGAAATATCAAAAGTATATTAAAAAGTAGTGTTAGCATAAACGTCTTTTCTAAATATAAACATAGATTCACACACACATATGCACATAGTGCATTTAAGTGTATAAAATGTCTTTACGACCTCATAGGATGAAGTGTCTTTTACAAGAATGACAATTATCATCAATGGCTGATTAGCAAGTGTCAAATTAACAAAGAGTGATCAGCAAATATAAATACACATCCTATAAAGTACAGAAAACATTTATGAAAAGTACCACTAAACTAATAGCTTCTCACACCACTGAAGCTTGATATCCTACTTCTACACGATGTTTTTAAGCAAAGAATGTCAGAGAAAGAACAATAGTTCAATAGATTTTCATATCTGACCATGAAGAATAAAACATACTCTTCAAACTGCGACTGACCAGTCATAACAGCCGTGAGACAAGGACAACTTTGAAAAAGTTGCAAGTTACTTACAGGGAGGGTTTTTGACATCAGAGACCCCAGAAACGTAGCAGAGAATTATTTTCCTTTAACATGCTTACAGCTAAAGCATTGGCTTCCATTCAACTAATAGAAATGTTAGTGCTTAGAGCCTGCATGCTTTGCATTCTTGCAGTAATACAATTCTGTATTAAAATCTATTCCAGTTGCTTGATTTATGAAAATTGTTAAAATGTGCTGCATTCGTACCAAGCTTATTGGATCAAAAGAAAGTAAGAAAAAGAAAAAGATAATCCATTTTTAAGCAGAGAAAAAGTGAGAGAGAGCATGCTGTTGTCCCTATCTAATATGTGAAGCTTTAGCCCTTATAAAAGTTGCCCGTATCCGAAATGTGACAATTTTATTTCAGAAGGTGACGACGCTTTAAGAATTTGTTGCAACTTGTGGACAACGTCGTGGTTGATTTGCTCTCCAGCATTCCTTGGATTTTGTAATATGTCAATACATCATGTTAATGCAAGTTTTTAAAAAAGGAGAAGAGAAAGCAAAAGCTCCCTTCCTTTTTAAGTATGAGTAATCTATCCAAATCCTACTGAGACACACAAAGGAACGCCGGCAATTTTCCCTTTCATAAAATGCGGACTTTCTTTAAATACTTCCTCCCTACATTTTCAAAGCACAGTTGTATGAAATGAAGGGGAAATGACACCCTTACCCATTGAAAAGGAGATTATGTAAAACTGGTTAGAGAAGCCAGCCGTGTTAATGCAAATACAAGTATGATCTTATTCATAAGTTGCTATTGTGCTAGAAGAACATGCATTTCCTAGATGCGTCTACCTAAAACCCTGCGCAGGGAGAAAAACATTTTTTTTTTCAGGATATGTTACCCTGTTTTGCCAATAAATATGAAACCCGAAAGATCACTTTAAAGAAGTGAAGGGCTTGGTTTTCCATTGTACTGAGCACTCGATTCCACTTGAAGTTAATGAGAGCAGTCAGCAGCCTTGACAATAAGACACTACAAGGATTTTGCATGCCCAGAGGTACTGGGGACACTCCATGAGGAGCCACTGCTCAACTCATTTTCCACTCGTGGCCTAGGTTTTCTTTTTGTGCTGAAAGCAACCAGTTTTTGTTTCTAAAGTAGCAACCAGGGACAGTCCTACCTAATATGTATTTTATGAAGTCAAATCCCTACTCTGCCTTTGCAATGGTCTGTGCTACTGATTGCATTAGACATAGCCCCTAATTCTGCAAATTACTCAAACACATCCTTCAGCTCGAAAAGTACAAGCAAATCATACCCATCCCCTTCCAACATCCTCAGTTTGAGTAGATGCTGCATTGGTGTCTTACTCCTCATTGATGCTATATGAAAGGAGATTAGTTTAGATCCTAGGTCTGAAACTGTAGGATCAAAGAACAAGATCACTCCAGACTACACTTGAGTTGTAGACCAAGGGATGTCTTGGAGGAAAACAGATCAGAAAAGCTACGATTGCAAAACTCTAAAGTCCAGCTGAAACCTAGCTCATGGTACAGACTCAAGTTGAAAAAAATGAAAAGGTATGTATGTGAATTTGTCCTTTTCTAGGAAAGATAAGAACATCACATGCATCTCAATATGGTGCACATGAAATAATGGAGAAGTGATGCCCTCAGCCACTAAAAAGAAGGTTATGTATAAGAAGTTTGCGGAAGCCAGCTGCATTAGTGTCAATAGAGGTATGATCTTATTCCTATATTGCTTTGTGCCAGAACTACATGTTACAGAATTTTATACTTCTACATGAATAAACAAAGTCAACCTTGGTATATTTTTAAAGTAACTTTACCAGGGAGTTGATCCTTTCTTCTATCTACTACTTTTTAATTTTCTTGGCTTTCCATGGAAACTCTTTGGTAGTGTGAGGAAGCCCGAGGCCTTGGATATGTGGTATTTAACTTCTGATAGGTAAAGAAAGTCTAATTAATCTTCATTATGTGGAGTCTTTTGAAATAGATGCCTATATTGAGTGCCCTTCCTGTTCAGCTCTGGTCCAGATGAGTTCCTGGCTCACTCTGTAGGACCCTGGGGTCTTATCATATGAAAAGCTGTTCAGCATTTGATGAGGAAATGATTATACAAGTCTTCCTACCCTTTTCTACTTACACATATGACAGCTGTTACCAGTCAAAATTGTAGTTTGTTTGTTTGTTAGCTACAGGTAGCCTAATGGCCAGCCTAAATAAAAAAATCCTCTGTTAAGTTTTAGGAATAAGTACTTCTTCAAAGGAGAGGTGCTTGAATCCCTCAAAATATTTTTTTTTTCTGCAAGACATATTATTTCCTTATTTTAAAAGTAGTACTAACATGTTCTTTATTAGATAAAATCTACCCATTTTAAATGCCTGAGGTGTTTGTGTTTTGTTGTTTGGGGACCTTTTTTTAAGCAAAATCTCCAAAAAAAAAAAAATGTAACAAAAATTCACTTTTTGCTTCACAGCATCGTGAATCTGAGTTAGCTTTAAGAACAGGGTCCAAGACACAGTTTTTCAAGCTAAAAGAAACCAAAATTATTCTAAGATACAGTTCAGTGGTGTCAGTGTAAAGACCTTCAGAGCTTGGCTTCATCAGTTGAGGCCATTTGAAGATAATTGCCAGGGAAATGCATCGCTCAGATACCTAAGAGGCTTAGCAAGTTATAGAATATATGGGTAAAGCAGGAAAAAAAACAACAGAAAACAATCAAACAAATTAGCTGTGATTGGAGGTCTGGCTTTTTGGAGGCGCATAGGACTTTATA
This sequence comes from Chlamydotis macqueenii, assembly GCF_036417535.1. Taxonomy (NCBI): domain Eukaryota; kingdom Metazoa; phylum Chordata; class Aves; order Otidiformes; family Otididae; genus Chlamydotis; species Chlamydotis macqueenii. The sequence goes on along the minus strand of NC_141579.1, from coordinate 3,885,627 downwards.
AATAGCTACATTGTTAAATACTGATTTCCAAGCATTCAATTACTTTGCTTTTTATATCAATTTCCATTGGATATAAGCACATTAGATCATTGTCCACAATCTTTATCTAAAGGGTCATATTCCCACGTATTTATCTAATGCTCCAACTATAATGTGACATGCATCCAATGCCCAAAAAAAAAAAGGTGGTGTGGGGAGAAGCTTACTAAATTTAGGGAATTGCTCTTTTTATTTACTATTTTGACAGAATCAGGGAAAGAAAGTTAACTTCCTCTCCTCCTCCCACTCAGTTTATTCTTTAATCTATCAAAAGAATTATTAAATCTTTTAAAAGATCAAACACTCAGATTCTTCACAAAGGTTGTCACAATGAATTCATTTGCAGAGCTTTCATCCCTTCTTCCCCACTGTGCTGAAATAATGTTGACTATTTTTCGCTGTCTCTTTTGCTTGCTGTAAAGATCCAGTTGCAAAGGTTGTTGCAAGGACTCGATCTCCCACTCTTTTCCCACCTGGCACCAATATATCCTAGAAACTGAAAACGCAGGTGTTGATGCCTTACTGTTGCTATGTTGTCAAAAAATCATATCATAAAAGAAGTCTTTCAAAAGGTGGTTTATGATACTGCAGAGCAGAGAAAAAAAAAAGGAATAGCAGTGGCAAGGGTGATCCCCAAATTCCATTCTCTAATAATCTCTGTTTTAAGAGAGATCTTTTTTATTGTTTGGTAGTCTAACTAGTACCAATCAACACTACACAGAGGCTACAATTGGCTTAGTTATGAGATCCTGAAACTAACAAAACCACACACATGCAGAAAGTCAATCGACAAAATACGTCATTCTACTCAGTAGAGTAGAAGTCTTTCTCCCCAGAATTTGTAAAGCAAAGGTTTTAGATGCAGAATGCTCATTATCTTGAAGATTGGGTTTCAAAATTCTTCCTGAGTTTTGCCACATGTCAAATGAATCCTATCAGAGCAGCAAGTTATTTTTTTAATTAATTGTTGTGCCTTTTAATGAGTTGCAGAGTTGTAGTGGGAGTAAAGCCAGAAAAGTTGTGTATCCAGTTTGCCAGGTCTACTGCCTAATGGGTCACATTGCCCCCATGATACTGCATGTGTGTTATGATTAAGAGCAGCCAGGATAATCACAGCAAGAGGAGTAGAGGAGGAATGCAGGAGAGTGTGATCCTAGTGATAAGGGAGAGGTACAGGTTGTTAGTCTCCCACATCATAAATTCACCTCTTGCTGATTACAAAACACAATTTTTAAAAGACTCAAAGAAGGGATAATTCTGTTTTAAAAACCCTGCTCTTTGAACTAAGAGCATCTCTCTTTAAGCTGAGTCCTAAACTTCTTGTATGACATAGTTAATTATCTTGAGACCACATTTGGGATCAGAGTGTTATCTAGAATAACTGAAGATGCAGAGAAAACTACATAATGTAAAGGTGAACACATAGAATAATGCCATTAGAAAATTTTATTTTCTAATTGTCATGGGCATCTAACTCCCATTAACTCCTCTCTATCAGCTCTCTGGCTGTAAAAAAAAAAAAAGAGAGAAGTAACCAATAAATATGACTACAGTTCTTAAGTTTGCACAGATTCAAAGTCATACATGTCCCAGTTGCCCCGAGGTAAGATGTTTTCACAACCCCGTCACAAAGGATGCTCTACACTCTCAAAACAGTAAGACAATAAATGCACACCTCCAAAACCTAATTGAGAAAAAACAGGACCACTCCAGGCTAAATAAGAAAACAAAACCCCTGTACATTTTGAACGGAGCTGTTTCACAACTGCTAGGATCAACAATATTTGTACAAGCCAATCGCTTTCCCAAAAGCGCCCCAAGGTTTTGAGGAACAAGTAACTTTTTTCCCCAGATAAAAAGTATGGCAAGATAAGGACATTCAAATATCCATCACTATCTTCACAGGCAAGAAGGGGATCCAGTCCCCAGAAGTTTTGAAGAACCTGGATTTGACAAGGCTTTGGCTCATACTTGCAGTTCATTGCATAACCTCCCCCCTCCAAAACAAACCCTACGATATTTTGTTTCAGTTTGCAAAATAGACATTGCTTCCTTAGAAAGATGTTACATGTGGGTTTTTTATTATCAATGAGCAAATTTAACTACACCTGCTCAGTAGACCAAAGTATTATGAATTCCAAATTACCACCAAGTCAGGATTCAGTGCAGCACTGTAATGAAAAATGTATCATATCTGACCTGTGCATTAATTAAATGTGTTTTCCTACTTGGTGAGCTTTTCATCTTTATAAACAGAAATGAGAAACCTTTTGAACGGCTTCTATGATGTAACAGGAATTCTATATATATTCCTCTTTTCCCCAAATTATAGAAAAGTTCCAATCTTCATTTGGAACGATCACTTGTCTAAGGAGGTACTCATTTTATGTAATTTAATACAATCAAAGTCTTGCTATAGATTTCTAGAAGATAGAAAAAAATCCAAGAAAAGAAATAACCTTATTGTTTAGTAACCACTCTAGGTTCACCAATAAATTCTTCCATTACGGCTTCATTATTTTTAAGTTTCATATCATTTCATAGCGGTCTTGATTTCATGTGTATCTGCACCCAGAAAACATTGATTATATCATAACTGCAGGCTTTGTTTTCTGAAAGGTTAATTTGCTCAAGGACTCCACAATAGGTGGGCACTGGAGAAATGTGAGCAAGTATGCTTTCTACTGTACCTCTGTGGAGAGATTAAGGTTCAAGCTCTTTTGTTCCTAAATCTTTCTTGACAACAGCTCTGTTGATAGTGAAGAACAGAGTTGCTCTGCTCTGGATGAGAGTCAACAGCTCATACTAAATCCTAGAGTCAAGGAAACACTCCTTAAGAATCAATCTTGTTTAGCTGGTTAGAGAAATAATGTCTATGTCAACTTATTCTGTCAAAATTTAGAACGTAAGACTTCATAGTTGCTAATTCTTTACTGATTTTCTATGAGACAGTGCAGAGGGATCAAAAAATCAACAAGATCCTATTACAGATCACAGGCAGACTCATCATTGACCAAATGCTGAAAGTTGAACTTGTTCCCACCTCTCACTTTTGCCCAAACTCCAGGTCTCTGCTTTCCATGTCCCATAGTTGGATGAGCCGATATTTTGGCTGCTATTGCTTTGTTATTTGCTGCTCCCAGCAGCTGTAGGCAACTATTTCCTCTATACCATCTGCCCATCCTGGATTGCTTTATTCTCTCACGCTGTGCTTTAAAAAAGATCTTGCAGAAAGCTAGGGTAAATTAGCATATGCAGTACATTCACCTTTGGAGGACAGAGAGGTTCCCAGTTCTGTCCATGCAGGCCAGTTCTCTATGCCAATAGCCAAAAGTTTCCAAAGCCATCCTGCTTTCTACAATTCTCCTTCACCTGACCATAACCAGGCTTCTGCGGTCGGGTGTACTCACAAGTATCTCAAAGCTAATTGCCAAGGTGAACTTAATAGGCTGCCCAAGACACATAAGCTCAATATTCTTGCTGTGGTCCTTAGTAGCCAATATTGTGCTGCAAAACAGAGGACAGACTGTTGTCTTCCTTCCAGTCTAGCTTTGTTATCAACCAGCTTCAGTTCCAACATCTGTCTCCTTCACCAGCATTCAAATTTGCATTAATCTTTCATACCCAAATAATCATTTATTGCATTTTCACTTAAGCAGGCAGAGAACAGCCACCAATAGAGGACAACAGCTGAATTATAAAATTGTGATGTCATACCAAGATGTCATATTTCTTTGACTGATCAGTACTGAAAATTGGAAAAGAAAAAAAAAAAAAGCTGATCTAAAGCATGAAGAAAAAAAAATGAAGTATGGCAAGGAAAAAAAAACAAAAGCAGAGTAGAGAAGAGGGTAATGCCAGTGTTTCAAGGAAAAAACCACAAACACCCTGTTTGCTTTAGACAAAGCAACCATCAGCCTGGTTAAATAAATAACATTGCACTATCTAGCAAAACATTGTTTAATAAAAACTCTCAAATTATAGCATGAGGTTACATTCCTTCTCGGGCTTTAAGTTCTATAATGCCTTTAGAAGTTTACTTGAATTACACGTAGTGCATTTCTGCAAAGCAAAAAGTTTCCAGCTTCATGGCTGCCAGTGAAAAATTCAATCCTGTAGCTATCTACCTGATCCATTAAATAAATTGTCCTTTTAAAGAACAATGAGAAGGCTTTCCATCCTCTGAAGCTGAACAGAGAGATCTCTCCCCACAGTACTAGTAAGGATCTTTATAGTTTTACGCATGCACCTAATACTAATCTTGGGAGCTGGGAGAGTTGAAATGCATTGCAAAGCACCAGGGAATTCTGACTCCAGCTACAAATTCCCCCTAACAGACGCAGAGCCAGAAAGACTAGGGGAACAATTTACCTTTAAGTTAAGCACGTGCTAAAAGATTTCCAGAATTTTGGACTCTAATGTAAAGCAACTGCAGGCACCCCACAAATTGGATGCGATGCTGTAGAACCATAACGTCAGGTCACAATTCCTATCCATTTAAGAGCTGGTTCCAATTTTGTTACATTAATTTTAGCTTTTCTATTTTTCCTTTTTTTTTTTTTCTTATCTTGGTGCTGTAATGAGGCTGGAATAGCATATTTATGTATTACATAATGTGTGTTGATATTTGAGGCCCCATACATCATCTAGACAGCATTACGGTTAATAAAGTGACTGCAAAAGAGGAAAGAAAGGAAAGTGACAGGACTTCAAATGACTAAAATAAACCCAGATCGTGTGACAGACGCAGGAAATCATATTGTCGTTACTAGGTCCAATCCTCAGTTCCGTTAAACAGTGATTTTACTATTGACTTAACGGATGGTGGAATTAAGGCTCAGAGCTTGCTCCGTTCTCCTTGCCAACAAGGAAAGTTATTTGGTCAATATCCCGTTGCCCTTCCCACATGCAGACAGCAGCTGTAAACCTGATGCCATGAAATCCAGGCCAGTGTCCCCGCCTCCCCCACAATTCACTGCAGTGGAGCCAAGATTTCACTCAACATATGGTCTAGAATTTACTCCCATAAATCATTCTGACTGTCAACTCCTTCAGCAGATTGGGTCAGACCCAGAAAAGACTTAGGGGGTCTTCAGGTACCAAAGTCTCTAACAGGGATCCAAAATTGCCTTGAGTAGTAGCCAGCTATTCCTGGGGAGGAGCCTCGGTCCCCTTTTTCTGTCTAAAATTTCCCATGTTTCAGTTCTACATTGAGTATCCAGAATTGGCTCAAACAGGTCCAATAAGCTCAGGATCCGTTGTAGGATCCAGAAACTAGATGCATTAATACTAATTTCCCTGGATGTGCTCAGACTGTACCAGTTCTACAGTAATGGCCTAGGCTGCTCAGAAAAAAAAGAAAAAAAAGAGTAGCTAGAGCTACTCTCTTTTGGGGGAAAAAACAGCTGCCAGAGAGGGGGTCAGTGACACCTATGTTTTACACAGTGGGTAGAGCACTCACCCAGAAGTTTATTCTGATCTCTCCTCAGCCTTAAAAAGGTTTTAAACAAGTCCAGCATGGACAGGCTTTCCTGGAAGGCTCTTGTAGGTATAGCAGCGGTTTTAGGAACCAAGGAATACAAAAGCAAGTGCAGGAGGAGCGGAACAAGCGGTTGGTGCATGCAGTGGGGAAGGAGGAGCAACCCTGGGCACTGGTCCCTGCTTTCTGGGTGTTTATTCAGGGGCTGCTTAATGTAAAATGCATAAGCTGTCCTGAATCCATGCGTTTATTGTTAATGGCACTTGAAGTCAAAAGCATACTGATTCATTTACTATGGAATAATCATTTACCATATTAGCTAATCTATTTATCAATATAAAGCCAATTATTACGAAGCATCAAGAATGACTAGTAATTATACAATGTAAACATAAAGGATGGAATCAGCAAGTAATTTTATTTATTCATAATTCAAAATATCAAAAAACATTTGTAATAGCTGCATAAGGCAAAGCCCACCTTAAAAAACACAGGAACATATTACACTGCAAATGAAGATTTTGCAATACAGAGACATTTTGCTTGGTCAATATTTTTAACCATTTAACCAGTACCCACACTTGTGACAAATTCCTTTAATGTTACTGTACGTATGAGCCATGTATACGTATCCTACTTGATACGTATAAGTACTTCGTAAGCTGCAGCCAGGATTCTGAGTATCCCACAGCCTGTGGTTTAGATCCTCCCGACACATACTTCAGTGGGCCTGCTGAATTCAAAAGGGCTATTCACGTGTATCAAGATTTTTGTGAGCATATTTACCAGGAGGACCAAGCAAAAAGCATCTTTCTAAACAGCCAGAGAGCCAAACCCCAAAATAATGTAACAGTAAACTAGGAATTCACTATGAGCTTGGCAAGAACATAAATTACAACTTCCATTGTCCAAGTAAACAAGTAGAATAACTCTAATTTGTTTTAATGATTCTTTTGGATTTAATAGCTTCATATATTAGTAACCTGGGAAAAAATTCTGCTGTGAAAATATTTTTTACTGTATTGCAAAAATTATGGCCACAATAATTGCTACAGTTTCTCAGAATACACTGCCTTTAATGTCTGGGAACACAGTATATAAGAAAAAAGCCTTAAGTACATATGGTAATCTCATCTCCCACTTCCACATTTGTTTTTAAGCACCCAATCAACCAAACTGAGCAGTGTTGTAGTTTTTTAAAACATCTGAATCGGATCAGTTCACTTATTAATTCAGTTCAACATATACCTTTCAAATTAGGTTGCCATTTAACAGATGATTTACTTAAGCAATCAATATTAAAGGTTCCAAGAATTGCAATTGTCTTATTTCCAATAATTTGTAGCATCATACTGAGGTCACCTACCCCATTCCATGCTAGAATTAGGAGCTGTGCAACAGCGGGCAAATGTATTGGTCTTAACCTTTTAAAAAGTTATCTGTACTAAGAATAGCACAACATTACTGTGCACTCAATTTTTAATGGAGTTATAACAGAAGAACCTAATCTATTCATAGTCTATATTGCTTCAGCACTCACATCCCGCTCTGCCATACATAATATATAATTATGTGATATTGTACATCCATGGCATACAAGAAAATATTGGCACATATAGTCCTGATTTAGGGACTCAGGTTGGAAGGGTTATCTAAGCTCCTTTTCCCCACTAATCAATACCCAACATTGAGAATGCAAGGACTTCTTTATTGGTCACTTTACTAGCAGAGAAAAAAAAAAAATCTCTGCTGACTGCAGCAAAACTGTATTTTCTTCTTCCTTCAAGATCTCCTAACCCCTAGCAGATATTATCTCTCATACAGGACAGGGAATTGTGCATCTCCATCGAGACAATCATCTTGAAGCGAGGGCACACAGTTAATGGAGAGATTCTCTTGTTTCACTAAACAGGTGGGATCACTGCTACAAAAGGAGAAGAAATTCAGCTTGCCTTTGTGCAATCCGTGCATCGGCAGCACGCAGAACAGCAGATAATAGCGGAGCCTCGTACCATTTGCACCAGTCGCAGGTACAAGAGCAGTGTTCTTTCCGGCGGGTATACACACAGACAAAGTCAGCCTTGGCTCCAGCAAGTTTACTCTCAAAGCGTCGGTGAAGGGACAGAAAAATAAAAGCTGCTCACTGTGTCTTACAGATGGACATGAAGCTCTCAGGCCGACCCATTGGTTACTAATGCAGTTATGAAATAAACAGCTTGGAAACCTCTACATCAAGTTCATGGCCTGTAGTGGGAAGGTATGCACCAGTCTCCAAATTCCCACATACATGCTCATCTACTGTTACATCTCTGGGTATTCCTCCAAAAGCCACATTTTTTCTTGAAATCATCCAAGCCTTTGGCTTTGGGGATCTCACATGGCAATGAATTTCACCGATTTGGCTTGGTGGGAATACTATTTACTTCAGTCAGTTTGGGACAAATCATATCCTGCTAATCCTCAAATAACGCGAGGATCTTACAATGCTGCATTGTTACTGTTCTCCTTCCCTCTTGGGTTTTTTATTGGAAACAAACCAAATTCATAGTTACCACACACACTTGCAAATTTTCCTCAGGTGTGCACCATACTACTAAAACCTGAGCAAGGGGAAGCTTTGGCACATCGTTCTTATATCCCTCCATCCTTCTTTTTTTAAACGGTATCAAACTGGTAAAACCTTGAAACAAAATATTTGCTTTCTGGTTTAATGTTAACACATAACATTTTTGCACTCTGGCAATGATGGCTCAGCATCATCCAGAAGTAGAAAGGGGCAAATCTCACAAGAGGCAGAGAAGTCACCTCGATGCATCTTTCAAATTGCTGTAGGAATTAACGAGTGGCTCCTGTTAACCCTCAAACCAAAATGTCAGCACAGTAAATTTCTAGCAATATCAGAACGCACCAGGGGGCACAAAGAGATGAGTCTCTTTTGCCTACAAGCTTTAATTTCATTATTTTTAACTCTGTCATTTCCAACTGTCTCTCAAGAGGACTGCAACACAGGAATCAGAAGCTGAGATGCTTTGCAAACTGTGGAAGAAAAAATACTTTCTACCTCACTTCTCCACCCCCTAATCCTTGTCACCCTCCCAGCAGGGCTTATCCCAAACGGTACCATGTGGTGGTCTCGTCAAAAGAGAAAGTAGCAGAAGATGCTGAAAATCACAACTTGCTCCCTCCTCCACTCCCTGCACTCACTGAAAGAAGGGGAAATGGTGGGGTTAAGAAAATAAAGTTCTCTCCCAGTAATGCTGCCACATAATGAATACAGCATTATTATGCAGAAGGCCTCTTGAGACATTGGCCTAAAAAATTCCACTGAAAAAGGAAACACCTGTTGGAATATTAACTAGGACAAAGTCAAGCAAGGAGAAAGAGGATAGGTGGCCAAGAGGTTGAAAAATCTAAGAGGAAACGTTGAAGGGATTTTTCTTTTTTTAAAAAGTGTGACATTCCTAATATTTGAGTTCCTAAACCAGCAAACTGCGTTTTCTTCATGCAAGTATCTGGAGGTAATGGAAAAGACAAAGAAAGACAACATTAGGTAAATGATCTACATTTCTAAGAGCAGAGCTACTCCAAGCATCCTTACATTGCACAGCTACAGACAGGCACCTACAGGAGCAAATGGATTCTGGGTACTGGAAACCATTTATAGCTCCTGTTTCATAGGGAATATTATTAATTTTTTTTTTTTCTTAAAGAGAAAAAAAAAAATCTCAAAATTATTTGCAAGTCTATTTTGACCTTTGGAAGTTTTCTATTAAGCTGAACTCCCCACCCTGTTTTACAGATTTGCAAAGAGCTAATATACAGTAACAATAAATTCCACTTTTCATTCACATGATCTCCAAGTCACTTGGACAATGCCAGTGATTTTACAATCGTAGAACCATTTAGGTTGGAAAAGACCTTTAAGACTATCAAGTCCACCACTAAGCCATGTCCCTAAGCACCACATCTAAACATCTTTTTAACATCTCCAGGGATGGTGCCTTTACTACCTCCCTGGGCAGCGTGCTCCAATGCTTGATAACTCTTTTGGGGAAGAAATTTTTCCTCATCTTCCTTCCCCATTACTCTGCCTGGAAGGCTGAGGCACAGGAGGAGGTCTCACAGATAGGTGAGCCCAGAGAGCTCTGCATGGCACTGGGCAGCTGGAACTTAACTGTTAAAAGCCCTCATGTAAAGAAGGAAGTTTAAACAGACATCTAAGTTGTGATCCCAAGGCTGCACCCAGTACGTCAAAAGAAGTAGACTGTGACCTCTGCTATACTTCCCAGTGCCAGCTATTCCCCATTTAGTTTTTTTACAAGATGAACATAGAAAGGAGACCAAAGTTCACCCATTTTGCAGCATTTGCTGCCTAACTGGAAGATGTATCATCAGCCGGACCCAATCTTCAACTGAATATCCAGTTCAGGCTGAATTCAGCAGGACTTAGCACCGGTTCAAGAGCACTATGAAGAGCAGGAGCCCGCCTGCAAGAGCACTTACGCTATGCTAGGAAGCACGATACTTAGTTGTAGTGCACTTGTAAGCATTTTTTCCTCCAATACTTTTATTTTAAAGAGAATAACTTTTCTTTCCCTATAATATACTTGAGAAGTATCTTAATCCTCTTGTAAAAGTCCCTGCAGAGCATGAAAACAATGTGTTTCAAAGGTTTAAACTAGACTTAACAAGGGGGGCTGAGAAGCCCAGTGCTTTGCAGGTCAGATATGCTTCGATATAGAGCAGAAGTCTATAGCCTTCCTATATACAGAGGGAGAGAGGCTCAGCCTCTCTGCATCACAGATATGACACCCATTTCTAGAATCTCACCCTTCTGAATAGGCTGGATGGGGAGAATAGTCATGATAGATGGAAAGCACAAAGCTTTGCTGAGACTCTTTCAGCAAGGCAGCCATTTCCCACTGCCTGCCTTGGGAAGAAGAAAGAGAAAAAAAAAAAGAAAGAAAGAAAACCCCAGCCACTTACAGGGATCTGTCTTGGCAGCTTAGCTAAAAAACACCGCAGCTTCGGCGCAGCGCTTTCAGATTAGCCCATATACCACACCCAGGATGGATGAACACTATCAAAACCTCCTCTGCAGCATATTGATTATCCAGTACAGCCTTGCTAAAGAAATAATAAATGAGCAAGCAGCCATCCTCAGACCTATTGACTGGGAGGAATAAAACCTCCAGCTTTCCTTCCTGCCTCTGCTGCCCGATGCTGTCTAAGAAAGCAGCCCCACCCTCCTCCAAGGTATTGTATTTTACAGACGGCTCAAGCTCATCTTTTTTTATAATGATCTTCAGTTTATCCTGATTACCTGGAAAGCACATCAGCCTGTCATATGCAGCCCCATTAATCTTTAACTCTTTGCACGCTGACTCCATCCCACAATAGTGCTATGCACAAGACCAGACACCCAATTCCCTTTGGGAATTTTTTATGGAAAATAATCAGTGGCTACTCACATCATGCTGAAGCCTGAACTACTGGGAACCCTTTCTTAATAATATGCAAGGTTGTTTCTTTACAAGAGCAGCTGCTTTCACGCTCCCAGTACATATTTTAGCAGAAAGGTGTGCATGAAGTAGAGAACAGGAGTGAGCGTGACTATGGGTGGATGCAGGGGAGTAAATCACCCATGGGGTACCTATAGGGAGGGCAGCCAAGCGCAGGGGTTGCAGCACTGCCTTACGCATCACGAGACTGGTATTGTCCTTTGAGCCCATCCGCTAATTGCGTGTGCGTTACCTTGGTTTGCCAATGCCTCTGTTTCCCCTTCTGTGCTTTGTTTATTCAGACTAGAAGTACTCCGGCAGAGACTACCTCCCCGTACATCCCCCTATGTATTAACCAGGAATATAGCTGGGGGCAGGGGAAAAATGGTCTTAGCTGCTGCCTACGGGCTAGTAGTTCCTCCACTAAAAATCACAAACACAGAAGAACACAATCTAATCTTACATTTATGCAAGTAATTGGAGTTTTACTGTGATTTCAATTAGAGGTTCTATTAAAAAAAAAAAAAAAAACAGAGAGGGAAATCTCTGCAAGGAACCACAACGAGAAAAAGTTTAGGAGATTATATTACATATACAACTGCAATAGATATATTATTGGTACCAGTAATAACAAAAATAAAATTGACATGGCCGAGACATAACAGACACTTAGGCTATTTACCATTTTACATTCCTTTTGTTAACAAACATTGAAAATAAAAGCAAAACACTCTTTACAGATACCACCACTAAAGTAATCAAAGCACAAACAGTGAAAAAGTAGCAATTTTTTCAGCCTGCTTTCTCCACAAAATGATAAATATTGGTTTCTCGCAGTCTATGTTTGCCTACCACTTCCTGAGTTTTAAACCTTCGGGTCCATTTCAAACAAACCAACACCACACAGTAACTGTCTGAAAGATCCCTAATTCCACACAGATTTCAATGAAATACAGACCAGATAAAGGCAAGCAATCCTACGCCCGTCAACTTTAGCAAAGCCACACAGCAACGACGCTGGAAAGGAGGCTCCTGTAGTGCTGCTAACCCAGAGCCACCACTATTTCCAACAAGTGTGAAAAGCACAATAGTGATACAGGCTGGGCTGATAAGCTGGGGGACAGAGGAGAGGCCCAGAACGCAGAAAACCGTCACTTTGTCCGAGAACGGGAGGAAACTGGAAGCAACAAGAGGAAGACTTTCACCTTTCACTTCCCAGCCACATGGGAAAGCGGTTCCAAGCATCTCCCCAGGGACCGCTATAATAAACCTGATCAAAGAGGTACTGCTGCAATTCAGACTTTAAAATATGGAAATAAATAACAATTTATTTCATTTATACAGCTCCCAAGCACCCTCATCTCTCCCTGAAGCTGTTTGGAGGTAAAAAAGGACTGTCCTCTGAAAATTAAGACCAAGGAGCCTTGATTAAGCTTCTAATATCACAGAAACACCCAAGTCCACAGGTGCACTCATATAAATCAACTTCCAGGACATTCGTTTAAACACATTTCACAACCAACACCATCAGAATTGCCTTAGAAGAAGCCAGAATGGCTTACCTTGGTGCAGGGAGGAGAAGGTCTCCTCCAGGGTGTTGAAGTTGTGTCTCTGCCAGAGCCAAGCAGGCATGGCTGGTTCTTCTCCCTGAGCACCCTCACATCCTGCCCTCTTGCCCTCTGCAACACCACACCCACTCCCAGGAGCTCCAGCTGACCTTCATGAGCCATTGTCCTCCAATAGACACTGCTCTCCAAAAAAAAAGTTCTCCATGGGAAAGATAACTCTAATCCAAAGGTTTCGCTTCCAGGTTTTTCACTACCTATATACTGGCTGAAAGAAAAAGACAACAGGAATTTCAACAGATGTTCAGTACTTGCTTTTGTTTAATGAAATTTTGGTTTTTTCATCCTTACTACATCACCACACCCAAACATTCCCATCACCTGCGGACTGTAGAAGCTGGGTACTTTAAAGCATCCTGGGTACTTTAAAGGCCACTTTAAATGCACAATATCTCTGAAAAATAGGCCTGGGAGATCACAAACTGCAAATAGAAGAAACGTTGCAAAGAGAACTTTTGGAGACATTGCCACATATATCTCACATTTCAGCCACAAAAAGTCCAATTATTGTCATGCTGAATAAAAAACAGAATCAAAAATACAAAAGGAACATAAATTAGACTTGGGTTAAAATACTGTTAACTGGTGTGTAAGTGATTTTCTACTTTAAAATCAATACTTAAATAATCTATTTTATGGGTTTGTTACACTATATTCTTTATGCATCTTTCTCTGAAAGTAAATCACAGGTGGTATCAATCACACTCTCGCCCATTGCACCAGCTAAGTGAACCCCTGTCCATTTTCTGTCAAAGTGGTGCCAATTTCTTTGTGCCAATATTCTCGGGCAGGCAGCCATGTACAGTGACCTCACCAGGTTTGACTCTTCAGGTGTGCTTGAGCGACGTCCAAATGCCCTAAAAGGAGCTGCAAGAAATCCTCTCTGATCATTAGTAGCAGTAACTCAATGGCATTTCTGTGGCTCCACGTCCTCTGGAGGACCTCAAAGTCTCTCTCTTAACTTTTGCAAAGCAAAAATTTCAACAATGGAATGTTAGAGCCTTTTAAAATGCACAATATTTAAGGTTAACTTGAGTCTAGCAGGAAGGAATACCTAGTCTACAAGGGCATAATTTCAGAAAAATAAAAAATAACTTGGCAAATTGAAATTTGTCGAAGGTACAAGCACAACTTGGTGAAAGGGAACTGTGCAAGGGACCATGATCCCCCAAAAGAGGTCCAGATCTTTACCTTATACCTTTTGCAAGATACAGGAATCTAAACCTTTAGATTCCCCATACCATGTTGAGTCTGCAAGAGAGGAATGAGAAAGGCACGTGGCCTGAATGAGGAACGCTGTGTTCTTCTCTGTGACTATGAGCAAACTATTTAGTCACTTGCTGACTGGTTTCCCCATCTGTGGAAGAGAATAATATTGAATGCTCACTTTGCCCACACAGTATTACGTAAAAACTGTGTTAAAAGGTACATGTCGAAGCATGGTAACGTCATCAGAAGTTTTCACCCTGCGAGTCATTCTGCCCAGATATTCACGCAAAGCGATACCTTTCAAGAGCCAGGGTTTTTTTTTTCCAGCTTTGACAGATTTGCATTGTGGGTTAATTAATTTTTACCAAGGGTTTTCAGAATGTCACAGAAAAAGCCACTGCATAAATGGAAAGCCATTTTTAATAGTGCTGAGATGAGGCCAAGGAAATCAGATTTGGATCAGAACCTGTACAGCTCTAAGCCTTGGGTTGCTCGAATCACTCATAATAGTAATTAATGAATGAGACTGCAAACATTTGTTTTTGAGACAGAACTATTACCTTGATATGAAATGCCTAAAAACACTTCAAAGCAAAATATTTAAGTTGTAAATATGTCAGAGCACACTGAAAAGGATTTGATTTTAATCTCCTGAGTTGTGCTCTGCACTTAGCTCTTCTTGTACCGCTTTTATTATTACAGTCTTGATAAAGGCACTCAGAGGTGAGAAACAGAGCTTAATAATTCACAGCCAGTTGCAAAAGGCAGTACTCAGGTGAAGCTCTAGTTGTGAATTATTACACCTGAAGTCACGTCCTGGAGCCCGTTAACCTCAAAATCTCGTCTCTGTGGTGGGAGAGGAGGAAATGGGTGAGGAAAAGGATGCTGCAGGGATGCAAACACACTGTAAAATACAACCTGCTGCCCAGCCATGCCTGTTCAGGTGCCCTCCTGGCAGAAAACCACCCAGAGGGCAGGTGAGAGGGGAGAGTGCAGGTGTAAGTCATACAGGGAGAATTCGGTATCAAACTGCTGTTGGTTACATCAGCCTAGCAACTGTTTATGCAGACAATCTGGCTGACTCATTAAAGTACTGCTCTGATCGGCTATTAACTGTAACTGACAGATTAAGAGGAGAACAGCATGAGACAGATACTTCAGAAGTGAGAGCAAAACATATTGGGCGCTTAATCTATGTTTTAATTCCAGCACCCTGCTCCCCACCCCCTCCTTTGTGGCAGCGGCTTTGCGTGGCGTGTTTCATATTGTTTGGCGCATATCTCGGCGCCCACCTAGGCAGTTCGGCATTCTCGGCAGCACCCGGTGGCACCCACATGTTCCTTCGACATTCCAGGGAACCCATTGCAACAGCCACACATTCTTCCTCGCCTTTCTGAGGGCTTCTTAGATCACAGATGCTCCTGGTATCACCCACTGTGCTTCAATACTTCTCATGTCCCATGCGCATTCTTCAGGGTCTAATCCTTTCAAATAATAGTGCTTTCCTTCAGATGCTGCCTGATACCGATGAAAAAAGGGCTGAGATAGATGCTTGCTCTTTTTCATTTCCCTAAGCTGATAGACAGGACTTGTCAAATGCAATCAAGAAAAAATAGCTCAAAACCTGCTACTATCCTATTACATATTTCATGTTCTCTGTGTAGCGGGGAAGTCCCAGTCCTAGAGAATTCCCACTCTGAATTAGAAAAGTCTTATTTAAAGCCATGCCTGGTTCTCAGGCAGCACACACTGAATTTGGGGAACTCATCGCCACAGGATGTGACAAAGTCTATTGATAAAAAGGGATTTTAAGCGCACATAGACCAGTAAAGGCAAGAAAAGCCCACCTGAGCTTGCAAACACAAAAGTTGTGGGTCGCCAGAAGTTAACACCACGTTCTGGGAATCTGTGAAGACGTTACTGGAGTTGTTCTTGAACTCTAAGCACCAGTTACCGGCTCCCACTAGAGGCTGGAAGCTGGCTGAGAAGGACCTTGAAGTGTGCACAATGTCATAGCCGATCTCACAGACAAACTCCGCACAAGCATTACGCTGTGCTAACGCACGGGTTTTCATACAGTGCTCATAAAGGTGAGGAGGACAGCAGGCCTGGGATAAATCCAACACCTAGGACTGCCTTACCTACTGACTGAGGTCTTGCCCTTCCCCTTTCTGTACCCTATCGGGCACGACTTCAAAAATGAAAACATCTGAATCCTCTCTTTTTTGGGGGGCAGGGCGCGTCCTGAGTAAGAAGCAAGCCTTAAGTAAATGCACCTTTGCACTACACAAGCCAAGCTCAGTGATAGGAATTTTGTTTCCTTTTCATAGGGGCCATATCCTCCAAATGCACCGCGTGGAGCCCAGGTATGCCCTACGGCATCATCCATGGCTGCCTTATACCCCGACGCCATCCGAGCAGCGGCTGGCTCCCTATCCAACCTGGACTGCAGAAATCCTTGCCAGCTTCCGCCATGTGTAAGGCTGTAGATCCACGATGTCCTTAAACCTCTTCCCCTCTCCTGGGACACGGAGGAGGCATCGCTAGCAGGGCTACGCAGCAATTAGCCATTAAGCCTGATATCCCATTAGCAGTTGCCAACAGCAGATGAAGGGTAGGAGAGAGAGTAAGTGTATGCTGGTGTTTCCCCAGTATAGTCCTCTGGTTTCAAGTGGTCTGCAGCGACTTTGGGACAGGGGTGGGATCTCGGTACTTGGACTGTAATTTCCTTTCTTACTACAGTGTTCCTCCCCTGATTTAAATAAGAAGCTTTGTGAAGGATGGGGTGTATAAGCTGGCCACCATCTTGCCCATAAATATTACCCAAAACACTTTATTTCCTGCAGAGATAAGAATATCTCCCATCTTTATAAGTTCCACATTGAAATCAATATGGTCTGCATTTAAAACGCACACACAAACACGCATCTACATATCTGTCTATATATATACTCTATGTGTTTCCATACACGCCATATATATAGTATATATTCCCACATTGTGCAGGATTAAGTGCATATTTCCACTGTGAAATAAATAAATAAACAACCAGCAATTTCTCCATTTCTTCCTGCTGTGCAGCAGTGGTGAAAATTGCTTAGAAATAGGACTATTATAAATACTCTATATATAACCACACATTGTGGAGGAGGCAGGGAAAAGGGGAGAAGGTTTGTGTGTTTGAAAATGTGAATACAAAGGAGGGCATAGAAACATATCCAGCCACTTCCACCCTGGTGCTATTTATAGCTCTAGTGTTACGAGGTGTTTGTTTAAAGGGGCACCGGTGGAGTATGGAAGGACCTAGCCCTCCTTCAAGGAGGCATGCAAACAATATTAACTTGGCAAAAGAAAAGCGTACTAATCCGGCCTGAAAAATTGTGGCTGTTCTTGCTTTTCTACTGTGTCTGGAAGAATTGAAGTTTTAAACTGTATTTGCTTCCTCATTAACACTTTTATTCCTCTAGCCTGAGGAGGTGGCTCACTGGTTTTGGGGTCGGGCCCCAAACTGAAAAGAGAAGACATAAGGAAATTAGCAAACATTTCTGCCACCACCCTTCCCAAATTTCCCTTCTTTACAGCAGGCATTGGTAAGGAAGTCAAATTTCAAAATGTTCTGGTTAGCTCCACAGTTGGTCGAAAGTAAAAATGAAAAATATTCACTCAAACACTGCCAATTCTTCTGTGAATGTATTCAGTTTTGAAATTCAGTAGAAATATTGAAATAATTGGGATGAAAAATTCAACCGGCTCCTCAGAGAATACTTTGCTTCTGAAGAGTTATAGCACAAACCCCTGAAGAGCTCTCTATTGTTCCCTTGTGAGATGCCATATGGAGTAGGAGGGGTGGGAACTCAAGGGAAGAGTTATGACAATGAAAACAAAAACATAAATAAAATAAAGGAAGTTCTGTGTTCTCTGCGGGGACATGACTAAGGACTCACCAGTCCAGCCACAAGAAATTTCTGCTCCTTGAGCGGCATAGGGATAAGATGGCAACAGCACAGGAGGGTGCTTTCAGTCCTGAGTTTTTACAGAAAATGTGGAGGCCAGCAAGTGAATGAGCATCCCCAGAGGCCCTCAGGCTGATTGTGCCATGCTCCAGTCAGCACTTCGCCAGCTCAGCCCCACTGGCCAGACAAGTTCTGTATGTTTTTGTTCATAATAGGGAATTGTGGCTGCCCTATGACAAGAATAAGATGTTCTCCCACACCCCTGCTTTGGGAAGATGGTGAATCAGGGTCCTGGTTCATGTATGCGGCCATAACCAGAGTGAAAAGCTATTGCAGAGTGTCCTGTGCTGCCCAGTGTGAAGGGAAGACCCATTTCTTGTTCTCCTGGAAGCGTGCAGAGACAGCGACATCAAGGAGCCCCCTCATACGGCTGCTCTGCTGGAACCCATCAAGTATTTCCAGTTGTAGTGTGCTTTTCCCATTCCAGCCGAAGTGCAGGTCCTTACACAGCGCTCCAGCCCATTAACTCCTGGCTCACGGGCATGAAATTTGCTTACAGTCCTATTGACACTAGCAGAAAACATGTTAGTAATAAAAACAGCCATTCCTCCAACAAGAACTGCAATACAGTAATGAATCTCAGCTCACTTTTAAGAGGCTATCTGTTTTGTAATTGCAACTGATAGCTTTTTTAATAAGCTTATAAAACCAAACTGAGAAAACTCTGGGCCTCAGTCTCCTCTCGCTTAATCCAAAGCAAAGGAGGAGGGAATACAGTGAGGCGCATGGGCCAGACTCACGTCAGCTGAACTCAGGATAGCATTAACGGGAGGTGAGAACCACACCGTGCCGGGCAGAAAACAACTGTTTCCGGAGCTCCGTCCCTTCCCGTGCGTGGACAGGGCTTCGCTGCGGCAGACGCGGGTCTCGGGTGGGGGCAGCAAGACAGGAACAGGTCTGCACCGCTCCTCCATACCCGCCTTCTTTCCATCACTTTAGCTTCAAACACGATTTTATTAAGGCTACTGGGCCGCTAATTCTAACACCCTCGTTCTGTCTCCCAACGGGCTTGTTGACACAAAAATCTGTCCTGCTTCGGCTCGGCGATACAGCCTGGAAATAGAGTCAAGGCACGCCTATTGGCAGGGAAGGAGTCACCCCAGTATAGATTGCTTTTACACTGGTACATGCTGTGTACTGTGCCGTGCTGCTGTTGCTGTTTTGGTAAAAAAAATGCTTATGTCTATATAAAAACTGTATAGAAATCTGGTCATAAAACAACAGCTATCACATTCTGTGCTTAATTATATGTTTTAATTGTTTAACTGCAGGAGCATTTGGCAGTCATAAATACACACTTAAAAAAAAAGAAAAAAAGACTTGAAAGAAGTTGAATCAACCTGAGAAAATAAAATATCATCCTACAAAATGCTTGATATATTGTTACTTTGATAAGTTCAAACAAGTGTGACTCACTATACAACCATTCTATCAATTCTGAACAAAAAACTGCATGGGATTATTATGCTTTTAATCCAAAGAGCTGGGTATTTGGAATTCCTCAAGCCCTTTGTGGTGTCATATTAGCTAGGCCAGTCTCTCATGAAAAGAATGTATTGTTGAATAGAGTTGAGTCCGGATCTCTGCTCCATTGGGTTGATAAAATGGCAGTTGATTTAAAAAGAACCAGCTTGTCTGGAGAAAGGATTAGCAGATTAGGAGACTGCATGTAATTTTTTTTTTTATGTAATGTAAAGTTACATTTCATAACTAAAAGGGATTAATTAAAACGTTAATAGAGGGAGAGATGTTATTTTTCCAGGAACAAATGCCTCACCACACATATGAACATTCGCTTTAGTTGCTGCTGCCTCAACAGTAGGAAACGAAATGCTATTCTCTGCCAGTGAGAACTGACACAGAAAAGACAAGAGCGTTTGCATGGTGGCTCAGCATTTTATTTTCTTGTTGCATGGATCTGGATTTCAAAACAGAAAAAAAAAAAACCAACCCTGTGCATCTATATATATATATATATATACACACACACACATACACACACACACGTATGTATATTTTATCCCAATCCTTTTTACTTGCGTTGAAGAACAGAGCAAAACTCTTTTTCCTGATACATTTTCTGGTCTAATATGATGCTTTTCTTCCTTTCTGTGCTTTGTTTCTGCTTCTTATTTAGAGATTCTGCTTCCTGCACGTACATTTTCAGTGAGATCAGAGGAGTTTTGCAGTAGGGAAAGGCGGACAAGACCGTTAGAGTGTCCTGTTCTGCGATCTGCAGGAAAGTTGCAAGCCTTGGCTGTAAAAGCCCTACCTGAGTACAGTTTTAGCACTGTTTATACTGAAAAGTTCAAAGTAAATCATGCCACGAGGAGGTGGCAAGAAGCTGTCAAGTTTACCGCCTGTGTCACCAAGTTCCAGCTTGTCTTAAAATCCTGGTTTGGGGCTTTGCTGTTTTGTTCTGGTTCCTTTTCTTTCCTAGGAATGAATTTTTGGCTCTTCAATTTTGGACTCCCCAGGTTTCTTTGACACTTTTGTGAAGAGATCCAGGGGTGCTAAGCAAATCTGGGCTGGGCCCCTGCCCCGGGAGGAGGTGCTGGGCAGTGCTGAGGGGCTGCTGGGGAGGTGTTCAGGGCGAGTGCGGCAGGCAGCCCCCGGCCCCCGCACTGGCACCCCCAGCCCTGCGCCCCGTGGGCACCCCCGCTCTCACCCTGCCATCCAGCTCAACTGAGGACAGGCTTCTTCTCGAGCTGGACAAATGCTACTTGTCTGCTTCATTAAAAAAAAAATAAAATCATAAATCAAAATTAATATTTATTTTCAATCCTTTCCCAGCTGGGCAAATAATTGGAAAATTGTGCAGGGGTCTCATCCGCCCTATTAAGAATAACCACAAATAATCTCCCTCAGTCTGTCATATATTGCTAGCACTTAAATATACCTGTGCAATAAATTTTAATTGAGTGTTATAAACTTGTTCAGTTACCGCTTTAAGCATTTGTGTACAGATGTGCATGATGATGCATACCACAACTAGGAGAAATTTCAATTCACTCAAACCACCCTTCCTTTCACAAAAATTTGGGCAACGTAACAATGTGCTATAATAAAAACTACGTGTTGCCATATTTATTTAGACCAATTGCTAACCTATTGCAGTGATCTGACAATGATAATCAAATTTTTCAGAAGAAAGTACATATCTGCTCCTGGACCATAATGGAAAACCTTAATGAGGAAGTTTTTTCCCCCGATCCTTTCCTCAGTTGCTATTTAAACTATGCCCCAAAGTAGGAGGGTTGGTGCTGGTTATTTGCTAAGAATAGCATCCCACCCATTATACTGCAGATGTTTCCATTCACTGTAAAAATGTTCAATGAATTTTTCAATCCCACCAGATTCCTGGCCTCAGCCATGTCAAGAGACAAAGAACTGCACAGGTTTTTGTGAACTGTACAAAACCCAGTTCTTTTTAACCATTTTGAATGTACTGCAATTCACCTTCTCTGCTCCTTTTATTATTTACTTCTATGTTCTCTCATCTGAACAATCTCTTTCAAGAAATTATTCTTTTGAGAACTTTTGCAGGCATCTAATTATGCCTGTTGTCCATCTCCCAGCTGTTTCTATTTATTCTGTATCCTACTTGCGTAGGAGTGACCAATATCATGGGACAGTGATATAATATCTTTATATTTTCAATATCATGTTCCATACTAGTTGTTTTTTTTTCCTACCACTTCACTGGTGTTTTTCTTAGCCACTGCTGTAGACTGAACAGTGATGCCATTGAGCTGTTCAGTTACAGACCTCTTTTTTTCCCTTCAGTGATAACTTAGAGAGATATGGGCTGTCCAAATACTCTTTTGAAGAGTCCCTTGGAGTTGTCAGCCAGGAATTTCCACCCTGCCCCTCAGATTTTCCTTTTACTATGTAGGGTTCCATTAAAACTGTTCGGTCTCCTCCATCCTAGCCCAACTCAGCTTTTCCTGCCTTTTCACTATTCCGACTCAACGGTAAATATATTGAAGCCACTACAAAACTCTAGGCACAGCACTTATTTTTTGCTACGTTAGAAACAGATTATTTTATTCCCATCTCAGGGTGTGCATATTGCGGGTGGTGGGGGAGGTGTGCTTTTTACTCACATCTAATCCACAGCAGTGCTTTACCAGTCAGCCCTTGGTGCTTGGCTTCCTTAGCAGCCTCTTGTTAGGGACTTTGTCCAAAGACTTTCTGCATGTCTATATAAATTATGTCAACCAGTTCTCCTTTATTCACTGGTTGTTGACCTGTTCCCCAGTGTCTGTTATAGAGATGTGAATTTCCTTTACAGGAGCTGCTTTGGTTCATCTGTATCATATCAAGTAGCTGTTACAGAATTGTTTTTTAAATAATCTCTTCATTCAGCCTGCCCAGTGCTTAATTAAGCCTTGCTGATTTGCTATATGCAGGATGAACGTTTCCAATGAGGCAGCCTTTGCAGGCTTCCTATAGAGCAGCTGATTTGAGCAGGATTATCACTTTTTTCCAACAGCTCAGTCACATCTTTCACTAATCGCAGGTACACGCTATTCGGTCCTTGCAACTTCTTGCTCTTTTACCATTCGTACTATGGCCGCAGATAGGAGCCATAAACCAGGCCTCCGCGGTGCTGAATGCTGCACAAAAGTAAATAAAAAGATACAATCCATCTCACATCTCCATCCCTCAGTGCTTCCTTCTCTGTCACTGCATTGCGTCTTCTCCCGCTATCCACTGCCATAAGAGTTAATAGGTAGGTATGGGTTTTATTGGTCTGCAATATTGTTATTTTCCCTAAGTGTTTTTCTACCCTTCCTCAAGTGTAACAAGTATTTCCTTTGCAGTCCCACTGTTTCTAGCAAATCAATACATTCTCTGCAAGTTGTTTGCGTCTTTATGTGCTCTTCAAATTCCCCATTAGCCTGCCTAATTTCCATCTTGTATTTTAGCCAGTATTGTTTATATCCTATTCTGCTAACGTCACTAGGGTTGTTTTTCCATTTTCTGGTGATATTTGTACTGTGAAAAGCACAGTCTGACGGGATTATTACCCCTCCTTAAAGTGCTGCTGAAGTATAAGGGATGAATGGCTGACAGTATTAACACTATATTCAAATTGTCTAGCGTAATCCATTGCAGAGAGATGTTGGAAAAGTGCAAAGTAACAGTAAAAATTTGTGGATTCTTATTAATTAGATCAGTTCTCATTTTATCGCATAACCTGTGGGAGTCAGATTTCTTTCTCCATTTGGGAGCCAGAATAACAGCAGTAACCTTAGGGTTAAAGCTTTCTTCAGCTCTACAGAGCACCATGATAAGGCTTCGGCATATTCTTATATCATTTTATGCAAGCCAGACAAGGTGATTTATAAGTTATTTTCCCTGAGCTTCAATTAATTTAACTTAGGACATTTTCACAGTTGTACAATAAATGTTTAAATTAAGACATTTCCCTGCTCCCCACCCTGCCATGGAATGGAACGGAATATTAACTGGTTATTGTGTGCCATTCATGGCCTGTGCAATTACAGATAAGAACATCGATCTGGCAGGAAAACAAATTGGCTCTTAAAAGAGGGTGGTTTGGATCTGACAGGTTAAGATGATTAGGCATCTCTCTAATGGATTCTGTATATTACTCCTGGATAGACACAGGAAGCAGACCATCCACCCCACTCCTGGGTACCAGACAATTACCTGCCCTCATGCAGGAAACCCAACTTGCAAATTACTTACTACGTTTTAGGCCAGCAGATTGCTCCCTAAATTAACCTCCTTGGTTCTTCTGTTGCAGTAGAAGTCTACAGTACTGGGTAGTTAAAGCAATATTTTAAGGGAAATTTAGAGTAAGTGACACTATCTAATGACTGATGTGAAGAATATCCCATGCCACAAGGATATTATCATCTGGTTAGATTCTCAAGAGAAAAAAAAAAGAGCTTTGTAACAATTTTTTGGCACACAGACAGACAGATAGGGCTGACAGGGGTCTGGAGGATGTGTCACTACCTCAAAATTTACAGAAGGACATCACTGCTGTTGTGAGAGAGAGAAATCAGAAGTATTGCACTTCCTCTATCTCTTCCTTGGCCTGCCGCAAATCATGTAGCCTTTCTTTGTCCCATTTGTCTTCAGGGAGTGACAAGCCACGGGAGAGGCAGCTATTTACCAGGAAAGATAGAGATTGCCAAAAAAATCAGAGTTTTGTGAAAACTGCTAGCTTGCAAAATCAAAGTATTTTCCAGGGAGGGTTTGGTTTTTCTGCAGCTGTGACATAACCCAGGGAAGCCTCTCTGATTTCCAAGCTCAACCCTGGAGAGCTGCTAAAAACTCAGACTCTCAAGCTGAAGAAACCCACCATAAGGCTGGCTGAACAGATAGCCTTAGATCTAGGACCTGTGGGTCTTCAGAGCAGTAAAGCATGGAGCTGCCCTTGGGATTAATTCCAAATACGGGAGGACACTAAACTCTGGGACTTTTATTCCCTAATAAAGTATAAAATTACCAAAACACTAAAAACTTCTAGAGACCTGAATTACCATCCTCCTTTCAGATCATAATGAAAAATCCAGTGTGTGTATATATAGTCTAGAAAAGTGATATTCTGCATCTAAAAAAAAAAAAAAAAGAAAACAACAGAGACTTTTACCTTGTCTTTAGGAGAAACTCTGTAATGTACAAGCTCAAGCATGGCCACCAGCAGCTGCACCTTTGGGAGCCATACCAAGGCATTGTTCTAATTACTCAGCTGTATTTGGATTTAACCAGACTAAACTATACCCACACTGAGTTTACAGTGGCCAAAGATATGAGCACGAGAAAGATTGGTCTGAAAATAACCAATCTATAGTTCTGCACAACTCCTGGGTAGGACAATCATTTTTACACATTTCTTGTCTTCAGAAAGGTCACTAGTCACGTTATTGATGTGCTACAAATACAAGCTACAGATTTCCTTAGCAATTGGTGGCTGGTCTAGTTTTTCATTTTCCCACAAAGCAGAGATGTCTTCTCACTGGTAAATATTCTGTCGTGGAGATATGACCCTTTACTGTAAGGGCTTGAGAAACTAAATGAAAATCACCCTAGACATCGTCATAATATTATTCACAAGACCCAAAAGTGGTGTTTACATACAGATATCAGTCACTGGTGGTGGTCCTATTAGTATCAAGGATCCCACTTCAACCTGGACAGATTTATACACACAGATGGCTTTCTATCAAGGATAAATTTGGCCCAGACTGGCAATTATATCATGTGGAGAAATGAGTTTCTTGATCACGGCACTAGGTTTTAATTTGATAACTTAGTTTTACACAGGAAGATATCCTGTTCCCAACTAAGTGACATTATCACTGCTATGCTTTCTCTCTGCCCACCCACCCACCTCTCTCTCCAGTCTCCATTGGATTAGCAATACAGTCAGCAAAAAGGTTGCTATTTTGATTTTGATGATAGTCATAATGAAGCATGACTCGTCAGAGGAGAGTGTGAATTCCCATGACAGCAGATATTCAGCAATCTCACTACAGCACATCCAGAATCAAACTGCTCGTGGGGAGAAACCTCACGGAGAAAAACAAAACAAATCAGAAATCAAATATCATGACATTGCTACTTTACATGGCTTGACATTCAGGACTAGGTTTATAACGCTTTCATGTTATTTGCAAAGTGCTTTGCTAGATTTCCTTCAAGTATTAACTTCTCTTATAGAATGAAAAATACAAAGGTTTGGTTGGTTATTTTTCCCCTCACATTCATATTTTTTAAACAAGAAATGCATTTAATATTGACTGTTTGTGAAAACAGTAAGAAGATCAAAAAGAACTAGGAAATATGTAAAATAATAATTCTCTGCCCTTTCTCTCATTTTATGGCCAATCTTGTTCAGAGTTTTGGAAAACCTAATGAAATTGCAGAGACAAAGAGGTTCAGATTTTTTTTTCTCCAGATTCCCCCCCTGTGTTGTAGGCCATCTGTAGCTACAATGAAAGACATTTTCCACTCAGTTAATCCAGAGACTAAACCTTCCAAAACTCTCTACATGTTTTCTGTTAAGAATACTTTGTGAGATCCTGTTATCGGTGCAGCTTGAGATACTGCAGTGACATAAAATCTTACAGATAATACAAACTGAGCTGCATTCAGAAAGCACCTGATAAAACCAGCAGAAATTCAGAAAATCCACTTTTTTAACCGAATGACCTCCTTGTCCCTCCCCAAATCTATGTATAGTTCTTGACTTTTTATGAGCAGTTTGGCTTTAGACTTGATCCAAAGCCCTTGAAATCATGTGAAAGGTCCCTATTGACCTCAACAAGCCGAACATCAATCCTGAAGACTACAAAGGAGCTGTTGCATCTTTAAAATAAAAAGATGAAGATTCGTGCCAAAAACATTTCTTGTTTCATAGGTACAGCTGCCACTTGTCCCTTGACATTTCCGTGATGCTCTGGAAGCTGACTGCAGCATTTGACCATAAATCCTGATCTTGTCCTCAGTGGTAGACTCGTATTTAATCAGTATCTGGTTCTGCTCTAGTAAAACCAGTGGCAGACTTGCCAATGAGGTAAATGGAAGGAGGATCAAACCCTTACTGAACGCTATTTTTTAAGGCTTTCAACTTAGCAATGCAGCACGTGTCACTCTAAATGAACGGCCACACATTCTATAGCAAAGCATACAAATAGTATTAGTGCAGAATAATCACAAGGAAAGACAGATTATAAATTCTAGCAATGAAATGTGATAAAAACCACAAATGGACCCGAAAGGGGTTGTGGCAATTTAAGCTAGATTCATTAAAATGTGTGCACAATATTACAAGGAATTGTGCTAGGCTGGGCTTTAACCATATAAAACACCCCACAGGGCTACACCAGCTGAGGGTCTTGGCTCTCCATGGCAGCACGGAGAGTTCGAAATATCCACCCAACTACCCTGGGACATCAGTCGGGACCCCCTTTGATGGGCATCGCCTTCCCTGAGCTTCCTCACAGCAGTCACACAACTTCCGCATTGCTGCCAGGAGTGCAGTTACGTCTTCTTCAGATTAAGTTCAAATTAGGCCTGAGAGTTACCTAACTTATTTATTTTTTTAATTGAGCCGGTCCATTTATGTAAGTAGATTCAGTACTCACGAAAGCAGGCCTATTGATCAAACCTGACCTATTTTCTTGGTCCGCCCACCGATAATGTACCACGCAGCAGCAGCAACACAAGCCCATACCGCCCTGCTCCATCAATATCCCTCATTTGCTCCAGCAATGACAAGATGCACGTTCAGCGTTTGAGACCTGTTCAGCCATTGATCTTATTAATAAAATTGTCAATGGGAATAGATGGGTAAATTATTATCAATTGCAGAGGCAGCTTTTGTAGCACAGACAGAACCTCGACTGAGCTCTCAGGGCTGAAAACAGCAATTCCTGCCACAGAGCAGCCAGCCTGTGACAGATTTGGTTGCAATTCTGCATATTCAAATGAATACCGTAGAAATTACGCGCAGTAACTGCATTTATCTATAGAGATCCCTGTACTGCTTAAGCCTATAGTGCTTGAGCATTTCAAAAGGGTTTTAAAAAATACTATCCCCAACGTCTTGATGAAGAAAAAGATTATTAACTAGCTTTAACAGAATTGGGCACAAAAACACCAAGAAGCTCAATAAATCCTCAGAAAAGTCAGGGACAGAATTCAGATCTCCTAAAACATAAGCTAGAGTTTTAACGTTTTGCTCCTTATTCCACCCAATGTCATTTTTGAAGGGAAACATTGGGAAAACACAAGTCTGTTCAGAAGGAAAGCTGTACAGCTTCATAGCCCTGTTCCAGGCCCCGTGGTCACCCAAGCCTTCTTTAACATATTTCTTTATTGAAAAACAGCAACCGTATTCTGAGGAATTGAAGTCAACATTCTGTGTGACACTCTTTCTTCCGAAATAATATTGCAGAAATTCAGTATTTATCAGAAGAGATTAATTGAATCCCAGCAGTACTGTACATCAAATGAAGGAACAGGGCCCCTATTTATCTCTTAAAGTTCTGAAAATGAAAAACATCTAATCACTAGTTCCCTTTGATGAATGCCTCATTGTTCGCCTCTACGGAGAGGCATTTCATATGGCACTGGCAATACAGTGTTGCTGGGGAGGAGGGGGTTGCAAGATTGCTTTGAGAATTTACGTATAATTACATTTATGTCCAACCAGAAAGTATAAGTTTCCATGATACAGTATTTTCTCTCTCTTTTTTTTTTTCTCCTCCCAAGAAAAAAAAAAAAAAAATTGTTCCTAAGGCGGAGCAAGCGGAAACTAATACAATTAAATACTTTGCTTTGCCTGCCAAGGACATTTGACTGCTACTGTGCTACATCAGGTATGTAATGAAAGGCAAATGACAACGAATCTTAATGTGGTGGGGAGCTTGGGTAACTGTAGTTTTATGTCAGGGATAGCTTGCTGGAGAAAAGCTGCATTGTATCTAGGATTAGCAGAACTGCAGGATTTCATTAATGACCGAACAGCTTTTTAGCAAAACAAAGATAGTTAGGGAGCAAAAAGAGAACATGACTAGAATGTGTGCCACTAATTGGAAATGTATATTATCTTCACTTTGTTAAGGAGGAGGCACTGGGGCGCTCTATATTGTCATCTGGAGAATGTCAATTTGTACAAAACTTTTTCCCAGATTGGGATGCTGGACTATGAGGCAGCAACAGTTGGAAATGACCAGGTTTAAAGTAGACACATTTAACAGGAAACATACTGGAGTCAGACGGGGAATGGGTTCCCATCCTGTCAGCAGTGGGTATTGCAGATCTCCACCTCCTCACCCTCCTCAACCAAGAGGAAAAGGACAACCTCAGCAGGTTTCACACACAGATTGGATTTCTGCCTTTTAAAAAACCATTCCTCTCTTTTCAAACCATAAATTATATTTGCAAAATGGAGTGGTCTTTCAGACCCAAAACGTAGACTTCCTCTTGGATGGCTACACTTTGTTCAGACTCATCAGCAACATTTTCTCACAGGCAGCTTCACTTCCAGCAGGTCATCATTTTCATGTGCAAAACAAACGTCACTGGAAAACTACAGCTTTTATTCTACATGCACAGTACCTCGCAAAGTCTGTTAAAACCAGCAGGAATTTTTGCACTGCTCATTCTGTACTGAGCTTTGCATTGGCCTACGTTTCTCAGTCTTTAACTCAGTCTGCTGCCACCGAACTCAGAGGTCAGTTTTGTTTTTTTTTTTTAAACCTAATGAAAATATAAGATATTTATGGTTGTATCCAGCAACTATTTTACTCAGGACAGTGAGAAAAATAAATGTACAAGAATAACATACCCCTCCTTTGCGCAAAACCTGAGATTATCAATGGGACAGATCCTCCTTGTGTACTAAGATCCATTTGCAGGGCTTGGAGGTGTGACATTTACACCCACTCAAATGCTTTTCTACATGGTCAAAGTGGTGTAAAATAGCTCAAGTCAAATGGCAATTAAGCTTATTACTTGAGACAGCTTTTTCTTTTTTTTTTTTTTTTTAACTGCTTGCCCTTGACCACTAACACATAAGGGAGGGGGGAGGGAGGAAGAGAGACTCCTTAAGACAATTTTGAAACAGTCCAGTACTTTCCTGATCACTTTGCAAAGTTGAAATATGATTACAACCTTTTTGCATACAGAAAGAACCCATTTAAATGAAAAATTAGCTGCCTTAACAGGTCAAGCACATAGTTACATTAATGTTGTGTAGAACAATAAATCAACTTCGATCTCCAATTGAAAAAATGCTAATTTAGTTCAGTGATTCACTGATTGTACTTCCCGTGCGCCCCAGCGATAGAAATCTTTTCTTTTTATTTAATGCGAGACAGTGATTTGACGGCCCTCCTAATGGTGCTTGCAGACTATCAGCATTTCAGTGGAATTCTGATCATGGTTTTAATATTCCATGCAGCTTTGCCCCCTCTGATTTCATGCTGAAACATTAACAAGAGCTGACACTGGAGATTAGAAGCAGACAGCTGGAATGCCAGGTCTTTGTTGCAGCATGGACATGAGCCAACATCGTTCAACCGCAGCCAAGAGGGACCTGGGAAAGTCTTCTTAAGAAGGGGAGGTAGAAAGGGGGAGACAAGGTAGTTTACTGAAGGGCATATACAAGTAGATAATTGCAGAGTCCTTTCATCTCTTAAAGCCAAATTCTAATCAATCCTGGTTTATTAAGGGGAAAGAGGGTCATTAAAGGTAAATTTTGCAGGGGGGAAAAAAAAAAAAAATCACTATTTAAACTCGGCAAGCATAAAAGTTCGCATAGAAAGCAACTGCATGTCCACAGCCACCTCTAATTTGTCTGCCTAACAATCATGATTATTTGCAGTGCTTCTATTTGAAAATGCAGTGCAGGTCTACTTAAAAAAAAAAAAAAAAAAAAGATTTAATCCACTTAGTTCCAGGTGAATAAATTGAGAAATAAAACTGGATTTATGTGCTGGTGCAGTGTGTGAACTCTAAATTCCCAAGCAAAAAGGAGGAGGTAGTATAACATAACATTCTTGTGTCTAATAAATTGTTTCCCGAGAACAGGAACCTAATAAAGATACATAATTTCATCCAAACCATGAAGCAACTCTTACTCTTCACACATTCTTCAGAAATGTAGGCAGAAGACAAAGGATGCTCTATGGCAAAGCTGTGTGATTTTTGTGGGCTATGTTGTGTTGGTTTGGGTGGGGAGGTTTCTTTTGAATAAGAACTGCTGAAGTGTAAAAGGTATAGAGGACAGAGCAGATATTCAGACAAACCCTGGCTGTGAAAAATTCAAATTAATAAGCCAAGAAAGAAATTTCAAATGAAGGCAGGACTAGGGAAGGCTTCCAGGGAAGATGCTTATCACCAAAAATGATATACCTGGAAAAGTGCTGTAGCCCAGGGAGCAGGGCTTCGTCAGGCTGGGCTTGATCAAGTGGTTTTCCCTGTCTCAACCAAACACATAACATTGGGCAAGTCACTTAATTTCTGCATCTCCGCTTCAAGCTTTCTTCTCTCTTAAGCGCATGAGCTTTCTCATTTTGTACAGTCAGCCTTGATGTCTTGGCTTCTCTCAGCTCAAGCACACAATAATACTGATTATTTCCCAAAACAACATTCTCTCTCACCACAGTTATTAATTATTATGAAACTGAGTCAGGCCACCTACAGCACTCGGTGCTACTCAAACACATAGGAGCTTGCATTCTAAAAGCAGGGATGGATGCAGATGAGGAGCCCGGTCCCCACCCTGCAGACGTTGCTGCCAGACGGCAAACACATCCAGGCACAGGCCCTCCCAACGCCAGCGGCTTTGCTCCGGGGGAGAGGGGTTCACCGGCATGGGGACGTCTACAGAGTGGGGACTGGAGTGATTAATGCAATGACTGGCCTTTTATTTACTTATTTAATAATTCCCACCTGCCCCTCTCACCAGCCATTCCTAGTTCCCTTCCCTTTCAATCTCAAGGAGACGCAGAAAAATAAACAAAGAGCAAATATTTACACTAATAACCAAAAGGTGATCTACAGACTCAAAATATTAGTGAAGAGTGTGTGAATGGAAGGCATTCCATTTAATACATTTCCCTTATAAATTTCTTACCACCGAAGGCATAAAACTACTTCCTGAGAATGATTTACAATTACCTTCTGCCTCCTTTGATTGCTGTACAGGCCTGGAACAACTCTCCCACCTCTGTAGAGCGAGCCCAGAATTACACATCCCATTGTTAATTATTAATCCTCACAACAGCACCTATCAGGTCAGTCATACGAGCATAGCTGGGCCTGCTGAACAGACAGGTAAACCAAGGCACAGAGAGGAGCAGGGGCAGCCTCACCAGCAAAGACGCAGCTCCTGCAACAGTGATCACCTGGTGAAGATGAGGCGATGCAGAAGGTCCAGGATCAATCTGAGAAGACCAGTCTGCAGGCCAGGAACAGCAGAACACCTACCCACAGCACAGCTTATGTGAATTAGGGGAGCTCACATCTGAGCTTAAATAGAGCCACGGGGGCAACGGGCAGGAGGCGGTGTGGGTGGAGGGCACAGGTGAGGCTGGGCAAGGTCATTAACACCTGCTGGTGCTCTCAAGTCCCTGACCAATTGCAAGAGGCAGTTTATTGACCTACTAATGAGTTTCTTCCCCTGGGTGATCACCCTCATTTTTTTTTTTTTTTAAAAAAAACTTCATTTCGTTTTTGAACATGCCTGGCTTGGTAACATGCTTTTGTGCTTATCTCTGGTAGATTAAATGGCCTTTCAGTATCTAGCATTTTCTTTTCATGAATGTACCAGTGGAGTACCAGCATGACATAATCAAGTCATCTCTCTCTATTCTTTTTCTGAAATAGACAGCTCACTCAGTCTATCACTGAGAGACACTTCCTTTACCCCTCAAATGACTTCTGTGACTCTTTATAAAAACAATGTTCATATCAGAGTTATATAAAGCACCAATCCCTGTGATGACTTTGTGGAAATACCCTTTTTCTTGCTACAGCTGCCTCCTTAAAGGACTGCATGAGACCTTTAGCCAGAACCTCATGTGACAGCCTGCACTGAAGCAGTGTCCAGTCCTGGCATTGTCCTTTCCACAGCCACACAACCCTCCTTGTGATGTCCAGGCCCCTGTTTTGGGATCTTCAGAGGAAATGTTTTGCTATGTAAATGCAAAAACATTGTCATTGTTACAGTGCCTCCTGTTGGATCTACTTTCCTTCTGTTAATTGATTCATTGTTGTCTAGACTTGAGCTCATTACAAGGAGCACTAAGGCTCAGCATCATTTACTTCGTAGCTAAGTCAATCTGTGAACCAAGTGGTAGGGCTCCCGACTGGATAAGGAACATGTTCTTACAGATGTAAACGGCCAGGGAAGAGAAAATAAAGCTGAACTAGGTAATGAACGGAAATGGAATGGCCATCATTGAATCTACGAATACCATTGACCTTTCTCAGATTTACATCATTATCTAAAGTTCATCAGAGACCTTCCATGCTTGTTATCATTATCCCTCATTAGAAGTCACTCTAGAAACATTAACAAGCTTCTGAAATGCTTGGCTAATTGCTTTAATAAGGCAATATCAATACTAAGCAATAGTTCCCATGATTAGATATAAGGCGGGGGCCCTTCAGGCTATGTCTTCTTGGATTTTACATGCTGTGTTGGGGGCCTGATGGACAAAAGAAAAAGGCTTTGCTTTCAAGGTAAAGGACTCATAATGGACATAAAAATGCTCCGATGTTGCAGATTGCAGGTATATTTGAAATAACTGGGGCTACACCATTCAAGTCAACAGAGGATATGAACATTTTCCAGAAGATGACTGTGTGGTCCTTCATCTAGAAATGCTTTGGTGCACGTGAACAATCCAGATTTAGAATGGGAAGGCTGGTGAGCTTCCAAAGCAAGCCATTTCTCATACAATTTTACAAAAGAGATAAAATACAAATATATTTCTCTGGGCTTGATCCTCAGCCAGCACAAAGTAGCACAGCTCAGTTTTACTCCAGCAGAACTTCCCTGACTCATTCCAGGTAAGAAACTGGCCCACAATGAGTCTGGAAAAATTGCACAGTCTCTTTTAAAGATGGAGTACATTACCGGAGAACAAAGGTAGACCACATGTGCAAACACACACATGTCAACACATGCACATCAAACTGCTGTCATCCCTGAACTGACGGATCAGTCGTGCTTAGAGCCAGTGAGTAAGCTAAAACACAGAACCTGAAATGCATCGCTCCCCATAACCAGTGCTGGAAACAAACAGATGAGCCAGAAGTTTCTTCCTGTATTTTGTTACTATCATGCTGGGTTGCATGTGGGAACATATTGTGCTTCCCATGAGCCATCAGTTCATTTCCTTTCACCTGTACTGAGTTTAGATATAAAAATTTTATAACAAATATTTCTTCCCATATGCTCCACCCCCACCTCTGCTCAGTATGTGTCCCTAATTTCCATTCATGCTCATAGGGTGTTTCCAGGGGAGGGCACAGTCCTTCGGAAGATTCTGTCACTAGGAGAATGAACCATTTCTGTGTTCCCTGTCACTTATTCTGTCTTCTAAAATGGACGGATGAAACAGGTACCAGGAACCAGCGCACCATCATTATTTGTCTGCAAACTCCTCGGCAGCTCTCATTAGCTGATTTGCATTCAAGGCACAAACTTGGAATCACTTTAAATTGGGGGAAAAAAAAGGAAAAAAACCCACATACAACAAACATCAATACATGTTTAATGAGGTTCGATAGCTCTAAGTTTACTCAGATCGATCTCAGCAGAGGAAGGCTGACTGTTCAAACTTACAGTAACTTCAGTAAGAATGCATGAGGATGCACAAATACAGTTGATGTGGACAAGAAAAGGCTTGGGCCTCAGACTGCTCCCAGCTCTGCTGTGAACTTCTGGAACTGTGAACAAAAGCAAAGAGTTCAAGTCTGAAATAATGGAAGGTTTTTCTTCTGTGGAACCATGACTAAGCTTTACAGGCCTGACGAGCCTTCCTGCCAGCCTCAGTCCACTCATCAATCCGACTCCGAGTCCCCAGTTTTGGAAAGGATATGTGCCTGAGTGTACAGGGAGCTTTGAAAAGTCAGTAATTATTTAGAAACATGTAAGAACCAAGACAAAATCAAAAGAAAGCTAAAAGAAGGAGTGGATGAGACTCTTTCCTTTTCTTTTAGGCATCTTTATGGGCTCCAATAAATCTCCAGCTTCTGCTGATGGTCTTCTAGAGTTGAATACTAATGGCTCCTTTTTACAGTCTTAGAAATAGAGGCACAAAACTGCAGAAGTGAAGTGACTAGTCCAGTGCCTCATCATGAGTCAGAACATTAATGAACGTCTGACATATTAACATCAGTCTCCTTCATCAACCATGGGACATCACCACCCGCTAATAAAACCAGGCAGAGGAAATACCCTTTTTCGTCTTGATATGCTCTACTTCTCATAACCCCACAAGATCCTCGTCTACTTTGTTTTTGCTCTAAAACAGGCCAGGGCTAGGATTACCTTACATACAACTAGGTACATCATTAGATCATTGATTTACCTGAAATTATTAAATTAAGCAATGCTACAGTGAGAACCTGCAGTTTGGAAAGGACAAAAAGTGATCTGCGGATTCGATGCAGCTATGGACCCAGGTGATGAGTCTACACAGGGAGAGCAAGACAAGAACCATGGGCATCTTCAGGCATGAGTAGGGGCATGGATACGCTCAGGGACAGGGGCCTCTCAAAGCAATGAGGGATCCCACAAGAACTGCCCAACAAGCTATTTTTGCACAAGCACTCAATTTGGCATCGGTGCCACTTCTCACTAAGGATTCTGCTTTCCATGGTGAAAATAAGAGCAGAAGTGAACCAGTGGACGTGAGAGAGAGGGGTAGAGAATGCACAATCAGCTCACATTCCATCTCTTACTGTACACATCATGTTATTAATTTTAATGGCATGACGTTGTTTTTTTGTGAGGGAAAGAAGAACAGAATCAGGCCATTAGAGAGTAGAACATACAAAGCAATGAGTTGCTTTATCTATTTAATGGCAGCAATGAGTTAGCTTCATTATGGGGTTAAAACCATCTTATTTCCAGAAATGAAGAGTTCTAAGAGCTGGATATTTACATTTACTGTTTTATATCCTCCTTCAGGGAGTGGTGCTAAAATGAGATACTTCTCTGAGAAGTACTAAAGAAGATGAGATACCTCCAGACATTGGTATTTCTAGAAATCACTACAAAAATGTGACAAGCTGAACATCAGCCTTGCTTGGTAGCTCACTACCGATCCTTCCTGCAGGCATCGACAAAGGCACATGCAGGACTGGGCTGTCTCCAAGGCTCTAGCTGGCAGAAAGACACTTCTCCCCTCACAGTGGGGCAAAACCTTCAGCTTTTTCAGCAACAGTGACAACTTCTGCAATTAGTTCCGTGTTTTCTGAGACATAAGTCTGCAGCACATATAAAATGGAAACAATAGGGCCCTCCCAAAATAGACTGGGTTTCATAACAAACTAAATACTGAGCTATTGTCAAAGAGTGCTATTGTATAGGGCCATGGCAGAACATTTGGCTCCAATACTCAGTAGCGAGGGCCACTGCTATTGCATTATAAAAAATGCTATGGCATCAGTTTTCACTTTGTGATGGTGTTTACTCGGCAGATAATAGCAGATAATTCCTCCAGCCATTCTGACAGCTTCAGCTGACCAACATATCCAAGTCCAGGTTTCAATACTAATGATGAGAGGAATTTTTTTTCTGTTTGTTTTTATCTGTCAGCTCTCTCTTAGCAATTTTAGGGAAAAAAAGAATCCATAAATAAGATTAGGGACTGAGGAGCGTTTTTAATATAGATGAACTTTAAAAAAAAAAAAATAGAAAAGAAGTTGGCTTTAAAAAAATGAAATAAAGAAGACAAAGTCTTCTTTTTTTTTTGTTTTTGTCAGGGGATCCTCTATTAATAGCTTCATTTCAGCTTTGACAATTTTTATTACCATTCTTGAGATCAAGTGGTCATAAGCCAAACAGTCATAGACAACATATCTGCTTCAAATTCAGCCTGGCAGTAAGCATTCTGAAGGTACGCTTGGAGGAAGTGCATCACTTTTAAGGGAAGCCTGCTGAAATGAGATGAGCTCTGAGGATAAGGTGTTGCTGAATGTGATTATACACAAAACCGACGGCTTCCACTGGCAAAAGACAAAAGCCAGGAACCGCATCCAAAGCCGGTTGAAGTCCATCAAAGGACTCACTGACCACTGATTTTAGTGACTTTGGGATTGACCCCCCTATTTGAAAATTACCAGAAGCAAAAGAACATAACTTTACCTCCCCAATAATCCTAAATCTTGCTTGCAACACTTTAACAAAACAAAACAAAAGTCTCCGGGACCTTCTGGTTCCTGGATCACCCCAGCCCCTAGTCCATGAAGTGGATTATTCTGTTGCTGTTCTTGTTTGTGCAGCTACATTCTGGAAGTGAAATAGTTACCGAACAATTTAAACTATTGTTTGTGGGGAGGATCAAACCAGCACTTTTGTTCATCAATTCAGATTAAAAATTTAATTTCATGGTACAATGAACCCATACAGAGTTATATCTATTAGGGTCACCTATTTCTTGTACTTCAGCTTACTTTAAGTATTGATGACTGCAAAACTCTTTAGAAGATAAGAATCACAGCTTCAGACTTCTCAGCTCTCATGGTTTTAATGTTAGACACAATTTTCCTGACTCTTAAATACCTTAGACTATGTTTGTGAGAGAGGGGAAAAAAAATGAAACTCACTCACACTCTCTCTCTTTCAGTTGCTGCCTGGAATTTTTAAATAACGGAGATCTGGCTTTAATTGAGGCTTTCATTGTTTGAAAAGGAGCTACAAGTATTTCTAAACTAAAATATTTGCATAGTTTCTTGCTCACTCTGCTAAATCCTGAGAGGTGCTGGACTTCTCACTGAACTGTCCCTTCTAGAGAACACAATTACTATCCTGTTGCTGTAATAGAAAAGATTTGAAGAAAGGTCTTCTGAATACATATTTAACATCTAAATGTTTTCCTTGCTGTCTTTGGGCCAAGTCTTTATTCGATTGTTACTCAAAACAAAACTCCCATTCATGTCAAAGCAAGCCAGCCTTTCATTAGGTCAGGAATTTAGCAAATTTGTGGTTAGTGTGTCCAGAAATTGGTAGCATTTAATTGATCAAATAAAATAATTTTTAAAGGGAATTTTCACCACTGAAACAAAGATGTGTGGCCATTTGGAAACATTTCAGAATAAACTCACTGGTTTAGCCAACCTTTTTTTTTTTTCCTCTCCAATCTCTAGCTCTTGAGTGCTTATTCCTGGGTACTGTCAAACACATTGCCTGGGAGGAGCGGTTTTGTCCCAGTGATCTGTGCCTTGGGAAGTGATTTTTGATAGCCGTCCCAGACTCACAGAGGACCTTAAAGAACATAAAAGGTCCTTGTAATGTTCTGATAGTGAGACAGTCAAGCACTGGATGGTGTGAGTGTGGAGGCAGATATTACTATCATCTTTGCCCCGCGCCATAAAGAGTACACAGTATCCTACATCACTTGCCTGCAAATTGGTCTGAAACACTTGATTTCATTTGGATTCAGTTTTGAGTATCCCAGAACAGGAGCTCAGCCTGCTCAGGCATAATTTGCTTACCGATCAATTCTCCTTCTTGTTATCCTCTAGATGAGAGCAAATATTTGGTTCAATTATTTTTTTTCCAATAATTTTCCTTAGACTGGCACTGGCACAGCTAGCCTGTGATTCTCCGCTTTCTGGACTTCACAACCTCTTTTGGAGCTAAGCACGACACACATCCTTTCCTAGTTGTTTCTTCTCTCATTCTGCAGGCTCTGTCACAGATAGCGGTTAACAGTGCAGAGATTGCACCCAAGCAGTCTGTAACTCGCAGAGGATGAATTTCATCAGGCCAATCGCATTTCAGACTTCTAACTTTCCAACACCACCCAAAAAAACAAACAAACAGAGGCACTGTGTTCAGATTTTTCACCATCACGCTGTATCATCGCTCTTCCTTCACTGCACAGGAGATCAAATTTTCCCTTGCCGTTCTTTTGTTTCTAATGAATTTACAGTCAAATGTCGAGTTGTGTTTCAATGCAAACAGTTCCTCGAAACTAAGGAGAACTAAAAGGATTACATGACTAGACAGCCAGAAGTACCATAGTTGCTTAGCAGCAACTGGAGCAGAGAAAGCAAGCACTGGACAGGACAGGACTACTCCAGCCAGATTTATCTTCAGTTACCAGGGTCTGAAACACGGAAACTTTGGTCTGTGGGATGGTCAGCATCTCACAACTGAGTTTGTCAGGTATCTGCAGTGGCAATGGAAAGCGAGAATAATCTAATCCAAAGCCCACTTTGAATAATGACCCGAGTCAGCAAACTGGCAGTAACAACCAATACAATGGAGGGGAGGAAAAAAAAAAAAAAAAGCTGACTTTGCTTTAGCCTGTTATTTGAGAAATAAATACATACATACATAAACACTTGACTTTCTAGAAAATGTTTAACTTCTACTGCAATGCAAACAAAAGGTGATGTTTTACACCAACTTAGATGAAATTTAACACACACCCTCTTTTTGATATGCTCTGCTGGAATCGTATGTGTATATGTACGCATGTCTCTTGTATAGTTTAGTTATGGCAGGAGAGAAAATACGAAGCAGATCTCAGCAAGGTTTTAGAGCTGCTGGACCTGCATTTTCTCTTGTAAATCAGAAATTACTCCCCTGAAATTATGTTCTCAGACCTAGCAGCGTTAATCTCCATCCCTAATTGCTGTCATTCCACCCTGTCTGTGATTCCGCGCAGGGGAAATCTCTGACTCTGCGTACCTACGCGCTCCCCTCTCTGTACATATGCCAAGGACCCGTCCCGTGACCAGATACACCAGCACACTTGATTCTGAAGTTGATTCAGTGTAGAAACATATGCTTGTTTCTAATCTGTGACAGCATATGTGTCTTTTATCCACTGTCCTGGGGAACTGGGGTGTGCTTGTGCCGTGCGCAGAACTATTAGGTATTTTGTTCAAGAATATCTCTGAAAGAGCTCTCTTGTCTACAAATTGGGGAGCTATTTTCACTGCTGAACTGGAGCAATCTCCGTACTCCTCTTCCTGACCAAAGGGGAATCGACGTAGACAGAATTTTCAAGCAGCTGGAATGACTCATGGCAAGGGGATGGAGCCATGTTGTCTCGGCATGGGCAGCTATTAATGGTCCTCCCCTGTAGTTGGCCCTGGATTCAGTAACACGATTAGCCACGCTATTATATATCAAGTTCATCATGTGAATGGGTAACCCAAAGATGAGTTCATGCAGGGATGCCAAAGGGAATAAACAAAGCCCCAAAAAGGTACATGCTGCCTGGGATTTGCAACAAGGATTAATTCATCTGTTCGTGGGAGAAATGTTAATTTTTTTTTTTTAATTGCACTGTAGCCAGGTAAACAGAGAAGAAGGATAACAACTGACAACATGTTCAGGAATGACATTAGACACAAGTGAGAGGGCTTTTTTTTAAGGACCTTTGGAAAAAGGAAAGTGTGGGGCCAATTCCCACAAGGAAGATCCTCCTCCTTCCTCAACGGCAGCACTGGAAAGAGCCAGGAGAGCCAGCAGTGCCTTCATCTCCCTGCGATCTCTCTGCACAGAACTAGCACAGGCTGCCAGAAGAAAACGTGGTGCTTTTTGGTCTGTTAAGTGTTAATAGGTAGTGTCAGTGGGAGGGGAAAACAGGACAGGCTGGCATCTAGTACTCTGGGGTGGTTTCAAGGTTCTGGAATGGTCTTATAGGATGGATCAGATAATAGAAAAGAAAGCAGATAATAGAAAAGAAAACATGGAGCTAGGTCTGGTGTGTGCTGGACCTGGCTTGACCCTCTGTAGCCTAAACTCCAACTATCTCCAGACAAGGTGAGGAATTCAAAGTTGCTTTGATTGTCCTCTGAGATGCTGCCTCAGCGTGGGGCAAGCACGGCCCAGGGTGGAGCTTCCTTAGTTCCTTCCCACCAAAGTGGCAAAAGAGCGGCAGCATACAGAGATGACATAAGCAGTTCACCAGATCTCTTCCACCTTTAACAAGTCACTTCATTTAAATAATTTTTGTTTTCTTTTTCTAGATCAATACTAAGTCTTAGGTGTCAAACTGTGCTAGAATGTATACTGAATTTTGCTTTTAGCTGTTCAGTCATTTAGAATGCTTTAACCCTAGTCTGGACAGTGGCATGGATTAAGGAAGCCTTGCTCAGTTGAGATTAACAACCTATATACTCTGCTTTATTATGTGAAAGGAGCTCATCATAACCCGAACATTCTCCTACCTGGCTGTCACACAAGCAGTTTGCTTCATTGTAATTGCTTCCTGAGACTCAATTGTTTTCAAACAATGAAAACAGTCACAGAAAGTACACTGCATGTTCAT
The DNA here is from genome assembly GCF_036417535.1 of Chlamydotis macqueenii. Lineage (NCBI taxonomy): Eukaryota > Metazoa > Chordata > Aves > Otidiformes > Otididae > Chlamydotis > Chlamydotis macqueenii. The sequence continues at coordinate 3,844,743 of NC_141579.1, read as the reverse complement.
TTTGGATGCTTTAAGGACTATATTTTGACTTCAATTATAGTTAAATGGCAGTAAAGGCTAAATTCTAATTGTTTTTTAATTAGCTGCCATATTTACCATATTAATAATTAGCGTGCCATATCTGTTCTGCTTAAATTCAGAGCATTGCTCTGAAAGAGGGGAAAAAAGTAATAATGGTCATAGAGTAACATTCAAAGAAAGGTGTCAAGGAAAATCCTCCATTTCAGGCCTCCAGGCTCTTCTTTAGACACGAGCATCGGCTTGTAGCACAAGTACAGGTATTGCAGATTCACAAAGGGCTTGGGGCGTTCCCATTCAGAGCACTAACGTGAAGCCAAGTTTTGTGGCTGTTCTTTCCCTGCTGAGCGAGCCAAGGTGGAGCTCCACAGGCACAGCCCTTCGGAGGAGGGAGGGACACAGGTCCGTGCTTACTGTTGCTGCAGATTTCCTGTGCGGCACTAGTGTTAGAGCTCAATTTTTCAGTTTTCCTACCTCTAAAATGGGTTGAGGGGAGCAGAGGATATTCCCCATCTCCCAAATCATGTCCTTTAACTATACCCGTCCCTCACCCCCTCACTCATGAAACATTTCTGTGCTGACACTTCCCACCATCCAGTGGATGCTGCAGGATAAAATGTAGTAATGCAGGACGCTGGCAGTCAAAGACAGTAGAGAGCTCTGGAAACTTGCTTTGCAATTTGATCTGAGTGCTGGAAGGACAGAGCAGTGCCCCTAAGATTTAAGGAGTACCTTGAAGAACAAGAACCAGTAAGTTTACTGCTATCCATCCCAATGTTCTTAAAAATAGGGGCTGTGTAACGTGACCAGCAATACCTAAGATAGAAGCTAGGTTTTGCAGAGAAATAAGTCAGCCTGGACTATGCCTTTGCCTACCGTTCATCACCTGCATTGCTCTCAGCCCAGTCTGTCTAGCACTATGATGGATTTACAGCAGGGATTAATTTAGGTCCCATCTCACAAAGTTCTCACTCCCTAAAGCTGCTTCATTCTCCTTTGAGTTTTGAGCTGTTCTCCCTTGGTGTTTGGAATATAGGTAGGAAGAGCCAGTAGGGCTAAGAGAAACTACTGATTTAACCTGGATCTAATCACAGCAATTTGACATCTTGTCATAGTAATATATCTCTGCTGTATTGTCTCCTGCAGTCAGAGAAAACATGAGAGAAAGAACTTGCAGCAGAAAAGAAATGAAACAAAGCAGGACCAGCCTCCCTCTCCTCAGTGTCCTCACAGACAGACATCAGCCCAGCCGGCTGAGATTGTAAAATATACGTATATCTACCTACAGTCTTCTGCCATCACACAATGAAGGAAAAGACTGTACCGAACGGCAATTCATCCCACTGCTCTTAAGCACTCCTATTAGGAGAGGATAAATCACCCTCTGGAAGTGCTCGTATCTCTCCACTGAGACAGACAGTTCACCACTGAATAGGTGGTTAACTGAGAGTAGGACCAGAGCTACTAGACAGCCCTCTCCAAGATTTATCCCACTCTGTCTGACACTATCAGGTTGTCCACTGGCACCACCGCCTGAAGCTTCACCCTCTTCAGGTAGGCTACGCAGCTTCACATCTGCTAAATGTTTAGCGGATATTTAGTTACACAGAAAGAAGTGAATGGGCATCAATCTTCATGAAAAAGATGGCAGGAGATGACATCTGCCCTCCTACTGCAGGAAGCTGTGATGGTATATCTGACCATAGGGAAAGAGACAAAAACGTGAATATTTCAACCTTCACTGCCCTCATGGAAAAATGTCACTGCAGGAAAAGCAAGATTAAGCTGCATTCAAATGGCAATTCTGTATGGAAAGCCATACACAGTGCTATAGTGATAGTAAAAAGAATAAAACCAATTATCTGTGGCTGGCTAGCAAACTCCCAGACAAACCCAGTCTTCATAAGAATTAGCCAAATGTAAGACTGCAATATGGTTCCAGCCTGAAGTGATCCTCTAGAATGACCTGTCCCGTTCATTGAGATGCAATTACTAAGCACGCCGGGATTCCTACAAAGCAATGTCCACGTTTCGCTATGGCACAGGATGAGTTAAGCACGAGCGCTGGACAATGACCGTGGAAACACCAAGTATTTGGTTGTTTTGTCACGAACGGTCCAGGCCTGAAGCAAAACATCTTAAGATGCCAGTCAAAGGAGAGCTGATTTTTTTTTTTAGTGCTCAAGAGGGTAGTGAATGCCTGCAACTTGCTTCAAAAACATTGCCACTGAGGGCAGCTGATTAGGGAGAGGACATCACAGCCTCGGGGCGCAATTAACACAGACCCTTCCACCTGCTCTCCCAAGCCTTCAGTAGGGATAGTTAGTAAACCAGTACCTGAGCATCACAAGGTGCAGACTGGCTTAGAAGCCAAAAAAGGATCAAACCGGATAACCACGGGTCTGGCCTCAGACACCCTGCAGGCTGAGAAAAAATGGGCAGATTCAAACCAGAAATGGCATTTGGTACCTAAGTGAAGATATAAAGAGGTTCTACTTTAATAGATGCTATTCCAGAGGCTACAGACCTCCTCAACCAAACAGGTTCAGTCCTGTTCTTCACATTAGTGTTTCCCAAAAAAGTGTCTCATCACCTGTGATTTCAGGGGGAGAACTGGTGTAGAGGCTCCTGAAATCTGGAGGAAAACAGAGGGGCACCGGGGCTGGCTTGGGTCCAGGTACATATGTAGTCCTATTTTTCCTGTTCCTTCATGCAGTAACCGGGAAGAGATTTGCATTTCTTGCTACCACTTGAGCAGGTTAGGACATGGATGTGTGACCTTGCACAGCTCTTACAAAGGAGCTGTGCACAGAACATCTGAAGGGCTAACTCTTAAAGCAAACTGGAGCAATCAATACAGGGAAATTATGAAGACCTGAGCAAGGCAAATGATGTTGACAGGACTAGGAGAGAGGGATTATTTCTTCATAATAATAAAAAGAAACACTAATGCCAGAATCCAAGGCAGCTTCCAGTAGCAGAAGTGGGACAAAGACAATCAGCATCATGCCAAAGAAGTCATGAATGGATCAGCATCCGCTAACAAACCTTGTTCTCAGGTTTTAAACCCTGCTCAGCCAGGTATTTGAAGCAAACAGTCTGCAGGGTTTTTAGTTCAACAAACTTTGCTGTGACTAAAAATCATCCCTATGACTCTCTGCCCTCATGAGGAATGACGAGAGGAATATACCCTTCTTCTTTGCTGAACAAGGTTCAGCTTCTCTTAGACAACAAAATATCGAAGGTCAGAAATTTTATTATTCTACTCTCAACCTGCCTTAAAGTGGCTAAATGAAAGATCCCTAGAGCTTCACCTTGACCTTGGTTTGTCTCCTGCGTATCCTTTAATTGTAGGTAATTATTTTCTACCCTTTGGGTTACACTGAATCTTATGAAGGAAACCTCTAAGAAAGGAGAAGACTGATTTCTAGCTTGATTAATGAAAATAACCAAACAGACTTGGAACAACATGGAACTTCGTCCTACATATTATTTAGATTTTATTCTTCAATTATGTCCCTCTCTTGCTGTTAGGCATGTAAATTTGAACTAGCACATCTATCTAAGACCTGTGATAAATTCAGGTATCTTGACTTTGGTACAGTGATACTGTACCTTAGTATGTCCTTGAAGCTAAGTAATTTGTACTATTCTGAAGGAGGTGTAATAATAAGAAATATTAGATATTAGCCTATTAAATCTTCAGGAGAAAAACCAGTAATTTCTCATTGTTTCAAATCTTCAGTCCAGCGGTTCAAAGAACAAAACAAAACACTACTTTTAAAAAGTATTTCCCATTTTTCCTTCTTTTCTCTTGTTGATACTATTTCACCAATGGGAAAATGAAGAATGACTCCCAGTCCTCTATTTGCAGTTTTTAACAAGCTTCCTCTTGAAATATCCATTTTGATACTTTTTCCAGAATTTTTTTTAAAAGGAAAAGAGTAAATAACTGAGCAGAGATAAGATGTTTGAAATTATTTTTTGAAAGAAAACAATGCTAAAAGGTTTCTAGTGTTTTCCCTTGAACCTTGTCACTTCTGTCCTGCAGACAGCCAGGCAGGAAATGCATTTTGCCTGTGGTACATGAAAAAAAAAAAAACATAAAGACTATATGCATTTTTTAAATAAAAAATAACAAGCCTGTGGCTGTCTTTGAGCAGGGAGGGAATAGAAGAAAGAATATAACTTTCTTTGAAGGTTAGGAAACACACATCTAGTCCTGAAGTTCTGCTTGTGTATTACCTGTCTGTGTATCCATCTGTTATGTATACTGGATTATCCTGACCTTTTCGGCATTCCGTATGCTGATTATCTAGCAGCTCCATTCCTCCGGTGATTACAGCCTCCTCAACTTGTGGGAAAGGGCTGGGATAGCCAGTCAGTCAAACTGCAGAATAATGAAAAGGTCAGACCAGTATAGCATACAACCGTACTTCAGGGGCTACATCAGGCATTACACTTTGGTACCTCATCTTCATAAGAGAGACTGTAGTGAGGTCAGAAATCAGCACAGTCATTGCCAGACTGAGGGAAGGACTGATGTAGGAAGCCAAACATCCAAGAACTTGCTTTAATCCTAGATGCCGAGATCCTAAACATCGTGTAATAACGCACGCTAACAAACACACTGGGCCTTTCCCATGTCAAAGAAAAATAAATTAAAAGAAAAGAAAGGGAAGTGAAAGTATAAAGGGGATTTCATGGGATTTGAGTGCCAAACTCCAACAAGCTCTTCTGAAAATCCCAGCTTAAAGCAATAGACTTGTATTCTTGCATTTCTTTCTCCTGATGTCAGTAATAATGACTGCTGAATTAGTTTAAAGATCTTGCATATTGCTCCGGGTTTTGTTTGTTCATTTATTTTCTGCATTTTATGCTCAAAAAGTTAATAAAGGGAAAATTCCCCTGCAAAAGAAAGCAGAAGAGAAAAGATAAAATCAGAGCGAAAAGACTAAATTTTCATCCCATTTAAATCCACAGCCGATAATTGAAGAGGAAAGCTCTTTTAAATGAAGGATCTATTTGAAAGATTTTGTTTCAGTGTTCCCAATTATGTACTGTATATTCCAGAAACAGGTTCAAGTGCAGGGCGCTGGCAAAGTCCACGCTTAAAATTCAGCACACACTTAAAGTCCATTGACTCCAACGAGACTGTTCTATTTGCTAAAATTTAAGCCCGAGCTGTGCTCAGCAGAGTTGAAATTAAGTGTGTAGCTAAGCATCTGCTTAAGTGTTCTGCCTGGTCACTGTGTTTGTTGCTCAACCCAGCACAGGTGAAGGCTAGGGGAAGACAGTAAACATGTTGAGAGACCAGAATTTTCCCCATAAAATGTTCTAGAGACTTCCTTAAATTTTGAAGTTAAGATACCACTTGGCCCACCCAAGAAAGGACTATGAGCTGTACTCTGAATTTCATCTGAATGAGACATCCAGGAACTGAAGACTCCCTGCTTTGTCTGGAGAACCCGATTCATCATGAGGTGTCTATCTCACCCTTTGCCCATCATTGCAGCATCTGTGCTGCTGGCACATTTACTTTTCATTTCTGGACTGCAAGCAGGGTGAAAACCACACAAGAGTCTTTGAGTTTGATATGTCAGACAAAGGGTTTCCAGAAAGCCAGCAAGGAATTTCCCTTTGGGATTTATTTAGTCCACTTTGAGATACTCAAGACCTCGGGAGGAAGTACATATCCAACAGTTAAACCACAAAACTGGCCATCACCTTGGCCCTAACCTCACCCTTCCTGAATTACTCTCTGTGACCTTGAGCAAATCGCCTCCAGTCAGACCTTTCAAGCCCAGGGGCCTCCATTTGCTCCCCAAATCCCGATGAACCGAGGAGCTGACTCTTAAAATGCCAGCACGGCATCGACACTGTCCAGGCGGGCTGTGAGGATGCTACCAGCACTCTTTTACCTGAAGTTTTCGAGGGAGATGCGGGGCCTTCATACTGTGCAATACTGTGAACGCTCAAAAATGCAGACAGTGGTCCGAATAATATAAAAACCAAGTGTGTTATTAGTGCTGTCAATTTAGCCAAGAATGTTATGGCATGTGTGTCACGAAGAGAGACAGAAGCTATTATTGAAATGAGGTTAGAATCGTTTTGAAACATCAACAGTGGCATTATAGTTGGTAACATTTCCATCTAAAATAGATGACATTGATGCTATACAATCAACAATGCCACTGGGAATACAATATAGAACAGAAGACTAGATTGTTTTACTTTATATTGATTTTCCCTTAGTAGTTTTTGATTAACTGTCAAATCAATTAGCTTTCCCCACCCAAACATCATATCACGTTGCTACATTTTTGGTGTCCCCCTCACAAACTCCCTGTTCAATAGCAAACAAACACGAGAAGCCTGGACTCAAGTGCTCAAAAGCACTCTGAAATAGAGGTTTTACAGGCGGAGATAAGTCCCCACAGACAGCCTGCTTCTCCTCATAATGCTGGAGTCCAGCCATGTTTTTATTGAATCAGGTTCTGAAACTAAGGCACTAAGAGATCTGATTATAGCCTTGCCATAATGTCCTTTTAAAATCAAATGCGTGGCATTTTCACAGTGACATAATGTTCTTTCGGCTCAGAAGAGACAGTGTGTCTAGAAGTTTTTGACCAGCTTGGCCTTCCCATATTACAGAGGGAACACATCTCTCTATCCATCCATCCATCATTTTGCAGTCCCTTGGCCAAACACCTTGCCAGTTTTATTACCTTTATCCCACAACAGCCTTAGAGAAGCTGTAGGAGAATGTTGTTATTACAGATGTGGCATGAAGGTGAATCAATGAGAGACCAGGGAGCTTGCCCAAAGTCACAGGCAGTCCCAAAATCCATCTGATTTACTGTGAGCTTCCCAATTACAAGGCACTCCCTTTTTCCTGACCATTCCAGTCCAGGTGAAAGGACATACACAGGATGGAAAAGAAGGTTTCCACCCGCAAAACAGAAGCTGAGGACTCATTCAGCTCTCGTAATTGCTTCGGACCTATGCAGTAGGGACTGGTAGCACAGAATTAGAAAGCTCAGATCCAGACTGAGTCTAGATCTGAACTTTCCAGAAGTTCAAAAGCTTGCTGGATCTTGTCTTTCGTTGCACTCTATTCATTAACTGCCATCTCTCTTCTACACCTTCTCTTTGTTTTTCTAATTCAAATTGTGTTCATTGTAGGCATTAAAACTCTCCCAGGGATGCTGTACTACCTACTACCTCTACCAGGACTGGAAACGGGACAGTATACATGACTACTTGCACCAACGCTTACAAGGCCCAGCTGGGACCAGGCACCTTCTATGTTAGTTTGTACAGATGTCCAACAGAAGCCAGTTCCAGCTGTGATGTTCTGGCGGGCTGAATGGTGATGGCAAGGCACGGAAAACTCAAAGTCACAGAGCAGGTGAGCATCTGGGACAGATCCTGGGTGCTTCAGTTCCCAGTCCTGTACCCTGTCCATTCGACCTCGCTCTTTCTCAAGAGGCTGTCGCGAGGGATGCCTTCAGACAACATGCAATAAATAAATACCTATAACAAAGCCTTCCACTGTTCCACTGAAAACAAGATCAGCCAAACAACTTTACAGGACTCGCCCACTCGCTTCCCAGTACCCTAATGAGGGAGAAGGATCTTTATCCAAGCCAAAGCTGCCCCAGTGTTAGGTGTAGGGAGCCATAGTGAAACCAGCTGCTGCTGCCACGCCGGCAGCCAAGACTCTCATTTGTTTTGGCTAGCGCTGAGGAATCAGCTTAGGCATCTTTGAGAACAAAATGGTGCATGGAACCGATCCAAGCTGCAAAAGATAAGAAGCAATAAGAGTCGCAACAGATTATTTGTCTGGTAAAACAGAAGGAGAATTCTATCCAAAAACCGAGTGGATCCTGGTCCAGTCCTGCGAACAGAAGTTCTGTTTGTGTAGCGCCAGATGATAGCCTCTCGGGCTGCACAACAGGTGCTAAGCTGCAGCTATTTCTGGCGAATAACAAATTGCTGCTGCCGAAAAGGAATGACAGAGGAAAGTGATTTCTGCACAACTGCTGTAAAGAGGAAGGCTCTTCAGCAACATAGCAACGCTCGCGGCCGCCACGGCAAAGTCAGAGGGGAGGGATGTAAGTATTCTGCTAGAATAAACATAACAACAACTTAAAATAACCAGCTCGCTCTCTCTTCTCAAGGAAGATTTGGTTGAAGATTAGCCACAGCCTTCCCTAACTGGTTTTCAGCAAGGCAATTAACCTCTCTGAAGCTGGACCAAAGATAAATCTTAGCACCTCCTCATTCATTTTGGATATATTTGGCCCATTTTTCCCATGTCCTTTACACAGAAGGGGAGTACAAGTGAGAGGGTGCGTACCCAAAAGGGATCCAACCAACAGATCCAAAAGAAAAGAAGAAAAAAAAAGGGAGAATTCAGTAACCAAATAAGCTTAATAAGCAATGAGTAAAGACTGGCATAAATTCTAGGATTAGGTTCTCACCTGACCTACTCCAGTCTTGCTGAAATAGCCTTAAAGGACCTAAAGTAATGTTTATTATGTGAGGGTCTAGCTCCCTTCCCTAATCAAATGTAAACTTCACAGTACTTAATTTTGTATTGGTTTCCTTTTTAAGAAAATATTTTTTAAAATTTGAGATTTAACATCACTTTCATTACAAGTCAGGCAATAATCTTCTGAAGTTCCTTTTCAGATCTGGGTTCGTTCAAACCAGAACCTCCAGAAAGGAAGTTCTGAACGTGCACCGAACAACACCCACCTTCAGCCTAAAGAACAGAACTTTCACATATCTTGTGCTAAAAAAAGGAGCATACAATAGCAGTATCGGAAGGGATGCCACAACGAAACTCAGGGTGCAGAGGCACGGTTCTCACAGCTGAAGGCTTCCGAAAGGAAAGCGATACCAGGCACAGTGCAAGGGAAGCCAGATCCAAACCTCTGCAATCAAATAATGCAGGCAGCTGGATTCATTTCCCCCCCAAACTGGGTTTACAGTAAGCATTTCATTCCTGTGTGATTTCATATGTGTTTGCTCCTGTGTTGGTCCAGAGCAAGGGTTTGTGTGCCTTAAAATTTGTTCTTTTTATTTCATTTTGTTCTTCAGCTCCGTGAGAGGATGCAATAAAAAGAGACTGCTCCTCCCTATAACCCTGACTCCCTTAGCAGTGTACAGCATTTTTTAAAATTCAAGATGTTAAAGTCTTTATGATAAACACATCTCTGCAGCCAAAGGGATTTTTAATCTCGCTTGATTTACAAGCATTTCATTGCATTTGAGTATAACGTATTTTAATATCATGGTGGAAATTACAGCAGGGGCTAATTAGAGCAACTAAGTTAGTTAGATTTCTGTGCATTTGGAAAACAGGCTGCATCCTTTTAATAGGATAATCAAGATGGATCGCCCCGACTTGCCGAGTTTCTCTGTAGACACCAGGAGTACTTCTGCATGCAGTCTAAATGGAGGTAACTCCGTTGAAGTTTATGGGACAAAGACAATTCATCCCTGTGAGCGTGCAGCCCATCCTTAGGGTTAGATCCTGCAAAGTGCTGGGCACTTTCACTTCCCACAGGAGTAGTGGGAGGTCTGTGGAGCTCAAAACCTGGTAGGACGGAGCCCTGAGGATAAAACCCTCTGCTTGCCCTGCCATGTTACTAGTAGATGCCCAACGTGCCAGCAAGACCCACTGTTTGGGATTTTTAAGACTCACAGTCATGGTCTTAAACTAAATTACAAACCATTTGGCCTCAACCAAATTTGACTTGCTTCAATACCGTCAGGCTGGTTTGAATTTTTCTCAACTTGCAGTCATAGCCTACAACTAATTTGAAACACATTGTGAAGGTCAATAAACCTGTCCCTGGCTCTCCCTCCTATTGTTTCCCAAGGTAAGCTCTTTGCTCTTAGACCTAGTCATCCTTGGTTCCTACTACAGCTGAAGGAGAGAAACAGCTGTATTTAGGGTACAAGTCATCTGATCTATTTTGTACACGCACTTTAGGATAAGATAAATCACATCCTACAAGGAGCATTTATTTCCTCTGCGGAGCACCGACAAGTCTACAATTAGATCAGATGCAAACATGCCCAGCAGAGTTTAATAGTTCAAGTTCTGCCCTGATCTCTAATTCTGGGTTACCTCTGAGTGACAGAGCCTCATCAACAGAGACCTTGGCTTTACACTTTATCCCAGGCTCTGCCGGGAAACCACCACTCAGCTGCTCCGCACTACACAAGAACGGGCGGGTGTCGCAGCCATGGGCTACAAGACCTGCCACATCCACTCACTCCTGCAAACCCCCACACCACAAGAATGGAGGAGCAAACGCAGAGAAACCTAGATGTCAGTACATGCCGATTTTAAGTCGCAACCAACACCATTCCCTATCAGTGAGGAACGATGAATGTGTCATTTCCAAGGTTACTTCAAGCCAGTTAAGCTGGCTGGGATTTTCATGTATGTGCTCTCCTGCTCGAATGATTGACCAAACACCGTTCCTCCTGCCCTCTACCACTGTCCAGGCAGTTGCACTGACCTTCCTAAGCCTTGGTGGACCTGATTCTTTTCTCATTTGTATTAAGCAAATTATCTGGCTTCCAACAGTTACTTGACTTAAGGCAAAGAAAGAAAGGGAAAATTATACCCACTTTCCGCAGAAATGCTTTTCCAAGGGTTCCCTGCCTTTCACTGGAAATGTTCCACCTGGGCTCAAGCAAAAGCAGGGGAGCATCTTTGATCCCCTTTGAAATTTCCACAGAAGGCTTTCATTTAATTTTCCAGGCTTCTTTGCCTTTCTCATGTAATAATAGCTGATATCATTTAGTGGAAAGCACAACAACAGCCATTAAAAATGGTTATTAGTCTGGAACTGCTTTCTTAATAGGAAACACACATGCCACACTCTGGGAGTTCAATGTTTTTTAGCAGACTTCAAGGTAAATGCCGCTATAACCCTTATTTTTAAGGAGGGAAGGAGAGAAAGGAATATGTTTCTTGGGCTGAGATTTTGCCCTTAGGCAGAGCCTTGGGCAAGAGGTGAGGCAGCCCCACCTCCCCTCCGCTCCTCCCCTCAGGAGGGACCCTGCCTCTGAAATGCTCCTCTGAGGATCCGCTCCTCCGCAGCGACTCATTTCTGCTGGAGGGAAGGAAGATGCACTAGCACTTCAGCATCCTTCCTCCCCGGCATCCAGCTGGTGCAGAGGAGCGGGGCCACGGATCAGCATACTGACAGCCTTCTCCTCCCTCTGCTCACCCTCACCCTCTCCCTGCTTTCCCCTTCCTGTGGGCAGAACAAGGCCTTTGGACAAGCGGGGTGCCCTTGGAGGTAACCCTGACAATCCTCAGATAGGCAAGGAATTTGCACGTTCTTGAACAGCGGCGTTAAGTCTGATCACAGTCTTGCCTGCGTGCTCTCTGTGCCTGTCCAAATGCCCCTTCTACAGCCAGAGCCACTAAAAATTCCTGCCTTGAGGCAGAGAAAAATAGTATACACCAACCTTCAGCAGACTGAAATGTTTCGGTGTGATGTGGGACAACACATCTAACAATTAGAAGTAACATCGGTACCTAAGATCTTTAAGAGTTTTCTTTTTCCACCTTCCCTTCTCCTCCCACGCCCGAACCTGGTGTTTAAAAGCAGAACCCAAGACCTCTTAAACGAAAATAGTAACAGCACCACACTGACCGCAGAATAAGGGCACAGCAGAGCTGGGGGCTACCTCGCCTCATGGAGAGAATCTGAATCCGCAGCGTGTCCACTGTTTTCAGCTCTTTGCCTTACCTCAAAAAGACATCCCCCTTCCTTACAAGCACGTTTCACTAACAGGATATTTTATTTGCACTGGCAGAGAGCATCTAATGCCTATCTGATGTTTGCACTGGGGTTTGTTGTTGTTTTTCCTCCTTTCATCACCTTATAAAGGCCACGTGAAGATTGCGTGATGCTGAGACTTTTGACAGATGTAACATATGTGCAGCAATATTTATCATTTATTTAGCACGCTGGGTATAGCGGCTGGCAAGACGCTGCTATGCCTGACTTAAAGGCTGCTGGCATTTCCATTAGATAAAATCCCATCATGCAGGGGGTTAAGAATTCAGGCATTTCAAATCGCATCAGGCTGAATCATGATTCAAATCAGAAAAGCCAGTTTTTGGTTCACTAAGGGCTGACAAAGTGGGGATAGGGGGAGGGTCAGGAGGAGCAGGAATTGACGGCAGGTCACGAATACGTTCCTCTTTTTGAACGGATGACCAGGCTAACGCAGTACAGCTTATGTTTTTAAATAATTGGGGAAGAGGGAGGTTCTGCACAATTTAGATGTAGCTCTCAGATGTACAGTATTTCACAGTGCGATTTTCAAAGGCGCTTGTATCTTGGTCTAGCTGTCTTGCTGCTACAGACAATTTTGGTGGAAGCAGACATAAGCCAGTAGTCATCCGCTTTGAAAATCCCACTGCAAAGTGTCTGACAGTTGCATTTTAAGGACCACATGCCTGCCAGACACAGAAAGCCTCCTGCTAAGTACTGAGGTCCTGCAGCTCTCAAGAACAGAGAGAAACGTCTGTGCTGACCTACGCTGACAGCAAGATGCAGTGAGACCGAAACAGCTGGAGCTCCAGGTCGAGCTCAGCATCCTCCGTGCTGTCTCAGTGTCTGTAGGGTGTGACAAACAAATGTACAAACGCTTCGGACCCGTATCCAGTGCTGGAAATGTTAGCTCAGTGCAAACAACCTTCCTTAAGCCCCTCTGTACTATGATTCTATTTTATCCTTATGAGCAAGATACAGCTTACGGGTTTAGCTATCATTTCAATTTTCCTTTTGTTTGGTTCTCAAGGAAAGAGAAATTTTTAAAAAGCCACAAATCAAGGACTGACAGTTTACCCTGAACCTGGTTTGCCTGACGAGCAACAAGAAGAGTCCTTTAACTTCTGCCCAGTTGCAGCTCTCTCTGCTCTCATGAAGCAGCAACATACCACACATTTCATAATTAGAGCGAGAGGGAGAGATAAGGCCATCGGTCTGTGCACATGAAAGGAATGTGCTGGGTGTGGGGAGATGGTGCTGAAAGGAAGAAGAGTTTTATACAGGCTGGAAAAGGCTCGGGGAGAGCAGTATTGCGGCAGTGGGAGAGTGCATGCGTGTTAGGAAAATGCAGTTTCTCTCCAAGTCCTGCCTTAAAGAGGCCGGTAAAAAACACTTAAGTTCGGATTCCTCCTCGTTACGTGTAAGTACACACATTTGTGAGGGAGGTTTGGCGTTCAGGTAACAGGAACAAGTGCTCTGCAGCACTTCTCCCCCCAGGAGGGATGCAGAGAACCTCTGATGGTTGCTGTCACCAGGGTCCCGCAAACCCGCCGGTTCGGGGTGCAAGGATAGGGGTGTCCTTTCCCTGTGACCACTTTGCACAAATCCACCTCAGGGTAATATTTACAAAGGTCCAGTCTGCATTTTGGAGGGCTTTTGTGTTTGTTTGTTTTGAATAGCCTCGGGTTTGGCATCAGAGTCTAGGAAACTGCACATTTTCACAAGCTTCCAAAGCAAAAAAAGGACCTTAGCACCAAGCACAAAAGCACGCTACTGTGGCAGAGGTAGAAGACTTCATTATTTGCTGAATAAAACAAGAGAAAAGTTGGGAAATATGAAACTGAGTGAAACACAGAACCTGCAAATTCTGGTATTTATTCTGGTCTCTGCTACCAATGAATTATGTGACCCTTGGTGAGTCACTTGATGGGTCTGTGCCATTCTTGCCCCTCAGAGCCTGGGTTTGTTTCCTCTGATTAAAACTCTCGGCTCTGAGCCCACAGCACTGGGCCCACTGCCCTTCTGACCTTTCTGGGGACTTACAGCTGCTTCTGAAAACACCAATAAGTGCCCGTACTCAATATTTCACTTTCAGTCCGTAATGCCCACTGAACAAATAGGAGACCGAGGTACATCAGAATATTGGCGCCTGTGATTAATCGTGTTCAGATTCCTAGGTATTGGTAAATACATATTGACTATCAGCCTAAAAAACTCCCCATGTGATTTTTTTTTTTGGTCTTATTTTTAATATTAAAATTCAGGTCTTGTAGAAACTATATTTTTCGCTGTGCTGCTGTGCGGGAAGGCTGGCCTAGACCTTCAGGTGCAGGAGCAGCGAGTGGCTCCTTTGTCTCGGATAAAAGAAGCTATCCGGATTTACACCGCTGCAGCATCCAAGGCTTTGTTCAAAAGGCCCTCACGTAGATTTCTGTCAGTGACAAACCCCTAAGAAATGACCTAGAAGTAGTCCGCTGTTCTTTTATTTTTAATATATATTTAAATACCGTGTTTCTACCTGACAGCCGCTCTTCTGGGTGTTTTCTCCTCTGGGCAATGCAATAGTGGAAGCAATACTTAAGCAGCAGGCTGACTACAAAGACGCTTCTACCAAAGCCCTGCATTTTACTAACAAAAGCGGCACATGAACCCCCTATATAAATGGTGTGGAGCATTTTCCTAGAATCAATCAGACTCGATTATTCAGTTTAAGCCCAATCTCATTGTCTACTTCTTCCTCCGGAGGCCGATTTCTGCCAGGTAGAAAATTAAGTTTCCTTTACTTTTCTTCCCTACACAATTTTTCAGTGTTTCAGCACCGTTGTTCGGTGTGGGAAACCGACTTCCTGTCTCAATAAACAAGTGCACACAAGGCTTTTCTGGGCACATAATGGGGTCTCTCTTTTTTTTTTTTTTTATTTTATACAAAAATCATTCCACACTTAACACATCAATGAAGCCACTTAAGCTCTACTGCATCTGAATTAAAGGGGGAATTGTGTGATCAAAGAGTGTGAAGGAACCACACATGGAGTTCTTCAGACACTTTACTTTTGTTACATTTGATACATAACAAACCCAATAAATATGCTTATCCCAGTAGCCCGTTTCATTATCTCATATCCTTATGTTTAAGAGCATTTCCTTTAAGAGCTTTTCTTTTTCCTTTGTTTTACAGCATCATAGTTTTGAGGCAGTTTATTTTACATTAAGATGCTAAAAAGACAGAGAAAAGCATATTTTTTTTCCCTAGGTATGCTCAAATGAGACCAAAAATCCCTCTACACTCTGATTTTTCCACTGTGCTTCAACCGAGCTGAACATATCTGTTCCACGGCAGACTACAGATACACGTGCAGTAACCTCAGAAAGGCGTTATTGGAGACAAGACTTGCACAGGACACAGGGAAGGAGAGAAATGTTTCCTAAAATTCTTTGCAATAATTCTCTGCATGTTCAGCACTCTTCCCCGTGCTATAGATCAAATTGCTTAGAAAAATCAAGATTTCGTGTCCCTTCCCTGCTGCTTGGGGTTCTGGGAAGAATCGCAGATTTGCAGCTAACAGTATTTCTCCAGAATTACATGAAAATAATGAAGATAAGGTCTGCCCTTTTTTTCCTGTTGTTTCATATGGAAGTGACCATTTCTTCAGCCAACAAAGAAGTTGCAAGGTCTGATTTTTGGAAGTGCTTATCATTCGTAGCCAACGGTGAACGTTTGGCTGGTCAAAGGGTCTGCTGTCAGAACAGCTCTGGCCGAGGCAAAGTGGGACCTTGCTCCATCCCTACCGTCAGCAAGAGGGTTCGGACGGTATAATTTACACCCATGCGGAATAGGTGGCCAAATCTACTGCTCCTACGAGGAACCTGTATTTACACAAGGAGCTTCAGTAGGATTTCTGTTGGAAGCTGCGTGCTCAGAACTATACGTAATACAGTCTACCACAAATAACCACTGCAAAGCATCCACCAAACCTTCAAGACAACTTATTTGGAAGTCAATGACAGGTGCTTTTAGCAGAGTTGCTCATTAAAAGGCATTTTAAAATGTAATTTTTAAAATTGCCTTTGTATCTTTTTGTTTTTCCTGCCTTCCCTCCACTTTTCCCAAGGGACCCTGACAGAAATGCTTGAGACAAGAGCTTATATCCGTTGAAATACTGAGATCAGAGCCCGCTTTGGTAAACCCGCTTTCTGCCACACAAGACTGGTTTCTTTCCTTTCAAAAACTGGATGAGAAATTATCCTGCCCTAAAATCATAGATTGAATTGAATATATCTAAATGCTTCTCACAGACTCGTGTGCAGCAAAGGCAGTAGGGAAAAAGCACCTGAACTACTAGGAAAAAAAAAAAAAAAAAAAAAAAGTATTTTCTGCTCTGTTTAATTCCCATCATTAAATATCATGGTTTTGTAATGAGCACGGCCTGGTTATAGCTCCCTTTGTTTCGCCGAGCAGTGTTTATTTCTTGTCGCTTCCCAAATCAAAACAACTAAACAAAACAACCCCCTGCCAACAAGACAGGGTCTCAGCTTTTAAGTAGGACACATCTTCATCTCCTCACTCCAGCTGAGCTCCCACCAGCGTCGGTAGGGACTCAGCTAAGTACAGTTGAGGTAAGACTTGCAATATCTGACCCTGTGTCCCTCAACCGCAATCTATAAATGCCTTTTACAGCTCAGGGACATCTAACTCTCTGTAACAGAGTTTTCCTGCCACCGTGTTCTCACCACAAGTTTAACAAAGTTTTTAGAGCGTCTGCCATGAAACACAGTTCCTGAAATCATGGAAACCTGTGACAGTATTTTCATTAAATGGGGGCTAGGAAAAAAAGAAGATGCCTTTAACACTCCTGGTTGAGGAGGAAGATAGTGTAAAACATAACCCAAAAAGAATCGACATTTTCAAAACCTAGAAGGCAATGAGAATGAGTCCCATGTATTACTTTCCTACTCTCATCGTTTTAAGACTCGATGTTAGGCACCTGACACTTGAGTCCTGAATGCTTCAGCTAGCAATACTACACCTCATTGCTACCAAGTGTAAAAAGAAAGTGCTTGGCAAGGAAGAAAAGGAGGATTGAAACCAGCAGCCTGGCTGATGCTAAAAAGTAATGCTAAAATAGCAGACAAAACAGCCCTGCTCACACTCTGTGGTGCATGGGGAAATAGTTATTTATAGTAGTGGTATTCACACACACATGAGATTTTCAGCATTTTTCCTTCCTCCATTGTTTTTTTCTATGCAAATCCATATTGGTCATTAAATCAAAATTTAAGAAGTATTTAGCAGCCAGCAGCTGGGTGGCAAAAGCCTGCTCTAACTTCTTTAAGCTCCTCCATCCCATTTATTGGTGGTGTGAAATATCTATCGTATGCATGTCCATGATATCATGTCTATGCTGATCTAGTTGAAACAAATAGGAAGAACAGAACATTAAAGGCATTTTTATAATCTCAGGGTTTCCCACAACTGAAAACTTAATCCAATTTTGGACTTTTGTCTCATTTTCTAAACAGGAGCTTTTCAAAGGTGACTGTACTGGGTGTGGTAAGCCAGCAGCATTAGTCTTTCTAATCACCTTTTGCTTCTGAGAAGACATGCTTTGGGGGAAACTGATAGAGGAATAATCAGATATCAGCTTCTAAAACAGTCTCATTACAGGAATTTGAGGGAAAAGGTGGAAAGGCTGTAAAATCTGGCTGAAGTCCTTGCCAAAACACTTAAATGATAATGAAACAAAGCAGCATTTAGTTTTTACAGATTAAATGGAGAAAAGAGATTGCAAAGACCCACTGATGCCTCACTAAACTGCTGCAGATATTTAGTCTGGCAATACGCTACACCTAATGATTAAATCAATTCCCTACTCCAAAATTTTTAATCTTGATCTAAATTGTGAAGAAAATGTAAAAAGAAAGAAGTGAATATTTGAATGGGGCCATTTGGTTTGTCCTGCTATAAGAAATAAGATTTCCCTAGTTGTATTAATTCAATTAAGCTTAAAAACTGCCCTGGGAGGAATACAAAAAAATTAGAAAATCTTCTTATCCATATGTAAACTAAGGTATTTCTATGGATTTAACAAAACCAAAAAAACGTGCTGTCCACCATATGGACAGAGATGATCCTTCATTGGTTTTGATGTGACACAGGAAAATTATTAAAAGCTGAAATAAATCTTTAAAAGCTGTTTCTGACAGTACAAAGGTATTTGAAGAGCTTTGGAACTTTACATTTGCTATTCATGGTTTACAATGGATCATTCAAGTACCTAAGTCCGAAATCCTTAATTAGTGGACATAGCCATCAGTTCTTATGCGGAAAAAATATTACTATAATGAAGAACTACAGAAGAACCACCTTTCACTAGCGCTTTCTAACTTCAGACATTTCGTGGGTAGCTGTAGGCAGGGTCACTTGCCAATGAAGTACATGTCTTACAATTGGCCCTGCAAGCAGGAAACAAATAACCCAGTTTTCACGCCTGATGGCAATTCAGTATCTGCTCGGCAGAAAGGGAATTCCAGCGGCTGCTTTATCCTCTTTTGTTCTAATATAGGAGCTGCCACGAAAACCCTCCCTACCACCCTCCACCACCTTGATGGTGCACGAAAAGTACAACTTCAAGTCACAGAGACCTAAGGAAAGCTGGATCCAGAGTTAATATATTGGTGGGAAGTGAGTAAAAACAAGTGGAGTCCTTAGGGGCATGGGCAATGTCCCCTTCCGCTAATGGAAAACTATATTCTGTAGCAGATGTCAGTTCCTCAGAGCTCTGTGGCATACCCATCCCACGGCAGTAGCTGAAAGTTACACCTAAAATCTGGAGGTCATAATGTCAGAGACTAAAATGCTAAGTCACACATCAGAGAGAAACACTAAAAATGGGTAAAAATTAATACTTCTTGCTTGATGCAAATAAACCCAGCGAGATTCTGGATTGGCTGACACACTACGCTGTTCAGGTGGTACCACTGGGCTACTTTCATAGCATTCAACAGAAGCTACTATCACCACACTGTTCTGCATATACGCCCCTCAACCCTCCAGCTACATCTTTGACTTGCTTTCATTCCATTTTAACTAACTGGAAAAAAAAAGTGTTAACATTCCAGTGCCTCCAAAGTGGAAAGGAAGATCACAGCTGTGACCTCTGGAATAGGACTTAGAAAAGCTGGCATCAGAGTCCCTTCCTCAGAGCTAGACTTCAACCTTCAGCAGAGGCACTGAAAACAGTGATTCTACATGAAAAACTAGTGCAGAAATGTATACACTTTATATACACGTGGAGCAAGGAGACAAACAGCATGAGCCTTCCTCTAGCCATCCCAGAACCGCACCTCACTTTCAGAAAGGCATTGGTCACTGGAAGGAAAGATTTGTAGCACAGGATACAACTCATCATGAGCAAAAGTGGGAATCCGAGCCATGACATTTTAATTTCAGACAGATTCAAAGGTAGTAGAGTCACTCTGTGCTGACTGAACTTTAGATAAGCACATCCTGTGCCATAGTTTTCTACTCATAACATTCCTCAGATTTTCACTGCAGTAGGAGGAAAGACAGAAAGAGAGAGGCGGGGGGAAAGAAGGAAAGAGAAGGGAGAGAGAAAGAGTTTGGTTTACAGGAGGTGTTTTATTGTGTCGATACCCAAAGGCTGGATTCAATAAAAGCTCCGTCTGGCTCTCACACAGAGCAGCCTCCTCTAAGACCTCGCAGCAGCCCTCCTCACCTCCAGAGCCAATTTTTAGAGGCTTGGGAGCGTTTGCACGGGCTTCCATCCTGCACTGCAGGGCAGGGCTTTGTATTCAGTCAGACCCATAGAAAGCATCTCTCTGACTTACACTTACTTTGGAGATTGAGGGCGACTTCAAACCCAGAGGACATGCCAAGTGTGCTTTAAGAACTTGGCTTCAGAGGACCAACTATTCCCCGTGTGCCGGAGCACAAATAAAGCCGAAGGAGTTGCTGAAACACTGCATGTGGAGTTTGCTGAGCCAGGCTCCCCGGCTTCACTTATGGAGAGGCCAGACAAGCTGTTTACGAGGGTCTCTTACGGCCTTACCGTCTACAAACATACTTCCATCCACCCAACTGAAGCTTCAGTCAACAGCTTTTTTTTTGTGGCCGAAATAGAACATAGCGTCGAAAATGCTCAGAAACACATAAAGCTCTGTCCCGCTGCCCTTATTTTCTGATCTATCACGTACTCGGGTACCAGGAATATAAGCACAAAATAAGAGCCTGGAAAGACAGTGAGATAAATGATACACTCATCAATAGACAGAACCAATTAATTAGATCTGGTAGATGTTTAGTCCTTTCTCAAGTAAAACAAATACCAGCTCCCAGGGACTTGGTTATTTCCTTGTATTGTAAGATTTGATCAATAAATCTTAGTTAAAATACTTTTTTTATTTTACAATCAAGCAGAATTTTAATTTTGGGGTAAGATAATTCCTTCTTCATTAATTCCCACATAGTCTTTTATCCTCCTGAAAGTTCATTTTATAGCTGGCATTTTGGCTTCCATTTTGTTTCACAGCAAAGACACACAGACAGACAATAACAGAAAAACCTATTCCTTTCTTAACAGATAACACTCGTGTCTTGTTACAGAATTTTCAGGCTGTAAATCAACTTGAAAAGCTAATTTAAGGATATTCACTTGCACTATTCAGAGCTGTATAAACATTCCAAATTCCAATTTTTCATAAAGACATATGCGAACATTTAAAAGGGATTTAAAGAGCCATTTTGCAGTTAAGAAGATCTAGATCTAGCATTTTATTTTTCTTCAATGAGATTATCATTTAATATTAATATACAGGAAAAATATTTCCAGTGCCTCTATGTATTTATGAGGTCCTAAGGGACAGCAGAATTCCTTTAGCCGAGAGGAAGGCTGGAAGAAACTGCAAGAATAAGACTGACTGTTGAAACATCAAATACAGGACAGAATTCGTTCATACACTGCAATTTCTGCGAAAGTGCTGTGGTGTTGGTTTTCACTGTATCTGCTAGTTTAATTGTTTCTGCCTGTTCATTTCTTTGTCCGCCGAAACCACTAGCCTAAGGGAGGTTTAAAAATCAAAAGGTAGGGCCGAGGTTGAACAGGAAATGAACACTGGTGTTGCGGCGTTATTAAAGTAAAAAGTTCAGAAGTGGCTCTAGGAACCGGCGCATTAATACACGCTTTAAGTGCCACCTCCCTCTCTCCCCGCTCTTTTTGTTGTTAGGCTGCTGCCGCAAATAAAACCGAGAAATCCGCGCGGCAAAGCGCCCTGGGTGCGTGACTCTGAAACGGTAAGGATGTGTCCTCGGGAGCCTTTCCCAGCCCGCCCGCGCCGAGGACCCCGCTACGGAAAAGATCTGCCTTTGATTTGGTGCCATCACAACCGCCTATTTCCCCTCGTATCCCTTACCCATGTGGGAGTCTGTGTAGACAGAAAACTCCAGCGGAGACAGAGAGCAACACGGGGATTTCTGCTTTCGGTGGGGGGGGGGGCGCAAAGTGAACTTCCAAAGTTCAGCGCTGCTCACCCTTGCAGGCTGGGTGCAACGCCAATGACACACTTAATGAAAATAAACAGAGCTGGCATTAGAATCCGTGCGAGGAATTTTTTTTTCCCCCCTTTTTTAAGTGCACTCTATCTTTCTTCTCCGCTATCTCTCTTTCCTTTTTCTCTGATCTCCAGGACAAAAGATTCAACAATCAGAGATTCAAACCCCAAGCAAGGAGGATATGTACTTAAAATACCACATGGCCAATAAAACCTATTTTACTACATCTCTCACCTTTAACAAGCAAATTGACCAATGTAAGCAAACCTGACCCAAAATCCTTTTATAAAATAGCCAGAAAAACCCAACCCTCAATTACAGCTATTTAAACAGCCATACAATTACCAGAAAAATACTCAGATTTTTTTTTAAAAATCGCAATACTGGGAGTTTCATTGCATAAACGTGCTCACTAACCAAAAGGTACGAGGCCAGAGATTTCAGGAATTAATTTGGGTTAATTCAAATGGCAAAGATGAGGTAGGCAAAATAACAAGCAATTACCTTTTCCTGCCTTTGAAGAACAATGAATTTGGGACTGGTCCAACTTCAGAAGGAGTGATTACAGATTTTATGCTCAGACTAACCCCTACCTTTTTAATACATATAACATATATATGTGTACACGCACTTTTTATGTACATACACTTATCTGTGTTCTATAACACTCTGCACTTGAAGGATTAAAGATAAAATTCAATTATTTATTACATACCCTGCTAATTATTTTTGAAGCTCTATAAAGAGAGCAGGAAAGCTACCCAACACAAGACATAATTAAGCAGAAAGGCAGCATTTGTGTGGTCACTTGGTGAATTCAACATGCAAAACGTTTATCGTTTAACCATTTCCTCTATATTGTGCATCAGGGTGGAAGGGTTTGAAAGCAAAGCAGAATTACAAATTTGACTTAAATATATTTTTAAGGAGGAAATATCTATTTCTATGAGTATCGACAATGACTTCAGTGGATAATAAGCAATGCTAAATAAAACATGTAGCTAAATAGGCATTAAAGGCCTTTTACATACTTGGAAGAAAAGAAAACAGTTTTTTCTTTTTTTTTTTTCCTCCTTTCTTTTTTTTTTTTTTTTTCATGCTGCAGACTGCAGGCATTTTGGTCTATCTCTGTCAAGTGCAATTCTTTCTTGATGAATGACAAGGTACGATAATAGGCTGCCGTTACCAGGGCAACCAGACAGCAGAGCTGTGTGCCTTGAATTTTGTCATCTGAAAATGAAACCAGAAGCAAAAGAAAAGCTGAGAATCTAGCGACAGATTAACTCGCGGGGGGGGGACGACTGGCAGGGGGAGAGAGCACAGGAGGAGGAAGGAGAGAGCAAGGGGGAGAGAGGGGGCTAGATTACAAGCAATTAAAATTACTGTAATATGTGGTAAATGTGTATCTGTGTGTGTCTGTATTGCCATTTCAGACATCATTTCTCAATACTCTTTTATCCCTCTTTTCCCCACAACTCGCTTTGTTCCAAAAATACACAAAAAGCTTTAAAAAAGTACCTTTCAGAGAGACTTCTCCAGGGCATCCACCTTTGCCGTAAGTGTCTTTGCGATAGCTCTTCACCCTGCTCCCCACCCAGTTCCTCCCAGTCCCACTCAGCCCCTAAGAGGCTGCAGCTGAGGGCAGGGAGCCAGGGCTCCTTTCTGCCCTTTATGCTGAGCAGCTGGCATAGGACCTTGCCGTACGTGAAGTTGTTCAGCCTGTGGCTAAATAAGACCCCCTCAACACAAGGATTCCCCAGGGATTTGTCCCATGTCTTCACCTTGGCCTAGGAAAGTCTCTGCCATGGTCTGTGAAGTCCTCCCAGGTCAGACCTGGACATACAGGGACTGGTTTTGGTTCATGGTGAGGTTCACAGAGGCAAAGTTAGGGGACATTCAACAACAGGTTGAAAGCAGAAAGAATGAAGAGGAGCCAGTTGCTAAATGCCAACCTGTGATCAAATTTTAAACACCAGGATGTCTGCATCTGGGCTTAGTTCAGATGTGGACCTTTCGGAGCTGAGCTAAAACTGTAGCAGTCTATCTTCTCCTTTGTACCCCCAAATTTGAATATAATAGAATCAAAACATATAGAATTCTTAGGTTTAGAAAAAATACCTAACCTGAAAAGCTCAAACTCCTGATGCACCGTAGAACATATTCACTGGCCTTCATAAGCACAACAATATTCATAGCTGAGACAAAAACTCTGCCTGCTCAAGCCGTATTAACTAAACCTGTAGCACATTTCCTCAGCAACATAACCCAAACCTTCATAATCTTCATGTTTAGAGCCACCATCTTCCATATCCTTCACAGATTTTTACAGATGTCTACTCTTACTAACCTCTTGGGTTACCAGACAGAACCTCGCTCCTACCATTTTGTGGAAGAACTGTCAAAAAATAAGCCTTCTGTAATTCCTCTGCTGCCCCTTAGGCAAAACTCCCCGCGATCCTTGCACAGTGTGGGTGAATCTTTAGGCTCCCTTACCTAAGAAGTAGGCATTTCTGCCAACTTTAAAGATGAGGACACTGAGGCAGAGGAAAGCTGCCTGAGTCAGACCCTCTGAAGTCAATGGGACTCTTTCATTGCACTTCAGCTGCTTTTGGACCGAGCTTTAACGGCCTCCCACGGCACTGTGAAATAGCACCTAGTACTCCTGGCTCACAACTTCAGGCCTCAAGAAGCCAAATTTCTTCCCAACAAGCTTTCTCTCAACATACTGATTTAAAATGTAGTTAATTCAATTAAACAAGAACGCAAAGCAATAAATGTTGCTTAACCAAAATTACTCCACCTTTGCACAGGGAAATTATACTCTAAGCATGCCAGTCGTAAAGCTGACATTCTTGAATAAAAATTCACAACTTATGCATGTCTTCACATGGGGAAATCAGTTACCTGATTTTTTAAGGTATCTAAAGTACGTGATCACCCCTAATGTTTCTCCATAGACATCCAGTATAATGGATTGTAGAAGAATGACTTAATTTTTTGGCATCTTGACTGTCTTTGAATATTTTCCATGGAAAAACGAAGTGATTTTTCTCAATATCATCACTTGCATGATTGACTTTTTTTTGCCATGACAAGTCCAGGACATTTCAGTTATCCTGATTTATTTTTGCTTGACTCGTATCTTATTACTGTGTCTACATGGCACTGAGGAGAAGAACCCCTGCTAGCTCTGGCATCAGCAGCAGTCTAGTTGCATCAGCAGCTTTGTTCCACATGGACTAATTAGCTTTGGTTTTCAGGCAAGAATGTTGCATTAAGTACAGTTATGCTAAGTTTTGAAGCCAGATTAATATCATCCACGTGTTAACACGTAGCTTTAGCTGACATCCTGCACAGGTACCAGGAAGCCAGCGACTGCATTTCAGGCTGAAGGAGTGATCTGGTTACTTCACTTGCCAGTCTCCATTCGAGAAAGTTATCACTAGCAAAATTACAAACTTGCCTTTATTGCAAGTTGCTTTCCAAACCCTTCATTTGAAAGCTGGCTTATTCCTTCTGCACATCTTTTCCATTCAGTTTTCAAGAGGTAACAGGAATCTTCATTAGAATTTGTCTGTTACCAACTGAATTTATAAAATCTGAAGGTCTTACTCTTGATGGTATCTTGCAACTCCTAAATAAATTTTGTCCAATGCAAAAAGCATTTAGATCTTTAAATTTCCTGTTTTTTCCACACTTTCTGCATTGTGAGAAAGAAAGAAAAGAAATTCTGCTTTATCTGCCTCACTAATTCCCAAAAATCAGGAGATTTGGAGAATATGGTAAAGTACAGCACTTCTCCAGTTGCGACATGTCAATTCTGTTTCTCCTCTATCTCATACTGTCATGTAGCATAGGTGTCTTTTGCTATATGGAAGATCCCACAGCCGAACGGCAGAACCATGAAAACCAAACTTTGGGAAATGCTCCTTTAAGCTTTGGGCATTCCTTATACCTGCCTTGGCTAAATGGAAAAGCAATCATAGTAAAAGAAAATATCTACATATTTGTCATCTTGACTAATTCTAAACTGCTTTTCCTAGCTCTGCCTAATCCCACAGCTGGGCAAGGCAGTATAGAGTATAGCCATCATGACTGTGCATCGTTTTAAAGATGGGGATGGAATTAAGAGATGACTCCTCAGTTTTGGAGCCACGTCTTAACCACTAGACTGTCCTACTGCTGCTTTACAGTCTTCCTTCTGTGCACCTCTGTGTTAACTCCAGCTAAAGCTGAATTATGGCCCTTCTTACGCCAGATAAGCCGAGGGAGCTGTGGAAGAGCAAGCAGGAGTTTACTCAGCCTCGTGCATCCATCAGCAACATGTCAGCTAGTTTCCAGTTGTGGAATCCTTATTAGCAGTGATGATGGAAGAGGCACATGGAAAAGGGCGGGGATTTCAAAACCCTCCATTGAGCACCGAGAGGTGACAGCTCAACAAATCACCTTTAGATTTGTGAACTCAGCAGATTGTTTCTGGAAGTTGTTGAGAGAAAATAAATATGGAAAACCACAATGTCATTTCTAAGAGTCACTTTTCAGAGCCTGACCACATTTTAAGTATCTGCTAAGTGATGTCCTTTCTCCTACCATGCTTCTCGCCAAAACCAACATTGTATCAATCTCCTGACAAAGACAAGTTTGATGTTGGGGTTCCAGACACCAAAACAAATAATACCACCTACAGCTCTTGTGAGTCACAGAACTCATGTGATTGTAGAAAAAAAAAAAAAAAAGAAATCCCAACTAATTCTTAGCATAAGAGGCTCAAAAAAGGAAATAACTCAGTTAACAAGGCTTTCCCCTTTGTGAATGATCTTGTATTTGAAGGAGAATGATTTATAAATATCCTGAAATACCACAAAGAACACATCTTTATATACTTAATGGATTTTGTATCTGGACCCAAAACCACCCAGCATGGTTTGACCTCATGGACAGTCTGTGGGAGAACTATCTGCTTGTGGCAAGGTGCACAGCTTCCCTTCATTTCCATGGAGTCAGCTCCTGCATGGTCCTGCATGTCTATGCTGTGGATGTGAACCAGCTCCAGCCCTAGTTCATATTTCCTGATACATTAACACGGCTGCACGGCTTCCAGACCACAGTCAGCTCAATTTGACCAGCTCTGGACATAGGCAAGAGGAGCTTTGGTCTCTTTGCACCTGCCTGTGTAGGTAAGTCCTTCTCTGCTGCTTAGTCTTTGTGGAGAGCCAACTCAGCTATTTCCCAGCAAGCTTCTCCGGCAGTCCTGCCTGAAAACACGCAGGGACAAACGCAGCATTTATAAAAGAAGACTGGGGAAAACAGTTCTGTTGGAGAGATGCAATGCTGCACTTACACACATAGCATCTGGGTATTCTGGTTACAGGTACATTAAAATGTATTTAAATGATGGTGTTGAATGAGAACCTTCCTAGTGCTTCTTACTCAGAGTGCAGTTGTCCAATGAATTATTTTGAAATTTGCTTTAGACTTCTGCTATAATAGGTTTTTGGCAAGCAACAGGACTCTTAAAAGAATCACTTTATCATTATGAGAAGATCATAAATGAGAGTTAACTCGTAGATACGGTCGCTTGCTAACCATCAGAGGTAATAACAAAATATAAGCCACTTTTAGATGGACTGCCAAGGAGGAAGCTACAGGGAAGAAAAAAAAACCACCCACCTGTCACCAATCCACAGTAGACCAACAAATGCAGGCAAAAGGCAAAATGTATTACACCCTGCAATCCAGCAGATCCTTTTTCTGTCAGATTGTATTGGCACAATAATTTTTTTTTTCTTTGAGAAAAATCAGAGAACTGTCTTGTGGGCCTCATCTCCAGTGGACATGGAGAACAATGTATTCCCTTCTCTGCTTCTTTTTTTTTTAATGTATTTGAAGGCAATTTTCAAGTTTCACTTTCAGCCTTCTCTTCTCTTGCATAAAAACCCCAATCTCTCAGATATTTTTTCCCAAAAAAAAAAGTCATTACTCATAAACCTCTAACCACTCTTGCTGTTTCTCCTGCAGAGTGGTTGCTTCAAGTCATTACTGAAGCACAGACCCAAGAGAAGACATTGTCCTACACCCAAGGCTCTGCTTGGTAGAGGGGCACATTTATTACTCACACACAACACACCAATATGATGACATTGCTGACTCACGCTGAGATAGCTGGTACTACATACGCACATCAAGAATATAGTAATTGTTAGTCTTTGCACGTGACAACGTGGCCCTTCCAGAAAAAAAACCAATGTCCAGCAAAGTAGTGAGCAAAAAAATGAATCAGTTGCTCATGGAAACATGCTAGTCTGAAAAAAACCTCTCAGATGCTATGGAGATGGGGACTATATTGATAGAGAATTGAGGGACTCAAGCTCAGTGACAAAGGAGACCAAATATTTGGAATGTGACAAGAAACAGCCTAGTCAATTAACTTATCTGTTTTCATAACACTTGGAGAGTCTGCTACATCTACACTGGCAAGTGGGTGGGGGGTTAAGATAGCTGTCACACTTTGATAAGTAGGCCACTCAGTTATGAAAGATTAAGGCCAGAGATGCGGATGCAGCTGGGTGTAAATGAGACTCCCAAGAGTGAAGATCAAAGTTAGTAGGGAAACCATAGTAAAGCACGAAAAACCAAACTTCCTACTAGGAATTTAAGCATGAAAGGGCCATGGTAACTTTCAGCTTCAGGGCCAGAGGCTGAAGACCTTATTGAAAGCTGTTGGAGGGCCTCTGTGCCAAGCTTAGATAGTTCTCACTGGAAACAGACAGGAAAAGAGGGGTTTCTTCATGTCCAATAAAAAGGATCAACTTTGCAGGCTGGGGAACTGTGCTAACAAACTAAGACAAGATACAGCTTTGATATTTCTTGGCATTTTTCTCCTATAAATATGAAGACCACAAGACTTTAAAAAAAGCCCAGAGGGTTCTTGTCTGCTTGTAGTCATGTAAACTGCTGCTCATCAGAGAGTCTTTCTGGCCAAAGAACTAAAGCCGTTTCCTTCCTGGCCCCATTTGTTAAAGATTTTGTCTCCGCTGCTTCGATGTATTACAACAGGCTGGGAGTTCGCAGGATGTAAGAGGTGTTGGGAATGTCTTCCACAAGAGGATGATATCTACGCTCTCTCATCTGGTGCAGCAGAACAAGGTGCACCAGTCTAAGTTTCATATCCTCTTTATTGCAGTAACGCTGCACACGCACTACTCGACAGTTAGAGCCTATAGCCTGGCACTGCTGTCAATACAGCCATGTTATTACCTCAGTCATTTCCCTCACTCCGCAAATGGCTCAATGTGAAATTTGGGGCAAATTGTTCCATTTCCCCATGCCTGTAAAGTGAGGGGTTTAATAATTATTGTATTTTTTCCCCTAAAACTGTACCATGGCCAGTAGATCCATCTTATCTGAACATCTGATAATCTATTGCTCTTTACCACATTGTAATGATTAAGTTTGTGGAAGTATGGTATGCAAGTAGTAGGAATGAGGTCTGTGCTGATGTTCTGGTCAGAGGGAACAATAAAGGGAACACTGAAGAGCTGGTTTGGCAGCGATACTTCTGACTTTTCAAATCCCAGCCTCCTTTAATTAACTTTTATAAAGCATGTGAAGAAAGAAGAGTGGAACATTAAGCTCTGCTCATGGATGCTCATGTGCTCTGATTGCAGCAGAGCTTCACTCCACTGCTATTTCCAGCAGCTACTGCTCACTGCAGCTTTCAGTGGAAGGGGAGTACAGGAGGCATCTCCCACTAGAAACGCCAGCACAATTGCACACGCTATCACCTCTTAATCTGGGTTTAAAAGCCCTGCTTAAAAAAAAAAAAAAAAAAAAAAAGACAGTTTAATGCGCAGTGGAGGATTTTGCACAGGCTAAGGGAAGGCACGGCTGCACCCTGCATCGGTGCTGCCAGGGTTGGTTAGCTGGAGGCAAGGACGATCCTGCCTTCCCTTGTAGTAGCACTACAGGGAGTTCTGCTGTCCCCACAGACACTCCAAGTGCCTCACCAGTGACCCTGCACTCTGAGGGAGCTGCACACAACGAGCTAATGCCGTCCAGCACCTACCCTTTTACAGCTGGAGTCAGAGTTTATTCCTGGTTTACTTTCCCCCTTTCCCGCATTTTTCTCCTCAGATTTCCCATTTCACTCGCATCTTTCTTATCAAGTCACTATGTCTTTTCATCTCCTATTATACCTCTCTTGTTTTGGGGAAAATGAGCCAGATGCAATAGTCCCCCTTCTCACACCTCAGCTCTACCCACTGGAAGTTACAGCAGCCTCACGCTCACAAGGGGTTTCAGCCTTGTCATTGTAACTCCGCAGCAATAAATTGAGCAGAACTAGATGGGGGCTTAAGTGCCACAGCAATTGAGATCAGGACACTTAGCTAGGCCTGAGCTAGTTAACCTCAGTAACATTTCAGCCAACATACATCGCAGGCACTTCACCATGATCTAGCTCAGTAAGAGCTCTGCACACTTACTCAGGTAACTAGGTCAGTCTAATTTCTGTGTCACTGCATTTCCACCCCAGAATTACCTGGCACTGTTAGCAGGGACATTGGCCCTGGCAGCCCAAGCCATCACCTCATCACAGCTTCACCTCTGGCAGCAGAGCCCAGCTCTATGATGCCTTTCCAGCACACTGGGCATCCACAGGCATCATCACAGGTGGCACGAGTTTGTTCCTGTCAGTTTTATTCAGTGCTCTCCCTCCTCCCATTCCTGCAGAAAGCAATCCCTAACTGGGTGCTCAAAAACATTTCAGCAGCAACTTCCAGGAGAGCTAGAATGATTTACATCAGCTGGGGACTGAACCAGATAATGTTTAGCTTTAGTCCTCTGTTTCAGAAACAATAATGTATGGATAATCCTTTTATCTTCATACATCTTGTATAAATATCTGAAATGTGTACAAAACCAAGAAGAGGAGGGAATTCATTAAGGTGGTCCAGGAGAATATCACTCTGAGAAATAAGAGACTGCTTAGGAGAGGTAAAATTATTGTACCTCATTACTTCTACTTCAGAAAGGGAGCGAGGGGAAACTAAACGTAAGGAAATTTTTCCAAACCATGGTAGTTCATGGAATTAGTATTAGTTTGTGGAAGCACAAACTTCCTCCCCAAGGAACTTGTCGGAGCATGTTAGCCCAGCTGTCCTAGAAATGCACTATAGTGTTTTTCTATATTCTACTGCACAATTCCTGATCGGACAGGTCCAAAGTCTGGAATCAATAGTAATCTTTTAATAGAGTTCAATGGACTTAAGGGCAGGCCCCATGTGCTCATTATTTAAACTAAATGAAGGGCAGAAATAGAGAGTCAAAATGTGACACTGGCAGTGATTTTAAGAAAATCCCCCTAATTTTTAAGAAACCTAATTAAGCCAACTTTTAAAGACAAAACAGTGCATGCATTGAATTTTCAGTTCAATTACATCATGTCACACTGATTTCATCTGGTTACCGCATGTTATTGGTGGGAATGTAACTTGATGCAGCTCAATACAGCTTGTGGCATACTGTGATTTATTACAATTTAAATTATAAAGCACCCAATGCTCCATTGACTGAATGTTCAGACATCTTTCGAAAAGATGGCAGTTTGTGCAATATTAGATGGACTGACCCATTGTTACTGAAGGGGCAGGGGAATTTCCCTTATCACATAATAATGCTTAATATTACCTCTGTGTTTCATTCTTTTTAAGTGGTTTGTGTAGACCTGGATGCGACAGGATTTTATTCATCAAAGGTGGGACTAAGTTCTCAACACACTTTGCTGGGTCTTCTTCCAAAGGAAAAGAAAGGCTGACTGGCAGGATAAATCAAGTCCAGGTCCCAATTTTGCCTGCAGTTTAAGGAAACTCAGGACATGAGTTCTGGTTTTGCTACGTTTTTCTAGGGACAGGTCACTAATAATCACTGCTGAGGAGCAGGAGGTGGACTAGAACTTGCCTAGAACACGCGCAAGTCTATGGATGCCAAGCTCTTAGTTCACACCATCCCATACTCTCATTAACTACCAGTGAGATTCTCAAAGCTGGAAAGTGTTTGGCCCCACATCTCTAGACAGACAGACAGGAAGTGGAGAAACTATGTTCCTTTCTTTTGTTTTACAAATATTTTAAAACAGGCTATAGGCCAAAACAAAAATAACCATGAAACTGGAATAATTCATGAATAACATGGCACAACAATAAAAGGTTGGGCATTACTGCAGTGGATTCTTTAATTCAGCCAAGAAGAGAAAGTGCTAAAATCAACACAAAGGGATCCCATTAGACCATTAGTAGATGAAAGGCTGGTTCCAATCGCTTTGGTTTACTCAGCTGGATCTCTTTAGGAACACTGAATGGTGAGGTGGGGCCTAATTCTCCATTTTTTGTGTTCCTAAGCATGGGACAGGGGCTGTGGGTGTGTGAAGGTAGGAAAGGAATTTGATGTGTGTGTTTGGAGAGATAGTAATAACTATTATGGCCCTCATATATCAAATTAGTCCATCTCTTCGGTACACCAATCAGAGGAAGTCTTGTGATGGCTCCAAAAATTTGTTCCTGTCTTGAGAACAAACTCCTCATCTTACATGAAAGCATCAGCAACTTCTGAGAAATAGATTAAATCTAGTTCCAAACTTCCTCTTGATATGGATAAAAAATGTCTAGGAGAATGGGCTTGACTCATCTCAGCAGGAACAAGATCTCCTGCTGATGAGTTCAGTGTTTTAACATCTGATCTTACTGTCTCTGAATCAAAATTATTCCTGGTGCAATTCTGACAATAACATTAGAGGCAGCTTAAGAAAGCATTTGTCCCATTGCATGTGTGGTTTTTCCATCAACCAAAGTCCAGCTCTTAGGAAAGAGGCAAGGCTCTGAAGGTAGCAGATATAGAGAAAAAGCCAAACCTCAGAAATAAACTCATAAAAAGAAAAAAAAAAGTGCATGTTTAAGTGCTCAGTCTTTTAAACATCTCTACTTTTGCATCTCCTCTAGCAGTAACAATGTTTGGTTTCATTGAAGAAACATAGAGCCACCAACAATGTCAAAGATTTCAAGAACTAATTCCCTTGACAAAGTCAGGGGGAGGGCCACTGGAAAGCCTATTACTTTTGTCTTCTGTTAAGCAGCAAACAAGGAAAAGCTGAGGTCCATATGAAAAGTTATTCTGGCCCAGATGATGCAAAAAGTAGGGGCAGGCTGCTACCAAAATCAAAGCTACGTTCCCTAACGGAACACCCCTCCCACTTTATCCCCTGGTCACAGCCTCCAAACCTCTCTGGGCTAGGCTGTTCTGGACCACGCGGTAGGACTTACATTAATGTACCTCCGCAGTCACTCCATTGACCCCAGTAGAACTGGAGCTCATGAAGTGCAAGGGATCCCAGTGTCCCATCTAAACTAATGCTTCACATGGCAAAAACCATGCTTTATTTTTCAGCTACTGCTTAGCTAGGGTATTCCTGCATACTTCTCCCAGATTTACTTCATTGCTGTTATATTTATCTGAAAAGAGCTGTGGCTATCAATCTATCCTGTAAGGCAAAATTTAGTGATAGAGGAGAATATGTGCAGAGTCAGTGAGGGTTTTGTTAGCTATTTAAAACAAAACAAAACAAAACCCCAGGATTTCCCACATATGCAGATCGGAGCTTTTTAGTCTTAAGGTCAAAACAAACTTGGCATCTGAAGAAGTCAGGGTCTAAATTTCACAAAAATTTGTATGTGCACCTTTTCCATATGACTTGCCTTGTTCAGGCTAATGTGAACTGGAACTTTTCTTTTTTTGGGGGGAAATCATAACCTCAGACACTACCCATATAATGAGAGCTGATTGGCATTGCAAACCTGGCTCTTAGTTCAGTTCACTGGGCCTCACAAGCTTAAGCCCAGGCCCGAGTTCAGATGCTGGAGTGGTGTAGCCTCAGAGGCTGTGAGCACTCAGCTGGCACCTGGACTTCCCGGTGCGGAGAACAAATCTTTTTTTTCCCCAAGTCTCAAGCTAAAGAGCAAGCAAATGGTGCAGATGATTAGGGAGATTGTGTTGAAATTAGCCTAACGTGACCCAGTAAGTGTAAGAAAGCAGATTCCCTGACTAGGACATAAAATCCTTACAGATGTAAAAGCTGTTCAAGCTGCCAAATGTAGTGTACTCAGGTCTGAACATCCGAAACTGCTTTACGGAGAGAGAGAATGGGGGGTAGGAGTCAGCAGGTTACAGTGCCCGCACTAAGCTGCTGAAGGCACAGCTTTACCCCTCCACCGCTGAATTACCTGCATTTGAGGGGTCCTCATAGGTACAGATGGAAACGGCTGTCAAGGAAACATTTTAAACTAAGGGTGCATTGGGCAAGTGATTGCAGGCACTGTGATTTACAGCTGTAGTAACGGACTGGATCTCAGAAAACTGAAATGCAATTATCAGCTCCGCCATCTCAGGCAAAATGCTGAAGCCAAACTTTCTCACCAGTGCTTTTCGGTTAGGTTGATTTTCAGAGGTGTTCGGCACCTTCCCGTCCCACAAACTCTGCGGAGAATAAGAGAACGTCAGCCTTCTGAAAAACAATCTGTCTGTACTGAAAGCCAGTCTCCCCTGCCCTGCTTCAGGAAAACAAACAAACAAACAAACAAACAACAGAAAAACCCAACAAATTATATTTGAGCCTACTGTGCTTGATACTTTTTTTGGACAGTTGGGTTGAAAATGAATAGTCTTACTCCATGTCATCAGGAAAATGAAAGTGTGGAAAGGAGGACGCAGAGGTTAAAAATCTTGAAAATAAGAGACTTGATTCTCTGCTGGTGTTTCCCCTCATGTGAACAAGGAACAGAAACATTTCCATACCCACCTCACAAAAGGACTTGTGAGAGTTAATTCAGCTCTCTGCAGAAAGTGCCTTGAGATCCACAGACGGAACTTGCTGTAGAAGTGATGCGTTACTAAATAATGAGGTACGATCATATGTGAACAAAACACACTCATATATTGTTCCATATGTTTTATAACATTAAGCCCTGTGTTGTTTTCCAACAGACAGATTCCAACCTGGAGAGGATCAAACACATCCCAGAATATTTTGTTTTTTTATTTCTGAAGTGAGGAGATAGTTCCAACAACAGTGTTGTCTCTTTCAGGTATTGAAATCAAAACAGGAATTAAAAAAAAAAAAAGGAGGAGGGAAAAAAAAGAAGGAAAGGTTTCACACAGCACGTGCCAAAGGAACATAACTTCTCCCTGTTCTCCCTGGACATCTGTCCCTGAACAACACAGGAGACCTTGGGGTTTATATCTCAACTGAAAAGATAAATGTGGAAAAACACCTCCCCCGCTGTCCCACTGCAGTTTCGTGTATGGACTTGGAGAGATTCCTCATGAGAAACACCAGTCTAAGCTTTGGTTCTGCCACTGGAGCCTCCTTTTGCCTATCTCCAGCTCCCAGTTTGCACCAACTAATACAGAGTCCTCCATGCAAGCACAATAAATAGAGGCTTGTGCCTTTGGGGGCTGAATTTGGGGAAAGTTCTGCCTAAAATGTGGAAAGAGGAAAAAAAAAGGGAGCAATTCTATTTGTCTTTGCAATGCCAGTTTGTATGCCATGATTGTAAGAAAAAGAAGCATTTGGCTGCCTGAGGAATATGGGGACTTCAGATTCTCATTGAATACTTTTGGCAATTGTACTAAAATGTCGTGTTTTTACTGGGTTTTGATCACTATTTTTAACTCTTCTATTCATATATTCCAAAAGGAACTGAATGCTGACGTAAAGACAGCAAACAGAATACCACTAATTCAAAACCAGGGCTTCCCTCCTCCTCCTCCAATTATGTTTCAGCATTTTTCAAAATCCACATTACACCCCAAAACTACACACAGGATGTTAGGTCTTCCGAAAAAGATCAAAGGGGGATGAAGAAGAACAGGAATTATGCCAAAGCTGTACTGTTATTTCTGAACTACCTATGAAATGTAGGAGAAAGGAATACAGATTATGGGAGTTTTTAGTGTATTTTGGCCCTCAACAGTGAGATGCAACATGTCTTCTAAATCACCTTCCCCTGCCAGATATTTGTGAAGTGACAACGCAACAAAACGAAAGATCTGAAGGCAAATTTTGATCAGTCGGTGTGTGAGGTGCTCCACGAGCCCACCAACCCTCTTCCCAAGATGGAATTCTCCCCCCCGTCCTAGCCCCAAGAAGAACCCAGCCCCAACCACCCCATCCCCTCTTGAAGGAGAACTAGGTGCTCTAAAAGGAAGGGAATGCCCTGGGGGAAAGGGGTAATCAAATGAGACAAACACATAAGTAACTGATTTACAGATTCACCATTTACTGGATTCCTTGTGAATAACCAAGTACGTTCTCTGCAAGTTCAGACATGATACAAGCACACATGCACAGGAAAAGCAAAGTCCACCGATTATTTTTTGTTCCTTTCCACTTTTTATCCTTTGCGGAGAAACTGGAACCCAGGTGAGTCTCAGATTTATCCAGAAATGAGTTCGTGCACTGAGACAGGACTCTTCCCAATCCTCAGCTCCTGAATGTCTGATGCTTCACAGCATTTCTTGCATAATTCATCTTAAAAGTGGAGTTACCAGCAGGGCAGTCAAGTGAGAAGTACATAATGGCCTGTGATGATCAGACGCAGCTTCCAGGGAACAGAAGCCATCGGTTCAGCTTCTTGCAGTAGCCAGAGGGAGCTGTTTGGAGACTTCTCAGGAGTTGACTTAGCTTATCCTTCTCTTTACCATACAGGAGACCAAAGGGCACCCCTTCTGTCCTGTCTTCCAAAGGCATACAACAGCAAATAGCACCAGTTTCAGTCAGCATGTTGGCTGTTTGACACGAGTAGTCATCATCTGAGAGTCAGCAGCAAGAAATAAATTCTGCCAGAGCTCATCTGCTCCTTGTTTCTCAAAAGTCCAAGCCATCATTCAACAGTTGCTGCTGGAGACTACCCCTTACTTAAAGGACAGCATGAGAAGCACATATTGCACAGCAAAGCCTCTGTTCATACTTTTATGCCCCCTCCCCCAACTTCTTAAAGAACATACAATTTATAGCCAGTGTACCATCAGCCCACTGTTTGTAGGTGGAGCTCTGTGAGCATGACACCATTGATCAAGGATACAAGGGCCAGCAAATAAGTGATTCTATACGTGTCAGACATTTCAGTTCAGGCGACTAGAGATTCACCGACTACAGCGTGGGAAGAGCTGTTAAATAAAAACAATTGCAGTAGACTCAGCCTTCCACAATCACTTTGACTACCATGTAAATCAGAGACTCATCTTTCATCTTGAAAAATATATATATATTTTTAAATTGGTTGTAATGCCCTCATATATCAAATACAGTTGCCAGAGCATTGGGTGAATGACACAAAAACAAAAGAGGAAAAATGCATGACTTGCTGACAGAAGTAACATACTCTTTCATGATTACATCTGGGTGGACACGAGAGGGTACTCTGGCAACCAGTAACCTTATTCACAACCTGGAGAGTTCCACAGAGGAAGAATGTATGCTATTAAGTACAGCAGCCCTGTAAACCAGGAAACATGAATTATTGCTTTGCTGATGACGTACTGTGCTTCCTTGGGCAAACCACTTTTTGGTACCTTTTCCCCTCATGCTCCATCTACCTTACATAAATCAATCCCCATCTCTTTGGAGCAGGGAAAAGTCTCCTTCTGTGTACTAGGGACACTGCCAGATCAGGCGCTGTGCAATTTCAGGGTGAGCCTCTACGTTCCACCTGACATGCGTAACAAAGAATTACAAACCGTAGCATCTTACCCCACAGCATTACTTGTCTGGGCAGTCCATGGGTCAATACGCACCACAACTGTAACACAGGAGGAAAGTTCAGTTTGGGCCCAGAGAAAAAGCAAGAACTAGTGCTGTATCTAAAAGACTGATACACATCCCCTTCCATTATTTAAAGGTTGACATTTCACTTACAACAGGAGACGTTTAACTGCCTGGCAAAGTCAAATTTTCAGATATGCCTTTGTTTGGCAGAGGAAAAAGTAACCTTGAATACATCCAATACAGAGACAGCAAATTACAGTTTGTAAACGCATCACATAAACTTGTGGATACATTCAGATCAAGGCAGTATAATGAGGTATTCTGAATAATACAATGAGATATTCTGAGTAATATTTGATGCACCTAATTACTGAGAACACACCTAACGGAGTTTTCCAGCAGCAGTAACAATGCCCTGCAGGTAACTGTCCATGCAGCCTGCTCTCCTGTATAGGATCCGTAGACTGGCAGCCTGGATTGTGCTCATGACCACATACAGTCACCGATTCCAGCTAAAAAACCCTCATTTATCTAGGGAAAAAGTGTTTGAATGGCATGACAGTCATCGTTGTCCTACTGAAGACAACAACTCGACTGACGAGAGTGGAGTTCTCCCCAGTTTGTACCGCTGGCAAACGAGACAAGGCTCTGGCCTTGAAATTGGAGTCCACGTTACACCAGAGGTCCCAGACCTCTCCTAGATTATGCCAGGCATTTTTCAATGTCGAGAAAAGCTGAAAACAGGCAAATCTAGGTCCCCAATTAACTCTATAAAAAGATCTCGGACTTCAGCATTCATTCACCAGCTCCAAATCAAAATGAGTCAGCCCCATCGCTCTCAACCCAAGAGTGGCTCCTAGCTGATAATTTCATCTTTTTAATGGATCACTTATAATAGATCTGGCTTTTCTGAAGCTATGATCTTTTTCCCTATTGTCAACTAATATTGGAAATTCCAGCTGTACATACTCACTTCCTCTAAATACCTAATCACCTTATGCAGAAAATATTATTTTGAGAAATAGCCCAATTAAATCTGCAACTATTTGTAACCTTTTGGGTTATGGTATCAGGTGGTGAAACAGTAGCAACATTGTGGAAAATAGAGGATCTTTGGGAAATGTAGCATATTATTAGATTTGATGAGATCCATTTTCTTGATGGCTTCTGAAAGATCTTTGTGCTAAGAATATCATTGAATTATTTAATTATCTCTACTTTTGTGCAATAAAGTATGTTGTCATATCACACACCCTATCTTGCTGTTGCTGTTTGTACTTAATGATGCCTCTATAGTTAGCGATTTCCTTTGTTCTCCCTCTGTAAGTGGGTTTTGGTGGTGCTGGAGAAGGAGGGGAGCAGAGAGGGACGGCAAAGCAAAAATATCAGTTTTAAACCAAATTGTTACATGTGGGAAAATCTTTACACGTACTTATCTCTAGTTCCAGTTCCCTGTGCAATATGCGAAACGCGTTTCGACGCTACAGCAGACCCATATTCTTACTGCTAACGCAACAAGGAACGTTTTCCAGAGGAAGAGGAAAGAAACTATCGCTTCAAAAAATTTAAAATCAGCAAGGAATGTTTCTAACAAGGAAGAGGTAAATTACGATAATTACTCTGACTGGTAGGGTCCTTAAGCATTACTAATTAGCATTTATTGCCTGGATTATTGAAACAATGTGTGTGTTCCCAAGAGTGAAGAAGAACTGAGATGCTCTTTCCTTCTGAGCCCTGGGAAAAAGGCAGGGCAGCAAGAATGCAGTGCAGTTGGCAGAGAGGCTCTTCTGCCAAGCATCGCGAGCAGCAGCCTTCTGCAGAGCTGCAGACACTGGGAAACGCGTACCTTTTGTACGCCCACAGTCTGAACTTAACTCTACCTCTGCATTCCACACTACTCACAGAAAAGGGAAAAAAAAACAGCACAAAAGGAAAGTGGCCACTAAAGTATGCAAAATCATTTGACAGTTATTAGAGAGTAACATTTACTTTGTACGCTGGGCAGTGCGGTGTCTTCTCTTATTATTGGAGTTGGGTGCAAACATACTATGAATAAACATTTCATTACTTTAAAGTACTGAAGTATGGTCAAAGATTTCACCTCAGAGAAATTAAAGAGTTAACAAATCCAACAAAAAAAGAGGTATATTACGCCATTTTCAAACAGCATTTTGACTGGGTTGATATGACTTTGTGAAGAGGCTGCCATCAGATTTCAACCTAAGCTGCATTTTAATATCAAGGATTTATAATGTGAATGAAGTTTTGAATTAGAAATCAATTAGAAATTAATCAATCACCTAATCAGCACTACGTAGTATCTCAACTATAATTTGGTCTCTGGCCCAATAAATCCTCAAGTGCTTTGGAAATGATTCAGGAGAGAAAGGCAGGAAGAGTATTCTCCATTTTTTTTGAGCTGCAGCACTATGCAATTTGAGGTACTGTTAAAACTCTTGAACTAAAAGAGCAACAGTGGAAAACTGCAGAACGCCTTGGACCTTTTTTACCTTTTACTGCCACCAAACCCCACGCCTTTCAACTTGGAAAAGCAAGTTCCAACTCAGCTACAATGAGGTCAAAGTCACAGGGCTAAATGCTACAGTTGCTGCCCAGACAAAACTCCTAGACATCTGAGTTTTGCAAAATTTGCATTATTTTTTTTTTAAAGCAATGTTTAAAAAAAATGCCTTACTTTGTTTCTTTCCTCCTTTTAATTATTTGCATCACATATTGCACAGAATACTTGGGAACGTGTTATACTAAATGTCACGATAGCATATTATACGTACATTTAATTGAAACTAGTCCCAGTCTGGTATTTTTTTTAGTGCTGAATAAGATCTTCAGTCCTTACTAAGCCTGACTTACTTATTCTATTTGTTAATTAAATTAACGCCTAGTATTTATTTTCTCTTCCATTTTCCTGTTCAGATTTTTAAAAATGTCTTTTTGTCCCCAGCTTCCTTTTATTCCAGTGAAAATGTACAACTACAGAGACTGATGAAATTATCACTGAGGGATCTATGTAACGCTAAGGCAAGAAAGCCTTATAGCTATATGCATAAAGCAAAAATAAAACCAAAATGCAACACCCCTTCTTTTGTCTGCAGAAGGCAAAAACGTTGCAGGAGTTGTTCTGGATGGATTTACATTTGCTCACAAAGAAATTATTCCAACTGGATACTTATAATGTAATTAAGCTTCAGTAACGCCGACATTTCTTCGGATCACACGCACAAATCCGGCTGAGAAACCCCCCTGAACCCGCACGCCCTGTGCTGGTAGGCTGGGGAGGGGGCAGAGAAAATGCGTTCTATTCCAGGAGTTATTCCCTCTTCTCGCCTTTTCCACGAGGAGAGGAGGGTGGGGGGGTCCAGTTTTTAATCTTCCCTCTTGTTTTAATTCCTGCCAATTGTTTTTTATTTTATTTTATTGGTTTGCATTTTGTTTGACTTTATTTTATTTCACTTCAATTTTTTTTACTTTAATTTATTTGACCCTATTTTATTTTAATTCCTTTTGCTTTATTTCACTTTATTTCCTTTTACTCTACTTTATTTCACTTTATTTCCTTTTACTCTACTTTATTTCACTTTATTTCCTTTTACTCTACTTTATTTCACCTATTTCGCTTCCCTTCATTTCGCTTCCCGTCTGTGCCGTTCCGCCCGTGCGCAGGCCCTGCCCTCTCGCAGCCGCGCTCTCCCTTTAAAGCCGCCAGCCCCCTAATTGATGTGTCTGGGCGAGTCTAGACTGGCAGTGATTGAACCAGCTCCCAATTAATGCTCCTCACCGCGCCGGGCGGGGAGGGGAGCCCCCCCCAACTCCCCCCCCCCGCCCATTGTTTTGCCGCAGAGCCCCGCGCAACTCCCGCCCCCCCCATCTCCCCCCCCCCCCCCCCCCCGCGCTCCGCACCGCGCAGCCCAGGCGGAGGCAGCGCGGAGACAATAGCGGTTCTGCAGCCTGCGGGGAGGGAGGGGGAGCTGGGGGGGCTCCCCCCCACTAAAAAAAATAAAATAAATAAATAAAATAAAAACCCCACCCTGGGAGAAGGGAGCAGCGCGGTGGCAGCCGACGCGGGTGCGGGAGAGATGCGGGAGGGAAAGGTACCGCGGGCAAAAACCCCTGGCAGACAAAAGCCGGGGGGCTGGGGGGGGGACCGAGATTAAAATCAGCTTCAGAAGGAGAAAGAAAGAAAAAAAAAACCACAACCGACTTTTTGCCCGTGTGAGGCGGAGGGAAGAGCCGGACAAAGGTGGCTGGGCTCTAGCGTGCCCTATTCTGCTTTATAACGGCCACCAGGTAACCCCGAATAAATGCCACTCGGAATAACTTTCTCCCTTGGAAATTAGAGGGCTTTCGGAATAATATACAAAATCAGAATTTACTGCTTTGCTGGTATTTTTTTTTTTCAACGGAGGTAAAATAGTCAATGGAATTACAGCGTCAATAAAAAGAAGGTTAAAAAAAAAATAAAACAAGCAACCTTTTCCAGTTCAATAACTATTAAATAACGGGAACCAACAGACATCTCCTACGCTATTAAACACCAAAATGTTACACCAGCAATTCATTTTTGGTGCGTTGTGGTTTAAGCTAAAGCATTTGCATTCAAATATCAAACAGTAATTCGGTGCCGTAACAAGGTACAGTAACTTCATTATAAATTGCCTTGCAGAACAGAGATAAGAAATACAGTTCCAACCATAATTAATTTTACAGCGATATAAAAATCTAATAAAGAAAAAACAGCAGCAGGAAACACGTTTAACATTTCTGATTTGTCATTTACATATCATTTTGACTGGAAAAGCAGGAAAGTTTTAGGTTCTAGAAAAGGACTAAGACAAAACTTCAGCATTTGCTCAGAACTGCTTTTTAGTAGTTTCCAACCACTGGTACATGCAACCGGTTTATCCTTTAGCTTATTTTTCACCTGATGATCCACAAGATCCCACACATCTCCTGGCTTTTTCACTTTTTCCCCCCCTTTTTTTTTTTTTCTTTTTCTTTTTTTTTTTTTTTTTTGTGTGTGTGTGTGTGTGCGCGCGCGCCCATAGAGCACATTTCCAAGATTAATCGTTCAGTTTTAAACTTGGGAGCACGAGGCATGCTGGGATTTCGGCTGAGGTCAAGCACCAATGTACCGAGCTGTTACTGTTACGCTCTCAGGGTACTCTGTGTTGCTCTCAAGAAGGGGAGGGGGGGAAAAAAAAAAAAAAAAAAATCAGAGAGAGGGAGAGATGCTCTATGCAGTGGCCTGCAGCAAGGCAAATCTCTCTCTCAGCATGAAAACACAGGCATGTATATAAATATAGCCACATATGTAAATATATACAGAGATATCTAGGGTTTTATTTACCTGCATACATATTCATACACACGTATCACCCGTGCGTGTAGCTGCACACACACCTCCATGGCCATATTTACATCCATCCGTATCGGGGGGGGATCTTATCTACACACGCGTATACAATAATGCTGTATGTGTACACACGTACACCCCCATATCTGCATCAGCTGAAAAATTATCTCTTGACTGTACACACACAGAAAAAAAAAAAAAAAATCTCTCTGTCATACAAACGCGAGCTTTAATTTGAGAGATTTTTACAGTAAATGGCCATCACCACCGCCCTGCTATTAGCCCATCAGCCCTAAGGAGGAGAGATACACTTTTTTTTCCCTTAAAAGGTCTACTAAACGCCATCGTATGTGTGTGTATACGTCTACATATATACACACGCGCGCACACACATATACAAAGATAGAGAAGATATATTTATAAAATAAAATAAAGATGTCAAAGCACAACTCACAGCTCCCAAGAGCCTAACCCGTGGATTTAAAAGCTAAACATCACAAGTTAGGGTCTCAGGGATTGAGAGGGGCGCAACAAACTATTTCTTGCAAAAAAAAAAAACCAAAACCAAAAACAACAACAAAAAAAAAACAAAACCAAAAAACAAACAACAACAACAAAAAACCCAGGGATCTAAAATAAAAGATAAAAAGGAGAGAGAGGACAAGAATAGCAGGCAAGTTCAATTCACGGCTCAAAATTACAAAAAAGGACACACAGGTGGAAGGAAAGAGCTTCTCTAAGGACCCTCTGTTGAGAGAATACATTCCATTTTTAATCGTTTATACAAAAATGACAAGGCGCGGCAGGTTCCTTACGGCTTCCAACAAGGTCGCCTGCGACCAGTACGTGAAAAGTCTCCGCGTTTAAATGACGAGGAGGACGAAAGGAGAGGGAAGCCGGGGCAGTGACGGAATTATTTTCATTGTTTCAAGGAAGAGGGACGCAGGAATACGAGCAGGAATATGCGGGCTGTCCCTCCGGCCGGCCGGCACAAAGCGTGCCGAGCATAAAGGCGCTGCCTCCCCGCCCCCTCCGCCAGCCCCGCGGAGGAGAAAACCCCGAGCCGCCACAGGAGAGGGGGGGAAAATTAAAAAAAAAAAAAAAAAAAGAAAGAGAAAAAAAAATCAGGTAGAAACTCACCATTTGGAAGCGGGGGAGGCTCCGATCTTCAGCGCCAAGAGCAGGGGGAAAAGCCCGGCGGTGGGGAGGTGGGGGGGAGCGGGCGCGACCCCCGGGCGGGCTCGGGGCAGGGGCTGTGCCCGGAGCGGGCTGGGGGCCCGGCGGGTTTTGACACCCGAGCGGCAGCGGGCGAGCGAGCGAGTGCGAGCGTGCGGTGTGCGCAAGCCGGGGGAGGGAGGCGAGGGTGGGTGTGTGCAGCTGGGCAAGCCGCTTGCATTTTTAAAACATTTTTTTTAAAAAAAAAAAAAAAGGGAATATATCAAGGAAAAGAAAAGGGGGGAAGAGGAAAAGGAACCGAATTCCTCCGCAGCTCCTCGCCTGCCTCCCTCCGCGCTCCCACCAATGCCGCTGCTGGTGGTTGTTGTTATTATTATTATTATTAATAATAATTATTATCAGGAGAAGGGGCCGGGGCTGCGGCCCGCTCCCAGCTCCCGCGCCGGCCGCGGGCT
Source organism: Chlamydotis macqueenii (assembly GCF_036417535.1). Classification (NCBI taxonomy): domain Eukaryota; kingdom Metazoa; phylum Chordata; class Aves; order Otidiformes; family Otididae; genus Chlamydotis; species Chlamydotis macqueenii. The sequence continues at coordinate 3,800,525 of NC_141579.1, read as the reverse complement.
GTCAGCGGGGAGGGCGGGCGCGGGCAGCCCCGGGCCCGGGCTGCGAAGGGAAATCTGGAGGAAAAAAAAAAAAAACCCGCTTTCCCCGGGAGAGGAGGGTCCCCACGCTCCCCGCACACTCACTCGCACACACACACACACACAAAGGGCTCCATCCTGCACCCACTCCTCTCTCCGAGCACCTTGTGCGAGCCCAGCCAATGGAAATTTTCGCCGGCCATAACCGAGAGCAGGATTTCGTCCCCGGCTCGCCGCCTCCTTCTCCGCTCTTCTCCCCTTCCCTCCCTCCCTTTCCTCCCTCTTTCCACCCCCCCCCCGCCACCCCCCACCCCGCAACCACCACCCCCAAACAAATCCGCACCCGGCTCTGCCACCGCTTTGGGCCCAGCGGCAGAAGCGGGGGAGAAGCCCAGACGTACCGGAGGGCCCGGGTTTCAAAAGGCAAAAATATCCGCCGCTCCTCGCCCGGCGCTGCCAGAGCAGGTCCCCCCCCCGGCCCCGGAACCATCATCGCTCGCTCCGTCCTTTTCTCACCTCAGGAGTCTCAGCCCATTCACCAAAGTCCTTCCTCGTCCAGGATCTCAATTTTTTTTTTTTTTTTTTGCTTTGGTTTGGTTTTTTTTTTTTTGGTTTGTTTTTTTTTTTTTTTCCTCCTTCTGGATCAGCCAGTCCCGACATCATTAAACTATAGTCCTCCTCTTCCTCCTCCTTCCTTCTCCCCCTCTCTGTCTCCCCCTCTCTCTCTTTTTTTTTTTTTTTTATTTCAAAAAGGGGGAGTGGGGGGTGGGTGCTGGGGAGGGGGGAGTAGACATAGCTGCATGAAGTGGCTGCCTTTTAGAAAGCACATTTAATCTTTACTGGCTCCCCTAGGCTTCGATGAAGTAGAAGGGAAAGGAGAGGAGAGGGGGAAAGAAAAAATACAGGCAAGGGAGGCTGTTGAGGGACAGCAAGCATCAGGCTCAAATCAACGACCAGATGAGAATGTACTAGACCACACTGCCCCCTCTCTGCCTCTCGCTCCGGCTCCGTCTCTCTCACACACTCTCACTCCTGGAAAGCCTCCGTGTCTGGTTACAGACTCTTTTGGATCCTTCCCCCCCCTCCCCACCCTCGCCCTTTGCCAACTATCCTAGAGATTCCTCGCATGCCTACTTAAATCTTTAACAGAATAAGGGCCCGGCTCCCCCCGCCGCCCGCCTCGCACACACGCACCCGCCCCGCTCACCCCTCCCCAATCTTCTCTTCAGCTCCCGGGAAAAAAAAAACCCGTCGCCGCGGCTGCCCCGGCCCCGGCGGGCAGCCGGACACCGGCCCCACGCCCCCTTCCCGAGGGGGTGCGGGCTGGGGGGTGCGGGAAGGAGGAAGGAGGAGGGGAGCTGGGGGGGGGGTGGGGGGGGAAGTGGTGGGACCGCAGCCCTTCGCCTAGCATCCCTCTGGCTGGATCTGGATTTTAAAACAATAAAATCCACCGCGGCTCTATCTCGGTCCCCCCCCCTCCCCGCTCCCCCCACCACGCCACGCCGCAGCCCGCCCGTGGAAATCTCACGCCCCGCGCCTGCAGGGAGGCAGGCAGACTGCCTGGCTCATGCCCGCGGTGACTTTAGAGCTGACAATCTCCTCTCCTCGACCGCCCCCCCCCCCGCTCCACACCCACCCCTCTGCTCAATGGCAGCACCGCTGCCTCTCGCACCAGCCTATATTTGCAATATGTGCTAATTTACCAGCTATATGCCCTTGGACTGCAAAATGAACTCATCAGTCAATGCTCCCAGTACCGGTGCCCCCTCTCTCCCTCACACACACCCTCCGCTGCAGACATGTTACTCATTCTCCAAGCATTTCCTCTCCCAATGTCCGTCAGACGCATATACACTTCATTGATCAAACCAAATCCCTTGATAACAATAAATAATAATACAGACAGTTAACATCAGCAGGGAGCGGAGCGGAGGGGGGGAGACAAAGATGACGACTAAATCTGCATTGTGCCTTAGGAGGCCGATCCCTGCATTTTCCAGGGATGCACCACACAATGCGGAGCGCAGGTATGCCCCCCGAGACACAGTGCACAGCCAGGCCTTCCCCCAGACCCCCACCTTCCCCCAGGCAAGGGGGCTGCGAGCAGGGGCTCCCAGTGCCCAGCACCTGACTCCGCACAGGCTGCGGGAGGTGGGGTGGGGTGGTACTCGCTATAGAGGAGGGGGAGCACCTAACCCAAAATGCAGAAATAAAGAAGGCAGCTGCTTTGTTACGCTGTGCGCTGCACAGGTGCTTCAAACTTGAAGGTACCTGAGGGGTGCACCACAGGATTTTTGGAAACACCTCCTTAGCCCACACCGAAATCTGTTCCCTTTGTATGGAAGATGGAGAGCACCTATGCAAGAAGCCAGGTTAGGAAGACAGTCTATTCAATATCTCTCTGTCACATATGCCCGGGTATTTCAAGGGCTTTAGGGCTTCTGTGGCTCTGTGTTCTGGGGCTAAAATAGGGGAGGCAGGAGAAGCTGCCTCTCGGCATCATGGCTAGTTAGACATCTTGTGCGGGTCTGGCACAGAGAAAGTGACTGCAGTGTAAGTGTTCAGGAAGTTGGGGAGGGTGGGGCTATCTAGAAAGCTTTGACTCACTAGGGTAACTCCCTGAACACAGGAATTAAATTATTACTCAAAGCAAGCCACATTTTGTGAACAGCAGCCTTAGAATTAAATTCTGCATGCATGCAGAGTCTGAAACAACTAAAATAAACATATGGAAATAAATAGACAATACATAATTAAATTATTGGGTGCAATGCAGAAGTCCCTGGGTGATAGAAGAGGTGGGATTATGCAGTGAAGTCAGTCCAGGAATCCATGGATACAAATTTTTCTTATTTATACCGACATAATCCTGATTGTCATCAGCCTAGATAGGGGAAGAATCAAACCCTGTGTACCGAAGGATCTAATCTTCGGGGAAAGTAGACTGGATTAGAGGGACTGTATCAGCCGACCATCCTTTCACTCCCCTTACAGATTCCCTCACCATCGCAGCAGAGTGCAAGATTTTGCCATCACACAGAACAATTTACATCTATTGTCTTTTTCACGTTCCGTTATTTTCCTTCCAAAAAAATGTTTGACTTTTTTTTTAAAGTTTTGTTGCAAACACATAATTTCTTTATAGAATTTAACTGAGTCTTTAGAGGATACTTATTTCAAGCAGTTAACACCTGACCCCAATTTTTGTGGGTAATTAGTGAGCTAGATAACCACACAAAGTGGGTAATTATTTAGTACCCAAGGGTACAGTACAAGAGGGTAGAGGCTGGCAATGTTAACAAAAGCACATCTCTAATTATTGTATCTATACTGGTGATGTTTTAAGAATAGTTACTCCATCTAATGATCCATGATAAATCAATAAACTATTTTGCTTCCCTTAGCATATACGCGTGGCCTAACCAAGGGCAGGGTGTGAGGGCAAAGCCAATCGAAGCCCCAGCGGCGGGATATGTAGAGGCCCCAGGACAAGCACGAGGCACCCACTTGGAGAAGGCACCGAGACTGGCAGTGTCTGTTCTAGAGCAGCAGCAGCAGAGCCTAAGAGCCATCACTAATAGCTAACAGGTTGGTTGAGATGACTTGAAAAGCCATGTAGGAAAAAGCTTGTAGAGTGTGCCTCAGGGTCTGCTTCTTGCTTAGGTCATGTGGCCGGGCTGATGGATCTCTGTATACAACAAGAACCCTAATCACGTTTTAACCGAGTTCGGTCTTGCTTATTGAAAATTGCTTTGAAAGCCGTACAAATGAGGCATTTTGTGTTTATGGAAGGTCAGGGACAAAATGCAAGAGAGTAGCATGGGGGGGGGGGGGGAATCATATTTGATGAATTTCAATTATCTGCCATCTCCAATATGTAACGTTGCAAAAAAAAAAATAAAAAAACCCAAAAAAACTAAAACATTCTCCCATGGAAAATATTAAATCCTCAGTAGATTTTTTTTTTTCACAAATTTAGGAAGACGGAAGAGATGGGAACTATTTTGAAATAGAAACTAAATAAGAAAGATTCAACTACCAAAAAAATGGTTTTGATGATCAGAACCATGTGAAAAGAAGTGTTATGCTGGAAACATCCATAATCTTAAACACAGCGGTCACTATCCACTGACCACTCTTTGCAGCATTACGCACACACTTAAGGACATCATCAAACCAAGACATTACGTTCAGCGGAAAAGCACTTTCCTTTTTTAATTGCTTTTATGAATCATCACTAACATCCGGACACTTCATTTACTAGAGTCCAGTAACTTGTTTTGCAAAGACTCATATTCCAAAACCTAAGGGCCTCCAGGCTGGCACAAAAAAAATAGAGGCGTCATTCTCATTTGATCATAGCCATGTTGCCAACTTAGCTTGCTGCTTTGGGATCATTCAAACCAGGCACTACAGAAGAAAACACAAATGGCAACACTACCTGGCACTGTGACCACCAGGAATTTGAAATTTAAACAGAGAAAGTTTGAGGGGTTTCCATGACTCCTCATATTTCTCTTTTGGTTTTTGGTTTTTTTTTTTTTCCTTTTTTGAGTGAAATAAGCACAACTGAAAAAGGCCTCAAAATTGTTCACATATTTTAAAAAGAAGCCAAGTCTCTGCAGTCCATTTAGTCCTGAGCATGCCTGTTCATATTACCAATGCGAATAGGTTAAGAAAGAGGAGAAAAAAACCAAAACACCAGAATCTGGGATAAGTAGACACTTGTCCACTCTGAACTGCACCAGAAGACTGAAGCTTCTTTCATGTGCTACAGGCCACTTAAGAATCCAGCAACCTATAATGTTTGGCTGCTACCATGCTGAGGTGGGTATAAATAAACTGGTATCCCCTTCACTAATCCTTTTAGGGACCTGGTTTGCAGGAAAAGTTCTTGCAGGAATGGAGTGAGAGGAAGTTTGCAGAGAGAAGCTGGAAAACAGAAAGGAAGAATGAGTTTAATCACAGAGACGGGTTCAAAGAGACCTTGGTAGGCGCACAGTTATATCAGAAAGCAGAGTAAAGACAAAGTATTGCTATTTTTTCTGAGTCTAGTTGGAATTAGCAATTCAAAGGATAAGACGCATAGCAAAAGGGATGCTCAGCCAGAGAGGATGCTTTAGGGACTTAAGCATTAACTATAAAACCTTAAGGCCTTTTTGAGACAAGTCAGTAACTTCATTCTAGACAAACTATACAGAGATCGTTTAGGAAATTGCTTTAAAATAACAGTTATATCTCAGCTATATGGCCAGCATATATGATAATACATGAGAATAGTTTATAAATGAATAAAATGTCTTCAGTGGAGCAAAAAGTATTTACTAATACAAACAAAGAATTCTAATGATGTGAGGAAAGGTACAAATTCATAGCATGGGGCACATCCATGGAAAGCAAAGTTGGACAAAGGTGCTGTGATTTGGGCATTACCAGAACAGCGCTCTATAAAATCAGGAGTTTCACAACCAAAAGCTTCTCATTTGAACCTACTGTTTGGCACACCGTTGTCCAATTTCACATCAAGACAGTGATAAAGACACTTCTCTTCCTACCGTGCTTTCCTGTAATATAGAACCATCACGATAATGCTTACCGTGTCCTTGGAGTGTTTCAAGGGCCTTGGAAAAAAGCTGCTATGTCCAGATTACTTTTGTTATCCTCATTTGATACCCTGTTAGTCAACAGAGAGGATGGAATGTGGTTGATGATCATGTAAATCCCCTTTTGTCACCAACAATTCCTTTTAGCCTGACTCGCCCACCAACTCTCACCTCCAAATCCAACAAGGCGTATGTTAGCAAATTATATCACCAAAGCGCTATCCTGACAGCAACACAGCTTAAAAAGTGGTCGTATTTTCCCTCCACCCCCCAATTCTGCTAACAGGTTTCTCAAAGATATTTGAGCTCCAACTGTATCAATCCCTGCATAATGGAGAACAATTCAAACAATAAGGTGAGAAAACCATAAACCAATTCTATCCCAAGGTGAGTAAAGCAAGCAAAAAGCAAAATAAGACAGTGTTGTTCACCTCCTGGTGAACAGGGCCCGGTGAAAGGCCCGGGAATTCTGTGCCATTCGGTGCCCTTCTTGAAAACCAAGTTTAGGGAAACGCGAAGAGTTCAACAAAAGGTCAGTGGATGTGACAGAGGGATTTGAAGAGAAAGGTTACAGAGATTAAATCATCTGGTATCAAAGAACAACTATGAGAAGTGGGAACACAGTACCTAGAGTTATGTGTGTTTTGTCTACGGGGAGTTAGCAATGTGCCCTTATCCGTGAGTTCTCCTATACATACCAGATTTAACTGAACTCTGAAACTCAAGGTGAAACTCAAATTTATGTGGGTGAAGTCACGGAAAAAAGTATTACATCTACTTTTGCATGATTTGCCATTTCCATATCACATAAAGCACCTGAAAACCCTCATATTTCACATGGGTTCAGGTCCACCAAGTAAGACTCGATTCACTTAAAACACAATGAAAGCTCCAAAAACTTCACTAAAATTTCAGATAAATCTAACCTGGTTTGGGCTGGTGACATAACTTCTTAAGATCTGAGTCTTCATACTGAAAGTGATAAATTTTGAAATACTTCAGTTACTAAGGGGTGGAGCCATATTAATACGCTAACCTACAAGGCTGCTACAAAAACTTTCTGTCTGGTCCGCATTTAATGCTTTTTTTTTTTTTTAATTTACTTGAGATTTCAACAGAATCATTGCATGAAAAAGATGGTGTCCCTCAACCAACTCTTTTTTTTTTTTTTTTTTTTTTTTTTCCCCCTGAAAAAGCCAGTTTAAAAAAATGCACGCCGAGGCTGTTCAATTAGAATCTAAGCTGCTGAACCTGGATTCAACTTCGGAAACATGCATAAAGTTTAGGGACATTCTGGGAATCTGACCTGGCAGGAAAAGTAGAAAATTAAATTAAAATTAGAAATCCATGCGACTAAGAGCAGAGCTAGAATGAATTCTCTTTCAACAGGCCAGAAGTGCTAGGGTCACTCTGTAACAGAGAGATTGTTACTCAGTGACTGAAGGGCAGAGCCTGCTACCTGCGCTCCACAGATCTATTCCCATCTCCTCCGTGAATTCACCGGGGACCCTCAGCCCTGCGGTCTATTTCTAGTTGTCCCCGACATAAAACCAACACAAACGGGTAACATAACTATTGCACATAAGAAAGGAGTCGTGACTCCGAGCCTTAATTAATGTTTGTAAAGAGCCCTGAGAGATTACCAGGACCTGAAGAACCTCAAAAGCACAGTCGTCCTTAAATACATCCCAGGCCTCCTGTCAGACTCTTAACCCTTTTCACTGACATTCTTTTTAAAGAGAGGGTGAAATTATTTAAAAGATAAAACAAAGAAATAAATGTTTTTCAGGTTTTCTAGTACTCCAGCCACAGTCTGCAGCTGATACAACTTAAAAATAAAAATAAAAAAAATTAAACAACACATGACAGCATATTTCTCTCAATAAAAAAAAAAGTACTTGTCTCAGCCACTGGTTAAGAATTAAACCAAAAGGTAGGGCACCAAATATTTTCTACAGTTGGCTGGTGAGCCCAAGCCACCAATCCCTGCGCAGGGACAGGGCAGAATCTGGCACAGAACCGGTCGGAGGAATCCCAAATCAGTGGTGATGACAGTGGCAAGAATTCAAAAGATCAGTTGCTATTCCCAGTCCTGCCGCTCGACGTGCTAAGTGGCTTGGGCAAGCCTCTCCATCTCTTTGTGTTTCCTCTTCTGCCTGCCTTATCTATTCAGACTGCAAGTTCCTGGGGACAGGGAGTCTCTTCTCACTGGGTACCTACAGGATGCCAAGCCATCCAGGTATTGCTGTCAAAGAAATAACAGGCTTGGGCACTTGAACACAGGGAAGTCTGAACGCAAGTCTAGTCGCCCTCACCTCTTGTGAAATCAGACACAGAGGTCTAAATATACGGTAACTTGTTTTCAGTTGGTTCACTGGTCTTGAGAGGGTATGAAAAATTAGAAAGCCACATATCAAGAGGCATGTGACAGATAGCATGACTGTCAGAACACGAGGAAGATGCAGCAACCTCCGAGGACTTACGTTTGGCCCATCAGACGCTGCTCAGGCTCTGCGTGCCAGAAATAGCACGGGACGCAAGCGCAGCCGCCAGTCTCCCCGCTCCTGGTGCGAGTCCGTACTTCTGCATCACTTAGCATCGCAGTGCAGCCTCCAGTACACCCTATGCTTACGTGTAGTTGTTCTTACAATGCAAAAAGACAGTGCAACATTTTTATGAGACACAAAATGAAGAAAACAAACAGAACAGTCTGAATATCAGATTACTTATTATGCTAACAAATTATATTCTTTAATTAGGATTTTTAAAGTGTAATAATAACGTTTTCAAGTTGATTTTTTTTGTATAAAAGTAGTATTAGTGTATAATTTTTAACTCTGTACAGCTAGTGCATCTATGTGTCAGCATGGAGGCAGCCCATGCGAAACATTTCTTCACAGAGATATGCTCACTTGCAATTCCACTACAACACGCAACATGACTGTCTCTGAACAATCCACATACAATCAGTTCCTCAGCCTTTACAGTACCCCTCATGAGGAAGAAGGACCTCTATTTTATAGACAGTGAATAAAAACAAAGGAAAATAAGTGACTCATCCAAGATCCTATAGGGAGTCTGTAGCAGAATTTCAGGGTCTGCACCAACAGCTTAATAAAAAAAATTAAAAAAAATAATGTTCCACTATAACGGTAGAGGCTGTGCACAGTCTTCACCCCATTAATAATAAAACAAGACAGGCCCCATGAGCTGAACACAAACAAGAATCCCTCACAGTGGAGACAATTTTAAAATTACAAAGCTAATTCACTTGCTAAGAGAGATCTGAACCCATGTTTCCCAGGAACAACTCCTGCCAGTCACGACAGCAAACACCTATTCCCTGGGTGCCTGCGACCATGGAGAACCACAATTCTGACCCTGGTGCACAGAGAAACCCCTCCCAAACCAGCCTATACCTGGGATGGTGCAGTAGCAGCATTTAATTCTTAGGATTTGACCGCACAGGTGGCCTCACACTTCCTGCTAGAACGGGCTGCCCACACAGAACCAACTGCAGTGGCAGGTCCCAAGTCGTTATTTCATCACTTTCCTGCTTAATTGCCATTTTTAATTACTTGCATGGGAACAACAAAAAGTCAATCTAGCAACGGAAATCCATTCTTTGAACAAATTCTGCCTTTTTTTCTTAGACGCAAACTATTGCTACATAAACCATTCCTGATTAATACGGGGCCCTCATGGGAAAGCCACTGCCTGTCTACCGATTTCATTTCCTACGTGTTCTCTTCTTCAACTGACAGTTCAAGTCCCTAAAAAGTAAGGGCAAAAGATCCCTTATTTTATCGTTACAAGATGACAGTGTTTTTTTCCCTTGCTATTTTCTTTCAGGAAGATATATTAGCACTACATTTGCTCCTCCATGCGGTGGGATTTCTTAAATAAAAACATATGTTATATACGTATGGACTTGGAACCAGAGCCGCATTAGCCTATTAACTATCCACATTTGCTTCAGACTTGGCCAGCCACCTAGAAAACCTGCCAGGACCTTTCTGGCAGCCTTTTCCCAACAGTTCCAGGAAAACATGGACTATTCAAAGAATTTTAGGGCCTCCCAGCTTCGTTTGTCACCACTCCCCTTGCCCACTTACAACTAAATCACAGGCAAATTGCCTTAAAGCTCTATTAAAGATTTAAAAATGGCCTTCTCCACAGTAGGGTATCTGAGGACGAATCTGCGTTAATATATAATGCAAAGCCTGCGTTCATATGTAATGCAATGTGGCGTGAAGCAGACCAAGGGCTTCGCAACGCGTAAGGGAGTTGCTTTACAAACTTTGAACTTCCCAAGTGAATTCTGTCCTCACTGGAGTTTTTAAAGCTCTCTCAGGTACCCAGGCAAAGGAGAGGTTCATTTTGTCCCCATTGCTACTCTAGCACATCACCGTTGAGGTTTCAGGCCTGTCTTACACAAAAAGCAAACACAAATGTGCACAGTTACATCAGAATTCACTGCCATGGGTCTCAAGGCACTGCAGGAGCAATGCTGGGAGCAAAGACAGGACCGAATGACATGAATCTATAACAGAGATTCAGAGGAAGATTCATGGAAATGGCAACTGGAAGTATTTTCTTTGCAACCTACAGCAGGATCTAACTCCTTTTAAATCCATGACAGGACAAAGGGAAAAATCCTGCTGTCAGTTGTGTGAACTAAGTTATTACTAACCAAGAGCAGAAACTGGTCCATCTCACTTGCAGAGCTCCTCTGGTTTTAAAATGCAAGGGAAGCATGCTTTAAATAATTTGAAGAGGCTTTCTTTTTTTTTTATTACACAGAAAAAGCCTCCCTGTGATTTCAGCTGTCAAGTAGTCTTCCTTAATTCCTAGCACTAATTTATGGATTAAACATTTAACCCTTGGCTTCAATACGGATTGAGAGTTGCTCGTTCCTGAGAGCTGACAGCACTGCCACGCTGAGCACCCTCACATCCCTGCCCTCACGCTGCACTGGACCCTCTTGACTCCATTTTGGTGCAGGACGGACTCTCTGCACACAGTTTGTTAGGCTTGCATCCTGTTAGCCTAAAATTTATCACACACTTCTCTTTGCTCCAGATAACCTTTTCTGGCTCTTCAACTCTTCAGTCACTGTTGGTTTGCAACTTGCTATTTCACAAACATATTTACAAATTTCTATATTAAATGTTAGACAGCACCAGGACAGAATGTCTTACGAGGTCCTCACCTCTTCTGAAATACACAGCAGTGAGCTGGTGCGCATACCCTCCTGAGAGGCTGCGTGCACCTTGTAATGAGATTGTGGATATGTATTTTGCAATTAAAAATTGCCCTTCTGTTGGAATATAAATAAAACAGAGCATCATAGAAGCCCTTGCACTAGCAACTCCACCAGCAGAACACGGATATCCTCCTCTCTCACTCAAGAAGGAAGAGACCACAGTTCTTTAATTCTGATGCAAAGTTCTGAGTAGTCACTTCATGAAATGCAGCCACCGACACAGGGCTCCTGTGGATTATTACAGCACTGTGGTTATAGATTGCTGACCAGTGACTTCTGTCCTAGAACCGTACATACAGACATGATTCAGCAGGCTAAATACATCGTTACTAACATAAGAAGTAGTGGACACTGGTTTTATTTTTTTCCACTGCAACCCACACTGTTTAACATCTCATTCAATAATTATTCTCACATACAAATGAAGCGAAACATATGACTGAAATAGCTTAGGGCCCTTATAAAATAAGGTCTCCTTTCACATTTCAAAAGCCATTGGAAGAGCAATTTCCAAAACCAACTCAAACCACAAGATCTGTAGCAGAGAGCAATCGTGTCTTGCCGTCTTCCCTTCCCGTTTCCTTCCTGGTTTTTATCTTTTTTTTTTTTTTCAAAATCCTGTCCTTCAAATCTAACAACTTCATTTATGAAAAGAAATGGAAAGCCAAGGGGAAGCTGTGGCTCGTGACTGCAAACGCCACTATTGCAAATCACTCTGATGCCACGACTGCTATTCCTTGTCAGAAGAGATGAGAGGCCACTTCAAACACAAGAAAAACAAACTCTGAAATAAACCCACAGCAGTGGCATTAATCCGGGAATGGGTTTGACCTGCTATTTACAACAATTCCTTAAATCTCACTTAAGCCAAGGAATACAAAGGGCTTGCCTACACTCTTCAGGGCACTGACTGCAGCGACCCCAAATCTAGACCAACCTGAGCTGCTGCAGCCCCCAGTCTCCAGCCAGTACCATCCAGAGTGCCAGCTCACCACATCCCACAGCAGTCACTGACAGCTTGAGCATACCTGCATGACATGCTCTTGCACGGCAAGGACCAGCTCTAACCTCACACTGAAAACTGGCTGTGAAAGCAGAACCAGGTGTAACCCTCCTCACAGTTTCTGAAAAATTTATTACTTCTGGTAATACCAGGGTTTCAAGAAACATATTGAATGAGGAAGGAAAAGGTCACAACATACATTTAGATGCAGATCTGCAATACAACTGACCTGGCTTTTGTACACAGCCCTCCTAAAGATATGCTACCTGGCCTTGGCCATTCATCTTCCTCTGCTTTCATTTCTGGACCATGGTATGCAATCCTTTCCCATGGCACACTAACACTAAGGAACTGGAGGTGGACCATGCCCTTGGATAATTATTACTGATACTGCTGTATTGCAGCTATCCAACATGTAAGCCCATGTGAAGGCCAAACATCTATCAATCCTTCTACTTTTATTTGTCGGTGGCAAACTATGTGCTTAATCCTTTCCAGGAGACAGATACAGACTGGGTCAGAATCCAGACTTCTCTAACATACCTTCTCCAATAGTGACAAGTATTAGAGGCTTTGGACAACCAAGACCTGTCCTTTCTGCTCGTTCTTCTCTGGTTTTGAATTGCTGTACTTCATCCCAAACCTTGAAACATGAAACCTAAGCTCAGTTCTAAAGTCATCATAAGGAATTACCATAATTCTATGTATGGTTATTAAAAACATAAGTATCTAATCTCTTCTAGACTTCCAAACTTCCCATTAATTTCTAAAAGCAATTAGGTTCATTTTTTAATTAAATACTGGTGGAAACGAACCGCTTTTCAAAACATTTTCAATTTGTCATCATTTAATTTCACTGCATGTCCTCTTGTATTCACTTTGTGAAACTATGAGAATTTCTCAGTCTACCTCCTGATTCTTTCTTTTCTTTTCATTATAACGTCAATTTGTTATTCCTTTCTAATGAGAATGGTTCCAGTATATCAGTTTCAGATTTCTCCCTGCTTGGGACCATTTTTGCAGGCACATTTTTGAGCCACTCCTCCTCTCCTTAGATGTGGTAGTATAGCTCCTATGCTGCATGCATATTATATTTGGTCCCAAAAATACGGACAGTGCTCACGTGCATCTCACATCAGTATTGTGCAGGGGTTTATCCTCTCCACATTTATAAAAGGATCAAGCCCTAAAATGGTCATAAAAGCTCCCATTCATGGCTTGAGCTTTATATCTGTACTGGATCTAGGAACAACAGGCAACAAGGTCTAGTTGCGTATCAATAATTCAATGAGAAGCAAACAGAAGGAAAAAAAAAAAATAATAAAAAAAAATCTGTCTTTACCAACTATTCGCCTGACTGGTTATGGCTTTTTTGGACGTTGACACTTGGATGTGTAAAAAATGGTCCATTCACAAAATACTCTCACACTACAATTGTTAGACATGACATTTACACGTCACTGTTAATTATAAATGACTTGATCCTGACATTTCATTAATACGTTATGAAAGCCATAATGAAACCCTATGAGCTGTGTGTCACACCTGTAACAAAGATAAGCTTGGAGAAATCACAATCTTGTCATCAGACCTTGGCAAAGGGTGGAAGGAAAAATGGCAGCAGGGTGACTCACGCTTGAAGCGGACTTATCCTCAAAGGTGTAAGGGAGAATCCTGCACCACAACATTTGCTCCTCTGTGGCACAACACAGTAGTTTGGCCACTTGAACGTGGGAACCTACAAGAACGTAGATGGAAAACAGAAATCAAGGACTCTGTGTTGGCTATACCTACAGGTATCCTGCAGCCACCGGGCTGACACCTCTTTCCCCGTAGGTGACTGACTTCATCCTTAGCAGCAGTAGCAGCTTCCTCCTGCTTTTAAGAAAATAATTGCTTGGAATATTTCTAGCCAGTAGCATTTCATTTGCAGGACACCTCAGACAATCTTGGATCACCTAACTGGAAAGGAAGCTGTTTTCTACGAATTTGAGAAGGAAGCAAGAAGAGGTGGTGGCAAGGAGGAGCCACTGCATATAACACAGAATACAGAATTTCAGTCTCCTTCCATATCTGCCCCAGAAACCTGATTCTTGAACTTATTTAACCAAGAAACAGGGCCATGACATTGCACAAAGAGACTAACATCACCCTATTGCATGTAAAAAATTATTTGCTCAGGGATAATACATTTTATATTTTGAATATATAAGTCTAAATATACGCAACTGGGACTGCCTCGAGCATCAGCGGAGTCAGGGCAACTAGAAGTTTTGTCTTGTTTAAAAAAGGAAGGAAAAAAAAAAAAAAAAAGGAAGGTTGGTTGTTTTTTTTTTTTTTCCTCAACTAAAACATTTTGGATCTTCCTCTGCTATGTGAAATTTCCAAACATCAGATTTCCTTTCTGTTCTAGTTCAGACCGAAAGCTTTTATCGCAAGGTTAAATCCTGGTATCCCAACACCACACATATACGAGTTTGCCTCTGACTGAAGTCTGAATGGATACACAACTTATCTCAAAAACTCACACTGGACATGTTGAACTTCACCTGGTTTCATATCTAAGCCACCAAGCTATGAAAAGGGAAAAGTAAGAATGAGAAGGAAAAAGTCAGAGATGTGTGTTCAGATCTCTGCTCTGGCCTCAGACTGGTCATTTCCAATAGAAGAGTTCTGGTCTATACCAGCTAGTTCTTTTATTTTCCAATTGCCCTGTGCATTGTCATCGGCATCTACCTCTAATGGAAAGGAGATCTTTTTCCCTTATAGGTTATCCTTTTTGACTCTAACACACACAAAAAGAACTTCCTTCTTCAGTAATTTACTATTCCAAAAGGAGAGAGTAGCAGCATTTCTGTGGTCTGGGCTTTGAATCCATGCAATGAAATTGTCTTATTTTTAACTGTCTGAGCAGCTTTCAAGTAGAAGCGTGTTAGAATCCATATTAATTTGTGCAGCACCCTATCATCATAATAATTTAGCTCACAAGGTTGCTGTGCTTGGAATTCCAGTTATGACATGAATTCTATACATTTTATACAGATTTATAAATGGCATCAACAGAACACTTAGGGCCTTATTCATTAAACAATGAGTCATTCTGGCATTCCATTCTATTTCATCCCAGTTCTTACAAAACTTTTATGTACAAATTTGACTGTGCTTAATGCATCTGATTTAGCAGCAGAAGTGTTGCAGCATAGTTTCAGCTGAGTGGGGATACAGACGAAAGGCACTGTTTAAAAAAAAAAAAAAAAAAGAAAAAAAAAATCCCTCTAATGGTGAAAGTTTCCGAGTTCAGCTTCCTTTCCAAAGGAACAGCATCCAGGTCAAGAAAACAGCCCTTGCCTCATTCACACCACGAATTTTCAAAATAATTTCCCTAATGACTTAGAGTTTTCATATGGACTGTATATATTTGTGTGTGTGTTTTAAATGAGAATTGAGTTGAAATTTAAAAGATTAAGCCAAAATAAGACCTGTCACTTACCTTTGAGGAATGCAGCTATATTATAGATAGTGGTTAGCAGTATGCCTACACAGCAAAATATAGGACCATTGTTCGGCAAAATTCTAGCTTAATCTAGGCAGAGCACATAAAAACAGCAGTGAAGTCATGATGGTATGGGTTTTAGCATGCTCGAGCAACTAGAGTACAAAGTCTTCAGGGACACGCTGGTTACCAGCCAGTGGGAATCTGTCTGAACTGTTCTCATTACTTCATTCAATCCAGTTAAGCCAGGTAAACTGGCATATGCTACAAACTGCTCTCCATTTTATAGTTTGGACACCTCAGCACGTATCACTCTATTTTACCTTCTCCTTGCCCTTTCAGCCTTCTTCCTGACTGATGGATACATGGCTGTAGTTTCTGTAATTTCTGTAAAGCTTGCTGGAGCAGAATAGTCTTGCAAGTCACTGCTCCTCTATCAAAACTGATTTGGATTAGAAAATAGTCTCAGAAGTTGTTGGGAAGAAAGAAGGCACAGATACACAAACGTACATAAAGCAAGTGAGCACACTAGCTGTCTTTTCGTTGGAAACCATTCCAAGACCTCACCATTCCTCAGATGTTTGCAGTTTTCCTCATTACGTATATAAGCATCATTGCCTATTTTTGGTCTTTATCCTTAATAAGTCATGGTAAATTTGGAATCCATTTTACTCCATATTCTTGTACATTAGGACACTATCTACGAAGCAACCACCATGCCGAGAAAAGCACAATACTATCTGCATCCATTGTCCACAAGGGAGAAGAGGGATGCGTGTTTAAGTGTACCACCTTATTTTCATTAATTCTCTCACCGTGACATTTCTAGTACTTCACTTGATGTTGCAGACTTAAAGGGACAAAAACAAGATCAAAGTTTCCATTTCATTATCGTAGGACAAACGATTTTCTGGGAGGTGGATTGTTTCTTTTTTATTTTACATTCCAGTGGAAATGTTCTCTGAAAAACAGTTGTTATTTCACCCACTATTCACAGACTTAACTGAATAAAAACTGGGAATGGAACAGTAATGGAAAACAAGGAAAACAGGACGTTTTTGCCCGTTCATTGCCCAAGCCGAGAGAAACAAAACTGGCAATTCAAGGAACTGTTCAGAGTGAGCTACCTTCCTTTTGCACCCTCCTCTTTTAATCTACAGCTCATGAGTTGTTCCTGTGCTCACTGCAAAAGGTCCATTATTGTAACACTGCCATATTCTCCTGGAAATCTATCTAAATGGCATATGATAGAAGCCATATGATAGAAGCTTAATTACATAGAGGGCATATGGAAGGCATATGACATAAGGACATATGGAAGGCATATGATAGAAGGGCATCCGAGGACATATGATGGAAGTCTAATTAATTGACAATACATTCCTCATCAGGGGGAGAGCTGGAATGCTATTTTGTTCAGAAGAAAAATATGCACATTGAATTATGTTTATTGTCAACTTCAATGTACCACTGACCATTCTCCTTTTTAATTATTATTCCTTTTTCTTTGGAGCAAGACAGATAATTTGATTTACATATCATATGATTAACATACTTAACATAACGTTAAGTTTGATAGCCACAAATGTGTGTGTTACTATAAATAACTGCTATTTTTGAACCTTATGAAGTTCCCTTACGCCTGTGCAAAGCCCATCTAAAATGCTACCACCAAAAAAGAAAAGACTATTCTTATTTGGGAGTTACTGCCACCCATTCGTAAAGCTATTCCTAGAGAAGTACTAAACAGGTAAAAAATATCAATCCTTATGGAACTGCTCTACATTGGCTGTGAGTCAATGCAGCTAGTGAATTTACAGCTGAAAACTTGCACTTCCATCTGCAAAAAGATTTATGGGGGTGAAATAAGGTACTGCCTAAAATGTGCCAAAAAGATTCCTCTTTTTTAACTACCTGCCTGTGTTTAACTCATGTGCCCTCACGAAACACAGAAGCAGCGTTGTGTTAGTCCTGATACTTGCCTTCTCCTAAGGAACCGCAGTTATAAACCATGGTAGTGATATCTGTAATCTCTTTGAAAACAAGATGAAATAAAATCCCACTAATCCACTCTTTGAATAACTAATAATTGAGCACCGGGTAACACTCGAGAAACCTACAGCTTCTCTTTGCATTCAGTAAACAAGGATTTGCAGATATTAAAGTTTTTATTTTTAACCAGAAAAAAAACCAACATTTTTCTGGGTTATTAGGCTACCTTGAAATATTGTTATCATTTTCACACTTTCACAGTAACGAAACTAACTCTATGCCTACTCTTTACTTTTATTCTCTAACTTAGGAAGTTCACCCGCTAGCAAACAGTCTCTCTTCTTTCTGGGAACTCAAAAACTCCTGCCAGAATTAGTCATATATATATCTATATATATATATATATGTAGTCAAGAGACTTAACATAGCTCATGTTCTGGGCCCTGATCAAGCATTGGGTCCATCATCTTCATCCAGGGGACCTGAACCAAGATCTTGACTCTTGTGTTCAGACTTTACTAGATAAAAGGCAGACTTCCAGAGGGTTTTTTTAGGCCTCAAATAGTTAGGGAAATAAAACTGTAGATTTCAATAGCAGCTGGATATATTCGTTATATTCCCTGCATTTTAGACATGTAAGACACATTAGAAATGTGGTCTTTTGGCCCGAATTGCTGGTGCACCATGTGCCCATTCTCCGCACAGCTCCTCTACAAAATCTGAGGTGGCTTCACATCTCCTTAATCAAAACCACTTCTACTGGATGTGTCCAGAAGCATCAGCCTTTGAAACATCTAATTTAACTGTACAAGCCTAGGAAAAAACCCTTAAGAATCACCATTTTAGCTGACTGTAATCACTAATGGATATTCCCTGAGGACTGTGTAGATTTAGGTACTTTCACAAAAACCCTTCCAGGCTTTATCTGGAAGCATCAGCACCAGCCTCCTACGCTTCCTGAGAGACAATGAGTGTGCCAGGCCTCATAGTGCCACAGGGCACAGCCTTTTTTAACTCCTAATGTCGAACTAACTGAACCAGTCAAAGACTAATGGAAAGGGAAACCTGCTTAAACATCTCAACAACAGACACAATACAGGATGTCTTTCACGTTACCTTTGGAGACTTCTGATTGCTGACCACGAAGGCAATAACACTGGTATGTTGCCATGGTGTTTTTTAGGAATGTTACACATTGTGCTGCTCAAATGCTAATAAAGGAAGACAAGCATTACTAGTCCACCGAATTAGCTAAAAACTCAATAATATAGCACCAATAGGTAAAAAAAAAAAAAAAGCTGAGAGAATGAACATTTCTGACGTTCTAGAGAGGCAGAAGAAAATAAAAGGTTTTCCAGCTCATCTTACCTGCTCTTTCCTTTTCCATGTGTCCAGAGCAAACACTGCTGAGGAATTATGGTCACTCATCACGCCGTTCTGTGCAAGACCCAAGGAAAGCTAGGAGGTTGTACAGTTATCTCCCTTGGTGTAATTCTAAACTATACAACCTACTACCTCAACCTGGATGCATGCAGTCAAAATTGCCGAAAGCTACCCACCACTTGACAGCCAACATAACGTCAGGGTTTCTAGTTAAAAAAAGTCCTCAGAATTCTCAGTGCGCTAATTTAGAAGTAATAAGTGCTTTGCTGGGGGAAAGACACCAAAACCGAATCCAGCTCCCCACACCGCGTAAGTTGAGACACAATTAGCCATGGTTATTGCTGCTAGACACAGACAAGATCACGGTCACTTTTCACACCAGAAAGAACTTTCTCCCTGGCCAGAAAAATACTTTTCTCCCTCCACTGCAGATGCATCTGCACTACAGCACAGAACATACACATACCTTTTTTTTTTTTTTAAAGCACTTAAAGAAGGCTTTGGATTAAATTTATCCTAACATGTATTTTCCTTTTTGAACACATATAACGTTGACCTTGGAATACACACCTTGACTCCTGAACATTTAAAGAATGATTGAAGAAGTGGGGTTAGGAGAAGAACTGCAAAAAGCGTAAAAAGTTCTAAGTAAATGTTACCTGTGCATCAATCCTTCGTTAAGATTAACTATTTTAGAAATGCAACACTGAGCCTCTCTCAGCAGTCAGAATAAGACTGTATTCCCTTAACAAGGAACACATTACGTTTTTAACTTGTATTAGTTCACAGTGAAACAACCAGGATGTTATCATTGTGACTCATTCCCACTACCCACCAAGGTATTACTTAAAGCAGTATGCTGCCTATTTATTATGGCTTACAAACAGGGATTAGCATCTCAAAATATGCCAGTGCAGAGAGTGGAACTGAATCAATCCCAAGATCCTGCCTCTCAGGTGAATGCATCCTCAGGCACAGCAGCTCTGCGCTGGAAGGGGATTACAAGGGAATCAGACTCTAGGAATGAATGCTGAGCTGTGCTGAATAGATAGCATCTCGGTTGTTTCTATTTTCTTAGGATAAAGTAGAACTGCTGATTATGAAAAAGCCAGTGCGCTACTTTTACATTCAAAATCTGACTACAAATAAAGCAAGGAAGGTGAGAAATAATACCACTCTTTAGAATTCAGCTTGCAACGGCAGAAGAATATTTGAAAAAAACCCAATCTTTCTGCAAGATTTAAATGTTCATGGCGTTGATGGTATCAGTGTAATTTCTAATGACTCCACATTCAGTAAAGTTTACTTTGACCTGATAGGCTCTGTGGAAATACAACATATTATTTTAGTTAATAGCCCAGTACACTACCCTAACAGCAGAGTTACTGTTAACCACTTTACTAGTTAGAACAGTGATCCAGCCACAAATCTGCAGAAGGAAACCATGGCTCTCTGGCCCTGTACTCTTAGCAGGACCTGTGCTGCTGTCTAAAAGCATCCTGAAACCATCCCAATTCCTTGATGCATCATTATTTTTGTGCACTGAACATCTGTCTTCTGACATGAAATCCAATGATGTAACCAATGTAGCTCTATGGAAGCAAATGAATCTGTGTCCTTGTTTAGGGTGATGGAAGATCTCAAATCCCACCCAATTTCTATGGGAGACGTGACTCCCTTTTAGACTTTTGAAAACATCCTATTTCACAGTCTGCAGCTATAAACTAAACCATTTCAGTATCACATGATTAGGCTACTCATTTTTTTTCTACAACTTATCCTTGCAAGTGTCTTCCTGTATCTCAATCTTGTCATGAATGTTAGATATTACATAATCAAAAACATTTAAAATTATTATTTATATCTGATCAGTCAAATTAAGGAAAGTACTGTTAACATTACCACTGCATTGAGACTAACACAAGCATACCTCACAGACTGGGTAGTCATAAGCACAGCTG
The DNA here is from genome assembly GCF_036417535.1 of Chlamydotis macqueenii. NCBI lineage: Eukaryota > Metazoa > Chordata > Aves > Otidiformes > Otididae > Chlamydotis > Chlamydotis macqueenii. The sequence continues at coordinate 3,779,806 of NC_141579.1, read as the reverse complement.
AGCAAAAAACTCTCCAATAGTTTGCTCTAAAATTGAAGGTGGAGAAAAAGTGTTTTGTTTCACTTGTATCCTCAACTCAGGAAAGGTCCTTTCATAGATATATTACAATTAAAAATTTCTTATGAACAAATTCCTTACTCTCAACTTGTGCCTAAATAACCCAAATTCTTCTCGGGTTGGCAAATGCCACTGTGACTGTTTTGTTCATGACTCGCCACCTCTCCTTGCTGCTCTTCCATCGCAACTTCGACTTCCTCTTCATCACCACACTTACAAACCCTTGAGCTGTCAGCTCCGTGCTGGCACTCATTCAAAGAGCATTCTCGCTCCCTCCCCCGTCACTATATTGAGCTGGGAGCTGTGCCCCGCTTGGCACACGTGCTTCCACTGCAAGCACCAAGACCTGCTGCAAGGTGCCATGGCAGCGTCCAAGCATGAACCTCCAGAAGAAGGTCCTCACTGAGAAAGCATTCTCATCCAAGTTCCCACACATGCCACTGCCTCTCTGCATAAATGTGACAGCAAAAGCAAGGCTTACGTAGACCTGTATGCTGGCTTTACAGAGCAATATAAAGAGACTTTAAGAGAAAGTATTTTCTAAATACTAAAGCAGTTTCCGTCCCAGGGTCTGATATCTAACTCACTCTCTGGTCAATTTTCAGGCACCTCCGCAGCCTGTTCCACAGATTATCCTGCTAAATTTCCCCCATTTCTGAGAGCTTGGCTTCAGAATTAAAGGTATTTTGTTCCCACCACTTTAAGCTCAGACAAAGCTTGGACAGATGAAAGCGTATTTGCATCCCAGAGAAACTGTAACTTCAAGTAGAAAAAAGTGTCGCGCACCTAGTCATTCCATCAATTACTATCTGCTAAAAAGACTATCTGCTGCTATTACTAACATGAAGTATTGAGTTTAGGAACTGAGATCAAATATTAAAACCGAAGTAATGTAACTGCTATTACTTCCGCACCTCCACAACACCCATCCATGGCCAGCTCTGTGGTAGCTATCTATGTACTACAAACATCCTCCTAGGAGCAGAGCAACAGAGATCCACAGCCCTAGTGTCTATTAAGACACTTTCTTTTGGTGGCATGAATCTCCATGTTTGTTTTCTGGTGATTTTTGTCAATTATGTCTTTATCCAATTAGCACAATCATACCTAATTATGTAATTAGGGTAAATATGTAATCTAATGACAATGTTCAATTACGATACGTATCGATGTCATAAAAGTGCCTATTAAATACTGCGGTAGGGAGGACTGCGTTGCATGCAGAGCTGTGCGTTCCTATATAAGTTTATGTGCCCCAGTGCCTATTGTTTGTGAACCCTTTTAGGCCTCCCGCTTTTTCAGAATCACAGAAATGATTTCACACTTCTGTGGACAAAAGGAAATCTCTGTCCCAGCCCAACTAGTTTTATTTTAAAGCAACAGTGTAATCAAAAAATTGTGTCCCTTTCCTTAGCGTAACCCTCTGATTTCTGAAATACAGTAGCTGAAGTAAACCTGAAGACGACTGCTGTCTTATCACAGAGAAGACAGAATTCATGTTCAGTGAATACTTATTTTCAAATGGAGAGGAAATGTCATCACAGCAGTTCTTCCCAGACAAATCAAGGGTTTCTATCTCTGAAGTTAACAACATCCCATGCCACTGACCTCAAAAGACATTATATAAAGGTGCAAGCTTCAGTCTGGTCTAGGGAAGAATGCAGAAGTTATGCAGAAGTATCACCAATTTTGCTGCCTGTTCCCTTCACAGACTTCAGGTGTGAGAATTCAGAAACCTGCTTCCTCAACTTTACAGTATATGAAGCCTAATTTTATATTTCGCTTCCTCAAGAATGAGGAGAGAATTCAAATCCAGAAGTGATTTTTGAGGATTGAATGGCGGGAATATTCCATTCTTTTAAAACATGTTTCAATGCAAAGCAGTAATTTAATCATGATGCACAGAAAAGCAGGGGTTCAGAGGGCAGAATATTCCCAAATAATGACACGTCGTAATCCCCTGCAGCTATACCAAACACTCTGTGTGCAGTGACAGACCACTCCTATTGACTTCACAGATATGAACAAGACAGTCAGATACCAGCAATGGAAATTCCGTACAGATCTGTTCAAGAAAGCTGAATTCTATTTTGTTACGATCATCAGCAAAATCATCAGCTGAGATTTGTCTCTGAATCTTTACGGATGTGGACGATGTGTAAGAAGGAAGAACCGCCCTTCACTTTCAGATCCCAGGCAGGCTACTGCAGGGCTAGCCAAGGAGAGGGTGGAAAGCAGAAAATACTCATGAAGCAAACATATTTCCTTAAGTCATTGAGGAAAAAAATAAATACCGAAACCCACAAATTATATTGTTCCAGCTTGAGGTCTGAAATCTTGCTTGCTAAATTTCAGCCTGGAGTGATCTTTTTTACAGCTGACTTTCCCAAACCTCAGACAGAAGAGATTTTACAATGGAAATGCTGACATGGTTCCTACTGGTCATCTCACCCATTCAAGCTTTACTCGATGAAACTTTGTTATTAAAACTTGGTTATGAGGAGGAACCTCAAGAGGTTCAAAGGTTTACTCTAGCTCAGAAAGCTCTCCTAGAAGTCTGGCAGACACGCTGAACAGGGCTGGAACTTCAAGAATCTGTAAAATAAGGAACGAAGTCTCATCTGGGCTCAGCTGAAATACAGAGCAAGTAAATATTTGGAAAGCTATCCAAAATTTTTCAACACATTACAAAAATGGTCTCTGCCTCAACTTTTAGCAAGAGTTACAGCAATCTGAAGATTTACTCAATATTACATTTCAGTATCTGGTACTTTCTAGGGGAAGGGTAGCCATGCTCTCACTCCTGAACCACACATAGCTTTTGTCAGGAGCTGGAGCGCAGCACCAGCTCTGTGTTAGACAAAACATGACGTAGACACTCTGTGCTGGCTCTAAGGGTCGATCAGGGATGCTGGTGGGCACGGTGGCACAAGCTAGCAAGGGCTATGAGGTTGATGACTCTAAATGACCCCAAAATCTAAGGGTCTTTTGCTTAGCCTGGGCCTGCTTTGTAATTGAGCAGTGTGCTATGCTTTTGCTGTGAAGCTCGGTGAGCCCCAGTTGAATGCTCTCGTTTGAGATTCTGCACAGCATGATAAGGATCCAGAGCCAACATTTGTTTCACATGCACACTGAAAAGTAAGGGAACTCACACGTGATTGCCAGGAAGCTGTACCAAAACTTGCCGCTTCCAGGGTGGCATGGTGAGGCTGTATTTCATCATGGTACTGCGTATCTATGACCAAAGGCTTTGCAATCCAGCTGGAGCACATCTCCTCCTTCAGATTGCCATGGCTAATGCCATGTATGTAATGCTCCTAAGGTATGGAGACTTCCTGGCTCAAGGGCAGGTGTCTGTCTTAGCCTTGGATTCCTCCCCTAAGAACATCCTCTCCTTATTTTCTCCCTTACCGATGAAAAGCAAATAAACAAAGAGGAAAAAAAAAAATCAGATTACTGAAACAGTTATTTATCTGCCTTTTAAGAGTATAACCAGATTTGATTATCTGAATAAGAGTATTTGGATATGGTTCAAATTCCAGGGTACACAATTACATTCTGCTTATCATGAATCCCATTTGCCACTGCATATGGTTATTCTAATTACCCCAATGCTATTGTGTGCTCCTCTGCTGACAAGGGCTCACTGTGCTCCACACCAGATGAAAAGAGGGAAAAGGGGGAGCACACACATGTAATAATTTTCATACCCCAGTGGATACCGCACAGCATGCTTGTCTGCAAGGGATCTTACAGGTGCCTTCAGTGAAAGATGTCAATAGAAATGAAAGAGAGTCCTGTTATTTTGAGGGAGAAAGATATGATTTACAAAATCTGGAAAAAAAAAAAAGGAGGAGTTTACTTTGGAAAAGCTTTGGTTTGCTTCTTCAGACAAGAACTACTGCTCCTGGTTTAAACCATAACTCTGGTCAAATGAAACATAACTGTAGTAAAGCCTCCCCAGATACAGATATGGATATGGAACCAGTTCCACAGGATGCATTTTTTTCCTCTTGGGAGCAATGAATCTGCCTACTGCTAGAGAAAAGACTGCATTAATTAAGGTACCAATTTTTTGGAGGGTATACTGGGACTTTTTAATGTCCTCAAGGCCTCCCCTGCTCCTTTCTACATGCAGGTGCTCTGGTTTGTTTCCAGCTACAGTAACTGCCTTCTATTTCCTTAAGGTCCCCTGCAACATCAAACTGGGTGAAGTATTCAGTCCTTCCTGCCCGTGGCAATTTTGCAGCGCGTCTGTGCACTGCTATGCAGTCGCTGTGCCTCAGCGACAGATGAAGAGATCTCCGTGCACTCTGTACGGCACTTGGATCAAAGCTGCTGCATAAATGCAAGCTCCTTATCAACAAAGTAAAGAAAAAAAATTCATAAGAAACGCACAGGTAGAAGCTCCACAGACTCCAATTAGTTTTTTCCATCCTAAAGGGACAACACATTTCAAGGTTCTTCACATCATTTTGTCAGACTCCAGTTTCACTCTAAAACTTAATGAAGTGCAGCGAAATACAACCGACAGAAAAGAAATACAAATGAATGCTGAAAACACAATATGGTTCTTTTCAAAAGGCTGACCTGAAAAACAAAAGGGTGGGGGAGAATATTGAAGGCTGTAGTTAAAAAGGACAGGGTGTAGTTTAACAAGAAACAAACCAAAATAAATTTTAAAAATTAGTAAAACATAAGAGAAGGAGGGGAAAGGCACACGAGCTCGTGGCAGGAAGGCAGAAGTTGGAGCCAGGCCATCCCAAGTACTAACTTCGGCTCAGAGAGCGCAGCCCTAGCAACGTCAAGCAAACAGGTACAGCGAGAGAGCGCTTCAGTACGAAGACCCAAATTACATGTAGCACCATGGCAGAAACCATGGCTACGCTATGCTCAGAGAAGCGCCGACTCTGCCCATGCCCATGCCGGCATCCTCTCTGCAGCCACGCTGCCGCACCTCTTGCTGCAGAAGACAACAGCACTCAAGAGGCTTCCTTGGGCATGTTTACCCTGTCCCGTACAGCAGAGGCCACAGCGTCTCCGAGCTCACATCAGGCGGAGTTGATCCATGCCCACGCAGTGGCACAGCCTCCCTTTTTCTTTGCCAAGCACCGGAAAACCAGAAGCAACCAGAAAACATGTTTAGCCTCAGAATATAATGCAACGGTTCTCCTCACAGCAGCACAAGGCCTGCATCTTAGCCCCGTTCCTGATGGCACATTTCTGAAGTTTGCTTTCCAAGTATCCAATTATGTTTAGATCAAGACTTTCACCCAAAGACAAAAAGAAGTTGGATATTGATTAGCAGGTCCTGAAATAGTCAGTGAGAAACTACATTAAAATATTTTACAAAAAAAAAAAATCTGTTTCCTCTTCTTTGATTCAAATATTGATTTTCTATTCCAAAAATATGCTTTCAAACCCAATGGAGGTATCTCATTTTGTGACACATATGCCCATCTCCCCTGCCACGGGCTTTTGGCGCACTCAAAGCAACATCACCTGAAGTGCTAGCCTCTAGAAACATCCGTGACAAATTCCAGGCTTGTCTCAGCCTGATGTCTCCAAATGGCTTTACAGAGAAGAGACCACCAGGCAGAAATATGTATCATATTGGGAACTGGACTTGAGCAGCTCATTTCTCTTTGGAGGTTACACTCAATGAGCCAATGCTTCCTTTATAGCCATAAATATAGGAACCTAATGCAGTGAATACTCACAGCATTTATTTATTTCTTTTTAAAAAGAACAACACAGAACATTAACAGCCCCTCTAGGAAAAACAGATTTTCCTGTCACAACTAGATGCAATCTCATCCTGCGTCTATCACAGCCCATGATGAAACCATACTCATTCCACCACGGATGAAACAACGTCCACTAGCAAAGCCAAAGTGGAGGCAGGAACCAGCACCATGTTCCAGGGGAGATCTTGACTCAAGGTCCATACTCTGGATAGTCTCCCATAACTATGGCCTTGCAGCACCCTTGCTTGAAAGAGATTTATCCTTCCTCCTCCTCAGCCACCTCTTACTGTCTGTTTTTTGAAGAGCCAAAACATTACTTGTGGACACGTGTCCAAGGCCTTTCACATCTACGTAACAGACCAGAATGGTGCCACCCAGCATGAGTGCAGACCTGAGAAACAGCTGCGTTGCACGACAGAGACAGCCCAGCAGCAAAACTTCTTCTGGAAACCACACACCTACTGCACTGCAGCTTTTATACCTTCGTTTCCTAGACACGCTGGGGAATACTGACCGCGGGTTCCCATACCCAGATGCGTGGTCACATAGAATACCAAACTGTGCAGTTTGTTTTCTTTTTTAAAAGACAGTTTCAATTCACGGGGAGAAAGAAGAGTAGTTAAGAGTGAAATTTTATTAGCAGAAGCCTTCTTTGACATCGTTTTGTGCTTCTATAGTAAACAGAAAACACACAGAAAACCCTTGAAATTCAGCAAGGAGGAAAAAAAAAAACTTTTTTGGACTGCAGCAGTGTGCGTCAAACCAGCCAAGTTCAAAAACTGAGAAATTTAAAAGTGGAAATGCAGACCAAGTCTTTGGTAGAATTAACAGCGAAAACTGCTGGAAAGAAACAGTCAGACATTATTTTGAGTTTACAGTCTAGTTATTTTCATCTAGAATTTGTATATTGGGGTTTTAAAAAATGAGTTCTTGAAAAATAATTGTTCCACTTTCACAACTTAAAAATGTTAGTTTTACGCAGCAGGTTTTATACTGCCTGCTTACATGGTGAGTTTTTTCCCTGCTCTGCCAGTTCTTCGGAGTTTACAGCATGATTATTTTCCTTTAAAAACTATTTTTAAAGACATAAATACCATGAAATTGGAAGCAGTAGGATTCTACAATAAACCAATTTTTGAGAGAGAATAAGAGTTGGAGGGCAAATACTCTCCTCTGTTACAGAGCTGCTACCACTAAGCAAAGAAAGAATGGATTCACGTTACTTTATAAATTAAACTATTTTATCTGCTTCCCAACAACCTCAGAATTAAACAACCTACGAACGCTCCCTACCACGTCCCATCGCCAGACCTATGCGTACCGTAGCTGAGATTTAATTTCTTCAGTCTGATGTCAAATAACTCCCCCGTCCCATTTTACTCAGGCACAAAATGAGTTGCTGGTTTGCATGAGTGTATTTTAACAGTAACCAAAGCTGAAAACCGATATGACAATTGCAGAACAAGATTTGCAGCTCTAATTTTATATTTCTTAAAACAAAAGAAGGGAGGCGGGAAGAAGGCATTAGATGAAAGATAAAAACCAGCAAAGTTGAAAGCTGTCAGTTTAGACGCATGAACACACCACTTTGCGTGCTTGCCAGACAGACACATACCTATAGATACAAGCTTGTGTGGAATATGACCACAAGTTCGGATCTACGGGTTTGTGGCAACAGGCAGGAATCTCTTCTGTAATTTGCTAGGTTTGGGTTTCGGGCTTGTTTTTAAAGAGGAAAACCATTTCTGCAAACAAAATTTCAGAGCTGTTAGTAAGCAGCAGCCTTCATTCTCCTCAGCACCTTAAAACCCCTCCTTTGGAGGATGAGGGGGGAGAGTTGCTTATTGACTTTGTTGTCTTAGCTCTGCTGCCACAATTTCCTTCACTCCCACGTAACCCCTTGGAAAAAATCAGCAAAATAAAACAAATTTTAAAGCAAACAAAATAAAACAGATCTGCGTTTCTTTCCCCTAAGTACTTTGCTGGACAGAATGAGTGACGATTACATAGTACTGCAGAATTAACAGCCAACATCAGTGGTATATCGCTAACACTGCAGCACATGATCAAACAGCAAAGTTTTTGGATGTAGACAGAGTTGCAATACACAGGCATACCCTCACCCCGCAAAAAGTTGTCTTGTTTCCATTCTGGCAGTTCGGTTAAAATAGACAGAAGAAACAACTGCGTAAGAGTTGTTTTAACTTTCGGAGAAGTCATTACTGGTCTGGGGTTCTATTTTAACTCTATTTTTAAAGGAAAAAAAATCCTTTCACTTTGCTAACCAATCTAGAAATTTCCCCTAACTCCAGCTCTCTGCTGTCTCACTGCACTTCTTCCTAAAATGACAGAGACGAATATAAAACTTCTTTAGGATTTTTCTAATAGGTCTTGAAAATCAGTCGTGGAGCAAAGGCTTGCCACTGCAAGCAAGAAGTGTCCCCTCATTCCCCCGAAGTTTCCAAGTTTTCTTTTCTGCATAACTAACATTTCCCATTAATGAAATTTTATTGGGTGGGCAACTGGTGGGGAATTTGGACAAAAAGCAGTCTGGCTGTAAGCTTCACACAGAACTGGTGAACAAAATCAGTAAGATTAATTGTTGCCTTAAGTGTCACAAAATTTTCACCTTCTACCAATTTTCTTTCTTCAAAAGATAAACTAAATTAATGTAAGCTAATATTATTCCCTATAAAATGAAACAGTCAGCACTTGGAAAATAATTTTGCTATTTGGATGCTTTTAGAAAGTTCCCCTACTTCTTGTGTAGGTTCTTAAAATAAATCACTTCAACCTTTCCAGCCTGGTAAGTATGCAATTAAAACACACAATTTTCCTTTATTGGAATTACTGCTTGGGCTGGGTTACAAGAAACTCTCGTTCCATCTAGCAAGAGAGATGTTAAACTTTCACCATCTGTCCAAAGGTTATCTAAATTGATCATCTAAATTTAGATTCCTATGCTTATACTTCGATACCTACCTTAAAAGTGTCCAGCTTTTCCAAAGTTTTCAGCACCCGAAATTCATACCAAGAACAGGAGCTGCAGGGGTTCAGCATCTTTGAAAAATCAGGCCAACTTTTACGTTGGAGCCTAAATGCAATTTAGGAGCACCCAGAACTCAGAAAGCTCTAGCCCTGCAATAACTGTGCAGCAGTCAAGGCAATGGGTCAGGGAGCACGTGGTCCTGCAGACAGAACAGAGTCACATCACGGACAAATACACGTATTGTGCACTGCTTTGGAACCGAACTGCAAACGGAACATAACAAATGTTGCCCTACCAAAAATAACCCAGGCCCTCCAACTACAAAGCTCATTTATTTCAGGGGACCTAAGATTAAAATTCACATTGTCTTCTGACCCCTCTAATAGAGCCTAACAGGCACAATATTAGGAGCCAGTAACATTGCTGCTGCATGTACCAGTATTTCTTACAATGACAAGGAATTTTTCCATCAGACTTCTGCATTTCACTCTCATGCTATAATGCAATACTGCATAGCAGAGTATTTTCTTTATGAGTATATTCACTTTGACCCTAATATTCTTTACATCAATGTACGTATATGAAGGTACGCTAATCTGCATGTGTCTGCTGGCAAAGAAATACTTTTTATACGAGAGGAAAAAGGTCATGATCTCACTGAAATACACATACTTTGTGGAGGTTAAATTTTTACTAGGTTTCCCTAGTTCTAAAACTTTTTTTTTCCCCCTTAATAGCTCCCAATCACATTTTCTAACCACTGGGATAGTTCAAGTCCTTGAAGGAAACCGAGATGTAACATTTGGGTGGCCTGTACATACCTCCTTGTGGTATGGGACACGTGTCCTCAATTCTGACTGGTCTGAATGGAAGTTGCAGGCACCCAACGCACTTCAGCAACTGCTCTTTATTACTGAATTATTGCAGCTCTTCTCAGAGGCAGAACTGAGCCAGACCTTCCAAGAGCCCATCACATGCTTGTAAGGGCAGCTGTTAGGTGCTGACCCACAGAGAAAATCCGCCCTTTATTTAGTTGCCTGAACGAGGGCTGATCTCTGCCGCAGGTCTGGCCAACCATCTCCTACTGCCTTGCTACCTGATTGGCTTTCACAACACAAAAGGGAAGAACGAGTGTTCGGATCCATCGCCATAGCTTCAGTTGTTAAAAAAGGAAAGGGAGAAAAAGAGCACGCAGCAACAGCTCTCTCTAGAAAAGCACCTATGTATGCCAAATAAATCACTCGAGCAGGTCCTCACCGTAAATCTGAGCGACCACTTCAGCGTTCCTGCGAGCCCTGGAGAAAGGCAGCTCGGTGGCACCGAGATTTCTTTTAGTGGCACCTGTATGCTGTAAATTACAAGTACCCAGGAACCAGCCTACTCCTTTTCATGCATTTTGGAAAACAAACTTATGGACAATTTTTGAGACAGCGAACTGATAAAGGCAGCAGCAAATTAATATAGTTTTGGTTTTTGAAAGATACGAATTTTTTGTTTTAATGAGCACTGCTTTTTCACAGATGAACTGCACTTATATCAAATATAGTCAGGGAGATTGAATGAGACCCATAGATTATATGAGTTCTGGGTTTTGAAACATTTCCCTATATTGGTTAATCATACAGCTATTGTATCTTTTGAAAACCTGATGAACATATACACAGTGGCAGAAAATCCATGATAGGCAAACAAATCAATCATCTTCACACTGTATTTGTCTAGAACGCTACAGTGAGAAATTAAAAGTTTCAGCCTGTACATTAAGGATCATGTTATTTATATTAAGGACTGTGATATCCTTAAACTAAGGACACTTTGCTTCACTATTAATTTTACAATACGTCAACGATCACAGGATCAACAAGGCTTTGGTACTAGAACCTGGGTCAGCCCAAAAAGTAATACACTTTCGTTAGTGTTAACCCAGTGTAAGACTGGCATTTTATAGATTTATAGCCAAAGGAATATAGAAGGAAACATGTAGAAATAAAGTCTCTAAAGACATAACATTGGTTTTGGTCTGTGGGTGGTATTCTTGCAAACCACAAAGCATAAATGCCCTGGCCCAGGAAAATCGATCATTATGGAATGCATTGTGTGCCTGAATAAAAAGCTGTTTGCAGCCATTTCATACTTCTGCCACGAAAATAAGACAAATAAGAAACACGACTACTAAATAATTCCCATTCTTTTCCCCCACTCCTTCCCCCCAGTTTTAACCCCAATCTATTTAGGCCTACAAATATATATACACATTTTATATACATATATATATATACACACACACACACTCTCTCTTTATCTTAGGTTTAAAGATCTGTATTAATAGATTTCTGTACTTGAAATAATTTAAAGAAATTATAAGGAAAATGAAGATACTGACTGGAAAATGTATGAGAAACTAAATTACCTCAGTAGCAGCATTTTACAAGATTTCTTATCGAATGTGCGCTGCCATATTGCTAGGCCCAACTCTTCAAGGGACGTATTCTGGAAGACAAAATATTTATGGATATTTTCATGGCATATTTTCAAGAAATGGATTCTACCTTTATATATCCAGAGCCTATAGCTTCAGAAGCAAAAGACATAGACATTCTCTCATAGACAAGGTCCTATGAGAGAATTACTCCTCCCTCCTGATATCCCAGTTTTAAATATATTTTTTTTAAGATTATTTTCCATGTTACATCTTGGATCAATCCACTCTTGCCCTCCCCCACACAATGAGTTAAATCTGTGGAAATAAAACATTTCTTGTAACACAAACATTTAAGAAGTTTGCCAATTCTACCACCACCAAAGCGATTAAGAAAAATAAAGCAACGTGGAGGTTGCAACAGCAAATGCATTCGCTGCTAGTTAGTAACACACATCAACTTCTTAAACTGATTAGTTATCATATATAGATCCTTATCCAATTAAAGTTTGATAAAACAGAATCAAATAGGAGCATCGTTACCTGCTTTTGAGAAGGTTCACCAAGCAAGCATTTTAAGCTTTTTGACTCTTTTAACACTGATACAAGGAATAATTATTTCTCTCTGCCGATGCGATTGTTAAAAGAAGAGAAACCCCGGATTGTGGTGGCTTCGTGGATGCTATTCTTTTTGCACCACAGCAGGATTCTTGGCTGCCAGTCCAAGCTGCTTTCACTTGCCAAGTTTTAAGATGCCGGTTTTGCCTTTCATTTTATTGTTCCTTTCGCAACGTTAAAGACCGACTTAAAAAACCATGCACAGCTGCTATCGGGGAGGGGGGGGAATTATTTGAATTTTGCACAAGAATAGAGATGAGGAAGGAGCGCGTTGTGATGTAACCACAACGACACCCACAGAAATATTTCCAATATTGGGGGGGACGGACTCACGCTCAAAATCCTGCCGTTTTCCTACAACACAGTTGGGATCTAGCGTAAGATAAGGAAATAATAAAAACATCCAGACCTATGATCGACTGTAGTCACATTAGAGGTGGAGGTTGATACTTTTCCCCCCCACCACCTATTTTTTAAATCCACTTTCTGCGGCTTAAGACGATTCTTTCTCCTTGAGGATTTCTTCCAGGGGGTGCAGGGTAGCAGAGGTTGGGGAGCAGCCTAACAAAAGGATTCCCCCTGCAGACAGGCTCCTACCCCACCCTTCCGCTGCTTCCCTCTGGTAGGAGTGCACCCATGCCCAAACATCACGGCCTTTCTTTTGACGCAATGCCACTGCGAGGAGACTCAGCATCACGGCGCAAAAGCTTCCATCAAAATGCAGTACGGGGCTGCGAATTCTTTCATCAAACACATTCATTTATCGTAAGCGACTAATTTTATTTTTTTTTAAAGAGACTGTGCAAAAGGAAGATGAGAAAAGATTTTTAAAAATCCCCAACTTCTCTGCATATACGTTGATCTATTTTATTTTACTTGATGTAGCAATGAAACTATTGGGACTGATACTAATGCTCGAATACATTTAAATGAACAGACAGCAACAAAAAGTTGTTTGTGATTCTTCTCAGACTTCAACTAGCTATTAAAAGCGTTACGGTGGCTTACGCTCAATCTACATTATAAAGTATAGAACGATATAACTCGTCCGTCTGTGGGAGAGCATTCAGACACACACACAGAGTCAGTCTGAACAACTAGCTCTTGATACAGATGTTGGAGGGACATACACTTCATATCTGTGTAAAGAAAATTCCCACTCAGCCCCGGTTCCTTGCGATACCCGTGCAGACCTACACGCGCACAAAACGCACGCAGAACAGTCAGGGTGGCTGGGGACGGCTATTTTTCACAGCACATAGGTGACTGTTTATACAGCCTGCAAGCCAGAAAATGGAAGCTGTTTCAAACATACAATAATCAAGGGTGAAAACAGCCCTGACACCAGCTGTTATATGTGCAGAGGTTTACGGCTGACTTTACAGCAGAACTAACCGCAGCTAGCAGAGGATGAATACACCCCCGTATTTCATATTTTAAGAGAAAAAGAGGTAGACTACCGACAACTTAAAGTTTCTATGAAAACCAACAGTCTTAAACAAAAGCAGCGTGAATTAATAAGGGGGAAAGAAAACCAGAAGCTTTGTTCTAAAGTGGAAGCATAAGATGTGAAATTTCAAAATCAGATGGCTTGGTCTGTGATTTCTTTCATTTAAATGAATTGATCTGTTGCTAAACTGCTGCTCTTGTGCCAAGAAACTTTTAACTCTTTCGGCTCAAAACTCCCCATGTTCTGCTACTTTCTCTCTCCTCCCAAGCATACTACGTTAAATCAGAAAGCAGAAATTAAAAACGAAGTGGGAAATAAAAAAAAAACAAGAGCGTAAAAAGAATGGGGGAACTAAACCCGCAAGCACATGCAGAACACAAAAGAGCCATGATATGGAGCGTATCGGTGCTTCGTTAGAACTTCTGCTGTATAAACAACGTGCTGCTTGTTCTTACAACGCTGCTAAAACTTGGAAAGGAGACAGAAAGGCCTTCAACCTTCACAATTCCACGTACAGCAAGAACTCCGGGGCAAACCCAACAGAAACAGGGCTAGCAGCAAGAAAAACAACAGAGTCCCTGACCTAATTCATTGCAAACATTCACTTACCGAGAATGCCTTAAGCATTTCCAATAGAACCCCCTTTCCTACACATGTTCACCTATGTGAAAAAGAACAAAAAAAGCCAACTGAAAAGCTCTCAAAAAAACCCCAAAAGATAGCTGCTTTGGTAAAATTTGGGTAAAAGTTCCTAGTGCTTTTCCATTTTGTTTTGGATTTGTTTTGCCCACTTAAAAAAAAAAAAAAAATCAAATTAAAAAAATTGAAAATAGGTATGTCACAATTAGAGATAATTCCAGGGGGAAAAAAATACTTATGTGTAGAACAAAAAAAAAACCAACTAAAAAAACCAAAATAAAACCCGAAATTTATCTATCTATATATCTCCCACTTTCCAGTTCTGCTGCAGTTCCCCCTAAACTGCTGCTGCTTGCTCCAATCTGCTGCCTGCTTAACAACGGAATGACAGGCAACATCTGTTTGTATAGAAGCCAAGATCAAGCCTTCAAAATTTTTTTGGCTCAGTTTATTTTTTTTTTTCTTCCGCCTCCCTCCCCTCAGAAAGCTTTGAAAAAATAGAAGTAAAAGAAAAAGTAAAAGCGCACAGCAAGATTTTTGAAAGCAACTCAAGTGAGGCAGCAACTATTTTCCCTTGAGTTATTTCAAGGTAGAGTACTTCGAGGATAACTCTTTCCTCTCTCTCCACCCGCCGTCACCTCCTCCCCTGCTCTCCCCACCCTACATCCTCTCTCTTGCCCCATGCTATTAATAAAGTATCACAAAAACTGGAAAAAAAAAAAATTCCAACGTACCTTGATCACTAAAAGGCCACTCCCTCCTATGGGGAGGGAGTGGGTTTCTTCAGTAGGCAACTAAAAAAAAAAAAAAAATTGTAACAGGGAGGGGAATAAAGGGACGGTTCAGAGAACAGTCTTGCCACAATCCTCTCACTCTCTTTTTTTTTTCTTTCCTCCATTTTACAGATTATAAAAGATATTGTGCATATTTTGAAAATAAAAGAAATTGTTTTGAAATAAATAAATACGCAAAAAAAAAAAAATACAGCCCAGATCCAAATACAATTCAAATGACTAACAATGTCAGTCCACTGCCAATTCTGTGGCAAATTGGGAGAAAGCACAATAATTCCACATGCTGAGATGTGAACAACTGGAAAGAAACCAACTCTCTAGAAGTCACAATGAAAACTATTACAGTGCCCCCACCCCCAGCCCCACTGCCACCCCTTTCTGAGTCTCCCCCTGTACTCTCCTCCCTCCAGGGGGGGGGAAAAAAAAAATTAAGCCACTAATTTAACAAAAGGAAAAGGAGAAGGAAAAACAACAAGACCATCAACCGAAGCTATTTAAAAACTCAGGGAATGTTTTATTCACTGGTGATTTGGGACAAGGCTCATACACACACATACACCCCCTACATGGAGGAGAAAAAAAAAAAAAATCAGACAAGTTGCTAAGGAGACTTGTGTAAACTCAGAATACAGGCACATTTCTGGCCTTTCCCCCTATATTCCATCTCGTATTCCGATCACGCACCACTGCGGCACGATTGCACCAATGCACTGCATTAATCTTGGCCTTAAACGGGCTGACTGGCAAAGCAAACCGCGTGTATATATCATCTTCCCAACTTAACAAGTTAAAGGCAGAGAGGGTGGCGGTGGGTGGGGAGGACTGGGGGGAGGCGGGAACCTTCGTGCTGAATATAAAATATAGGAGCCGAGCTTAGTAAGGGAATTTTAAAGAGGAAGTGTTATCCAGGCGTATATATATAAAGCTGCAAGCCTCCCTGAGCTTGCTCGCGTCTCTCTTGCTGCGTCTCTCCCGCTCCTCTCTCTCTCCCACTTCTAACAAAATCCCTGTCCCCTGGCAGATGTCTGAAACCCTGCCAGATCTAACAATGTCCGAACCACTCTCTGCCACCAGACATTCGGGGCCGCAGACTGGCTCATTCTCTCAGCACAGTGGGGTCAGATATACATATTAAACAACCCTTTCTTTTTTTTTTAATTTTTCTTTTCAGTCCCCGATGTGCATGTTCCTAAACCATGCATTTGGAGATAATATTTAGAGATAATATTCTGCTTTCAGGAAAGGGTGGATGAAATCAAAGCCTGAACCATTTGCAGAAGGTGACTGTCGCTGCGCAGCACAATCCATTCCTCAGTAACTGACAGTGCATCAGCTCTTGGCTGGGACAAAATGAAACCTGGGGTTTCTTCTGTTCCTTGTTGTTTGGCTGCAGGAAATACATCTCTGTCTCTCACAATCTGAAATCCTCTCCCACTGATGGACAGCCTGGTACAGCCATTCAACACCTGCCTTTTGCTTGTTTTGTGCACTGCATTTCACAAGACAGGGATTTCAGTCCTCATGTGAAGAACCCAGTCATCTACACATTCAACAGCAGCACAAACAGCAAAAGCCCATTTCATGGGCTGCGCCTTGGAGCTACTCCTAGCGCGCTACCCCGCTCTCAGGTCCCACTGAGGCAGCGTATTCCAGAAGGGAACCCAAAGCACCCTAACGAGCATCATCTTCACTTTATACCCAGGCCAGCGGAAGCAAAGGAGAGGTGACCCATTGGCTCGGCCTCAGAGGGTTTCCATGCCAGAGCCAAGAGGAGTCCCTGCTTTCATCTCAGCACAGCCAATGTCACAGTGCCACCCCATCCAGGAGAAGCATCATCTTGCACTGGGCATATAGGGTCAATCACTCACTCCCTGCCCCAGCACTTGCTATCCACGTGAGGGACTCAAACCCCATGCTACGGCAGGGGCGAGGGTGCTGAACAGCCACACATCCCACGGGCTTTGTCTCAGCTGCAACGTAAGATGCAAATGGGTAACTGTGACTAATGCTCTTGACAAGGCATAAGGAGGGACAATATGGAAATCCGAAAGAAAAAGTATAGCTGGACTCAGAGTATCATGTGGAGAAAAGAGAGGCTGGTCATCAAGAACAACTCTACTGGTATCTTCCACTTAATCTAATGGCAGTCTCACTCGTAAGACTATTATCACAGCACCCGGTGGGGCCGGCCCTGGCAGTGTGCTTTCCTTTCAGCTCCAAATGACAGTGTGAGGGCATTGCTAACAGAGGAGAAAATTACGAAGTTCTAATCACTAAATTTGGGCTCCAGAGCAAGTGAATCTGTGGCACTGCTCAGAAGTCAGACAATGAAATATGTATTTTAAAAATAATGGTGGGTCTCGCAGTGGGTTAGTGCTCAGGCGGCTATGGAGCCACCCTGAACCTCACTCCCCGAAATTCAGAGGTGTTTAGCAACGCCTCCACTCATCATTTCTCATTCCTCTTCTATAGATATACTGGAAAATGGAACATTTGACTCACCTGACTGCTTATCTTTGTTTGGGAAGAACCACCTGAAACAAAAATACCAAATGAACAAGTTAAAACCATTCATTTAAGAGAAAGGCTTGGCTAAAATTAGGAACCATCACAAAAAAAAAATATTATTTCTCATGTACTAGTTTTTTTCCGAGTTAAACAAAAGCACACAAAATAAACATTTTCCTTTCCCCAGCTGGCTCAGTCCCTTTGAACAGATAGATGCTCCAAGCCCAACAATTCGGAGCAGAAGCACCTGCCTGCAGGACACCAGGTGTTCACGTCCACACATTTACAAATGGCTGAAATGGGGTTTAAGATGTTGTTGTACCTTAACTGCTTCTGAAAGAGGTTATCACTTCCACAGCACAGCCAGGAGCAAGGATCATGCTACAGCATCTCGTAAGTGTCAATGAAAAATCTGTCATTTTAACTTAAAACCAGCAAAGGAGATGGTACAGACCTAACCAGACACTGCACTGGATTAGGGACCACTCACACACTTCTTTCCCCTGGGTGAGCTGCAGCGGGGAGAGCTGCCTGCAGACATTCAGACCTTCAACCAGTCCAGTTGAACTGGAAGAGGACCATTGGCCTTCACACATGAAATCCAAAACACACCGGCTACTAAGAAGAAAATTAACTCCATCCCTGCTGAAACCAGGGCACACCTCTAGTGAGCCATCTGGAGTTTGCCTTTGAAAATCTCATACCGCAAAGCAGATGTACCCAGCTCTGCTGAGGCTGATTTAGTCATTCATCTCTGAGGTAGATAACCAAGCCCCAGGCAGCCCTGCCTAAGGGAATATGCTCGATGCTGGGCAAAGACCCGAGAACAATGAGTGCACCTACACTGCTTCTGTCAAAACCCATACTGACCACAGAGCAGACAATCACGTGCACAGCCTGCACACACAACTTGAGCATTCTTCCAAGGAAAATGGAATCCAGAGTTCTCAGACCACTAGACAACTACTAAATAATCCATGAGGCCCAGTAAGACAGGCTATTTGCAAGCACCAATATGGAGAGAAAATTGAGAAGTAGTAAGACAAGGTAGAAGAGGCCAAAATATGCTAAAACCACTGCAGGTGCAGTACCAGGTACTTTACATGCTTTCCCAGTTCTGGGCCCTAAGGTTTTCAGAGGAATTTATAGTGTTGAGGTTGACTAAGCGGGGCTACATTTTTGTTTTGGTTGCAAATTGGAAGCCACTATTTTCATCCTCAAGTCCCCCAAAGCATCTGTTTCTCTCTAGCTATTCAAGACTTCCTTTTATAAGACCTAGTTAGAGCTATATCATTATTTTTAAATGTTACTCTTTGCAGTCACACTTCCATTTTAACATCATTACATGTGTCATTATCTGTGTGTTTGAACTGTGTAATTTGAAGATGAGGAGATAAAATCCTTGCAGGGGGTTTGAGAGTTACTTCCCCTTGAGCAAATATTTTGGGATAATACCTACCATTTGGTACAAGCCAGTGCATCCCCAATAAAAGGAAAAGCAATCCTTTTACATGTCACGCGTTAAAGTCACCTAGAGAAAGAAACTGTTTGGAAGCATCCAAAGAGTAGGCTAAACTCCCGGCAGAGAAGGAGAATGCACAGCTTGTTCCTAGCTTGTAGTCAAGACACAGGCATCTAGAAAAATCTGTACAAGTATCACTTTCTTTCACTGGAAATACTGTATTCACAGTGAGTTCTGCTTCTCCCAAGGAGTAAAAGACAATAAAAAATAAAAGATATATAAAAGATATATCAGACTGTTTCATGGTTGGACTGTAAGACAGAAGACAGTATGTCTTATTCAATGAGCTACATGGAGTCACAATTACAACAGACCTGACAGAGTAGTAGTTTTGGACCACTTAAGGGTTCATATAACATGACGTAAATGCAACTCAGGTAATTTAATTTAGGAGGCCACCTTCCTTTTGCCATTTCTGCAACTGACTTACCTTGCTGGCTTAATGGCTGTGGGGATTTTTTTATTGCCTCTTCACCACTGTCCCCACGCAACAGTTACGTAAATGAGATCTACTCCAATCTCTTCCTATAGCAGGCGAAACACACCCTCTTGTTACTTGATGGGCTAGGTACATCATCAGGTTCTGGGAGACTGTAAGGCACCAGTCGTGGGATGGTACCACAACATAGCCCAAGCAGGAAGAGACCGAAAGTCTCAGCCTCTGGGTTTAACCTGAGAGACAGATGGGTGCAGGAGTGATGTCTAAAACTGCATTTGAATGGGAACAACCAGATGCGTCACGCAACCAGCAACAAGACATGTAGAATTTCAGTTCCTGACAAGCCCAAATTTGACTTAAGACTGTGTTGGACTTGATATTGTACTTGGAGTAAAAGCTTTTTCATTACCAAAGTGCCACAGCATGCCAAGGGAACATTTATCCAAAAAGCATGGAGAGAGTTGGGAGGTGTGTCAACCCATGGACAACCATCTTCATGCAGACTCATCCCACCCTGGGTAACATGGGGAGGCATGCAGGGTGCTGAGGCAATGGCGAGTGCACATGCAGCCTACCCAGGCTGCCCAGCCCTACCCGGAGCTGCCACTGCCTGCCACGTGCCCCCCGGGGAGAACGCGTGCACGCACCTACGCATTCCTTCTGCATTATTCCATGGGAGGTTCATTCCTTTGGCCATCGACTCACCGAGCTCCAAGCAAAGCAGCCCTCTGAGAGTCAGCGCAAAGACAAAAACCTTGACTGACGTATCATCAGATTTGAAAGACAAATGTAAATCATGGGAGAAAGATGTTTTGTTAACGCTGCTGTCATGTTTATATGACTCCAAACCCTCAAACAAGAAACACTACACCCCAAAACAGGACAACTGCTTCTGGATATTATTCTAGACAAACAAATCTACAAGCAGGTATAAATGAATTTAGTATGAAATAGATTATGTCGACACATCTAATGGAAGTCTCCTGCAATTGCCTTTCCCTCTCCCCTTCTAACATGAAGCTGGCAAGTGTCGATATCAGGTACCAGGGAGACAAACCTTAATCCCAGCCTTCTCCATCAGATTGTGACTGTCATTTGCAAAGTCCTTCTCCAAATAAGTGGATTCCAATAATCGGAACTGCTGCATTAAAAACTTTTTAAAATACAGCTATGCAGGCATACAAAATTGATTCTTCTTGGCCAGTCTTTTAGTGTTGCTCATGGACATTTATTCCTTGGGCATCTAACCGAGCCCAGAGAAAATGGACCATACATTCATTTCCCAGTGTTGCTACCCCTCAACCACTCTGAACAACCAGGCTGCTTCTTACTGTCATGAGGTTGAGAAAATAGCATTAACTATTGTGTCCTTCAAACTTGTCAGAGCTTTTGTGCCCTTACTTCCAAATTTTAAATGGTTACCCCTTGTAGGTGGCATGGGGCTAGAGCATTATTTTAACCCTAAAATTAATACTTTCAGAAAATTACCTGCATCATCCATCAGGAGCTTTCAGTATTGCAAGTTCGCTACTGAAATCGTAGAGCAGAGCACGATGTGTTACAGGCAGAGGATGTGAGCACAGAGAGAAGGAGCAATTTTCAGAAGCTGACAGAGGAAGCGCACAGCAGAGCCTGGAATTTATCTCACATCTCTTGGTTCCAGTCCAAATGCTTAAACCACAAGATCATCCTTCAGGCCTAGGACACCAACAAAATCTTTGGCTCTCGTATTGTAAGATCCTTGAAGCATTTTCAATAATCGTTTTGTAGCAGAGGTGGCCTCCAGCCTAGGACAGGATCCTGATCTGACTGCCCAGTGTTCAAAGAAAGAGACAGAGTTTGGGACCTGTCTGTTGGAAGACAGCCCACACAGTTTTTAATATCTGATTTGGGCATTTCACAACCCCGGACATGACGTAGCACTCCACATATTTCTGCTTCAGCTGTGCTATGACAGTTTGCTGAGATCTGAAAATAGTGAAAGAGATTTTTCCAGATACAATATCTTACTGAGAGAGTGACCCTTGCCACTCCTTCCCTGTACAACTCCAAAAGGGAAAAAAAATGAAACAATCAGAACTTTAGGAAAACTGTAAAGTAGTGAGTAGAATTTCAGAATAACTTGGAAAGAGAATATTTAAGCATAAACCAGCAAGTTTTCTTGGAGAAGATCTGTGGGGAGGAAGAAAGGAGGTCGTCTACTGTCCAAAACATTGCTTTTCAGTAGGTATAAAAATACTGTAACTCCATTTCCCTTCAACACAGAACCAGCCAGAAAATAAAGTGAAACGTTGATTATCGTAGCAAGAGTGACGTCTAGGGAAGGAAAGAAGGAGGGGTAAGAGACATGTGTCTACATGCTCCATACCAAAGCAAGGAGGGTTGAAGCGAAGCAGATGCACCTCTGAAAGCAGCCAGTCTTACTTGGGGGTGGGAACCCTCATGGCCACTTGTCCATCATCTCTTTGGCCTGAGACTAGAGAAAGGACAAGTGAAACAAATGGGGTCACAGTTTAGCACGTATCATAGAGCCACCCAACAGGGAAAACACCTGCCTCTTTCAGCTTCAAACAACTCAAAGAGAAATTGTTCTACCTCTTCAGCTTTTTGGCTGCGTGTCCCCTTAGCGTTCTAAGTGCAGTGAGTATTTTATTTCATCTCCATTTTCTAAATCTAGGTCACCTCAACCCGTGGCTCTGCTGCTAGTGATACCTCTATGATTTGCCACAGCCCGGGCTTGAAGTAAGCCAGCAGCACTTTAGGAAACGTTAAACAGCAGGCAGCATCTAACTAGCAAATGGAGGGGGCGTCCTATAACCCAGCATCTTCACAGTCACTGAAGGATTCGGATCACCTACCTTCAGCGATGCCTCACTTGAGGAGAAAAGCCTTTCAGCCCACAATTAAAAGCCAAGAAAATTCACCTCTTCAGCTGCTGGACATAGCAACGGGAGAATGCATCATTCATTACCACTGTGCTGTTCCAATATGGCTATAAAATTTGGCTATGGTAAGAGGAAATAGCGGTGGAACAGACTGAGAAAGTGGTTCACACACTGCTGTCAAACTTTCTGGAGATATCCTGATGTCTCTCTTTGAGACACTTGCAGATCTAAGACCAGCATAATTGAAGTAAAAATGTGAAATCCGAAACCAGCCCTTGCAGTTCAAGAAATGTAGTCTTTTCCCTTTCCTTGCTTGTGTGGGATTGTCCCTTAAAAATACCTAAAGGATGAACATGTAGAAGATGGTCTCATTTGTCATAGCGATGTCTATTGTCACAAACCGGAGGAGGGAGAAGTGCTTCAGACCTGCTTTAGATTAGGAAGAGACAGGAGAAATAAAAAGAGCATCTGACACCAAAATAAAACTATTTTGGTCACTGCCATCTCCTTTATTCTAAATGAAGCAATTGTGGGCTACGTTTGTTTTGCATTCATAATTAGCAGACAGAACAGATGGCAAAGGCGTCGCTTAAAGCCACACGTCCGACAAAATAACCCAGGCTGCCAGTGCAATTTTTCACTAGGAACAAGGAATACTTTCCCCTCTTCTTCCCATTGAAACATATCCCAAAGAAATGAGGCCAGCAAATGTTTGCATCAAGTAGGGGATTCACCACAAAAAGGAATCCATTGTGTTTTGGAGTGTGTTGATTACTGGCTGAGTGAGGAAGAAAAGGGCAATAGCACATGGATTGCTAAGAGAACAAAAAATAGGAATGGAAACTAGTGATACATCGCCAGCAATGTAACAAGGGGCGCAAATAAACATATACTCTCTGTTCCCTTCAGTCTTGTGGTTCAGGCATAGGCTGGAACTCAGGACATCTGTGTTCCATTTAAAAGATAGCTGACTAGAACAATCTTTATCTGCAAAGGTACCTGCTGTCCCACACCCATACCTGAGTCCTTCTGTATTAAATGCCCTTACCCTCCCAATACCTTCCTCAGTTTAAGGATACTAGAAAACTCATCAACAAACAAGCAAGCTGCAAAGTTTAATGCATCCCCCACTACATGCAGACAGTTCCTAAGCACGGCCAGGAGAGACTATTTCACTAGAAATTTGGAGTGTGAAACACGTGTCTGGTGCTCCCATCCTACTTCCTCTGCCACAAGCACAGGCATGAGGAATGAGATAAAACCAATCCAAACCACATACTACTTGCTGAAAACATTAAAGCGCTTGGTCTATTGGATAGTACTAGACTGTATTTGGGTTGTGACACCCAGAACACAGGTATGTGAACATCTCAGAGGCAGAACTTCTCTGGGGAATCTCTCCTGACAGTCCATCTTGTGTGACAAAGTCCCTCTGTTAAGTTCTTAACCTCCTGTAAAGCCCCAACAATTTAACCACAGTGAGTATCCCTGTTTGTTGGAAAGAAAAAAGACAGACAGATACTAATATAGTTTTGTTCCTTTTATAGCGTTGCGAGGTCCTCCGACACCCTTGCTGAAGGACTACAAGAGGATTTTGGCATACCATTCTCCGAGCACTATGGATAAGCTGTTCCTAGCATGCATGACTGAGCAGTATCAGGACACAGACTGATGGGCAATATAATAAACATCACAAGCCTTGCCTCTCTCATACTGCAAATGTGCTGGTAATTGTGAGCTTCCATAGCTACTGCAGTCTCAAAACCTCCTCTCTGATACTATTAAGATGCTAATAATAGCGAGTCTTGTCCAGCTATTGCAGCCACAGGCCTCCTTTCTCAGACAGTGCAAACGTGCTATTAATTGTGTGCCTCAATAGGTACTGCAGCATAGAACTCTGCTCTCTCATAATAATGAGGCTCAGTACTACTGGAGCCTGCCAGCTGATCCTCAGCAAAAGAACAACGCCTAGAGAAACAGCACCGATCTGCAGGAAAGAGCACAGGCTTAGGGAAAAAAGGTAGGAGTCTAGGAAACAGCATAGACCTAAAGAAAGAGAACAGGTCCCTACAAGAGAGTTAAGTCCCTAGGAAGAGGTCTGTCCCTAGCAGACCTACGACAGACCTCAGCAGGACCCAAAGCTACTATCTCCATCTCTGGTCAAAGGACAGCCTCTCTGGGAAGGAACACATTGGCTAAGCCCCATCTATCTGCTAGGTGTCTCCATTAGGAGAGGATGGACAGCCTGCCTTCATGCTCACCCTTTCAGCAAGACTCATGGGATCCTGATGATGCTTTGAGCAAACCCCTTAGCAGTTCTCCCTCAGACCTTTCCTTCCCTGATTAACCCCCCTTGACCCCCAAAAGCATGCCTCAAACTGCTGTGAATTAGAAACATCCAAATAATGTCAGTGCAGAGGCTCTGCTATTCATGCAACAGGACTAATGCACGCTAACAGAGCTGTTTCCTCCTACAAAGCAGCACAGTAACTTCCTTGGTCAATCGCAGTGGAAAATCTCTCCCAAGCATTGCTGCTCCACTCACTGACTACTGATGCAGGAAAGGGCTCAGAAGTTTCAGCAAGTTCCACAATATTTTCATATATAGTGTTAAGAACATTCAACTTCAAACAGAGAAAGCCCAGTCACAGGACGTTATGGGTGAAAGGACTTAATAGAAAGCAGCTATATTAAATGCAAGATACAGTTAATTCATCTTTCTAAACCAGATGGCTCTAACATTTTTTGACACCTTGTTCCTATTTCCTCTCTGTTGTATAGTGGAAACTTAACTTTATTTTTCATTCTTTCCGCAGTTATCTGAACATTCACAAGCAGAAAGCATTGTGCAAGAAACAGGCTCATCCAAAACATCAGTGTGACTTCACCTCTGCTTCAGCCTCAAATGACATTTGCTTTTTGTTACCTCCACTAGCTCTAAGCCGCAAAATCTCCCTGCTTTTGCCAGCTGCTCAATAATCCAAGAGAAGGATCCCTATATGCTAAGCCATCAGGACACACAACCCAGGGGCATAGCTTAATACCCTCCAAGTTTAGAGCTGGATATTGGTCCACTGGTGTAACTTTTAAACATTCAGCCCTGCTCTAACCTAGCAAACCACTCCACAAATGTTCCTAGAGCTCTTTTGCGTCTACTGGGAATTCCCTTCAGATTTGTAAGAGAGGGGGTAGCTGCTACCAGTATACTGCCATCACCATTTCTGCGGCTTGCAAAGAGGCCTATGAAAACTTCACAGGGACTATAACTTTCGCAGGTAAAATTCACACTGGGAGAAATCTGCCCCAATGGTCTCAGGCTCATTCCACAAAATGACTCAGATTCCTTACACAGAAATCTGGGCATCTGAAGTGCCCAAGAGAGCGATTCTCAAACTATCAGACTCAAGTTTTAGCTACCCAGTTTGCTGCCATGCATGTCCCACTCAGGTCTCTACATAACATGAAAGACCATGGCTTATGACATGCAAAGCCCTGAAAGGAGATCACCTCATCCTCCATTTCTGCAGAAGACCAGTGGTGAGAAGAGCAAGGAAACAGAGGAGAAGATTGAGTCGCCCATCTAGGCACTCCAAACATTAGAGGTCAGTGCCTCAACCAGTCGGCTGTCAGCTGCTTTCTAGTGCCAGGATTCACTGCACTTCCCGCTGAAGTTGTGGAAAAAAAGATGGAAAGACTCAGCGCACTGAAAGATGGAGCACAGCTCCCTGATGTGCCACCTGCCCCGCTCACCCGGCGAAGGGGAAACCTGGGCTCTGATCCCCGCTTCAAGGACTATGTACGCGTTCTGCATTCAATAGTCAGCAATTAAAATGCACAAACAGTCCTCAAAGCTGTAATCTCAATATAAATAGCTACTGAAATAAAACAATTCACCAGTCAAACCGTTAGTACAATCACTGGAGGAGGTAGGAAGGTGAATATCTGCCTTAAGACCTTGCCTCTGTCAATACTTAGTTATTCATGCAAAGTGGAACAACCTTAATGTAGGCCGGAGTTCAGCACACATTCCTGCAAGCTGGATGTGGTTCAAATTTCCTCAAGGTAGGGGAGGTAATCAAACTGGGCTGTCCCACATCTGAGGTGACCACACTGACTCCTGAGACGCGCGATGAAAAGAAGATGCTACCATGACTGCTGCTGCTGCCTACCACTCTTCCTTCACCTTGTCAGATCCAGCCTTTAAAGCTCTCCGTTTTGCTTTGTGAAAGCTCAAGGTAAACATATTATATTACACATGGGAAAAAATGGTGTTAGGGTAAAAGATTCCCTTTTGGGGTAGGAAAAATGTAGACTTTTCTACCTTAAATTCCTGATTCTGCCACTAATCTCCATTACTCTCTCCCGCCTAAAAATAGCCCATTATTCACACAACCCAGGAACAGATTAATCCCACTGAAGTCAAGAGTAGTTACAAGACTTCTGAAAACTTGGTACACTTCTAATTTAAGCACCAATGAATTCAGCAGATTAACAGGTGTCAACATATTCATGCCCAAGGCTTAATAAAAGCAAAAGGCGTTTGGACACAGAATTCAACCGTAGCAGAACAAAGCTAATATGTTTATTATACAGGCATGCACGCACGTTATCCATCAGCTCGCAAGCCGTACTATCATGCTATCTACACCCATATGTGTTATTCGTTATGCTACACAGTAGGCATATGTGCATTCAGTATTTAATCTGCAATAGCACCTGGGGACATCAATTAGACATGTTACATCTTTTAGAACATACAGAAGTACAGAAGTAGAGAGAGATGAATCTCAACGCAAAGAGAGGTATTTCAAATCTCCAAAGGTGAAGCCCTTTACAAATGGATTGACAGCGTCAATTCACCTTTATTATTACAGTGCTCCTATAAGTCTTAAGCACTGACGTGGTGTCCTACCAGTTCTCCATAGTGGGAATTTTACCTGGTATGTATAATACCTCTCATTTCCACAGCATTAATTTTTGCCCATAGGCGAGATTCTCAGAAGTACCATAAAGTATGCAGTTACCTCATTCCTATGGTCTAATCATAATTTCAAGAGAATGAGGTAACTCATCTCACCACCAATAAATTTATTATCATTGTTCAACCCAATTTTCCTCCTTCCTTTTCATTTATTCAATTAAGCCTATTCACATCCATGGTCTTGTTTTAAAGCTATGCATTTATGGCACTTTGAATAACGATTCCCACAATGAGAGGCAGATCTGAACTCCATCTTGGATTCAAAATCTCCTCCTGGAAAGACACTAACTTGAGATTATGTGTCTGCAGCCAATTACCAGCTCATGAAAGAACAGATTTGTACCACTCCTACCAGTGCAGATGTTGCTGGTAACTTCTGCAGACCTACAGAAGACACCTTGGTGGCATAGGCCTGGTAGGCTGGAAGTCTCCCAGATGTGCTTTTTCCACAGCTTCTTTCTAAGTTTGGGCAACTAGGCTGAGACACCTTAAGAATGCCTGAGCAATTCTCACAGCCTCTTGAAAATCAAGCTTTTTATTGATTTTTGCATTTCTGAGCATGCCGGAAAGCCTAAGAACTGTGTATTACAGGTCACTTTCAACAATGAGACTGTGATATTGCTTGGGGCTTGCAAAATATAGATAAACATTATCCCAACATTAAGACATCCTTTCTGATAACAAGTTTAAGGTTCCTTTGGATTTCTTTCATCCTCTTACCATAAATTCTTGCCCAAATTTCTCAGAAGGGCAGAACTCAAATCCACTTGGATGTACCCATGCAGTAATAAATAAAATAATAATTAACAGGTTACTTAGATAAAGGTTTTCCATCTTAGGGCAAAGGAAAGTATTAGTTAATTAATCATCAAGTTGGCATTAACTTATCTTTTGGCACCTACAACAAAATGTAAATCTAAAATGAGCAGTAGAGGGGGAACAAAGAAATAAAAAGCCAACAATCATTTTGGAAATGGATGACAAAATCCAAATGTTCTGCCTCACTGCTGCTAAATTAAGCGTAGTGTTATCAGTGCAAAGATTAAAAAAGAGAGATTTTCCTCTGAACCTTCAGTCACACTTCTGAGCTGCACAGGGCATGACAGCAGTAGTGAAGACAAGGGAATTCACTCACCCTGAAAATGAGTGGAAATGAAAAAGGATCTGTTCAGTTCTTGATTTCCCCCAACACAGCTCTACAGAATAGAAAAAGAAAGAAGGATGTTAGTTTATTGTACGCAGCAGACGGAGAAGTGATCCCCTACACTCCTTCCCTTCCTAGGCACCATCCAACCCACCTTTGCCTTGCTCTGCCTTCAGTCATTTCCTCTGCAGGGCACAAGGCAGGGCATTACAGCCAGCCTGCCCTGTTTTTATATGATAAGTGGAAAGGGCTCTAGTCAGATCCTGGCTTTAGCTGAATATTCTTCTGGGCATCCTATAAAAAGGATGAGAAAAATTGTTTTCCCACCTTCCATCAGAGGCTCTCAGTTGCTGAACATAGACGAAAGATCCTCACATGGAATTAACTTCTCTCCAATTGATTTTGTTTAGGTTCCTTTTGGGTAAAACTCACTCTTTCAGAGAGAGGTCAGTTCCAGAAAAACATGCACAACGTTCAGTGTATGCATCAAATTGAGCATTAAGGGACGCATGGTTCTCCCGTGATTCCTCCACCTACAGTCAAAATGCACCTTCTCTGCCTCTTGCTCTGTATGCACAATGAAAACACAGGTTCTTGTCTGTTCTGTTCTGATTTTCTGGGATTTTTGCAGAAGCAAAAGAGGTCTCTCAAAACCTCTGTCCATATCACACAGCAACGACAGCACAGAAGACATCAAAGGGGACACTACACTCTCCTAAACTTCTTGAAAAATCATTTATTCTTCTAATTAATATTAAAATGTGGGAAACCTACGCCTTCATTTTAAGCTGCTGCGGGACTTTCCTATTGTTTTCTATGGCTGTTGATTTTTGACACATCAGACCATAAACTGGCAGCCTCAAGTGAAACAGACCCAAAGCCCATCCAAGCCAAAATACCTCTGCTACAGACTTTCTCTGAGATCTTGGGCAAGCCATGTACTCTCCTGGTGCATCAGTTGCCCATCTATTAGGGTAAGACAGAAAGCACTGCTCCAGCTTACAGTGATGCAGTGTGTTGGGGTGCTTGAGTACGATGGACCTGAAAGTTATCTAGGATAGAGAGATATGCTTTACTCCTCTTGGGCTCAAAAGACAGATCTGCTGTAATGGTTTTTGGATTAGATAGTTCATCCCAGTCTTTACTATTGACCCGTTCTTGGTAAAATCACTTAATCAACCTATATCATCATGCATTTCTCAGATAAACCTGATGATATATTCCCTTCAGAAGCCAGACAGTGAAAACGATTAATGCTTTGTAAAATACTGTTAAAAAGAAAAATATTACGTCTCACATTTTTACCCCAAATCCAGATGAGAATCAGCAAGGGAAATTATTATACACACTTCTTCCAAAACTACAATTAATAAAAACACTCAATTCAGTTCCATGTCAAATGTTCTGCAACCACCTGCGGGTGTTTACTTGATCAAAGTAACTGCTCTCCTTCCTGCCCGGGCACAGGCAAACCACTGCCTGATAAACGAGACAGAAGTATGGATGTGCTCCTCCAGAAAGCCATCTTATTACCAAATGAACTGGGAATAAGGGACGGTAGAAACACAGCCTTAAACTATCTTTGCTCCTGCCTTAATTCAAGATATTTTAAACCACCTTTGTCTACAATGACCTCCCATGAGTCCTACTATCATCCAAGACTCTCTAGAGTCGGTGTTGCCGGAAGACACCTTATAGAAGGGAGCTCCAGCAGCTGTGCAACACCTGGAGAAATCATGGTATTCTACAAAGCCAGATTCAATGAGCATTTCTAATCAGCAGAGCTACTTAGGCACAGCATAGAGCCCACAGCTTCTCAGAGAGCCCCTACAACCCCATCCAAATGAAAACCTATCAGATCCATGGATCCACATATTACTCCTAATCTTCTCTTTCCTTCTGCTTCCCTTTGGCCACAAAAATGATATGAAATCCAGCAACTCAGCATATTCTGATCAAATGCACAAAACCCACCAAGACCTGGTCTTAGTTGCATCCAAGTCCAGTTCAGAGGCTGCGTTTTCATCCCCAACTTTTCCAGCCAAGTGACTCACAAATCCACAGTAAGGAGTGGTAAGATGTTGCTGGATCTCTAAAGAAAGAGAGAATGCAGTTTTAGGTGCTGGGTTTTGTTTTTTTTTTCTACTGAATCTTGCCTTCATTAATTTCATTTCAAGAATGAAGTCAGGTGTTTCTTTTTTTTTTTAATGTGGCTGGTTATTTGATGAGTGAAGCATTAGATTTGTGAGTTGTTCTGCAAGCCAAAACATGCTCCCTTTCATTCATAACACTGAGCTGCTCTGCGTTAAACAACCGATTATCATGAATGAAGTGGGTGTAACTTCCTTGAAATCCTCCAAAGACCTGTCAAAGCAGAGCTACTGCAGCTCAGTTTTCTCCTTGAAGCATACAGATCACTGGTTTAATTGTTCCACACCGATCTTGAAATACACTTTCTTGGTTCAAAGCATTAGGTGGTATCATTTTTTGAGGAGGAAAGGGGAAGGGTGGAGAATGGTGCCTCAGGATAAAAGAGAAAAGCGGGTATGTGTCTCAACCATCAAATTTAGATTTTCTTCTGGAATCTAAATTGACCTTCATCCATTTAAAAGTGTGTCAGACAAAACCTTACAAATCAAAGCCCTGGCCTGTTTTGCATGGATAATCAAGAGCCTCTGGCTCTTTCTGTAAGAGAAAACGTTTAACCCTAAAGAGAAGAGGACTGGTCTTATGGTTAAAGTGCTGGCCAGTGACTTCGAAAATTCAAATTTGACTCCAGGTCGGCCATTCTCCATCCCATTTTAAACTTTCTAGTGCTGCCCCAGTGTTAGCACTTTTACAAAGGAACATGCTGATACTTGCCAACTGTGATGGTGTTTGAGCTTAGAGACTGAAAGACTGCACATATACTAATACATAAACATACTATAATCTGTGTCTATGAACTTGTTTAATAGACAGATCTTTTCAAGGATGGCCATTATCTTTAACAGAATGACCTGTAGCATCTCAGCTATTCATCTTATCATGCTTTACGACACCAATGGATGGATCTTGGCCAGCAGTAAACTGTGATAGTGCTACTGACTTTGGAGGACCCACTAAATATCTGATCCACGTCTGATCTCTTGCCTTACAAGCTAGACATGACTACAGGAAACTCAGTTAAGAAAAACAAAAACACAAGTAATAACAGACTTACAAGGGTTAGTCTCAGGAAACACTGGGGAAAGTGGCACCAGTGTAAACTACTAAAATTTGTG
Organism: Chlamydotis macqueenii; assembly: GCF_036417535.1. Classification (NCBI taxonomy): domain Eukaryota; kingdom Metazoa; phylum Chordata; class Aves; order Otidiformes; family Otididae; genus Chlamydotis; species Chlamydotis macqueenii. The sequence continues at coordinate 3,748,351 of NC_141579.1, read as the reverse complement.
TATTTCAGCTCAGATTTTTCCACTACATTTCATTATCTCACCCGCAACAACAACAACAAATCTTGATGGTAGTTTTCTGACAACAGTTTTTACACATCTCTTAACAGCTATAACACTAACAAAGGCTGGTGCTTTTTGGAAAAAAAAAAAAATCGTCCAGCATTTTGGAAATCTCAAAACTAGTAACATGTTGCAGCCAGCTCCAGAGGCAGCACTGCTCCCCACGTGCTCCCAGTTCCTTTATCACCTCCCCACAGCGAGGTGATACCCAGCTAGGAGCATTCACGTTCGACTGGCGACTCGACTCTACCGAAACGCTGTCCCCCCTCAGCGCAGTACGCTGAAGGTGCCCACAGCACGGCAGGTACTCTACCAGCTCCATCTTGTAAAAATCCACATCTCTTCCTTGCTAACAGCAAATGGAAATCACGAGACCACGTCCCGAAAGATTATCCTGCTCCCACTAAAGCGAGCGAGCATTCTGACACTGGTTTAAAAAGCAGCAAGAGCTGGGTGACACACAAGCAGGTCTGACAGGTTGCATTTTCACTCTCATTACTATTACGGGCATGAGGATTCATTTCTATTTCTCTTTAGCTGCCATTCGGTCCTGGATTCAAATTGCATCTGTGGTTGCATTGCTGTGAAATGTATCACTACGTATGAGTCACACTGCAAAGGACACATTTGTAAACTGACCCACCATTGACAAAATCCTCTCTTTCTTCAATTGTAGGAGGCGAGATGAGGCATAGGTTGCTTGTCTGAATCATTTCCTGAGGAAAGTTTTACTCTATGCATCTTTTTTAGTCCTTATTCAGCCAGAGAGTAGTGATTAATACAAAATCCACGCTTGACACAGAGTGGAAGGAGGATTCATTCAAATTCTTTTAAAATCAGCGCTTAATTAATTGCTTAGAAAAACAACCCATTGCCAAAAATGTGTGGGGTTGGTTTTTGGCTTTTTTTTTTTTTTTTTTTTTTTTTTCCAGTTGAGAAAGCTTTTTCAGCTGCAAAATGAATTACAGGCAACGACACACGGAGAAATGCACGAAGGACAAATCTGGCACCTTTTGAAATCAGCCCCTCAGAAGGAAGAATTAGCAACTGGCCAGAGCTCCAGGCAACTCCGGCTCTCCTGCGCCTTGTGCTCGATCTAATTCACTTACAGCCAGCTCTGGTCCGTTCTCACAGCACCGCAAAAATCCTGGGAGAGCTGGATATCTAACGCCTCTGACAGACACAGACAATGATCAGAAAATTAAAATTGCCAGAAATAAAAGATAACACAAAGCGAGCCCGGAGGAAACTGCAGTAAGTTTCTTGACAATTTTTATCTACCTGATTATTCATATCAAGGCAGTACTAACCAAGTCCAGATCAGGATGGGGTTGTGAACAATCCCTGGGGCTTGGAAGGCTGTTCAGAACTTGGCACTCGGGATCAGGCTCATTTCTCCCTCCTCTTAGGGTGGACAATGTTAGCCTACAGAATTAGGGAGAAAAATGAGTGTGTCCTTTCCCTTCGTTTCTTCTCCCTCTCTCTCCCTCTCTCCACATTCTTCTCCTCTTGTCTTTTTCACTGCGAGCACTGAATGATGGGATTTTTGACATCAGAGGAAAGTCATCCTTTCTCCACTCCCCCAGCTCCTGTCCGCTTCCTCCTTATACACGTCTGGTCTGTTCGTTTGCATACTATATCCCCACTCAAAGAACGGGATCAGCTGATCCGACCACAGCTTCGTCTAGCTAAGCATCCTAAATCCTGCCCAAAGTAGACCAGACTGACTGGTTCATTCAGCCTGGCAGCCTGCTACCAGCAAGCCTTTAAAGTACGTTTTGTAACTGCTACACAGCTGGCACCGACTATAGCAAAGTCATTGTTTAGTCAAGGTAAAGTGACCTCTATTTACTCAGACAACTCAGCTGCCTACAGGGAATAGCTGGGTTTGAGATAAGTGAAAATTTGCTGGGAAAGTTTCACTTTGGCTGGGCTGATGCTTTCTACAATAAGCTAAATGTTTGGTCAGTTCATGCCCTTTCTCCTGCAATTTCTTCAGCCCTTTGATTTATTATCTGTGACTAGACAGCAAATTACCCCATCCAATTTCAGCGAGCCTGTGGTAAGCCAAAGACAGATGAGAGACTTGTTCAACTAAATATATTTTCTGATCCCAAATAAATATCCCATTGATTATCATAAGCTGCCAGGCACCTGCCAGAAGTTGTTTATTCATGTACTGAAGAACAGCATTAACTGAATCAGCTCTTTTTCCACATGCAGCTTCTCATTTTCCCCCTCAAATAACTCCAGGCACCAGTGCAGGAGCATGAGTTAATTCCAGCCGCGCTTTTGGGGACAGTACCCGGGACCGCACGCAGGGTCAGGACAAGGGCTGGTGCGAGCCGAGCACCACCCCAGGAACCGCGTATGCCGTGACTCAGGCATGACTCTGAGTCATGGCGCTTCTCCTGCTTCCTCCTTTCTCCGGGGGGCGGAGGTAGGAATTTCCTGCTGGCCAGTCCTTGTAAATCACAATGTCCTGTTGCAGCAAGGCTGCTGGGTCAGTGAGTGGGAGAACTGGAGCCGCTGCCCAGTCCACCTGCTCCAGAGAAGGAGAGATGGGGCACATTGCCCCACTCAGGCATCTACACTGGGAAGATGGCAGAGATACCACAGCAGGACCCTGGGTCCCCTTGCTCCACATCATGGTTCAATTTGCAGAATAGCCCTGACACCTTCAGATACCTAACTTGACTGAAACTGCATGCTACCCACTCAGTAACCCAAGAACCCAACTGTCCTCTTACAAACTCATGAATTACCCTGATATAACACAGGTAATTTCTCTGCCTTTCTTCAAGAGAGCACCATACATGAGAATAGAATCAAGTCCTAAACGTCTGCATAGGATAGCCTGCACCTACGAATTTGAAGGTGAAAACCAAGACATTTGGTGGAGGTTCTGAGACAAATCCAACCATTAAATGGCACCCTGTGAAAGTCTTCCCAGCTGACCTTCACAAAAGCTGAACTTAATTACAGCTGCAGCTGGAAGGATTTCACTATCACAAAAGAAACTCAAAAACATGGATGAGCTGTGCCATGATAACCCTGAGAAAAGCCAATGTGCAATTGTGAGAAAATGGGCCATGCATAATTAGGAAGGGAAGGAAACATATTAGCCTTGTGAAGTCTGCCTTCCAGAGCAAATCTAACCTATTTGCTCGTGAAAATCAGTGTTTGATGGAAGAAAACGCACGGTGGAAACAAACAGAGGGATGCTGGCAGACATGGCACCAAGCAGAATTCCTGGTCACAGTCCAGGGATGGTGAGAGAGGACCAAGTTTAGCCTGCACCAAATACATGTGCAGGAGGAAAAAGAAGCTCAGAACCCCATGGCAGTCATTCCTTCAGACTCCACACAAAGAACTGGACTGACAGACAGCACTGACACACTCCACTGGCTCACCTGATACACAGCCGTGTTGCACAGTGCTTCATCACTTCACTTAGAGCAACTGTTAAGTACGGCACAGCGACAAATATTATTCCACAGTACTGTTAACAGCACCTACCACAATAGGATTGCATCGCTTCAACTATGGTGCTATAGTTATATGACTTGCCACCAAGTGTGGACACAGTGGGCGGGACTTTTCAGCCCCTATGTATTTTCAGTCATGCACCTTTACATGGGTTTAATTTCATCCCTTCTAGCGCTAGCTTTGCGTTAGCTGTTGCAGGGAAATGTTCAGCCAATGGAGACACAAAGGCACACGCATGCAGGGAGATCACCACCTCAGACCAGGACTGTTGAAAGCTTTTTATGACACTGATACTGGAGGGGGAGTTTCTGGATAGTCAAATCTGAATGGATTTTGGCATATTCTTTAAAAAGTATGGGTTTTGAGAGAGATCAAATGGTTACAATCTGACTTCCACATCTTATCGGGAAGATGACGGCTCTTGGAGCATCTTTTGGAGCATATCATATGCATCAAAGACTTCTACAAAAAACTTGCACGAGAGCTCTTCTGTCTGCAGACAGAGGTATAACCAAATGCAATGACAAGGAAATTAAAGCTAAGTAGATTTTGACCAAAAATAAGACACTAATTTTTAACAGCCAAAGGCAATTAACCTTGGCAAGCGCTTCTGAAGGACAGTGGGTGGTTCACCATCACTCAATGTTTTAAAATCAAGGATAGATATTTTTTATCTAGACAGATGCAGCTCAGACAGGGAAGTCTTATGGCCAAAGTTCCACAGAAGGTCAGAGCAGACGCTGCTGAGGATCCTGGCTGCCTCCATAACCTACCCAGCCGTTCACCTACTGACTCCCCAGCACTGCTCTTGCAGTACATAGCCTTGTTGTTCACAGTCAGTCTGTTTCCCCACGGATGACCAGACCTGACCCTGCTTAGATTACAAAAGCTAAAGGGTTCAGAAGTGAGGAAAACAGGAAATCCAAACAGTGAAAATCTCAGCAATAACGTTTCCTAACAAAGACCTTCAGATCTCCCTCTCAGCCAACAGCTGTCTTCATGACGTCCAAAAAGGACGATGTTTAGAGTGGTGAAGATTGCCTTTCTGCCATTTATTTTTACCCTGTTTATTTTTCTATACTGTCACATTTTCCTCCTTGTTAAAATCTTGGTCATAAATGAGGGCGCTAATCCAGACCTAAGAAAACATACACGAATGCACGTACTCCATATGCTTCAATTACATGCAATTCTCCCTACAGAAAACCAAACCAATACCTGTGCACCACTTAAATTCCCCTTTGGGCCACAAAATGGGATTGAATGCTGCAAAGCCTTTTTATTTCAAAGATAATTGAAATGAGATGACCTGTAGCTTAATTTATTGCACCACAAAGTCTGGGACTGCAAAGCAACCCAAAAATTATGCTGTAGGGAAGCATGAGCAAAAGCTGAAGAGCAAGGAAAGCTTAATTTTGAATAAAAAAATCATGTTTGTTTGCTTTACTGTTTCCGCATTTTAAAGCCTACCCAAATTTTCTGACCTAATACCATATACATGCAAATCATAAGTATGGCTGTGACATTGATGTGAGCTCTATGGGCCAACTCTGTGAGTAGCATAAATTGGTGTAGCTCCTATGCCACCGGGTCAAGTGAAGACCTTGTCCTAGGTCTTTACAGAGAGTGTTACAGGAATTTAAGGAAGTGGAAGAGGCATTTTAAGTCTAGTTGTTTGGCATCCAAATTTTAAAATTTCACCCGCTTTTTCAGGTGAAATTTGACTTTTCTCCCCAGCAGCCCAGGCAGGGCAGGTTTTTGCCATCACACTGCCATCTAGTGATGCAAGTTTGCAAGGCAAAATAGCTGGCAAAAGATGGCTGACCAACAGCAAGTGCCTGAGCCAAGTTCTGAAAGGAAGGTCCAGAATTCAATTAAATTCAGTTAAACAAAAAGAATTGCAAAGGGCACACCCAGTGATGGCCCTCAACCATCTACGGGAAAGATAAGCATTATGGTACATAAGATAACAAAACGCTTATAATAGAAGGGGTTGTGTAGAAGCTCATCCATCATCCAAATGCCAGTTTGCAACTACAGGTCTCAAAGTCCAGCTGCTCAGCTGGTACAAGCTGCTATCACTCTACCAATTCATAACTGCCAAGCGTATGTTCAAGCAAAGCCTGCACAGAAGTTTTTCACAAGAAGGACACTCTTGCAAGCACTTGAATGCCTTTGGCCATGTTTCTTCCAGCTTCACTGAATACATTCCTCAGTATAACCCCCTCCTGCATTCAACTCAATTGATTAGACCATTTGGGCCAAATTTATTCTCTTTGGTTTCACTGGTTTCCACCACGGACCATTTTGATAGTCTCTATCCACAGCCATTACTGGTGCTGGTCAATCAGCATCCAAAAAGGATTTACTAAGCAAGCACATCACATTGCCTACAGAAAATCCTCCTTAGAATCCCCATGCTCAAGGACTGGACAGCAGAGTTAAGGCTTAACACAAGAACCTGAAATGAACTGACCTTTATGAGTTAAAATCCCAGTCCTCATGTTTTACTCATCTTGAGGATATTTGTCCTCAGTGGTATGTGTGTCAGAGGGCGTGAAAGTGAGAGTGTCTTGAGGTTAACAATTGTTCATGCTCATAGTGGATGAATCATATGATAACACCACAGCAACATCCTGTATAATTGTCGGAGCCTCTATTTCTGGCAGTGTGTCCCTAGTCTGCCTCATGAGTAAATGTTATTTGTGCTTTACTATATAAAACCCAAACCAAACAAAATTATAATGGGACACTATTCTGCAGGCACTAGCCAAAATCACAAGTGCCTAATTGAGCCTTCAGTTACCCACTTCAGTGATTAATCGTGTGATGAAGTTAATGGGGCTGAGATGGATATCTCTGTTCTTCATCTGATTAGTACATGAGCAACTCTCCACGTGTGAGTAACAATATTTGTGTTTCCTTAGCCACAATTGATCTCAGCGGGACTATCACATACGTAAAGATCTGGGAGTTCGCTTGTGAGGCAGTGGGTGCTAAGGGAACCAGCACTGTACTGCAGGTCAGAAGATTTATGTTTTCCTTCTGGATGACTACAAGTCACTCCCCGCTTCGGTCCGTTCAGACCTACAGTCTGCAGGCTTCACTGCTCTTTGAGCAACAGACCTGCACCAAGAGGACACCCAGCTCGCCTCGCCAATCTAAACACAGAGGGACCTGCGGAACGCAAAACACAACACGGCAGGCAGTGCCAGAGCATCGCAGCGAGGCACAGACTTGGAGCAAGCTCCCTGGGCTGCAGCAAAAATACCGAGATTCTATACCATCGCTGGCACAAAAAGGCACCCATCCAGCTTGGATCCCCTGTGTTGGAGCTGCAAACGTACATCGCTCTGCCCTGAACACCGTGTCTCCCTGTGGCACCGGGGTCCACACAGGTAACACACTCGGCCCCTTTGGGGTGCACACACCGCTGCTGCGGTGCATTCCTCCCCTGGGAAACGTTTGCTGTAGGCACTCTGGTAACACGCACGCTTAGGGCAGAGGCCAGCTCTTGTTTGCGCTTGCAAGGTGATGGCAGGATTCTGGCCCGTGGTTTGAGACTCCTCCTCCATAGCATTATCAAAACAACACACTGGCAAACATCACTGATGTTTTATCCGAAATCACAGAAGCTTCAAGGGGACCACGGTTGAAACACCCTGGGAAAAATCAAGCTAATGGTGCAACAACCTTTTTACATGGAATAAAAATAGGGAAAAATCTTTAAAACCTGTAAAACTATCCATTTAAAAAAATCAGAACAAATGTTTAATTTCTCATTATAATAACTTCTTGCTTTGACATCTACCAGCTCTACTATTATTATTTTCATATATTAAAGAAAAATTCAATTTCGACGTAGACTCTTTTAAATCCATCTATAGTGAATACTTATTACATTTTTTAAAAATAGTAAATATTTTTGTTAAATGGTAAATTCTGTTCAAATGTATTTTTCTCTGAAGGAGGAGAGGAATAGGTAGAGGGAAAGTTTCCTCCAGAGAATTTCAAAGTGTGGGCCTGTTTCTGAAAATAGCAAAATTTGAAATCCTTTGCAAGAATTCTCTTCTGTCGAGTTCTAAAACCACCTGAGTTCACTAAATGATTACCATTATATTTTTTCATTTTCATTGGAAATGCTTACTTTCAATGTTTTAACCACTACTTGCAGTAAAAATTTACAAGATATTCACACTAATAAGAATGAGATTTTTAAAACAATCTAGGGGATCAGGCACACATCTTCCATTAAAACTAAAGTACCCTTGACTGCTTTAAATTGTCATGAGATTAATTTTAAGAAAGTCTACTTAAAATTAATGTAGAAGTGGGCCAATATTAGAGTGTGAGATCTGAAACCGTTTTCGTCGCGGTGGAAGCAGATGGGAATTTCTACATGTGCAGCACCCAAAAGGCACTGCTCTGGATTCTGAAGAGACTTTAAATCATTTAATTGTGTCAAAAAAACCCCAACCAACCAAACAAACAAAAAAAAAACCAAACAAAAACCCACCAAAACAAGGAAAAAAAAAACCCAAGCAAACTAAAATCAAACAAACAACTGAGAACATCAGCAACAGAAAGCAGAAACACTTTCTGAGGCCATGTTTACTATTTTGGCTTCAAATCTTTCATCATTTGCTCACATTTAGCTGCTTCCACATCTCAAACTTTAATCTGAACCTGGGTCTAACACAAACCCAAATCCAGACACCGTCTCCCTGGCCCAAAGGTTTCAATAACCCCTCGCTGCAGGACCGGCCGGCCTGAGCATTCCTTGCTAAAAAGTAAGAAAAAAAAAAAAATCCTGTCAAATTCAAAAAATAATCTTCACTGCTGCCTCCTCATTTCCTGGCTGCAGCCGAGACCGGAAATAGCTACATTTCCTGAGCAGAGCTGTTCTCCAGGGAACGCCAGCCCGTCTGCAGCCAGCAACCCCTGGATGCTAGGGCTGGCCCGAGGCGTCTCGCTGGATTTTAAATCCGAGCTGGAATACCAGCGCTGCAGCGTTCATCCTTAGCAAGGGACACCCAGGAAGATAAGGCGGCAGGGGAGGGAGTGAAATGGGAGGAGACGCAAGTAGTGAAACAAGGTGGGAATATAAAAACGTGTTTAAGAAAAAAGAAAGAAAGAAAGGAGAGAAATGCAGAGGAGAGTGTTACCAACAGCCAGAGTCGGTGAAATCAGATGTAACCCCACAGCCCTTCACATTTTAAAGAAGGGTCTCCTTAGTCTGCGTTCTGTACATAAGGTACCTATTTGGCCCTGATTACTTTGAAGGGAGTACTTTCCTGCAAAGCGCAGTCATGTTCAACAAGAAAAGCCATTTATAAAGACAACAAGAAGGCTTCATTTTAGCAGAGTGGGAAGAGATTTAATAGCCCAAAGGGAGGGGGGAAAGATGGATGAACACAAACTACTGAGAAACTCTGAAATAGGTGGAGCAATTCACAATCCAATAACTCCCTCAGGGAAAGCCTTATCTTTCCTTCCTGCATTGGAAATCCATTCTTCCTCAGGTCTTTGTGGCCAGGCAAGTCTCTAATTATCCTGAGAGGTGTAAAGTCCAAAAGAGCCCATATACCTTTCAGGTAGTCATCTTAGATTGTTCTTGTCAATAGAGAACCTTTGCAATGTCTATGGAAAAGAGTGCTCCTGGCTCCAGAGGCCGAGAGACAGCTTAAGTCGTGTCCATCTTTTAGTTGTAAACATCTAAAAGTTGGGTTTCTAATCTCGTGTAATTGCTTAAGTGCTTTATGTCACAAATAAAGAGATACAGGCACCTGTGGGGGTAAATCAACCAACCCTAAAGCAGAGGGAAATTATAGACGCTACTAGTTCTTGCTCTGAGTAGTAGCTTGGTCTAGACAGCTGGATTTTAGATGACTGAACTTAGTCAAGAGAAATCTCACTCACAGAGGCAGTTTAAAGAATTTTTTTTTTCCAAAAAAAAAAAAAAAAAGGGCCTAGCTCCCACTGTAATTAAATAATAATCTCAAAAACCAGCCACCAGTGACCTAAGGTCATACAATGAGTTTGCAGCTGTAAACCACAAATTCCTGAGCACCAGTCTACCAAGAAGCAGGCTTGGACTTGATCTCTGCATCATCATACGAAGAGGATGTCAGTTGATAAAACTGTGCCGAGTTTAATTGTTGAAAATATCACCTCAACCTGACCAACATACAACCCAATCTGCTGAGCCACCACAATTTTTACCCACAAAACATCTTTGCTTTGGTAATTATCAATCACCCTTACACAGAAAGGTTCCTCCAAATTTTTTAACTGCTCAATCCTTTGAGAGACAGATGAATTTTAATGATTTAGATCATTAACCTAAAGGTTGATCCAGACTGGAAGGAACAGAATAATTTGTTTAATCATTATTATTATTTATAATTATTTAACATGGGGGAGAAAAATATCACCTTAAATGTCATCATGATGCTTTTTAATTGCCTCAGATGAAATTCAGAATAATCATTGCTCTGTAAATGTATACAGATCTAATTTTAAATACCCTAAGATGCTGGATGTTTATGTGGAAAATGCAAAGAACGCACATTTATTACTGTATAGGGAGTTACAAAGACAGAAAAGAATTGATCAGCCATTTATTGAAAATAAATTATTTTCCCAATTCACAACTGGGCTGTGACTTGACATGAGGCAGACAAATAAGCTGAGCCAAGTAATTTTTCTTATTCATTAGTTCCAGGACTTTAGTGTGTGTATTTTATGAAGAGGTATGTTTTATGGATGTGTAAGAAAATACTTCTGCGTGGCTATAATTTGTTATACACATGTTGTGTGGTTATCTGCATTTAGAATGGTCACACTGAGGGATGCTCAGCGTATGGGGATCTTCAGTATATGAGGAATATCGATACCTAGGCCCATATGGGGAGTATCAATACACAGAAAATTCACGAGATCCAGTAGTTTCAAAGGATTTTTTTTCTGTTGTTTGTTTGGTTTGGGTTTTTTCTGCATTCATGTGGCTACTTCAGGGAGACGCACATGCATGCAAAAAAGTAGGTTTTGGAATGAAAAACAACTCTGCAGGGCCAGCATCTCAAGGGAATGAATGGCATAAAAATGGGATATGGTAAAGGCAGGTATGGGACTACCTGGGGAGGTTCCAGACCCATGCTTGTACAAATACACCATAGTTTAGTGATGATGCACCCAGAGTGAGTTACCATCAAATTTAAGTGAAATGGAAACTGTTTGTTTGAGGTTTTTTCCACATTGGAAAGATGGTCTATTGTTAAAAAGCACCAGAAAACAAACATGAAGAATTAAGCAATCATCTTTTCATCTTTTAAGATAATGGCAAGCTTAGAGCATGAAGACAGTCCTGTTAGTAATTCTGACTCCAGGACTGAGATGACGCTTTGGGAGAGAACACAATTTACATTGCACCAGGTCTGGATGTGGGACTGCGAAACTGAACTAATTAAAAAAATGCTGTGACCAGCTGAGCTAGCAACACAAATAATAGTTGTATGGAGTTAGAAAAGAACAGTCATTAATAAATAGGGGCGATGTTGAAGTTTCAGTACTAAGGAGCATTAGGCTACACCAGAAAGACAGGGAAAAGATCTTACTGGTTCAGAGAAACAACTTGATTCCCTCATCAACACTCAGTTAAAAACAAACTCCAGCACCTTAGCAGACACAGTCAGGGTCAGATTCACTAGCACTGATGCTACCCCTTTGAGCCACCTGTAAAGCCACTCCTAAAATCTGGCTCCAGCATGAGGTGGAATAGCCCTTGAGATCAGATATCCCGGGTCACAGCAGCACAGACAAGGGAGAGCTCAAACCATCAAGCAGGGTCCATCAGCTACTGCTTCAACAACAGCCTTGCCACCAGGCTTCACGTGCAGAAACATCACCGGTATCTCCCAGCCCAGCCTACTCATTCCTGCCAGTAGTAGGAGTCTGGGACCAATCTGTAACCTCAGCTCTCCTGCAGTGAGAGTCCCCAGTGACACAGGGTGGTACCTACTGGTACCATCGCACCCACTGGCTGTGAGGATGCACTTGATGGCAGCATCTCTGCACTTGAAGGAATAGCCTTCTTTCTGACAGGAAGTCTTCTACAGTAAATCACAAACAAACGAACAAAAACAGCAAGTTCCCCTGTAAATCAGTAAAGGATCCAATAGTCCAGTGCCAGGTGAGAGGGCAATGGACTTCACTACAGAGAAGCTCGTGGTTTTGCAGGAGTTCCAGTATGTACCCTACATTTTGCCCTGGTCTGCCTTATTCATGCTTCATTTTCCAAAGCCTTTTGTTTTCTAAGCTGAGTTACATCAAGGCCTCCCCATTTCCCATCACATCCATGTCTCCATGCCCCCGCTGCTGCTATCAGAGCTGGGGCACAGGCACTCCGAGTGCCTCGTCTCGGGGAAACATTTGCATTTTCATTGGCACAGGTACAGCATTCAGAATTCTTTCAGGCCAGGCCAATTAAAACAAGCTGAAAACTGCTGAGTGAAGCAGTTTCAGCAAGGATCTGCTTACATTCCCTCTCTGAAAAAAGCAGGGGGCCCACTTTCTGTAACTCTCTCTCTCTGCACAGTGTGGGGTTTGCTTTTTTTTCCCTTTTTCTTTTTTTCTTTTCTTTTTAAGGTGGAATAACTTGTGCCCTTTACACGGTGGCTCTAAGAGATGGACGGCAGAACTTGGGAATGCAGCTTCATTTGAAAACCAGAGCCCAGTCTATAATACCAAATGGAGGCACGGGAAAAAAAAAAAAAAAAGAAAAAAACCACCAAGCCAAAACCTGGTAACTCTCCACAGATTAACACACTTTACCTCCTTCACAAACCTTCCATGGTATTTTCTCAAAAAGGAATAGAGCCGCACAATTAGCAATCAGTTGAAGCCTAAGGCTTTTCTACCACCACAGAGACTATTCAATGCCTACTGGCTCTACTAACACACTCTTATTACTCTTGGGTTTCTTTTTGGACAGCCTCTTTCAAACCTCAGATGTGTTGTAAATGCATACTGACAGGTTAAAAGATACCATTTTTATATCCCTGAGAAAAAAAAAAAAAACATCCTACAAGTGCTGCTTTATTTTATATTGATAATCTTCAAGTGCTAGAACAAGGCACGTGGTTCTAGGAATGACAAACCATCTCAGAGTCCCCGGGAAGGCAGGGCATGTGCTCCAAAAGGTCAGGTTTCTGCGCACACACCCTTATCCTAGGAGGCTGCAAAAACCCGGGAGTGGCAGCGGCCCTACGGCAGCCCAGCTCTGCTAGCCACAGCGGCCACTCTCCCAAACACCTGCATGCCAGGGCCCAGTGTCAAACAACAACTACACAGAGAAAACACCTGCAAATGCCCTTGCATCAATGTGGGGGGAAAAAAAAAAAAAAACAGGCTAATCCAGCAGAACAAACCGCAGCACGTGGATTTGCATTTGTTTTCATCTCTGAGAATGAGGCTGTGTCAGTCTTAGACTGGGGCTGAATTATTTGAAACACGCATTGCATGTAAAATTTGGATCCATTTGGAGTTGATCTGGATTTCAAACGATGACAGGACCCAGAGGAATCTGAATCAAAATTTCTCTCTACCCACTTCCACTTAAAATGCTCTCACCTTGGTAAGTAAGCGCTGGGTTTATACAGCAACCTACACAACAGAGTTCCCAGCACCCAAGTTCCTGTGCACCCAAGAGTTCCTAGAGTACAACCAGAAACTAAGTCATAAGGCAACATTGACACATGATCTGCTCACCTAATCATCACAGCATTACTAATATGTTAATAAGAGAAGCAAAGAAGAAACAAAACAGGTGACAGCTGGAGTAAACAGTGAAAGATTTGAGACAACAGAAATGGCAGATTTCTTAGATCATCCCTGAGAGAAGACAATTCTCTTCTTTTCTCTTTGCTTTCAAAGCCCTGTTCTAGGAACAAGCTGGCTCAAGGGACTAGGAAACTAGGACATCACGACTATTCTGGATCAAAATCCTTTTCTTTTTCAAAGGCTGCTGGGATGCCCTCTTCAGTGACCTCAAGTAGCTCAACTTGTCACCTGCTACACAGGTGACTACAAAGGCCATTTATTGATTGAATTAGGGCAGACAAGGAAAAGACATAATCAATCCCTGCAGTACATGGAGCATCCTGTGATCCCAGCTCTGCCTGTTTTGAGAACGTGGGATTATTGATCTTTAAAAGCGTGAGCAGATCCCCAACTTTAATAATAATAGATACCAGCACCTGACATTCACACGGCAACTTTTATGTTGGAGCGTCCTGAAGTACTTGAAAAGACACACAGCTGTACACCTCTCCTTCCTGTCCCGCTTTACAGCTCCACCTCCACAATGGCCTCTCTTCTTAAATAACCTACAGGTTGAAACAACCCTCATCCCTTTTATCCAGAAGCATTCATGTTTTTTATCTTTTAGAAATGTTTCTGACTTTCTTTCCCTCACCAAGGAACCTCATTTAGTCCTCATTTTGATTCATCTCGACACAGAAAAAAAAGCAAACAATAACAAGCAGACATATATTAAAATATCCTCCATGCAGAGAACTCCTCTCAAGGCATAAGCAAGGACTGGACTGAACGGGTGATATTCAATGGAAATCCAAGTACCACAGAAAAGAATATAAAGAAAATCTTTGTGACTGAGCTTTCTTGGTGGGTCAAGGTTACCACCTACCTGAGACACTTGGCTTTCTAGTGACATTTGCTAAGGGTCTCACCCATGTTTGGATTCCTCTAGTCATAGTCTACTTGGCATCTTTTCTTCCTGGCCCACAGGGGAATTTAAAAAAAAAAAAAAAAAAAAAAAAAGAGGATCAGGAAACACTCACTTGGTCATGTCCTGAGCAATTCCCAAGATGCGAATGAGGCCAAGCTTCCTGCTGTCCCCTCAAATATGTTTTTTCCACTCCCACCTTTCTTCCTCCTACTTATCTCCCTCCCTCCTTGCCTTCTGAGGCTGACTGAGTCAACTAGTGCAGATTAGATGCCAAGCAATGCAGTCTCTGTACAAAGATTCAACTCCCACAGACAGACTAGAGAGATAAAAGCAGTCTAGTCAAACACTGTCCAGAGACAGCACAGGGAGAGCTGGGCTCCCAGTGGCTCTGACTGGGTGATGTCTTGAACTGGTGACACTCCAGCGATTGAATTGCAAGTACTAGAGGCATAAGCACTTCTTTCTGGTGTCTATGCTTAAATACAAACGAAATGGGTCAAATTTTCCAAAATAACCTCTCTTTGGAGGTAAGATCAACTGATGGAAACCCTGATTCAGGCATCAAAGACCTGCTGCTCAGAGGTGGAAAGAAACGTTCCTGCTCTTTACACTACTTTACTGGGACCTAGTGCTCCCAGACAGATAAAGACAAACTCTGTGCCAGGTACAGGAACACCCATATTCCCTTGCTATTAATACAGTCATATGCGAGCACACCTTTATCCAGTGGTAGATACAAAAAAAAAAAACATTTCCCCTGACATTCAAGTGTAAGGATTTCTACACTGTAAAATGAAGGCCATTTAACAACGCACAGGAACACCACACAAAACTGTAGTTAGTGTTGCTGTAGCTATCGGAACCCACACAGAGAATCTGTGGCAGTCTGGAAGGTAATGCCCCACGAGAAATGTGGATAGAGCCTACCTCTGCCGAACCTGCTGTGACAACACACACTGCAGGTATGCAGACTTGACGATCTGCCATTCAGTCTACCCTTGTAATGCTCTCCTGTCATGTTGAACAGTATTGTTTTCCCCTTGAACGATACAAAGGACATCACCGGCATTTGTCGGTGTAAACAGTTCAGTGGCAAAGTGCCTGTCCCATCTGTGGACCTCCACATGACCCTGCATGCAGAGGTACAGAAATGCCTTCCTCCTTCGTTTGGCCCATCTCTGGTTACACGATAAGAAATTAAGTTGACACAGCAATATAAACATTTTTACTGACAACGTTAAGATAGACAGTGGGTGCAGGTCAGACTGCAGTATCCAGAGGATACTCCATAACAGTAGCTGTCATATTTATCTCTGGCTTCTTCAGAGCCAGTTTTAGTAGCTGGAGACAGAGCGCACAAAAGGACTATTCAGTGCAATCCATAATCTGAAATAAAACAGATGCGTTGTGGAAGTTTGCAGACTCCCCAGCCCAGAAGGCTGGCAGATCATCGCTCTGTAACGAGGGCCCATCTTCTCGGCAGCATCGGGAGCCCTTCCGCAGCCCTGGTGCCAGTGGTGCTGCTCACGCTGCTTAGGCCAAGGACAGTCTGGAGGACAAAGCACTCAGCTTGGCAGCTCAAAGGGATGGAGAACTAAAGCAAGGCTCAGAGGCTACCCCAGCTTTTAAACACTTCCACCAATTTTGGCTGGTAAGGTAAGGTTTCTTTTGCTTTCTCCTCTGTTCTGGCAAATTACCAAGCCAAATGGGAAGGCACATTGCAGCAAAGCCTATCATCTGACTTGCTGGTAGTTTTACTCTACGTAAAAAAAAAAAAATCCTGAGAGGTCAAGGTGCAAAGAATGTATAAAGAGGTCAGATTTCAGAGACTGCAGCGTGGGATGAAGCAATTCTGAAGACATTTTCAATAAAAGAGGATACAGTAAATGGGGTAGAAGATCGAGGATTGATTTGAACAAGGTCAGTTTTCTATCTGGAAAGCATAAGGGAAGATTCAAATGCTTTAATTGGGGGGAAAAAAAATCCCAGTTTGAAATTAATTTCATACCCATTTTAAGACCAATCCGAAATGCTTTTGTTCATGGCTGGTATTTCAGGAATGAGTACAACCAAAGGCACCTGGTCTGGTTTTACAGACTGAAACGCTTTTGGAAAGGAATCAGATACGATTTGGACAAAAACAATGGAGGCCCAGACACAGAGGCTGCCCTGGGAGAGTATACCAGCTGTCTGCTCAGTTTCAAACCTCTAATCATATTCTTGGAGAGAAAGCAGGGGGACCTGTTAGGGGTTGCTGAGCTCCGTGCTCGGGGCCAGGTCCAGACGGTGGAGCCAGCGAGCATGAGTCCTCCCCGAGCAGAGGCAGCTCCATCGCCTGGGACCTGAAATTCTGGCAGCAGGACAACAGCCAGCGAGACCCAGCCTCTGAGCAGACACCGAGGGTTGGGAATGGGGCGGAGGGACTAAAAACAGCAGCACGAGCGAAGATGAAATACTGCAACTCAGGAGAACAGCGGGAGGAAGCTTGGCAGTGTCCAGACGGGCAAAGCACCTGCTGGCACTGAACGGAGAGGCCTGCATTCAGTGGGCAATGGGTCCCACCCTCAGCCAGCATAAATCAGCTCTGGTTCTTGCTGCCAGCCTAGCTGTGCTCAGGCACAACAGCTTTACGGCCCCGCTCCAGCGTTGATGGCTTGATCCCACAAGCAGAGGCAGTGCACTGCCTGTATTAAAGTGATGTGCAGCACGGATAGCAGAGGAGTCCAGGCTAGTGGTAATGACAGCACTGCCTCAAAACAAACTAAATCCTTGGAAAGAAACGTATAAAACTACTACCATGCCCTCCTTCAGCTCTTTTAATCCTCAGCCCTGCTTGCAAACCACCCAGCAGCATTCAACTGGCAGACTGCAAATCCTCTTCTCTACAAATCGTTTCTGAGAACCCGGTATTGTCCTTTTCAATTTACTCAGGCCACACATTGTCTCACTGTGATGACTAGACACCACATCTTGGCTTACATTCATCCCAACAAGGTACAGGGGACTCACTGAGATCCCCTGTTAAGAGCATAGTCTTCTTGGGCTCCCCAGCAGATCAGCAGCATCTCCAAAGGTGATTCAGTCAACCCCATTAACTCTGAGAGCTTTGTGCAGCTAACTCAGGTATTGTTGTTAAACACCAAAAAGTAGGTGGGGTGAATTAATCCAGGCCTGTGCACGTGTGGTTCTGATCTGTATACAGGGCCTTCTGTTGCTGCCACTAAGGAGTAAAATACCAAACATGGCTCATAACCATTCCACCTCTCACTAATATGGTTTTGTCAGCTCATCAAAATCTTAAAAGAAACCTTTAAGTGCTGTGAGGCATCCTGGTTCCTAATTAGGCTCAGTCAGATTTTGTGGCCTCGTAAGCCTATTTAGTCAAGTTAACCTGGCTCACGCTGTCGCTAGCTTCAAACATATGTACTTGAAATCAGTTTTTCCACTCAGAAAAATATACTGTAGACAGTTTCCTCCCCTCAGATAAGCTTAAGAAGAAAAGAAAATGAAGTAATGTCCCTGCCACCCAATCAGTATCCCATGCCCACAACAGCTCCCAAACCAGGACACTCCACACAGAGATCTGGCACCTTTCTGTGTAGTACATTTAAAAGCCTGCACAGCAGTGCCCCAAATCCATCCCCTTTCCGCTATGCCCTCAGTTCTCCCCACGATCAGCAGGAGAAATGGACATTTCCAGAGCAACATTCAATATGCCTGAAATCTGAGTTGCCTTTTGCACCCATTTATTTCTCTCCAGTCCCCCAAAGGTATGCTGGAAAGCACAGGACTGTGACCCAGGCAGCCCAGCCACACGCTTAATGTAAAACAGAGCTAGTCTTCGACTAAGGGAGCTTGCATATAGAGTATGAGAGAATGAGAACTGCTCTAGCACACTTACACTGTAAAATGCTATGTACCTAAAAAGTTTTCAGTCTCAAAGTAAGCCACAAAAACAAAGCATGAATGGTTTTACACTGGCATTTAGCCTTCTCAACAGCTGAATACGCATAAACATGTTGAAGTTAACAAAAGGAATCATCAAAGCACCAAGAAGCCATCCTAAAACTGAATTCTGGTTATGGAACTGTAAGGAGCTTGAACTTTTAAGTAGGAGAATCAAATTCTGACAGCCAGATTAGGGAATAACTTCTCCTGAAGCCACCCAAGACACAGGTTGGCACCAGCTTAAATGCTGGTGCTGGCACTATCTTAAATGCTTTCAAAGAAAGCAAATCACATTCAGTTTATTAGGAACCGCCCCAAATCTTAGCTGCATATTACTGGCATCCAAAGACAGAAATCAAAGCACAGACTACTTCAAGGGGTGAATCAGAGGGCAAAAGAATTTATGGATTTCTAAGCCATCACAAAAGACTTTGATAAGCTGCTGTTCATTACCACTATTATTATTTGCATTTTCAGAGATGCAATAATGTTCTCAGCTCTTTGCAAACCACAAGCCACAATTCAGACTTTTCCAAGCAAACTACCTAGTTGAGTTAATGCAGAAACCCAAAGGCCATCCAAAAAAAAGCAGAAAATTCAAAACTGATTCAGCTTGCCTCATTACAAAGCACTTTCTGAAACATCTTTTCATCAATTATTTGCTTACTAGAAAACATTTGATCTCATACCATTTTAAAAATAATTTAAGCCTTACAGCTATGTAATTCCTGTCTGATACAAGTGAATTTCAGTTGTGGCATTTTTATCACCTTCAAATCCATATGCAGGGTCTGACTGAGTTATCACTGATGTTAGACATAGAACTCTGACAGTGACTCCAGGGAAAACATATTGACCTGTCGTGGTGGTGGTATGTGTCATGCACAGCACTCATATTCTGTTTGAACCTTGCTTCAGTAATCCTTCTTTTGCGGTGGCATTCGCTCCTCATCCAGCTGCCAAAAGGAGACCTGAAATGAACATAATTAACATCCATCAGTTATGGCTTCTTTTTTTTTCCTGATAAGCATCCAAAAACATATCTTAGATAAACAAACAAAACAAAACACTTGGCCTGAACCAACTCCTGGCTCCAAACAAACCTGGATAAGAAATTTGTGGTTGGGATCTGTCATATTAAATCCAGGAAGTAAATTTACCTCATGTGTCTATTGCTATATCTCAATCTCAAACCATTTGGTAGGTTGGGTAATGTTTTCCAGTATCTCTCAGGATGGGGGTCAAGGGTACGTCTGCACCCTGGGCTCAGGGACACTCCCGTTGTGTCTGAGAGGGACCATAGACATGCCCTTAGGCCTGGACACATCTCGCTTACCTTTAGGGACCTGCCTGAAGTACCTCAGGTGAAGAACATCCCCAAGGCACTCATGCAATCAACAAAGAGAGGGGTACCTTTAGAGATGTCGATCTCTCACCATTAGCTACAATGCCTTGGGGCAATTCAAGTCAAATGGTCTAAGCCAGCCAGTGCCTCAGAGCCAGCTCTTCCTTTGTGCTCAGTTATCCTGACTGCTGTTTGGCTCACACCCAAAAATGCAGCATCTTGGGAACCCTGCATCAAAAACCAGGCTTTCCAAACACCATTATCTGCAAAGCTCTAAAGATGCATGCATATCTTCACTTCTCACACAGCACATCTTCCCTTCCCGTTGACTTTCCATCACTGCTCTAACTTCCAGGAAACACAAGGGATTTGCTGTGGCGTGTGGGACTTGAGGACAAGACATACTGCAAAAATCGAAAAGGGTGAGAAGCTGCAGAGCTCTGAATGGTCTGCCTTGTCTTTGCAATTTCCACTGAGCTTAAATTTTGCCTAAAAGGGATTAATTAACATTGGACAACCCCACAGCGATTCCTCATCAGCTCCAGAGCAGAGGAGCCCGTCACTATGGTGATACAACATTAAAGGGCTGGGTCCAAAACGTTATTCTGGCAGGAAGATGCATGCACCAGGCCAGATGTGAGATCCAGGGTGAGCTGGTCGTAACTCTGGTGGAGATACTCCAGGCTTACCCTGGTGTCACTGAGATCAGCCCTGGCCTGCAGCCTTTGAGGAGAGCGCCATCCTGTTGTGCAGATGGTTTGTCTTCTAATTTGGAGGGGCTGAATGACTTTTCAAACCTTTGATTCCTGACTGATGTATTCACTTCAGGAGACACAAAAGTACAAAATCTCAGCATGGAGTGACTCCCATGCTTTCTTTTTCTTTCCTTCCCACCCCCAACTCCTGCCTCTTGTCTTGTCTTTTCTTCTCTCCCTGGACAGTTTTATAATTCTGGCATGCGGCCAGAATGTCTGTCCTTATTAGCTTGGGCTGGCTGTGAAACACCTGCAGCCCATTATAGCAGGAGGATGAAAAAAATCAGTTGTCACAGGTAAAGTAATGACCACTTATTTCTTTATTTTAAGACACTAAAAGGACAGTTGAGAAGGGAAGCAAAAAATGGCATAGCTTTACCATCACACCTGCCATTGGCTGGAATCAATTGGATCATATTTTTATCCAATAAGTGACTCAATAAATTGTTGTCACTTCACATCGGTGAGGGTTCCAGTTTATTCAACATGACATGCACTTGCTGCATTTGAATAGTGCCTTGCGTACCTTTTTTTAATTTATGTCTTTATTATGAACTAAGTAGGCACTAGGAAGAAACTTCCCTCTGGGCAGGTTATAACTAGACTGCCTACTGGCATATCCCTCTAATATCCCAGCTGGTACTGGCTGCAAACACTGCCAGATCCAGCCGGGTCTCCATAATGGCAAGGCAAAAGGGCTACAGGATGGGACAGACACTTCCAAGTCCCACAGGCCACTGCCTCAACCAGAAGAAGGGCTGCACATCCAGAAGATCAGCCAGGGTATAGGCAGTGATGCAGAAGTGATACTCAGGGTATCACCAGAGTTCTTGGCTCTGGAGCTGTGCAAAACTTTTTATAATAAACAGAGAAATTTCCATGATGTAGGTACACAGCAACGCTGGTGAGCCAGTGAGAGGCAATATTTGCTCACCCAGCTCCCAAACAACAGAACTCCATCTTACCTCAAAGACCAGCTAATTGCACTTCTGCAAGACTATCCATCTGGAGATGAGCCCTATTTACGATTACAAAATCCTACTTCAGAAGATGTATTTGTATACAAGGATGGCTATTACTCAGAAGAAGTGCTCGGTGTCTGCTAAGATGTTGACAGTGAAGAGATCAAGATGTCCTTTAGATCCCCTACTGTTTAGTACTGTCACAGCAAAACACACCTGGGCTGCAAGAAAGGCCACAATCAGACCTGGTATACATGTCTCACTAAAGGGGTGGGTATCGTCACAGGGGATACCAGAGAGAGAGGATCTGGGGGGACAGGTAGAGGGCTAAATAATTTATCATCCTCTTGAACTACGACAACAAAGTAGGTAGCTTAAATGCAGCTCTAAGAGTTTTGCTACTGAAAGCAGCCTCAGTCCCCAAGGACTAGATGGTATTTCAATCCCAACAGCCCATTCAGTGGAAATGCCACAGTTGGGATGTCAAGAGACCCAGCGTTCCTTCCAAAACTTCGCTGTGTTTTAATCAAACTTACTTGTCTAGCTGCAAGGCAGTTGAGACATTTACCACAGCAGGTGATGTTTTTGGTTCTGCATCAAGTGCAGTGCAGCCATTTGGGGGGAAAAAAAAAAAAAAAAAAAAGAGAAAATAAAAACTTATCACCATAAGGGACTCTGCCAAAGATTCCCACTGCTGTCCTGGAGCATGGAAACACAAGTCTGCTGTTGCACACAGGTCTGACTATTTGCATTTTTAATAATTCAAGAGTTTAATTAGTATCGTGGCCTTAATCAGAGGCTGAAAATAAGCTGAAGTCATCAGAGCTTAATTAGTTTTTAAAAAAAACTTTGCAGTCAGAAAATGTCTCTACTAACATGAAGGTCTGTCCTTAGCTTGATGCTCTGGGGTTCAGCTGAGCTTTTACCTGTTGCTTCTGATGTCCTCCTGCACCAGCACACCTCAGAGTAACTCAAAATCCCCGAACAATACCGAGTCAAATCAGTGAGCTTCCTTGTTTATTCCCGTGACTTGTTCTACAGCTTTTTTGAACTGCACTTGGAAAAAAACTGGCCAGATTGAAGAGAACATCTTAAATTAATCGGGGTACATCCCACAAGCTGCATGTGAATTTCCCCTCTCCAGGAAATACAACATTCTTAGAACATCAACAAGTATCACTGGATCTTCAGTCAAGTCAGCAGGAACACAGTCCTGAGGGAAACAGCTATGTATGGCCAGAAAAATCACCAGGGACTGCAGAATCTGCCCTATGCAGGAGCTAACACCGGTCCCTTGCCACTCAAGTTGGGTGAAGTGCAGGAGGTCTGGTGCTGCTGCCCTTCTCGAGTGCAAGGGATGGATGTGGTCTCAAGGGGCGTTATCACCGATTTGGGCTGAGGGAATCTGAAGCCCTGGCAACAGCCATCCATTTACTCACTGGACAGATTGATAGCATTGTACAGGACATCCTGGATGAACTTTTTCAAACAATATGTGATTTAATGGTGAGACTCATCACCACCCAATGCTGTGGTGGCCAAATATATAAACAGGTTAAAAAACGGATTAGCAAAATTCATGGAAGGTAGGTCAACCACGGACAATTAAATATGGTAATCCGGATGCAACTTCCAGTTCAGGAAGTTAGTCGGTCTAATGCCCTTCCACCTCCGATTTACTTGTAAAAAGGAAGCCAGAAAAATTCTCCCTATGCCAAAAATGTCCCTTGGCTCTAAGCATTAGCTAGTCTCACAAGAAATTCTTTTTTTTTGGCAGGGGGAGGGGGATAAATTTTCTTTCAGTAATGATATTACAGCATGCTATATATTTCCCCCTGCAGCTCCTGAACCTCTATGTAACCTCCCATCTCCCTGTCCCCTTAGGAATATCACAAATAAGTGAAACCTACTGGAAGGTGATAGCAATCACAGATACCACTAAATTCCATTTAGCAAGGAATTAGGAATCCAATCACTTATGTACATAGGAAAGGTCTGACTGGCTCATACTGAAAAAACATTGTCTTTGAGAGTACTGGACCAGAGGAAGATGCTGGAAACCCAGGATGGAAAAATCTAAGTTGGTTTGCCCACAAGGAAAGTTTCTTGTAACCTCAGGGCAGTTACTGTTTGATTTATTCCCTGATGCATGCCTGTGCAGAGGCTAGTTTTATATATAAAAAATACATACACACAGTACATTTCAGTGTTATGTATCTCCATCCTCTTCGAATCCTGCTGAACTCTTGCAAACTCTTGACCCAAAGAGCAGCTTATGGCATGGGTTATTCGCTCTCTGCTCCCTCATCTTCTCACCTGCTGCACGCATTTCTATCTG
This sequence comes from Chlamydotis macqueenii, assembly GCF_036417535.1. Taxonomy (NCBI): domain Eukaryota; kingdom Metazoa; phylum Chordata; class Aves; order Otidiformes; family Otididae; genus Chlamydotis; species Chlamydotis macqueenii. The sequence continues at coordinate 3,724,707 of NC_141579.1, read as the reverse complement.
TTGTCTGGTTTTGAAGGTGTTTAGGGGGTTTGCTGGAGAGCAGAGGACAAGATGACAAATGAGCTAACGCACAGCAATGGAATGTAAGTGAGTCTCAGCTATTTTTAATTAAGAAGTGATGACAGCTGACTAAATTCCCTGACACTGCAGTTAAAGGCTCCCTGACCCAGACATTATTGGACACACTCCAATATATATTGGTCCCGACGGTGCTTCTATTATTGTCCCCGCCGTCTCGACAGATGCAGGACTAACAAAATCTATGTCTATTATCAGCATGCAAATAGTGAGATAAACGTATGAATGCTTATGAGCAGGAGGAGGCAGCAGGTGAGAGGAGGAACAGGAAGGTCATTTTCAAGGGAGTGCAGAAAGTTCCAAGGTTTGGTTCCAATAAATGTTCAAAAGGTTTGGACAAATTTAACTGCCATTTTCATTTTCGGTTGGTTAAACCAATGATAGATTGACCATGAGAGAGGCAGAGAAACAGAAAGCCCCCCCCCCCCCTAAACAAAACCACGACACTACTGTAAGGCAGATAAAAGAAAAGAGGCAAAGCAGTATGGTACCTTGAACTGGCTTTTCTCAGCCCACAGATCACAGGGAGAAAGCTTTTATTCTGATTCCCAGACCAGAGAGCCCGGGAACTTGACAAATTATATGGATTTTGAAAGATAGGGGTTCACCTAGCTTCATATAATGACTCTTTAGCAGAGATGAGAATGCACTCAAGGTGTCCAGCTCTCGCTGTCACAACAGACTGGCAAGAAACAACAGACTGTCTTGGAAAGAGGTCAAGAGGAAGATACCAACCACAAAAAGAACAATACAAAACTCACTTCTGTTCTCAGGGCTTGCACAGCAATTAATCCAGCAGCAGATCCCTTTACCTTGAGCTCACTAGTTGCTTTTAGCAGAACAAAGAAAAGCTTCCCTCCTACCCTTTCCAAAGAATCATGGAGAAAAGGGGTAAACCAGCACATGTGGCAAAGTCTCACAAATCACGTACAAACTTGGCGTGAGCGAGACAAATACATTAAGGAACATCATTAGGAACTTTCCAGCATGGTTGCACGGTGGGAGGGTGAAAGAGTTGCTTTCTGCTGTTGCTAAGACAGTTCCCCCACCCTTGCTCTCTCCCAGCCCAATCCACGGGCTTTCTCCGCTCATTGGCTCACCAGCCGCATCGAACGATCGTGACAGGTTTTCCTCCTCCTCGCCCTATTGGCTTCTGCCTATGGCCTATTATCAGGGGAGAGCAAATCAGACACGTAATCAATAGTTTGCGAGAAGGAACAGGGCTGCGTGATGCTACATTTGCATTAAATCTCCTGCTGCCTATGTCTCTGCATTCAGATAAGCACGGATTAGCCGTAGTGGCCACGCTCGCAGAGGTGAGCGTAGATGGCAGACTGATAGCAAAGCAGTGCTGCAGTGAGCCATCAGCAAAAGGCAGCCGCTGCATGCTCTCGTCCTGAACTTCAGGCCAGGCTGTATGTGGCAAGAAGCTCAGATCCTGACCTTGCAGGCAAACCAGCACGGGTCAAGGACCGTCAGCATCCTGCCTGAGCACTGACCTAGAGGCACAGAGCAAACTGCCTTTCTGTAGCCTCTCTGAACTAGCGTCCCCAGTTAGGGCAGCCGGCTCTGAAAATAAGGAAAAGGTGTATAGCAGGGGAGAAATATTCTTTCCTGCAGTACCTACCGTAAGTGATGCCCTCTCCAGCAAGGTTTTAGAAAGTTGCTTGGTCTGAAGGTGTCTGGAGGCCTTCCAGGGCAGGCAGAGAGAATGGAAATGCTCCACAAGGCCAGAGAAAGTTTCCCTGGCTTGAACCAGGATGGCCGATGACAGTCAGCTACCACAACAGCACTGCTTGGTCACTGCCAGTCATCAGAAATTTGGAACAGTGGTTCCTTCATCTTGCAGCATCCCTGTCAGCTTGGTTCTCCCCACCCCACCGAAACCCCTTACTGGGCAGCAAAACACAGCAGGAGTGGCACAGCTCCCTGGTCCTACCACAGACCAGGTCAAGGCCTGGAAGCAGACACAGAGAAGAGGCAGATGAGTTGGAAAAAGTTTCCAACTACAAATAAAATGGGCTTGAATTGACACCATGCATCAATGAAACACCAACACAAAACAACTAGACGTTGCCAATGGCTTCTAAACCAACTGCAAAATAAAACTTACTTATCGGCGATGGGGACGTCAGACACCAGCGCATCAAGTACACAACCAGGTGTGAGTAACCACTGAACTGGCCTCAGGCCTTACAGCTCTGCAGTTTAACTTGCCCAAGTGAGGCAGCTGATGAAATATCCCCAGGCACATTGGGACACTGGTGAAATAGCAACCCTTTGGCTATTTTCTCTCACCACACAGGTGAGTCAGCATCCGGACAACGGAAGAAAAACTGGTGTTTCCTTTTCTGTTCAGGACTGCAAGTGACTGGCAGCAGCAGGAGCTCAGTCCAGTTTCTAGCCTGTTCCTTAACAGACATGCCTACAGACTACCAGAGGTCAGTGAACCCAGCAAAGCCATCCGCTGCAGCTGGGTGCCCAAACACTGGATGTATGCTGTCCCCTACGTACTAGATTCTCCTAGCCTGGGTAGTCCACCTGCTCTCTGTCCTTTATGTTATACACAGGTTTGGTTAGGAAGAGTTATAACTTAAACTGTTGTAAAGTAATACAATTATGAGGTGAGACATTGGAAAATTTTCTTTGGAAATTTCCACAGCCAATCTATTTGTTTATTTCAGGGGTGGGGGTGGTTGGACACAAAACACTGGGTCAGTTAAAAAAAAAAAAAATCCTAAGTGTCTCACCTGAATAAATCCATTTTTATCCACGGGGAAGGTTTCTTCAATGTAAGATGGAACTTTCAAGTTAAAATAAGGAAAGAGAAGAAAACAGCGCATATAAAAATCAGGTTCAAATCCCTGCTTGGCCTCACTCGGTAAGGACTTTGAATTAGGTCTACAGTTACTTAAATGGCTTCAAGTATTTTGGGATCTCTCTCCAGTTTGTATGATCTAAGTTTCATCCTGAGGCAGAAACAGGAAGAATGTTCTGAGCTCTCAAAAACGTTCATGACTTCGGACAAATACATTATACCCAGCTTCAAAACAAATCTGTTCTCTTTTTGATCTTATGTAATAGTCTAGATGCCTGTGTTTTGATTCCTCCCAATTGTGCACTCAAACTGGTACAGAGCTCCACGAAAGAAAATTAATGGACTGGAAGGAAATCTATACTTTTTTTTTTTTGTATCTCTAAACTGTAAACGATGTGCCTCTTTTCCACATAGCTTTACAAAGAAGAAAAGCATGAAATTTAGCAACAACCAAGATGATAAAAAATGAACTCAAATAAAAACTCCTATTATGAGTTAAGCCTGCTTCAGCCGCTCAAGAAGACAGAGCCTATGAACGAAGCCTTTTTAAATCAATAAAAGCCTTTTAAATAAAATGAAAGCTCTTTCAGCCTAATTCAAGAAGCAACCTACAATGGAAAAGATTTGGTAAAAGCTTTGGTTCCTGACAGCTTGCGATCAAAGTTGTTTTCTCCTTAGTGTTAGTGCCTACATAACATTTATCTGGACCTATTAGATTTGATGTAGATGGAAAAATAATTAGATTTTTGCCATGAACATGCAGGAAATACCCAACACAAAGGCAGAGCTGGTATGTTATAACCTATGCTGCTCTGACTATCACAGAGGTCAATTGATTTTTGACCGCTCACTCCTACCGCCCAGGGAGAAAGATGCGCTCCCTCCCCTGGCAGTATGTTCAGTCCTGAATGACCACCTTGGACCTGTCCTCAGCAAGAAAGGCAAAGAGGATGGGCACTTCTTCACCTCCAACACTTAGCAGACACGACCTGGAGTAACAGGAGTATGAAATATATGACTATAAGGAATAATAGGATGGATGACCTGACAGGAAACTCCACGCCCAAGCAGAGGAAAAATTGTGTCCATAGCTCTGTTTCCCCACCCCAATTCTGCTTATCATGGCGTATTTGCTTCCAAGGCTTGAGCCTCAGGGCTTCCAGGCTGCCATTCACCACCTGTCTGGCAGGTGATAGAGAACAAGGAGCCAAGAAATCCGAGAGCCATTTCTGAGCCAGTAGCATGTGTTCCCAGATTAAATTTTGTTTTCAGATTTCCAGTTTGAAAGATTTTCATAACTCTCAATGTATTTATTTTCAGATTTGTTTTGCCTTAGAAATTACTGAAACGTTAGTCGTCTTGTCATTTTTGTTACAGAGAGGAAACTATTTTCCATACACATCTCAGAATTTTTCACAAGAAAAAATGCAAGGATATAGCCATTCTTACTGAGCATGTTGTACAACTGTCCAGAAAGGGATTTAATTTCTATCTATCTGCTTCTGGTTTGTTTCCCAGCTCCATTTAATTAACACAATATCTCAAGAAGTTCGTATCATTAATAAAGCCAAACCACAGGAATACTTCACATAACTGCTCTATTTCTCTGATGCCAAAGGCTAGTAAAAGGTCTCCAAACTTCAATTTCATCTTTAAATAGCTCTATGCAAGGTAACTCAATGTTACTAGCCCCATTTTGCTATTAAATAGAGGCACAGAAGAGTGCTAAGTACTGTCCCAGGCCATAAAATAAGTAGAAGACCACAACCAAACCCTGAGTCCTGATCCACAGCCTCTTGCTCTTGTCCCAGTGGACAACATTCTTTCCTATGATTACTAAAAATATTGGGGTGTTCTGTGAAACAGACTGGGATGCTAATTTTTGAGGCGAAATGACCAAACCAGCATGGGAAATCGTATAAATGAATATAATGCTCTCAACTTCCTGAACTCTTGTACAATAAACAGCTTAACAACTTGTTTCCCACAGAGACACCTGTATTTTAGTAGCTGATAAGAAATGATACGCACAGCCATATTTTCTCTTTTTCTAGCTGTACGCACAGATATATATCCATATATGCACAAACATAAAACACATGCATATACACACACACACACACATATATATATCAAAGTTATTAAAATCAGAAGGAGCTTTGATGTTGGACTCTGTATGGTCTGAAAAATGCTAATCACAGCACAGCTGTGGGAATGAGCTGCCTGCTCTGCGCACAGCACTTCAGGCATATAAAATGCAAAGACCGATTTGGATGAGAGCACAGAATCAAGACGCTTCCCTCAGGATGCTTCTTCCCTCCCATGACACCTATCACCTGCTCTCAAAAATGAACTTCCCACGTCTCCACTGGTTAAACCTTGACCCTTTTCCTGAGCATGTGCCACCCCGCAATACTCGCTCAGTATCACCACAACACCTGGCTACCTAACAATTACATTTTTTGTAATTGAAGTGCAGACATATCTAAATAAGCCAGAATGAGATGGCTGGATGCCTTTGGTACTCATGCCAGTGCTCGCATGAATGCTGACTCTTAAAGCGAAACAAGTAAAAAAGAATGAGTAAACTAACAAGTTTCTAGACTCATTTGTTTAGAATGACAGATCGACAAACATAGTAATTTTTTTTTTTTTTTTTTTTTACAAACAGCTTTTTATAACTCATAACCCAAAATAAGCCCTGACCCAGCTGCGGTGCCATGTTAAACAGTAATTACTCTATATAAGGCTGACCAAATGGGAATATTTGTGGGCCAGTGGAATTAAATTATTTTAGGACTTACACAAACTTTCTCTGGGAGTGGTGAGACTAGCTGTGGGTAATGTGGCGTACCTAAGAAACAAGTGGACACAGGAGGGTTTTTTTTCTTCTTCTTCCAAGCCTCCACTAAAACTCACTAGGTAACATTAAATGGCTTTCCCAAGTTTCTGCTCAAGGGAAAAGGAAAAAAAAATAAAGAAACAGAAGTGTTTACCCCTCTATACAAAAGGCTTCACTATGTCACTGTAAACATTTTGAGATTCTCCCTCAACGTGGCTACATGTCACACCTGCTAAACCACACCCAAACACATAGCAGAGCATAAATAAGTAAAGGCACAAAGAAAGACCCCTCTAATATTTCGTTATGTTGGGGGGGAAAAAGGAAAAAAAAAAAAAAAAAGCTCCAGCTCTTACCTACCATTCAGGTTGCTTCATCATGAGCTAATGTCCAACATCAGCCACTGAAATGTCCATCGTTAGCCATTCTCCTGTCAAAAGCATCTCTCCCAACCCAGCCCACATGCTACACGGATGGTTCCTTGCCACCTCGCTGCCACAAAGCCAAGCCCTTCATGGAGACTGGCCTCATGGCACGTTGTACCTTTTCGCTTGACCTTTGCTTTAAATGATGCTAAACTACATCAATACACATTGCAGAGTAATTTTTCATCCTGTCTGCACTAAGGATGTGCTCGCACTCCTGATCTTTCGGTGATGTTTGGGCCCACTGAATCTGTTCTGCTGAGGCTAAGGGAGGAAGAGTCCATAAATCCAAACTCCCTCATCCTCTCAAATATTCAGTTCATCATTTCCAAGTGCACAATTTTGAAGTAAGTGAGGCAGCATAGCCTGCAGAGAAAGTAACAAAAGTCCTGTAACATGCGGCATGTCCTGCCTTGCAGGAGGCTGGGGATCGCTGTGGGGAATCCTAGAAGAAGAGGCTGACAGAGCTTTCAGAGTGGCAATGCTCAGTTCAAAAACTGCAAAAATTAGTGGCATGCCATTCTGGTGCAAGTGGCAGTTTTCCAGTTTCCAAAATATCCCTCCTCCTTATGTCACAGTAAAACAGAGCAAAAATGGAAAGTGGTTTAGCAAGTAGGAACATTGCAATTCAAAATAGAATCAGAGAGGATTAAAGCAAATACCCAGACTGTTCTAACCTGTGTTTACGGCCCAAATACTGTACCAATTCCTGTTATTTTCAGGGGTTTCTTCCTGTGTTGTAACATTCTCTCTGGGATTAAACTTGGCCCATGCGACGTGTGACTCATCTGACTACAAGTCCCCGGGCATGTGCTGCAGGTTTTGCAGATGCTTATCACTGACAACCCATCCTACAGCCTCAGAGCCCGGTGCAGCACATTACATGTGGGTTTTTGCTGGAGGGGTAGGAAGAAAATGACAGCATCTGCCTAACGCTACATTTTCATCCTTAATTAAGGACTTCAAAAATAAGTCCATTTTATGAGTAGGATGGTGGGTGGAAAATAAAATAAAGACAGTTTTTAATGATCTTAGTGAAATTCAAGTCCATTTGCTAGTTAATATGCACCCTTGCACCCAGGAATTTCAAGTTAAAAATTCGTTGCTATGGAACTCATGTTATCTGCAGCACCAAGCGCTGCCAATGGCCAAACTAATCCCGAGTAGAACTCCTCTGCCTTCATTGATGTAAAACAGATTCCCTGTTTTCAGGTTTGCTTTTCATTCTACCTGACTTTCTGCATTCCAGAAGATAACTGCTTTTTATGTCTGCCTCTGATTAGCAATTTGAATTACCTCCATATACAGGATTATTCAACACTGAATCCACCCTGCCATTCTCTATTCTCTTTCCATGACCTGCACAAGTGCCAGCACCATACTGGTGCTCACTTAGAGACACAGTAATGCCTTTAGGGTTACAGTGTTAAATTCACAGGTGAGATCAATTTTAGCTGCAACAGATCACAAGACGCAGCAGGAGGAAATTCAAAGAACAAAAATTCACAGAATAGAAAGAGAGGAAGAAAGAGAAAAAAAAGATAACCATGCAGAAGCAACGGACCTGTATAATACACTGCGGCCTTGTACAAATATTGTACAAATATAGCAATGGGCTATAAAGCTTCTGAGCTCTTCATTATCAGTTCAATTCACAATTGGTAAGGCTCTTCTAATGGAAAGGAGCAAAAAGCTAATCACTTCAGGTGACTGGATGCTGAACATCTCACCTATAAACAGCTCCTCCTCAGGCTGTTTGCCAGTGGGAAGGAGGAACCATGAATTGGGACAGCAGCTTCTGTTGTGTGGTTCACAGAAGAGACTTCACGGGTACTGGTAGGCCCTGAAAGAGAAGGAAATTCACACTCAGTAGTGGAATTAGATGTGATCTCCACATTTTACCGAGCCATTGACTGCTGGAGAGCCCAGATCTGTTCACATGCTGAAAGTGTGATATATGCCTAAAAAGAAAGTCTAGCCCTGGAGAATTAGGTATTTCAGTACATTGGTAAGTGCACGAGAGCCCAACTGACCGCAGTGGACATGCCTGTCAGTACAAGTTAATCAAGAGCCAGAGCCCCTTGCTTAAACAACGCCTGAGGGCGGAGCAGGCTGCACCGCCTTGTCCAGCGTTTGTCTACTGAAATCAGCAGAGTTACATGGGCAGAAGGTAGGTAGCTCAAGGTACTTGTTGACCTTTAGGCATATAACTTACCTGTAGAGAAGCAGAGCTTCTTCATGCAGCAGCTGTGAGCCCTCGACTCAAGGCTCAGGAGAGCTGGACTCCTACCTTCCGAGCCCTGATCCACTCTCTCAGTGCTCCACTGACTAAGGGCAGCTCCGCAGTCACATTTCTACTTTCATTGGCTAAGACCATGAATATCATCCTTAGTCTCTTCTTCTTTAGATATATATGAATCTGCAACTTTCCCTTAAGCACAATCAGGGTAAGCACGACACAGAAATTACAAGATAATTAAAGAGAACTATGGAAAATAAATATACATACCCCTTGTTCCATTTGGGTTGCTTTAAAACACAATGCTGTGGTTTATTTATTCCTTCTCTCGCAATCTGTCACCAGCACTCAGCTACACGGGAGAAAACAAATTTAAATTAAACTTAAATGTTATGTCTAGTTCATTAACAACACCTTCTAAACAGTGCTGAACCTCTTACATAGACACTTTGTGCTATAACCCCAAACTACAGGGCCAATAAAGCCACAGCTGACAGCAGTTACAGTCTTGGGCTATATTCTGAATTAAAATATAGGAAACAAGTAATAAAAACCAGCAACATACACACACACACACACAAATCTGAGTTCTGCAAAAGTTACTTAACTTCCCAAGCCCAAAATCTTTGTTGCAGTCTTTAAATCTGAGATGCGTGTGTGTGACAGATGGCAGCTCCTGCAGTACATGCAATACACCACCTTTGTATAAATATTGTGTTGTACAAATATCCGTCAGTTAATTTCTACAGTAACTGGTAGGTAGAATCATTAACATTGCCCCTAATTTTACTGATAAGTAGGCTGAGGCAGAAGGGTGGAGAGGATTTTCTGAAGTGAATAAGTAACAAGGAGAACTCCAAAGCATCCTCCCATCTCCAAGGCCATGTAGGGTTTTTTTTTAATTGAAAAAAAAAAAAAAAATCTTCCGTATAGTTACCGAATGCCCACTGCCAATTGAAGTTCGAAGACTTAAAAAAAAAAACAAAGAATGGACTTCAGCTCACACCCTAGGTTCATAGCTAATGAAGTGTTTATGTTACAGTAAAAACGTGACTTAGCTTAAGTATCCATTTTTAACTATCAACCGAAGTGAAAACATTAATTCATGCAAATCAATATTCCCTAAACAATAATTTTCCTCTAGAACATTCCTTCTTTTTTAACATAAACTCTTATCTAACGTAACCTATTTAAAGTATTATATCTGTGGAGTTCAGCAATTAGCTCTGTAAATTGTCTTCCTTGAGCGTATGGAAGGTTATATTACATACTGAAATATAAAGTGTATGCTGTAGTGAATGAAAACCTCTCTTCAAACGATGATTATCTTTCAAAAAGGCTGGGATAAGGGCCAGATTACCAAAACTAATTCAAGCCAGCTATTAGAGCTCTACTTGTACAACCAAAGTCCCCTGTTATTTCATGCAAGTATCCACTTTCAGTACATCTTCAGGGTTTTCAAATGTAATTGTTTACATGTAATACCCACCGACTGTGCTTTCCTGAAAACATGGCGAGAAAAATCCAATCTGAGGAACAAACAAGCAAGCAAATAGGAAATGGGTGCAAAAAAAAAGCTCAGAAAGAGGGAAGGGATGGTACACAAAACAGCCAAATGAAGGCAGGAGATGGCACTGAGGTGCCATCATGGTGGCACATGATGGTACTTCAGATGCTACCGAAAGCATGGAGAGTTTACACCTCGTCTGTCCGCTAATTCAGAACAAACTCATGAGAGCCACAGAGATCTGCAGAAAACTAGTATTTCACGTGGAGGTTGTAAAAAGCTGCTGGAAGCCACCTAAGCCATCCTCGTACTCAAAATAGAATCTGATGTTGTCCAATTGAAAATCCCTAAGAACGGAGACCCCAACAGCCTCACTAGGCACCCGCGCCAGTGCTGCACCACTCTCCCAGGTTTGAGTTCCCCCCTCCCTTATAACCAATCAGCATTTCCCTTGTTGTAGCTATGACAGAAGATATTTTCCAGTTGTTTAAATAAGGCTTCATTCAGCTCTTCCTCTCAGTCAGGCGGTTCATAGGAGATGTCCACCACGACACCTTCTTTGTGGGCTTCCCCCACTCTGATCCTGACCCACAAGCTCCCAACATCCAGAGCTACTCCTCTGCACAAAACATAACCCCCTCTCCTTTTTTCCGTGTACATCTTTGTCAAAGAGCCGTATCCATCCATTGTGATGGTCCAGTCACGTGAACTATTCCACCAAACTTTTACTGAAGGTCTTATTACTGAGGTACCAATTAAATAAGAGTACTGTTACACACAGTAGGTGAGGCAAGGCACCCAAACACTAAGAGGGCAAATTGCCTAGCATCAAGTGTTAGCATCAGAGCTGTGAAGACAATATAGGAACCCAAACTCCTCATCTCACATGTTACCTTTTAGACTAAACAGCCTTTGAGGATGCCCTAGAGGGCAAAATGAGAAGGAATGCTTCTCATGGAGAACAGTCACACAGGGTCAGATGCTCAGCAGACCAAAATCTGTGAACTCCACTGCGTTCAATGCAGCTATGCCAATTTACATCACTTGACGATGTAACCTATATAATGAAAACTAGCTTGAAGCAGCTAAGGAATATAACCATGATTCATTCCAAATCCATTATATTTAATGCTGTCACTTATCTTTTCCATGCCAACATGCAAGCTCAGGAGACAGACACATTTGGATACCCTCAGCTGGGAATCGTGTTCTTGCAACGCTTGTAGATGATGCACATACTGTCTCTATTTGTGTTCACCCTTTCAGATGGCATGGTGCCTGCGAAACAAGCTGATTAGCACTTGCCCTGGGCTATCAAGGCAAGGCAATGGTATGTTTAGATCAGCAAACTGCATAACAATATAAATGTCATCTATTCTACAAGAAGCTTTGGCAGTATTTTCATCTTGAGCTTCATTGCCTGTATGTGCCAAAAAGAAACTCAATGACTTGCAAAAGAAAGACAGCCACGGGATTCGCCAGCCCTCCTGGTTGCCAAAACATGCTGTATAGCAGTGGGTGCCTCATTACCATCCCCAAGGACCATCTACCAGGTGTCAGATTGTATGTAACATGAACACTACTGGTACATATATATATATATAGCCTTTTTTGTTCAGCCAGGCTCCCAAGCAGAAAATGAACCACAAACAGTGTGTCTGGCACAGTTCAAGACATGATCTGCACACTTTCCCAGAGAAGATGGCATCCAGCCTAAACAGAATAGCCCTGGGTGGGCAGTAGCTGGTTATGCAACATCTTTGCTGACGGGGCAAACTGTAGCAATACCTAGCAGATACAATGGATAATGGGCTGAGGACACCGAACTTAGGACACTAGCTGGAGTGCACGCCAGGCCTCGAATGGCCTGGCACTCATTAGCGCTGGATTGTTACTGGAGACCTATATGACATGAAATGATGGTCTCACTCCAGCTCCTGGTGAGCATATGTCAGCACCATTATCACAGTAAGCATCCATCTTTGTGGTCTCACCAAAGAAGCCAAGGACTGAATGGGAAGAAAGGCTGATCTATGTCTCATTGTCAGCAGAGGGGACTTTCCAGGACAGAGCCGGGGCGAACTGGCAGGGTTCAGAATTGCTGCCTGCACAAGTCCTACTTAAATCTTTAGCAGATAGGGCAGGACGTAGAAATTGGAGATACAGTGCAGGCAAGATGTACCAAAAGAGAGAGACTGCTGTCAGACAAAGGTAGGAAAGACAACTCTGCAGATAGGCAGAAAAACATCATGGCATGATGTGCTAAGTGGATAGCAGAATAACACACCCAGACCATCGTCAACAGAATCTGCACTGTAAGTACATAACCAAACACAACACTGCAGCAAACTCAAGAAACGTTTACCAGATTTCACAGGTCCTTCTCTGCAGTTCACATTGTGTTCGCACACAAGGCACCAAAGGAGTGTTAAAGGTAAACCCCTCAACTTTTCTGTACAATTAATCCAACAGCCTGAGGCACAGAGCCCTCAGCGCTCTGCAATCTTCCAACGCTTTCCTCCTACACCAAACCCAAGAGCTTTCTGCACAGTTTGTATAAGTTCACAACCAAATGCTTTATCGTGACTACTTATTAACAATGATTATTTGCTTTATCAAGCTTTTATTTTCACGACAAACATACAAACCGCCTGAACTAACTGCTGTTCCAACCACTGCTTATGAGCGAGGCTCCCTTCTCTGAGGTACTCCTTCACTGTTCTGTATAACCGCATCCCATTTCCGTTTCATTAGACGAGTCTTTGGTCAACGCTAGAACCGTAGCACAGGCAGTAAGACTACAGAGTGACTCTCCTAAGGAGATTACGCAAAGCGTCACTTAGAATTAAATTTCTATTTAAAAATTCAAGTTTTGTATTCTTAGTTATGCTAATGAAAATCAGAAAAGATACTTCATAGTTCTAATTTTAAAGTGGAGCCCTTAACTTTTTGAGAATCCTTAGTCATGCCCTTCTGCTATTGCATATTCCCCATAAATTTGTATTTACCATACTTTATGTTAACATCATCTTTTATTTCTGAAAATAGAAATCGGTCTGAAATGCTTTTGTTTGGTTAGCAGCATTCAGATGCATTAAACTTCTATTACATAAGAGGATTTGTACATCATACTAAAGTTTACAGTAGAGAGATATTTAAAAGATTAGGAAATATGCTTGTGAAAAAAAATGTTGAAACACATCCATCAATATTTCAGTATAAATTGTTGAAGCACCAGAATTCCATGGTGCAATTATCTTTCAGAATGTATAGCTCCTAGCACTGATCTTCACGTTTAAGAGAAAAAAATGGTTTACTACTTAATAAATGAATGTTAATTAAGATGTTGGGAAAAATTCTGTCATAATTGAATAATGAAACTAATGTACCTTGTGTATTTGTTTAAAAAGTCTCTGCTACTCTGCCTGTATCAAGCATAAGTAGCCCTTTATGTGATATACTTGCCAACATAAATCTTTACACAAAGCTTGATTCTTTCTGACTATTGACCAAAGATCAGATTTGGACTCTCACAGCAAGCGGCGCCATACTGTACATGAAATCTTTAACAAAGTCAGCAGTACTTGAGATGAGCTAGACAACTGGAATCTGGTTCCAAGAAAGCATTACGTAGAAGGACTGGGATTTCTCTCAAGGGTTTTGGTTTTTTAAGAAAAACAATTAGAGTCAATTCCGTTAACACATCACAGAGTCAATCATGTTTTGTTTGGGTTTTTCCCCCTTATATTCAGCCTTTGCAGAAATAGTTGCTAGTTGCCTATCCACTGATCTACCTATTTTCCAAAGTGTTTGATGAATCAGGCTGGGGTTTGATCACCCACCGTGTCAATACGAGGTCCATTTATGGCATGTATATTTAAGACGATAAACAGGGCAGGTTTTGCAATGGTAATGTGAGATGTAAGAAGAGCCCAAACAAAGAATCCCATTGACATAGCTGTGTTTTGGATCAGGCCCACTGTGAATCTGAAGACAGAATAAGAAGCAGGATGGCTATTCCCTTCCAGTAAATATGCAAAGTTCTCCTCTCACATACAATGGAAACAGTTTTACAGTGATGTAGATGATGGTCCATGGATAATCAGCCCACTATTCACTTCCCCAGCTTTGCGGAAGCGTAATCAGGAAAGCATTATGAAGAAAAACCTGCCCTGCAGGGACAGACTTGCTTTAATAATGTTTATGACTTGTCCATATTGTATTTATGTCTGGAAGTTGATTTCTTGGCTTTTCCCACCCTTCCCCCACTCTCAGCCCCAAAGACAATTTGCAAGCTGAATCCTCTGCCACAGGGAAGGCACCAGTGACTGATGGACAGTGCTCTCCTCTCTATATGCTCGAGATCACATCCAGAAATAATGCTTGATTTTATCTAACACACAGGTCAAAGCTCACCTCTTCCTGAAGCTACTGGTTTAAAACAAGGCCCGTGCTACACAAATTAACAGGTTTGGGCTGAAAGTGCAACACTTACTCTGGTGAGCTGCTGGCCCTCCTGTCGCACTCATCTTGAAAACAGTCCATAAACAGCAATAATAAAAGAAAAAGGTTGAAGACTTCCCCAGTGTCTGCCAGGCTCACAATTTTTACTGAGCTTTACAAATGTGTCATCAATACCAGTTCTTTTAAAGCCCTCAATCTTAGTCACCCAAATCCATCACAGGAAACAAATCCCAGAGAGGAGCCGATCTGCAGAGCAACTGCAGAAAGATAGGCCGTGAGAAAACTCATGCAGAAATTTGCTTCATCTACGTACCCTCAGACACGTTCTGCAGGCAGAAATCTGCTGGTTTTGCTTTTGCTGCGTTATTTCACTTTGATTTCACTGCTCGCTTCTGCAAAATCTGCCTCAAACTTCCCAATTTTCCAATGCTTTGAAAAGTCACCAAACACTGAAGCTTGATTTGGCTTGTGTGGCAGTTAAATTTGATGGCATTCGAAGGCAAGCACTGAAATAAAATTTCCAGGGAAGAAGATATATAGGAATTGATAGGTGATAGGAACTGCTTGGGCTTTTTGTGACATTTCACTGTTGTCAAAGTACTTTGACTAACGCTGCTGCAAGCTATGAAAACTCTCAGGTACCACTAACTTCGTGGGTGCCTGTTGGCTTAGATCCACAGCTGACTGTATCCAGGGACGGCTTCAGCCATCAGACACAAAACCTTTCAGCCACATCCCCTATCCAAAGGGCTGCTCACGATCAACACTCTTGAAAATAACAGCTCAGCTCATTTTAGCACAAACACCTCAAAACGAGACAAGGCCATCTTTACCATTTTTTAACCCAACCCGCACTGAAGCGTGGAGTGAGTTTGGGCTCCCCAAACTCCTGGCTGCTCTGTGGCTCCTTCCCAGACCCATCCCAGAAGCCCACTTGCACATAAACCCTGTGGAGAGCAGGCAAATCTGATCCCGAGAGGCTGAGCCTGCGAATGCATGGAACGGCACTGAGCGTAGCTGCAGAGGTCACAACCAAAGAGAGAAAAGATGGCTTTTGTTCACGGCCTTGGGGCACTGCCCACCTTCTGCAGGGAGATGGAGCAGCAGGAGTCACTTGCAACGGCTCTCATGACCTCTGCTTGGCAGCACGCGTGTGCATGCGACCCGAGGCAGGTGGAGAGGGCACCTATGGCTCCTGCGCTGGACTGAAATCCTTGTTCAGTTTTATAACACTATGGTTGTTCTAAAAGACATGAAATAAACAAGTCAGTCATGTTTTCACTCTCCCGTGCACCACTCAGCACCTGTATTTGTCTACAGGAAAAGCCCCTGAAAGCCGCAAGGTTTCTTTTTTATTTATCTCGCTTATTTTTGCTTATTTTCTATGAAGAAAAGTAGCCCAACCTTGGTTTAGTATAAACCTAGCCAGGAACAAAAACCCTCTAGAATTCCTCTTCATTATAAATGGATTGTCAATGTGTTAAATAAATCAGTGAAAATGGAAATCCAAAAATAAATAGCCATCCTGCTGTTGCTATGACAACTCAAATTTTTTACCTGGACAGAGATTTTATGTTTCACAGTAAGTAATCACTGAAAAGGAGGGTCACATTTTTTTAATCCTGGCACATTTCACCACCTACCCCCAACATAAAAAAAAAAAAGGAATTATTTTTGGTTACTTTTTAGCAAATGAAAGAAGATCAAAGAGAGAAGCTATTTTTCATTCCAGACAGGAGAGACGAGATACACATACCATTTACAACAACATAGCTTATAACATCTCCTGAGCCCAGAAAGGACAGAGAGCACGAAATATTACTGTAGGATTTCAAAGGCTTCAACGTGGATCTGCCACGCAAAAAGCTCAGCGTGTATAAAACAAGATTAACATAGCTTCAAACCATATTTTGGCTCATAAGTTAAGGCAATTTTACTATAGTAAAAAGCAACAGCATCTCAGAATGTCAGCAGGAAGTAAATATTTTGCAATTTCTGCCACCGTTCATGCCAGTGAAAGGTGTGTCCCGATGACCCAGCAGCCAAGCCTGCCAAGTTAATGAACTGCCTAGACCTTAAAATGGTAGAAATCAACCCGGTTCCCTCAAAGTCCACAGCTATAGGGAAAGCCCAAAGCGCTGAAGAATCAGGGCCACACATTACAGCGGAATTTGTGTAATACCACGTTTGAGCCAGTGTTACCTGGGAATCCCTCGGCCAGCCCAGGAAAGTCACAGAAAGGTTTGTAATTTCATTTTACCTGCCGTAAATAGTCTACTCAGTACCTCCTTGTCTGGAGGCTGGTGGGTGGATGCAGTACAAAGCGGGTCAGATCAGAGAGCACCTTCACCTCTCGCCTGGTACGCGTTGCAAGCAAGCCTTCCCTTCACAACCAGAGGTGATAAAAAAACCCCAAAATCTCTAAGAAGTTCAGAAATTCAAAAGGTAGCAAAAGAAAAACCCCAAACCTCTTGAAAATAGTGTCACTTCGGTATGTTTCCATTGGCCAAGTGCTTCGTAAAATGTTTACAGTAATAAGAAGAATTTTCAAAACAACATTGTCTTGACCAAAATATTTTTCTTCAGTTTGAAACTTTGTAACTTGTTTCCAAATAAACATTTTGAATCAGGGGCAGAGAGGAAGCGGGACAGAAGCAAACTGCTTCTCGTGGAAAGTCTCCATAAACCAGCATTTTCCACAAAAAAAATACCTTTTGTCAGAGAATGTCTTGACCTGCATTAAACAGAATTAATTAATCCCAGTCAAAATCTAGCCTAATGGGAATAAAATGCTAAATACTCACCAAATCAGACACAATATCCCCGGCAGTAAATTGATATTTTTTTTTTTTTACAGTCAAACGTTCTCACAGTTTTGTTATTAATCTACACTCCTACTAATCGAAATCTGTATCCCATTCCCCTTATTTTATATAGATAGGTACACACACATATGCACACACGCTGTGATGGTGAAAGTGCTCTAAACAAATACGAGTGTTTGCATCCGACTCGCCCGAAAAGCAAAGCAGACTGTTCAAGCAGCAGCCGCTGAAAGCAAGCATTCAATTCTACTCAGAGGCTCGTTTTCCTCTAAATGGGCCTCTCAGACTCAGTGACAACTCTTAGCTGCCTGAGAAAAAACACTGGAATAGAAGAAAAAAAAAAAAAAGAACCTATTTTCCAGTGCAAAGTAATCCCTGTTCCATTGCCATGGCACCAGACATCCGTCTCTTTCTTTCATTGACCAGACGAGGTCCTCCTCAGCCCTTAGCTTTTTAAAAAAAAAAATTTTTTTTTTTTTTTTTTTTTTTTTTTTTTGTTCATATGTATGTGTGTGTGCCTGAATTTGCTTCCTTGCTAGGAAAAGGAGTCATTAAAGTATTAGTTTAGGTTGATTGATTCTTCGGGGACAGAAGAAGGTTCTGGGGCTTTGTAATCTCTGCCATGATCTCAAAACAGAGGTTCTTCAGCATGATACAATATTGAAATAAGAAAAGGAAGATGCAGCTTGCCCCTCAGAAGGCCAAATAGCACAGTTTACTGGCTGGAAGTCGAATCTCTTCCAAAAAGTTTGCGATTTCCTCGAAGGATAGTGAACATCAGTGAAACAGAGGAGGAGTATAATGTAATCTCTTTTAATTTCAGAGCAGTCTATACACATGGTAGGAGAAATGCCCTTTACCATGGCAGCAGCTGAGAACCTGGCTGTAGATTGCAGTAAAACGTAACAAGAGAAGAAAAGCAAAAAACAATAACCAAGTCAGTTTAAAATGAAAAAGACAAGGGAAAAAAAAAACCCGATCTATGCTCAAAACCATACAAATACTGCGGGAGGTTACCAAAACCACCTTAGCTCTGCCCCCATATTTTCGGACACCCTCCTATCCTCTCCTACCTCCCGAGCTAAGGAAAACCAACTGATTTCCAGCTTCTTAGGGCAAAGAGAGCAATGCAGAAGTGCTGTGTAATGACTCAGCATCTGCTGCTTTGTTTCAGGAAATTATTTTATCGGGTAAGTTTAACAGACATAGCTCATTGCATCTCCGTGGCTCTGGGAAGCTGCAGTGCACCCTGTATGCAGGGGATGCTGCAGGTGCTTGGCTTTCTCAGGAATGATTCAACACCTTGGCAGCATCAGGCTCTTTGGTGGCAAGAAGAGAAAACACGCGTGCAACTGGACGTGCTGTGTGTGCTGGTTTTTCTTCAAGGGAAAGAGAACCTGTGCTTACTGATGGGTCTTGGAGGAAAAACAAAATAAAATTTCTCTCTCACACACAAGGATACATCTTTGGCTGCAATGTATGTGGCTCTTTATTAATGAATAATTCTAAATAATCATCCTGCGTGCCTTCCCTCCAACAAGAGCCCTGACAAGACAGATGGCTCAAAATTGCCTAATGCCATGGTTCACCTTTTTATTTCATAAAAAATCAATTTTCTGTGGCATCCACAGGCCAATGCAGGAGGAAGCAGAAAAAGGCAGCAAATGTATATGCAGCGCACACACAGACTGCGCCGACAACGGCGCATGTGCCGGCACACACGCACACACAAAATTGATTCCCTGTGGCTCCTGCAGTCTAATCAATTTTGCATTCAGTGCAGACCTAGAGTGAATTTATTACTCCTCGGAAACTTTCTAGCAGAAAGGGAGATGGATCCATTACGGCAGAGGCCAGGGTTTCCATCAGACATCTCCTGCAGTCCCCCTGCAGTTTTTGACTCATCCCTTTCTGCAGTGCTTCCCCTGAAGGTACGAGGGCACCTGATTTAAGACCAGCAGGTTTAACATCAAGGGTCACACGAATGTTACCGGCATTATGGCATTTCCCAGAGGCACTATTTGGCACGGAGGCCCCATTATGCCACACAAATTTTGGTATTTAGATTGCAAGGCAGAGGAAGAGAAGGAGAAATGGAGAGGTGAGGTGACTTAAAACACATTAATGACATCACCAGCAACAAAACTGAGACACTGCGAGTCCAAACCATTCACCAGTCTGTAGCCATAGCCAATTCCTCCCATCCAGGGCCAAGAGGATCCTTCTCTTGGACATGTGGGACAAAGTCACCTTGCAACAATCTGGATGCTTCAGCATTTGTGTCTCTCAGAAATTATCTCCCGCTCCAGTATGGAAAATAAGTGTCCCCCAGCTGACACAACTGTGAAACTCACTTCTCTTGGACACTTCCATGTGTGACAAGAGCACACACAGAAAAACAGAAGAAACCTTCTCCTAGGACAGGGCACCATTTTAGTGTCAGGATTTCTAGGGCCCTAGAAAATAGAGGGTATTTTTCTATTCCAGGAAAGTCTGGGCTCCACAAAGATTCTCTGGTTTATTTTATACGCAACAGTGGGTTCAACATCCATGTTCAATCTCTTTTGCCATGTGCAACCAGGAATTACAGTAAATTCAGCCCAGGAGGGAAGAAAGAAGAGAAAAAAGTGTTCATCTCATCACTCCCTGGAAAGGATGCATAACAGTAAGGGAACACTACTTCCTTAAGCTGGGGGGGGACATTACATGATCTCTCTTCGCTTCTAGTTCTGTCTTTCAATTTAAACACAGTTTGTAACTCAATGCCTTCCCCAGAACGTTTTTCTGGGTCCTTTAAAATGTCTGAGTAGAGGTTATGAACTCCAATGTGATTACTGCCGCAAAAAGGAAGAGGAATATGATGGAGCAAGATGGCAGATGTTAGACAATTAGTCAGGAACACGTCTGTAGCTGAACGGCCTTTATGATTAGATTCAGTTTCTGGAAGACAGGGATATAAAGCTGGCTGCTTACTCCTCCCTCTGCTTTGAGCCAAACAAAATCTCAGTACCTACACCCGGAAAAATATTGCAATACTTCAAGCCCAGAAGTTTCAAACCTGATCTCCCATTTCATTTTCTCACTCTCACATACTGTGGTGAATTTTCTCTTAGCTAGCAAGATAGTCCACGGCAGATAGATCAGGCACCTGATGGGAATTTTGTTGCCTGTTGTCTACTCGTGCCTCACACAACCCCTCCCGAGGATACTCTAGGATTGGCTCTAAACTGCCTTCTACTTGTCATGATTTTACCTAGACAAATAAAATTTAAAGCACTACCGAATCAAAACGGCAGCATTTCACATCTCGACTTCTCTGTTGGCACCAACGACAACGCCAGGTGCCAGACAGGGGAAAACCAGTCTCTCCCATTGTCAGTCCTGCAAGATGCACTAAAAATAGAGCCACACCAAATATAGCTGAGCGGCATCCGCCGGCACGCGGACCCAGCTCGGCTCCCTTCCGCAGCGTGCCAGTTAACACCAGCAAATGGGTTATGCCGGGGTGAATCTGACGCACAGCAAAATTACATGCTGCTATATAATTCCAAGCAGGACTTTCACCAGGATAATGAAAACGATAGCCCTGCAATCGGATTTGCCAAAATCCTATTGTCTGTGCTAGCCTGCACCACTGTCCTCCGTGGCCAATTCCACAGACCACCAGAAGAGGGGGATCACATACAGTACTGGCTGAAAGGTGAGCTTACCACCAGAATCAGTTTTCCTTTAACAGATTTTTTTTTAATTAATTTAATTTTGCCCTTTCCCCCCCCAATTCCCACTGGTGACAGAAAAATAGCACGAAAAAAAACCTTCCTTTCCAAGAATCCCTGCAGTCAGTGAGGTGAGGTGTTAACATAGCACTTTATTGTACTTTTGGTAGGAAAAGTATCGTTTTATGTTAAACCAAACTAAAATTTAAAAAATAAATATTTAGCTCCTGAGACAAAGTAATAATGGAACAAAAAGGAATAATCATGGAGAATAATAGGTCTCTGAGCAGCTTTTATGGACCTGATTCAGGTTCCACGCATGAAGTAGCAATGCAGTAGTACACCGCTGACAGAGCCTGGCTGCAGTAAGCCAGAGCAGAAATCAGACCTATTGATCTTTTTCCTCATTTTTTGAAGAGAAAAGGCAATCCAGCACACTGAAGGAATTAAGCAGAAAATTTACCAGTACTACCTGAAGTAGGGGAGAACCCAGTCCCTGAATTGGCCCAGATTTCATGTACCCCATAAACCATGAAAGTCTTAAAGCATACCACTAGAGCCAAAGAGAAATATTAGAATTCAAGGGAAAACTCTGAACTCTAAAGCCATTAGTAGGCTATGCAGAATTTATAAGCTTTTCCTGCCCCAGGTTGCAGTCTCTCCTTTAGGTAGTGGTGTTGGCTGAAATGAGTTCTCACTCCCTCTCTGCTGACCCTACGCCCATTCTCCCAAGTCAGACATGCCAGGACACTGCGGAGTAGGCAGATCCCTGCTTCTTCAAACATCCCAAAACGCTCACTATAGCAGTGTACCCACAAGGTACTCCAGTGCCCTAAAGGCACCCAAAGAATTGCAGTCATATTGACACAGAGGGCTCTTACTTTGGTTTAGAGTAATTTATCTTTTTTTTCATTTGTGGAGCAAGAACATCTGATTTAGCAGATGCTGGCATGAGACATGGACCAGGCACTCAAATCCTGTAGGCTGCCACACAGATCCCTGTCATAGTCCATAATTTTTTCCCTATCCCTTCTAGCAGGTCGATGCAATGCATTACTATGCAGCAAATTAAAAAAAAAAAAAAAAATCTCTTCAGACACTGTGGGTCAGATTTTCTACAGAGGCAAATCAAAATCAAGGAGGGATATATGCTCATTTATTCAAGGCAGGGCCCAGGTGCTTCCCAAAAACCCCCACCATAAAATAAAATGTATTTTCACTGGCTTACTTTCACAGGAAAAAGAAGCCAGCTTCAGAAATACTCCAGCCAGATCCCTTGGGAGAAGGAGAAAAACAGCAAACCAGGCTCCTTCTGGTGTCACAGCAGCCGCAGTACAGACTGGGGGCGGAGGGGTAAGTCTGGTCCAGGAAGGGCTGGGACCCGGGACCCCGGGCTGGACGGGGCACACCGGCTAACCCCCGAACAATCGGATGAGCAATCTTTGTCAGGAACAAAAGACATCTGCTGAGTAAAACAGGAATTGACTCAGAACAAGGACAAAGCCAGACAGTATCACATGACACGCCAGTCTGTTCCAGCAAGATGCCAGGGTCAACGGCAACTAATGCACCCAATAAGTCAAGAGGAATCAATAATGCTAAATAACTTAGTGTCTTCTATATGAAGCAAATCAGTGCAAATGCAGTTAAAACGGGCTCTGCGCCCCGCACGCTGCAGACTGAAATCTGATTGAAGTCCGTCATGTGACACGTCGGCATTGGCAGTCTGAGGTTCCCACAGCTGCGGTAAAATGTCTTTTCAAGCCTGATACATGCACAAGGCAGGTTTGAATATGGATGTTTGCTATCCGTCTTTTTTTAGAGACCTAAAATGGGAGGTGAGCAAGGAGACACTGGATTTTTAGAAACACATACATATTGCCCACACAAAGAGGCTGTTTAATAACAAACTCCACTTCCAGACCACCCCCTCACCATTAAAGTATATTCCAGTTTCTAAATGCTGTCTGCGCATTGCTATGTGTGTACTCACAAGACGCCTAAAAGAAATACATTCCTGCTTAAACCATCCATCATCCACCTGCCAGCAATAAAGATGTTGCAAGCAGAAACGACTGTGCCACGAGGAAGATCTGAGTCCAGAATTTGGAAGGCTCCTCATTCAAGTCCCTGCAATGCCATCGCGCTCTGTTTAACTTTGGGTCAGGTCACTTAGCCCCTCTGTGCCTCAGTTTCCCATGTGTAAGACAGGACACGGCCACGACATTCCGCCTTTGGGATGCCATGAGAAAAATACATTAGCAAAATAGGACACACCCTGATATCACAGCAATATAGGCCAGGCGAGAACCTACATTTATGTGAGAAGGATTATTATATAGTTTAACCAATTATTAACAAGCCATTTACTCAACGTTAACTCCAACTCAAGAAAGTATCAAACTCACATGAGTTAATATTTCAACAGGTCCTTCTGTTTCTCCACAGAGAAACAAAATAATCTGGCCTGCAGATGATTTTGCACTATCATTACGCAAGACGGCTCACTTATTTTAACCACTCAATCCGGACTGGCAGGAGATACCCTCACTGCTGTCCTCAAAGATGACACTAAGAACAAATATCCCCTCTTTACTTTGGATTCAAACTCAGGTTATATCCCTCAGGGAAGCAAGCTCAGCTCCTCATTTAGTAACTTGTCTGACCACCTGTAATTCAGCACAATTATTCCATCCCTATACATTGAGAAAAATTAACATTGATTTTCCCTTAATAAATCTCACAAAGCTGTGGAAAGACTACATGCCACTTGGAAACATTCTAAAAATTCTAAAATTTATTATGTTTCATACTTTCAGATATTTTTTTTAACTTCCTTCTAAAACCACTGGCTCCAGTTGAGAAAGTTTGCAAAGAACACAATATTTAAAAGTTTCATTTTCTACTTTTTAACACCTCTTCTATTATTACTCAAGACTTCTATGTGCATCTTTCCATACTTCTTCACCATTTCAGTCCACCTTGGCAATTCCTGGAACTATAATGTGAGTTCTATTGTTAGATGGCACAGCACTGTAGGGAAAACCGCAATCCAAAATACATGAATGAATTCTAACCAGTTCAAACCAAGAAATACAGGAAAGGGAGGCAATGCAGAGGGAGGCACTGCTCAGCAATCCACATCTAACTGAAGAGTAACAAAACAGCACATGTTACCACTTTCCCTGGCATCTCTCTCTCAATCATCTAAATGGCTCATCTAACCTGTTCCCAAGTGCCTCTGTGGAAGAAAATGCAAATTTTTATGCAAGTAAAAATGACTCATCACTTAAGCAGGGGGATCTTAACCCAAGTCAGCAAATAAGTTGAAAGTAATATCGGTAACTTAGATAAGCCGGAAAGCTATGAGCAAAGATGAGTATGCATCAAAGAGTGGTATAGAAAACACATCTTAAATATGTTAACGAGTGCCAGAAAGTCATGTCTTGGCCTGAAACAGCATACGGTTCAACACAGAGGCCTGCTACCATCGCAGCAACCAAATACAGAACAACAGATTTCTGCAACCCTCAGCAGAACACCTCTGGCGGGAGGCAGCGGGCGTGTGATGGAGTACCGCTGTCAAGAGGACAAGGCAGGAAGTGTTGAGATTTCCCCCATCTGATTTCCCATTTCCCCATCAGTTTCACTCTCAAATACCACAAAGTATGGCTGGCCTTAGTCATTCATACCCATTTCTCCACCTCACGAGCAACTGAAATTCAAGACTTTCAGGTAGCGAAAGGCAGATGAATGCTTCTCTACACTCCAGACATAGTAAAGCACAAAACACCACACAGAGGCTTTTATACAGCAGGAGGAGAGAAGGAATTATGAAAGCTAATACCGAAGAGGCCCCAACACTACTTTGAGCTCCGTAAAGCAGCTGGGTGAAGTATTTCAGGATGAACAGGACTAAGCGCAGATATTATTGTTATTATTTATTATATAACATCCCATATTGCTGCATTTTCAATTCACCCACAACCACCTCCTGGAGCACTTTCACTGTCACTCCACTCTTATGTTGCCCTAGTTTTCCAGCCTTCTTCTATCTAGGTAAATATAGAGGCCCCATCTCTGAAGCAGCTGAGTACCTATTATATCCTGCTGTTTCTCCCTCGCACTTATCCTATTATGCTATTACAGCTGGTGTAGGGTCGTGTGTTTTCTATTTTGTGACATAATATTGTGGGCCCAATTCCACCATCACTAATACCCTATATAATAAGGGCGAGACGCGCAGGAGTGCTGGTAAGAGCACTTCATGTGGCAGGAGTCAGGGCTACAAATGGTGAGACTGCTGTCGCTCGCAGGAACCAGGATCTGCTCATTCCCACAGATACCGTTATGCCTTCCATTTATATATAAATTACCATTGTATATATAGAGACAGTACCGACCTAAAATAACAACCACAGCATATACAGCCACTTAATATGTGCAAATAGAGACAACTTGGATGCATATTAGAATGAACAAACTCTCTCTGCCTTTTAAGCAGAGGGAAATATTATTTCAAGATTTCTGTTCTTCTCAGCTCCTTCCACGTTCTGCAACTGAAGGTACCTGAGCCCTGACTCGCAAAACGGGAAGTGGACAGTGCCAGTGGTATACAGGTCTTTCCCTTCTCCCAGACTCGTCATGCAGGGGAATTTTTG
Source organism: Chlamydotis macqueenii (assembly GCF_036417535.1). Classification (NCBI taxonomy): domain Eukaryota; kingdom Metazoa; phylum Chordata; class Aves; order Otidiformes; family Otididae; genus Chlamydotis; species Chlamydotis macqueenii. The sequence goes on along the minus strand of NC_141579.1, from coordinate 3,699,132 downwards.
TGACCTTTTGTCCTTAAAATATCCACTGGTATTTTTGTTCTGAGAATGAAGTCAAAGTGATGCTCTGGGATGATCTGCAGTGGTCACTGGGTCCAGCAGCAGTTTGTGGTGCAATTTTGAGCCAGTGTCCATGAAGCTTTTGAGCCTACGTATATTGGGCATCTGAGACCAGGCTAAATTTCAGCCTACTGCCAGCCCAGTACACTGCGGGTGAAGAACAGCTGATCAGGACGAGTTCCAAGCCAGATTAAAAAGCATTGAAAAGAGACGAGATTTAGCAACACAGAGTTCTCCTCTAAAACAGCAATGCCATTTCCAAGCCCAAGCTGGTGTCTTCTCTCCTTGACATCAGGTCATGTAGAACAAGAAGTAACTCTTCTCTGTGAGATGAATACCCAGAAGCAGCAGCTACAACAGCAAACCAGGGAAAGCTGAAGAAGGTTGTATACCTATGGGTACAACTAGAACACGCAACAGGGCAGGAGGACTGAGCAGAGACGCAGGACCTGATGACAGTGAAGGCTTTAGCCTTTCATCTCTGCCTTGAACAAAATACAGCGCAGGCAATAAGTATGACCTGCAAAATTATCAGACAGTCCCTGTGATCCATTCCATAAATATCAGGGGCTTATTTTTATTACTGCACATGTAGAAGGTACCAAGCAAGACTAGGTGGCAATTTACTAAGCTCAGTACCAACAAAGAGTAAAGAAATTTGAAAGAAATGGGAATTACTTGCCTCAAATTAATACCATCTTCTAAGCTGAAGCATACAATATTTTTAAGAACAGAGTAAGTTCCTAAATCCCTTTTTCAAAATGCTGCTTTCAAGGATTCAAGGATGGTCACAAAGAAAAGACACTGCAGTGCTACCACACCCAGATCTCAGCTGCTTCAATTTCAAACCTGAGCAAAGGTCCAGAGCAAAGGTCCTGGACCAAGACTGACAGCACATTTTTATCCTACTTAAAAACATAAAACGATTGCAAAATACCGTAATTATCGATTAGCTAGGGTCTTTTGTCAAAATCTTCTCTCTTTTTTTAATAAAGACTATAATGAGAATACAAATTATATTATAAATATTATGTCGTATCCATACCTTCTGATATGGTCACAGCTAACCTGC